>NW_024543070.1:35738750-37035000 GCF_018167655.1 Microtus oregoni | reverse complement strand
TACAATTACTGTCTGTTCAGAGTCAAGGCTCGATAATTCTCCTTGATGCACCAACACCTTTTTGCATCTGAAAAAAGGCTATGATATTTAGTCTATCAAGCGGTTGTTTGGAATTACACAGGTTTTTAATAATTGCAAATTTGCAATTGTAGGAAAATATACTCTTTCATACCATAGAGTTAGCTTTTCTCGCCATGGGTTTGAAATTCTCCAGAAGCAGAACAAAAGGAGGTGAGAAGTCTGGCAAGAGCTAATAGGTAATGGAGACGCATGTCAGACACCACAGTAAGTTGGTTTACTCATTTCTTCAGGATATATTATTACTTCTCAGAGCTGCTGGGGAACAGCCTATGCAAATGTAACTTGTAGCTATAGAGAAGTCTGCTTTTATCCACTGACATCAAGAATATGGTCAGCAAGGATCTGAGAAGCCAGGGCCTGATGACAAAACTGGCCTTTGCAGGCAGCCACCTCCTCTGTAAGTCATCTGGATACTTCTCAGAGTCAGGCAGAAAAAATAATGTCCTTCTATATTTTCACTGACTTCCTCTTCCTTTGGGAATTCTTCCTCTTCTTTGTAGTCCTCGGCCATTAGTGACTCTCATGGATATCTGGAGAATTAGCAATGCAGACAGATGTACCAATGCAGACAGATATACCAATGCAGATAGATGATGCCCTTGTAAAGGTATAGGCACTTTTGTGAGAGAGCTGACAGTAGGAAAGGCAACACAACTGTTGGAAGTTAACAGAACTATTCACCAACAATTTTCTCCAGTTGGCACTCAAGAAATGCAACCACCCAAATATCCTTAAGTCAAAATCGAACAAATGAATAAAAATTCCAGATGCTAAAACACACCAAGGCCTCATCTTCTTAATTAGACATTGCTTCAGGAAGGAAGCCATTTTGCTTCCTGGAACCCAACATCAGCCAAGTGGACCTGGCACTTTGGCAGCAATCAATACTATGCTGAGTCTTGCTGATTGTAAACAAAGATTGTAAAATTTAAATGTAAGTGACACAGAGAAAAGCTGCCTACCTGTTGTCATGAATCAATAAAATTGTACATTATTTAAAATCTCTATGGTGAGTGCCATAGTAGAGTTGGATTTTTTCCAGATTTCTCCAAATGTATACCCAACATTACATGTCCAGTCTAGCTGATGCAAAACACTTCAGGAGAATGGAACTAAACCTAATAAAACAATTTGCTTTATATTTAGATATTGCCCTAGGGCCCCCTCCCCCCCCATTTTAGAATGCTTATAATATCTCTTATTTCTTTTGAGAATATTAACCCCTTGTTTTTTGTTTGTTGGATTCCAGATTATAAATTATATCTTTTTCTTAGTTTTTAAAAAATTATCAGACATACCATTGTATATTCAGTGTAAACCAGAAATTTCTGCCTAATTTTCTGCCAAAGGCCACTGAATAATAGACTTCTGATTTCTGTTGATTATTAAATTGCTTCCAGGATAGATCAAAAATGTAAGCAATTGACCCTTAATGTCAATCATAAAAATTGAGTACAAAATTTGGGGGCAGTTTTATTGTTTGCAGTGTATTTCTGGCAGTGTAATAATAAGCAGTCTGGCTGTTTTATGGATTTTTCTCTCTCCTGAGCAAGCTTTAAAGGAGGCTTGGGAAGACTACATTGGTTTATTGAGTGTATGAAACCCGCCTTCTACTCTTACTTTATTTTGCTAGTAGGAATTCTTTGAGTTTATATATTTGAATAAGATTTTGAAACTGGGAGGTTTTTTTTTTAGTGATATTGAGTGTGTCTTTCTTATCTAACATGCCGTAAGTCAGATAGAAATGAATGGGAATACTTTATTTTCAAAGATCATCCTCTTTCTAATTATATTCCATATCATAAGAAATGCAAAATTGTGTGAATATTATTTATACAAATTAAAAATTCATCATGAAAGGATTACAGATATAACTTGAAAGCTGCTCGCTGGACCATGAAATGTGTAAGTATTTATGCTGCTGCTTTCCCTTCACAAGCAATTGTTCACCATAGTTTTGCCAAGGAGTACTTAGCGAGCATCCTGGCACTAGTCACCATGCTGTATTTAGTAAGGGCAATTGATGCTTCTTCCACAGGTCCTGGACTTAAGACACAACCCCATCATAGAACACTGGAAAGGTTTCCTATGTAATGCCACCTCTCTGAATAAATCTGAAATATTTTGGATGCCAATTTCTGGTCTTTTTAACTTTTTGAAAAATTAATGAAGAAAATCCTCCCTCAGTCAAGGTTCTTTGCTAAATATGTAGCCAGCAGCCACCCACATAACAATTAAATATCATCAAAACAGAAGAAACTGGCATTTGCACAGAATATATTTTGCTATTTTCATGAGATGCGGCCAAACAAATGGGAGCTTTTCGAGAACATAGCTGACAATGTCACCAATGTCAACTCTACTCCTACATTCTTCTATACCAGATTTTAAAAGTCACATACACTGTAGGCAACAGTTTAGTACTGTATGCCATATAGAAAGGCTACCAAAGTGAGCTAAGCATTTTTGAAAATAAATACTTTAATGAAGGTTAATACTGAAAAAAACCCACAGGTGAGAGCTATAAATAACAAAATGAATGTTAAATAGCCAAGAAATAAAGTGAAAAAAATTAACTACAAGAAGCTTAGACTATCATATCATACTACAATTGAACTACATTATTATTAACATATGGCATGAAGCAGATGTCTTATAAGATATATTGTCCTGATAGAGGTGAGTTATACACTGTTCTCTCTATGAAATGCAATGGTAGAATGATAGGCAGATGATTCAATAGATAAGCACTTGCCTTGCGAGCACCAGAGCATGTTCTGTCCTCAGCTCTCAGAGGAAGAGCTGGGCAGGTACCAATGAGAAGGGATGACTTGGATGACGGCTCTCAGAGGTGGAGACAGAAAGTCTCAACCAGTCCAGCCTGATTGGCAAGCCCCAAGCCACTAAGAGATTATGACTCAAAAAAACAAGGTGGATAGTGCCTGGTGAATGACCCTTCCGGTTGACCTCTAGCCTCCATGTGCAGTTGCAGAGATATGTACTCACACACATAAACATGCACACATACAAACACACGCACCATCCCAATACCAGTTCCCAGAGGCTATTATAGCAGATTACTATAGACACTGTAATACGAGACATCGTTTCCAGGGTCATGGAATCTGGGTAGCTGACATTTGAATGACAGGATGAAACCTAGCATTTCTTATTTTAAAATTTATTTTATATCCTCTCCTCTCTCTGTGTGTGTGTGCATGTGTGTGTGTGTGTGTGTGTGTGTGTGTGTGTGAGCATATTAGTACATGCACATCTACTGTGAAGATTCTAGTGATCAAGCTCACTCGTCAGGCTGGGCATCTAGTACTTGTTGAGCCTTCTCCTCAGTCCACATCTGCTTTCTTTTCAGGATTTCTAATTAATGCTTTTTAAGTTGGTTAATGATACCCTCATTATTGTGGCTAAGGAAAGCATAAGCAAGCCTTATAAACATAATGACAACATATATTCCTAGTGCCTCTGAGTGCAAACTTTGTACTGGTGCGTTGGTTGGTTGAGGGATGTGGGTATGATATTAGGAAACATTGTAAATCCATCAATCATAAGTAGCAGTGAAATACAGGGTACACATGGAAAAGGCAATTCAAACATTTAAGAAACCAAAACATGAGACCTGATGTCATTCCAAGAAAATGAAAGAAGGCAACCCAACGTGGCCAGAAGTTAACCTGGAAGCACTGGCTATAGCCTACATAATGAAGACCTTGACAGTCAAGTTATGGGGTCTCAGTTTGATCTGAGAGCAAGAACGGGCTAAGAATTGCTTCAAGCAGAATGATTAGGATTCTCTGTTAAATGCTTGTTGGGGCTCAGTGAAGACAATGGGATAGGCATAGGGGAAGATCACTGCAACAAGGCTACTTCAGGGGCTGCAGACTACGTAAGTAGTAAAGTGACAGAGAGGAGTGGACACATTTGAGAGTGGATAACATTATGCTGGGGCAGAGAATACGGAAGCAGAAAATGGAGGAGGAATAATAGCAACGAAGTCCTTAGATGCAACTGTGTCAACAGGAAAGTTGGACTGATGAAGAGCAGACTTCAGAGAGGAAGGGTGTTAGCTTATTTCTTACTGAGTGGGACTGGCCTGAGGCCATTCAAGCACAGATGCTTAGGAAGCCCATGACTGCAGAAGCCTGTGAGGGATCCCGGTTTCTGAGGATGGGATTACATGAGAAACTCACTTCAGATCAGGTCAAAGAAAAGCTCAGTGTAGAATTTTCAGGGATAATAATACACAGGATTAGAAAGGAACACAAGGAAGTGTGAAGAAGACGCAGAATAAATCAATGGAGGGGAGTAGGAAGGAAGAAAAGTCTGCATGGATGAGAGAGGCAAGTGGAGTCACCAACATCACCAGTATCTAATCCTGCAGGGTGCTCAGCAGGTGGGCTGGGAAGACTCATGGGACTCAGTAGTGGGAAGGCTGCTGGAGAGAACAGGACCAGGGTGTGATGGAGCCTGACTGTGATAAATCGGGCAAAGGCAACTAGAGAGTAATTTAAGTTGCAATAGTTTTACATTTTTATCCAGACCATAACAATCAAATATGTAAATCTTGAGTAAGTCATTGCCTACTTCTTTTAGAATCTGTCCTCATTTTTTTCCTTCATTGAACTTATTTTTCCTTCTACATGGTGTGTGTGTGTGCACGCGTGCACATGTGTATGTAGGTCATAAATTGATGAGTGATGACTTCCTCGGTCTCTCTTCACTTTTCTTCCTGAGAAAGAGTCTTCTGCTGCAGCTGGAATTGGCTCATTTGGCTAGTCTAGCTGGACAACCCAGCCTGCCCAGAGAACCCCTCTGTCTGCCTTCCTTGTTCTGGAACTAGGGTTAAGAGTGAGGCTGTTACAACAGGATGGAATTATAGGTGGTGCCAACACATCCTGGTTTTTAAGTGATTGCTGGGGAACCAACCTCAGGCCACCTCTCTACAGTAGTCTTGGATGACAGCTATTTCTGATTGGTTAAAAGAACAGAATCTGCAGTTGACCTTGGCAGAAAAAATGGAATCCCTTTTCTTAAAAGCTAGTCCAGTTGGGCCTGTCAATTTACCTGGCCAAAAGATCACAGCCAAGAAAGGCTGGTTCAATTTAAGCCATGCTATAGAGATGAGAATAAGTTACCCTTTTAAAGGGACAGTGTACTTTTCCTTCTCAGAAACCCTGCCCTTGGTGCAGTTTGTACTTTGTGCTTGCAGAGTCTCTGCCATGTGGATGAGCGTGGCCTTCCCTTTCCTCCTTCTGAAAAAAAAAATCTCCTTTTCCTTTCTTTCCAACACTAACAAGAGCCTACATCAGTGGTTCTCAACCTTCCTAATGCCATGACCTTTTAATACAGTTCCTCCGGTTTATGGTGACCCCCAAACATAAAATTATTTTATTTCTTCTTCATAACTGTAATTTTGTTGCCATTATGGATCATAACATAAATGTTTGTGTTATCCAATGGTCTTGGGTGATCCCTGTGAAAGGGTCATTTGACCCACAAGGGGTCACAACCCACAGACTGAGAACTGCTGGCCTCCATGTTTTCCCAGACTGTCTGGGCTTTCTCACTCGTTTGCTCTGAGGCTGCCTGCCCTCCACCACTTTCTGTCATATGGCAGCATAGGAGCCGCATGGGTTTCCTCCTCCTCCTTCTCTTCCTCCTCCAGACAGCTGCCTATATTTACAGCTTGCCTGCCCTAGAGTGTTTCTTCTGAGCACCAATGAAATTGTCCTTGAGCTTCCTCTGCGTCCGTTCTGAAATTGTTTTTAATGAAAACAATAACTTTTGGCAGGACCCTGATTTTCCTGCTGACATGTGGCAACCCCAATGTGGCTCCCAGGGTTTCCAGTGACAAGGCTTCCGTAGAATGTGCTTTATCCACTGAGCCATCTTCCCAGCCACTGACCTGGAGTTTTTAAAGGGGCACCTCCTGTGTTCCCCCTTGGGGAGCTGCTATAAAGGAGCAGGCACACAGGGAAGCAAGTGTTTATAGCCCAGTCTGCCTCACTCAATAAGACATGCAGCTAAGAGGTTAGGAAATGCCAGGTAAGAGACTGGTGATCCGCTGGCTTCAAAATAAAATTTACTTCTATATATAAAGTAAAATAAAACTTTCAGTGCTCTGTGACTGGGGAAAAATAACAGACAGAAAACATTTTTAAAATTAAACTTAAATATGTTTTGATCATATTCTTCCCCTCCCCCAAGTCTTTCTAGATCATCCTCCTTCTCCCTACTCATGAAACTTTAAGTTCTTTCTAAAAAAATCAAATATGTAATATAACAAAAATACCCCTCAAACAATTAAAAATAAAATAACAATGGAAAGTTAAATACACACACAGATGCAAACATGTAAAACACTAAACTGTCACCAAATAAAAGCACACAAAAAAACCTGTATGGTGTTGATATACCTACTGTCACTCCATTGGGAAAAAATGCCTATCTCTTTCCCAGAAGGTATAGATCATATTCATTCATTCATGTAAAAAAATAACAAAATAAAATAAGATAAAATAAAAACTATCACATCAACATTGTTCAAGATAAACCAATGAGAAAAAAAAAAAAAGCCCAAGAGCAATCCTAAGAGTCAGAGAACACTTGCTCACACCCAGGAATCCCATCAAAACACTAAAATGGAGTCCATAATAAATACACAGAAGCCTGGTGCAGACATGTGCAGGCTCTGTGCATGCTGATTCAGTCTCTGTGAGTTCATATGAGCTTTGTTCATGTTCATTTAGAGGGCCTTGTTTTATTGGTGGCCTCCGTTCCCTCTGGTTCCTCTTCCCCAGGGTTCGCTGACCTCTAATTGGAGGGATTTTATGGAGACATCCCATTTAGGGATAAGTGTTCCAAGGTTTTCCATTCTATGTGTAATGTCTGACTGTAGGTCTCTATATTTGTTTCCATCTGTTGTAAGGGGAGGCTTGTCTGATGATGGTTGAAGACGGCACCGAACTACAAGTATAGCAGAATGACATTAAGAGTAATTTCACTAACTACAGTTCTCTTTTTCTTTCTTTAGATCAGTATTTAGTTTTATACTAGGACCCTGGGAAATTTAGTTTCTGGTTCTTGTTTGTCCAAGCAATGGTAGGTATGGGTCTTATCTCTTGGAGTGAGTCTTAAGTCAAATCAATTATTGGTTGGTTACTCCCACGAGCCTTGTGCAACAATTGCTCTAACATATCTTGCAGGTGGACTACAATTATAGACCACAGGCTGGTTTGCTGTTTACCTTTTCCCTTTAGGTACCATCAAGAGTACCTTCCTGTTCCAAAGATGCTAGAACACAGGGATGAAAGCTTTATGTAGGCATTGGCTTGACTTCTTCATAGTCAATGAGCTGTGTAGGTGTTGTCAGCAATGGGGCCTTGCTGTTGGTTTCTGGAGAACAACCTTTTGTCTTGGCAACAGAATAGTCTTAAACTCATTGGCACAGGAAAAGACTTCTTGAAGAGAACATCATTAGCACAGGCACTAAGATCAGCAATTAATAAACAGGACCTCATGAAACTGCAAAGGTTTTGTAAGGCAAAGAACACTGTCATTTGGATAAAGTGGCAGCAACCTACAAAATAGGAAAAGATCGATTTTAACCAACTACACATCTGTTAGAAGGCTAATATCCAAAATACATAAAGGAACAAACAAACCAGATATAAAGAAAACAAATAACCCAATTAAAAATGGAATACAGATCTAAAGAGAGAATTCTCAATAGAGAAAAATCAAATGGCTGAGAAACATTTGCAGAATTGTTCAACATGCTTAACCATGAGGGAAATACAAATCAAAAGTACTTTGAGATTCCATCTCACATCTATCAGAATGGCTAAGATCAATAATACAAGCGACAGTTCATGCTGACTAAGATGTGGAGTAAAGAGACACTCATCTATTTTTGGTAGGAGTACAAACTCATACAGTCACAATGGAAGTCAGTGTGGTAATTCCTCAGGAAGATGTGAATCTATCTACCTCAAAACCCAGCTGTATCATCACTCTTGGGCATATACCCAAGTGAGGCTACATCCTACTGCATTGACACTTGATCAATTATGTTCATTGCTACTCTATTCATAATAGCCAGAAATGAGACACAACCTTGATATCTGACAGAGTTAAGGGTTTTATTGCTGCAACAAGAAAACTGTGACCAAAAAGCAAGTAAGGGAGAGGAGGGTTGATTTGGCTTACACTTCTATATCACTGTGCATCATTGAAGGAAGTCAGGATAGGAACCCAAACAAAACAAGAACCTAGAGGCAGGAGATGATGCATAAGTCATGGAAGGGAGCTAATTACCAGCTTGCTCATCCTGACTTGCTCAGCCTTTCTTGTCTTTTGTATAGAATCCAGTACCACCAGCACAGAGATAGAAGCACCCATAATGGACTCTGCCCTCACCAAACAATCACTAATTAAGAAAATGCCTTACAGTTTGTTGATGGAGGGAGTGGGTCTGCTTTTCATCCTGGCCACCCTGACTAGCTTACACCCAAAATAATCACACAGAAACTGTATTCATTTAAACACTGCCTGGCCCATTATCTCTAGCCTCTTATTTGCTAACTCTCACATCTTGATTTAAAGGTTCATGGCTTGCCAGGAAAGATTCAGGATGTCTGACCTGGCAGTTTCATGGCGGCGCTCTCTCTGCCCTTCTTCGCAGCATTCAGTTATGTCTACTCTGCCTACCTAAGTGCTGCCCTATCAAAAGGCCAAGGCAGTTTCTTTATTCAACCAATGAAAGCAACACATAGACAGAAGGACCTTCTACAGCAACAGCTGGATTTTATGGAGGCATTTTCTCAATTTAGCCTCTCTCATTTGTGTTAAGTTAACATAAGACTAGTCCAAGCACAATGTCCCTAAACATAAGGAATGGATGAAAAAAATATGGTACATTTACACAATGGAGTATTACTCAGCCATTAAGAAAAGAACATCATGAAGTTTGCAGGCAAATGGATGGAACTAGGGAAAAAAATCATCCTGAGTGAGGCATCTGAGACCCAGAAAGATAATTCTGGTGTGTGTTTGCTTATATGTAGATATTAGATGCTGAGTCAATGATAACCAACTTACAGTCCATAGAACCACAGAGGGTAGATAAAGAGTAAGGGGCTAAAATAGATAGATCACTTTAGGAGACAGAAATAAAACAGCTATGAATGGATGGGGGTGGAACTGGAGGGTCAAGTATAGGGAAGAAGGGAAGCACAGGGAGATAAAGTTAAAATTAAGGGTCATTTGAGGGATAGTATGGAAAGCCAATACAATAGAAACTTCCTAAAACATATCCATATATGAAAGTGAACCAGCAAATAATGTGGGCAACAGAGTCCCAACTGTCTGTCTCTTTTCACCAAAGGAAGCTTGCAGTACTAGGATTGGGTTACAGCTAATTAAACATTTTTAAGGTTTCTGTGGCCTAGAATTGCAGTAACTTTTTCTCTGAGTAGATACATTGTCTGATAGAAAATGGAAACCATTATTATCCATATTGAAGTATCTTTCTGCTAGGCTGCTTACCGAGATTTTTATCTGAATATATTCCAGACACTAGGGGAAATAAATAATTTTTTAGAGGCTTCTTGGAAATTAAGGGGAAATTAAGCAGGGAAGAATGCAGGAGTGGAAGAACGGAGGGAAAGAAAAATAGGGGAGAGAATAGAGAGAGGAGAAAAGGAGGGAGGAGAGAGAAAAAAGAAATAAATAGAAAGGAGGAGAGGGAAGGGAGGGAGGAAGGCAGAATGAGAAGAGGAGAAGTGGGGAGGAGGAAGAGAGGGGCGGAGGAGTGAACACCTTCTGGCGCAGGTTTGTTATTCA
This sequence comes from Microtus oregoni, assembly GCF_018167655.1. Lineage (NCBI taxonomy): Eukaryota > Metazoa > Chordata > Mammalia > Rodentia > Cricetidae > Microtus > Microtus oregoni. Next base: position 37,025,061 of record NW_024543070.1, on the reverse strand, counting down.
CTGGCTCTGCGAAGCTGAGCCTTTCCATTGCTTCTCTGTACAAAGAAGCTTCTGGGACCAGATGATGCTCTGGTATTTGGAAGAGGATTTAATTTTTATTAGGAAAATTAGAGTTTGGACTAGGTGGAATTACAGGCTGAATCAATACTCCCTACAGAACTTAACTTGTCCACTGCCATGAATAATTTAGTCAGTGAGGTCTCTGCACTCATACTCACAGTCCACGCTAATGATTTAGTAATTATTTTAAACGATTTCAATGATCTGTTGACTACATTGTTGGCATACCAATAAACAAAGACAGACTGTGCAGTGCCTGTGTCTCAGACTTACATCTTACCACTGTGCTTCTGAATGGAAACAAATGCACGGAAACCAACATCGCTGTGTGTATTTTACCAGAATTACCACTGAGCATATGAAGTGTCTTACAGAATCCTAATTTGGATTGTAGTGAACAGAGGAAAAGATAATTATGTGACATAAGGAATTGCGGAGCTGCTAGAATTTTAGAGCATATGTAATTCATTCATGTATAGACACTCTCAGTGTCATGAATAGATTATAGCAGTTAAGGAAACGAACTGCAATCTTGCAAAATTATAAATAAATCCCCAGACCTATTGCTAAATGAAAAAAAAACACAAGTTGTAAATGTATTTATGCAGATAGATATTTTGCGTATGAGACTATGGATGTGAAAAATGATACACGCTTGAATTAACAGCTATAGACACAAAGGCAAGCATACAGGGATGAACATCCAGTTCAGGATGTTACTGTCTCAATGTCAAGGAGCATGTGAGGACTGGCAGTAAGATTCAGTGGGGTCTACGGGTGTTGATCAGCTGTCTGAGGTCACAATCAGGCTGAACGTCGAGGACTCAAGTTTCAGAGAATTCTTTCCTTAAAATCTTTTAGGTATACAAAGAAGTTTCCCCAAATTCACCAGCATAGAAAACTCTGAAAGACCAAGTTTAGTGATTCATTTCAGCTGTTCTCCTTTGAGACAAGAGTCTCACTCTGTTGCCTAAGATGCCCTAGAACTGTTTATGCATCCAGGTTGGCCTTGAACTTAAGGCCATTCTCCTGCTTCATCCTTTCCAAATGACAGGACCACAAGTATGAGCCACTTGCAGCCCCATTTGAATTTTCATTCTCCTTTCCCATATCAATAATTTAGCTTTTGTTAAAAATTCCTAGGTTATTTTTTCTTTAATTTTATAATTTTACTTTTTCTTAATTAAAATTTGCATATTTTGAGGGTACAGTGCAGTGTTTATACAAATATGATACACATATATACATATATATACATATATACACACACTGACTGACAGAATCAGTATTTCTCTAACTTTATGTCTTTACATTCATGCCCATTAATATTTTCTCTTAGAGATTTTTTTTAACATTTATTTTAATGTTCGATCCATTTTGCCACTGATGGGAAAAATTTCTTCTTTCTATGGTAGAGAAATACTGCTTGTGCATGTATTCCATACTTTCTTTGGATCACAGTGGGAACATTTTGATGGTCCACCACACAGCAAGCACTTTCATTTGTGAAAGACGCAGAGGCAAGCACCAGCCTCACTTCCCCCCGTAGGTAGTGGAGCCCTTGTTGGGCATGGATTCACTCATCCATTAATATTTCCTGTATATCAGTACCAAGTACCCTGCTTCTGTATTGTGTTGAATAGGCAGCATCTTGAAGTCTGTGGTATAAGGAGAATGGAAAGCATTGATGGGAGACTCTTCAGTGTCATTTCTTGTGTTTTTTTTTATTTTATTTTTAATCTGTCATCAATATGTCCATGATGAGGCCCCTTGGAAATCAGTGGCTCCTCTCAGGAATGATGACAGCTTACTAAGCATGAGACAAGTGTTTTAAAAGAGCAGGGACACTTTAAGACCTTGGAAGACATAGACCTAAAACACAAGCACCACCCCCACCTCAAGCCCAGTGTCTTTAGCTGTTCTGGCCTCCAGGATAGAAATAATCACACAATTTTTGACTTTTACATCACATAATTTAGACACTGAGACCCACAATCCAGGTCTTCAAATGAAAGTCCCAAGAAGGGACATCATTTATTGGCCATGCCTGGTCTGTCCTCTCATTCCCTGGACTGTGTCCATCCAGTGGTCAACAGTGCATTGGGAACAATGACAGATGCTGGGCCAAAGGACCATATGATAGGTTACTTTGCAATATGGCGGTTTCTGGTGCATCTCAGAAGGTATTATCAGAGATGAGGAGAGGCCTGCCATGGAGATGGAAGCACAGAGCCAGGCTGCCACAGAAGGGGGAGTGCTGAGCTGAAGGAAGGCCACCACTGCACACGTGCATTCCCAACGCAGGGGCAGCAAATGAATCCGCTGCACCGCTAAATTCCTAAGGATCTTTTAAAAGGTATGAACAGTGCTTATACGAAGATGAAACAGATGTGTTTTTTTTTTGTTTTTTTTGCCAGATTCCGACAAAATTAGAACCAAAAGTTAACTAAGGAGGAGGCCACATACCTGCGAGTCACAGAGAAGTAATGTCTGACTGACTTGCCAGATGTTCCATAATCAATCCTCCCTGGTCTACATGTGCCCTCCAAGCCTCGTGAGGCCTCAAAATGACACACTTCCGTGACAAAGTTCATCTCTGATATGTTTTTAAGACTGCAATAATTCCAGTAGGGAGCTCTGAATAAAGCACTTGCACAGAAACACTCCTCCTCCCGTGAGCAGGAGTCAACTGCCTCTAATCTCCATGGCTGAAGGACTGTAGATCTAAGCAGTTTACACCCATTTCCCCTCGCACCAGGAAAAACTTCACTTTGCCTGGACCTTCATGAGTTGCACATTTCGCCATGGAATCACACCCTGAACCTTGCAGGTTCACTTTGTTACTCATTGGAAAGTCCCTATAGACTTGGTTTAATGAAGCGTTTTCCTGTTATGAAGATGGCTGTTGAACATTAATCAGCCTCGAAAGGCTTGAAACTACTTGAAAGTGAGGGCTCTTTCATTTCCAGCAAACGAAGCAAAAGGAGGAAACATCACTCAGTCACATGGGAGACTTAGGACACAGCACACAAGGCCATCAAATTACCCAGCCCTGGGTGATTGAGAATTCATATTCCATTTGAAAGATGAAATTGGTGCATGGCAAGGGAAGGCAACAGGTAGATGCGTCACCAAGTACAAGGCCTCCTCCTTTGGAAAGCCTGTATGTTATCAGAAAACATGATCATATATAAGCACACACACACACACACACACACACACACACACACTGATACAATCACCATGAACTGAATTTCCGAACAGAATAGGTATGGGAGAGGAAAGTTCACGGACACATACTTTAGGATGTATAGTTACACTCAAGCTGCACACTACACTAGAGTCTAATGGAAAACTCAGTCATGCAAACAGCTAAGGGACTGTGTTCTAGGAAGAGGAGAAAAGGAGCAGAGGACAGAATAGCCCTGGATGAGCAAGCATGGCAGTGTCCAGGTGAAGACAGCAGGGGTGAGCATCTATTTGATTTTTAAAAAGTTGGCCACACTAAACTAAATCGGGGAAACAATTTAAATGAGAGACTTTTTTTTTTTTTAACAAAAAGCAACTTTAGTCCCAGAAACGATGATTGACAATAAATCCGATGCCCTTCCATGACGACATCGGCTTTGCTATGGTTCTGGCGTACAAAGAGAAAGACATACTGGGGGAGGGGGAGGGAAATGGGAGGCAGTGGAAGGGAGGAGGCAGAAATCTTTAATAAATAAATAAAAATAAAAAATAAAAAATAATTAATATAACAGATGAAAGCAGCAGAAATAAGTAAGACAGAATTGCTGGCTAAAATGCAATATGATTTTTGGTTTAATTTTTTGTAATAAAATACAGAAAAAAACAGAGAAGCAAATATAAAAAAAACATTCTCTGAAACCCTGTCTCAAAAAAAAAAAAATTCTCTGACCTGGTAGAGGCACATAATCCAAACCATTTGTTCAATAAACAAATCTTCATAAAAAGATTTCACAGCACCATTCTCAGGATAGGCAAGTTAATTTTGGAGGCAAAAACCACACTCTTTCATCAGAGAGACTTGGGAGAAATGATATCAATCCAATCTAGAAGGAAACCTTTGGAGGCTAAAACTAAGAGAAAAAGTTTGAAAGAGAAAGCAGACTCTCCAGAGTTCACAGGAAGAGACTGTGAAAACCCAAATCGGCTTCCAAAGAAAAACAGCGAGGTGATCGTCTTCTGCCTCATGTGTCGGAGGGTTGTCTTTTGCTTTCATACTGAAAAACTCAAGAGAAATAACTTGAAATTGGTGTCTTTTGAGCTTTGGGAAAGAAAATGTCTCCATCTTTCTTTGTTTATCTTGATATGGGACATAGGATATGAACAGGACTTGACATACAGAAAACTATATCACCAGCGTCCCACAGAAACAGACAGCAAGCATTGTTTTCTTTTGAAATAGTCTTTCACTATATAGTTCAGACTAGTTTTGGACTCATTATGTACATCAAACTTAAAGTCCTACTGCCTGAGCCTCCCGAGTGCTGGGATTATTAGGCCTGTAGTACCATGTCTGAAAGTGACAGTAAGTTTTGATGAGGTGAGACTGTAACTATTTGCTCCGTTAGTGTCATAGTTAGTTTTTGTCAACTTGAAACAAACCTCAACACACTTGGGAAGAGGGACTCTCGTCTGAATAACTGTCTCCACCAGGCTGGCTGGGGTGGTGTGGTATGTCTATGGAACAGTTATAGTTTACCAATTAATAATTGATGGGAGTTGACTCTTCATGATGGACCTAAACCTTTATTAAAACCCTTTCCCCCTTTTCTTTTCCACAGAAGGCAAGCTAAACCAGTTAGTTTGTTAGTTTACCTCCTTCCTTAGGTAAGGTTGCTGGGGCTAACTGACGACCTCATACATATTTAACATAGGCTGTCATCACTCTAAATCTAAATCTAAATCTAGCCTAGGCAAGAATTTAGTTATATGAATCTTTTGTAGATATTTATTATAACATATTATAATATTTTTGATATATATATATATAATTGATGTTGGGTTTTAATAATGCTAACTCCTAAACTAAGTACAGATATTAATATTTGTTTGGTGAAAATAAAAAAAAACTGGTAGAAGGCTGAGAAAATACGTATATTTAAAGATATAAAATCAGAATTAATATACATATTAAAAAAAGCATCATGCAGGAGCTAAAATGATTGGTCTTGAATATAAATGCTTAGAGGAGGTTTACAAAGGCGTTCATAATTGATGTCTTAGGAAATTCAATTTGAAAAGGTTGAAACTAAGCTTCATAGTGGAATATTTGAGAAAACTAAATAATGAAAGTTGTCTGGTGAGATTCCACTTAGGTTCACCTATTTTGAATTTACAATATATGTGTGACCACTTCAGTACTTGACAGTGAATCTCATCCATGTGTGTCTTAGGCAAGCTGCACACTTGTACTGTAAAAGGAACATGGACAGAAGTTATTATTTCTGAGAATACCCGGATCATCTCTTTAAAGAAGTTATTATTTCTGAGAGTACCTGCATCATCTCTTTCACGAAATGGTTTAAACATCTGAGGCTTCGCGCTCTATGTGAAAGGTCATACTGTGTGACAGAAGGGTCAGAGATTTGGGAAGAGGGAGGCATTACAGGTCAGGGTCCCAGTTCCTACTAACTAATACAGGGAACTCATGAAGGACACTGTCACAAACCAATGGATGTTTCAGGAGTGTGGAACATGGTCCCTAGCGACACTGAAACAAGTCCAAGGGAACCTTTGGCTAGGGTACTGGAAAACCAACATACACGTTCTTTATTCCCCTCCATGGCAAGGCAGTGGAGCACCTGCCACACAGTAGGCTCTGTGCTATTGGAAGGGTGTGCTGGAGAAATTAGTCAGGGTGATTGATCTGCAGAGTGATCGAAGAAAACGAAGTTAGAGCTGAGCTCTGAAGGTAAGGCGTGGGGTGTAGGACACAGGTCTGGGTTCTGAAGCTCTGAGCATGGAGCCAGCAAGGGGATTGGTCTGGTAGATTTACCAAACTCATGGCTTCCACAGATGAGGAAGTTCAAGTCTAGACAGCTAGAAGTAGTGAGGAATTTTTCTTTCCTGGTGGAGAATCTTTAGACGTATTCTCTTGGTCCCAACTTATTATTTTGTCCTGTAATGGAGGGCCCTTTTGCTGTTTGTCACAATAGATTGTTCTTGTATACCAATGTGTTGGCTAGGCACTGGACCACTTTTTCCCCGTATTATCTATGAGGTTTAGCATCCTCAAGAAAAGGGATTATCCCCCTGGGTCACTGTAATAGCCTTGCATTTACCACATTGTGTGGCACCTGCGGTTGTGAGGTCCTCAGGACATACTGCTGACCGAAGTAACACCTGACCTCAGGGGTGACTTCTGGAGGCTGGAGATGTGGCCAAACCATGATCCTCCCTGCAAACCATCCTGTCATTCCCTTTCTAAATTTCACATAAGCAGCCAGACTGGCCTGACATTGAATAGATTCTACCAGCCATTCCCAGAGCCAGGACTGAGGATTTTATTTTTACATTCTAAGTTTTTTTTCTTAATCAGTTAAGGTACAATGTTGGGTAGCATCCAATCTCCTGAGCTGTAACTGAGTTAGAACACTCAGAACAGGTTAGTCTGTGGATGCCTGGCTTCATTGCCCTAAGGATAACAGGCTGCAGCTATGAACTGCTGCTTCCTGGCACCGTGCTGGGTGCCTTGCAAACACTGGTTTCTCTCAGCTTCACTAAGACCTTCTAAGCAGGTTTCTCATTTTCCTATAAAGGTAGGGTCTTATTGGAATGGCATCTCATCCTATGGCCTCATTATTCCCTAATTAATTTTTTCCAGCAGTTCTTCTGAACAGCATAGATTAAGTTTTTATCCACTTGCTTACTAACTCTGTGGAAAATGCTATCCCCATTTTATAGGTGACAAAACTGAGTCTCAGAAAAGCTAAGAAATATGCTCAGGTCACGGCTAAAGAGAAGGGCATAAGTCAGGCAGCTGAACTCCTCAAAACCTTTCTGAATGGAAAATGTGTGCTTTTAACTGCAAAAAAGGTTTAAAAATAAATTCATAATAACACCAGCAAAACACACAAATGAATGTTTTAAATTAGATATTAAAAATGAGGCTGTGAGAATGGCTGAGTGGATAAAACATTTGCTGAAGATGGAGCTTGAAGATGGAGGTGAGATTCCCGGAACCCACATAAAAAGCCAAGTGGAATGGTGGCTGAAACCGTAATCCCAGCATTTGGGAGGTGGAGTAGGGATGCTTTTGGCAAGCTGGCTAACCAGACTAGCCAATCCAGGAACTACAGGGTCAGCGAGAATGCTGCCAGCCATAGAAGAAGACATCTGTGTTCTATCCCTGGCCTTCACAGGCATACACACACCACGCACATGAACCTACACATACACTTGTACCCACATACACAAGAACGTGTCTATGCACCCACATGCACACTACACAACCTTCACAGACACTTTTACCTACATACATGTAAACATGCATATGAACACACATGTACACTACATACACCTTCACAGACACTGTAAGCACATATACATGAACATGTATATGCACATCGCACATGCACACTACACACACCTTCACAGACACTTGTACATATATACATGTGAACATATATATGCACACACGTACACTACATACACCTTCACAAACACAAGAATGTGTCTATGCACACAAATGCACACTACACAACCTTTACAGACACTTGTACCTACATACATGTAATCATGCATATGCACGCACATGCACACTACATACACATATAGACATGCAAATTAAATGTTTGAAGGAAGGAAAACATGGGCACGATAAGACTGTCTATCATATGAGACAAGTTTTCATTTCTCTGTCACCCGACTTCCCCTTCATTTCTAGAAGACTATCCAACATGTCAGAGTATTTGAAAAAGATTTAGTTTGAGATTCTAGAGTATTTTATCTCATTAGGAAAAACACCCAGGAAAATCAAGGAAGTATAGAAATCTGTCTATAGTTTCCATTTCAAATGCCTCAAGCAAACGTGTGAAGAGAAGCTGGGTATTCTCTGATAAAATTGAAGTGCAAATGAGGCCCAAGCATATGCATTCCTAAACACCTGCTTCACCTGTGAAGAGCTTCAAAAGCTGGGGCCAGCTCCTCCTGTAAGGTGTGTGTGTGTGTGTGAGAGAGAGAGAGAGAGAGACAGAGACACAGAAACAATGACAGAAAGAGAGATTTAAGTGTCCAAAAGACAGATAGTTTTTCAAGTTTTGTTTTATCAAAGCATGTATTTAGATTTTTTAGGTTTAAAAATGATTGCATTTAAAATATCTGATGTCCCCAATGTTATTTAACATGGATACCAAATATGTAGGTACCTACCCATGTAGAAAGCTACATACTATATGGGGACAGCTTCAGCATGAAAACACCACCCCACAAGGTGAATATTTTAGTGTGTAGCAGAGTTCAGGAATATATGCCTTCCATGTTGCTGCATTTACTGGTGTCTAGGACTCTAAAGCATTTTACAGATGTGGTGCACTGTTCACACATGCACCTGATTACTCCAGCACTGCTGAAGGATAACAGGACTGGTGTATGGGTCGCACTTTGGGAACGCATTGTTTCTACCTCACTTTGTCTGCTAACTGGGGCAACAGGAATCCACCCTTTCACAAAAGTATCCTGCTTTTGTGATAATCAGGCATAATCAGGGTACAGGCCTAGGCTTTCCCTCCATACAAATGCTTTAAAACAAGAGCTTTTGGATAAGTGGTTCATCTTCTGAAGCCTCGCTTCCCTTCTACAATAACCCATCTACTCAGATATTAGGAGGACTGGAGAAAGTTTGTATCAACATATGACGCTTTTTAAGCTCTCAACTAAATAAAGGCTATGGGCACATGTGTGACATGCACTTTAATTTTTAATTTTTAATTAATTAGTGTGTGTGTGTGTATGTGTATACGCAGACACATATGCCATAACATGTATGTGGAACTCAGAAAATAATGCTGTAGAGTTGGTTCTCTCCTTCCATCTTTATGTGGGTTCTGGGCATTGAATACAGGTCCCTGGCTCTGAGATATATTTTGTTTGTACGTTGTTGCCACATGACTGTCTCTTAGTACATCTTGTTCTTTCCGACAGACTAAGCTAATTTATGTCATACAGTAATCTCTCTAAATGAATATATTTCCTTTATTACTAGAGACTGGTGAAGCTCTCCACAAGTTGTAGGCAGTCATGATGTTTGCAGGTCGATAAGAACGATATCTTCTTAAGTTTTCCTCCTTTGCTGCATTCCAGTCCACAGAGCTCCAATCTCGGCTTGCATTCAGTACCCACCTCGGGAGGCCTCCTCATGTAAGGAAACTGACACCGGGGGCTAGTTTTCAAAGAGATTCGCTTACATATTTTATCACATGTGGCTTCATTAGATATTATACATGTGCAGAATTATTCAGTAATATGATATCTCACAGTCATAGTTTTTACAACCCAGAGGATAAAGGATATGTGCTGGGTATATATCATAGACTCTAGAAACAATTATAAACAACCTCTTGTTTATATCCACCGCACAAATTAAACAGATCTAAACTGTTGGCAAAGGTAAAGCGAGGAAGGTATTTAAAATGGAAATAACTTTTAAACTTGTCACCCTGGTTACTCCATGCTGCTGTTCAGTGTTGCTTAGCAGATGTTTCAAGGGCTTTTTTTATAGAATATTTTTAAGTAGGTCACAAATGAAAACAAGAAATCACTTTGCTTTTACTTCATTTTTCTTAACAGTCAGAAAACAAAGTTCATTTTTCCCAAAGGAGAGAAGTGAATTTCATTAACATTTATACATTTCTGAGATGTTCTCTAACATTTCCCTTAATAATATCACTTTAATTATAAATACAGCACCTTTTAATAGTCACTGAATGCCTTCTTGGTAGAGGCATTTTAAACTGAATGAGGAATATACAAGATGAACTTATACATGATCTATGAACCAGATATGGCCTGTCATCTCTTTTTGTAAAGTTTTATTGAAACAAGGGCTCATCTATTTGTTCACTTAGTATCAGTGGTCACTGTTTTCATATATTGTCAGTGTAAAACAGTTATGATAGAAGTATTATGGCCTGCTAAGTCAAAACCTGCTTGCTATTAGGGCTTTGTAAGAAGTTGTTTCAACCTCCACTTAGCAGCAAATGTATGAAGAATTTTCATGTTGATACTGAGGATAAACATAAAAATTAGGAAAGATCCCCATATATTTTCCTCCTATTTAGGCTTGGTGCCAATTGGTGGGCAGATCAGAGAGGGAATAAGTTCTAAACTCCTATGGGCAGTTCGTGAAAAAGACACTGATGCTGCACTAACAAAACCAGGAGGGGCCCCTTTGAAATGACACAAACTGCAGAATAAGCACAAAGCAAAGGGCCATTGGACTGTAAAATATTTAAAATATTTACTCCTTTTCAGAACCGGGCATTTGAGTTGTGGATGTTGGAAAGTTTCTGGCTTACCATATAACTGTCACTACCACCACATACATAAAAACAAGTTCCCATTGTGGTTCTCATTCAAAGGGAGATCATAGGTCTGCACGTTACCTGTGTGCTGTTCTTCAATCCAGACTTGCAAATACATGAAGAGCAGCAGCCCTGCTGCCCCAAACAGCAGGACAGAAAGGAAGACTTGTTTGGGGTTCATGACCACTTCAGACGGATGTGTTTCTCTTCATGTCCGAATTCAAAGGCTGCATGATTTATTTCTCCATGAAGATTCAGTATTTTCTTGATCTCTTAGGGCACATTCCTCAAAGTGACCTAGAATTCCAAACAATTCACATTGTAAGTGTCTGGATTTATGCTCAAATATGACAAAAAAAGTAAGCATATGAACAGCACTGAAGTCTCATATATGTGATAATGCACGGAAAGGCGATTCTGTATTAAATACTCCTAGGAAGGAACATAGTATCCTATCTGTGAAATATTGTACACTCTTGTCCCACCCATAATAAAACACAGCTTAACACTGAATCATTAGAAAAGTTTGGCCGGATTTAAGCAGTTTCATGTTATAAAAGGTCAAGGTTTGGGTTGCTTCAACATAATGGTAGGGGGCAAAAAGAAAACAGAATGGATTGTGGAAGTGTGGAGAATGAGGTTTAGGATGTGCTTGTAGGGTTTGGAGGAAACCCTTCAAATCACTAGTATCTGAGGACAGCGGGATGCAGGAACCACTTGGGAGAAAAGGATGCAGTATCCTCAGGTATCCACTCCCCTCCTCTCAGATACTTTAGGCATCACTAGGCTATTCACCCTTTACCCCAACACTGTGCAAATGTCATGTGGATGCCTACAGCACTCTACTATCCAGGGAACTACAGGGGAAATGGCTTCAGGTTCTGCATTAATGGAATTGTTTGTTTTTTAATATTTTGATATGTAGTTGGTGGAATCTGTGGATGAAGTCTGTACATGCACAGTACAGATGCTTGTTTTTGCCAAGTATTTTCAATCACACATTTGATAAATCTGTAGATAAGGAAGACTGACTTTATATAAAATTCAAAACTGGAAAGTTTAATCTAGCATTTCTCATTTAAACAAAATAACATATTTATAAAATTTAAATGGTGAATTAACAGTCTTTGTGGGGCACAAAAAATAGAAAATGCCTAGTTCTAAAAGTCTCCTCCCACAAGAACATAATTAATGAAATCTACCAGAGAGCGTAAAAGTTCACCTTGGCAATGAAAGATTACTTAAATATGAAACAAAAGAAAACCAATTCAAATCAGCTTTTTTTTGAACAAACTTTTTAAATTTAGTCTTGATTTTATATTATATCACACCCTCTTCTGAGGATCTAAATGAAATGTGAACATTCTCCTTAGAAAAAGATAAACACTCATAAGAGCTGCCATCAGATGCTGGAGTTTGTGTGACTTCCTTGAAACTCAAGTGGGGACCATGGCTACCACTGAACCAGACCAGCAGCATGGGACCTCGGCTGGTGAACAGCCTGGCAGTCAGTCTATGATATCCAGAGAGCCTTGATGGACACACACCACATTTTCTCTCTGGAAGAGTTGCATGAAAGCTTCTTTAGTGTGAAGACATTGTATATACAGCTGTGTCTATAACTCATCTCTTATTCCAAATATGGCTCAGATCTTTGAGGAGAATACTGATGTGTCTTGGTTAGTTTTGTTCCTGTGACAAAACACCCCAGCAAAAAGTGACTTGGTGGGGAAGCATTTATTTCATCTTACATCTGACAGTCTGCTCCTGATGGAAGCCAGGATAGGAGCCTGAGGAGGGATCTGGAGGCAGTGGCTGAAGGAGACACTGCTGAGGACTGGTGCTTCCTGGCTTGCTTTCCTTGGTGCCTTGCTCACCTTGCATTCTTTTTCCCACCATTCTGCATTTTTTATTAAAATACCATCACATCATTTCACCATTCCCTTTCCTAAGCCCAACTCCCTCCGTGCCTCCCTCAATTCCTGGCCTCTTTTTCTTTGTTATTATTACATATTTATATGCATGAATATTTAAATATAGGCTTCCGAGCCCATCTATCCTTTTAGTCATTTGGAAGTGCGCCTTTTAATCCTGCTGCAGTCACACAGTTGTGGGGTAAATTCCCAGCATTCCTTTTCCTTGGCAACAATGAGACCATGAACATTGACTGGCACCTTCCCAGCACCCTGCTGTCAGCCTCTGAAGCTATCTTTCTACTTTCTAGTTCCTTCGCTAAATGGAATCAACAGTAACTAGTTGTTTTTGTTAAAGATTTACATATTTTTATTTTGTGTGTGCAAGTGTTTGTCTACATATACATCTGAGCATATGTACATGTCTGGTGCACACAGACGCCAGAAGAGGGCGTGGATAACCTGAAATTGGAGTTAAAGACAATTGTTAGCCTCTGTGTGGGAGCTGGGAACCAAACCCATGTCCTGCAAGTACTTTAACCTCTGAACCATCTCTCCAGCCTCAACACTGATCTCTCTTTCCTTCCTTTTTTCCTTCCTTCCTTCCTTCCTTCCTTCTTTTCTCCATCCCTCCATTTCTCTCTCTTTCCTTTGTGATAGGTTTGTGTCACTTAGCACAATGTTGCTAAGATGTGTTCAGATGGTAGTTGGTGACAAAGTTTCCTTCTAGATAAGGACAAATAGAGCATTTTATAACTGTGTCACCACCGTCTTACCCACTTATCTGTCACTGGACACTTGGGAGGTCCCTCGGCATGGCTGCTGTGAACAGCGCTGCTGTGAAGGTGAGACACATGCATCCTGTTGAGAGCCCCCTTGCAGTGCCATGTCTCAGCACATTTCCAGAGATTCCACTCCTGGCCCCCATGTTAGTCTGTTTCTAAGTTTTGAGGAAGTCATGGTGGCTATTCCACTTTCTGTTCCTACTAGCAGTGTGCCAAGCTTCAGTTTCTTTAAGTTTTCTTTTTAGGTCTGTTTTTTTTTTTTGTTGTTGTTTTTAGTTTTATTTAGTTAGTCTCTCATTATGTAGGTCAGGCTGACTTTGAATTCATGATCTTCCTGCTCCAGTCTCCCAAGTATGAGAATCACAGATGTGTGCTAGCATATCCTGCTCATATTCTTTACGTTCTTGCTAATGTTTCTTTATTTGTCTTTAATTTTACTTGTTTTTTTTTATTAATTGTCAGCCTAGTGAATATGAAGTGGTATGGGTCTAACTTTCATTTTCTTAATGAGTTGGGATTTGAGCATTTTTGTGTACTTTTTGACCATTTGCATGAACAAAAGTCTATAAAAATTCTTTGCCCATTTTATTTTATTTATGTTTCAATGACTCTTCCTTATCAACAACCACTTGCATTCTCACACACCTCAGGATCACCTGCCCTCGAATGGAATTACCAATAGTTGTCTGGGCCCTCTCACATCAATCATCAATCAAGAAAATGCCTTATAGACATACCTACAGGCCAATCTGATGGAGGCCTCAAATGAAGTTCCTTCTTCCCAGGTAACTCCAGCTTATCTCATGCTAAAAGTTAAAGACTGCTCTGAGTAATTGCAAGACCAGTTAAATGAGAGTGTCTAGATATTTTTATTCTCTCTTCCTTTCCTTCTAAGAGTATTTCATTTTACAGTCCAGGCTAGCATCGAAGCCTGGTTGCTCCTGTGCCTACCTTCCAAGTACTGAGATTAGAGTGTGTTTCACCGCATGCAGCTTAGTTAGCCATTGTTAGGAAACCAGTTTTTATACAGAGCTTGGCTTCAAAGATACTATGAAGTCAGATTTCATGGGGATGTATAAAGTACTTAGGATGATCATTTGACTAGGAAAAAAATACAACCAAATACTCCAAAGCATTTAAGCAGAAGCAGAAAATAATCCATCATAAGCACTCATTTTCTTTACATTTAAATTGTTACATGGAGGGGGCCAGAATGAAACAGTCATGGTTGTTAGCATCTGAGGTCCCTTGTTCAAACCACTTTTCTTAGTCCCCTAAGGAAGTAGCAACTCTTAGTGGTTAACACTTGGGGGGACTTTCAGTGTTTTTATTGCGACAAGAAAGCAGGGTTTTTTTTTTTTTTTTGAAAGCAGGTTTTAATGATGTTGAAAATCTGCTAATTTGAATGGTTATATTTTGCACCTATATTGAGTGAAAAATAAATATATATGAGTGTTTCGGCCATCTGCAGCAGAGAACACCTCGCAAGGGAAGCTAGAAAAGAAGCTAGCTTTCTCTTCCTTTGACAACTGCAGTTAAACAATAACCTGACACATTTCTGCGTGTATAAGAAGATTCAGATACGAGGAAAACAGTTAAACAAAATCTAGTACTAACAAAGAAATAGTTGTTTATAAGAAGAAACAGACGTTTACAACCTGTCTACATAATTAAAACTTATCTCTGAAGAGTAAAGGTAGAAGAAAACTTAGAAATCACCGTGGTGTCACAAACCTACAGGATGGTGGGTGTGCGAGCCCACAGAAACACCCTTTGGGGGATTGCAGAGGAAAATTATTACCTACAATGCTGGAAATAGATTAAGAATTTGCCCTGATTTTTTCCGGAGGTGTTGCCATCCTCTCTCCGATCCTCCTGGGTGAGGAGCCAGCAGAGGAGCCATAATTGTTATTATGGCAGATGTGGGAGGACCGAGTGATTAAAGCCACAAGGCAGAAAGGCAATCTGGTGGAAAACGGAGATATCCGTTTGTTTTTCCTGCATCTCAGTCCATTAACCCAACACTGGCATGGGGAAACAGCCTCATTAAACACAGGTGAGATGGCAAGAGCAACTGTTTTGCTTTAAGCAAACCCGAAGGTCAGTCATGATGGGAACATGCACCTATTTGGAGATCATATATCTACCTCCAAGCCTGCCAGGGAAAGTGTAGGCTGTTGGAAACTGAAATTACAAAGAATTGTGCTGGTTTATGTACAAGCACTCTGTGACATTTATAAAGCTTAAGGTTTTCTGGGCTTTCCACAGTCCCCTCTATTCTCACTCGTGGACACAATGCCTCAATTTAATTATACTTATAACTTGTTGCTTTGAATTCAACTTGGAGGAGGGAAAACAGAATAAAAGCAATTACTGTATTTTACAGTTTATTAGTAAATCCATGGTTCAAACTTGTGCGTGGTGAAGTGAGGAATGTTAACATACAGAAAAATAGTTTTTATGTCTTTGTCACTTGTTTTCTTAGAGAGATGGTGTTTACACAATCATGAAAAGAAGTTCTGATATAATCACTTCATGCTATTATGATCCAAATACATGAAGCTTATTCTTTTCAAACATGGAGGCCATCAACAAACGTATTTTTGCAACTTAAGAATAATAAAAATTATTTATTAGAGGTGATTTGTATATGAGAAAATTGTAAGTTGCTAAGTTTGGCAGACGTTTATGATCTTAGCAAGAGAACACTAAATTATCCGGGCAGTTTAGTGTAGAAGGAACCCAGACATGGGTGCTTGTCTCTTGATCTAACCTAGTACTGGACCTTAGCAGTCATGTTTCCTCATCTTATCCATAGTGGCTGGATCATACCTATCTCTTCCATCCTCTGTGTAAGCAGACCCACAATGACGGAATATATCCAGAACTTCCTACGCTTCGACATCTTTTGTGCCTGTCCACACATTTGGGTTTTGTCTCTGCAGAATCAGTGTCCTCACTCTCCCTCCTTCTTCTCCAGATTCCTGTGAAGCGTGACTCCACCAACCCATCTTTAAACTGTGTACTCAGAGACTCCTTTCTCTGTGCCCTCTTCCAGAAACACTTGTTATCCCTATACAGTTTCCAGTAAGACATTTTAGGTCTGTATCTCAGACCCAGAAGCCCTGCTGATGGAGATGATGTTGCATGGCATAACTTATGAAAGGATAAAACATTTTCAATTTTCTACCTTGTTTTTGGTTAGTTTTTATTTTCCCTATTCTCCCTGCCATTTGAGTTTCTTGTTCATAGTTCCTCCCTACCTTGCTTATTTGTGTGTGTGTGTGTGTGTGTGTGTGTGTGTGTGTGTGTGTGTGGTTCTTGGGATTGAACCTGAAATCTGGCACACTAAAGACAAACATTCTTTCACTGCGCCCCACTTCCAGTAACTTCCATTTTAATACTGGTTTTTATGTTTTAAAAAAGATTCTGGCTAGTAATTTTTGTTTATATTGGCATAACAAAAACCTTCCTGCTCGTGTCTTTTTCTGCCTTGTATATAGAGCTGAGTTTAACTATTGTTAGCTTGGTGTTCTTCACCAAGGGTGAGATTGGCACCGTGGCAGAACAGAGATCTCCCAAAGATCACTGGGTTCCAGGTTTGTATGTTTCTGTCTCCCTCTTTCTCTAAACGTACATTGGGAACCGCACAGCTTTGGGGCTTCATGGGAAACTGCCAGTACTTATTTCTTCATTCATATTCATATCTTTCTTCTTCTTCTTCTTCTTCTTCTTCTTCTTCTTCTTCTTCTTCTTCTTCTTCCTCCTCCTCCTCCTCCTCTTCCTCTTTTTTCTTCTTCTTCTTCCTCCTCCCCCTCCCTTTTCTCCTCCTCCTCCTCCTCTTCTTCTTCTTCTTCTTCCTCTTCTTCCTCTTTTTCTTCCTCTTCCTCCTCCCACTCCTCTTCTTCTTATTCCTTCGTTGTCATTGTTGTCATTGTCATCTCCTCCTCCTCCTTCTTTGTCATCTTCTTCATATCTTTATTTTGAGGTAGCTGTGTATTTCCCTTCTTATCTCCAGCTACCAGAACACCGGCAATGATGTACCAGATCTGTCAACAGTTTGCCAACTTATAACCTAACAGGCCCACAATTTCTATCCATTTCATGGATGTTTATTTGCTTCTGTTCCTGGTTTTGAGTCTGGTTATACCCTAATGCTCTCTCTTTTCCAAATTCCATTTATTATTGTTTAGTCCTGGGACTAGATTAGGGGAATAAAACATAAGCACACATTCATCTCTTTACCAGAAATCTCCATCTCATTGTTCGGGTATAATTTACTTTTTCTATAAAATCCAGATGACAGCATCTATTCTATGTATCACATAATATTAAAAAATATCAAATCAAACAGAATGTGATGGTGTTTCAAGAAATAAGCATTAATCTTACCCTAAGACATTTTAGTAGCATCACTTAACGTTCTTCTTGGTAAGTATGGTAAACATGCTAAAAATAAAACAAAACATAAACATTGTGAAAATCTATTGCTGCTATAAGCCATATTGAGGTTAAGCTGTGATATATTTCTAATAATATTCAGTTCATTGTGGACAGGGTTATAATTAAATGGATGGAAATTAAAATCATTTTCATTGAATAGATCCTTGTGCTAACAACAAAAACCAGCAAATTTTGAATGAATAACTTAATTAAATGAAACATGTGACCTTAATGTTAATTTTAGATGAGATTGGGTGTAGTTCATGTGATACCACAGTAGGCTTAATTTATTATTTAAAAACGATCTTTTATATATACATTTTCAGTCTAGGGATTGAACCCACATATTCCTACACACTGAGCATGTATGCCACTTAGTGACACTCCATTCCATTTTTTGATTTATTATTTATTACTTTGTTGATGATTTTAGAGGCTGATTAATACTGACTTGGTCCATTTTCCTAATATGAATTCTGTATGCTTTTCTACATTTTCACCAAATTCTTTCCCCCTTGACAAGTGTTATTTTAAAATAACTAGTGGTCATAAAACTTGTCGAATCTCATGTGTCCTGTCTGCAGCTTCCTGCAATGATAACATCTTATGTTTGCAAAGCATCATTGCCAAAATGGAAAAGTTAGGAGTGTTACTTTGGGCGAGCTACAAGTGTTTCCAGAAGAGGTCCACTTTTCATTTACAAAAGCTGGCAAACACACTATCTCCATGCTAGTAAATAATTTTGATCACAAAATGAATGTGAGTTGACAGTCAGGTAACCTTAAAAAAAGGAGATCCTTCTTAGTTGTCTGGTTGAGTACTGTCTAGCTCATCACAAATTTTCTGTACAGTGGAAGAGGAAAAAAGAAGTGGTAGCCACAGTCAGGCAGTGAGAAAGGACTAGATCGACCTGTGTTAGCTCTAGAGGAGGAAGAAGGCAACTTTATTGGTTCTAGAAGCAGAAAATCTAAAGAAACAGATTGGAAAGGAAATAGTCCAGCTGACACCTTGATTTTAGCCTGTTTCTGATTTCAAATCCATAGAAATATTACATACTTGTGTTGTTTCAAGGCACTAAATTTATTATATTTTTTTGTAGCAGAAATAACAACAAAACTAGCTAAGTAAAGCACCATTCAAACACCATTTTGAAAGAATCCAGTTGGTGAGATTGCTATGAATCAGTGGAATGACACTGATAGCTTTCAAATATTTTTCAGAGGGTTCCTCAAGTTTTGTATTTTACGGCTTATTGTGTGATTGCTCAACCATCCAGTGATTATGTCACCTCTTCCTTCACCAGACACTAATTTCTAGGTGTTTCTTTATTCGTATTGTTTCTGTGACTTCCCATACAATTTATTTAACAGGTACTTTCTACTTTTAGCTGTGGTAATTTAGATTTAATTATATAAAGTCTTTAACAAGACAAGGCTTTGCCTTTATATTCTTTGTTTTAAAGGGAAAAGTTGTGAAGTCTTACATTCTATTATTTAATATAGTAGTTTTACCATTTAAGCAATATAACCTTTCTTTAAAGACCGCATAAGGCTAAATCCAAATGCCCTTGGAAGCATTTTTTTGTATTAGATGAGGCAAAACACTCAAACGGGTTATTGCTAAATGAACCATTCATTCCATACTTCAGTTTTACTTGGCATCCACACCTGGTCTAGATGTTTAGAGCATCAAATATTTTTTAAATGTTAAGCATATATAAAGTAAAACTACTGTGGGGTTTTACATTTTTTTTTAACTGTAAGAATGTGTAATGCATAGCCAAATGTCAGTGAAGACTCTTCAAGACCACCACTAACTTTAGTGTGCAGAATCACAAAAATCCCATTAATCAACATACAGAATCAATTCCAGTTTACTAAGGGCACACATGAAGAAGTTCTAGACTTTGGCCACAAGAGAATGAAAAATGGCAATTTGGGTAGCCATCATTAAATAACCTGACAGGGTTATCAACGAGAAACATGTCAAACCAGCTAAGAGAAAACTGTGGATTGTTAAGGGACTTAGAAAGTCAAATGAATGATCTTGTTTTGTTGTTGAAATCAATAGAATTACCTCAGAAAAGGTAAATAAAAAAATGGCTCAAACTGTAAGCATGTGATTCACAGTGGCCTAAGAACCAAAAATTACAAGTGCAAAGTAGAGTTGAAGAATACGGAAGTGACTGCTGTGTTGCTACTTTATGTAGAAGTTCTGTAGTTTAGGATAGATTGTCCCCACCCCTAGCTCTGTACATGGACTTATAAGAGTATAATCTTGGCAGTGGGAACCTGTGTTCCTTGAAAAAAAAGTAGGCTCAAAAACGGCCTGTATATTCATTTCCTGTGAATTTGAGGCCAGCCTGGCCTGTGTGAGAACCTATCTCAAGAGACCAAAAACCAAAACACAAAAACAATAGTAACATATTCTCCCCTGGTCTTGGAAGCTGGAAATCTGACGTCAAGGTAGAATCAGAGCTACACAGCTTAGACGCAAAGGGAAGAGTGCTTGTTTGCCTCCCGGGCTTCCGGCAAGTCCAGGCATAGGACGGCTTCTTAGATCTGGTCGCTGCTTTGACTTCACGTGGCCCTTTCCGCTGAGTTCCTCTTCTCTTTAGAAAAGCATCAGCACGCATAGCAGCAGACTCAAAGCCCACTCACATACTGCAGTATTATTTTACCTAGATATTTTAAAGCTAATTACAACAACGGAGGCCCTTTCTCAAGATAAGCTTCTGGGTGTTAGGATATGGGCATAACTTTTAGGGTCATCAGTTAATCCTTTACCCCAGCTGACTCTTGGCTACCCCAGTGACAGTGATCATGTAACAGAGGATCTATTCCAAGTGAAGAGCCCAGGCTCAACGATAATGGAAAATGATATTTACAGTCTTACTGAATACGAATATAAAAGGCTTACATAGTTCTTGCTATGCTGGAAGCCCTCTGGCTGCCCTGATGAAGGCCAGCCTCATGATAAGCTATCCCGGAGGAAGGCCAGGCTGTGCAGTCTGAAGACCAGGGGAGTAACTCTGCCTGGACTCTACTTGTGTTTGCTCTGCCTCTGAGTTTGTTAATTGGGAGAGCCAATACTTCCCCTTTATTTCTCAACCTATTACAAAGCAATTGCCAGTGGAATGAGGAAACTAAGGGCTAAATTATATGGAGCACACAGCAGTTTTGTCAGGATCATCAGAAGTAGATGGAAATAAATATGCTAACATTTCTTGAGCACTTGTTACACGCAAGGCACTGCTCTGAACATTTCATATTGATAGTTTCATTCCCACAACAACCCTGTTTCCTTGCCAGACAAGGTCTACATGACAGAGCCATTTAGTTACATTGTTTGCACAGTGTTGGGAGAGATGAGGTAAGGTGGACAGGCAGAGACAGATACTAGGAGGCCTTGCTGTCCAAAAGGCAGTGGTAGCTGTGTCCTGCAGACATCATGAGCTAACGAAAGATTTGAAGGAAGTAGAATGATTGCATTTGCTTTTGAGATGATCACTCAGAGACAATGTGAAGACTAGCCTGACAGGAGGGGAGGCCACAGACATTTGGGGAGAGATGGAGTAGAGTCCCAGAAGGAAGGCTGGATTGGATCACCTCGTGACCTCGGGTGTTTTCATACTTTGGTATGCTTTTGTCCTTCATTATTGTCAGTTTTTATCACGGTAGTTATGGACGTAAATCAGTGAGTCTGACTGCCTGGGTTAAAATCTAATTTGAACTCTAACCAGCTTTTCAAAACTGGCCAGTCTAAAACTTCCATATAGCCTAGTTTCTTCAAGTCTACAGTGTAAATAATGAAAGTACCTAGCATATGAGGTTGATATGAACTTATCAAATTCAAGAAAACTTTTAGAAGTGTTCTTGCCCACAGAAGCCATCCACAACATCACGATGTTGGTAGTTTTATATCCTGTGAGCTAAGAACAGAATCAGCTGTTTCATAGACAGTTGATAAAGATTTGTTGAAAGGCATGATATTTTTACTTTAAAAGGCACTCTAGTTTACTGGGAGGTTTGTTCTTTCAATCATATTGATTAAATCCAGTCAATAAATATTCATTAGTTCCCAGTATAAATAAAACTCTGTGCTAAGAAAAACCAAGAGGAATAAGGTTTAATCACTGATCATTATAAGAGAATATTGTAATAGCTCTGCTCATACTTTGTCCAAGGTGATTTTAGTAGAGCTTTCTAGAACAACTCATAACAAATCTGTTCCCTCCTTTACATGACAGACTTTCCAATTACTGAAAACAATTATTCTGTCTGCCCTCAATCTTTTTTACTCCAGGATAAACAATAAATATACACAATTCCTTCAGCCATTCCTCATGGGACATGGTTTAGGAGACTTCAATCAATTTAATCATCCCTCCAAACACATTTGAGTTTGCTAATGCCTTCCTTTAAATGCAGGGCTCAGACTAAGATACAATAATCCAAGCATGATTAAATGGACAAACAGGGCTATAAAAATCAGCACCATGACAAACGACAGCTGAACTTGAGTGTGTCTGTACAGGAAATGGGAGAATAAAACAGGTTACAGGTTAGAGCCCAAGGGTTTCCTTCAGTTCAAATAAGAAGGAAATAAAAAACCTAGTGGGAATCTTAAAGGATATTGAAATATGAAACATATAGAACTGTGATTAAGAAACTAAGGCAAGACATCATCACTGTATGCTATTTATTTGATAGACATTTTTTACATTCTTTTTATTGATTTTATTGAGCTATACATTTTTTTCTGCTCTCCTCCCTGCCTCTTCCCTCACCTTCTACCCTCTCTCATGGTTCCCATGCTTCCAATTTACTCAGGAGTTCTTGCCATTTTCTAATTCATATGTAGATTAGATCCATGTGTGTCTCTCTTGGGGTCCTCATTGTTATCTAGGTTCTCTGGAATTGTGATTTGTATGCTCGTTTTTTTTGCTTTATGTTTAAAAACCACTTATGAGTGAGTACATGTGATAGCTGTCTTTCTGAGTCTGGGTTACCTCACTCAGTATGATGTTTTCTAGCTCCATCCAATAAATAGACATTTAATATAACCTAAAACTGTGAAGATGGGATTAAAGAAGAGCAGAAACAACAACTAACTATGGGTTGGCCCAGAAGAAAAAATCAACAAAAAAATGTAAGATCACAAAATGTGGCTTAGTTAGGTGGAAAGTCTTTCAGTGTGGGAACTGAACTTGGGTTCTCTGTGAGAGCTGCAAATATTCCTAACTACAAAGTTATCTCTCCAAGCCCAAAGGTTGAATGAGATTAAACTTTCATAAATGAAAGCAAACAAAACACAGTGGCATTCAGAAGGTAACAGCAATGGAATATTAGGAAGCCATTCTTATCTGTCTGCTGGCTTCTTCTGCGAAAAGACCTGTTCATGTAAGAGCCTGACACAGAATGGGTCAAGCTGGTGTTGGAATGGCAATTTTTTTTTACAGCAAAATAACATCTACACTTAATGTCAAATATTTAATATGATTTCAATGAAACAAATTCTCAGAATAAATACTTAATACTAAAATTCTCATATTTCCTTAAATTAAAAAAGTTGTCCGCATATGTTTTAGAATAAATTTTAAAACAGTGACTCACTAAAGTTTAAATACAAATGTTACTGATTATCATCTAGATAAAATAAGTTTTATGTTTTTTTTATCTGTATACAACATTATTTTTAAATTTCCTTCTCTGCTACTTTCAGAAAGAACAAGATTCTGAAGAAGTATTATGTTTATAGAGAATCTGGTTTACTTAGACCATATATGGTAGATACTTAATTCTGTTAATGTTTGGATACACACTATATATTTGGGAGATTCTTTATTCTTCTTTGTATATTATCCAGGCATTACATTGACTGTTATTATATAATGTCTCTTATAAAATTATAATATTGCTTTCTAAACAGTAGTAAAATTCTATGACTAACATAAACCACTGTAAGACTCAAGTATGTGTGTATTCTGACATGAATATGATTTCCTTCTTATACATTGTAAGGTGTGTGAGCCATGCACTCAATAGTTCAGCAATCATATGCAGATATTTATTAGGTTCTACTGTGCACCATTGTTTTCCCTCTTGCTTTGTATCTTAAACTCCATGCAGTTTATCTTCATCTATTTCATACAGAAGCAACATGAAGTACATTAGCAAAGGAATCGTGACTTTAAAATGGATAAATGAAATAAAAGACCCTACACACTGGCAAAAAATGTACACTAAAAATCTTTTGGGATATTCTAATAGCACACCACAAAATCACGATCATGTTAAAATGTCAAAGACATCTCGTAAGATAGTTAGTGGGAAACTATACACAGAAACATTTGATGCTGCCGGGCGGTGGTGGCGCACGCCTTTAATCCCAGCACTCGGAGGTGGAGGCAGGCGGATCTCTGTGAGTTCGAGACCAGCCTGGTCTACAGAGCTAGTTCCAAGACAGGCTCCAAAACCACAGAGAAACCCTGTCTCGAAAAACCAAAAAAAAAAAAAAAAAATTTGATGCTGAAAAACGGAAGAAAGAACAATAAGATCAGCACTCCAGGGAAGACCAGAAATATCTAAAACCATATAAAGGGAATAAAATACTGAGAAACACTAAAAATGCTATAAAGTGCACAAACATGATATTTTCAATGTTAATAATGTATTACTTTAGTTAATTCAGCTAAGTAGCCAATGAAGAGTATCTGTAGATAAATGAGGGCAGACCAAACATTTTGTTTTGTTTCTCTTCCCTCCTCAAATGCCTTTAAAACAAAAATCAAGGAATTAGGGAGAAAAGGAGTTACAGAAACATAGATAAGGTAGGAAGAAATGCTTATATAGAGAGAGTTATACATTTTAGAACATGGGTTACTGAAAGAGGAGTGAAAACTAACTTAAAATGCTGTAAAATGTTAGCCACACTCTACGAGAGATAACAAGAAGATGCAAGATGCTGTCTGCAACCAGGGAATTGTGCACCGGGCTTCTCAGGACTCTGTATTTAACAGAAAGAAATCAGATACCAACAAAAAGCTCTTGTAAATGAAAAATGAAACCAAATGTAAAAGAAAAGTCATCTGAAAGGTTAGGCAATAAAGGGATTACTCAGAAAACAGAGTTAAGGGACAAACAGATATAATTGTCAAATGAAAAGGGAACACAATGAGACTGATGTAAGAGAGTCAACATCTACGAACAGGAATTCCAGATAGTGAGGGCCGAGAAGGGAAAAGGAGAGATTATTAGATACATCATGCGATGAAACTGCAGAGAAGTGGTGGTCACAAGTCTCCCAATTTACAGAGGCCACTCTCAGGCGTAACACAATGGATGACAAATGAATGTATCAAGGGAGCAATACCTTGTTAATTCAGAGCACTGGGAGTAAGGAAATCTCACATCGCAGAGAATAATCAGAACGGCAGCAGTGAGATTCGTTAACAGCAGCAGTGTCAGAGTCTAGACAAAGGTGGTGGAGCACAGACACATTCAAAATTCCCAACAAAAAATGCACTTCACGACATGTTAAATGTTAGCACATGTTATCAAACTCTCAGTCAAGAGTATACGCAAAATAATTATTGTCAGACAAGTTTTCAAAAAAAAATGCCTCCCTATAATCTACACGACTGCCTCAAGGTGCAAAAGGGCTAAGAGCAGCAGAAAAAATAGGATGCAGAAAAGTACTGATCTAGAGGTGGGGAGTGGAGAGAGGTCAGAAATAGTTGTGGATGCTATGATGGTTAGTGTGAACTGCCAACTTGATCAAACTTGTCAGACAAGGAAGTCATAGTTTTCGGTGTTGAGTTGGGGCAAGAAGAGCTAGCCCACTATGGGCAACCCTGTTTTCTGAGTCTCAGTCCCAGGACTGTAAGGGTTGAAAAGAAAGCTGAGTAGTAAGCAAGTGTGTGTTCACTTCTCTCTGCTCTTGACTGCGGATGTGACGTGACAGCTGTTTGATGTTCCTGCCTCCTTGGCTTCCCCACAGGGATGGACTGTGACCTGGAACCGTGAGCTAAAATAAACACTTTCTCCCCTAGGCTGCTTTTTGCAAGGGTGTTTTATCACAGCGAGAGAAATGAAACTAGGCCAACCCAAAATGAAAGGATGGCTATTGGCAGGCTTAGAGGATATGTCTTTCAAACTGGAAAAGACAAGAGATCAGAGAGGTTGCTGAGAATAAAACTGGCCATGTGCTATTTTTCCTGGACACCTAGATAGAATATTTAGTTAATGATGAAGAGTTCTCTTGAGTCAATGATAGAGACTTAGAATCTTAAGAAAGTGTTAAAGCAAGATATTTCTAACTTCGCAGGGGGAAAGTTTAAAAAAAAGAAATATATATATATATATATATATATATATATACATATATATATCACAGCTGCAAAATAAAGAACATAATAACTGGTCTCTCTACCTTAAATCCCGGCAGAGTTATCTCTAAGTATTTAGAATGAAAAAAAATGAATAAGCAAAGAAAATGACAAACACATTGATTAATCAAAATTATTTACTGATTAAAATAACAAGTGTCTAATTTGTTGGAACAAAGGCATAGACTAGGGGTTGAGTTCAATCTTTGAGAACACACTCACCCAACACATATATGTATATATAAATGTATGTATGTATGTATGTATGGATGCATGGATGTATTATACATGCATGTATATGTGTGTGTATGTATGTATGTATGTATGTATGTATGTATATGATGTGACCATATCATTTTGTTAAGACATGTTCTTACTGCATAACTGTGGTTTTCCTGGAACTTATGTAGATCAGGCTGGCCTCTAACCCACAGAGATCATCTTGCCTCTGTTGTTTAGGGATTAAAGGTGTGAGCCCCCATGTCTGGCAATGGTGAACCCTTGTAATCCCAAATCAGAAAAGGCAAGGAGAGAGGCATCTCAGGAATTCAGACATCTCTGCCTTCTTGGGAGTTCTAAACTAGTGAGAGATATTGTCTCAATAAAAAGAAGGCTAGCACCTGAGGAATGACACCCAAGACTGAACTCCAGCCTACACACACATGTACACATACCTGCCCCCATGCCTGCACTCATAGGAGCTGCACATGTAAACATGCGTGCTTCTCTGTACACAAATATACAATATGGGAAAGTAAAACCCTAGATTAATCATAAGTGCAAGATATCAAAATATAATAAATATTCCTCTAGATTTGTTTTTTCAAGACAGGGTTGCTCTATTGCTTTGAAGCCTGCCCTGGAACTAGCTCTTGTAGACCAGGCTGGCCTCGAACTCACAGAGATCCACCTGCCTCTGCCTCCCGAGTGCTGGGATTAAAGGCGTGTGCACCACTACCGCCCTAGGTATTTAAAGCTAGCAAATTTATCTTTTCAGATTTAGAACATGAAGATGAAATTGGAAGTAAACAAATAGAAAATGTACCAAGATTAGCCAAATAAATGTAAATCAACTGAAAGCTGGAATGGCTGCCAAAAGTCAGACAAAACAAGTGTTAAGATTAAATGCAATATAAGGATAGAGTGTATACTTTAACACAGAGTAAAATTCACTAGAAACATATATGTTTGCAACTATAGCAGTTTTTAAAATGTAAGGTAGAAATAAGTTACAAGAAGATATAGATGAATTCATCGTTGGATTGGCATACTTTTGAATGCAAGCCTTTCCAGAGCTCAAAGAATTTCTAGTCACAATTAGAAAGAGTATAAAATTGAGTAGTAGTGTCAAAAACATTATGCAATGAAAACAAGCATATTTTTCACATAAACACATATTCTTTTCAAATGGCAAAACTAAGCCCCACATTTCTAACATACATCTGTTTCTATAGACTGTAAGTCAGAGCAACGCTGAAGGACTGCACTTGAGGTGTGGAAAGAAGGGAAAGGAGACTGTTGAGATGTGATTCCTGAAGTGGGCCAGTTCTTTGAGTGAGCAAATGTGCAGAGCACACAGAAGGTGCTGAGGGACCAGGCCCATGTTCTCCTTGCTCTGATTCCTGAACTCACTGCCAGGCTTTTTGTTTTGGTCCCTCTTACTATACAATCCAATCTGGACAGAAGCAGTCACGTTTCTCACTATCTAGCATCTAAAACATCCTTCACAATTCTCCACACTCTCTATCATCCACAGATGAAACAGTACAGAAACAAAAGGACGGCAGAACTGAGGAGCTGGAGCAAGCTGGATGCCCGAGTTACTCCCTGAAGCAGAAGTTCTCCACTGATTATCAATGAGTGGAGTGAGAAGGGATCTTAACTGTATATATAGTAAGCAGCTAAGATACAGGCAGTAGGATCTCCTGACAAAAACAGGACACTTTAGCTTGACCATGGGCACATGTGCATTCATTTCTTGTTATTATTCTTTAAATTGCCTTTATATCATTTTACTTGGGTATTAAATAAAATATTTGATGTCAAAAAATAGTGAGTAGAGCTCTGAGACATGAGTTTATGGTGAAGCAAAGATCTTGTGACACATGATGAAACTATTAAATGTGGAAAAGAGTGAGAAAAATAACTAGATTTTCAATTAAGCAAGGAAAGCTCAATCCATAAACAAGTGGTCATAATACATGCCTGCTAAATTCTCTAAAATCCGGATAAAAACAACATAAGGGTAACAACTGACAGATGAATTATTGAGCCTTTAGTTGAACATGAATTATTTTTAACAGAAACAAGAAAATAGAATTGAGATATCTATTCTCTGGGTGCTCTCCTGGGGACTGTGTGGTAGGGCAAGGAACTGGTGGGCAGTGAAAGAATTTACCTTTAGACTGTGCAACAAGGAGAAAGTTTATTAATGCAATGGAAGGGACATCTGGGTGGCTCCTTACCAGACATATGTCTGCCTTGGGACATGGAGTTCTATAAAATTCATATTGTAGTTCCAAAGGGCTGTCCATTGAGATTGGATCAATGCGAGCTTAGAAAAAAGTGCATGGTGGAAAACTATATGTTTTCCTGTTGAAACTCAGCATAACTGGGGCTGTGAGGTTGAGGAAAATAACATCCATAGCAACCATTTTTATTGACTATTAGGATGGTCTCCCTGTTGAGGGTGCTGTGAAGGGAAATAATAAAAGGAATAGCCTCTAAATCACAACATAGTTGCAGGTTTTTGAATGTCGCAACAGGAGTCAGGGGCGTAAGCTTGTGAGGGTGCTTTAAAGGAGACCAGTACTGGAGCTGCAGACAGACAGTGCACCACCTCCTTTGTTCACCATCCTTGCTTTCAGAGTGGAAAGTAATCAGAAAATGGAGTGTGGAGTAGAGACAAGGGGCCAGGCTGTGCGAGGGCAGAAGGGAAAGAAGGATAAGCCCAAAAACATTGAGGAAGTAGAATGTGTGGTATGTCACCCCAGAATAAACTCCCTGACCATGGAACCTAGCAGTACCAACTAAAAGAATTAAGCATGGAAAACAGCAGTGAAATGCTCCCACGTGAGTTCTGGTTCTATTTGAATGGGAAAATACGAAATTGACATAGCACAAATATAACCAAAATCTAAAGTGAAGACAGGGAGTGGGTGGACCCTATCTCTTTAATTTACTTGTTTAATATGTAATGCAGCTGATCTGAGGTGAGAGCCGTGTATAGTCCCATGCAGTGTCATGGGGGTTTAGGGCTCATGGAGTGTAGATGCTTTGGAATTCATTTCACTGTGGGTGCTTGTTCTAAGCGGTGAACACACGACAAAGACAAAATCCAATTAGTAGTAATTTCTGTATGTAATGATAAGAGTAGTTCCAAGGTCAAGATCAAAGGTTTATGTTTACTTACAATAACTGTGATTTTGAGTGTAGTTTAGCTTACTGTTGGTGAAAGATTCACAGTGCTACTTTGCAAATTCTCCTGTGGTTGCACACTTTACTATGTGTACAAGCAGCAAAGTACATTCTCCACTGCTTGTTTTATTCATTCTTTCGGAGACTTTAGGTACAATGACCTATTAAACATCATGAATGAAATATAGTCACATACTTGGCCTAGAAGTCTGCACTCTGGTTGCAGGCAATTCAAATACATTTATACCATCTAGAATTATTTCCTCAGGCATGATCATTTACATGGATTTATTATCAAAAGTTTCCATTTGTGCAAAGTCTTATTATCATATGTGTATATGCAATAATTTAGAGTACAAATAGCTTCTAGCTAATAATTACCTACACAAATTGTTTGCAGAGCAGTTTTCTTTTAATAGCAAATTCTATATGGAAGTCGGCCTTCCTATAACTATAAATTCATACAACTTTTAACTTATTCATGGTCTTGAAACTTTAGAAAAATGAAATAAAATATTAACAGTTTAATAAGACCACTAAATTCAATTTCATACAGTTCTCTTAAGTCTTAGAATTCTCTCAATAGCACTAAGGGTATCATTTATTTTACTACAGATATAAATATGAGTGGAGGGAGGAGAAAAGGGGGCAGGAGAACAAAGTTACCATTACTTTTGTTTGAAGATCAAGACTCCATAAAAACAGGTTCCACCTTATAACAATTTGTTGCTCTTTTCCCCTTATCAGAACAATATCAACATTAGACTGATCACTGATATTTGAGATCATAAAGCCTGAAGATCAGCTATAAATTTTTAGTATGAAGATCTTACTATAGTGAAATTTAAAACAGTATGTATGGGTTATGCATATCAAGGGAACCGTTCTCACACATCTCTCAGAAACCTTTTCTCTTTGCTACTATTATAGTAATGTAGTATAGCATAATTTATGAATTATGCTATAAAATCTGGCACAAAATAGCTATCAATAGTCTTATAATTGGTTTACTATTTTGCATACTAAGATGTAAGTTGTGTACCGTGACATACGGTAGATGATGAATGTTTTCATTCATAGAGGATCACTCCATTTTTTCTGATTATATGAAGATGCCATCTGAAGGAATCCTAAAAAATATGTAAGCACCAGGGAGTATTCCTAGAGAGTCCAGTCCAGGACTATAGTATAAACTTCAACAGTAGGAGGAAGTGTTTACATAATTATTTTAAAATTGACATTTTCCTCAAGAAGTAAATTAATTAAATTAATTACTTCTTTTATATATGCATATATGTACACATATGTATATGTGTAATTTGAAATTAACTTACTTATGTTTATATGTATACACACATACATAAAGGGACATATATGTATTAGTTTGATGTTGAACTGGTCCTCAAGTTTTTGTCAAATGAATGGAGAGTTGATCTTTATAATTATTATATTTTATTTATTTTGTTGTGGCATGTATGTGTATGTATGAGGGAGCATGTGCTATAGCATGCATGTAGAAGTCAGAGGAAACCTTTTAGGAATCAGTTCAACTTCTCCATTTTCTGGCTATTGTCCTGAACTCAGGTTATCTGGCAAAGCAGCAGGCGCCCCCCACTGACCTTTCTGGTTTGAGTGCTTTGATGAACTAATGTTATTGGTTTAGTGTCTCTTCTGATATCTAAACATTAACACCATTGCCAGCTTTTAACAATGTGCCATGTGAACCTCTCTGGATCTTTAGTACCGTAGAGCCCTGGCCAAAGGTGAATGGTGTTCATACTGCGGTCTACTTTGTTCTACACATAAGCACCCATGTTTAGGAAGATGTAAGAAGAAGAAGAACAAGAAAATCATATTCCCATCAAAGTCTCATTCCAGTCAGTATTTCTCATGCTAAAATGTTTTCAAGTATAACTGGAACATGGGAAATATTATACCTTTTGATAGTGTCACCATGCATGGTCTCCTATATTGGCTAAAGTATTGCCTAAAGCATATTATTTTAAGGGACCACTTTTTCCTGATATTCTTTTAAATTTTCTTTTTGAGACAATGTCTCACTGGCCTCCAAGTAGTAAAAGACCTTTTATCTCTTATGTTGAATGAATTTATCAGATACTTTCAGAAATGTTACTAATTGACTAAAGCACTTTTCTACACAATAGCTCACTGCGCTATGGAAAAACAATCTTTTTTTTTTTTTTGATTTTTCGAGACAGGGTTTCTCCGTAGCTTTTGGTTCCTGTCCTGGAACTAGCTCTTGTAGACCAGGCTGGCCTCGAACTCACAGAGATCCGCCTGCCTCTGCCTCCCAAGTGCTGGGATTAAAGGCGTGCGCCACCACCGCCCGGCTGGAAAAACAATCTTATTTGCAAAGTTGGTTGAGAACTGTGGAGTATCTCCCTTGGTTTTTCCTTTGGCAGGTGTTTAAATCATGAATATAGCCATAATATGAAGAAGACTATGCAAATCTCACCTAGATTCAATGGTTGCTAACATTTTGCCGTATTAAGTTATTTCCTTTCCCCACATTTGTTTTTCACTTTAAAGCAAGAGGAAGAGACCAAATGATTTCATCTCCAATTATATCCAATATTGGAATGCCTCTCAAAGATATATTCTCCTATAAAGTCCCATAATGGTTGTCACTCAACAAATTTAATAATAGGTACAATACTGTTATAGGTCCTACAACTCAAGTTCATGTCCCACAATTATCCCAACATTCTTCATTAAAACTTTTCTCATATCCAGAGTCTAATCAAGAAGGACGGCGCACAGATAGTCACCAGGTCCCCTTTAGTTCTGTAGTCTCCTTCAGGCTTCTTGTTTTTGAAAAATGGCACTCACATTTTTTAAGTACTAGGTTGTACTGACAAATTTCTATCAATTTGTGTTTGTCCAAGTATTTGTGATAGTTGGATCCTGAATAACTCTTGTGTTTAGACAGTACTCTGAAGAAGGGAGTTTGTTCCTCCACTGGAGATAACGAGTTTGAGCACATGGTTAAGCTGATGCCTGTCTGAAGGAGCTTTCTCTTTTCAAGAGGTCAGTCGAGGAGCTGTCTGAGATAGTGGGGATCTTCTGTCCAGGAAACATTTCCCCAGCAAAGGGGTACTTGATAATATCCTTACAGTAGCAGTAACAGAACTCGGCATTTAAGGATGGGTTTGACGGCTCAGTTAAGTGGAGACTGCTCACTCTGCCTTCCCCCAATCTGCACAAGCACACTGCAGGCTCATGGGATCCTGGATTTTTTTCCTTCAGTAATGTTCTCTAATTCTTTATACACATTGCTACTTCTCATGCTCAGAAGATCCTAGATTTACCTGCGGAGAGGTCATTATTGCTCTTATGTCCCTTTGATGTGCTCTCATCAGTTTTGAGCAATTTCTTTCTCAAGTGACTCCCAACACACTGAGAGTGAAGAGAGAAAGAAGACAGGAATGCGCAGCTTGGGGAGGTTATAAAGGAAATGAGCGAGGCCTCTTAGACCACAAGCATTTGTCTATCTCTTTACTCGATTATGAAGGAGGTATGTGTGTGCAGAATGCCCCATAGGCTCATATATTTGAATGCATCAGTGAGTTGCACTACCTGAGAGGGATTAGGAGTGTGTCCTTGTGGGAGTAAGTGTGGTCTTGTCGAGGGAAGTATGTCACTTTGGGGTTTCCAAAGACCAAGCCAGCCCGAGTATCTCTCTCTTCCTGCTGCCTTCAGAGCTGGAGGTAGAAGTCCCGGCTACCATGTCTGCCCGAGGACCACCATGCTCCCTACCGTGAGTGTTACTAGAACTCTGAAACTGTAAGCCAGCCCCAGTTAAATGCTTTCCTTTAGAAGAGTTGCTGTGGTCATGATGTCTCTTCACAGCAACAGAATACTGGCTGGCTCAGGCATATAGCGTATGTGCAAGAATGGCCACTTCTTATTAAATAAAAAAATAAATAAATAAATAAATGCTCAGTCAGCATTTATTCTGCAAATATTTACTTCACCCGATTCTGAGGCAAGCACTCTACTGTGTCAGTTTTCTAGGAATACAACAACCATCAAATTAGATGAGTCCATACCTTAGTGACCAATAAGTCACTCTAAAGAAGGGATACTGAAGGATATGGATACATTACTATTGAATATTTATGCATACAAATATATGTATTTGTGTGTTTGCGTATAAATGTACCTGATGAGGGATTTGAGACTCACTAGAGGAACTGATATGTGAGTTGCTATATTGAAAACATCAACTAATAATGAATCAGGCACTCTTTGGGCATGGTGCTTAGATTGTATGGGCATGATAAAGAGCCTGGTGAGTTGGAACTAGTGGAAGCCAGTCAGACAGCTGGGGCTGAGGGAAGAGGGTGACTGGTGAAGAGACGGAACTTCAGGAGAGATGGGACTCGCTGGGCTTTAAGAAATCGGGTGCACAGTTTTGGTCCTTGCCATGGACCAAAATAATGGTGATCTATGCAAGAGCTGTGTGCAACCAAAGGAGTGATGACTATCTTTGCAATGGGGAGAGGTTTGTCTTCCTGTGTTAGAGGTGGGGCAATGCCAAACCATTTCTGAAACCTTGTCTAATGTCCTGAAGCCTATGAGACTGACAAGAGTTACAGCTTATACTTCAGTGGTGACAGAGGCATGCTAGTAGTGACTTAGGGAGCAATTCTCAAGACACAATGAACTTGATGGTGGCTGGGGGGAACTGTCAAGGTCGGAACTCTGACTTGAATTTTGGAGGTTTATGCAGAGGACAAGAGGGAAGATGTCCCATGTTTGATTTGGGAAACTTATAGAGGTGATCTGAGCCTTGCCTTTGTTTTCCAGAGTATTATATATTAAATATACACTGATAGTTCAAGAAATTCTTATTGAACAGTACTTAATATCTATGTGTGGGGAACCTCAAAAAGAGCCCAATTTCTGCATTTCTAAATTGATGATCTTTGATCCTCGGGAGCTAATTGATGTCCAAGCTCATTTCTTCTTTGAATGTTGCTGTAATTTTCCAATAATCAATGTCAAAAATTAACTCTGCCAGACTTTCATCAAGTGATATATTTGTAGGCTCAATTATACAGTATAATGTAAGTACAGATGGCTTCTTAACTATTTAATAATTGTGCATCTTGAGCTCCAGATTCACGGAGCAGGAGAAACCCCAGCAGTTCGTTCAAATGACTCCAGCCTTGCAGAGCTGGTCTCAGAACAACAATCCCCGACAAGTAAGCTTCTAGCTGGAAAGAAAAGTGCATATGGCATAAGGAACAACATAATAGGATATAGGTGGTACACTTTCAGTCCAAAAACAGCACTAACAGGTAGGTTTTATTATTTTTTATTTTATTTTAGGAGTGTTTTGCCTACATGTATTTCTGCATTCCAGAACTGTGTCTGGTGCCATATGGGTACTGGAAATCAAACCCAGGTCCTCTAAAAGAGCTTTTAATTTCTGAGCCATCTTCCTAGACCCTAGGTTTTAATTTTAATACTCAATAAGTTGATCTTTGCAGAAATAAATAAATTGCCTACATTTTGAGTTCCTATTTAAAGAATTCTGTAGGGTAACCCAAACCTAAATTTATTTAGAAATGTTTCTAAAATTCACTATCTTTATTTCTATTTTGAACTTAACTTTTAAGGTATGAAGATCATTTTTTCTAAGAATTCATAGATGATGTTTACTTAAAATAAGCTGACACCACTTTAATTCCTCGTGGAGTCAAAATGAAGAAATAAAAATGACAGAAATGAGTCCTGGGCTAAGTGGACTTAGGGACTTCCTGTAAAACTATTGGAAAAGTAAGTATCACATTCTTGGATGAACAGTGTTGTCTCATTTCACTAACATCAGCAGAAGATTCTGAGATGTCCTCACCATGCAGGACAGGCTTTTTCCTTTTCTTAATTTATGTTTTGCACAATTCAGCTAAGAGTGACACCACATGTCTACAGTAAACAGAGCTCATGTGAATGGAGTGGCAGGTTGCCTTGGGTCTGTTCATTCTTGTTTGGTTGGAAGTGTCACCCCAGTTGCTGGCATCCATCTACCCAAAAAGTCTGGAATGGTTGGGTTAAGACCACACTACAGCCCCTGGCATCCATATATCCAAAGAGTCTGGAATGTTCAGGTGGAAGTTCCATCCCAAGGTCCCTCCCCTGGGATTGTCTCAGTCCATATCTTTCCCCCAGAGATGCTCACAACAACTCCCACAGGGTATTTAAACAGTATTCCAGAGAACAAACATGGTTTTCTGGGTATTCCTTCCCTGTCTCCTCTCTGGAGGGCTAGAGATCCACCTGGGTGCATTGGTATCCATTAAATCTGGGCTTTTTCTAATTTTGTTTTATTTGGTCTGATTTGGATTATTGTATCAATGCAGAGGTTTATCAGGGTGCAAAAAACATTTTCAATTTTGACAAAGATTGTTCTTTTGAATCATAAACTTAAGAGGAGAGGAGAGGGAGTACTGACTTTCATAATCTTTGCCTTTATTCTTTCCATGAATAAAGGAACAGAACAAGAAATAGAAGATACTCCAATAAATTTCACTGCCTCTATAGTTCTTCATGGAATGATAGAAGGGCCTCTTCCACTTAGCTCCCCGCAATCCCACAACACAACCTCACCTTTCTTCAACTCCCCGCACTGCTGTACCCACATTAGAAACTGTAACAAAATTAGAGCAATGTCGGGGCTCAGAGGTTGAATTTGGACCATTCAATTGACCATGAATTAGGCTTCCAGTACCAATGAACTAAACACAGCAAAACAGTCACAGGACAAACTGTGTTCTTTACCATGGTTGAATCTCTTTTACAGGAAAAGATGTGGGACCCATGGCTTTCAGTATAGAGAATCTAGGGCTCTGTCAGAGTAACTGGTTACCCACATACACAGAAAGACACACCATCAAAGTGTCTCTGCCTTAAAGAGTATGATACACATATTCTGAAAGACACATCATATTGGGAAATATCTATGGAAACAAATATCTCATAGTATGGTCATTTAATGAAAGTTGCTCGCTTACCTCTAATACTGAAATTCCATATTAAGTCCTCATTCTCACATGTGGGCATATATGGCCATAGAGAAAATGTATTCTTTGCTTCTATCTGTGATCTTACAAAGCTCTGTATTATATGTATATCTGCACACACACACACACACACACACACACACACACACACAAACACTTCAAAATTATCTCACCTCATTGTAAATACTACATTTTTGCCACGATACGATAAGTTGGTATGTTTCCAGGTTGTAAACATTGCAAAGTTTAAATATCTAAGGCAGACAATGAAATTCTATGATCTCTCAACTCCTATATTCTAGCAAGGACACATTTATTCCAAGCAGTATAACTAAAGTCTAATTCAATAGTTTACTTCGGTTGGCAGTAGATTTTGTCCTCTGCTATAAGCATTCTTCAAAGCATTATATATTATGTGTGACTTCCATTATTGGATTAGTGCAATTTCTTGTTTGCATAAGCATATTTCAAGAACATTAAAAAATTCAACTTTAATAACATTTCTTTTCCTGTTTCTGCTGTCTAAAATTATATCTACATATATACAAATATAATATAAACACACATACACAAAATACATGTGTATAAATTAATATACATATAGTTCATATTAAATATGTATTTAATATATATGGAAACCTTAAATGCTTTGTAGAGACATTCATTTAAGCAAAGCTAATGATTAAGAGAATTAATATATTAATCCACTTATACACTACTAGTCACCACTCAAAGTTAAATACAAATAAATAGATTCCTAAGAGAAGTAAGTGCCAGAGACCTTTTACAAATGTGACAAACAACAGGAGCAAAGCAGAACACAAGCCTGAGTCAGAGGACAATGGAGTTCATGGCTCTGGGACACTGAGGACAGGACACCAGTCGGTCAGTGGGTTGGTAAAAGGAAGTGTGAATAGACAGGAGCATCACGAGAAATACCTCAGCCTACAGGAAGACCCTGTTTCCCTAGCTCTATGGCAGGGCCAGTATCACCTCTTGGGATAATCTTAGGAGGGAGTCACAGTGCAAGTCCTTCGGGCAGTGGTTTCTGCCTCTCAGTAGGAGGTCATGGGGGCCCACAGAATAAAATGCCCCAAATATTTCATACAATTGCACTGTTTCTCCAAACTGGACTTCTGAGTATCAAATCATAGAATAGTGGCCGTCATACTTACAAATTTGTTAAGAGTTTCAACCAAAGCCTAGTAACTTCCAGTAGGGTTGCAGGGGTTCGTAGCCATTCTGGTACTCTCTCTCCTCACTCTGGATTAGACAGTACGACATAATAGAAATGAAATGGAATAACAGAACGAAAGCTGTTACTAAATCGTTTCCACTGCAGCAAAGTCTCATTTATCACCAGTCCCATGGAGGTAGTGGCGGAGCCCTAAAAGTAGAGTAACACAGTGAAATGCTCCATGGAGCAGTCAGAATTTTGGAGACAATGGGTTAAGAGTGCTCACTTTCTTCTTTGCAAAACACCTCCAGAATTTTTCTGCCCCAACTGTCTGTATTTGACTTGGCAAATGTTCCCTATGTGACAATAAAAACTATTTCCTTCTTCCTGCTCCATACAGGTAACTGTGCTGTGGTTAA
Organism: Microtus oregoni; assembly: GCF_018167655.1. NCBI lineage: Eukaryota > Metazoa > Chordata > Mammalia > Rodentia > Cricetidae > Microtus > Microtus oregoni. The sequence goes on along the minus strand of NW_024543070.1, from coordinate 36,986,865 downwards.
TCTACCTTTATGTCAGTCTACCCTCATTGTCTCATCTTCCTGGCTTTCCCACACTCCATTTCTTCTAATATTGTTATTTGTCTTAAATTCAAACTTGTTATGTGCGTATCTACAATAGCGCCCATGCATGCACATGGTTCTGGTTCCACTCGGTGTCCGAGCAAACTCATCCCTAAGCAACACAGAGAAATGCAAATCACAGACCACTGTTGTCTTTGATTCCTTTTCATTATTCATACTTTCACTGACTGTATTAGTACAAATTACATTTCAGAATACTAATAAAGTAACATAAAATATTTGTGTTTATAAGAAGGTCGAGACTAAGGACTGAGGACCAAGTCCAATGCAGTTGATTGCTTAGGGTTTGACGTGAGACAGCCAAGCAGACCTCTGCATTCACCCACAGCTCTGCATCATTTCACTTCGTAACTACTGCAGCCCAGTCATCCTGTCCCACCCGTCCATAACTCTGTGATTTGCTATGCAGTGCCTGACTGGAGTGAGTCAGAGTAGCTGTCCAGTTTCTTCTCAGCTACTCACTACCCGTGTGGCCTTCATCAACTCACCACAATCCCTCTGGGCCACCATCATCATTTCCTTAACTATTAAATTAGAATAAATTATTTCCGAGGTCTTTTTAGCTCTGTGAAAAATGTATAATTTTCATTCTAACACTTCAGCATTGACCAGGAGAAATTGATTCCCATAATAAATTTATTTTAAAACATATCCTATAGGTTTCAATTTTTATATTTCCAACCACAATGTTTCCTTTAAAATACTAATTCTAGTCTAGTTTTTTTTTTAAAAAAATAATACCATGCCTTATAAAACCCAAAATGTATCCCCCCACATTTAACAGAAAGTACATTTATTCTGAGGACATAGTCTCCATTCTGAAGGCTACATCCTTCTCTATTGCCATTCTCTCCACGTCTATAAAAGCGACAATTTGGCTGTGAATTCTTGCAATAAAAATGATCGTATCTGCTTTTCCAATCATATAGCTTTGGCATTTCCAACCTTTGACACAGCAGTTTTCTGATCCTTTTGAGTCCACAGGGTCAGTGACTCTACAGTCTACATACAACTAAACACTGACTATAAACAAAGCATTTAACTGCAACTGCTGTGTGCGAATCAGCTTCTTGTTCAGGAAACTATTTTATCCACAACCAATTTTGCCCTAGAGCTTTTGAAAAACACAATAGAAATCTGTTAAATTGGCAGCCTTGCTGAACTTCAACTATTTTATCTAACTGGGTCCACATAACAGTGGATACTTGAAAGCAGCCCATTGACGAAATGTAGTTTTGATTTGGAACATAGGTACAGAGATCAAACGTGCAAAATCCCTTATTCAGATGGCTTCTTGCTGCTGTTGCTTTTGCAAATTCATCCACGAGGCTTGGGGATGTCACTCAACACCAGACACAGGTGTGGGCTTTCGGAAATACTAGAAAATTCCACTTTATAAGGCCTATAAATTAATCTGTTTCTTAATCCATAAACACACAAACATATTACTTAGATGTTAAGTGAGAATAAAGTTTTCAAATTGTGACTAAACCACTCTTACCTGAGGGCTAGGGAGATGACTAAGTGGCTAAGATGCAGGGTTCAAGCATTGAGTGCTGGGAGTAAAAAACTGGGAGGGAAGTTCCTGCCTACAATCCCAGCTTTGGGAGGTGAGTCAGGAAGGTGAGTCCCTGGAGACCACTGACCAGGTAACAGAGCCAGTCAGTGGGCTGCAGATTCAATTATTAACTCAGAAAGTAAGGTAAAGAGCAATAGAGGCCAGCTTTGGCCTCTTATGCGCACACAAACATAACACACACACACACACACACACACACACACACCAAACACACACCAAACACACATCAAACACACACCAACAACCACAAAAATAACCTCTCGTTTTTCCAGGAATATATCCAATACTTAATGTGTCCATTAAATGACATACAATACAATCTTGATTATCTTGTGAATTATACATAATTCACTGGAAAGTTATTGTTCCAGATTTGCTTATTTCTGTCATCCAGCTTGTTTCTGGGCAAGGTGCCCACCTACCCCACTTCCTTAGAAACCGGTTTTGGTGTTTGAGGCATGTAAGCTCATTTTAAAAATTAACCTAAACAAAAACAAAATTAGAAAGGCAACTTGCCCACAATAACAATGGAAATCTTTTTTAAGCTAAACACGTAACATATTCTAAAGACAAACACAAATGACTTTTTAAGTAACCATGATTTTAGATTATCTTTTCCTGTATTCCTCTCATTACAATGAATAATTCAGAGTACCTACTATCCATGGTAAAACAGTTTCCCTCAATAATTCATTTTTAGTACACCAAAAAAGAAGAGGTAACACATTCTTGTGTTAGAAACACAGATTTAAATTAGACCATATTTTAAGGGCAACTTTATGTTCAGAATTATCTATAGTTTGGGTTTATTCTCTTCAGTGCAGTGTTCCTTCTAAGATAAAGCCCTCAGATCTTCAAAATAAGCATAGTCCATAGTGCTATGGCAACAAGAAGCCCTGTTCCAGGTTTTCATTACTGCTTGGGTATCAAATATTTGCAATCTGACAAAATCACTATTACCTTTTTCCTAAAAGCCATGAAAATCAGTTTGGAGTACTGCACCCAAATGTGATGAAAAGAAATAAACCTAACATTCTGTCTATCCTGAGGACTTAATTTTGGGTGATAAATAGTCCCAAAGGTTTGGAGGGATAGGGTAACTACTGAAGTGTCTGAAGTGTATGAACATGTACACACACACACACACACACACACACACATACACACACACACACACACACACCATACAGCCTCGATTTGGCAATTTTTACTTTCTAATGACTTATAAATAAACATGGGGATGATGAGATGACTTACAGTAAAATTTCATTCTGTGCAAAACGTAGTCCACAGTGGTGCAACCCTGTAATCTCAGAGCCAGAGGGTGTAAACAGACAAACATGGGGCTCACTGGCAAATCAGCCCAGTCTAACAGAGAGCTCCGAATCAATGAAAGACCTCATCTCAAAAGACACAGTAGATGAAACCTCAGGAGGAAGAAGCTCCAAGATTGTTTCCTGTCCTACACATGGGTAGGTGCTCATGCACAAACACTCGCACAAGGAGCACGTACATGTATACAGAACTCTTTCTATTATCTGTGTTAGAGAAAAATTGCTCCAAATGGGCAATTGAAATGGGGGGGATTAAAAACCTCAAACCTCTCTCAAATGATAACACATACAAAACAGAAATTTTTGGTTCATTTGTCAATTTCAGGCTTGCTGACTTACTCACAACAAATACAAAAATGTCAACTACTATATCCATAAACCATCTTTGGTAAACTAACCTATATTATTCATGCATGATAATATTTGTGGGAGAAGTGCTATGCATAATTTAAGTCTAACTAAGGGATGTGTGTGTGTGTGTGTGTGTGTGTGTGTGTGTGTGTGTCTGTGTGTGTTGGGGAACTATTTGGGAAGGATCAGGATGTGTAGACTTTTTAGAGAAGGTGTGTCGCTCAGGGTGGGCTTTGAGGTTTCAAAAGACTGGAGCCATTCCCAGTAAGCACTCTGCTTCCTGATTCTGGATTGAGGTGTGAGCTCTCAGTTGTTCTTACTGCCAGCCCCTTTGCTCCACCATCATGGACTTTAACCCTCTTAAACCATAAGCTAACATAGCCTTGCTTTTATAATTTGCTTTGGTCATGGTGTTTTATCACATCAATAGAAAACTAAGTATGCGTGTGTGTTGTGAATGCGCAAGGGGAAGGTCAGGAGATGGCTCGACGGAGTCTGTTGACTCCTGTATGTCGGTCCTGGTATATGACCTCAGGTCATCAAGCTTGGCAGCAAGCTCCTTCACCTCAGGGAGCCATTCCTCTTTCCTTATGCGTATTTAGTTAAATGCCTAGAATATTAACATTAGTCTTCTGTTTTGCAATTTTTTCTCCAGGAAGATGACACACCCAAGAGGCAACCACAATCACTCTTAGAGATCAAGACATGTTTCACGTAAGTCTTCAGGGCACCAAATGATGCCCATTGTAACTATGAAGCATTAATACCACCAGAAGGCTCTTGTAGCTGCGTTAATGTCCAAGTTCTCTCTAGTAGCAAAAGATGGGAGTACAAAGAGTTAGATTCTCCTGGAATCTATGCTACCCTTCCCAGATGACTCAAGACTTTTGATTTCTTCCTTGGTTGAAACCAAAGGTTTATGGGAGAAAAGTAGCAGCCTGACAGCTTGGGTCAAACTTGACACCAGTGTCAGCTTTACAGGGATGCTCAGGCAGAGGTGTGCTATGAGTAAGCATGCCTGAATACTCGTGAGAACAAAATATTACACTGTAAGGGAGTGGGAGAGAGCAGATGGTTGGGGATGATTTAAACCACTCGTTTTTGGACTGTCACCAAGCCCCTCTATCACACAATATGATGTTCAGTTAGTAAATACCAAATCCATATGCAAGGTACTCATTTCTGAAGGAGGCTACCACCCCATGAAGATGATAAAAAGCGAAGGAAATAAGAAAAATTCTTCTCATTTTTTCTAGGTGTTTGATAGATATCATTTCTTATTGATTGTATTCAGTCAAAATGTTTCCCATTTGATGATAGTTTAATTTTCCCTCAATTACTAAGCAAGTCCAAGTGTTCAGGTATTGTGTTTGAAAATAACAATTTTCAAGCTTTGGGTAGAATTAGGAATTTGTCTTGTCTTAAATCGATTCATCTTGACTTGAGCACCTTATCTAATAAGCAACAGTAAAATCCGATAGTTGGGTACTTTTGACCATAGAAAACAATGATATTCTTCTTTTCCTCGATTTGGTAGACAGGCATATGGTGTTATGATTACGCTGGGGAAGCGGCAGGTGGCAGGGCCACTGAATCAGGGAGACAGATAAATATTAAATATGGTCACACTGTGTTTTGTGTGAGTCTACAAGTCCATGTTCTTTAAGCCAGCAGGAAGAGGACTAGTAAAGATAAAATTGCATAGATCTAGAACAATGTAATGTTAAGGGTTAAAGAAGAAAAATAGACACTGATTAATCTAATCATTCTGCCTTAATTACTAGATAGGAAAAGCCAAGAAACAAACAAAAACCAAAGAACAAAACCCCATCAAAAGGGGGAGTTTCCTACTAAACACCCACAATATTTTTGTTTGCACCCCTTAATCCTATGGGATGGAGGTGGGGTTGCTTACAGAATCACACTCTATTCCTTTTCCCTCTATTCCTTCCCAAACCTTCGGACTGCTTTAAGCACAATTTGCCCATGGGAGGCTTGGGGCCATGTGACTACGATCTGAGGAAGAGGGGCAGCATCTGTAGACTCCACACTTGGGAACTTAGTTGGAAATAATCCCTGACAGGCATCAAACATAGCTACTTTTTAGCACTTCTCGAGAAACATGCTGCCGGGCAGGATATTCAAACCTGGCAGAAGAGCGGTAGGAAATGGTGCAAAAGAAGCCTCCCCCCCCCCCAACAGTGTAGAAAGCACTGCACCCCCCCCCCCCCCACACACACACACCTGATTCACACCTGAGGCTCACTTGGTCCTCTCCAGCCCGGGCTAGGAATTTCCTTCCCACCTGGCTGGAAGTCTCTGCAGAGTTGCTGGAGTTTGGGGCCAGGGCAAAGGAGGCATCAGGGCAGGGACGCTCAACTTCCAACCAAACAAGCCAGAGGACTGGACAGACCGGTGCTAGGAAACTCGACACTCTTCCCTTGGGTGTCCTGTCCCCATGAGGGTGTGTCTCCAGAACCCTGGAGTTCATGGTACCTCTCCGGGGCTCTGGGGCTGGGGTGGTGAGCAGGATCCATTCCAGGTAGCTACTAAGTTACCCCAGAGTGAGTACAGCAGTCTTCTTTCCCTCCCTTTGCCCGTCCAACAAAGTGGATCGAAGTGGTCTGCAAGTGCCCCAAGATACCACCTTCTACCCCTGGGGTAATGAAGCCACAAAAGTGCCATGCACGTCTCGCCCACCCAATGCCGCACCCACCGCAGTGCCCAAAGGCGCACGGAACCCGGGTACCTCGCATCCGCTACCCCCAGTGCGGTTACCTTGGCATCCGTCCCTGGCGCCTTGCAGGTTCCGCTCCCGGAGAGCGGGTAGAGGAAGAAACTTGCCGGCGTTCCCAGGCAAACTCTCCGGGACGTCTCCGCGCGGCCGGCCGCTCGGTGCGGTGCGGAAACGGAGCACCAGGGGAGCAGGGCAGCGTGGGCACCACAGATCGCTGAGCCGGGAGGGCTGGGGCTGCGGCGCCACCTACGAGCCCGCCTGCTCCCGCCGCCGCCAGCCGCGCCCCCGCCGCCCCGCAGCTCCGCCTCCCGCCTCCCGCCTTTTATCTCCCTCCCTTTAGCCTTGCGGGCTCCTGCTCAGCCTGAGCCCCCCTGTCCGCCCGCCCCAGGTGCGTCCCGTGACTTAAGTGACTTCAGGCTCCCTGGCGACGGGAGTCCTTGGCTGTCCTTTCCAAAGGTATCTTTGCTCTTCTCGCGGTTCCTTCTGTCTCTAGGGTCTGTCCTGAAGGACAAGTCAATAGGTTATCTCAAAACAAAGCTTGCAAAGTCTTCAGAATTTCGCTAGCTTGAGCGGAGGTGTGTTTCCTTGCTCCTATGTTCAGGAGCAGGGCAGCTGAGTGCTCTTAAGTATAGGATGTGCTTTGAGGGACTTCAGCAGGATGTTTGTGTGAAGTTGTCACTGGGAATATCTGAGTAACTCTCAGGACATGCCTGTCAAAAAAAAAAAAAAAAGCTGGAGCGGGCAACTGGGCAACTTGTCAAGCACTTTGGAAGAAACAAGACTAAGGAAGGTATTCTTTACTTTATCAGAGTAAGTATATTGAGGTTTAAAAATTAGCTCCAAATATCATGTTAGCAATTATTTTAACCAAACTAGGGCAAAATAAAGTCAAGTGACTCCACAATTGTTTAGTTTGCCTTCAAACAGTTTCTATAGATTAACAAAAAGAAATAAATAAAAATAAAAATACAGTAAGAAAAAAAACTTTCTTTACAAGCACTTCACAGTGAGACTGTGACTTTGAGTGCTGTTTGCCTGCTGTCCTCTGCTCTGCCTGCAGGTTGTTCCTAATGGTGATGAACTTTGGGGCTGTTACAACACTGGCCTTAGGAGTATCATTTTTATTTTAATTCCTAGTTTACTTTTCTCTCTCAATACTCCTTTTACTCATTTAAAAAAAATTGCAGCAGAACATGTGCTGTGAAATTTGCTGTTTATGAGCTCTCAGTTGTAAAACAGATCTCTAAACTTTTCCATGTTCTTAAACAGAACCTCTCCATCCATCAGACAATGACCTTCCCCACTTTCACTTCCTCCTGTCCCTATTAGGTACCCTTGCACTTTCTGCTTTTGCTAATTTGGTTGCTTTAGATTCTGCTTGGATTAGTATCCCTAATACACAAAGAGCTCCTGCCACTCAACAACAAAAAGTCCAGTAACCAGACGACAAATTGGGCAATGTGGTCGAATAGACATCTGAGCCGTGCTTTGTGCCTTTGCTTCTTGCCGACCCTCAGGGAAGCCCTTCCCCAGCAGTCACTTCAGAGCCTGGTTAGTGATCTCGGGTCTCTTCTTCACTGGTATTTCTTGTGGACAATCAGTGATTGCTCTTGAATAAATTGACTGGAACCTGTGTGCCCCCCTGTGTTCATGAACCCTTGTAGTTGTCACCATGCAGGGCAACTTCTGGTTAAAACTAGCTGCGGGAGACTAAGCATTTGAACTCTGACATGTTCTGGTTTTCATATTCTACCTCATTCACGGGCCTGCCACACAGAACACAGAAGACTTAGAACAACTATGAACCCTCTTCCCTTTGTGGAGCTGTGTTCAGAAACCCGAGAATTGTTTCCAATGGATGAACTGAGTTGAAAGCTAAGTTATGTTAATATCCAACATTAGCTCAATCAAATGCACGCCTCAGTGTCTGATGCTACGACTTCTGCATTTATTTAGAGTTGCTGTGAACGGAAAAGACCACCTTTAATTTTACAGCTAAATTAATTTAATTTTTACATCAGGAATTATTTCTAAGCCATGGTTCCAAGCACATCTCTTGGTTTTCCAGGCTATTAATTGTGCATAGTTACTGACATTTCTTCACATGTTACAGGTTTAACTTGATTGCTTCTGATAACCTCGAAGCATATGAATCATCCCTCCTTTAATGTGAAGGTGACATTTGTGATCCTAAGAGGTCTCTGCACCGCATCTCCAGGCAAGAGTGCTTCCACAGACCTGTAGTAACTGGTATGTGGAAAATGGACACAAGGCAGATTCATGAGAGGTCTCTGCACCGCATCTCCAGGGTAAGAGTACTTCCACAGACGTGGTCTGGCCACTGGCGTGTGCGAAATGGACACAACGCAGACACATATGAAATCTGGTCATATCAAAAGTGAAGATGCAGTTATGCGTAGGGGCAGTGGTCCACATCTGCAGTCCCAGAATAGAAAGTCAGTCCTGCAAGCAAGCACTGGGGAAGTTAGTGGAAGGAGGTGGAGACCAGATCTCTGAAGTTCACTGGGCCAGCCAATCAGTGTGCGCCTGTTTCAATGAGAGGCCCCCATTTTAGAGAAATTGGGTAAAACATCTTGGTCTCCATAGGCACAGATGCACAGACCCAAAGGAAGGTTTACATACACCACACACACACACACACACACACACACACACACTTAAGGAATGAGAATAGCACCATTATGGGATGGCTCTTGTTACTTGTGGTTTGTGTTTTCAAACCATGTGGATGTTAGCGATGAGTTGGCTTAATGAGCAGCCAAAGTTAGAACTCAGCAAAACGCATCCTGAACACTAAGCTGGGTCATGTGGGCAAGGCACGTACTTCTGCACCGTGTTATTTACAGCTCCCACTGCTTTATGGAGGGAACGCAGAGATGTATTGACCTGGAAACAGTTATTTTTACAGGAGTCAACAGAGCATAGTCAGCTAGCTGCAGCCATTTCCTTTATCTTATCTTGCTCTTGCTCTTCAGGTCAGAAAGAAAACAAGACAAAAGATGATAAAAAGCTTTCTGCTCATTCAGGATCAAGAGAACATAACTACTCCACCGAGGCAGAAGAAGAGCAGCGGAAGTCTTGCTACAGAAGATACGGCTTTTTCTAGATGTTCCTAGAGAAAAATAAGGATACATAACTTGAAAAGGGAGATTTAAAAATGGTTCTAAGAAAGATTTTTTCCTTGATAATATGAAATGGAGAGAGTATTAAAGACCTGGGCATTAGTTTCTTTATTCATTTGGGGGTGTGTGCATGCAGGTCTATATGCTAATGCAGTGTATGTATGTGGGCAAGCACATGTGTGTGAAGGCATGTGACTGCACACTTGCAGAAGACAGAAAGACTGTGAGCATCTTGTTTTGTCTTCCTTCATCTTGTCCCTTTGAAGCAGAGTCAGAGGAGTGGTCAACAAGCTTCAGTAATCTTACTGCTTCTGACTTTCCACAGTACTGGGGTCACAGGAAAATGTGTTCATACCCAGCTTTTTACAAAGGTGAATGGAGTTCAAACTAAGGTCCTCATGCTCACGAAGCAGCCCTCTTATCCACTGAGCCATCTCTGTACCCTCAAGAACTATATATTTCCACATGAAATTGATCGACCCCACCATGTAGCTCTACACTGCACCTGCAGGCATGAAGTCAGTGAACTTCACATCACTAAATGACCTTTCAACTTTGAGCTTTTGTAATGTCTGCCCAAGGTCATTTACCTTGGCAAATCCCCTTGGACTATCATCTCCTTCAATAACTTATCTATTCACATAGTGACATCCAATGTGAATTCTAATCAGAAAGTAAAATTTGGATGAGGACTTTTCCTCAGTAGAATAAATTCAAATAAAAATTCTGACTACTGCTGAGAAGCATAGGCCAAGTGAGCAGAAGTTATCTATGCCATGCAGAATGGGGACTATACAAAGTACCAGGCCAACTTGTTGTTTGCAAATTATAACCACATTTTAATCCCAGAAATAAAAAGAACAAAAGGCAAGGCATTACACATTTGCAGTCAAAGGGTTTTTTTTAAAAACACAATGACTTAGTTCTATAATAACAAGTATAGCACAACAATTTTATAATTTTTGGAAGATAGAAGTTATTATATAGTATGTAAATAAAGGAAAAATATGTCTGCTTTCACTTGTTTTAGAATCACACTCTTCTCTTAAAGATTAAGATATGGAGGACTGGATTATTATATATAACTTGCATATATAAATATAAATATTAAAGCATAAATAAGTATCAGAAGACTATTGAAGAAAGGGAGGAAGCAATGAGAAAAATCAATTATGCAAAGATATAGGATTCATAGAATATGAGAAAGAACCCTCATCTTTAAACAACTGAACACTTTAAATTATAAATAATCACATTGGTCAAACAGAAAACTGTAAGATAATTATTAGTAAATGACAAAGATACAAGATGGATTGCCCTTATTCTTGTGTATCTGTTTCCTAAATGAGGGAGTCAGGCACAGTAAGTTACAATAGTCAGTACCCAACAGTTTCAGTAAATAGAGCGGCTCAATAATATGTATTGATTGCTTGGCTGAATAAAAACTGCTTGCAGTTATTTTAGGAAAATCAAAGTCATTTGGAAAGTTATGTGTCTATTTTCTTAAAGCAAATTTGAGTTTTCACTTAAAATCAAATAAAATTTTGTGAAAGGTAGTGTAGCCATGTAACAAAACATAAGATAAGAATAGACAAAACCATGGCCTGCAGCTATGCTGCTGTATAAAGAAATTTTATTTCAAATGTTAATTGGTTTAGATATATTAAAGTTGAACCATTATGTTTTCAATAATCTGGAATAGGAAAAATTCTATCTGAACAGTTTACAAAAATTTCAACTAATATAAAGTAGCATTGAATGTGAAATTTTCTTTCCAAGATATATTGAGACTCTTTATATAGACAATCAAATAAATTGATAAATGACTTCAAGACTTAAAGCCAAAATAAAGTTAATTTGAAATAGTCTGCATTGATGAGACCCTTTAATACTGTAAGTTACTATACTAGCACATCAAGGAAGAATTAATGACAAATCATTTTTTGCCAAATATTTTCTCAATTCATTTATCAAGCATGTCACATTTAGTAAGTATCGCTATTGTGTGTTGGTGCTTTAGTTACAAAAAATAGTAAACCATGGTCCCTTTTAGATGATGATAACTGATTAATTCAAATGATGTATTAATAAATTTAGAAGTGGTAAGGTTTCAGGAGAAATACACACAGAAGGAGAGAAGACAGGAACAGAGAAAGGGCAGAACAAAGGGAGGGCTTGATTTTCTGGGAGTCAGTAAAAGAAGCAGACCAAAAACAGCTTTACAATAGTCTTCAGGTGTATAGCTGTGGTGTGTGTTTGTGTGTGTGTTCAAAAGAGACAACAAGACAGCCACACCCTTCCAAAAAATGATGAAACTGAGAGAGATTGTCAGTGGTGTGCCCTCAGATAAAATACAGCATAGAGAGCACAGGGCAGTTCTATACACTCCCCTCCCATGCAGTGAAATATTCCCTTGCCCAGCATTGGGAGTGCCTGTGATATATAGTTCACTTCACCAAACCTAATATCATTTCAGCCGACAGACCAGGGTGACCCTCCCACCCTTTTCGAGAAAGGGATTTTATTGACAGTTCATTCAGTATGTGCTATCCCTAATAAAAAGGTGAGTTTTTCAAATGATGGAAAACAAGGAGCTTAGCAAACTAACGTATAAGTAAAAAATAATGTGAATGTCGCAAAACATCATATTTGGTAGGATCGCACGGCTAACTTATAAGATGAGGAATGTGTAACAGATGTTAATTCTAGCGTTCATCCACACAGCAGGTGGACAGAGGACCAGCTCAGGTTAGTGTCACCGATTTAGCACACGCGAATTGTTTGTTTCTAGCTCAGTTTATGTCAGCACGCCGTCACTCTTCCTCACTGCTGCGCATTTGCCCATTTTGCTTTTCTCCTTCTGTTACAATGAAAAGGGAGTTTTAGAAATTCGCCCTAGTGTTTAGAAAAGAGGCAAAAGAAACTTAATGACCATTAGATATTTACTTTCCTGCTTTGTATCTGTGAGAGGTGAATGGGAAGGTTGCCTGACTTCACAGAGGAAAAAGATGCTATTCTTGGCTTATACCTGTTGATTTTACAATTGAAATTTAAATACTGAGGTCAAGTAAATGAATTCGATAATCTCTCACTCAAATCCCTCTGTCCATCTTTCCTTCCCCTTTCCCTCTTTTCTGTTCTCCTTCTCTCCCCTTCCTTCCTCCCCATTCTCAGTTCCCTACCATTGCTTCCTCCCTTCCCCTCCATCTTCCCCCTCTCCTGCTCTCCTCACTTTCCAGACCCCATTTCTCCCTTGTCTTTCATTCTCACCTCCTTGCCCTGGTTCTGAGAGAGTCTTCCAGTGTTGCTCATACTGGCCTCACTTCCTGGACAGCCCTGACGCCTCTCTCCCAGGAACTATCTCTAAAGACACATGCTGAGAAATGGCTTCAAATAGGACAATCTCTTGTGACAGCCATCACAGAACTTACACCTAGTTTGATTTTTAGATTAAATCATGTCCAGGTGATAGAATATCACCTGTGCCATTAGAGGCCTCACCTTCTCCTCACCCATCCCCTCTGTTTTATAGACTATCTACAGTTATGTGCACTTTAATATTTGATATATAATACCAATCTTATTTGGTAAAAGTTCTTAGGTAATGGCATTCTGGTGGTGTCACAGACAGTGATAATATGGAAATTTCGACAAAGAGGCCACAACTTTATAAGCTCTCAGAACATAACAACTGATAGAACTATGATTTCTCTCATTTTGATCAGAGCGATTGGATAAGCAGTCTCTATCTGTGTCCAGGCTCATCTGAGCAGCACCAGGTCATTTCCCTCACACTCACTGTCCACAAACTAGAGAGCTGCTCTAAGATTTGTTTTTTTTTTTTTTGAGCTGCTGCTAAAAGCAAAGAAATAAAGCACCCAAATGGCACAGTGTGTACACTGCTGGTAACTCTGGTCTGAAGGTGCAAAGATCATCTCAGGCCTAGTTTACCTGAGCCTGTTGCAAGCCGACAGAAAACATTAGCAGAGAGAAAGCTTCTAGAAGGACATAGGCTTCCCTAAAACTACAGTGTGCCTGTTGTCTATTTTATGTCTACACTTAAATATCAGGGATTAAAACAGGAAAATGCCAAGAGCTCATCTATGGCCATGTGGAAACTTTAATGTAACTCATTAAAGGTAATAAAATGGTATAACATTTTGCCATAAAAAATTTCATGGATGCGTTGAACCTCACTGGCTCTCATATTATAATCCAAAAAGGCACAAGGCAATAGTCTTACAAGCAACGAAAAAGTGTCATTTAGGAGGCATAGAACTTGCCCAGGGTAGGTTCTTCCTACCTCACTTGAGCATTTCCATGGTGTAGGAGGTTCTTCTGTCTATGTGTTGCTTTCATTGGTTGAATAAAGAAACTGCCTTGGCATTTTGATAGGGCAACACTTAGGTAGGCAGAATAGACAGAACTGAAGAAGTTCTGGGAAGAAGAGAGAGAGAACCGCCATGGAGCTGCCAGGTCAGACATGCTGAATCTTTCCCGGTAAGCCAAGACCTTGTGGTGAAATACAGATTATTAAAAATGGGTTGAATCAAGATGTGAGTTAGCCAATAAGAGGCTAGAGCTAATGGGCCAAGCAATATTGAAATGAATACAGTTTCTGTGTGATTATTTCAGGTTTAAGATAGTGGGGTAACCCCGGAGCAGAAGCAGGCCCTCTCTCCCCTACAACATTTCCTCAGCATGTCTGTGACTGAGAAGAAGTAAACATTTACAGAACGCATTGCCTACTGTGTATAGTCTCTCATCTAGGCAAGATAAATGCGGACCCTGCCAAACATTGCTTTGCAGTTTAAATTGTAGCTGCATGAGCAAAATTATTTTCACCAAACCATCTTTTCCAGCATATATTTCTTGTCTGCAGGAAAATAAAACACATGACTAAACAAGACTTTTTCAACCATTCAAATGTAAAGTGCTAACAGTGTCCATTAATGAGAATAGAACTATGGTGGCCAAGTTAGAAACATGTAGACTTTTAATACTATATTTAATTTGCAGATTAAGACAAAAGCCAAGTGTGGTGCTGCAAGCCTTTAATCCCAGCACTCTGGAAGCAGAGGGAGGTGAGTTTGAGGCCAGCCTTATCTACAGAGCAAGTTCCAGGACAGCCAGCGCCACACATAGAAACCTTGTCTTGAAAACACACACACAAACAAACAAAAACCAAAAAAAAAAAACAAAAGCAAAAACAAAACCCCATAAAATATGAAAATCCTAGAGAAAGTTTCCCATATGCCCTTCTTTATCCTGGGTTCCATAATCAGAGAATTATGGACACAGAAATAGAATTGGAGCAAAGAAATCCGTTTACATCAAAAAACAAGCAGTGCCTGGCATACTATAGTTAAAGAGCACCTAATGTACCATTTTGAATTTAACATAAGATCCATGAGAAAGACTTAATACTCTAACCTTATTTTCATTATCTTAAAGATCAAAAAATGGGTAGCCTAACGGGGTCACATAAGACACACATACATGTGTGTATAAACATACACACATACATGTGTGTATAAACATCCCAAACACGTACATGTATGTGTATGCATACCTCCACTACTGATATTGGAACCTTCCTTCACGTGTTTAACATATGTGTATTAACATATTGCAGGTTTTGGGTGGTCTCTGAGGGTTACTAAGAAAAACAGGGTCTTATTTGAGTTCTCAAAGATTATACTTGAGGTGGCTGGAGAGATGGCCCTATGGATAAGAACATTTGCTGCTCTTGCAGAGGACCCGGATTCAATTCCCAGCACCTACACGGAAGCTCACAACAATCTCCAGCTTCAGAGGATTTGATCCTTTTACCCTTTACTGACATCTGCCCTTATGTGTACATACCCCTATACATAAATAAAATAATAAAAATAATCCTTTTAAAATATTATACTTAAGAAGTCAAAGAAGATAATTAAAAACTGTTCAAGAATGTTAAACAAAATAAGCAAAGACAATCAAGATAAGCAAAGACCAAAATTCCCTTGGAAGGAAATGAGCAGAATTGGCCGAGAGTCACTGTGGGAAGGTGAAGCCTGTGGCTGGAGCTCAGGAAGAAGGTCACTTTCAGTTAAGCCTTTCAGAATGAAAAGGAACTGAGTCAGAAGCCTCAGGATCAGTTTCAGACAACATGATCAACTTGTACAAAAGATTTGGCAAAATCTGGCATGGAAGGGAAGTTTGAAAAAAATATGGCAACTGGCTGAGAAAGGTGACAGGTTGAAAGTTGGAGAGTTGAGGCAACCAGGAGACATTCATACTTGTGTCCGGATTATGGGGCTCCAGAGGGGTATGCGTAGGGCGAGTCCAATTTGTGTTTCTTCTTTTTTTCTCTTCAGGTGTTTGTGTGTCTACCATATGTGTTTGTGGTATATCTCTCATGTGTATGCAGAAGCATGCAATCTCCTGCTTTGGATGAAGCTCCTTTCCCATAGGAAGTGGGCAGCAGTTCCCTGCTATAATGCATGAGGTCCCATGTTCATCTCCAGTGCTGCCGAAAATTGCACTGGTGTTCTCCCACTCTGGAATCTGCTGGCACTGTGGAGACTTCTCTTGTCCCTCGCCTATTCCCCTGGGTGGCCATATGGAAACACAGACCTACTCAGGCAGTTGCCACAGATTTTCTGGCCTTCAGGATTTTGGCTGGTTTCCCATGAAAATCTTGATTTATTTATTTATTAGTTCCTGCTTCTCAAAGTTGCCTGGTAGGCATGAGACTTGCTTCCAAATTCATGTCAGCAAATGCCTCAGCTCTGGGGCCCAGGATGCCATTCCTTTCTCCCTTCCCAGGTCCTTTGGTACCAACTCTACCCTTTAGTGTTCTACACGATCTCCGAATGATTTCCTTAAAGCCCACATGCATCTTTGTAGACAACACATTTATCATGATTATTTCAGTGTCCCCGGTCTTATTTCGGATCTGGAATCATGTCCTCCACCTGGTAGGAAGAAATCCTACAGACAATCTTTTCAGAGAAAGACACACACATATTTGCATTTCGGTGTCAGCCATGTTCTTTGAAGAAACGCCTCAAGATATAGGGAGGGTACGTAACTCTGGGATAGCTGGTCAGCCAATAGAAGAATCCTTCTAGAAATGAAAATAAACTCCAGACTCACAGAGTGGGAGTAGGAGTGGCGAGACGTGAGGGGGGAAATTCCACTCAGGGCCTGTGGTGAGAAAGGATGTGGTACATTTGGGGAAAGAAACCATCTCAGCACGGCTAAAGCTTAGGTGTGACCGTGTCAATAATAGGAGTTTTCCGATGTTAGCAGGAGTTCTCGTGCTGGTTTAAGGATGTCAACTCCATTTCACAAGCAGTGGGGAAGGGTGAGCGACTAGACTGTGGAATTGCAGAGAAGTCATGCTGTATGCAAGGCTGGAGATAAGGGAATGAGAGCGAGGACTTTGCACTCGTCTAGCCGAGGGATGATAGTGACATGAGCTAATGTCTCCGCCACGGGGGTGGGAAACATGGAAAGAATAAGGAAGTAGAATCTGAGAAAATTAGCTGCTGCCGGGATAGGTCCCATGTACCAAACATAACCTCAGAACACATGTAGCTCTGCCTAGCAACATGAAAGTGAACTTCAACCTCACAGCCTTTGATGTTCAGTCAGGCAGCTCCATTGTTCAGAGCTTTCAGGGAAGACTCCCTTTCTGTCCTTGCAGTCCTTGGAGCAGGGTCCAGCAGAAGCGTGTACTGGGAATAAGTATTTGCTCAGTGAATGAATTAATCAACTGTCCTTTTTTTTAAAAAAAAAAAAACCCTGTTTATAATATAATTGTAATGATAATAAATTTCTATTATGAGTTTTTTACTTTATCTTCCTGAGCAAGAATAAAATCTAGCCTTGAGCAAGAATAAAATCAAGTAACCTAATCCTTAAAAAATAAAAATGAAACTATTTACTCTCTTGGGTTGAAGATATTCCAGCAATAAATTTCAAAAACCTCTTCAGAACTCCTCATTTAAAAAAATTAAAATCTATTGCAAACAATGTTTTTGTGATGCTGAGCAAGAAGACATATCTTCTCTTTTCTAATTTTTTTTAGGCAGTCCAGCATGCACAAATAAACAGACTGTCCTTTCTAGAGAAACACAGACACCATTGTTAACTTACTGGTTTTGCACTGATCGTCATATTTTTCTCTTGAAATAAGTTACTCCAGTTCCCCAGACATATTCAAAGCAGAGTTAATGTAAGGACATCAGAAAACTTTAAATATAAAGCAGGTACTTAGAGAAACAAGCAAACAAACAAAACCAAAACCATGGGCCAGTGATGTGGATCCCAGTAAGGTCATCTGATAACAAGCCTGGGGATATGAACTCTATCCCGGGACCTGCACAGGTAAGGAGGGAACTGACTGCTCTAAGCTGTGTGCTTAGGGTCAGTCACATGCACACCGAGGCACCGCACACTCGAACACACTCAGACACACACAAGAGAAGTGCAACTGTGATGGAAACAGTGAAAAGATAAAGATATCTGAGCTTTCCGCAGCAGCAGACACTTAAATCCACAAGTAACTAAGTGTAATTGGAGTCATACGTTTGTGTGGATGATGTGGATGTCCATCGTGATGTCATCACACACTCCTCTGCATCTTGTTTTCTCTCCCAAGCGGTTCCTGAGTTGCCTACTGATCCTCTTATGTTTCTAAAGAGTTTAATCAGAGAATAACACTGTGTGTTCCTGGTGACAATTTTCTTCTTACATTTTTTTTTAACCATGAATGTACCAGTGAGACACTGAAACTGGAAATTTCTTTCATGTACTGGAAAAGAAACTTTATTTTTCTTGATTCCTACCATTATATCTTTCCATGAATGTTATGCTTTCAATAGTTCCATCTTGGTAGTACTAAATCTCTATTGTCTTAATTTAGAATAGCAGTTTTCCTTACATATTCTCTTACTTCCACTAATATCTAAAGTGTTTGTAAATGAATTGGTGTCAATAATAAATGGTATCATGTTTTCAGATAATTATTGTTTACATTTTCTTATATGACTACACTAAAGTATATATGTAACAAAATTATAATCAATATTTGATATATTTTAGGAAAGAAAATATAAGTAGCTTAAAAATTATCAGTGTGTATAGGAAATATATAATACATATATGTAATCAGGGAAATTGGTCAATATTTTATGTTTTCATAATAGAGACATGATTTTACTTCCCCTAGAAATAAAGTCTTGGACTAGGGTGAGGCCTAGTGTTCAAATCATTGGCCACACAAGACTGGGGTTCATGTTTTGTTATTCACAACCCTCCTACTGTAATGGGAGCTGCTGGCAGGCCTGCTTTTTGTCCCGCCCGGCTCCCCCACGACTAGCTTTACCCAAAATAATTATATGGAAACTGTATTCTTTTAAACACTACCTGGCCCATTATCTTTAGCCTCTTACTGGTTAACTCTCACATCTTGATTAACCCATTTCTATTCATGTACGTAGTACCACAAGGTGGTGGCTTACCGGGAAAATTCTAACCTACGTCCATCTTGGGCAGGAGCTTCGTCACATCTGCCTCACCGCCTTCTTCCTCCCAGAATACTGTTCTTTCTACTCCACCCACCTAAGGGCTGGCCTATCAAAAGACCAATTTTTTTTTATTAACCAATGAAATTAACAAATAGACAGATGACCTTCCTACATCATCCTGCATGTTTAGGGGCTGTCCTACGATTCTGGCCCAAGAAAGCAGTGATAGGGGTCCTCAGAGCAGGCTGGCTAGCTAGACTAGCCATATCTATCAGGGAAATCTTGGTTTGATTGAGAAACCTACCTCATTGAATGAGGTAGCAAATTGATGGACCACAGTTTCTGATATTAACATTGGAACTCCACACATGCTGACTGCCACACATCTATACATATGCCCATGGATAGGTGGACATACATATACATATTATACACAATATGATACTAGATAAAGAAATAAAAGAGAAAGTCTTTAGGTATAATTGTAAAGGCTCTAAGACCTTATGTGTAGCTCTGTAGTTAAATCTGCTGTGTGTTTCATCGAAGTGTTTTCCACTGCAGATGTAATTCAATTCTGATTCAAATTCTTAGCAACATTTTTTTAAAAAATAAATTATAAAACAAACTACAGAATGTGCACAATGAATGGGTAGGCAGGAAATAGTCACAACTTGTTTTGTTGCTCCACAAGCAACAAACTCAGTAGCTCACTCAATTTACTTAATTAGTGACAAGTTGGGTGGAAGCCCAAGCATGGCAGTGACTCTATAAGCTAAAATCAAGGTATTCATCAGGCTGCATTCTCATCTGAAACTCAGAACTCATTTCTATATGTAGAATTCACCTCCCTGTACTTGTAGGACTGACACTCACTCTGTTGGTGGAGGTTTTTGTCCTGCCTGGTCCAACAGCTGTTCAATCCCAAATAAACACACAGAGGTCTACATTAATGATAAACTGCTTGGCCTAGTAGCTCAGGCTTCTTATTAACTCTTATAACCTATATTAGCCCATAATTCTTGTCTGTGTTAGCCATGTGACTTGGTACCTTTATCGGCAAGGCAGTCATATCTGGCTTACTCTGTGTCTGGGTGACAACTGCAAACTCAAAACTCTACCCAGAATTCTTGTTGCCCTGCCTCTACTTCGTGCCTGGTCACCTGCCTCTACTTCCTGCCTGGTTACTGGCCAATGGGTGTCTATTTAAAATAGAGTGACAGGGTGCAGACCATTGTCCACAGCACCCACACTATCTTTAGCTCTCAGTTGGGGGAGACTCAGTTCTGATGACTGCCCCAAGGTTCTCTCCAGCTCCAAAGCTGGCACTGAAGATCCCCCATCTTGACTCCTCCCCATTCATGGCTATCCGACTACCTCCACACCCCCACCCTGCTGACATCTGGACCCACATTTGAAGGGCATATGTAAATGAACATTTCGGGTCTGCCCAGCCAGCTTCCTATTGGCAGGGCAGTGGAATTGGGAGTTTATTGTATCTGCAGATTACCACAGCCTCTGTGTTTCATGAATAACCTGGAAATGACATTCTGGGTACTTAGCAGTCTACCCCTAGAAACAATTGCAAGTGTCTGGGAAAAATGAATTGAAAATGTCCAGATAAATATTTAAGGGACAAAGGAAATTTATTATTATTTTCTGCCATTCCATATCCCACAAAACTACCCTGTATTTTTGAGAAGGTGACGATCAAAATAGGAACTGTGGACACAGAACTTCAAAACAACAGAGAAAGGCAGGGATGAAAAGACAAAGTTCAGAGGATGTTTCTCTCTGCCCAGAGCAGGGAGCCTGAGAGGTGGGCTATAAAATCCTGAGGCTGCTCAAGAAGGTTATGTGAATACTAAGGATACTTATTGGACTTGGTATTGAACAAAATGAGGCTTGGTTGAAGTTCAAGATTCGGAAGCAGCAAAATTCAGCATTAATGGTAAGAGCATGGGGGCTAAGATGTGGGTGACTATTAGGCAGAGCAGAACAGTCCGGTCTTGGGACACTTCAGAAGTTTAGCATGTGAATTATTGCCTTGTCACTTAGATGATAAGTCTTAATCAAACCCAATCATGACAGACACCGGTCTTTAGGGAAATAGATCAATGACAAAATGTGATTACACATCTTAAGTAGCTGAATATAGTGTCAACAGAAAGGCCATCATCATCTTGCAGTAAGTGGAATTTCAAATTGACAGAGTCCCAAAGATTGAGATTTTGGATGTGTGGCATAGCCTTAGCTATATTTTAATAAAGTATACTAAATAAAATAATAATTCAAACCTACTTATGTAACTTCATTCTTGGTATGCTTGAATGACATCAGTTGTGTGGCTCTAAACTGATACCTGAGGTACACCTGCTTAGGATAAGGAATTTTGTATTTAGTTTGCTTTATTTAGGGGCTTTTGTTGTATATAACAGCCATTGTGATTTTACTCCACTTTGCAAAATATGAAATTTAGATCCATAGATCCTAGTGTCATGTGAGTGTACCGCCAGATAGGCCACTGGAGTCCTGTGAGTATACCAGAAGAAATGCTGATGGAGTCATGTGAGTGTACCACTAGAGATGCCTCTGAAGTCCTGTGAGTGTACCAGAAGATGCTGCTGGAGTTGTGTGAGTGTATACAGGAGATGCCCCTGGAGTCCTGTGAGTGTACCACCGGAGATGCTGCTGGAGTCCTGTGAGTGTACCACCGGAGATGCTGCTGGAGTCCTGTGAGTGTACCACCGGAGATGCTGCTGGAGTCGTGATGCACACACTCAAGCCTTCATTTTGGTGTCCTAGAAAAGAACTCTGACTAAGAGAGGGGAGAATAAAACATAGCAAGAGGAGAGTCTCACACTGCCTGTTTTGGTTATTGTTCAACTTAAAAATGAATAGCTATCAGATCCTGTATTAAATAGGATTCTCTAGATAAATAGGACCAAAACCGCATATATACACTATGAACTGGGATTCACCAGATTAGCTTACCCGACAGTGGTTGAGTACCCCAACAGCAGCCATTTGGCTGCTTAGAGGCTGAGAACTCAGTCTTTGCTTAGCTCCTAAGGCTGGATGCCACAGCAGTCATCCTCAGGTGCTGAAAGCTGAAGATTCCTGCCGAGTCTTCAGAGCAAACTGGAGCTGGTGGCAGCAGAAGATGGCAGCAGCAGGATGGAGATATTTAGCAACCTCCAGTTGAAGCAGGCAGCTCTGCTGTCTCTCAGATCTCCAAATCTAGGCCACCCTTTGGAAGCATCTCTCCACTCTGGGTGGTTGTTTCACAATTAATTCTTTCTCAAAACATGCCCAGAAAAGTCTTCACAGACACATGGCTCTTAGTTGATTCTGGATATTATCATGGTGGCAGGACGAAACTGCTGTGGGTGACACACTAGGACACCTCGGTATACTCACATCCTTCCCTGGGACAGAGTGAGATTTTATCTGTACTTTATTTTAGGCAACCAGCCTAAAATCCAGCAATCCCAAGACTGTCACATCCCTGAAAAGACAAGTGTCAATAGGTTGTCAGGTTTATCATGTTTACTTTAATCATTGAGCCTCAGTCATCAGCTTTTTCTCTCCTTTATCCAAAAGACACTCAGGCAGGATGGTGACAGAACATTTGTTCAAAGAAACATTATGAGTCAAACCCAAATGTCTAAAAGATCGGTAGGAGGCAGGTCTGAAGAGATGGAGGAGTGGGGCACAGGCTGGTGGCATCAGCAGTGAGCTCCAAAGAGGTATTTGTGAGGACATACGATGAAAACGATGCATACGTATTTTATAGACAAAACGTAAAGTCAGACGGTATCTTTCATCACGGTAAACTTGAAAAGGCTATTACAGTTGTGGGTCTTTTCCTGAGTTTTCATTGGAATTATATTTACTTCTGTGTCTAGAGTTGGTAAGAGAGTACACTTGTAAAAGCCAAAATGTACCTCTGTTATTTCAGAGGAAATGCGGCTGCTCTAACACAATCAGGGAGAAAGCCAGGAAAGCAATAAGGAACTCTGTTATTTCCAGAGAGTTGGATCAGTAACAATGGAAGGAATAAAAAGGATAGATTTTCACACTAATTCTTTACATGTCCAAGGAGCGCTATGCTTGAATAGTCAATGCACTCATCTATAATACACAAGTATCAATCTCACAAGTAATTGAACCTCTAGCTTGGGTTCATCAAAATGTTGTCCTTCCTGTCTTCGAATGCCTGGATATAAAGTTTTATACTTGCTCTCTCCCTTTTCTCCTTATCCATCACCACTATATTTTACTCATGACTTGTAGGCATACTGATGTTATTTCCTGACCCACCCATTCTTCTTCATAGATTAAGCTCAACAACTTCTTTTACATATCAGTCCTGACTGTGAATGACAGACATGCTCTTCGACACTAACTAATTTGCTCCTTTGTTTCCTCTCTACATGGTACAGCATATTTTGTAGCTAGTTCCCTATTGTCTCTCATATTCTTCCTCTGTTATTATGTTCAGTTTATCTGGTGAGAAAATTGCGTGATCCATGATCCAGGATAAATGTCTAGCAACTATTTTTTGAATGTGTTCATAACATACTAAGCAACCATCTCTTGCAAGATAAATACTCTCTGTCCTCAAAGAGCCATGACATCACTTTCCCCAGAGATGTGGTGAGAAAGGACAGTGCTAATGACGCCTAGTGAGCCCCCTTTCCTTCTTGGCTCTTCCTCGACCTTTATTTTAGAGTACCCCTCTATCTATGCTGATATTTTCTTCATTTAGAAACACAACATAGAGTAGTGGAAAGGATAAAATTAGGATCACCTGCAGTTCAGAACTCTGAGAACTGTAACCTCACTGACTGTGTGAGAAATATTTATTACAGAAATTAACTTAACATGAAGAAGGTATACAAGGGGTGTAGTAGGAGAGTGGGCTGTGTCCCACTGCCTGGCTAGTTTAACCCCCGAAATAACCACATGGAAATTGTATTAATTAAATTACTGCCTGGGCCATTATCTCTAGCTTCTTATTGGCTAATTCTCACATCTTGATCTAACCTATTTCTATTAATCTGTGTTCACCATGAGGTTATGGCTTACTGGCATGAGTCTAACCAATATCTATCTTAGGCAGGAGAAGCATGGCGTCTGCCACATTGCCCTTCTTCCCAGCATTCTGTTCTGTCTACTCCGCCCACCTAATTTTCTGCCCTATCAAAAGGCCAAGGCAGTCTCTTTATTTAACCAATAAAAGTAACACATAGACAGAAGAGCCCCCTACATCAAAGAGGTGTCTTAGGGAGTACCCTAATTAAGGCGATAATTAGTATCAGAATTTGGGTATGACTGTGACAGACCTGACCAGGTTTGTGGAGGACTCTGGAAGGACTTTGGAACTTTGGGTTAGAAAAGTCATTGAGTATTGAGAGCTCAGTGGAATGTTCTTGAGGATCTTGGAAGATAAGAATGTGGAGAGAAATTGTAAACCATGGAGGCCTGGCTTGTAAAATTTCAGAGTGAAATTCCGAGACTCTATCAGGACCATTTGCTATTTTTAATTATGATTCTGTCATTCTGGTCAGTGGAGGCTGATGGGTCAGCTATGGTTAACAAGAGAGCAGCACCATTGAAGTGAAGTCTTTATGTTACTAGGACACTTGATGCTGGATGTTCCAGAACTGGCTGAGGCTGTATCTTGTGCTGGCTGTCCAGCTTGACGTAAGAGTGACTCTGGGGGTACTGGTTTTGAGGTCATTGACAGCAGCTGACGTTTGGCACTGTAAGAAGCCAAGAGAGGCCATGGGTTAGGTACAACCTTAGTAACAGTTGAAAGCCCAGGGCTGAAGGGGTCATACAGAGAAGTTGAGGTTTGGCACATGAAGAGAGCCTATGAGATATGATAGGCTTTTGGTGAACATGTGCCCCAGTTGCTGCAGAAGACCCCAGCATTTTTTTTTTTTGGTTTTTTGAGACAGGGTTTCTCTGTGGTTTTGGAGCCTGTCCTGGAACTAGCTCTTGCAGACCAGGCTGGTCTCGAACTCACAGAGATCCGCCTGCCTCTGCCTCCTGAGTGCTGGGATTAAAGGCGTGCGCCACCACCGCCCGGCTGACCCCAGCATCTTGGAGATACCAGAACCATGGGATGACCACCTAGAACAGATGCAGCAGTTGAGTGGGGCCAGCAGGAGCCTGGAAGACAAGTTGTGTGTGCTGCAAAGGGTGGAGCCTAGAAGCTTATGGGTGAATCCAGATATTGGAAGCTGAGTTATTTACATTTTTGGAGTTTGGTTTTTGCTTTGATCTTATTGTGATTGTACCCTGGTTCTCCCCTCTTGAAGGAAGAAAGTATTTCATTTATTTTTTATTTTATTGGAGCCCCCAGTTGAGAGACTTTGAATTTTAAAAAAGAATTTGGATTTTAAGAGAGACTGACTATTTTAAAGAACTGAAATTTGAATGTGTTTGAATTTATACAGACTGTGAGACTTTTAAAATTATTTATGAATTTAATGTGAGATCTTGAGGATGAAAAAGAAAGGAAGGGTTGTGGCTCAATAGGGATATGCTTGTGTGTCAGTTGTACTAGGGGTCATTGGTACTGGCTGGTCTTATGCCAACTGGAACAAGTTAGAGTTATTTGAAAGGAGGAAACCTAAGCTGAGAAAATGCTTCCATAAAATCAAGATGTAAGTCATTTTCTTAATTAGTGATTGATTGAGGAGGACCTAACCCATGGTGGGTGGCACCATCCCTGAGCTGGTGGTCCTGAGTTCTATAGGAAAGCAGGCTGAGCCAGCCAGGGGAAACAAGCCAGTAAGCAGCACCTCCTGCATGACTTCTGCATCAACTTCTGTCTCCAGGGTCCTGCCCTGTGTAAGTTCTTGTACTGATTTCCTTTGATGATGAACACTGATATGAAAGAGTAAGTTAAATGAACCCTTTCCTTCTCAACTTGGTTTTAAGCCATGGTGTTTCATTGCAGTAATAGAAACCATACCTAAGAAAGCAGTGAAGCCTTTTGCTTTGCAGAGTGGAAAAAGGAAAAAAAAAATTAAAAGGTGAGAATTACATATAAAAACAAATAATAGCAATAAAATAAAAACAGAAAGCTTAATGTCGTGCATATATTTTAATTGTGTGTGTGTGTGTGTGTGTGTGTGTGTGTGTTGTGTATGGCAATGAGAGCACAGCATGAATTGTAATTCTTTTGGGTGTCGTCCACCTTGTATTTTGAGGCAAAGTCTCTTGTTTATCTAGAATATATTTCTTCTATGCATACTCTCACTAAATCTGGCTTTTCACGTCAGTATTAGGATTAGCACACAGGTCTTCACGCTTTTGGGACAAGCACTTTATAGACTGAGCTGTCTCCCAGTCTTTACTTGATGAATATGCTATATGCATGGAAAACATGTGTGTGTTCAGCTTTAAGGTAGAGCCACAGGATATGAAGATAGGCCATTAAGGCGCCTTGCATATATGAAAATAAAGATAGGAACAAGAAAGAGGAACATTTACTTTCGAAGTAATAACAATGCTATGTAAGAGGGGGAAACAGAAACAAAGTAAGGCAGGTTTTATTTCTGCTGTCTCTGTCACTGATCTATTTATTGACCATAGTCTGTGACTGACAAAGCCTAGCATGTATATAATGTGCCACAATGAATGCCTCTGGGTTTTGATAATCCACTGAAAAGTATTGATCATCCTTCAGCCTCCACAGGGCTTTTCACTTTGAATAAACAAACTGAATTATAATTTTTAACTTTGTTTCTTTCTGTCTACCCAAGTCAAGTCAATGTTTTTTTTTAATTAGAATATTTCCCCCAGCCTTAGAAATGATATTTTGCATGTGGATAGTCCCAACTATTCCTACCACACTAGGTTCTACTATTGTACTCCATTCTATTCTATTCTATTCTATTCTATTCTATTCTATTCTATTCTATTCTATTCTATTTGAATTGAATAGAATACCAGGTTCTACTATTCTATTCTATTTGATATTGTTATTTTATAATATCTATTTTATTTGCAATATCAAATAGATAATTCTGCTAAAGCATGTCTGTGTTTTATATTCTGATTTTTACTATTTTATTTATATAGAAAATTTTAAATCTTTTTTCTTATATCTGTATTTTCTTAATTTATTTTTTCTAGATTCATCACATACTGATTTTATGATTTTAAAAAAAGTAAAGGAAAATGCTTAGTGTTGTCTCTATTTTTCAAGGTAAGCAATAGGAGAGTGACTCAAGTGAATGTCATAGGTCAGGTGGAGGTTATCTGTGTGTGGAATGGGCCTTGCCAAGCAAAGGGAGAAAATACACTAACAGGAGAGCTCATTATTCACTGTTTTCAGTGGCTCCTAAGTCATGGCAATCACCATGACTTAGGAGGCATGGATATCACTTTGCACTTTGCACGCTTCCCTTCTGCCTACATTTTAGTCTGGAGGATGATGACAAAGACATGTATTTCCCACGAGTGGCTCAGCACTCTATGGACAGGAACTTGCAGGGTGGATGGAACAAAACTATTCATCATTGAGTGAGGTCCAGAGAACATATAAATGTTTAAAAGGTTATGACCCTCTGACCCAGGCAAACTCTTCCATAACCTGAGCCAAATGAACTATCTTAGTCTATCCATGCTGCTATAACAAAACACCTTAGACCGTGCAACTTATTAGGAATGTAATTTCATTTCTTACATATCTGGATGTTGGCAAGTCCAAGATTGAATTACTATTACCTGTGTCTTGTGGAGCTGTTTTCTTTTTTCTTTTGTTTGTAGAGACAGGGTTTTCTGTAGCATTGGAATCTGTCCTAGAGCTAGCTTTTGTAGACCATGTTGGCCACGAACTCACAGAGATCTGCCTGCCTCTGCCTCCTGATTACTGGGATTGAAGGTGTGTGTCACCACTGCCCAGTGAGCTGTTTTCTGTACCAAAGAGTGGCTACTTGTTTTTTCCTGTAACTTCACATAGAACAAGACAGCAAGGCAAAATGTTCTTCTTTCTTTAACCCCAAATCCTTTCATCAGGGTGCTAATCCTATTCACCAAGACAGAACCCTCCATGGGGCAACCACTTTCTGAAGGCCTTTCTTCTCAAGAGTATTGCACAGAAGGTCAGCTTTCTGCAGATCTTGGAATGGAAGCCATCTTTCGCACTGTCACAGTAACAAAATGTGGAGTTTCCTAATTCTCAGTTTGGAAGGATTTAATTCAAGATAGTAGCAAGAATACAAATGTGAAATGAGCAGTAAATTGATAGGACTTCCGGATTCTGCAATACTTACTGTAGTTTGCACTGTCCCTTCACACCACACCCTGGAGACAGTCAAAGCTCCTATCTCTTTTGGTTTTGCACAGGACCCCTCTGAGGAGCCTGCGTTTCCCTGGGTGAGCAACTTACTCTGTGTACCTTTGTTTGTGAGACAGATGTTAAGGCATCTTTTCAGTGAAAGGTATGCACTTCTATGACAGGGTTAGAGACAAGCAGCAGGCAGTGGGCTCCTCCTTCCCAGCTGTGGCTGTTATCTCAAAATCCTTTGATACAGAACGATACAGGTACAGAAGAATACCATTTGCCAATGGACTGGTTTCACATTTGGAAAAGGGCAGTCTCAAGCACCACGCTATTCATTAGACAAGGCTGCATCTTAAGGCGATAGGATGGAGAATTTGGGAAGGCGCCAAGCCCTCCCTGGCTTATGAGAAAGGGGAAAAAGAGAGAGATTTAAAATCCACTCTCTGTTTTGGGCAAAAATGGCGTGGTGCCCATTTTTTTTCCTATACCAGTGTCCCTTTCTGCAAAATTATATATTAAAAACTGCTTCATTTTCACTGGTCTCTAGAATTTGTTATGTCTTATTTACAATGCAGTGATTATGTTTTAAAAGAAGCCAAGTGCTCACCTATAGTAGCTGGGTTCTATCTTCCTGGTTCGCAGGAGCTTTGCAAAACTGTTCCCTACTGTCTAAGAAGGAAAAAGAAAAGCCAAGGCCTGTTTTGGAAAAGACCATTAGACCTTTGATTGCTGTGTGTTCCTGCCTTGAATTTGTGAGAAGTCTGGAAAAAAATGAAGATATTCTAAAGAGACATGTTTGTTTCTTAATACAGCTATCAGGTTATTAAAACAATGGACCCCAAAGTAATAGGACTTCCCCCGAGAACCTCCTGCTGGCAAAAGGAAAGGACACCAGCTGGTAGGGAGCCAGTCACCCAGGAAGAGGTTTCAAACAGTTGTAACAACTTGTCAGAGCCTGAAACCCAGCCCATGGTAGGCAGGACCCACCCCAATGGGCTGGCTGGACGTGCATAGCTATTTAAACTTTGATCTCTTCACAACCAGGAAGATAGATTTGAGTCATTAGATCTTTTCTTGGTCCTTCCTCCCAACCACATTGAATAAATCTCCTTTTTTCTTTCTTTCTTTCTTTCTTTCTTTCTTTCTTTCTTTCTGCCTTTCACTGAAACCCAACAATGGCAACAACAGAAGAACAGCTATTGCCTTGTGGGGCGAATGAGAGGGGTGAGCAAAGGCCAGTGCTGGTAAGCCTGAGGGCCTGGATTGGACCCCTGGGGTCCACACAGTGAAAGCAGAGAACTGATGCATGGAAGTCTTTGACCCCTGCTTGTGTGCTGTATCAGGAGTGCCTTCCTTCTTTACTGCATATGTACATAAATGTCCTTTAAAACATTTAATAAAGAATATTCATTTGTGTGTCAACTTTCCCAGAAATGATTCGAAACATTCTTGAAAACAGCCTTACTCTTGTATTATATTAAAATAGCTGTAGACCACATCACTGGCCTAATGAACACCGCTCCGGGGATTTTTCTCATATCAGTCACATTGAACATGTTTTAATACATTGCTCATGTGGAATTCAGAGTGTGTCTTTGAGTCAGAAACATTGATTCTTGAAGCGATATTGATCGTCTATTGAAACACATGCATTATTAGCTGAGAAATTTATTTCTTCAGAATAAAAAAGATAATCTCCAAGTTCAGTATAGTTGGAAATTACTGTGTTTTGTGTACCCAGGGAGAAATTTGGTTTAATCAGCAATAAAATGAAAATCGCAACCTGAATTGCCTATGAAACAGTTATTGAGAAATACCCCCCTTTCCTCTGTGGAGGCATGCACACCAGCACTGCTGGCTGTGACGCTCCTTGGACAACGTCTTTAAGTAGTTTGCCGATAATGAAGATTAGTTGTTTCCCAAATTTAATTAGAGAAACATTTAAATGTCCATTAAGCACTTCTGAATACTTAGTCCTGCAAAAATGGCATTTTTTTTTCCAGCCATTGGGTTTTAGATCTTTGACAAAACAGTGAAGAAAGATGTATTCTCTCTAGAGAATCCCCAAACCTCATTTATTTTATGAAAAACGTGTGCTTCTCTTCGTGAGCTACAATCCATGTTAGTAAATCCAGGTTTACACATGGGAATCAGGTGTTAACTTTCTATTTCCTGATATGTGGCAAATGAACTTGGGGAAGGTTCATTTCGGTCACAGACACGAAGGTTTCAGTACACAGGTCCTCAGCGCTTTGGGGCTGTGCTACCTACCAGGTGGGAGTGCAAAGCAGATCAAACCTGCTCAGCCCATTGCAGGGAACTGAAAGAGAGGGAAAGAAGGGGGTGTTGGTGTTCCCACTATTTCCCTCAAGGGCACCTACAGTTACCTACAGATCCACTAATTGGCACTTCCATTACCTCCTGATTGCTCTGACACAGGACTTTTGGAGGACATCTTAGACCCAAACTCTACCAGGGGTTGTGTGCGCATGCAGACACATCTCCTTATTTTCTACACCAACAGAAACAGAAGCTTACAGACCTTTACAACAGCAAACACTGTAAAATTTACTTGCACGATTTGAGCTTGTTGACAACAGTATAAACCTTAGCTGATTTGGATGATCCCAGTGTAACCGACATTTTATTATCACAGAATGATTAAGGAATGTTAGCCCTCTGCTCCAGTTCTTTTCTTACTGGAGGAAGGTAACTACATGAACATCAAAACCAAAGGGCAATTGACAAAGAAGGAATAATTCTCACTCATGCATGAATTTTTGGGTCAATGGTAAAATCGCATTATACTGCACATAGGGGAAAATAGTATTTGTAATTCCAAAAACAAATCAATATGATTTTTTAAAAGTCTGTTCCAGAACAGAAACTTTGAACATGGGCACCAGGAGCAGGTTGAAATTTCAGGATAATTGTCATGCTGATATTATTAATATTTTCATAACCCAGAATATCATCAAAACCTTAAAAAAATAGATGGGAAGTGGGTACATGTTTTGGATTCACATTGAAGTTGCATGAACTGCTCTTTCTGGGACATACCTGACACCTTGGCTTCTAAAAACACCATGGTTGCCATGCATAGATCGGTCCATCAGAAAACAGCCAATTATGATATCAAAGGGGGCAGCTCTCCATGCCTGCACCGTTAATTTGATTACTGAGTTAAACACAGGCCAGATGTCTAGTGTTTGCTGGCTGTATTTGATTTTTAGGCTTTTGTTCATTGCCTTGCTTAGCGGTATCAGCTGCCGTAGCTGAGAAGATAAAATCCTTTAATACTCTATTTAGAACTATAGGAGACGAAGCTTGATCGATACTTTTTATGAATCTGTAAACTATTACAGCACAGCATGTTCCCAAAGACTTTCCCCTAGTGGCATTGCTATATTATTTTGAGGCCAGAGGCTCAAGCAATATTGAAATCCTGCTTGAATTCATCTTCTTCAGACCATAAAAGTGACAAGAATCCAAAAGATTTACATTTTTTATGCTATAGATTAATCAATCTTTCAGGTAGAAAGAGAAATTTTGGTGTATGTATTACAGACTATCTTTTCAGCCTGAGGAAAGTGTAAGAAATTAATTTCCCTTTCCCAGCAGAGAATGATAGCTAGGACAACTGGCCTAAATCAAAGAAGATGCCATTAAAGTTTCTTCCGTGTCGTCGGCTTTTTGATAGAATGACAATGAGGTCAATAGTGTCATAAAGAAAAATCTTTGAGTGTGTGTTTGTGGTAGAGAATTCTGTGGCATAAGCCACATAACTGGTGATGTTTTGGTGCTGTTGTTAAATTCAAACTCGTGCTGATTATTAAAAAAATAAAAAATAATAATACAAAGTCACCTGGAGAGATGGTTCAGCCAGTAAAATGCTTGTAGATGCCTGGGAACTGAGTCCAAACCCAGACTGACTAATCCATGCAAAAACAAACAGACAAACAAACACAGCTTGGCAAGGTTGCTCATGCTCATAACTGCTATGCTAGAGAATACTGAGCCAGGAGAATCTATGCGTTGCTGGGAGAGTCAGCCTTGCTAAATTCCTATGCTCCAGGCTCAATACCAGATTCTATTTCAGAATAGATGGATAGTGACTGACGAAGGCATGGGGGCTAACCCCTAGCCCCATATGCACAAGCACACACATCCATGAACTGCACATGGATGGATACCTGCTCATATACTCACACGTACTCAGACACTGAAGAAGACATGTTTATTTAGTGTTGTTACCAATTGTAATAATATTTTTAGGATTCTTTGAAATGTGAGAGTTCACATAAGTAATTTTTAACCCTTGAAACTATCCCTGGGTTTTCCACCAGGGTTCCCATTGTTTCTAAGAAAACACTGAGGACGTTTTCCAAATGAACCCTCTTAAAATATACTCATTTTTACCCAAAGACCTTATCAAATATTAATGCACAGTAGCAACTGAACTGTTTTAATCTTTGCTTTGGACAGTTATTTAGCACAAAAACCCCATTGATGATTTCACTGTGCCGCTCAGTATTTTATATACTAGCAGTATTTTCCAGAATGTGAATTCTCCAGCTCTACCAACTTAAATAAGTTAATATTTACTTGCAGAGAGGAGGGATAATGGAATTTTTATTGAAATATTTCACTAGTTTTAATTTATGAAAACACTTTGCAGCATATGTCCATGTCTATTAAAATTAAAAATGCATACAGCTTTTATACAAGAATTCAACTACTTATAATTTACTGTATAGATGTGTGTCTAAACAATCCATCTCCCCTAATATTTATAATAATAAATGATGGAGAATGACCAATCTTAATAAGATCATTAAATATACCATGTGCCACATAATTTGGGTTATCAGTTGGCAGAAAAACCAATATTCTAAAATATGGAATAGTAATCAAAAAATCCTTGCATTTAAGAAACATGATAGAGAATGTTGCATCTTTCCTCTTTCCATGTGTATCTAAAGTAGAGAAAAAGATGTGCTCACTTGGTGGTGTGCTTGCTGTGCAAGCGTGAGGACTCACATTCAGTTCCTAGCACCCATGTAGTGTGGGGCAGAACCCTTGTCTCTATGGAACTCACAGGCATGCCAACCTAGCTAAATTAGAAAACCACAGGTCTCAATGAGAGAGTCTTTCTCACAAAAACAAGTTGAGTAGATCCTAAGGAACAAGATTTGGGGTTGGCCTCTGTCTTCTGCAGTTACACACAGATGCACATGAACACACAGAGGCAAATATCCTTATATAAACACGTGCCCTCCTCATTCATATATAAACATAAGGCTCCATAGCCTCCCAAAAAATGTAGAGGAAGAAAGAAAATATGTTCGTGTTTAATATAAACCATAGAAGAGTATAATTGAAATACTCAAACCAACAAATTGGCTGTGGGGGTTTAGTTGGAAAATAATTATCTGAAATGAAAAATGAGAGGCCACATTTTTCTGTCTCCACTTAGTATTTTTATATTTATATTATGTGAATATCACACATATTCAAAGTTTATCATTATATAAATCACAAAGGTGAGAATATGTATCATATCTACTAGCAAGCACTGCGTTGATAAATATCTCCAATGATAGTCCAGGACGTTGGAAATTTCAAGACGTTTTGCTGAAGACACTGCTGCCCTCTCCTTCAGTCCTCTCTAACTTTGTTCCATACAGCTTCAGAGCTGTCTGTGACTGCTCTACTTCATCACTGGGCAGCCTAAAGGAATGGAGTCTTAATGCTTCCCTGTCTCAGGAGCAGCCATCAAACTGTCGTGGGGCAGCCATGGTGGAGTCCTCATCTCAGTTCCGTTTCCTGGGGAAGATGAAACTAATCCATCCTGCTCAAGATGGTAACTGACTTGAGAATGGTCCTTAATTTTCTGCCTTCCATTTCTTCTCACACGTTCACCACTGTTTCCTGAGGTCACTTCCAAGACTAACTGCTGCTCCAAGTCTCATCACAGAGCTTGCTTCTAGGGAGGAAAAGATTGAAACAGTGACTCCCGAAAACTGGGTACTGAGGTGACGGCTTCATCATTACGTAAACATCATTGTGGAATGGGGCAGAGCTTAAAAAAAAAAACAAAAACAAAACCTGAACTTCTGAAACGGTTCTTCCCTGTTATACACAAAAGGACAGCATTTGTTGGCAGGTCTCCAAGTATGAATGACATACTAAAGGACATTCCAGGTAGACATCTAGTATCTCAAGGCTTACAAAATGGTGGTGTGCTATAATGAATGTACACAGAACTTAGCTTGAACAGATGAACACAATTTATGAGGAAGGAGTTATAAGAAGAAGCACATAACAGGCACCTGTTCTTGTATACCAATCACCAAGAGTCAAGGAGGAAGAAGATAAAAATTGGCCCCTCAAGGTGCTGTTTCGCCTTTTCTTCCTCAGTTGTACTCATCCCTTGTTGTGTGTCTTGGAGCAATATCTCAAATAAATCACACACACACTACACTCTTGTACTTGCTCTTTGCTTCTGGAGAAACCAAATTAAACTCTATGTGCAGCAACTGTGTGCGTGTTGGTTTGTAAGCATCTGTACCTTCTCTTCTTATCATGCCTGCCTTAATTCTCTGCACCTACTGGTCTAGGATAGTAAATGCTGGGATAATAGCACGCACCAACATTTTCCAGACACCAGTTCTCACAGGCAAGAGTCAGCACTTGTTCAACCAAGTTTGGACTTTAAACCTCACTTTGCTTGAGCTAGGACTAGGGCCTTATTTCTTCCTAGTCTCTTGAACTCTTGCTCACTTATGCATCACAGCAAGTTAGGCAGGTTTTATTGGTAGTATAGATAGTATTGGATTTGAGTCTTACTAACTTACATTACATAAAAAAAATCTGAGCCAAGCTTTGTTTTCTCCACTCTGAGAATATGAGCATTATTTTGTGGGGCTTTGGGGAAGTCATTACAAGCAGATATTCCTTGACTCATAGATAATGGATTCTAACAAATTCTTCTATTCCTCTTACTGTCTACTCTAGCTCTGTCAGTAATTTACTGTCCTAATTTTCAAAGCATTCATAGCATAAAATTGAAGGAATATTTATGAAGACTGAGTAAGTGGAGTTAAGTATTGTGGCTTATCTATAGGAAGGGAATTAATTTTCACCCGCTTTCCATGGAGTGCTATTTCAATGTCCTTAAGTATTCAGTTTTCCTAAAAGAACTCTATGGAGGCAGCCCTAAAAGGAAGGAGGGCATGCTCTTTCAGGAGCCTTCTCTTCCAGACATCAGTTTTCTAGGGCATCACCTCTCACACATCACCCTCAGCTGATAATGACTTCTTCCTCTTTTTACCTGATTTGGTGCTGTGTATACAGTTTCTACTTGTTCACCCAAGAAGGTGTTTGGACAAGCTAATCTCCCATCAGTAGGCAACCCCAGCCTCAAATGGGAGTTAAAGAAAGGAACTGGAGAAAGGAGGCTGCCTTTCCTCACAGTCTGCTCTCTTGAGCTGGGTCCTCCATGAGAATGGCGCTGGTTCCATAATTTCAAAATATTATGCATTAGAATGTACCAGACCTAGATCCGATGGTGCAGCTCACCTACCGGCTGGGTGAAAGGTGGCCCAAGGGCTGTGAGAACTTATGTACCATCACCATATCGGCCAAAGTCTACCCTGAGCATCACAAGTTAGTCTGTGGAGTCTCGAAACTTTCCTCCTCATGTTGGTGGGGTTGAAAGGGAGCTGGGACACGCTGCAGCTGTTCAGTGTCCTAACAGAGGATCACACCACAAGTGGCGGCTACCCTAGAAGAACTCCACATTCGAAAGTCAAAGTATGGGCTTGGGATTCAGTTGGTAGAGTACTTGCTTAGCATTCGCAAAACCCTGGGTTCACTCTCCAGCACTACATAGACTAGGTGTCATTATTTACATCTAAAATCCAAGTACTTGGGAGATAGAGGCAGGAGAATCAGAAGTGCAAAGTCTTTCTCCACTATTGAGTGAGCTTAAAGACAGACCACAACATAAGGGACTTTGTTTCAAAACCAGAAAGGTCAAAGTATGATTTCTACTGAATGTCTCTCACTTTCTTACCAATATCAAAAATTGTCAGCCCTAAGTCCGAGGCCGCACATACAATGTGAACTGGGACTTTGCCTGCTGCCGTGCCCTCTTATCCCCACCACAGCCTTGCAGTTCTTTCCTAATTATTTGGCACTTAACTGATTGGGTGTTGGCATTAGAATTTAGAACAAAGGAAATAAAATTTTAGATCAAGAATGCAACCATATTCCTTAAATATGGGTCTATAGCTAAATAACATAAAACTTGAAGCAAATTCCTTAGGAAGTAGAGAGCTACCTTTCTTTTGGATAAAGTACAATGGTGAGACAGAAGTAAACCCATCTATTGTTCCAGCAACTGTTGGCCCTTTTCTTCTCAATATCAGGGACCTGCTGTTTTCTAATTTTTTTCCCTTTCTTCTTTTCAATACGACTGGGCTGTCTACTTGAGACTAACCAGAAGTGAAGATTTTGAATGTTTTAATTCAAAGACAGAACACATGTTTCAAGTCCTGAATGTGTATGCCAGCCGTTCTAATTTGATCATGACACAGAGCATACCAAGTCAAAGCATCACCTAGTATGCCTTTCATGCAGGGAGTTATTAGCTGTTTATCAAAAATGAAAAGGTGAGAGTCAGACTTCTTAGAACAAAATTGCATTGCCTCTTACTGCTTATCTCTGAAAGATCTCAGGTACATCGGACAGTGTTTGCATCTTAGCTGTTTTACAAGAACCATAAAACTATGAAATGCCTTTGGGCACAATTGGGAGAGTAAATTTGATACAGATAATGGAGGAATTTCTCCCTTTGTTTTCTCCATTATTAAATGTATTCTAATCCACTCAGTACAAAAGTCTCACAAAATTATACTTAAACATTTCTGCAGAGAAGTTCTTCAAAAGCTGCAGCAGTGATTAACCTGTTGCAGATAAATAACTATTCATAATGTCTTCCCTTCATAGAAAACAACCAAATGGCCTTTTTCACATCATAGTATTATTGAGTCCAGTTTTTAATAAAATCTGCTTAGGAATGGTGAAGACCAAAATACTTATGAAGTAAAGGGCATTTTGAAGAATGATTTGTTTTAATGATTTTGAATGTTATTGATGAAAATAGAATGAAATTACTAAAAATTCTTATTCTTATGAATATTGTTGTTTAGTATTTAGATTCTTTTTCTTATTATTTAAAATTACTCATTTATTTTACATCCTGATCACAGTTTCCACTACCTCTTTCCTCCCATTTCCTCCTTCTGTCCCCAGTCCACTTTTTCTCTGTTTCTCTTCAGAAAGGGCAAGATGAGGTAGGACTAAGCTTCCTCCTTTGTATTAAGGTTGGACAAGGCAACCCAGCATGAGAAATAAGTTTCTGGAAGACAGCCAAAGCCTTAGGGTCAGTCTCCATTCCCACTACTAGGAGTCCCACAAATAGAACAAGATACACAACTGTCACACATATGAAGAGGACATAGGTGGGTCCATTGCAGGCTCCTTAACTACTGTTGGCCCAGAATCTGTGAGTTGCTATGAGCCCAGGTTAATTGTTTCTGTGGCTTCCTTTATGATGAGTTTGACACCCCTGGCTTGTACAATACTTTCTCCGTCTCTTCAACAGGATTCCCTGCACTCTTCCTGGTGCTTGGCTGTGGATCTCTGCATCTGTTTTGATCAGTCACTGGATGAAGGCTCTCTGATGACAATTGGGATGATTACCAATCTGATTACAGGAGATGGCCAATTCCGGCACCCTCTCCACTACAGCTAGAAGTTTCACCTGGGGTCATCCTTGTAGATTCTTGGGAGATTCCCTTGCACCAGGTTTCTACCTGGCCCCCAAATGCTCCCCCATCAA
Organism: Microtus oregoni; assembly: GCF_018167655.1. NCBI lineage: Eukaryota > Metazoa > Chordata > Mammalia > Rodentia > Cricetidae > Microtus > Microtus oregoni. Next base: position 36,948,911 of record NW_024543070.1, on the reverse strand, counting down.
GACATCTGTTTCCTTACTCTCCCTGCTCTATCCTTCAACCTAATTCCTCATGTTTCCATTCCTGCTAGTCCCCGTCTACCCAAGAGATGTCTCAACAAGAACATTTGCTCAATTATGTTCATAGTAGTGCCGTGAGACAGGAAGAGAGTATAGGAAGTGCTCAGCATTCAATAATGTTTCATTGTTAGTTTTCACAATTTCTTTAAGACTAAAAATGACAGCAGTTTATTATACTGATTATACTGAATCCTCCACATTTGCCTCCCCCATTGTGTCCCCCAAATAACTGTCATTCTCTACTTGTCTTTTCATTGTTAAGTATGCTTCAATAAAGTTATTATACTCCAAAATCATTAACTGACTTCTGTTAATAGCATATTGTAAGCATTTTGTGTAGCATCTTTTATGCTCATTACACATGCTTTTGATGAGTTATTTGACGACTAGGAAAAAGCCGACCACCATTTAATCTCTTGATGGATGCTTACACCACTTTCAACTCTTCTATCATAAGCAGTGATTTGGTGACCGTTGCTTCAGAGCGCCCTGTATACTTGCACTTGATGTTCTCTGAACAGTTTATCTAGAAGTTGAATGCTTGGATTGGAGGAATGCTATCCCTTGTGAGATATTGCTGAGCTGCTCTTCAAAGCAGCCCTTCAGCTTATGCCTGTACAGTTAGTGTCTGTGAGCGCCCATTGTTTTATGCCTGATGCGCTTGATCTTGTCACATTCCAAAGTGTTTTCTCGGTGGATTACCCTAACATTTGTTTATTTATTGTTCTTAATGAGGCTAAATTTATTTCCACATATTTATTGACCTTTCCTTTTACTTCAAAGAATTTTTTACTTCCATTTCTTTCCCACTTTGTAGTTGATTCCTTATCTTCTTTGACTTGTATGTAAGAATTTTTGTTAATAATGCATTTTGGACCCACAAATACAAAAGTTACTAATACAGTCTATGATTCTTGTAACATTTATGATTAGAAACCTATCACATAGTCTAATTTTGCATATAGTGTTGTTATTAATATCTGTATTGCTCTTATTTCTTGCAATCTAAGTTAACTTTTTAAAGATTGTTTATTTATTTTGTTTATAGTGTTCTGTCTGCATGTGTGCCTGCAGGCCAGAAGAGGGCACCAGATTTCTTTACAGATGGTTGTGAGCCACCATGTGGTTGCCGGGAATTGAACTCAGTACCTCTAGAAGAACAATCGGTGTTCTTAACCTCTGAGCCATCTCTCCAGCCCTCTAAGTTAATTTTTTAAAAATCTCTTTTATTAGCTTATCTTCATTAACTCACATAGACTTTTCTCTGTGAGCAATGTATTTTTGTGAAACAAATAGTGTTTTTCTTTCTAGTACTCACACATTGTCTTTCATTATCCTCAACATCTTACAGTGTTTAATGGAAATGAGTATGAGATATCTTTGCCTGTTAATTAATTTTATGATATCATATAAAGTAATGGGCTCCATACAGTATTTCTTACATAGTAATCATCACTTTTGTTTTAATTTATCCCCACTCACTGTCCTCCTATGTGGCTTCTGATTCACCTTTGGCTCATTCCTTTCTTCTCTTTACACAGTCACCCTTTATTTTATCTATCATTACTTCCTCTTAATCACTTCTCATGATCCCCTTTCTAGTTCTCTCTCTCTTACACACACAACATATACACACTTTTAAATCTAGCTTCTTCATATGATAGAAAACCAGAGATTTACTTTCCTCCCTTACTTTGTTTACCAGAATGATTTCCAATTCCATCCTCTTTCTTATAAATATCATGGTTTCATTTTGCTTCCTGTCTGAATTAAATTTCATTGTGTTGTCTTTTGACTTAACATAATTCTACAATTTTAGCATTAACAGGCATGTTTGAGACAGATGATTATTTTATTGTTTAATTTTCCTGTGTGCTACTTTACCAGCCACTTTGGCTGTGAATGCGTCTTGTATTTCATGCTTTTGTTTCTAGTCTTTAGCAATATTAATGCTTCTTTTGCAGAAGTAGATACATTTGGCTTTGGCTTTGTAACTTAGTTATTGTTGCTGTATGTTTGGGGCAGGGAGAATTGTATCAACATAGAATTAGTATCTCATATTGTCTCTTAGTGTCACAATCACATTCAAAAGAGTAAGCAAAAGCATTCATCAAATTATTTGCCTAAGATATTAAAAAGTAACTTTTAAAAAACTTGTCTATTGAATTAGATGTGATTGTATCCAGAGGATCACTGGGGTCTATACTAAGATGTTGAATTAGGCAAGCATTTGCTTTTGAGTTATATTTTCCTTATATTATATCTCAGGAAAACAATTGCAGATACAAAATAACATTCAAATTGCTTAAGTTTTGGTCATCTATGACAGTAGGTGCCACAGTTTTATTTAAAAAGTCACATAATAATAATTTCAGCTTTGTGAACCTTGTATATCGTACCTATGTAGAGTAGCACAGACGTAAGCAATACATAAATGAGTGGATGTGGTTTTCTTTCAATATTTTTTTGCAAAACTAGAAGCAGTTTGGATTTAGTTCCCAGGTCATCCTTTATTCAGTTCTGTCCATAGTAATTTAAATTAGTTGTTCAGGAATATAAATATTATGATGTAAGTCAAAAAATATAAGTGCATGAACACAAAATAAACATTTAATTTTTTCATAACTGATTAGGAAGAACAAAAAAGTAAAACTAAACTTTGATTGGAAATGGATACTCTTACCTTTCAAGATTGATTTTGATGAATAGAAAAGTAAATATTAAATTTTGATTAAAAGTGGTTAACATGTTAATATCTTTCTTGAATGTTAGGTTCAGATGAATAAGGCTCATATTCAGAATTAGATTGTTACATTTATTTTTACTTATACACGGCAGAAGATCAATAATGTTAATTATGAAACTAATTAGCAAAGGTAATTTTAATTGATATACTAAGATTGCAAATTACAGTTCTTTCGAGTGTGTTTGCATTGAAATTAACATGGAATAATCTTTACCCTTTCTTTTAAAATTGCTTGTGGGAGTCTATTCCACGGTTAGATAAGGCATCGACAAGAGCAAAATCAACAGCAAAATCAGGAAGTACAATAACCATAGCACAGACACTGCTTGCCTCATTGTTTGTACATGTTCTTAGAAGTTGAGGATCAAAAGAGTGGACAATTGGATAGAGTTAGAGTCAACAGTTACATGGCAAATATTGTTCCTTTTAAGATGAAAAACATCTCAAAAATAACCATGAGCATAAGTAGAAAACTGCCTGTGAGTATGTGGTCTCCTCCTACTAAGAGCCACACACTCAGAATGTCTGTTTCTGTTGTGCTTACAATTCTTTGCAAGAATTCTTAAATCAGTGTTTTCTTGCACACTGAAAACATGTGTATTCCAGTACAGTGAAGAACTAGAGGCTGAGGGGCAGAAGTATCTCATCACAGTGAGACGGTGGTCATCCTTCAGGTCACACATCTTTGGGGGTTGCCTTTGTTGTCTATGAACCAGCCTAGCCTCCTACTGATGGATGACATTTGGAGTAAATATGAAAAAGCAATAATAATAACAACAACAACAATAATACAAGAAATGCAAGCAACTGCATAATCCAGATTCATAGTTCCTGAAATGTCAGCTCCACTGTAGTAATGTTGCTTGTCCTCTAGGAAGAACAAGTTTAAGAATACTTAAATATTCCATCAAAGGACACTCATTGGAGCAAAATAGATAACTCAATCATGGGGTCTCACATCACCTAATGTGAGCAAGGGATTTGGGATTGAAAAATTATCCAGTGTTAAAAAAATGTATTAGGGACAGAATCCTAACAATTTGAGACATACAAAGGAATAATGTTGGGGGAAGTCTTTGCCTTAAGCCTGAGTAAGAATTGGTTCTAATCAGTATGAAAGGGGTGGCAGCGCTCCAGTGTTAAAGCTTGCCAGCATTGATTCCTAGACTGTTACTTCGGACATAAAGGATCCACTCTCTCTGTCAGAACCAAGAGGACTCAGTGTGCAAAGAAAGAAATGCACCATTCTAAAGGAAATGCTACAAGAATTCAGCATGACTACAAGTCACTAAACATTAATCCTGAAAAGATGTGAATGTATGTGTGTGCACGTGTGCACTTGTGTTTGGATGTATGCATGCGTGTCTATGTAGAAGCCAGAAACCTAACTCTGGTGTTGTTTTAGTTAGGGTATCTATTGCTGTGAAGAGAGAGCATTAGCACTGCAATGGTTATAAAGGAAGGATGGGGAAGCTCAGCCAATCACATTCTGTCTTGGGGGTGTGTTCCCCTAAGGCCAAAGAATACAGATAAATCGTGCGGGTGTGCTCCCCACTTCCTCTTTGGCTTCCTGTTCTCCTGGCTTTCGCGGGATCTACGGTCATGTAAGTTTTCCCTCAATTATTAAAATCTTTTGTATTGAGATGGTCTGGTTATTTATCAATCCACCACACCCTTACAAAGGAAAAATATTTAATTGGGGTGGCTAACATTTTCAGAGATTTAATCCATTATCATCACAGTGTGACATGGTGACATGCAGGCATACATTGTGCTGGATAAAGAGCTGAGAGTCCTACATCTTGACCAGCAGACCACAATAGAAGGCATAGCTTGAGGATAAGAGACCACAAAATCTGCTCCCACAGTGACATGCTTCCTACAACAAGGCCACACCTTCTAATAATGCTAATCCCTATGGGGGCCAATTACATGCAAACTACCACATTCCACACCCTGTCCCCCATAAGCTTGTAACCATATCATAATGCAAAATGAATTCAATCCAACTTCAAAAGTCTCCATAGTCTATCACAGTCTCAACAATGTTTTAAAGTCCAAAGTTTAAAGTCTCTTCTGCGATTGTTCATACAATCTCTAAAAATCAAAATCAAAACAAAAACAAAAACAAATCACATACTTCCAACATAACATGGCACAGGATATACATTACTTTTCCAAAATGTAGGAAAGGAAGCTAGTGAGGAAATACTGGACTAAAGAAAAACCCCATGACCATGGCAACTCTTAGAAAGAAAACATATTAATTGACTGACTTATATTTCAGAAGTTTTGTTCATTATCAACATGGTGACTTGCAGGCACACATGATAGTGGAAAAGTAGCCAATAGTTCTACATCTTGAACAACAGAAAGTGATCTGAACTAGGTATAGTTTGCTCATAGGAAACCTCAAAGTCTGCCCTTGCAGTGACATACTTTCTCTAACAAGGTCACACCTACTTCAACATGGCCATACCTACTTCTCAAAGGCCACACCTCCTAATAGTGCCATTTCCTATGAGCTTATGGGGTCCAATTACATTCAAACCACCTCAGATGTCATTCCCTAGAGCCTCCTGTCACTCACCTGAGGCTCACCAAGCAGATTAAGTTGTTTGGGTAGTGCATGCGTAGGAGCCACCTGGCTTTGCCTCCCCAGAAACAGGGTGCTGTGCTATTTTTCCATGGGCTTTGGGTGTCTGATTCAGGTCCTGGAACACTTTGCCAACTGTCATCTCTCCAGCTCAGGTTGCTTTTCTCTTGGTTGAGATTTTGAAAAAATAGATGTATGACAAGGAGAAACAAGGCTATTCTTTTCAGGGTCTTAATAAAATGATTTCCTCTAGGATATTACAAAATAAAAAAATAAAACTGACAAATATAATTGAAGCATAGAACTAATTTAACTGTGTAGTTTTTTTTAAAAAGGCCAATGACAACTTGTGAACAGTCATGATATCTCAGCAGCAAATCAATTATGATGAACCAACGAAGTTAAATAAAGATCGAATTACAGACCAACTTAGCAATAGCTGGGAATTTGCTTCCTTTTATGATGGTGCTAATAGTTTATGAAGGTAGCATTTATCTATTGTTTTATTCCCATTGAAATCAGAGTTATTGATTTATACTAAAATGAGCAAGAGTAAGGGCATACGTTTTATTGGAGTCATATAGTGTTTATACAAAATGTCTCTCTAAAAACCATCTTTAAGTTTTTATTTTTCTTCAAAAGACATTTAATACTTCAAAATGTCATTGTAGAACTGTCAAGGAGTATAATACAGAACTGAATGTTTTGGTGGTCTGCTAAAAATAAAGTTTCCTCTATAGGTAAATTTATTTTTCAAGTATTTTACTGCTATTTATTTTGTGTATATGTATATGCATTTGTCTGATGAGGTCAGAAGCTTGTCACAGTCACGGGAGCCGGAGTTACAGGCAATTGTGATCTGCCTAAAAGATGCTGGGAGTCAAATCCACGTCCTCTGCACCTAACTGCCAAGCCATCTCTCTAGCCCTAAGTTTAGCGGTCATGTGGCAATTAGCAATTAGTATAAAGGATCCTATGACTCTACTTCTACTCTATTACATCATTATTGTCCAGCTTCTTGTTCAAAGAGGAATATGCAATTGGATCAGGTCTCTCCCAGGTCAAGAAAAAGAGTATGTTTTATGAAGCCACCAATGACCTACAGGGGCCAAGGGTAAGAGGCAGTCTGGGCAAGCAGAATTTCAGTTTTCAAAAGGAGTGCTTGTTAAAGGTCTTGTTAAAAGACTCCAGTACTGTTGAGACAAAGGAATTATTTTCTTTAAAGATATAACATAGACAATATTGGTGTTATTATTAAAGAATTATAACTTAGTCTATTAAAATGCATAGACAACTACGTATGTACACACTTGTATGTATGCACGTGTGTGTGTGTATGTGTGTGTGATTTTGTTGGGATTCTCTCAGCAGCTAGTGGATTTGTATGAGGAAAAAGAGAATAGAAAAATACATTTACAAAGTTCAACCGATTGAAAAGTTTTAGAAGTAGCTCTACTTTAAAATTTTCACAAGTCCATGCTTCTACCATCTAATTTTTCAGAATTTGGAATTCAGCTACTATTAGCTCTGCTGTAAGACAAATACCAAATAGTTTCAGAATGTTCTGATGTGGTCAGTAGTGATACACACTGAAAAGGCAGGGAAAGAGTGTTTTCCTCTCTTCCCTGCAGTAGCAGTACACTTTCCAGGACCTACTCTATATCATGTGGGAAGTTTGATTCTTAGACCAAAAGTCAACTTTTCTAAGGATACCCATCAGGCTTAATACACAGTCGTGTCATTGTGGGAGAATGGATGATATTTTGTTTGTCAAATGAGGTGCAAAGGAGCTGACTTTTTCTCTGTAGAAAAGATGGTTTTTCTATGCCCTGTGGCATCTGAATGAGGCCTGACACTTTGGGCTGGTGAATCGGAGTGGTGTCTTCATGACCTTTATGGTCTGTCTGGTGGCAGATCTCCTAGACACCTGACTATCCCTCTTCTCCAAAGCTACTGTAAGTCATACCTTGCCATTTTCACATCTGCCCTCAGGTGTTATTTCAGCGGCATTAGCAGTAAAATGCATGTGCTCAAAATAAATTAATTCCACCTAAGAAAGTCAGAAAGTGTCAAAAATATAGAAAAAGAAGGCTATTTCTAGGATATCCCTCATTTCAATTTAAGATCAGTTGACATTCATTTGCCTCATTAGATACTTGAGGCAACTTGAGTGCCTGACATCATGAGAGAACAAACCACATTTATTGAATCTGATACGATTTTCTGGCAATATACATATTAGTCTGCAGATTAAGGTGCCATCCTGTAATGTAGAATAGAAACATTTTTTACTGTACTTGATTAGCCCTAGGTTCTTTTCAGAAGAGATTTTCATGTACCTCCAGGTATGTAGACAAGTCAAAGGTAAAGGAGATAAACAGCAGGCAGTTAATGGCTGCATAAGCCAGGTATGTTTAGGTCTAGTATTAAGAGATTATTATGGGATGTGACTTTCCAATATAGCAAGGTAAAATAACATGGAACAAACAGATCTCATTAAATTCAATTGTTCTCTTATAATTTAACACTATGCATGTATGCATCAAACTCAGCTTCCATTTCATTGGCACGCTCTGAGTGCTTTTTACTCCAAGTAGAGGAGAAGTGCTGCTTAATTTCTGGCATTGAGAATAGCACATAGGAATATATTTTATTTGTGAACTTGAAATTATTGTATGTTGGTGATCATAGCTTAGGGCAAGTGGATCACTTTCCCATCATGAAATCTATGTAAAAATGATGTTATAAATAAGACTGACATATGCATAACTCAAAAAAAACCCTGAACAATAAACAACTCTCCAAACATCATCAAATTTCCCAAGAATAAATTCCCAAAATTCTAAATGTGATATGGTATTACTGTAGTCCAATTTCTCCTAGAACTTGGGTCTTTGATCTACTGAGTCCCGAGGTTTTCACCTTGCCTCTCAAAGCTTAAAAATAAGCTTCTTAAACAGTGATAGCATAGTGAACTCTAAGTTCTCTCCAAGGAGGAGAATCCTGACCCATGACAAAATGTTTATAGAGAGTCTTAGAATTACACAGGGCATTGTAAGTCACCTGGAATTGGTGCTTTCTATGTATAATCATTTAAATATTGGAATATAAAAACAGTCTATCCCTGTATTCTATTAGTTTATTATTTGTTTTTATAACTAATTGTCAGAAAATTGATGATAGTACCAGTACATATTTATCACTTCATAAATCTATAGGTCAAAGTCTCTGATGGGGAATCCTTGTTAGCCAATTATCTTTAAGAGGTGGATCCACGTTAAGGGGTGGCTTTCTGGGACCCAGAGAGAAAAATGGGCACACAACTCCGGTGATATCTCTCTCTCTCTCTCTCTCTCTCTCTCTCTCTCTCCCTCCCTCTCTCTCTTTCTCTCTCTCTCTGTGATTCCCATGGGGCACAGCTGAACATGCCTTTTTCGTGAGTTTTCCCCTTATCATAAATCAAAATATAAGTTTTTTATCCTTTAGCTAGCCTGGTTATTTCTGTAATCGAGTTAATTTCTACAGGTAACGCCCGATTCGTGGGGCTAGAATCTCTAGTGGCTCTGGCAAGCAACAGTCAGGCTCCACATCACTGTTCATTTTGGGTGTAGAATTCCCATGCAGCGGCCCTGAATAGCCTCTAGCTGAGGTCCTTCATATTTCCTCATTAAACACCTCAGAGCCACGTAGTCTCAGAGGTTCAAGGTGCCTGAGGACTTGGAGTTGCTCTGGGTCCAGTTTTTTCCTCACTGTGGAAACTCATGCTAGATACAGGCTCCCCTGGGGCTTCCCCAGATGCCTTTGTTCAGCATTGCTACCTTGCAATTCTCATGCTTGTGTGGCTTCCGACGAGTCAGGGACCTCCATGAAGCAAACAGTCTGTGATTTACACTAAATCACTGTTTTTAATCTGAGCATATCTTTAAGCATTGAACACTAAAATCAGATTCAAACTCGCCATGCGGCTCCAAGGGCACCGTGACACCTACTGGCAGGTAATGCTTATTGCACCCACTCCAGTTCAAAACCACAGGTAAGATTTATAATTTAAAGTATAAATTATAAATTTATAATTTATAAGGGAAAATGATGGACAATGTAACCATCCAGGAAATCAATAGTCTTTTCACTTACATCATATATGATGTTATGCAAGGTTTTATATGATTTCCCTCCTACACTCAACTATTTGATTATGAGGATTATCTTTTTCCTTTATATTTCATCCTTAAAAACATGATTTTAGAAATAATACAGTCTTTACAGACTGATAATGATCAATTAAAAGGATAATTCAGCATTCCATTGAAGGATACTGCCAATTTGACAAACAAAACCCAGTCAATGACAGAGGGTGCTGAGACATTGCCTGAGAGAATTCATACTGTTGAATGTATTAATCAGACTCTGTTGAAGTGTCATGATAGATTGACTGATATAATGTCTCTCCATGAAGGTAATATGAATCTTATGAATATTATGTTCAAGGATGAAGACATTATCTCTACTGGACAGACTTCACACCTTGAAATCCTCAGTGAGGGCATTAGAACAGAACATTGGACAGGAGATAGAGACTGTAAAAAAGGCAGTGGTAAAATGATTTGAAAAGATTGAGGAATTTATCAAATTTGATGACCAGGGACAAAACTTACAAAGATAAAATTTAGCCTCATCAGTACATACCAAACTCCAGGATAGCTTACCCAGGGTTATACTTGTTTTCCAGTGATATCATCAGAAAGAGTATCTGACACCAAATACCCTAAGGTAGTCAAAGAATATACATAGGAGTCCATATGTATGACTGATCTAAAGGAAATTAAACAAACAATTGTGCCTTATGGAATACATTCATCCTTCGTTAGGAAAATGGTCAAAATGTGGGCTTCAAGCAACAAAGCAAAGCCACAAGTTTGGATTAAGTTAATTTCAACAGTCCTAGAAAATGGACCACATTTGTTTTGGGGGTGCTACTGAGGGAAGAGGAAAAAATTTTAGAGCAACAGGGAAAAGTGAAAGGACTTGAGTTTTCCCAAGATCAAATTTTGGGCGAGAGACTTAAGTCTTCAGGATCTTTAATTTTCAGCTTTTTATAATGAACACACCTTGTCCCTATGTAGCACAGCTCCTTTAAATGCTTCAGACAGGATTCTGGAACCAGAAAAGATAGTTGATCATATATTAGGTTTAAACAGGGTCAGAGAGAACCTTTTACTGACTTCTTACAAAGATTAACTAAGGTTATCTTTGTAAAACCTTTGTTTTACAAAGGGGTAACAGACCCAGAAATTAGATGCATACTGACTGAATCTTTGGCTTTTGAGAATGCCAACTTAGAATGCAAAAAGTTCCTTGGGCCTTTAAAGTCAGATCAGTACCAATGGATTAATGGATCTTACATACAATAAATATTGAGACACTTGACCATAGTACTGAAGCTTGGGTAGGAGAAACAATTTCTAATGGTATAAGGAAACATCAAAATACCAAATGTTTTAATTGTGGTAGAATAGGAAATATGAGAAGGGATTTTAGACAAGGAATTTCTAGGAATAATGTCTGCTCTGGGAATGGAAAGGATAGGAGGACTCAGCCTTCAGGAGGTGTGCAAAGGCTAACATTTTACCCATGAATGTAGGTCAACAAAAGACAGACAAGGCAACCCAATACCATCAGGAAACTTCTTGGAGGGCATCTCATGGGCTACCATGATGAATATGGTTCAATCATTCGCAGTTACTGTTGAGAAAATGTCTTACCTTGAAAATTTAAAAATCCAGAGCCTTCTATAAAAGACCATACTGGTCTGGATGATGGAATAGATGTGGAGGACCAATCAAACACTCCACTAGGACATAGGAAAAATATATGCTGGCAGACTTTTATAAATGATCAAAGACCAAAGCTAAGAGTGTGTATAAATGGCATTTTTATTGAAGGCTTACTAGACAAGGATGTAGATGTAAATATCATTACTCCAGAGTCTTGGCATCTGAGTTGGCCTCTTCAAGAGGTAGGTGTTCAGTTCCTAGTGAAACAAAGCATGAGATGAGTTGAATGCATAAGGCCAAGAGGGTGGAGAAGAAGACTGAGGCCATTTGTAACTAATATTACAGTGAATATGTGAGGTTGTGACCTATCACAGCAATGGAATACTCAGATTAACGTTCCTGAAGCCCCCAAAACTTATGTTTCTGGGAAAGATATTAGAAGACATTGTAGACAAAGGTCGTCAGTCATTCAGGCTGATCAAGAACACAAAGCAATTGACAAAGAGGTACCAATGGCTCTGTCTTTAAAATGGTTAACTGAGAAGCCAATATGGGTTAAACAGTGGGCTCTAACAGAAAGAAAGCTGAGGGCTTTTGAACAGCTCATACAAGAGCAACTAGATGCTTGATATATTGAAGAATTTACAATCTCTTAGAACTCTCCTGTATTTGTTGTTTAAATAAATCTGGAAAATGGAGAATAGTGACAGATCTTAGAGCTATCAACAAGGTTATTCAACCTATGTGCACTCTACAATCTGGAATTCATCTGCTTTCTCTATTACCAAAGGAATGACCTCTCATAGTTATTGATTTAAAGGATTGTTTCTTCACTATGCCTTTACAAGAAAAGAATAGAGAAAAATTTGCCTTCACAGTGCCTACTTATACTTCTCAGCCTACTAGGAGATATCAATGGACTGTTCTCCCATAGGAAATGCTCAATAGCCCCAATCTGTGTCAATACTTTGTCAGTCAGCCATTGGAAATAATATTAAGAAATTTTCTCTGTCTATAATTTACTATTACATGGATGACATTTTGTTATCTAATTCAAATGCATATACTTGAGAAATAATGTTTGAAGAAGTAAAGAAAGTTTTGCCTAAATGGGAATTATAAATTGCTCCTGAAAAGATTCAAAGAGGAGATTCTGTTAATTACCTAGCTTACAGAATAGGTTTACATAAAATTAGTATACAAAAGGCACAAATTAGGAGAGACTGTTTGCAGATACATAATGAATTTCAAAGATTATTAGAAAGCATTTCCAATCTACAACTGGCTGTTGGAATAACACCTAGTCAATAATTCATTTAAATAAAACCTTAGATGCTGTAAAGACTTAGATAATCGCAGAGAACTAACAGCTGAAGCAGAAAAGGAATTGACGATTGTTGAGGAGAAATCACAGGAGGCACATGTGTATAGGGTTAATCCAAATCTTAATTGTATTTTAGTCATATTGCCTTCCAGAATTTCTTCTATGGGAATTTTAATGCAGAGGAATGATATTATCATAGAATGGATCTTTTAACCACATAAACCAAGTAAAAAAAATTAAAAACTTATGTGAAAAAAGTCCATGAATTAATTATAAAAGGCAAATTGAGACTTCATTAATTAGCAGGTATAGGCCCAGCAGAGATTACACTGTCATTTACTACTGATAAAATAAAGAAATTATGGGAAGACATAATGAATCATGGCAAAGGGCTTGTGTTAATTTTTTAGTAGAAATTAATAGCAGTTATCCCAGAAGACTTAACCTTATAAGCAATAGACTTAACCTTATAAAGGGAACTTCTTGGATTCTTCCCCAAACTACATGATGCTCCAATAACTGGAGCCCATACATTTTATACTGATGCAAATAAAGCAGGGAAGGCAGGCTACAAATCAGAAGAATTAAGTACGGTGGAACAAGGCCCTTATAATTCTGTCCAGAAGGCAGAATTATATGCTATTCTTATGGTACTAAGGGATTTTAAAGAACCTCTCAATATAGTCACTTGTTCACAATATACAGAAAGAGTTGTCTTGCATATTGAAACTGTGAATTTATACCAGATAATACAGAATTGACTTCATTATTTATTCAGGAACAAGACATAATCAGGAATAGGCTTTATCCTATATACATAACACACATCTGATCCCATATGGATCTGCCAGGTCCTCTAGCACAAGGTAATGAAGAAATTGATCAATTATTGATTGGAAGTGTGTTGTAGGTCTCAGAATTTCATAAAAAAACATCATGTCAATCGCAAAGTTTTAAAGAAAGAGTTTCCTACCTGGTGGAAAGCTAAGGAGATGATAAAGAGATGTCCTACTTGCTTTTTTTATATAACCAAAGACCATTGCCTACAGTGAATAACACAAAGGGTACTCAAAGGAATGAGATCTGGCAGATGGATGTGTTCTACTTTACAGAATTTGGAAAATTAAAAAATGTGTACCACACCATTGAGACATATTTAGGTTTTCAATGGGCAACTGCCTTGAGTTGGAAAAGACTGACTCAGTAATCACACATTTCTTAGACGTTATGGCCACCATGGGTAGGTAGGATTAGCATAGTAAAAATGGCAATCTTACCAAAAGCAATCTATAGTTTCAATGCAATTCTCATCAAAATCCCAGGAAATTCTTCACAGACCTTGAAAGAACAATATTCAACTTTGTATGGAAAACCAAAAAACCCAGGATAGCCAAAATAATCCTGTACAATAAACTAACTTATGGAAGCATCACTATCCCTGCTGTAAAATTATTATAGAGCTACAGTAATGAAAAAAGCTTGGTATTGGCATAAAAACAGAAGGAGAACCAATGGAATCTAATTGAAAACCCAAATATCAACCACACACCTATGACACACCTATTTTTGACAAAGAAGCTTTGGCATAACTGGTTATTGCCATGTAGAAGAATGAAAATAGATCTATATCTATCACCATGCACAAAACTCAAGTCCAAATAGATCAAAGACTTCAACATAAAACCACACTGAACCTCAAAGTAGGGAGTACCCTTAATGTATGAGCACAAGAGATCAATTCCTAGCTGTAACTCCAGACACTGAGAACAATAATTAGTAAATAGAACCTCCTGAAACTTAGAAGCTTCTGTAAATTAAAGGACATGGTCAACAAGACAAAACAGTAACCCACAGATTGGGAAAGGACCTTCTCCAACCCCACATCTGACAGAGGACTGATCTCTAAAATAAACAAAGAACTCAGAAATCTAGACATCAAATGAACAAATAATCCGATAAAAGTTGGGGTACAGATCTAAACAGAGAACTCTTAACATAGGAATCTCAAATGGCCAAAAGAGATATAAGGAAATGCTGAACATCCTTAGCCATCAGGCAAACGTAAATCAAAACAAATCTAAGATACCATCTTACATCTGTCAGAAGGACCAGGATCAAAAACACTGATGACAGCTTTTGCTGGAGAGGATGTGGAGTAAAGGGAGTACACTCCCATTGCTGGAAGGAGTGCAAACTTGTACAGCTGCTTTGGAAATCAGTATGGTGATTTTTTTCAGAAAATTAGACATCGATCTACCTCAAGACCCAGCAATACCACATTTAGGCATATACCTAAAGGATTCTCAATCACACCGCAAGTACATTTGCTCCACCATGTTCATTGCAGCATCATTCATAATAGCCAGAACCTAGAAAAAACCTATACACCTCTCAATTGAATAATGCATAAGGAAAATGTGATACATTGGCACAATGAAATACTTCTCAGCAGTGAGAAATGATGACATCATGACATTTTCAGGCAAATGAATGGAAAAAAAAACATACTGAGTGAGGAAACCCAGACAGAGAAAGACGAATAAAATGTGTACTCATTTATAAGTGGCTATTAGATATAAAGTAAAGCATAACCAGCCTACAGTCACAACCCCAGAAAACCTAGACAACAAAAAAAGACCCTAAGAGAGAAATACATGGATCCACTTAGGAAGGAGTAAAAGACAAGATATACTGAGTAAATTGGGAGCAGCATGGAGGGCATTGGGAGAGGTGAAAGGGAAGAGGGGAGGAAGGAAGGGGAATGGGAATGAATGTATAGTTCAATTAAAAACAACAAAGTATTAAAAAATACCTAAAAAGTCATACTAAATCACAACTATAAATGGAAAGCCAAAATTAGCATAAATTAAAATGAAAGAGGAATAATGGTATCAAATCTAATTAGTTAGAAGTCTTTGTTCCCTGGAGGCTGAACCCTACTTCTTATTAGTTGAAGGGCAGGTTAGCATATGAGAGTGTAGTAAGACCAATCCATGTAGAATTGCAAGGATTGAATTTATAATTGAAAAGAAAGCTAAAATCCTTACCAGGCAGGCCAGTGTTTTCTACAGTTAACTGGCCTCCTTCCACAATCACCTATGCTATACATCTTTGACCTCTTTCCTAGCTTTTCTTCCTAACCACAGTTGAGAATCACATGTGCTATTTAGTTCCCATATGATGAGATTGAGCATCCTTAAGTAACACAAACTGTCATGTTAGTCTTGTGCTTGGGCACTTTCTAGGGGTCAGATTATTTCTGACTAACCATACTACTCATTTGTTCAGTCAGTTTGCATAGAAACTGCATTACATAGGCTATTTCCTATGAAAATCTTTTATTTCTACACCCTGAACTCCGTAACAAAGCTGAGAAAATCAAATTACCTTCCAGAACAATCAGAAGGTGAAAGAGTTTGAACTAGGCTATCAGGCTCAAGTTCTAGCTCTGACACTAAAAGACAGAGTTCCCAGGAGCCCATCTATGCTCTTTCCAGTGCATAATAACCGTGATATAATATGGTATAATAACTGTGATAGTTAATTTTAGTTGTCAGCCTGACACAAAATAGAGTCACCTGTGAAGAAAGTCTTGTTAAAAGAATGTCTACATCATATTGGCCTGTGTACATGTCTGTGGAGGATTGCCTTAATTGCATTAATTGATGATGTAGGTGGGTCTTCTGTCTATGTGTTACTTTCATTGGTGAAATAAAGAGACTGCCTTGGCCTTTGATAGGACAGCTGCTTAGATAAGTGGAGTAGACAGAACAGAACGCTGGGAGAAAGAAGCAGAGTCAGGCAGACACTATGATTACAATTCCCAAGATGGACGCTGGCTAGACTCATGCCAGTAAACCACAACTTTGTGGTGGCATACAGATTATTAGATATGGGTTAGTCAAGATGTGAGAGTTAGCCAATAAGAGGATAGAACTAATGGGCCAGGCAGTGTTTAAATGAATACAGTTTCCAAGTAATTATTTTGGGTAAAGCTAGCTGCGAGCCAGGTGGGAACGCAGCCCGCTGCTCTTTCTACAAATTGAAGGCAGAACAATTCCCTAGGTTTGGGTTCTTGACTGTGGAAGTGTAGTGAGGAGGCTAAACAAGGCAAGCATGCATGCTCTTGACTGTAGATGTGATGTGACTAGATGCATTAACTTCCTTGCCATGATGGACTGTAACCTCAAATTGTAAGCCCAATAAACTATTTCTTTCAGGACATTTGGTATTAGCAACTTAAGAGGAGACATTACATTTTTAAAGATCTCAAGTAATAATTTAAGATATTTTATGCCATTTAGAGACAATACAATAACTCATCATCCAAATTAGAACTTTTTTGTTAGTTAAAGAGGATACCACAAGTGCACTGCAGCATGAGAAACTGCTCAGCACCAGGTGAACAGGGTGTAGGCTCTCACCACGTAGAAAGGACTTCCTGAGCTAAAGTCATTAAATTCGGTACTTTCCATTTCACATGAAAGCTACTCTAAACTTTAACCCAAATTATCATGTCATCTCTGTTGAAAATTACTTCCTTGCTTTTAGTGTAATGAACCTATTTCTTTCAAACATTTTACGTATAATTTTCTTCTGAGTCCCTTACTGGCTTTTTGGTGAAATGCCTGGCTCATATTTTTAACTCCTGCTCCATACGAGCTCTGACAATTTTTTTAATCTTCCTGCAATCTCTTCTACCCCACTCAAATAGTTGTAAATGAAGTTGAATAAACCAATTTCTGCCTCTAAAAGGCTTTGACTTTATATTTAGTACATATGAACATTGCAATTATAAATATACAAAAAAAACAAGTGAGGTTGCTAAAATTGACAAGACTCTGAATGATAAAATACATTATTTTCATGAGTACTTCTTCAGGATTCAGGAGATAAAGTGTTAAACAATAAAGCTACAGTTCCTGACCTCAGGGAACATACAGACCTGCAGGAGGAGCAGGCATTGAGCAAGTAAATGCACAACCTAAATGACTGGCACTGTGGCAGAGAAAAGCAAGACCCAGCCATGAGTTTCAACTCATTTGTGCACCAGATTTTATTCACCCAATGTTGACTGCAGTGGGACTTGGGTCTGCTCTGCTAACACCACAGCACAGTAATGAATGTAGAAGACTACACGTACTTGAGAAAGTACAGCACACTCTCGGCTCACCTGGAGCTGATGGTCATTAAACCTCCCAGACACTTTGCATGAGCTTCTGTCTAGAAGAGACCTCTCCTATGCAATTCTTTTATTTATGAAAGCACCAAAGGAAGAATTCACATTTATTTTTGAATGACATTTGCATTGAGCACTTTGGCCTTTGTGCTGGCCTGTCAGAAGAGTTTCTAGTTCAGATCCTTTATAAATTTCTCCTACAATAGTTCCATCTGTCACTGCATGACTTGTTTCTGATAAAAAGATGTGAGAAGACAAGAAAGAATCTTTTTAAGTTAAAAATCTCTATCTTGTCTCAATAAGATAAATACTATCAACAAGTTATGAGGGATCATTGCAATGTACTTAAGAAAATAATAATGTATATTTTGGATATTTCAAATAAAGCATAGCCTCACTGCCATGGAATTTTCTCCTAGAACATGTTATCAAAAGTTCATGTATTTTTCTCTGTATATACTTAATAAAATCTTCAATTGTGACTTGATATTATAAGATAGAGCTATGAGAGCTGAATCTCCAAATACATGTGAAGCTGGGGAATGTCATATTCCGAAAGGGAAGCTTTTCCTACACTGTAAAAATGCTTCTAATGTGGTTTGCTCGAGACTCTTCTGCTCCCAGACCATCTTATTTAACGCTCATCACACCCTCCTCCACACACTATGGCCTGCCTCCTTGCCACTTTTCTCTGCTTTTGCCACCAGTAACAATAATCAAAATTTAGCACATTGTCCAATTTTCTTACTAACTTGTACATTGGCCAGCTCTTTCTCTCAACAGAGCTTGTACTATTCACTCTGGTGAAGCCAACACTTAATATAAGTGCTCAATAAATATTCATTAGGTTCCAAACGGTCTAGTATCTGAGGGAACCCAAGCTTCTGAAGCTGCAATAACAACTCCATCCATCCCCTGTCTTCTGCTGACAGCTCTTGGGTTCCTTGTGGCCTCGGTCATTTCCCCATTTGTCAGAGCTCATTCTTCTTTTCCTCCTGGGTCTAAAGAGGACCAGAGGCTGTGTTAAGTACCTGGATGTTACCCATGCAATAGATTATTAATCTTCCCAATAGTCATATTGTTAGATTGTACTCATTATACCAGTGAGGCTCAGAGAGAGTGAAAAATTTATTGGAAGTCACTCAGGTAGTGATAAAATGTTCCTAGTAAATAATGACACACTGCTTTTTTCCAAGCCAGTTGGGCAGGTCTGGCGAGACTACTTAATCTCTCTGATTCTGTGTTCTCATTTATAAAATCAAGGGGTTTGATCAGCTTTCTGAACCTGACATTTAAAAAGTTTTTCATGACCACAATGACTGGTGCATGTCTTAAGGGATTATTAATCCATGTTGACAGAGGAACTTTTCCCTTTCTGTTTGGTAAAGGATGGATTTCTATAGGCTCTTTTATTCTTCAAAATCCCAGACAGAAATAATCAATCCCATCTTCTGTTTTGCCATTTTATGTTATTGAGCGATAGTACAAAGATCTAATAAAGTACTGACCAAATATTACCAAAAGTTTCCTAGCTTTTTCCTAAATGCTACTTTTAGGAATTATGTGTAAGTCACAAGTCATAGCCATTCCTTAATTTTATGATAATAATAGCAGTTATTTCTGTAGGGTAATAACAGCCCTTGGGCATTGTGTGTGTGTGTGTGTGTGTGTGTGTGTGTGTGTGTGTGTGTGACTGGTTATCAACTTCTTAATGTGTCAATTATTTGATCTTCTGAAATGTCACATCTTGGACAATAGTGTCCTAAAGCTTAGTAAATTAGAGGTTTGTTTGCCAGCCTGTAGCACTGCTGTATGCTGGAGGAACATTTAAGTAGTGGGGCTTTCAAAGTAGATGGCGAAAAGGCCATGAGGTTTCAATCCTATACAAAGAGCTGTAGGTAATTGAGAAAAGCTGGTAGTGAGAGAGGTGGTCCTCCGCAGGGATGAGTACACCAATTGGTGATCCAGTGCCAAAAGGTCAACCCTGAAAATACACAAGCAAGAAATATATGGACTCAACAGGTTATATTTAGGAATGTGTGTGTATGCATATTTGCATGCAATAACAATTAGCAAAAAAAAGAGATCATAAATTTGAAGGAGGGCATATGAGAGAGTTGGGAGGGAGAAAACAGAGAAATGTAGGTAATTATAATCTCATAAATAAATTAACAAAAAAGAAAGAAAAAAGGAAGGAAGGAAGGAGGGAAGGAAGAAAAAAAGCAAGATATAAAAGAAGAAACAAAAGAAGTAATTTTAAAAAAACTTGACAAGGTAGCTAAAAGGGTAAAAAGGAAAAAGATCACAAAAAAGCGAACCCTGGTGGGAGAAAGCTGTGCCGCTGGGATGTGTCTTTGAGCAGACTTTTTCCTGCCTTCCTATGTTACTTGATCTCCAGAGCTGAGCAACTTCCTCCACTGAGTTGCTTAGTCTTACTGCAACTTAATATGCCACGTTTTGTTGATATTAATGGGAGGCCTGCCCTTTTCTGAACAGAAATGGAGGAGAGAATTGGGGTTGGAGCAGAGAGAAGATGAGGGGGAATGGCTGTGAGGAGAAGAGGGAGGAGAAACTGTGGTTGGGATGTTAAATAAATAAATAAATAAAGTAATAAACAAGCAAACAAAAAAGCAGTGGTGGTGTGGTTCATGTCTTTAATTCCAGCACTCTGGAAGCAGAGGCCAGCAGTTCTCTGTGAGTTTGTGGCCAGTTTAATCTACAAAGTCAGTTTGGTCTACAAAGTCAGGTTAGTTACACAGAGAAACCCTGTTTTGAAAAATTATAAATAAATAAATAAATAAAGTGAAAAAAGAAAATCAGTACAGCTATTAGAAATTTTCCAATACAGAGTAAGTTTTATAATTAAGATTTGGCCTCAAACTGGATAGAACACCAGAAATCGCATCTTCCTAGTTGATACCTACACACCTACACACTCAATGTTGAGAGAAAGAGCATCCTAGTCAGGTGGGAGCAGGCGTTCAGTTCCATCTAAGGAAAAAATTACTTATGACAGATTTAGAAACTCAATGATCAAAAATATAGGATAATAAAGCATAATATATGTTCTATATTATCAGAAATCAAAGCTATTTAATTCTACAGCAAAACTATTTCTAGACAATTCCTCATTATTTTAAATTTTTATTTTGAATTATTTTACCACCTTGAGTACTGAAATACATGAAACGCCTTCCTGTTTTTATAGGCCACCTGTATAACTACACAGCCACAGTTAGTGAACTGATGTTTAAAGGGGTTTGTTTCTTTACCTTTACTCTTTAGTTCTGTGCGACTGTGTTTGTGCACATGCATGCTGGTGTCAGCAAGGGCAGAGGCATCAGAGCTGGCCTTCTGGAGGGTTGCGAGATGCCCACTGCGGTGCTGGGGATGGATTTGGTCTCTTGAAGAGCGGAAAGTGCTCTCAGCTACACAGCCATCTTCCAGGCGGCTCAGCTTTTTACTTTAATAAACACTGAGGACATGCTCTGTCACTGATGACTGCCTGTCAGCTTAAACACATCAGGAGAAGGTGTCTTTTCTGTGTTTGGACTCACTCGTTTCGGTGAATAGCTACTTTATTTTCAGTGACATAAGTTTCAAATAGTTTTGCTCTCATATTTGTGATTCTGTGACTAATTTTGATCTAGAGGTAGTCTTTCTTATGAATAAATTCTGAATGACCTAATTTAATGATATTCTCCTAGTTGCTTTTCTACCTTTAGTGCCTGGTGAAGTTTAGCAAAGATGGCAAATAAAAAATTTAGAACTATTATTGTTCATGTTCCTACTAAGGAAAATCCTATTTAGGAAACAGACAGAAGCAACCATCTTGTAGACAGCACCCATGAACTTAAATAATAATTCAAGGATAGTCAAGGTCACTCAGTAGATAAAGAGGCTGCTACCATGCCTGACTACCTGATTCACCCCCAGGATATATATGGTGGCAGGTGGGAAATGCTGAAAGTTGACCTTTGGCCTCCACACGTGCACCAGGGAACTCGTGTATGCAAACACACTCACAGTAGATAAATGTAAGAAAAAAAAACCTGAAACATTTTGTTGGGAAGGAGCTTGGGCTGTCTCTAGTGAGCTCCTCTGCTTTAATCCACATCCCACCTCACCCCATAGTCAGTTAGACAGCTTTCATGGCTTTCCGTGCCTCCCATGAGTCTGTAGTTGGCCTTCGTGATAATGGTGTACTTCACTTTCTCCCACTCTAAGACCAGCCCGTACTCAGCATTAGCAACAAACCCACATGTGGTGGAAGGGAGCTTTACCTCAAGCTCGCAGGCTGGGGAGCTGGCGGAGGGTAGCTAAGTAGTGACTTAGAAAGAGGAGTGAACTGTGAAATGCAGCCATGTGCTGGTTCGAAGCCGCTCAGGAACTCCGGCTGCTCGGCTTCAGCAGGCTGCTCATTGTTGATCAGCTGGAACAAAAGTTTTAGTGCAGAAGTAACAGAAGTCTACAGAGATGAATTTACACAAATAAATGTATTCATTTCATATGTGTACAAATCTTAACAGTACACTTCTTTAAAATATGTTTCTGTCAGCTAGCCATTCAGTTTCATGAAAGAACTGTTTTTTTTAAATCATGTATATATTATATATATGTGTGTGTCTGATACTAATTTTATCATTATTTTAATATTTTTCAAAGGATATTTAATTTTAACATTTTAGAAAAGCAGAATTTGTTACAAATTGGAATTATTTTAAGGTTGTTTAATGACTGTTATTTGTGTTAATGGAGTTTTGATAGAGTTTTCCGTTTGTCTAGTCAAAATTGGCAAAACTAAGTATTGGTACAGACTATCAGGTCAAAAGGAATTTTTCCCTGAGGTGAGCCTTTCAAACCTCAGAGCCAAAATAGTTCTGGATTTGTAATGTGTGCGCAGCGTAGAAGTATGAGTGTCTCAGGCACCTCTCTGTCTGAAGAGGGAACTTGGAACATGGTTTAGCCACCTTTATCACAGTGCTTTCTACTAACACAAGGCCCTGAGCTCAGATCTCCAGCCAGCCTAGCCCAATCTTCAAGCTCCACATTTAGTGAAAGACTCTTTATCAAAAGATAAGATTAAGAGTAATTAAAGAAGACACGTGGCTTCAATATCTGGCTTCTATATGCATAAACACATGGTAACACACAAATACACCTCAGCCTCTGGCCTCCATCTGTACCCCCAACAGAATCACATATGCACATGAGCTTCTGACTACATATGCATACACATACATGCACATACACACTCACATGCACATATAACCTCTGACTTCCATATCTACTCAAAATACACATCAAACTTTGCTTCCACATGTGCACACACACATTCATATACACCCACACACATTTGCATACACACATACACAGACAAACTCACATGTATATTGGGCCCCACATGCACTCACATACACATATGATCCTTTGACCTACACATGCACAGACATATGCACCACACACTCACACAAACACATAATTTATGACTCTCACACACACACATACACAGAGAAGTGAAGTATCTGATCCCTCAGTGTGTTTGTCACTTCTAGGTGGAGAAACTGAAACCCTGAGCATCACACATCGAGATGCTACAACCTGTCTGTACTTCCAGATTTCACTGTGTTGTATACACTGTGTTGTTCATGGTGCTAATCTAGAATTTTCACATTAACAAAAACTCCTGTAAATGAATGCTAAAAGAAATCTATTCTAAACTCTTTCCAAAACTCATACCTCTATGAGGAAGACACAAAGACATTTTTGTAGCATTCATGAAGGTAAAAACTAATTTTTTTCTTGGCTCTTTCAGGTAAAAGATCATTTCCACAATGTGTCTGATACAGCATTGACCTAGGCAGTAAGATCAATGCCTGAAAAGCAGAAGCATGCAGGGTATCACAGCAGGGCTGTTTCGGGATGTACTTAGGAAGAGTCGGGTGTCGAACACCCACGAGCCCAAAACAGACCGATTATAAACTGACAGCATTTATAGCAAAAATCATTAAGCACACAGGTGGAGAATCTTCTTTTATAAAACTCCAGGTTCTATTCGAGCACATGACACTAACTGCATGGTTCACAATTTGCTGTCACCACTGGAACCTATTATGTATTAACATGAATATAGATACTTAACTTAAGCCATTTAATCAAATAATACAAATGGATAAAGGATTTCCAAGGGAGAGGATCATTAATCCACAAAAGTTCATTAAAACCATCCTGAAGGAACAGAAAAGAACAAGAAATCCCACATCACACCAGTTGGCAAATGTGTTTCGGGAAGAGCCCAGAGGTGTTCTTTGAACCTTGGTCCAGGAAAACAAGCTACCTTCTCTTTCTCTCTCTAGAGTTCTGCTTTGTAAGGTTGATAACCACCTGCCTGCAGGGCTATTTCTGAAGGACAGAGACATCTTGTCAGCATTACAAATGTCCTTGGGGAGAGAGACAGATCCAAAGGGCTATGCAGGATGTGCCTGGCAAATCCTCAGGATTTGAGCTAGTTACCATCCTTAAGTCAGAGGATCTTTTTCTTTTTCCCAGATGAGGTGAAATGTTTTAAAATCACGATGGACTGAACTTTGAAAAACCAGTTCCTTGTCATCATATAGATGGCCCTAAGCATATAAATGAATATGTTAGGGGCTTAGTATCTTTTGTTTCTTTGTAACTAAGTAGATCATGGTAGACAACTTGAGTTAAGAGCAAAAGGCTGACTCCAATAGTTGCCAGAAAGAAGGGAAAATGCTGGGATAGTTAACCACAGCATATCTTGTCTATGCTTCTTGGATTTTGCTTCATCTATGATTCATGTTCAATGTGAATTCACATTAATACAGGTAATATTATGTGTATGCATGTGTATATACATACACCTATGTCCATATATATATATATGTGTGTGTGTGTGTGTGTGTACAATATAATGTTATTCATAGATTATTACCTATATTGTATGTAAAACTACATACACACGTATATATGTGTACATAGACATAATTGTACTTGTAATATATATGCAAACACTACCAATAATTTATCTGCATCCTCCTTATTTTTCTAGAACTATTGTCCTTCTTATCCCCAAATAAAACAGTTACTATCAATTTGATAGCATAGAAAAGTACAAATCTTTAGGTCTAGAGGTGGGCTAGAGGTGGGGACAACTAAATTTTAATAACTTTCTAAGGACCTCTAGATACTTTAGCATAGTCTGTGCAGCCCAGCTCTTAAAGACTGCCCTTCTTGGCCATGTCTGAATCTGTGATCCCACAGCTGAGGGTTGTGTTGTTGTACAGAGCCTAGGTCACCAACAAAGGTTATGAGATGTCCATGATCCATGTCACTGCTTGAACCCATGTTGGTGTCAGCAAATCTGGTTGCTGCCAGGGGTTATACTGACGTGAACCATCTGCACAGCCTAGTGAGGCCATGTTGATGTCCTTGGCCTGTGCTGCCACCCAACCAAGGGCTATGCTGGTGTCTGTGGCTTCTGCTGTGGCAGAGGGGTGTGTTGATGTTGTGGTGTGTACTGCCACCAGAGACCATGTTGAGGTCTGTGGCACATGCTAACACCAGAGACCATGTGGAATTTCATGGTCTGTGCTGTTGCCAGAAACCATGTGGATGTCCCTGATCCATGCTCCTGCTGACAGTTAAGGGCAAAGAAGTTAATTTTGCAGTAGTATCCATGAGTGCAGACTCCCAGCTGAGAAGGAGGGACATAGAAGGCTTCCATGACACCCCCACCCTCACCCTCCACAGAGTAACAGCCTAGACATGAAGTCATTGGAGAAATCTTAAAAACTGTGCTAATGATGCTGACCACAGCTCCCCACTGTAGTAATAGGAGTGGCAGGCTATGTCTTTGTAGTAGGAACTGCAGGCCGCTTCCCTGCTGCCCCAGCTCCCGGCTGCCTGGCTAGCTTATACCCCAAAATAATTACATGGACACTGTATTCTTTTAAACACTGCTTGGCCCATTAGTTCCAGCCTCTTATTGGCTAGCTCTTACATATTGATCTAACCCATTTCTAATAATCTGTGTAGCCTACAAGGTGGCTTACCAGGGAAGATCTTAACCTGTGGCTGTGTCGGGTGGGAGAATCATGGCGACTCACTGACTCAGCATCTTTCTCCCAGCATTCTGTTCTGTTTACTCCACCTACCTAATTTTTTGTCCTATCAGGCCAAGCAGTTTTCTTTATTAGTTAACCAATGAAAGCAACAGATAAGATACAAGACCCACCTCCATCACTCCACAGTATGCTCCAGTGAGTATACGGGAAACACAAATTGGACTTGTTTTCTTTTCGGGGGAGGGAGAGCACAAGGGTATAGGAATAGACCCAGGAGGACTGAGCAGTGAGAGTGGTCTGGGTGCATGATGTGAAATTCCCAAATAATCAATAAAAACACTATGTAATATAAAAGACTATCCTGCTCATTCTCTAGAATCTTCTTAGTAATTGGTTTCTGTCATGCTGCAAAACTAGGGATTTTTAGTCTCCTTTGCTTTCTTACATCTATGACATCTACAAGCCCTTGTGGCCCTCATTCTGCAATATTCCCTAAATACACTTGAATGATTATTACCACCAATCCAAGCTCACCAGTATATTCCACCTAAATTACTACAAGTCCCTGCTGCTCCACATCCCTCGTTCTTTTCCTTTCCTTTCGTCTGCCACTCAGAATGGTCTTCCAATTCATCTAGAATTCCTGGAATTTATTATTGTTGTTCTTATTTTTTACAGTGCCTCATAAGCTTGTGTACAGTCTGGTTCCTTACTTTACCGCAAATTTAACTTTATCACTCTCTTTGTTCACTATTTAAAGGTCCTCTAGTTTGTCAAATATGTCCCTATTACTTCTTTACTTTTCTTCTTCCTCTGTTTAATTTCTCATCCTGCTGACATTGTCCAACTAGACTTGTTTCACGTTTTGCCTCCCCAGTCCCTGCCCCAGTCACATATCTACTCATTGCTCTAATTTGCTTCCTTCCAAGGCAGTACTACTCAGATGCATTTCTCATGTACTTATTTTCTGCTACTGCCTCCACCCCCTCACTAGGTTGAGGCGTCCTGGAGAGTATGGGCCTGTCTTATTCACCACACACAGTCAGCACATCCATGCCTGGATCACACAGGAAATTTTTGAATTAGAAATTAAGCAGGGGGTGGGGGGTGTAAACTCTAGTCTCCAGAAGCTGAATAGAGATATAACATTCAACAGCTTCATGTCTGGGATTTCCTTTCCTGAGTCAACACTATGCGAATAATGAGTACACAGGTAGATTGAGCACAGCCCAGCACTGGTGGCCGTTGTTTGAAATTCAGACGCATTCCTTTCCATCTCTCTCATGATGGTTTAGTTTGTGCTTGAGAGATTCAAGTGTCATTCCAATAAATTCTTTCTTTTCCTCTCATATTTAAGTTGATTTGGAAGTACTGTTTGAGACTTAAAATTAGGGTTCCAAACTACTGTAGAAGTGATCTCTCCTGCCTTTTCTTCGTATCCTTCATGTATGACCAAACACGAAGATTCAAGTGATCTTTCACTGTCTGTCTAACATCTATCTATCTATCTATCTATCTATCTATCTATCTATCATCTGTCTGTCTGTCTATTTATTCCTCTATTTATCTGTTGGCGTGTGCATGTGCACACACACACACACATACATCTTTATATGCCTGGATTACTTTCTCCTGTGCTGACAACCCAAACTTATCTTTTACTTTCCTTGGATCTTCATAGCATCACCTGTCTGACTGTAACATGCCATTCACAGCCAGACATGCATCTTCTTTTTCTTTTATCTCTTTCATGATGGTATGTTTTCTTGTTTACAACACCATGCTTGGTGCTTAGCACAAAGCCTGACACAGGAATCTATGGTGATGAAATGAATAGAGCTGCTTTGTTGGCAAAGCCCTAATAGGTGCAGGACGAATTCAGAGTATCTGTGATCAGCTACACACTGGACATTTTAGATAATGCTTTGAGTGTTTGCATAGACTCTTTTGATCTGTTTACTTTGGACTTGACCGACATTTATGCCTAGATGTTTCAGTACACATTCCCCGTCCTTTTAGTTTTCTGATCATGTTCTCTTCCCTTTATACTCACAGGGAAGACAGTTTTGCTTTTCTTTTTTTTTTATTGTTGCTGGGTTTTCTTTTTCCAGAGCTATTATTCCCCAGTGTGACATTCTTAAAGTTTCCAACTATTATTGCCATTTGGTTAGCTGCTTTGTCAAAAACTGGCAGCACACCAAGTCACAATACTTTAAAATAAGCACCTCCAGACAATAAAGAAATAAATATACAGTGGTTAAGATCATTATCTATCTGCATATTCTATAGGATGACTGTCAAAACTCCCTTTTCAAATTGAAATTTTATATTGTGTTCAAATTTTCTTATTTTCAATAGCACTTAGTCATGAGGAAATGACTAAATATCTAGATTTCTTCAAGTACATTTGGAAAATGTTCAATTTATATCCTGTGCAGCTGTTCCCAAGGGAAGAGAATGCTCCAATTGTCTCTAACTGTGACCCATGATTGCCCTTGCACTCAGCTAAGTCTTTCCCAAGCTCACTTCATGTTCTTGAACTTGATGTAATAATTCTGCCCCCTACATTGCTTCGGTATTGTAGCAGCAGTGATACTAACTGATGCTCCTTTGCTTATTTTATTGGCATGTCCTCTGGGAAATATGTACCATTACTGAATGAATTGATATTATATGAATACTGTCAGAGTTTTGTTTTTTTTATAAGATGGTATTTTTGACAGCAACATAGAGGGACTGAAGCAGAAAATGGATAAGAGCAAGAATTTTGAAGAAGACATCTCTGGCAAGAAAGGAGTTGTCAAAATCGAATATTTCCCACAGCACTTTATTCCATGAGAATTTGTCTGTGTCTCATGGGATCATGATGGAATAGAGGAGCAGACAGGCACTGTATTGAGCTCTGATTCTTAGCATGCCAGGGATGGAGTAAAGAGGAACTGTCATTCTCAGAACTACAGTGATTAAGAGGAAATGGCCCTGAGAGAAGGGGCATATAAACATTCATTCCAATTTTGTTTATATCCTTGTTGCCATGACTATAGTAACATTCAGCAAATAATGAGTAATGCTTTTGTTTTTCCCTTATTCAGACTCTGAAGGTAGCGTTTATAATTTCATCAATAAATGCAACCTGTGTGGTTTGTATGAGAAATCTCTCCCCAGGCTCATGTGTTTGAACACTTGGTCTCCAGTTGGTGGCACTGCTGACAAGATTTGCAACCTTAAGTAGGTGGTGATTTCCTGGGTGAAGGCTTTGAGAGTTATTGCCTTGTTCCACTTCTAGTTGGCTCCCTGCTTTCTTTATGTGGATGAAAGATGTGATCAAACAGCTTCCCACTTGATTGAGTCTTCCCCATCATAATTGATGCTATCCTTCCAGAACTGTAAGCCAAATCAACTTTTCCCCTAAGTTGCCTTCAGTCATGATACTTTATCATAGCAACAGAGAAGTAACTAAAGCAAAATCTATTTGATTTAGCCAAATAAATCTATGATTTAGAAGTGTGTTCTGAAGAATCTTGACCAGACCTGATTTTGAAGGTATGTTGGGTAGTTTTATGTCAAGTTGACACAAGCAAAAGTTGACACAAGATGAGGGAGTCTCAACTAAGAAATGATTGATGGTGGAGGGCCAGCCCACTGTGGGTGGTTTTATTCTTGGACTGGTAGTCTTTGATGTTGTAAGAAAGTACAATGAGCAAGCCATGGAGAGCAAGCCAGTAAGCAGCATCCCCTCATGGCCTCTACATCAGCTTCTGTCTCTAGGATCTTGCCCTGGTTGAGTTTCTGCCTTGACTGCTTTCTTAAACTGATTTTTATTGAGCTCTACATTTTTCTCTGCTCTCCTCCCTGTGCTTCCCCTTCCCACTTCTACCCTCCCCAAAGATCCTTATGCTCCCAATTTACTCAGAAGATCTTGCCTTTTTCTGCTTCTCATGTAGATTAGATCTATGTAAGTCTGTCTTAGTGTCCTCATTATTGTCTAAGTTCTCTGGGATTGTGGTTTGTAGGCTGGCTTTTTTGCCCTCATTGCTTTTGATGATGAACTGTTACATGGAACTGTGAGTGAAGTAAAACCTTTCCTCTCAAGTTGTTTTGCTTAAATAACACAATTCATCTAAAAACTTAAAAGGCAAATATAGTCAGGGGACTCAGTATTGGAGATTATAGATTATAATTTGATAATTCTTCAGTTATAACTGCTCTGATTACAAATACATACTTTTGTTTTATTGGTTTTCTTTTTTTGATTTATTTTGTGTTGCTGACTTTTTCGAGGGGTAAAGGAAAATGAGAGAGAGAATGAGCACAGCATTGCGTGGGTTGTGAGGTGGAGAAGATTTTGGAGGAATTGACAGACAGAAGGAATATGAACAATATATTGTGTGAAAAAATTTAAATAATATTACAAGAAAATTTGCTAGGGAGATAGATATTTACAAATATTTATAAGAGGAATTCTTTTTGGATAAAAAACAAGTCAAATAAATTCTTAAAATATTTCCCAAAAGTTTTGTATTATTCATAATATAACTGAGAAGAAAGTACTAATAAATTGCCCAAGTATTTGATTCTGGGCATAGGAGTCAAGAAAGGGAAGAAGACCAAGTCATTGCCTAGAAGTCTTTGAGATCCTCCTGCTTCCTGAGTACTGGGATTAAAGGTGTGTACTACCACCAGTTGGCTACTTATTTATTTGTATTAGTTTACAAATAATTAGTTTTTATAGTGGTTTTTTTCAGGCAAAATTTGTTTCTTCTTCAAATTCTTCCCACTTCTTCCTTTGTGACTTTGCTTTCCACCTCTTTTTCATTTCCTGTAACATGTGACCTTTATGGTTCCTTATTACTGTAGTCTCCTACCTCTTGTATACATACACACAAACAAAATAGTTCAGGAGCTGTGCATGAGAATGTGTGATTTTCATCTCTCTCAGCCTGGGTCACCTCACTTAATCTAAAACTTCATTTTGAGAATTTCATTTTCCCTTACAATTGAATCAATTTCGTTATGTACATATGCTACCTTTTCATGGACATGTGGGCTGGTTGGAGTTCAGCATCTTCTTGTTTGTTGAAGCATATTATACTTTCTCCCTTCAAGAACTCACACCAAAACTCTTTCATGAGGTAGACATTAGATGAAAAATATTTAGATTAAGCAGTTAACAGCAAGGTGCACATATCTGAAGGTCAATTGACACTTCTGGCAGAGGTGAACCCTTTGAAAATCTGCACACTGAAAATCTGCGACTATAGTCTTTCTCCTTTTCCCATTTCTATAAAAGTCTATTTTGCTGGGAAAGATGAAGAAGCTCAAATTGTTTTAAGAACTTACTCTAAGGGTGTAATCAAAAATTACCAGATTATGATTTAAGATACCAAAATTGACTTAATATTTTGGAGGTATTTGTTGGTGGCAGATAACTGAGAACTTTCCCTTCCAGACCTCTAGAAAGGAGAGGTGTTGATAAATCTGTGAAAATCTGCGTGGGGAGCAAGTCAGCGTGACTGGGTCTGATTAAGAGTCTCTTCCACCTGACTGACTTCTGCAGGTTGAGCTCCCTTTGTGCTTTCCCTCCTTGTCATTTCTCATTTTCCACACAGAGCCACACTTCATAGTGCATTATTCCTAGCTCAAACCTGTTGACTGTCCTAACAAAATCTACCCCTTACATGTGGAGCCAGAAGAATTCTAAACAGAGAAAAGGAGAGCCCTTAAGATTTTCGTGTCTCATTATCTTTTGCTGGGATTTTCACTTTTCATTATTGGGGCTTGAGAAAGTCTTGCAGCCTGTGGGGTAAAGAAGACATGAGTAGTGGCAGCTGCGCTATGTAGGAGCAGAGTATGTGGTAGGATTGGGGGCAGAAGGAAAGAGAATGAGAAAAGAAATTGGAAAAACTACAGGAAGGCTTAAGCTGGCTGATTCAAAATTGGTTTCTTCCTAAAAATCAAACTTTACCCTCTACCATGGTGAAAAGATATCAAGTTTCAGTCTCACAGGTCCATGCTGGAGACTATAGGGAAAATAATCATAACCTAACATGAAATGTTGTAGAAAAATACTGAAAAGATTTTTACCACAAAAATATCTCTTCCACAAAATAAAATGGCCACAGAATTGTAAAATTTATGTTTGGCTTAATTTTGTGCCATATAATACCTCACCAATTCTATTATATAATGTTAAAAATAGTTGCCTAGTCAAACGGTATGAAAAAATATATAAAAAGAAAATCAAATCATCACCACCAAGAGAATTCTCTTCCATTTGAAGAAGTTATATTATTTTGTGGCTTTTCAATTAAAATCAGAAGCACCAAAGACAGCACCCTCAGTGAAGCTAACATGTATTACAGTGTTCTTCAGATAAAGTGTGCGTCTCAACAGCACCCAAACTCCTGCTCAGCCTGCAGCTCATTCCCAGAGAATTTAGGTTTGACGAGTTTGTCATTCACTTTGGTGGATTTATGCCAATATCTACTGCTTACGGTTCTTATTAAAGTAATTAAGAAAAAGAGATTGCCATGTCAGATGCTACTCGGTTTACTACGGCTTATGTAGTTTTGTTTTTCCATTGCAGGAAGCATTTGAAAACATTTCCCATATTAACCTCCCCTTCTTCTTCAAAAGAGCAACGGATCCTGAATGTCATACTCACCTGCCCCTTGTGAGAACCAGAGTGTATATGAGCTTTTCTACAGGTGTTCACAAATACCTTCTGCAGGAGGGCATATGACCCGGTATTAAAGAAGTGTGACTTTTTGGCATTTAATAAATAACTAAAGCACTAACCTGGTGTGAACCGAATGATAAATGGAAATGAGTAGTCTTTACATGCCTCAAAGTGACTCGAGCAGAGAAAAGGGCAGCAACTCAAAGAAGGCTGTAAACATTTAGGCTGTTGAACTTAAGAGAGAGAGAGTGCTTTAGACTGGTAAAGAACAGACCCTCCGAAGTCATATAAACTTCATTCATGTGATAACTCAGTCTTGTTAAGGTATAACTTCAGGTAAGTTCTTCTTTCAGAGACTTTTTACTCATTCAGGATTGAAAAAAATCTAATTCTTTTTCTGAGGATGAAATGTGCACATAAAGGGGGAATGAGAAAAAAATGTTTTGTTCGAGAAAGAAAAATCAGAGTGAGGATTATTGATAAAAAGGATAATTGAATGATGTCTGAAAATAGCTAGAGAGGCAAGAGGAACAGAGGGAAAATTGTGAGGACTAGCTTCACGCTGATTTACACTGGATGGTCTCTGGCACAAACTGTAATAGCAAGGTCAGTCCCACTTAGGAAGGTGTGTGTGTGTGTGTGTGTGTGTGTGTGTGTGTGTGTGTGTGCGCGCGCGCACGCGCGTGCGTGTTCTTCAGCATAGGAAACCCCTGCATAGTAGAGGCCCAGAAAATGGCACATGTTTATGTTACTGTCACTGAGTAATGATTGCAACAGGAGTGTAAGTGTGCATGTGGTGGCAAAGGTGGTCTTTTGAGACCAAAAGCAAAAGACAAAAACCTCTTAGAATGAAACTGGTTGTAATAGATTCGTTTGTATTTTATAAAGATAGGACTCATATTCCTTGTAATAATATAGTTAACATTACTTTAGTTCAACCTTGTAAAACTTCCAATTCATGGCTATTCACAATGTTTTAAATTGTTTGACTTTAGGATGTTTTTATACTACCCACTAAAGGCACACACATTGGCAGTGGAAAGCAAGTATCTCTTCTCCCTCAGTCTTGGGCAGTTACTAACATACTTCTGTCTCCATGGTTCTGCCCACTCTGGACATATAATTTTAAGTAGCTCCATATAATAGTAGGCTTTTCATCTGACTTCTTCCAGTTGATATAAAATTTTCAAGGTTCATTGTTTATAGTACATGGTCTGTTTTTCCTTTAATTCTTTTTTTTCATTTCAAATAATATTTCATTGCATAATATACAGAATTATATTTGTTCATGACTAATTCTAATTTTCTGACTGTTATGAATAACACCGCTTTGAGA
Source organism: Microtus oregoni (assembly GCF_018167655.1). Classification (NCBI taxonomy): domain Eukaryota; kingdom Metazoa; phylum Chordata; class Mammalia; order Rodentia; family Cricetidae; genus Microtus; species Microtus oregoni. Next base: position 36,915,136 of record NW_024543070.1, on the reverse strand, counting down.
TTTGTATGCAAGAATTTGTGTGGAAGTAGATTTTCAGGACCTAAAGGTAAAATCACAGATGATATGTTAAAATCATGGTTGCATGTATGATCACTGATGCTGAATGTCATTTTACATGATTATTGGTCACTCATTAATATTTAGAGAAATAATCTCTTCAAATGGCTGCTCATCATTTAAACAAATGGTCTTGATTTAAAATTATTTTAAGATCTCCTCCTCACTCACTTGTGTTATCAGTTTTATCTAAATTAGTAGATCATAATTACAACAGTTTCTGGCCATCCAGTATGTTCCATTCTTCTATATGCCTGTCTTTAAGTTAGCGCAACACTGATTTGATTACAATAGAGTTAATAGGAGTTTTAAACACAAAGTGTGTTAGTTCTACAGTTCTCTTCTGGTGCGGTAGGTCCTTCTGTAAATGTGTTTCTTTTACTTGTTAATGAATAAAGAAACTGTCTTGGGCTGATAGGGAAGAACTTAGACAGGGAAGACAGAACTGAATTCTGGGAAGAAGAAAGCAGAGTCAGAGAGAGAGACACCATGGATCCCCTGCCTGAGATAGATGACAGTTAGAATCTTGCCAGTAAGCCACTGCCAAGTGGCAATATACAAAGATAAATAGAAATGGGTTAAATCAAGATATGAGAATTAGCCAATAAGAGGCTAGAGCTCATGGGCTAAGTAGTGATTTAATCAATACAATTTCTGTGTAGTTATTTTGGGGCTAAGCTAGTTGGGCAGCTGGGATGAACAGCAGCCTGCTCCCTCCAACACTGTTCTTCAAGAATGTTTTCTTATTTTGTATGACCTTGAACGATTGGTTCTGGCCTGTAAACCCAAAGGTCTATGCATTTAAACCCCTGTTCTCAGTTTGGTGCTTTCTGGGAAGCATTAGACCCTTTAAGGGATGGGTCTGACACAGGGAAGCTAGGCAACTGTGGGGATGTCTTGGAGAGGATGTTGGGAGTCCGCCCTTCTCCTCACTCCTCTTTGCTTCCTATATGTAGACAGGTGAACAGGCTTCCAGTGTTGCATGTTCTACCAAGATACATTGACTTGCTGCAGGTCCATAGGCAGCAGAGTTAACTATCTATGTGTTGAAATCTCTTGTACCATGAGTCAATGTAAACATTTTTTTCTTATGAGTTGTTTATCTCAAGTATATTGTCATATTTATAAAAATATGTCTAATAATATTCCTGTACACACATATGCACACTGGTTAGACAATCGAGTTCACTTATGTAAACGAATACGGTAGGGGCCAGTTTTCGGACTGCACCCAAGGTACTGGTCCCATCTGCATTGCTCACATCACAGCTTCATTACTTGAGTGTGTTGTTACTCTGGAATATCTGTACACATCCACTGTGAAATGCTAGAGTACGTGTGTGATGCCGAATAGTAAATTCTGCCAGTAGGTGGCTAACTTGTCTTAAAGCTAAGGAAGGCAACTTCCAGGGGCTGTTGGGCTTACCTATTCTTGCCAGATCAATTACACTGGAGCTTTGATTTTTTTTCTTAACCCCAAAGATATCAATGGCACCACGATGCTTTTCACAGTATTTCAAGCTAGAAGTATTGGGAAAATGTCCGTACCTCCTGCCGCCAGTAAAATAATAGCACTATTGAAAATACGAAAGATGTCTTGTCTGTCACCTTTGTTGACTCCATGTTCATACAGTGCAGCACTGTGAAGGAGGATGTGCACAGCAGTAGCCCTGCTGCTTCCTGTGTAATGATAGAATTGGGTGGGGTTTAGGTTTGAACAAAAGAAAAATGGAGAAAAAACAAAGTTAGATGTGCTAGTATTAGATGTACTAAGCCTGCAGGAAGAAAGAAAACCCTCTGGCACCCAGAAAAAACACCCTAGTCTCTACAAATGTGTGGCAGAGTAGGAAAGTGAGACATTTTTCTCTTTCAGATCCAGCCTTGCTGTATGAGTCAGAGAGAAGCTACATGACAATCTAACCCAAGGCTGGGTTTCTCATTTTTTATTTAAACTCTATAAAAGCCCAGCAAAACACTTCAATTGAACTTGACAGGTCCTGCCCTCCTCAGCTGTCCCTAGTGTCATATGTGGCAGCTTCCAACTGCAGATAAATAAAGGCATAGCCTTAGGGATCTAAATATTGGAGAGATTTCCTGGTTGCTTCCCTGACATTTCTAGGAGATACAATCCCAAAGAAAACTTCCTCTTCTTCTGGCTCTTAAAACTTCTTTGCTCCCTCTTCCAGAATTTTCCTAAGCCTTAATCAAGGGAGCTATTCTGTTGGTGTACTCACAAGAGTGGACTCCACAATTCTGCATTTCAGTCTGTCGTGGTTTTCCATACGTAGCAAAGAGAAGTTTCCTTGGTGAGGAATAGGAACTATCTAACATGATCTGAGCAAGGATGACGCCAACAGACATGCTAACATGGGTGGGGGAACGCTCACGAGGCCTCAACCCTACACAGAGAAGTCCAGCCAACTGAGGAGTACTGAGAGAGGAAGGTAGAGTCCTCCCTCACAGAAGAGCATACCAGTTGGTTCCCCAAAGCCAAATGGTCTGCCTTGAAAAAACATGTACATTTTAGCAGTCTTATGCAAATTGAATACACACACATACACACAAACACCCAATGGAAAAGTGGCTACAAATTAGAAAAAGAACAAGGTGGGGTATGTGGAAGGGGTTGAAAAAAAGCAAGGGAGAAGTGTAGTTATAATACCAAAAGGGTATTTTTAAAAAGATATAGCTTTTTAAAATTCAAATTATCTGATCATACTCCATCAGGATCATGTCAGATGTAACTTCCAAGACTCCAGTATTCAATGGGGCTCCCCACGCAACTGACCTCAAAACAGCACCATTGTGATTTGATCAACTTTAACAACAGCCCCTAAACTGAAATAACTGACTAAGGGCTCTTACATGTCTTGCATGTCTATGTACGGGAGAGTGGCCCATGCAGTGGTTCTCTAGAGATGAACATTGATGTTTTGGTCCATCTTTTGTCTCTTGCCATTACTTGAAGATTCAGCAACTTTACCATTTGAGACCACTGTATTTAGACTATGAAAGTCAATCCAGTTTTGGGGATTGATTTCAGTGAAGAATGAGTAAGAGAGGATAAAATAGATGTGGATGCAGCCATCATATATATATATATATATATATATATATATATATATATATATATATATATACCCTGCCTTATTTTATGTTGACAGTATTTGATTTTTCACATCTACTGAAATAGCCTCCAATGCCTCTTTTTGTCTCTAGCTATAGTTACCAATTGATTTAAAAATGTTATTAAATTCAGTTACCATTGCACTACTTATTCAGATAATTTAAAATTAATTATTATTGAATTTAGCCTTTGGTGTTGCATGGTGGGGCTCTTTGTTAGTTTAGTCTCACCCCTTTGAATATACATCTTTTATTTATTTATTTTCAGCTTTGCCACATAGGTAGAGTCTGGAGCAATGCGGATGCACACCAAGTAGTCAATAAAATCTGAATTAAAGGAGGTTTGTCTATACTTTTAACTTTCCATAAGCAGCAAACAGATACATCCCAAAGACTGAGAAACAAAACTGGAGTGTGTAACAGGGTCCAAGAATAGTTCAACAAAGACACTGAAAGTGTCCAGTAAGAAATTATTAGAGTTCAAATGGAATGCTGTTGCCATCAAGTTTTGGATCATTAAATTGAGCAGTAAAGGCCCTTTCCACCTGTCCTGGGCTGTTTTATGAGCCTTCCCTGTGCAGCACTTTTATCTCCCTGATCTTGACATTTGTAAAGCATTGTTTGGGCTCTCACGGCAAATATACACCAATAGACTTCTCCCTGTTTTACAGGCACGTTAAATTAATGTAAAGAAGCCTCAAGTATAAAATCATGTGTAAGAATAGTATGAATTCACCATATTCATATTTGGCTTTTATTTTATTTCTTTGTTCAAGGTCACTGTATTTAAGTGACACCACTTCAATTTATTACTCTTTACCCCCTCTTTGGCTCCCTGACTACATGTAGCATCCCAGTTATCTACTCAGACCTATTATTCAGGGCTAATATGGATATACAAAGTAGAGACAAATATATGTTCAATTTATGCTCATTCGTTAGTGGAAGAAGCAGCTGATTCTTAACCTTATTCAAATGATTACCTTGACTAAAGATATTTTCCCATTGGTATAATAATAACTGTAATTTTTTGTTGATTTATATTTGGCTTTTTTTGTTTGTTTGTTTCCAAGACAGTGTTTCTATATGTAACAGCCCTGGTTATCTTGAAACCTGCTTTGTAGACTAAGCTTGCCTTGAACTCAAAGAGATCCTTCTGCCTCTGCCTCCAGAGTACTGGGATTAAGGGCATCTGCCGCCATGTCAGGCTAATAATTCTAATTTTCATAGGCATAACAGTACATAGAATTTCTTTAGATTTTATGGCTCAATGGTAGTGCTTCCTACCTCTGTGAATGTCTGAGTAAGGAGCACCAGCAGTTGCAAAACAGGAACAAAAATAAAAATAAAAACAAACATACAAATCACAACACCAAAATTAGTAGCTACAAAAGTCAGTATATCTTGTTGTAGACTAGGTTATTTCCTAAATGTTTATTTTTCAGATAAACAAATTGTTAACATGAAATAAAATATTTCTTATGCTCTTAAACTCCCCTATAAACTTTGGTCAACAGTGTACCATGTATAACACAATGATTCCATGGAAGAGATCGCCTGCAGTCTTATGATGTCATAGCTGTCTTACTTTTAAGGACATTCTATGACATTGATGCAAGGATAAAATTGCCATGCAGCATGTTTCTTAGAATGTATTTCCATAATAAAGTATTCTGTGACAGTATTTTTTTCAATAATTAATTCAAGTGTGCTTCTTTCAAAGGCAATAAACCAGACTAATAGTACATTAAATCTTTGTTTTTTGTTTCATAGAAATGCTTGAAGTCCCAGATCAAATTTCTTCACTGACCTCCATGTACATTTGAGGCCTTTATTTTCTAAGCTGAAAGCTTTTATTGTGTTTCTTCTGTTTGATGTTTATTATCCATTCTTGTGTACATGTGTTCACTACACTATAGTTTCTATGAAAGTCAATATACTTTTGTGCCTTCTCAACCATATATGAATAACAGAAACATTTATACTTTGGTGGTGGGGAATGGGAGGATAGGGGAAACTATGGTTGTGATGTAGTGTATGAGAAGAGAATCTATTTTCATTTTAAAATGGTAAAACTTCATAGAAATAAAAAGGCTTTTAAAATAAAAAAGAACAACACATTTTATGTCATCATTTTTGCCCAAGAAGCAATTTATATAGACTGTAAACAATGCAATAACAATGAAATTTTGGAAAAAATAAAAATCAGGCAGAAATTAATAAGCTCTGTAGAATGCAGAAAGGAAAGCAAAGTTGCTTTAGCTCTGCTTGCTCCAGCAGCCCAAAGAATGGTATAATGAGGCATTTACCTGGTTTAAATAAAAAATATACATTTATGGGGATTTGTCTTAGTCCATCAAGCAATGCAATAAGGAAATATACAAAACTGGGTCTGTTGCAAAGAAAAGAGATTTTTCAACCTACAGTTCTGGAAGTCTGAGGGCATGATACTAAGCTTGGCTTTTGACTCTGTCTATACCTCAATATGACGAATGGCATATATGAAGTATATCCAAGCAGGGTGGGCATGGGCAAGGTTCCACAGTAATAACAAAAGGATCAGGGCAAATAGAGACACTTGTTGACAGCTTGTGGTTGTCAACATCAGACTCTTCTGAGGACTTTCTCTTATGCTACACCTCTGAAAAGTCCTCCCTTAACTCTCCGCAATAACGGTGTACTGGGGACTAAGCACATACTGAACCGCTGGGGACACACCACAACTACACCCTGATCAAATAATTTCTCTGCACAATCTTTAAAGAACTTTCTTCTATCACAGAGACATCTGATGAGGATATTGAGTAAATGATTAGCAATTTCCTCAAAGACACAGGTCGAACTAAGTAACTTTTCTGAAGCATTCTTTATGCATCCTTTAACTCTAACACCGAAGAACAAGTCACTGCAGCTTGTCCAAAAAATGATGTTAAAATACATTCCTATATCAACCAACAATCTTCCCATCTAGAATGTATCACCTGTTTACTGCTGCCTCTAGGGATTTTGCCTTTTCTCATTGTGTCTTGTTTTGTTGTGTTGGATTGTTGTCTCTTGGAGGTCTGTTCTTTTCTGAAGGGAAATGAGCAGGGTGGGAGGAAAAGAGGGAGGTGGAAGGTCTGGGAGGAGTGTATAGAGGGAAACTGTGGTCGGGATGTGTTGTGTGAGAGAAGAGTCTATGCTCAGTTAAAAAACAAAACAAAACTAACTTCAGAAGGAAAGGAAGAGAGAGGTCAGACTCTGCTTATGAAGGGCCAATAAGGTGATCTGTGATAACATTCTACTCTTGTTTAGCCTGGTGTTTTGTCACCTGGAATCTGTTTTCTCTTTGGAGACTCAGGGGATTTGTGAAATCAACAAATGAAATATTTATTAGAAAAGAAAAGTAATGAAGTACATTTCTACTTTCAATTTCTAACTTGTATTTGTTTGCATGTCTGTCCAAGTACAACTTATTTGGCAGAAGGGAAAACTCTGTAAAATAAAAACATGTATATTTTCCCAATAAGGAGTAAATATTTGGAATAAACTTATTTATTGAAGTATAGTAAAGATATAGAAAGGTGTAGGTATCTTGACTGTTTGTAAGAAATATCACAAATTTGCAGGCAAATGGATGGAGCTAGCAAACATCATTTTGAGTGAGGTAACCCAGACCCAGAAAGACAATGATCACATGTACTCACTCATAAATGGTTTTTAAACATAAAGCAAAGAAAACCAGCCCACAAATCACAATCCCATAGAACCTAGACAACAATGAGGATCCTAAGAGAGACATACATAGAACTAATCTACATGGATAGTAGAAAAAGACAAGATATCCTGAATAAATTTGGAGCATGGGGACCTTGGAAGAGGGTTAAAGGGGAGGAGAGAGGCAGGGAGGGGAACAAAGAAAAATGTAAAGCTCAATAAAAATCAATAAAAAAGAAATATCATAAAGAGAAATTTTCTGGTATCTTGACTCTACCTCTCAAGAAGATGTTCTCATCAGTCCAACCTACCACTCCATGCCTCTCCAAACTACCATTCCTCTCCCCCACTCCAAAGGTAATCACTATTATAACACCAAGGGCCATAATTTACTTTTGCTTGTTTTTGAACTTTATTCATTAAAGGAACAACATTGCTTGTGTTCATCAGCACTAGGCTCTTTCTGCTGCCGTTTATGACTCATAACCTTAAGTTCTTATTATAATATGTTACCATGATCCATTCATTTCCATTTCTTAATAACCTTTATGCAACAGAAGCAGTTGACAGGTAGGGTTTTTCTAATTGTGTTAGTTATCCCTCTGTTGCTGTGATAAAACACCAGTACCAAAAGTGACATCCAGAAGAGTTTATTTGGGCTTACAGTTCTATGGCGAGGGTGTCCACAATGGTGAGGAAGCACGGAAGAAGTGGCTGGAGCAGGTGGCTGAGAGATAATAACTTCAGCCACATATGCACAAAGCAGAGAGTGCAAACTGCAGCTGGGGTGAGGCCACAGACTCTCAAAGCTTGACTCCATTGATGGACTTTCTCCAAGAACCTGTGTCCTAAATGCTGTCAACTGGGAACCAAGTGTTAAAATACACAAGTCTATGATGGACATTTCTTATTTTAGCCACGGCAGCAACACTGAACTATTTGTAGTATAAGCTGTTAGTATAGAAACAATGGTGATCTTGCTGTGACTTTGACTGTATGAATGTTCAACTTAGTAGATACTGACCATTTCCCAAGATGATCAATCTACTTTGCACCTGTGTCAGTTCAAGGTGCTCCACATTTGTTCCTAAGATAATTCTGAGCCATTCTCGCTGGTGAAAAATGTTGTCTTATTGTATCTAAGGTGAATGCCCCTGATGCCGAGTGATCTGACCATTTTGCCATATGACTTTGTCCATTGACTGATTTTTTGTTGAAGTACTCACCAACATTTTCTTTTAGTTTAGAGGTCCTTTTCTTTAATAGTGTCAAAAGTTTCATATATATTAAATTGTGTTACTATGCAATGGAATTTGTACTAGTTTTTTCATAATATTTATAAATAGAGAAGGTTTAAGTCTCAATAAAGTCTAATGCAGCAGTGTTTTCCTTTAAGTTAATGTTTCATGTGTTTTTTTTACTACCTCATTTCATGAAAATTCTGCTTGTTTTCCTGTAGAAGTTATCAGATTTAACCTCTAGCATCCAGACCCATACAGAAGCTTTCATCACAAGCACAGTAAAATAGCAGATATAATCATAACAATAGCAGGAACTGTCAGCTGTGAACTAGGTCATTTATATTCTGGAATTTAGTTTTCCAAATAGCACCACAAAATAGGTGCTATATCCGTATTTTAAAGACAAGAAAATTGAATCTCAAGTGGTTCAGAATCTGTTGCCCTCCTGCTGAAGGGAATGGAAAGAGGATGTGGCTTCGTACCTGTCTCTACCTGGGTATTTCATAGTTATCAATTTATGGTGTTTTCATCTAACATTCCTGTTGGTTGGCTGTCTGCAATCGGAAACTCCACAGAATGTTATATATGCTCTAAATGTAAAATCTTCAGTTACCAAGAAAGCAATCAATAGAATAAAATAAAATACATTATCTGGGGAACCATTGAAAGAGTACATCAATAACAGATAAATTATAAAAAGAGAAAATAATGCACAAGATCCAGAAAAGAAAATAGATCCCAAGGGTTAGCAACCGAGGGCCACAAATGGCATCCCTAAATTCCCTCTACAGTTTGCAAGGCACTATGGGAAACAAGCAGGAAAGATAAAATGGGAGATAGCAGAGGAAGGTGTAACTCTAAATAATTCTGAGAGATTTCACATCACAGGCTTGATTCTTACTCAAGGGTCTTCCTATTTCCTTGTTATTACTTTGTCTCCACTCAGACAAGCTCTCACTCAGAGGAGGAGTGGTCCCATATTTTTTTATATCAGTTTCTGTCAACATGTTTAAATGGAAGGTCTTATTTGAACATGATGGTAGTCAGAAGAATGATTTCTGGCCAATGGATCTTTTCTTTGTTTTGAGACAGGGTCTTTCTATGTTTCCTTGGCTTGCATGGAGCTAGCTATGTAGAATTCACAAAGTTCTGCCTGCCTCTGCCTACTGAGTGCTGAGATTAAAGGTGTGTGTCATCTCTTCCAGTCAAATGACTTTTTAAAAACATACTTCAATTTAAGTGAGTAAGCATCAGTGAAATAGACTTGATTTAAAAATATACATAAAATATAATTAATAGCTCTCAATATTAATCTTTAGCATGGGGGGTCCCTATTAAAAAATAAGAAAATCATTCCCCAAGAGATGACTTATGACACTCTACTGTAATCACAATAAAGACTCAACAAAATCAACTAATTATTTTTATATCTATTATTATTATTATTATTATTATTATATTTGTTGTGTTGGGGATAAAACCCAGGGTCTTTTGCATGCTAGGCAAACATGCAACCACTGAGCTGTATTCCAAGCCCCATTTATTATTTTTTTGATAAGTTTAGTGTCTTACCAACTAAGAAAATCTTAATGTTATTATAAAAATCTTTTTTAATTAATTATTTTTATAAACATTGCAACCCCATAGTTATTGACTACATTCTTTAGTGTATTCAAACCTTTAAAAATGCTATTAAACTTCTAAAGCAGAACTAAAGTTGATCCAATCCAGCTTTTGTATCACTTAGTGGTGATCCTCTGGAGGGGATGTTGGAAGAGTTCATTCACATCCTACAAAATAGGAGTACTATTAAGAATGCTGCCACTGCTCAACAAACTTATAAATATCACCCATACCACCTGGCTTTAATAACTGAAAACCTTTTGAGAATCAAATTTGACAAGCAACAGAAATGTATTTGTGAAATGGGACAGATTTTGTAGGGTGTGTGGTATGAGACTCAAACATTTGTCATGTGAGCGTATTCCTCCTTCTCTGTCTCCAACCTAAGCACTGACCTGGGTGTATCTCAAGAGAATGCTTGTCACTTACACCTGAAGTCTGGAATGCTCGTCACTCACTCCTGAGGTCTAGAATCTCATCACTCACACCTGAAGTCTGGAATGCTCGTCACTCACACCTGAGGTCTGGAGTGCATGTCACTCACACCTGAGGTCTGGAATGCTTGTCACTCACGCCTGAGGTCTGGAGTGCATGTCACTCACACCTGAGGTCTGGATGGATGTAATGGGCATATTCGTGGGAAAACCCAAGTGGAAGAAAGGAATACCACAGGCAGGGTTGCTTTTCTTGCAGGTGGAAAAAACTGAGTTTCAGTGAAAGAACTGAGTAAGGGCTTAGAAAAGCATAACATGGGAAAGGACAGTTAAAATAGAGGTATCTATGGTGAGAGGTGAATAGGCATTATTCTTCTTAATAAATGAACCAGGAGGATGCAAAGAGAATAAAAATTATCAAACTTTATGAAGTTCACATCATTAGGTTGTGTTCTTCTCCTTTCATGAATAATGATGTCTGTTCTGTAACTGTAGGTTTTTCTCCTGCCTGCCAGTTCCCGAATAACTAATCTAAGGCTTAATATTAATTATAAATATTTGTCTGATGAATCAGACTTATTATTATCTAGTTCTTACGTTTAAATTAACCCATTTCTATTAATCTGTATATCCATGTGACTTGTGGCTTACTGGTGATGCTCTTGCATCCTGCTCTTTGGGCAGCTGCTGGCATCTCCCAGACCCTGCCCTTCTCCCTTATCTCTCCTTGGATTTCCTGTCTGACTTTATTTTGCCTGACTATTCATCAAATCAGCATCTTTACTAATTAATGCTAATAAAACATATTAGCAGCATACAGAGGGGCGATCCCACAGCACTGTTCACCATCCCAGAGTGGGCATACTAGATAATTGAGAGATGTAGATGGTATGTGTACAGTGTAGGCATTTTCCTTGTAAACCATGAAATATCTATTCCTTCATACATTTTGAGAGCCAACATGCAATAGGCATATTGTGATTTAGAACAGCTAAATGAGTAGTTCCCAATCTCAAGCAAGTCTCTGGTCATGAAATCCAAGTGAGCAACTGGTGTTAACGTAAATGTCTCTGTGATGGATTAAAGAGAGAACCAAGGCAGCACTGGAGTACAGAAGAAAAAGACATCATGGAGAAAGGCAGGCCTCATGGAGGAGCCACTGTCCGAGACTATTTTAAAGCTTAAGTAGCTCATTACTGGAGGTATGAAAATGAGAGACTATTCCCAAGTATAGGCCATAGAACAATTGCTTCTACATATCCCCCCTTTTTATTAATTCTTTTCTCATACGATACACACCAAGTGTATCTCCTCCCTCCACTCCTCACAGCTTTCCCTACCTCCTGTTGCTCCCAGACTCACTCCTTCTCCATTTACCTTTAAAGAAAGAGCAGGCCTCCTAGGGGTAGCAACAAAACACAGAATAACAAGATGCAACTAGGCTGGGCCCAAACACTCCTATTTGTTCTCTCAACATCCAGATTTTCCTAGTTAGCTCCATGTTGAGGTTCCAGGATTCAGGTGTCTCCATGTGGATTAACCACAAGTTCTTAAGTTAGAAGAGTATGATAAGGGACATCTGGAGAAGTGGGCAGAGGTTGGGCTGTCAGGAACATCTGCAGAAGAATTTCTCAGACAACCAGGAGCCTTGGAAGGATGGAAGAAATTGGCCCCTGTTGGGATGTGCATTTAAGGTTTCTAGTCTCTCTCTCTCTCTCTCTCTCTCTCTCTCTCTCTCTCTCTTTCTCTCTCTCTTCTCTTCTCTTTCTGTGTGTGTATGTGTGGGTACATATGAATGCATATATGTGTGACTGTGTATACATGTCTGTATACTCCTGTATGTGTGTGTGTGTTTGAGAGTGTGAATCTATGAATGTATGTGTGTTTTCTGGTGATGGTAATGCCAGGAGGAGGGCTGGGAATAGCATGTATTGCTCTCATTCATTGTCTACTGGGCAAGTCACTGTTAGAACTGCTCTCTGTATCAGTCCTCATCGAATCGCCACAGTCACCATGCCAGTAATGTTTATTATTGAGTCTGCTTACCCAATGGAGGCTCTGAGAAGTGTGTGTCCTTCTCAAAGTCACATCATGTCAAAGAGCCAGGATATAAACAAGCTGGATGCAGAGTCTTGCAATTAAATGGAACACTATTATATTATGAAGAGGCTGTTGTCAAACAGATGAAAAGCAATTTGGACATTAAGTAAAAATATTTGTAAAGGACATTTGAAAGAGAAGGGAGAGTTTGGCTGATAGGCTGGCAATAATGTCAGTCGTATTTGGTAGCTAGCATCATACTGAGAGTGTGAAGCACAAGTATAAGCTGTCAAAATTTTTAGATTAAGTATTTGCTCACTATATATTGAACAGCTGCTATATTTGGATATGATGATAGTTATTTAGACTACAATTAAACAATTCTATTTCAAATGTCTTTTAGAAGAAAATGGACATGGTTACTTTGTTGTTTTTTAGTGAAAGTTTATGAAATATCACTTGTGTGTACAGTCGGAAAGGCTTCATGGGGAAAGTGATGTTGAGCTAAGAGCTGAGAGATGGCCGAGTATGTGTTAAATAGAGGAGAATAAGTGAATGTGTGTTATCATCTGAAATCAACTGAGAGTGGGGCAGTGAGGAAGTGGTGGAGAGAATCAGGAAAGACAGCCTCAGCACCACTGTGCTTTTCTCTTTGTACGTTCTTGCTAGATGCATCTGTGCTTCCTGGAAACCACGGCTTTGAAGTAGAAATTTTTAAGGTTATTTTCTTGAAAGTAAGGTTGGATTTGCTCCTGTTTTCTGGATAGAATATTTTGATGTGATTATTTTGATTTTTCTTCTTTCAAAGACAAATATAATTATAAGGTTAATAGTTCATATTAATATAGTAGAAATAAATGAGGACAATAAGCCGATGACAATAAGCCTGTGCATATGTGTGTGTGTGTATGTGTGCATGAAAGAGAGAGACAGTGTGTGAGTGTGTGTGTGTCTGTGCGTGTGTGTGTGTGTGTGTGTGTGTGTGTGTGTGTGTGTAGGGTTAAAAAACGGGATACTTGCTTCAGCTTCTCATACATCCTCAATCTTTTTTTTATAGTGAATCACAATATCTCTTAACTTAACAATGCAAATTTATATCTCTGTTAGCAGAATAAGTGTTGAAGTCTGCTGCTGGGAAGAATGAATGGACAGAAGATTTCTGATCCCCAACAAGGGAAAATATGCCAGGAATGGAGTCACGAGAGGAAACTGCCAAGGAGAGATGGAGACTCATGCCAAGAGACAAACACATTAAAAAGATTTAGAGATATGACTAATTAAAAATTTAAAAGCTTTATTTTTCAAAAGCATCATAAACAACCCAAATGTGCTAAGACAAAGGGCATGTTTGGGCAGTCTAACTGCATTTGTAGGTGGGAATGTGCTGAGCATGGTGGCCTTTGGCAGACCGAGGTTAAAATGAGTTCACGGTCGTGCCCTGTAACTGGAATGATCACCGTGGAAGCTCCATATACACACTCTTACTTTTTAAGCTTTCTCTGGATTTATCTCTTTCATATTTTCCCCAAAGCTACGTGTGCATGTTTATGCAAGTGTGCATCCACTCATGGCATACACGCTTACAAGGGCCTACTGAGGCTAGAAGACGGTGTTGGACCCTCTACCTGCCCAATGAGGGTTCTGGAAAATCAAACTCCAGTCCTCTGCAAGACCTGCTGAGCCAGCTTTCCAGGCCCCATCAATGTTTCCTTCATTGCTTTTCATTGTTTATGGGGTAAAGAACAATTCAAACTTGTCACTTTTATTGTAGAAAGATTTTGGGGTGGTTCAGAGGTACTTTTATTCTTGCTGTAAGTATTCATTTTCCTATATGTTCTCTTGTGTTTTCAGACAGAAGATCACAATTTCTAAGATTAACTGAATTTGTTTTCCTGTGTCCATTAATAAAACTGCTTTTTAACAGGAATGCCCTAGTGTCTACACAAGAACTTCAGACCTCTGTTGGGCGACGCAGGAGCATCTGATGCCTTTGCACAGTGTGTGAACAAGATTGTTCCTGTTGTTTTCTTATAAAAGGATGTTAAGATGCTAGATTGCTTTTCATCATGTAAAATGGTGCTTTAAAGTGGTCATTCTCTATTCTTTTGGGTATGCTTCATGTTAGACTTTATTTTATCATTCTTAAAAAATTAAGAACACTTCTTCTTCTTCTGGAAAACACCATATGGCAGATGACGCCGGTGCAGCAGAAGGGCCCGGAGGACCCAGGGGGCCCAGGATCAGGAGGCCGTGGTGGTTTCCCAGGAGGATTTGGCAGCGGTCTGAGGGGCCATGGCCGCCGTGATCGAGGCTGTGGCCGAGACTGAGACCGCGGGGCTTGCGGAGGAAAAGCTGAAGACAAGGAGTGGATTCCTGTCACCAAGCTGGGCAGCCGGGTTAAGGACATGAAAATTAAGTCCCTAGAGGAGATCTACCTGTTCTCCCTGCCCATTAAGGAATCTGAGATTATTGACTTTTTCCTGGGAGCTTCCCTAAAGGATGAGGTTCTGAAGTTCATGGCTGTGCAGAAGCAGACTAGGGCAGGCCAGCGGACCAGGTTCAAGGCTACAATGGTCACGTAGGTCTCGGTGTCAAGTGCTCCAAGAAGGTAGCCACTGCCATCCGAGGGGCCATCATCTTGGCCAAGCTTTCCATTGTCCCTGTGCGGAGAGGCTACTGGGGGAACAAGATTGGCACACTGTTCCTTGCAAAGTGACAGGCCACCGTGGTTCTGTGCTGGTGCGTCTCATTCCTGCCCCCGGAGGCACTGGCATAGTCTCCGCTCCTGTGCCCAGAAGCTACTGATGATGGCTGGCATTGATGACTGCTACACATCAGCCAGGGGCTGTACTGCCACTCTAGGCAACTTTGGCAAGGCCACCTTTGATACCATCTCTAAGACCTACAGCTACCTGACCCCCGACCTCTGGAAAGAGACTGTGTTCACCAAGTCTCCTTATCAGGAATTCACTGACCATCTTGTGAAAACCCACACCAGAGACTCTGTTCAGAAAACCCAGGCTCCAACTGTGGCCACCACATAAGGGTTTTTATACAAAGAAAATAAAAGTGAATTAAGTTTGTTAAAAAAAAAAAGAAGAAGAAGAAGAACATACCTAAGATTTTGATTGACTGTATTTTCAACATTTATTTCTCGAGGAGATTTAGAGGAATTACTAAAGGAATATATGAAATGTCTTAATGGAAACCATATGTTGCATTTTGGCTTGCTAAAAGTACTATGCCTTTAACATGCAGTGTCCATGTGGCATTTTTTACTTTGGTCCATGTAAAAGGCATTTCAAATCCTAAAATACAAACACTAATGGGACAGCAGGTTCTGGCTCACTAGGTTTGGGAGAGGGTGAAAATTTGAATGTTTAGACTGATTCCTTCTGTGTGATGCTCACCAAACTTTGAAAAACATGGTTCGAATGAATCACTTCTTCATACTTATTAGTATTTTTTTGTCATAGCAAACAAATGAGTAGATCCAATTTTAAGATTATATTTGTTTTGTTTTATTTTAGATGTATTGATTTATTTTCCTTCTCTTATTTTTATGGCTCTTTAAATGCCTTGGTATCTTTTAAAATACTATTTTTTAATGTTAAAGAAGAATGTTTTTCATAACTTTATTGTTTGAAAGTATTAGTAAATTAAATAATCCAACCCTAAGGTTTTTGTTTGCTTAAAGTGATTCATAGAAAACTTAGCTGTCAGTGTATTTGTAGTTATTGGTCTAACTAACATTTCTGAAGAAGGAGGCTTAAAAGAAATCCCACACTAACTCAGAATTGAGAATAATAGATGATTATTTATTTAGGGGTAGACTCACAAATCAGAATCCTCTGCTGAAATGGAGAACAGCAACAGAATTCTGCAGCCAGAAAAGAGAGAGGCCATGTGCTTTACATCAGCATAAATAGTATAGGAGGCCACACCCAAGTGGGCGGGTAACTTAAAGGCTACTGGCTGTAGAAATTCCTACAGCACCTTTCTAATTGAGTTGAAAGAGAAAAGAGTGCCAGCAAAGCTTATCATACATAAGAGATTATAGTAGAATACAGTACTGGAACTAGATCATGGAGACCCTGGGTTGTGTAAAGTAAGCCCCTTACAAGCTGTGGTATGAACGTGGCTTTACAGTATTTATACGATAGCATACTAAGGCAGGTACCACCTCTGTCCTCACATTATACAATGCTGAAACAAGAATCAGGATCTGGAGGCAGATCAGGACCGTAGGCCCAGGAAAGTGACATCAAGAAAAGATGCTTTGGAAGACCAAAGAACATGAGTGTGTCTGCTGAGATGGTGGGAGCCCTGTGCAGCCAGATGGACATTTTCTCTGGTGAGACTCAATTACCGGAGTTTGAGCCAGATTTTAGTGTATGAGAACTCCATGAAGGGCATGGAAATGAAACAATGGTCTGTTTACAGAGTAACCAAATTCAAAACACACAGAAGGGAATTGTATGTTCTTCAAAGACAACTGCTTATATTTTGGTTTTGTTAGTTTGGAGTATTACTAGGGGAAATCAAACTGAATAATGTAAAACGTTTAAAGTTTGAAAATTTGCAAATCCCTAAAATATTGAAGTTAGGATCTGGCAATATGGCTCAGTAGGTAAAGGTACTTGCTTGTAAATCTAATAATCTGGGTTTGATCTTCAGTACAGTGCCCACATTGCAGAAGTAGAGAATTGATTCTTGCAAGGTGTCCTTTGCAATGTGATGGATGTGCAGGCATCTACATACATATAGACAGACACACACAATAAATAAATATAAAAATTAAGTAAAAATAATTTAAGCACATATTGAACACTTTACACTTTATAATAGTGTTTCTAGATTAGTTCTGTAGACTAAAGAATGAATTCATTTTCATGTTCATTGCATAGCAACAACAACCATTACAGTAGTAGGCATTAAACTCTTAGGTTTACTTCCTTTTTTTTAATCTTATGTAAAAAAATCTTTTTAATTTTATGTACGGATCCAAGTTCTCTCTCCCTCCACTCTTCTGTCTCCCCCAACCCCCACCTCACCCTCATCCATTTCTCAGAGGGGAATAGGCTTCCCATAGGGAGTCAAAAAAGTCTGTCACATCACTTTGAGGCAGGACTAAGGCCTTCCCCCCTATATCTAGGCTGAGCAAGGTATCCCTCTAAAGAAATGGGCTCCAAAAAGCCATTCTAGTACTTGGGATAAATCTGGGTCCCACTGTCAGTGGCTCCACAGACTGCCCAAACCACACAACTGTCACCCACATTCAATGAGCCTAATTTGGTCGTATGTAGTTTCTCCTCTGTCAGTGAGCTCCCACTAGCTTGAGTCCTCTGTTTCTGTGGGTTTCCCCATCATGGTCTTGACCCCTTTTCTCAAATTGTCACTTCTCCCTCTCTTCAATTGGACTCCAGGAGCTCAGCCCAGTGCTTAGCTGTGGATTAGATTCACTTTTGAATAGGTACACTTGCTCATTGTTCCTCACACAGGTGAGTCAGCAACTATGAAAAAGAATTCAGGTGTGATCACGCCTCTGATGATGTGACAAGGGCTAGGAGAGTCAGCCAGGTAGAGTCTGTACAAAGAGATGATTAGAAGAGGGCAAAGTGTGCTTGAGTCTGGACATAAGGTATAGAATGTGTGCCAAGAGATGATTAGAAGATGGAGGGCAAAGTGTGCTTGAGTGTAGACACAGGAATGAGAAACACGAGAAGAGCAAGAACAATACGGAGTCAAAAGGCGAAGAGAAGGAGAACCTGGAGGGAGGATCCATCCCACCCCATGTCTGCTTTACATCTCTTCCCTTTGGAATTCAGCTCTCTTTCTAATATCATGAAGGCAGGGGTCATCATTTTTACTTTGACAACATTTGATACTGTAGTGATGATGTTAACATACATTTAATAAGTTTGCTTGCTGTTTGCTTTTTGCAATACTGAAATTATAATGAAATCACCTAGCCAAATGTTACCTTTCAAGTGGACCGTTCTTTGTTCTTTGCATGGAGTTCCTTGACACAACAATCAAGATGACTTGGTTTATGTCATTCAAATGAGAGTAGCAATGAAAATGGTCTATCTCATTTATTTAAAAAATATTAAGACTATACTTTTTGTTATCATTATTTGTTCATGTTCATTTTTGAGATTACAATATAAATACAATATTTTTCCTTCCTTTTTCTCCCTCCAAAACCTCTCTATATGTCACCTTGATCTCCTTCAAACTCAATAATTGTTATTGCGTGCATATATGTGTATTTAAGTGCATATATTGCATATAGATTCTTAAACAGAATCTCTTTAGTTTATATAATGTTATTTGTAATTATGTTTTCAAGGCTGATTTCTTACAGTTTTTGGACATGAAGGCAGTGTCTTTTCCTACAGTGTGGACTGATGTGAACTTATGATTCTCCTACTTGAGTCCCCTCAGTGCTAACATTATAGGTGAGTGATACATGGCTTCCACAAGTCTAATTTTGTGAAAAGAAGACCATCAGGTATGTGGGAGAAAGCAGTCAGATATACCAGTTGTCACACATTTTCTTAGAAAATATTATTTTCTATAATCTTCAACTTTAACATCGTTTTCTCTGGAAAGAAAAAAAGGGTTCAGGATTAACTCCACATACATACTGGAAAGAACATTAAAGAACCATAGCTGAAGAGCATTATAGTCTCAGTGGTAATGAACAATATTACATAACACATTGGTAAGGATACAGAGGAATTTGAACTTTTCACATTTTTGTCTAGCATCAAATGATGCAGGCACTGTGAAAACCAGTGTGGGGATTTCTCAGATGGTTAAAGTGGAATTATTTTATGATCTAGAAATTCCATCTCTTGGGATACAGACAAGAAGGCAGTGAAAGCAGAGTGGCAGAAGAAATATTGCTCTCTCGTTCTCATGGCTACCTTTCCATTAGAGTACTTCCAAAGGAGAAATGTAGTAATATTTCATTTGTGTTTTAATAAATAAAGCTTGCCTGAAGATCAGAATGCAAAACAGCCACACTATTCAGCCATACATGCCAGACAGTGGTGGCACAGAACTTTAATTCCAGAAGCCACTAGTTAGCCATAGAAGCCAGGCAGTGGTGATGTATGCCTTTAATCCCAGCACTAGAGAGGAATATAAGGCAGGTTGAGAAAGGAATATTCTCTCTTTCAGTCTGAAGATTTCACAGAGGTAAGAGCTCTCTAGTGACTGGCTGCTTTGCTTTTCTGATCTTCAGGTTGAACCTCAGTATTTGTCTCGGGATTTTTTTATTCGTGCTATGAGAAGGAAACCCAAGTGTTCTCCCGTGGGTGGATAAACAAGATGTGGTTTGAGCACACAATGGTATCATTCAGTTGTAAAGGAAATGGAGACTTCTACCACATGGTATATATGGGGGTACTTGAAGACCATTAAGTAAATAAATTAAGTCAATTTGAATGTGACAACTACTGTGTTACTACACTTAATGCACACAGGCAGCTTCCTAGCGACTGTCATGCACTGTGATAAGGTTATGATGGGAGTTGTGCACGCATGAGCCAACTGTGTAAACTGAATTCAGATCAGAGAGGATGGGCGGGCCATTACCTGACATTAATTTTAAAATGGCAACCATGGGATATTTTATCTTGCACATATTAGCATATATTTTTACAGAATGGGGGATGCTCTTAATTCAGTTATCCTTAAAGTGAAAAGCTCTTCTTAAATGATGCACAATACCCCAAGATGCAGGAAATCACAAGACATCGTCTAAGATAAAGTGAATATATTCTTATATCCCAGCTGCTAATCATGAGATTAAGTATTCAAAATGTGAACTCTTTGGAATGCATACTGATAAGGAGCCTAGCCTATTTTTTTACTTGAAATGGAGAACAATTAATTCTACTATAGGCTTCAGTAATGATGGTAATATGGGAACCTGATTATACTTTATAATGATAGCAGTAGTGTAATTTTTTAAATGTTTTATTATATCTATGAAGGGATCATTGTGTGACTTGCATCCCAAAACCCCATTCTTCAAAGAATTATCTGTGGTTGGGCTATTATTGTTATGTTATGTGTTTGAAGTTGATTAATCCCTTTCTTGGGGTGTCTGCCATAACTCATAGTGTTTACAATTAATCCCTTCTGTAATCTGGCCCTGAGTTATTTTTTATGTGAAATCTGAGAATGCATGCATTATTAATTTTCTATATAGAGATACATAATGATGAGTGATAGGATTGCCATTATCTATGGATTAATTCAAATTTGATAGAATTATCTCCCTCCAGAGATAGACTATGAAAGACTTTTAAAGGAACAGATACTAACTTTGAACTTAATCAACTATTTCATAATTATTCCAGGATTGCTACAAGGAATCCCCTGACTTCTTCTTATTCATTGCAGCAAGAAGAAATGTGTGTGACCTTTCTTC
Organism: Microtus oregoni; assembly: GCF_018167655.1. Classification (NCBI taxonomy): domain Eukaryota; kingdom Metazoa; phylum Chordata; class Mammalia; order Rodentia; family Cricetidae; genus Microtus; species Microtus oregoni. Next base: position 36,894,473 of record NW_024543070.1, on the reverse strand, counting down.
CTTTGCGGGGAAGCGAAGGTCTCAGAAACTGCCCTTTACGTGCTACTGTTTCAGAGGGCTATTATTCTGGTGCAGTAGAAAGGGGGAGTAACATCCAGAATTATTCGAGATTTTCCATTTTCCCCCAAATCTTCACTCTTGTTTCCATGCCTCTTTTATTGAGGCATATTGAGAACCTCTACTGGCAGGGCTACACTAGCGAAAATATTGAACTTTTGCCATTTGGAATAGAAATACAATGAGTTTGTAAAATAAATGAATGCTTTGTTTAATCCCCTTAATTGAAGTTAACAAATTGGACTGAAGAAAAATGTTTGATGAAAATACTGGACATTCTGAAAGCTACTTGAGACCATATTCTCTGTTTCATGTTAAAACATTGTTTTTATTTTGTTTCCTAGTGGTTCGAACATTAAAGACAGTTTCCATTAATAATTATATTCTTACATGCAAGATAATACTTTAGTCCCAACTATTAAAGTACATGTTGCATTGTGATGTGAAGTAGGAAATTACATTTGCAAACAAAACTACAACTGGAGATATTTTAAACCTTTTAAACTGAGGTTTGAGAGGGTCAGAATGCATGCTCTATAGGACCCATACTGCTACTTAATCACCTAAGTGGTAGTGGGCAGGACCAGGTCGTTTAGGAAGGAATTAAATCATGAGGGATCTCCTGCTATGGAATTAATGTCATATGAGGAAGGTCCATATTCAATTCTCTAGTCTCTTCATGTGGGGGACCATCTAGTGAAGAGGCCCTCATCAGACACCTCTTTGTGAGTTAACTATTCCAAGGCATTTTTTTTTATAGTGCCTTGGATTATACCGAGTTTAGGATGAGGTGACTACTCAATTCAAGAAATCATGGGAGTACATATGTACTTTTAGATCTACCTTATAAGGTTTTTACATGATTTTTTTTTAGTACTATAAGCTTGTATAAATAAAGGATTGGGTTTTTTTTTCTAAAATATTTTATAAATACTTTGTAGGGGTGCATACATAAAGATTTTTGCCATGCAGGCTGGGTAATTTGAGTTTGACTCCTTGTCCTGGCTGTTTTGTGTATCAACTTGACACAAGTTAAACTCATCAGAGGAAGGAGCCTTGCTTGAGGATATGCCTCAGTGAGATCCAGCATTTGCTCCATTAGTGATATATGGGAGAGTGCCCATCCCACGGTGGGTGGTGCCATTCTTGGGCTACTGGTCCTGGGTTCTATAAGAAGGTGGGCTGATCAAGTCATGGGGAGCAAGACAGTAAGCAGCTTCCCTCCATGGCTTCTGCATCGGCTTCTTCCTGCAGGATCCTGCCCTGTTTGAGTTCCTATCCTGACTTCCTTCAGTGATGAACAGTAATGCTGAAGTGTAAGCCTAGTAAACCCTTTCTTCCCCAACTTGCTCTTTGGTCATGATGTTTCATCACAGCAATAGAAACCCTAAAGAAGACACTCCCAGACTCACATAAAGGTGGAAAGGGCTCTTATGCTGCAAAGTTGTCCTCTGATTACCACATGTGCACTCTGGCATGTACATGTTCACATCAGCACGATAAGATAATAACAACAACAAAAAGAAACCAATGTTTGAGAAGCTTCAGAGACTCATCTAATACACAGCCAGATTAAAGAACAACTCCATTAGAGAGCAAGAAAGACAGAGGCTCGGTAGTTGGGAGTGTGGACAACTTACAGAAGATCCAAGTTCACTTCCCAGAGCCTTTGCCGGGAAGCTCGTGACTGCCTGTCACTTCAGCTCCAGGACATCTGCTGGCATCCTCTATCTCATTTGGGTATCGGCACTCATAATGTGAACGTGCACCCATCTCCCAACATAAACACACATAACTAAAAATAAAATAAGCACTTAAAAAAGAACCAAGACACCAGACTACATCTTGTGGCTGCTGCTGTGTTGTGAGTGTGCAATTCATGCCTAGTGACGGGGTTCTGTGGACTTGTGGCACAGAGCACTCTTACCAACCAAATCAGGCATTCCTCCAGCTTTGCCTTTTGCATCCATCTCTAGGCATTACTACGTTCACACAAAGTTGAAGTCTCTTTGCCATTTTTGGCAAAAGATATCCCCCATCTTTGCACAATGTTTATAATTTCTATGTTCCGTCAGACAAACCTATTATTTATATCTCTGTAAAGCAATATTAAGTAATATCTGCTATTTCAGTAACTTCACTTGTCAAAGCATGGAAATGAATGAAATGGATATTTTTCTCTTCCCAAAATATTGTCTGAATTGTCAGTAATTCAGACTCACACCCAGAAAATATTCTGTGAGTCAAAACTAATGTTACCTTTGATAGAGAAAAGAATTTCCTGGTGATTAAACATACAGTTTAGAAAGTTCCAACCCCAATATGACTGACAGTGATGTAGCAGGACACCTGACATCCTCCTCTGGGTTCTGCGGGCACACAAACATACTTACTGCTCACAAACACACACACACACTTTAAAAAAAGTCGAGCCCAGCCATGAGCTCTTGCATGTACTGTGTTCTGTGTTTTGTACATGTCCTTCAGAGTTCCTGTATTGGAAACAAAATCCCCAACAGAGCTGTGAGAAGTGGGGACCCTGAAGAGATGATTATGTCATGGGGCACAGACCTTGTCTATGAATTAATGCCCTTATCACAGGAATGGACTAGTGACTAAGGGCTGTATTCGGCTCTCCTTTCTACTCTGAGATGATCTCTTGCCCTTCTGCCTCCCCCACAGGATGTCAGAGTATGTATGAATTCCCTCTGCAAGTGAAGCTCTTGACCTTGACTTCCATGCTTCCATAATAAATGAATTTGTCCTCTTTATAAAATATTCATTTTTGAGTATTCTGTTACAGTGCAGAGATGACCTAAGAAATGATGTGGCAATAAGAGGATTCAGTTCCTTTCTTTTTCTTTGGTTTCTCCTGTTGACAAATAGACAAGAACTGTGAGAAAAGTGATGAAAATCAATACTGGCCTGGTGTGTGGGAACACTCAATCACTCTCATTGTTTTTAATAGAATTTAGAAGTACTGTTTATCTCATCCTTCCTCAAAGTGAACTTCTTAGGTAGTAGGGACTCCCAAAATACTCTGGTTGTTTTAAACAGCTTTAGAAAGGACCTGGGGCGTTGGTCATCACTTTAAATATATGTTCAATTGCATCTATAAAAGGATGAAAATGACCTCGTATGGAAGCTGAGACCCTCTCTGGGTGATTTTATTTTACTCATCCATCTGTCCCTATCCCTTCAGTCATCTAGTAAATATTTAATGACGGCCTTCTGTAGCTGCTGCACTGGTGAAATAAAGACAAACATGGCAGATTATCGACGATTTCTCATTCTTTGGCAGGACTACGAGATTCCCACATGGAAGCTGGTGGCTGCAGTGCTGACAGTTGTTTACTGGGAGGGATGCTTGGGGAAGAAGCATGGAGGGAGAGAGGATAGATAGATAGATAGATAGATAGATAGATAGATAGATGATAGATGATAGATAGATAGCTAGATAGATGATAGATAGATAGATAGATAGATGATAGATAGATAGATGATAGATAGATAGATGATAGATAGATGATAGATAGATAGATGATAGATAGATAGATGATAGATAGATAGATAGATGATAGATAGATAGATGATAGATAGATGTGTGTGTGTGTGTGTGTGAGAGAGAGAGAGAGAGAGAGAGAGAGAGAGAGAATTTCCATGCCTTAAAGGACAAAAAGAACATTCATATTTTCTAGTATTGAAGAATTTATTTTAAAAGTATTTTTTCATCAGCTGTCAAAATATTACTTTGGATGAAACTGATATATTCATAGCTTCTTATAATCTAATCAGGGTGAACCTAACTTCTTTCAAAGCCAATTTCCTGGCTATTTGGCTTTAGGGAGAAAACCCACTGATTGTTACTATTTTGGACACTTCTGCTTTGTTTAGAAAGCAGTGTTGGCATATTTTACACAGCTGGGCTAAATACATCCGGGTACTTACCACTGTAATTTACTGCATGTGAAACTAGCCTGTCCCCTGGACCACAAAGGAAATGCACCCAATAAGGCTTCCTCCTCACTTTTATATTTAAGAAATAAATCATTCTCTCAGCTAAAGCATGGAAAACTGTAAAACTTAGCTCAAGCATTAATAATTATTTTAAATCCTATAAATCTCAAGTTATCTTACAGTATGGGCATAGAATTTATTTCTTTTTAAAAAATCTTTTATTTTTGTCTTGTAAAATGGCCCATTAATTATATAGTCTTTATAGTTTTGAATGTAAAAAGCTGTGTGCTTTATAATGTTAATTTGCTTGCAAGTGTAAATATTGAGGTACCTAAACTGAAATTTTCTTTGTTTTATGTCCATAGAAACAAGAAATCATCTTATCTTTCCATTGAGAATTTATAGAATATGGAAAACCTATTTTAAATAGGAAAGAAATAAAAACACCTCATAGATGCTGAAAATAGGTTCTTGCAGGATCATCCAATTTTGCTCTCAAGTTTAGTACTGATGTGATGCCTAACAATAATTTGCTATATTCACAGACTGATAACGACGTCAATTGTCATCAGAGAAGCTTCACCCAGTAACTCACGGAACTAGAAGCAGAGACCCACAACCGACATTAGGCTGAGCTCCAGGAATCTTGCCGAAGAGAGGGAGGAAAGATGGTAGAAGCCAGAGGGGTCAAGGACATCACAAGAAAAGTCACAGAAACAACTAACATGTTCTCCTAGGAGCTCACAGAGACTGAACCTACAGCCAGGTAGCCTGCAGGGCACTGACGTAGGACTTCCGCATATATGTGACTGTTGTATAGCTTAGTCTTCTTGCAGGACTCCTAACAATAGAAAAAAAGGACTGTCTACAATTCTTTTGCTGGCTTTTGGGGACCTATTCCTCATACTGGGTTGTCTTGCCCAGCCTTAATACAAGGGGAGGCGCTTAGTCTTACAGCCACTTGATGTGCCGTGTTTTGTTGATATCCATGGGAAGCCTGTTTCTTCTGAGCAGAAGCTGAGGAGGAGTGGACTGGGGAGGGGGAGGTATGAGGAGGGACTGAGAGGAGAGGAGGGAGTGGAAACTGTGATGTGGATGTAAAAGAAATAAATTAAATTAGAAAACAAGCAAACAAACAAAACCAAGAAAAACCCAAAAAACCTACTACTGATGTGGTCATACGTTTGGGGACAATACAAAACAATGAAACCTTTACCTGCTTTGTGGGGTAATGGTGATAGAATTGCCAAGTGATGCATGTTGTTAGCTTAAAATGTTTTTTGACCTCTTTAAAGAAGACCTACAGGACATGTCCATTCCATATGCTGTGAACTGGAAACCACAAAGCCCAAGCCACTTTGAGAATATAGTCACTGAACAGATAAACCTCACAGTCATCTTGTCTGCAGTGGCTGAAAGTTGTTAATTATGTTTGAGGTCCACTTTTAAAGTCCTTAAAAGAAAGCATACCACCCCCAGTCCTCCCTGGTACTAGGGAAATTCCCAGGAATCTACAAAGACCATAAACAGTAGTGGAGAGTGTGCTGAACTGGCCTTCCTCTGTCATCAGAGTACGTTCATTCTGCAACTGATGGAAGCAGATGCAGAGATCCACAGCTAAGCTCCAGATGAAGAGAGGGAGGAGCGACATTATGAGTAAAGGGGTCAAGACCATGGTGGGGATATCCACAAAAAAAAAAAAAAAAAAAAAACAGCTGACCCTGAGCTAGTGGTAGGTCACTGACTCTGGACTGACATGACAGCTGGAAAACCTACATAGGCCCAAACTAGGTCCTCTGAATGTGGGTGACGGTTGTGTGGCTGGGGCAGTCTGTGGGGCCACTGATAGTGGGACCAGGATTTATTCCTTCTGCATGAATTGGCTTCTTGGAGACTTTTTTTTTTTTTTGGAGGATTACCTTGCTCAGCACAGATACAGAGGGAGAGGGCCTTGGTCCTACCTTAAGTGATGTGACAGGCTTTGTTGACTCCCCATGGGAAGGAAGCCATATGCTCGCTCTATGAGTAGTGGGTAGGGTATGGGGTGAGTGGAAGATGGGGTGAATGGGACGAGGACAGGGAGTAAGAACTGGGATTGGTATGTAAAATGAGGAAAGATTGTTTAAAAAAGTAAATAAAAATTGAGAAGTTTATCAGGATATTAAGTGATAAAATGTGTTCTTTTTTGTAATGTTTGTTAACCCATTGTATTTTTCCTTATTTAAATTAATATTGTATCTAAGTATATCCTTTGTATTAAATTGGTTAGCGAAGTTGTCTGTCCTTGTCAATAATTCTTACAGAATGTAAGAATACATTTTATAGTGAATGATGTCATAGTAACACCCATGAATTCTTAACCTCCTTCCCCTTATTTTTATTTTTTCCCTGGAACTTTTTTTTTTAACCAACTCATTCTTTACTGAATTCTATATGAAAAAAAAAACAGAATAGAACCTCACCAGAAATAAAGCTACTTGCTAATAAATATGATAATTGATAAAAATAAATCACAAAGGCAATAGTCTTCCAAATACATCCAACTCGGATTTCCTCTTCTCCAGTAGAAAGGTCTCTGTCTCTGTCTTCTAAAAGCTGGCCCGTGGTTTGGGGAATCTGCTTCTAGCTAAGTCTGTTAAGCAATTCATTTACTTGTTATTTTTTAGATAGCTTGCAAGGTAGCATGCTTCCTCACGGTGTTTTCGTACTTAGTTTGGGCTGTGTCTTTTGCACGCTTTCCTCCTCCTGTCTCCTGCTATGCCCTACCAGCCCACTCTAGACTCCTGTACTCAGACCATGTGTGTTCTACTACACTTTGCACCCCTTCTCCCTTAAAGCCTCCTTTGCTTCACTCTCATGGTCGGGTCCCTTTCTAGTTTCTCCCCACGTCTAGTCGCACCTAAGAACACATATTGGACACTTAGAAGGTCAACATCTGAGTTAGAAAACTAATTCTTTGTCTTTCTATACTTGCATTGCTTCACTACCATAGTATTTTCTGGTTGAAAACAGTATAAGACTTCCCCCCAAAAGGCTATTAAACTTGGTAGTTCATATTCATGAGTCCTTCTTTACGAGTTTGTACATAGCTACTCTTTATAGTGTTTGAAAATTTTGTCTATATGTAGAATGTATTTCGTTTAAACCTTTTGAAGTTTGAATAGTAATCTATTTTGTTACAGGTAAGAAGAGATTTTTTTTAAAATATGTGAAATTGAGATCCAGAAAAAAAATGAGTAGTAATTTCATACTGAATTTCTGTGTAGAAAAATATTGTTATGGAAATATTTTATTAATAGAAACTCTGGAAAATTTTCCAGCATTTAAAGCCCTGTATGGTCTCTCATTGTCTCTGTGAAAGCACACAGAACTCTGTTCAGCTTGGAATATGGAAGGGGAAGGGCAGACCGGGTGACAGGTTTCATTGGCATACATAATTAACGGGAAGCTATGCAATATTCATAGTGGGAAATTATTATAGATTACATTGGGAGAGAAAATACTTAAAAACTGAAGAAAAATGAATCACTTGGCTGAGTTTCAGCATGCAGCATTTTATTTGTTTATCTAATTAATTTAAAGAACTTCTTTCCTGTGCGAGCAATGACAGAATATAGCTCTGCTCCCCTGTAACATGACTGGACCACCTTTTAGTATGTGCCTTAAAACTACCACTGGTTCTGTGGTTGGCAACCTTGCAGGAGATAGGCATTGGGACCAAGGAGAGGGGACTTCTGTTTGCTTTTTATTTGAAGCCTGCCCCGGTAATAAGGCAGTTCGCATTTTTGAAGTAGGAGCAATCACTCAAGTAGTGTCAGAGCCTGCCAATGATTTGTGTTATTGCAGGGTTTCATTTTGGGGGGATAAGGCTTATGGTGATGGGTTCTAGAAAGCCTGGTGAATAAATAAATATTTCTTAGCAGATGTTGTTTTCTGCCCTCAGCCAACACCAATTGCAAGGCATAGAGCTTAGAGACGGCCTGAGGTGATATTAATTAATGCCACGAGTGCCAATGAGGTGACAAACCACCACTGTTTGCAGGATGCAAAGAGGCTGAAGGTGGACTGGAAGAATATTATTCCTGCAAAATCATTTCTCTTGTCAGAGTCTCAGCAGCTTTTCCCGATGCACTTATTGTATGACAGAAAAGGGGGAAGGTTCCCTCTTCCTTTAAAACCCATTGGTAGGAGGCCCTGGAAGCTGAGGCCTTACAGAAAGCAAAGGGCAGATTGGTCCCATGACCTCGGGCCTCATTAGGATTTTGAAGGAAATGAAACTGATTTGAACCAAATCCACCAGGTATAGAATTTGAGTGCTAGTTAAATTGCTCATCTTGTTGATGAGGTGAACTCCTGGCAAGCATGAAAGAGCCTGCATTGTTCTGTGTGTGGCCCGAGAACAAAGCTGCATAAATGAGCTGTGTCTAATCAGGGGGAGGTTTGTCCTTTCCTTACAGCTCTCTGTCAGTACCTTTTCTGCCCTCCTTTCTTTTAGCCTGGTAAGAAGAATAGAATTCAGGCACAGAGGGAGCATGGGGGAATCTAACAAAAACTTCCCAGAAGGCAAGTGGAGATTTTTTTTTAATAGGAAAAAGGTACTATATTTTAAAATGTATCTGCTATAGGTGTCCATTATACATTAAAACATTTTAAAAAGGAACCATTCAACTCTCCTAAAAGGCCAGACATTTATAAATGAGTAGTATTTCACATGCGTTCTTCTCCTAATGCTTTCTTCAATCTTCATTTTCTTTTAAATATCAATTTTATTTCTAGCTGCGCCTCTGTGTGCACGTCAGTGTGTGGGCATTTGCACTTGTGCAGGTTGCTGTAAAAGCCAGGCAGTGGATTTCCCGGAGCTGGAGTTGTAAGAGTTTGTAATGTCCCTGACATAGGTGCTGGTGACTGTACTCGGGTCCTCTGCAAGGGCTGAAAGCGCCTTAACTGTTGAGCCGTGTAGCAAGTCCCATTCCTTTTTCATTCCTATACTTCAGTGTTGCAATATTAGGGTTTATAATCCTCAATTCAATATGGCATTTCACCTACAATGAATGTCATATAGCACATATATGGGGAGGAAGTCCTCCATCTTTTCTTGACTTTTGCTGTCTCACATTTTGAAGTAACTACGCTTGGTTATTTTAGATTTGACTGTTATTTACTCCACAATAGACTTCATCTTTTGGATATTTGAAAGGGAAATATCACAGTGATTCTGTGTTCTTCATATTCCATTTTATTCTCTATAATATCATTTTTAAATGACTTATTATTGATAATATAAAGTTTGAGGAGTTTGTTACTGTCATGCCTGTCAAGATTCTCCTCTCTGAAGTTACCACTGTCTATTAACAAAGATATATTTTGTGAAGACTGACTTTAAGAATATGAAAATATTCATTAATATGTATGTGTTTTATTAGTATAGACTCATGTATTCTTATTTTATCAGTGTATTACAATATTTACTATTATCATGTTTTAGGGCTCAAACTTCCCCAACATCTGACCAATGGAAACCCTCCATCTGGCTGCTGCGTCATTGCAGTATGTCCTAAGAAGTGTGTGGGCCATTAGCTCATAGGACGCAGACACCCCCAATGCCACATATTGTTCTACTACAGTCATGATTCAGTGATGATCAATACCAGCTTGCCCCAATTCTCTCCAAACCCTTTTCAACCTCAGTAGTGTGGACTGCTTTTTCTTCACTTGACCTTCTTACCTCCTCATATCCTGTGATGCCCACTGCTCTACACCAAAGCCTTTCATGCCTCAGCTGGGTTAGCCTGGGCTATTTCATGCATCTTGCTCTGGACATGTGCAATTCTCTCACCACATTCCACAATGTCCGTACTTATGAAGCTTCATCTAACACCTCTCGAATCAAAAGTTTTCTAGAAAGGAGGGAAGGAATGAGCTTCACGATACTCTGGCTGTGAATATTTTCCAGCTTGGAGCAGAGGTATCTAACAACTTAGAAGAACATTTTTTTTTTCATTTTCTTGTCTAGGATGCTGCTATTGGCATCTGTTGGGAAAAGTCATAGATGTGGCTTAACTTTTCAGGATATGCAGCACAGTTCCTATAAGAAACATGATCCTAACATGTAAATTGTTCTGAGGATGAGAAATCTTGTACAGAAAGTACCAAAAGACCCGAGTTTTCAATATTGCTTCAAGCATTCATACTTCCATATGCGACATCGCCTGTGTTTCTGAATGGGAATCAACCCAAATAAATTGATCGAATCATCAATCATATCAGATTCTTTTGTTTCTTCAGTAAAAACGGTCAAATATATAACTATATCAAGAGAAATGTCCATATTTTAAAAACAGAGGACTTCTGAGACAGCATTATAAAAAATTAAGACAGGGTAATAAAAGTCCCTACCAAAAGAGGAAATTTATCTAATAGTCTTGTAAAAGAATATTCTCACCCTTTCAAGCAAGATTCTTAGCATGAACTTACTTTGTTCTTGGCTAATGGAGAAATCATGAATTATATTACAGCATTTATGCAACAGATAATGTTCTTCCGTGCTCCACGCACCAGTAAATTTTAGCTTAACTTAATCCTTCTCCACTTAATGGCCTGTATAACTGATGGTTCCTGTCTTATTGGAGACTCTAATGCATTAGAATGTTGTTGAATCTGGAATCGTGTAAATCATGTTTCTTTTTAAAATATTCACTAATGTATGCAAATGTATAAAAAGTTGTATGTAAATATATCACTTCACTTACACAAGTAAACGACTCAGACACTCTCGGTGGAAACAAATCAAGGAGCTAAGGAAATTAAATACTTGGAAAATGGCACTATCATGTTTGGGTAACAAAATTCAATTTATGTGTTGAATTAGCAGTTTATGGCTTGACTCTGAAAAATGTAAGTGTTGCAGGAAGGAAAAAAATTCAGGGGCAAATATGTCTAAGAAAGGAGATAAGGCTCATATTTCTTAAACATTATTGATTGTCCTAGCTTGGAGCTGGAGAGATGCTCAGCAGGTAATAGTGTCTGCTGCTCTTGGAGAGGACCAGAGTTCAGTTCCTAGTACCCACATTCAGTACCTCACAACTGCCTATAACTGCAGCTCCGTGAGATCTGATGACGTCTTAAGGACCCTGTTGGCATCTGTCCTCATGTACACATACCTACACATAGAACATATGCATACACATAATAAAAAATTAAATCTCAAAATAATCTTCCAATTTTCCATTTTATCTTCTTGAGTTTATATTGTAAATACCACAAACAAGGCAACTTGACACTGGAGCCATTTGTTCTTTTAGACTCCTAGAGGCCATTAAGAGCTACTAGCTTCTGCTGTCCAGCCACAGTTTGTAGATGCAACATTCCTTTCCCTGTCTTCATTGTCACTTGGCCTCTTCCCTATGTCTTCATGAGGCACCTTCTTCATCTCTACACATATATTTCTTGTGATCACTAGATATAGAGCCCAATCTAATCCACCATGACCAGATGTTAGCAAAGATGCTAGTTTTAAGAAGTCCCATGCGGAATTCAGGATAGAGATGAATTTAGGTGGCAGTTTGTATGGGGTGTGTGCTGGCATTGCTCAGCCAGGGCATATACCCTCCTGTTTTAGGCTGCATTCACATTCAGCTTCCTGATACTTCCCCAATCCAATGGATAGTTTACTAACAGAGCACATTATGGGTAATGCTTCAGTTTTGGTTCTACTCAGTGTAAAGTTCTGTAGTGACATGGTTTCCAGCAGAAGCCCCCTCCTCTCAGTGAGTCTTTAGAGTTTCTACAGCTTCACACTAGTAAAAGATGCAGTGGTTTTATTCCTCACCTACTCCATATTTTCAAAAGTGTGTAGTAAAAATATCATAATCACTAGGTATTAGTTAATTTTCACTGGGAACTAGACACCATTCCTCACAAAGCCTTATAAACAGGGCAAGTTGGTACTGAGAGCGTGGAAAATGTGCATGTGTGATTTCAGTTGGGTGCTTTGAAATTCTGCTGGTAAGCAGTGAGTTGTTATGTCCATGTCTGCTGACCTCAGAGGCACGAATCTCTTTCACTCTATAGCTACTGACAAAGGCCACAGACCTGTGGAAAACAGAAGCTACATTTCCTATGGCCTTTGGTAGAAAAGAATTCGGTGAGACACCAGTCATCTCTTATCAACTATTTGCCGTCTACATTCTTCCCCTTCCACTTTCCTCCTATATCAGGTTGTCCTCACGAGGGCAGCTCTGTTCATTTAACCGATGATCCCCGATTTCACCTGCTTCCCTGAAAAAGATATTTTGTTTCTTTCTACATAAACTAAAATTTAGTTTAATTTATAGATCGTATTTTTTTCTTTTCTGTTCATCCATTGATGGACGCTTAGGCTATATAACAAAAGGCTCTTATGAATAGTGCAGCAAACCTCTTAAGTGTTTACACAGTAAGGTAATTTATCCTTTGTACTATTTCTGCATGAGCACCCCCCCCCCATTTTCTAGTTTTTATTTGAGAGCTTTTTTTAAATTGAACCTCTGCTCCCCTCCCAGCCTCTCCCCTCTCCGTTTTTCCCTCCCCCAAGGTCTCCATGCTACCAATTTAATCACGAGATCTTGTCTTTTTCTACTACCCATGTAGATTAGATCTATGTAAGTCTCTCTTAGTGTCCTCATTGCTGTCTCAGTTCTGTGGTATTGTGGTTTATGGGCTGGTTTTCTTTGCTTTATGTCTAAAAACCACCTATGAGTGAGTACATGTGATAATTATATTTCTGTGTCTGGGTTACTTCACTCAAAATAATGTTTTCTAGCTCCATCCATTTTCCTGCAAAATTCAAGATGTCATTTTTTTTCCTGCTGTGTTGTACTTCATTGTGTAAATGTACCACATTTTCCTTATCCATTCTTCGGTCGAGGGACATTTTAGGTTGTTTCCAGGTTCTGGCTATGACAAACAATTCTGCTATGAAAATAGTTGAGCACGTGTTCTTGTGGCACGATTGAGTGTCCTTTGGTTATATACCCAAAAGTGGTATTGCTGGGTCTTGAGGAAGGTTGTTTTCTAATTTTTCTGAGAAATCATCACACTAACATGCAAAAGTGAGGTGTAAGTCATAACCAATGCCACACCAGTTTGGAATTATGATTAATAGGGTGGTATTTATTTAAAGGGGAAAAAACTTACAGATCACCGTCAGCCCTATGTGCATCGCCTGCGGAGCAGGAAGTGAAGAGGAGAGGGAAGTGGCCACTTTTCTAAAGAGAGAGAGACCACGCCCCAATGGGCTGGTATCTCAGCAGCTATAGGCTGGAGGAACGGGAGGACCTCCTGCAACACCTCCCCCTTTTGTTTAAATAAGAGAGTTCTAAACCTACTATGAAATTATATACAATAAGTACAAATATCCTATTCTAACTAGCTTAGGTCTTGTATAATAAATAACTTGGCCAAGTCATGAGAGAAAGTAACTACATTTCTATAGTCTTCAACCCCATCAAAGATCTGAGAAGGAAAATAATGTTACCTGGGTAATTAGGAAGTTCAGTAAAACAACTTCCAAAACATGCAACAAATCACAGAGACAACTAGCTACCTGGGCAATCACCCAAAGTCACGTTAGCAGCGTTGAAGCAACCAACTTTGGCTAAGGCCTAACATAACTGACATACCATTTTCAAAGGCAAGCAACTTTTCAAAACTATCTTACCCTGTCTTGGCAGGATATGACAGTCCTGTTTTATCCATTGATGCACGGTCTGTATCTCTGTCAGTGGTTGATGTATGGGCATTTCTTTGCCCCAAGGCCAGTTCTGCCAAAAAGAAATGTCTTTGGTGCTCAACATTCTCTCGGGAATAGAGTGGTGTTGCCAGGAGCAATTGTGTCTCACTACCACAAAACTCTGAGTTAGATTAAAGGCCATTTTCTATAGCTCTTTGAAGAAGTTGAAGATTATCTATCTATACTGAGTATAATCTCTATATATCTAAAGAACCTGATTAGTCTAATTATAAATGACAAACTTAGATGACTATTAGTCTATATAATTCTCAATATCTATCTAACTTAAAGACTAAGACACTAAACGACTGTGAAACAAATGAGAACAATGACCTCCAAATATAAACAATGTACAAATATACATTGCAGTAGGTAAATATATATCAATACACAAACATTATATAAGTATCTTAATCAGAGATAGAAATGTACACTGCAATATGGTAAATATATACAATATATATATCAATACAATATATGTCAATACATAAAAATGTTTTAAACAGAGGTAGAAACATGCATGCATACAATAGTCAATATAATTTAACTTTGTATCAATATACAAGAATCTATACCAATATATTTGTCTAAAAACAGTAACTCACATTTACAAATCTATTATCCCATCATCCCTCTTTTTTTTTTTCAAAATGATCCCTGAGCTTATAAAATTCCTCCCCCAACCCTCAATCGTATACTAATTATAATCAACCCCTAAATGATGTCCCTAAACCCAAGGGCAAACTTTACTGGGAGAGGGGATGTCGTCCTCTAGAATTACTTCCAGCTGTCATGGGAGCGACGTTCTTTCTGGGGATCCTGTGAAAGTAAAATGATGGTTAAATTTCAAGATAATGTCTTTTAAAATTGCCAATAGTCTCTGAGTATTTTGTGCAGGTCTGGCCAAAATGTTGTATAAGATGTGCACCATTTCAGCTAACAAAGTTAGAACTGTCTTGTGCAGCTGGTACCCAAAGCAGGTCTTGTAGTAGCGCTATCAGTATCATGACGTCATGTCAACCAGGTGGAGTTGTTGTTATGGGGCCCCATCTTCTTCCTGGAAACTTCAAATGCCACTTCAGGAAAAACTCATTGTTCATTGTGAAAAACTTAAACATTAATCATATATATTCAATGAAAGGCATGATAGATATATTCAATGAAAAGTATGATAGATATGAAGAAAAGCAAAGATGTTTTCTAAACTCATATTTCTTTCTGTCCCATATCATGGCTCTTGACATGAGACAGAAACTCCAGAAACTCTGGGTTTTTCTCTTACTAACAGGCTTGGAATTGGAGAGGGACTGAGCCAGAGTCCAACTTCAAAACCAGCTTTATAAATTTAGAAATATGGTTTAATATTACTTACACAACCCATTCAGTTTTCTTGATATTTCCTATTGGGCAGGTATTTTTCCATCTGTCGGTATCCAAACATCCAGGGTCCCTTGAATTT
The DNA here is from genome assembly GCF_018167655.1 of Microtus oregoni. Lineage (NCBI taxonomy): Eukaryota > Metazoa > Chordata > Mammalia > Rodentia > Cricetidae > Microtus > Microtus oregoni. The sequence goes on along the minus strand of NW_024543070.1, from coordinate 36,879,231 downwards.
TTCAAAGATGAGTGTTTTCCTGTGGAAATAAGAATAGAACCCTGCCCCCATTCTATATGTTTTTCTTACCACCTGTATGAATATCATCATTGTGGATGAGTTGTCATTTCTCCTTTCCAAGAGGTTTCTCCTCTTCATATCGAAATTTTATTAATTTTGATGGTATCCACAGTTTTTCTTCTCCTGTGGAAACAAGAGCAAAACCCCTTCCCCAATGTAGCACATATCCTGGCTTCCACTGAGAGGTCAGCACATCTTTGAAATAAATCGGTTGATTTAGTTCAGCAGACTTTTCCATTATCCAATGTCTTTCTGCTGCTGTCGTTCCTTTCTCATTAGCGTTAAGAAAATTCAGGGTTAATAAAGCATTATGTAATCTATTTCTGGGGGTATTTTCAGTCCCTTTCTGTTTGTTCAGCATATCCTTTATAGTACGATTTGATCTTTCTATAACTGCCTGACCTGTAGGATTATTTGGTATACCTGTAATGCGTTTTATATTATAATAATCAAAAAAGCGTTTCATTTTCTTAGATACATATGCTGGACCATTATCTGCCTTTATTTGCGCAGGTATACCCATGATGGCCATAACTTCCAATAAATGTGTGATTACTGAATCAGCCTTTTCTGAGCTCAGGGCAGTAGCCCATTGAAAACCTGAATACGTGTCTATGGTGTTGTGTACATATTTTAATTTACCAAATTCCATAAGGTGGAACACATCCATCTGCCAGATTTCATTTCTCTTAGTACCCTTTGGGTTACTCCCTGCAGGCAATGGTGTTTGATTATAGAAAGAACAAGTAGGACATCTCTTTATATGTCCTTAGCTTGTTGCCAAGTAATGGAAAATTCTTTCTTTAGGCCTTTACTATTGACATGATGCTTCTTATGAAATTCTGAGGCCTGCAACACACTTCCAATCAATAATTGATCAATCTCAGCATTGCCTTGGGCTAGAGGACCAGGCAGACCTGTATGGGACCGGATGTGTGTTATGTACATCGGACAAAGCCTAATCCTGATTATGTCTTGTACCTGGATAAACAATGAAATCAACTCTATGTCATCTGGTATAAATTCAGCGGTTTCAATATGCAAGATAATTCTTTCTGCATATTGTGAGTCTGTAACTATATTAAGAGGTTATTCAAAATCCCTTAGCACCATAAGAATGGCATATAATTCTGCCTTCTGGACAGAATTATAAGGGCTTTGTTCCACCTTACTCAATTCATCTGACTTGTAACCTGCTTTCCCTGATTTATTTGCATCAGTATAGAACGTATGGCCTCCAGTTATTGGAGCATCACGTACAATTCTAGGAAGAATCCAAGAAGTTCTTTTTATGAAGTTAAGTCTACCACTTTTGGGATAGTTGCTATTAATTTCTCCCAAAAAATTAGCACAAGCTCTTTGCCACGGTTCATTGTCTTCCCATAACTTTTTTATTTCTTCAGTAGTAAAAGGCACTATAATTTCTGCTGGGTATATACCTGCTAGTTGACGAAGTCTCAGCTTCCCTTTTATAATTAATTCAGAGACTTTTTCCACATAAGTTTTTAATTTTTTACTTTGTTTATTAGGTATAAATATCCACTCTAAAATAATATCTTCCCTCTGCATTAGAATCCCTGTAGGAGAAATTCTGGAAGGCAATATGACTAGGATGCAGCTAAGATTTGGGTTCAACCTATCCACATGTGCCTCCTGTAATTTTTCCTCAATCATTGTCAGTTCCTTTTCTGCTTCAGCTGTCAGTTTTCTTGGACTATTCAAATCTTTATCACCATCTAAGGTTTTGTTTAAATGAACTATTAGATCAGGTGTTATCCCAACAGCTGGTCGTAGACTGGAAATGTCTCCTAACAATCTTTGGAAGTCATTAAGAGTCTTAAACCGGTCTCTCTTAATTTGAGCCTTTTGCGTTTTAATTTTCCCTAACCCTATTCTGTAACCTAGGTAATTAATAGAATTTCCTCTTTGAATCTTTTCAGGGGCAATTTATAATCCCCACCTAGGCAAGACTTTCTTTTTTTTTTTTGTTAATTCTCTTTTTTTAACTTTCTTTTTGTTTTATTGAGAAAAAAACAATTTCCGCCTCCTCCCAGACTCCCACTCCTCCCCCCTCCACTCCTCTTCCCGACTTCCCACTCCTCTCCCTCTCCCCCCGCTCCTCTCCCCCTCCCTCTCAAGTCTGAAGAGCAGTCAGGGTTCCTTGCCCTGTGGAAAGTCCAAAGCCCCCCCCCATCCTGGTCTAGGAAGGTGAACATCCAAACTGGCTAGGCTCCCACACAGCCAAAACATTCAAACATCCTTTCTAAAGTATCTTTATTTGAATCAGATAACAAGATGTCATCCATGTAATGATAAATGATGGACTTGGGGAATTGTATACAAATTATTTCCAATGGCTTACTTACAAAATATTGGCACAATGTAGGACTATTGAGCATACCCTGTGGGAGGATAGTCCATTGATATCTCCTATTAGGTTGAGAATTATTATAAGTAGGCATTGTGAAGGCAAATTTTTCTCTATCCTTTTCTTGTAATGGTATAGTGAAAAAACAATCTTTCAAATCAATAACTATAAGAGGCCATCCTTTTGGTAATAGAGAAGGCAAAGGAATTCCAGATTGTAGTGGGCCCATAGGTTGAATTACTTTGTTGACACCTTTTAGATCTGTCACCATTCTCCATTTACCAGATTTCTTTTTTACAACAAACACAGGAGAATTCCAAGGGCTGGTTAATTCTTCAATATGGTGAGCATCTAGTTGCTCTTGCACCAGCTGTTCCAAGCCGGTAATTTATCTTCAGCTAGAGACCACTGTTTGATCCATATTGGCTTCTCAGTTAGCCATTTTAAAGGTAGGGCTGTTGGTACCTCTAAAGGTTTGGAATTTGCTGTATGTTCTTGTACAGCCTGAATGGCTGGTGACCTTTTTCCATAATACCTCATCATATCGTTCCCAGAATTATGAGTTCCTGGAACTACGGGAATGTTAATCTGGGTATTCCATTGCTGTAGCAGGTCATGGCCCCATAAATTTCGGCAATATTGGCTATATATGGCCTTAGTCTTCCTATTTGTCCCTCGGGCCCTATGCATTCAACCCATCTTGTGCTTTGTTTTACACGAGATAGGGTTCCAATTCCCAGGAACTGAACATCTACCTCTTGAAGAGGCCAATTTGAATGCCACGATTCTGGGGTAATGATACTTACATTCGCATCTGTGTCTAATAAGCCTTCAATAAAAGTGCCATTTATACAGACTCTTAGCTTTGGTCTTTGATCGTTAATAGAAGTCTGCCAAAATATACGTTTACTCTGTCCTACTGGGTTTTTTGACTCATCCTCCACACGTAATTCATCATTTAGACCAGTATTACTTTTTACAGCAGAAATTGGAGCATTTAATTTTCTTGGTGAGGCACGTTCTCCACTGTGACTGGGAATGACTGGGCCACTGTTGGCTTGGGTGCCTGCGAGAGTCCCCTCAAGGAGTTTCCTGATGGTATCGGGTTGCCTTGTTTGTCTGTTGTTGACCTGCATTCGTTGGACCAATGTCGGCCTTTACCGCATCTCCTACATATACCTGAAGGCCTAGGTCTCCTATTTTTGTCATTCCCAGAGGAGATATTATTCCTAGAAATTCTGTGCCTGCAATCCCTTTTCAGATGTCCTAATTTACCACAATTAAAACACCTGGCAGTTTGATGTTTCCTCATTGCTTTGGAAATTGTTTCTCCTACCCAAGATTCATCGTTATAGCTAAACGTCTCAACATTCATCGTATGCTGAATCCATTCATCCATAGGTGCTGATCTAGACTTTAAAGGCCCAATTATCTTTTTGCATTCTATGTTTGCATTCTCAAAAGCTAGAGATTCAAGAAGTATTCGTCTAGCTTCTGGGTCTGTTACCCCTATGTCCAGAGCCTTAATTACTCTTTGCAAAAAGTCAATAAAGGGTTCTCTCTGTCCCTGCCTAATTCTGGTATATGATTCAACCATTTTTGCTGGATCTTGTATCCTATTCCAAGCATTTAAAGATGCTTGGTGACATAGACACAGTACTTCATCGTCATAAAGAGCTTGGACCTGTGGATCAGCATATTCTCCTGCAGCAAGAATTTGATCTTGGGAAACCTTGACAACTTTTGCTCTTCCTTGCTGTTCCATATGTTTGGATTCTTCTCTGAAATAAATTCCAAACATCAAGGAAGGTCCATTATCTAAAACTACAGACACTAACTGATGTGTTGAAATAAGATCGGCGGGGCTGCGTTCCCAGCATCCCAGCTGCCTGCTTGGCTAGCTTATGCCTGAAATAACAACACACAAACTGTATTCATTTAAACACTGCTTGGCCCATTTCTATCTAGCCTCTTCTAGGCTAACTCTCGCACCTGGACTAGCACATTTCTTATCATCTGTGTAGTACCGGTCTTACTGGGAAGATTCTAGCCTACGTCCATCCTGGGTCGGAGCTTCATCGTGTGGATCTTCCCGGGAGTGGGGAGCATGGCGTCTCTCTGAGGCGTCTGCTCCCGAGAGGAGAGCTGTGGAGTCTGAGCTCACTTCCTCTTCCTCCCAGCATTCTGTTCTGTTACTCCACCTACCTATGTTCTAAACAATAAAATGGGCCAAGGCAGTTCCTTTATTAGCCAATGACCTTCCTCCATCACTGATGGAAATCATGGGGGGTAGCTCTAGCATTAGAAGCCCAAGTCCTTATTTCCTTTACATATGCAGAGTGCAAGCCAAAATTAACAATAGCTTGCTTAATTTCTTTTAGATCATTCATTGCTATTGACGTCCATCTAGCTTCTCTGACTCCCTTTGAGCCTTTAGAAGTTGACGCTTTGTCAGAATTAAGTATAGGGTATGCCGCTAAAACCTTGGGTGAGCCAGTTCTAATAGCTGGTGTTGGCATTATATCCTGTCTTTGTGCCTTATTATTCTGTTCATCAGCTCCAATCATTTCTTCAATCATTTCAAGTCTTTTTATTATTGTCTTTATTATTGTCTCTTTTGAATCCTGAATCTCCTGACCTGCATGAGTTTCTAGTAAAGATTGTATGGTTCTTAGGAGTGCCATATTCTTCCTAAATGATAGAATATGCAGAAGAATACTGAAACCTAGTAACCAGTAAATTAAGTTATCCCCATAGACATATAAACCTTGCATGATATAACCCATTGTATTGGTAACCAGAACAGTAAAATTCGCGTTGGAAATGAAAACTGCCATATTAACTAATATCCAGCAGGTGGCGCTGTTGCCAAGTCATGACGAAAACAGGGTCCTGTTTCAGAGTCTGCCTAGTATTTGTTAAAAACTGGAAAATGTAAGTTGCTCAACACAGTAAATGTAATTAAATCAATTCCAGAAACCCAGAATCCAGGGGTAGAGAAGAGCAACCTGGAAGCCGCTTATGCCTCCACGTGACAGAGTCACCCTGAGGGGTTGCAGCTTTCAGCAACCGCGTGCTCTGGTTTGTGCCACTTAAGAGCTGTGGTTGCAAGGGAGATTTAAAAACGACTCAGAAAAGAGCAAACCACGCGGGCAGAGACTACGCGGGCCCGTGTAGTTTACACTCCCACATCATCCACGTGGGGAGGCCAAGGCAGCCTCTGCAAGGCACAGGCGGCGGCTGAGGAAGGGAGGGCTCCTGCCAAGCCAAACTCACGGCCGGCAGCCGAGCTGGGAAAGGAGAGGTTCTAAAACCAAACGTTGGGTGCCAACTGAAGGTGTAAGTCATAAACAATGCCACAGCAGTTTGGAATTATGATTAATAGGATGGTATTTATTTAAAGGGGAAAAAACTTACAGATCACTGTCAGCCCTCTGCACAACCAGGAAAGGAGTCTAGTCGCCTGCGGAGCAGGAAGTGAAGAGAAGAGGAGAGGGAAGTGGCCGCTTTTTTAAAGAGAGACCACGCCCCAATGGGCTGGTATCTCAGCAGCTATAGGCTGGAGGAACGAGAGGACCTCCCGCAACACAAAGGGGCTGTACCAGCAATGCGGAAGTGTTCCCTTTCCCCCACAACCTCTCCAGCATAAGTTGTCATCAGTGTTTTTGATCTTGGCCATTTTTATAGGTGTAAGATGGAATCTCAGAGTTGTTTTGATTTGCATTTCTCTGATGACTAAGGATGTTGAACATTTCCTTAAGTGTCTTTCAACCATTTTAGAGTCCTCTGTTGAGAGTTCTCTGTTTAGGTCTCTATTCCATTTTTTTTTATTGGATTATATGTTCTTTTGATTACCAATTTCTTGAGTTTTTTTCTAGTGTCTTTATCTCTTTTTACAGAGGCTTAAAGTTTTCATTGTTGAGGTTCTTTACTTATTTCATTGGTTTAATTCCTAGGTATTTTAATTTCTTTGAGGCTGTTGTGAATGAGAATAGCACTATGCTCTCTGTATCTACATGTTTATTTTCTCCAGTAATATCAAAAGCTATGCCCATAAAATCTCAGCAACTGTTCTCTCAAAACATGAGCTGAACAAGAACAATAGTTGACATGGTGAAGTGGACCTAGTAAATAAAGCCCATGAGGCCTCAACCCAACACGAAGAACTAAAAGTAGCTAAGAAAATTAAGAGTGGAAGAAATAATCTCCAGGGAAGGGCATTCCATTTGGTTATTCAACATCAAGTAGTCAGCCTTGAAAAGATACATACAAGTTACTATACAGTTTGAGCTAGTTGTATTTACTTGTTTAGGAATATATATGTATACTAATACACATACAAATCTTTAACAATAACTAATGAAAAAAGAGGCCAGGGATATAAAAGAGAGCAAAGAAGGGTATATGGGAGAGTTTGGAGGGAAGAAAGGGAGAGGAAATAACTATATTATAATATCATAAAATAAATATATTTTAAAAAAGAACTCTTAAATGAGATTTAAAAAATCCATAATTAAAACTCACTAAATTTAGCTTAGTCAATGGTACAATTTTAATTTTCTCTGCTAAAATGCCAATAAAATAAAATGACAAACCAGAAAAGAAAATATTCAGAATAACCCTATCTATTGCAGGACTCACATCTAGAACACACATACAATGTATAAATGATATGGCATGACATAAAGTCAGTTTTTAAAATGAACAAACTATTTTCATGCTTATTTAACAAAGGAAGAAAGATTCCCAGACAGCAAATAAGTAAGTAAGTGTAAGAGTTTCACGTGATGAGCTTCTAGGGAATTCAAACCAAAGCTTCAAATGCTCATCTACAAATCTAGCTAAAATAAAAAACAGGAACAATGATAGCTGCTTACAGTGTATTGAACAATTGGTACTCATTCAAGCTGATGGTGGGGTTGACAGATGTGACCGCTTTGGAAAGTAACTTGTTTGTTTCTTGTAAAATAGAATACGTGATTGCTGTGTGACCCAGCACCTCAATTCCCCAATACTTCTTCAAGATTTGAAAACAAGTGTTCAGGGGGAAACCTCCATATAAATATGTGTACACAGTGTAAATATCTCTGCATTGTATGCTAATATTTCTGCCACTCCAGTGATTATTGCAAAATGGCAATCAATAACCTAAAATCTTTTCACTTGGTGAGCACATTCACACAGCGATACAATGGAAGTCTGTTAAACATTTAAAAATACCAAGTATCCAACACTGTGGAATACTTGACAACTTGGCTATACCCTAATATATCTTTCTAAATGAAAAAAAAAAACAAAGTGAAAAATATAACAGATTTGGGCTGGAGAGATGGCTCAGTGGTTAAGAGCATTGCCTGCTCTTCCAAAGGTTCTGAGTTCAATTCCCGGCAACCACATGGTGGCTCACAACCATCTGTAATGAGGTCTGGTGCCCTCTTCTGGCCTGCAGGCATACATGTAGAAAGAATATTGTATACATAATAAATAAATATAAAAAAAGAAAAATATAACAGATTTGAAAAGGTTGCAATACATTTTACATGCACATGACATGTGCATTTGTCTAGGCATGCACATGTACATGAGAATAAGGAGGAAAGGAGAAGAAAAATAATTTAGTAGGTAAGATTTGTAACACATAATGTCCAGCCTTAGGTAATATCATACATGTCCCTTTTCTTGGTGCTGAATCATCAATGGGTCAAGGAAGAAATGAAGGGTGAAACTAAAAACATTCTTAAAATTCAATGACCACACAACATTTCAAAATTTATGGGACATAATGAAAGAAGTGGTAAGAGGAAAGTTCATAGCACTAAATGCCTATATAAAGAAGCTAGAAAAATCCCACACTAGTGAATTAATAGAACATTTGAAAACTTTATAACAAAAAGAACCAAACTCACCCAAAAGAACTAGATGGCAGGAAACAATCAAATTGAGATCTGAAATCAACAAAATAGAAACAAAGAAAACAATACAAAGAATCAATGAGACAAAGAGTTGGTTCTTTGAGAAAATCAACGAAATAGACAAACTTTTATTCAAACTAACCAAAAGACAGAGAGAATATCCAAACTAACAAAACCAGAAATAAAAAGGGGGACACAACAACAGACATGGAAGAAATCCAGGTCATAATTGGAAAACCTGTACTCCACAAAATTGGAAAATTTAAAGGAAATGGACAATTTTATGAATAAATATCACTTACCATGATTAAATGAAGACCAGATAAGCAAATTAAACAAACCTATAACTGCTGAAGATATAGAAACAGTCATCAAAAGTATCCCAACCAAAAAAAAAAAAAGGCCAGGACCAGCTGATTTGAGCTCAGAATTGTAAAAGATTTTCAAAGAACAAAGAATACCAATACTCCTCAAATTGTCCGACATAATAAAAACAGAAGGAACATTGCCAAACCCTTTTTATGAGGCTACAATTGCCCTGATACCAAAACTACATAAAGACATTGCTAAGAAAGAGAATTACAGGCTAGTCTCACTCATGAACATTGATACAAAAATACTCAATAAAATACTGGCAAATCAAATCCAAGAACACATAAAAAAAATCACCCACCATGATCAAGTTGGTTTCATTCCAGAGATGCAGGGATGGTTCAAAATACAAAAATCTGTCAACGTGATTTACCGTATAAAGAAACTGAAAAATAAAAAAAAAACACATGATCATCTCATTAGATGTTGAAAAAGCTTTCCGCAAAATACAACATCCCTTCATGATAAAGGTCTTGGAAAGAGCAGGGATACAAGGAACAAATCTAAACATAATAAAGGCAATATACAGCAAGCCATCAGCCAACATCAAACTAAATGGAGAGAAACTCATAGAGATTCCACTGAAATCAGGAACAAGACAAGGTTGTCCACTCTCTCCATATCCATTTAATATAGTTCTCGAGGTTCTAGCTAGAGCAATAAGACAACAATAGGGATCATGGGGATACAAATCAGAAAAGAAGAAGTCAAACTCTCACTATTTGCTGCTGATATGATAGTTTACATAAGCGACCCCAAAAGTTCTACCAAGGATTCTACAACTCAAAAACACTTTCAGTAATGTAGCAGGCTACAAAATTAATTCAAAATAATGAGTAGCCCTCCTTTACATAGATAATAAATGGGCTGGGAAAAAATCAGAAAAATATCACCCTTCAAAATAGTCACAAATAGCATAAACTATCTCAGAGTAACTCTAACCGAACAAGTAAAAGACTTATATGACAAGAACTTTTAATCTTTGAAGTAAGAAATTGAAGAAGACACCAGAAAATGGAAAGATCTCCCATGCTCTTGGATAGGTAGAATTGACCTAGTAAAAATGGCAATCATACCCAAAGTATTCTACAGATTCAATGCAATGCCCAGCAAAATCTCAGTAAAATTCTTCACAGACCTCAAAAGAACAGTCCTCAACTTCATATGGGAAAGCAAAATAACACAGGATAGCCACAACAATCCTGTACATTAAAGGAACTTCTGGATGTATCACAATCCCTGACTTCAAACTCTACTACAGAGCTACAGTACTGAAAACAGCCTGGTATTGGCATAAAAACAGAAAAACAATTGATAAATGGGACCTCCTGAAACCGAAAAGCTTCTGTAAAGCAAAGGACATGATCAACAATACAAAATGGCTGCCTACAGAATGGGAAAGATCTGCACCAACCCTACCTCAGACAGAAGACTGATCTTTAAAAGATACAAAAAATTCAAGATACTAGTCATCAAAAGAATAAGTAACCCAATAAAAAATGGAATACAGACCTAAACAGAGAACTCTCAACTGAAGAATCTAAAATGGCTGAAAGACACTTAAGGAAATGCTACACATCCTTATCCATGAATGAAATGCAAATCAAAACACTCTAAGATTCCATCTTATACTTGTAAGAATGGCCAAAATAAAAAACACTGATGACCACTTATGCTGGAGAAGTTGTGGGGAAAAGGGAACATTCTTGCATTGCTGGTGGGAATACAAGCCGGTACAGCCCCTTTGGATGTCACTGTGGTTGATTACTCAGAAAATTAGGAAACAACCTTCCTCAAGACCCAGCAATACCACTTTTGGGTACATATCCAAAGGATGCTCAATTGTACCACAAGGACAAGTGCTCAATTATGTTTATAGCAGCATTGTTTGTCATAGTGAGAATCTGGAAACAACCTAAATGCCCCTCAACTGAAGAATGGATAAGGAAAATGTGGTGCATTTACACAATTGAGTATTACACAGCAGAAAAAAAAAAAAAACGACACCTTGAAATTTGCAGGAAAATGAATGGATCTTGAAAACATCATATTGAGTGAGGTAACCCAGACCCAGAAAGACAAATATTCTATGTATTCACTCATAAGTCGCTTTTAGCCATAAAGCAAAGAAAACCAACCTACAATTCACAATCCCAGAGAACTTTGACAACAATGAGGACCCTAAGAGGGGCATACATGGAGTTTATGTACATGGGAAGTAGAAAAAGACAAGATCTCCTGAGTAAATTTGGAGCATGGGGAACATGGGAGATGGTTGAAGGGGAGGGGAGAGGTAGGAAAGAGGGGCAGAGAAAATGTATAGCTCAGTACAATCAATAAAACATCTAAAAACAAATACATACACTCTAAATTAATGTTTGAAAGATTGAGAAAGAATTTGAATTTATTATGCATACATATTTGCATTGGCAATTCAGAGCACTTTCTAGAAGATTCCACATTAGTCCAATGTTCCCAGGCTGAAATGACATTTTAGAGTCACTAAAATTTTTTTCTCACAATTAGCTTTATTTTAATTGGCCAAAATGACCAAGCCCCATTCTAAGCAAGAGTAATCAGAGTCAGTGGATGAATGAGAAGGATGCTCTCTGCAAGTAAAGCTTCTCCAATTCCTAGAGTGGATTAATAGATCCATCTGATGTAGCACAAAATACATAACCATGAGCACTGCCATTCTTCAAATGTCTTCCAATTATTAATTTCCTTTGACCTTCCAATGAATGCCATGCTTTTGATTCAGGAAATTACTTAAATATACTTGCTTAATTAAATCTTGACTTAGAACTTTGGATTTTTTTTCTCCAGTATGTTTTTATTTAATGAGCTATTTCTCTTTAAGAATAGCAAACCCCAAGTATTTTCAAATAAAGTATATAAACAGTACATAAGATTTAGAAAACACATGAAGAAAAGAAGTAGAGTTTAGTGATAAAGCATGTTAACACCATACACAGAATCACTAAAAGTGAAAGGAAATCAGGGAGGGGGAGGGGGGAGGACAGAAGGGGTGGGAGAAAGGGAAAAGGAGAGAGAAAGGGAAAGAAGGAGGAGAGAGGGAAGGAGGGAGAGAGGGAGGGAGAGGAGCAAAGAAGTCCATTCTAGCCATGTCTTTTATGCAGAGAAACAGAGGCACATCAAGATTTAGCATGCATTGTTCTGAACCAAGTCAGCTGCAGCAAACATGCACGTACATTAAAACTCAGTGATGAGATTCAGCAGAGCTCTAAGTTAAGAACGCCTTAAAAATATAAAGGACGAAGAGAAAGGAACCCAGGTACTCTAGCATAAGAGTTTAAAACAGAATTGTCAGGAGCAGTTTCTTTTGCAACTGATCTGAAAGTCAGAAAGGATATCATCAAAGAGACTAAATCACTCTGGTATATGATAGTTTAAAAAAAAAAAGCGGGAGGATAGATGGCTATTTTTAAAAAAAAGACAGGGGTGGAATTGAAAGAGGAACTCTGAGGACTGAGACTGTCACTTCGAAGTGACCTCCTTTCTCTTGAGGCACAATGGCCTGTATTACAGGGTCTCTGGGTCAGCCGTTCAGAATGAATCTTCCTGCTTAATCAGCCTCCTGATTGCTTGATTGTTGTTATTGTTTCTGTTGCAGTTTTTTACTCCATGTAAGATGCCACCCCCTTCTTCTGGGCATTGCTGCAGTCCTTCTGTAGGGGACTCCTGTCCTAGCAGTCAGAGCTGCCCACCATGGTGGCATCATAAGGATTCTCTCACAGCAGGACAGCACTCCCAAACTGCACACCATCTGGGAGGAACAGGGACAAAAGCTGCAGTAAGTCATTCATCCCACTGTGAAATTTTATGTAATTCACATAATATTTTAAAATTTATCATGTGACTATTTCCCCAATATATCCATGGCAAACAGGTTTATTTGTTAATAATCTCATGATTGTAGCTTTGTTTTGTTAGTTGCTTTATGCCTTACGTAAAAATGTCATCTTTTTATGGCTAACAAGGGAGTCCCGATTCAAAACCTTTTAATACATTGCCTTTTGTGCAGATGGGTTTTGCCTATTAATCATGCTTCAACAAGATTGAGTCTATGGTAATAGCATTTTAAGAACATGTCCATGATAAAGAAAAATCTTTAGTATTATGTTTTGACTGAATTTTATCTTTATACGATTGTGACATATACATTTTTCATGTAGCAAAACTGTCTTTTGGATTTAAATACAAAATCGACTAAAAAGGATTTAGCGCAATTTCCCATTGTTTTCTAAGGGTAAGACACGGCATTAGCACATAAACAGAAGTAATGAATGGGCGAGCAAGCACGAGGGCAGTGAAACAATGAGGAGGCAGAGAAAATCACTTCCAATGCTGTTGAACTGGAAGAAATTAAAGTGGGATTTTCTTGAGTGGGAGAGGTTCCACAGTGGTTGAATGGGACTGACCTAAGCCTCTGCGTATGTGTGGCAATCATGCGGCTTGGTCTCTTAGCAAGGCCTCTAACCGTGAGAGCAGGATCTCTCCCTGAAGCTTAACTAACCTTTGATAACCTGTTCCCCGTGCCGATTACCTAGCCCTGCCTCAATGTAAGGGGAGGAGCTCAGTCCTGCCTCAACTCGATGGGCCAGCTTTGCTTAAGCCCATGGGAGACCTGTTCCTTTCTGAATGGAGACTGAGGAAGAGTGGATGGAGAAGGGGGTAGATGGGAAAGGAGAGAGGATGGTAGAAGAGGATGGAGGGAAAACTAATTGGTATGTAAAATAAATGAAAAAAGGTTATTTAAATAAAAAATGATAGCTACAAATGTATTTTATAATTATAGCTTTGAGTAAGTGAAATATATAATGTGTTGTGGTTAATTTTCTTTGTCAGTATGGCTGGAGTTAGATCCAGGACATACTAGAGGTACGTCTATGATTGATTTTCTAGATATGAATGCCAAAGAGAAGATGAACCACAATAAGTGTCTGTGGAACCATCCCAAATAAGCTGGAATTCCAGACTGAATAAGATGGAAAAAGGAGAAAGTGAGCAGAGCACCAGAATTCATCTCTCCCTGCTTCCTGACTGTGATGCACCATGACCAGCTGCCTTAGCTGCCTTATACTCTGACCACCATGGCTGCCTTACCGTGATGGATGTTACGTCTTCTTTAACATAAAGAAAATAAATCCTCATTCCAAAAAAATAGAAAGAAGGAGAGAGAGAAGAGAGAGAAGGAAAGAATAAAGGGAGAAAGAGGGAGAGAAAGAGAGAGAGAAAAGAAAGAAAGAAAGAAAGAAAGAAAGAAAGAAAGAAAGGAAGAAAGAAAGAAAGACTCGCTGAGACCCTGGATCAGTTTTTATCAGTCACATGGTGGTCACAACCAAGTGTAGTTCAAAGGGATCTCACTCTTTCCTCCCACATCCCAGGGTACCAGGCACATGAACAGTGCATGTGCATACACTCAAGCATGTAAAATAAAAAGAAGCAAATCTTTTAAATGAACTTTCTTATTACCTTTGCTTCTCTTCTGGCCATCTCACCTTCTCAGAAAGCATCACATACTGCAGGATCCCTGTGAAATTCAAATTTGATTAGATTGAAAAGCAGAGTTTGCTGAAGCACAAATGGATGAAAACATGGGTATAGGTATTGTAATGTGGTCCTGAGTGGTTTTCCTTCACTTAATTTCCTTCTGAGAGAGTATTTGCTTGGCATCTGTCTTCCTAAACAACTGGAAAGTTGGCATTTTTCATGCAGTGTGCTGGTCATGTGGAGCACCAAAAGCAGGAAGCTATTTAACATGTGAAGGATGCTGTTAGAAGGATGCTAATAATAAATTAGTACAGATGCTATGGAAATCCTTATGGATGTTCCTCAAAAGTTAAAATGAGTACTGCCATATGATAACATTATGATGCTCCTGCAGAGAAACAATGAATAAATGGGACCTCCTGAAAATGACAAGTTTCTGTAACGCAAAGGACACAGTCAACAAGACAAATGACAGTCTACAGAATGGGAAAAGATCTTCACTAACCCACCATCAGACAGAGGTCTGATCTCCAAAATATACAAAAAACACAAGAAATTGGTCATTAAAAGAACACTAATCCAATAAAAAAATAGAGTACAGACCTCAACAGAGGAATCTAAAATAGCTGAAAGACAATTAAGGAAATGTTCAACATCCTTAGTCATCAGAGAAATGCAAATCAAAACAACTCTGAGATTCCATCTTACACCTGTAAGAATGGCCAAGATCATAAACACTAATGACAACTTATGCTGAAGAAGTTGTGGGGAAAAGGGAACACTTCTGCATTGCTGCTGGGAATGCAGCCCCTTTGGATGTCAGTGTGGTGATTTCTCAGAAAATTAGGAAACAACCTTCCTCAAGACCCAGCAATACCACTTTTGGGTATATATCCAAAGGATGCTCAACCGTACCACAAGGACATGTGCTCAACTATTTTCAAAGCAGCATTGTTTGTCATAGCCAGAACCTGGAAACAACCTAAATGCCCCTCAAACGAAGAATGGATAAGGAAAATGTGATACATTTACACAATGGAGTACTACACCGCAGAAAAAAATGATATCTTGAATTTTGCAGGAAAATGGATGGAGCTAAAAAACATACCATTTATAAATACACACACACATATATGAAATCCTTGAACATTACAACAAATCCTCTTCAGTTAAAAAGTAGAAAAAAAATGGTGAGGGGCCAAACCCCTAAAATCCATGTCACTGAGATCTGAGACTTGCTGTTACACTGCATCTAGCAGTCTCCTAATACTAGAAGTAGGGTTTGTCTTAGAAGTTACATAGCTCCAAATGTTATTAGGCTATATGCTAACCAATCTTCACATAAATTATAAACTATACAAAATTACAGAGAATGAGAGAGAGAGAGAAACCATTTGGCACCCTGGATTTGAGTTTGTATTTTAATCACTGATCAACTGGTCATTTTTGCACTGATTGACATTTTTACTTTCCATTATATTCCTTTAATATGTGTGTCTAGCATTTCAATAACAAATTTTGATATGAATATTGAGCCTGAAATAAGACATGATGCTCTGCTACTGAAAAACTTGTTTTGACTATTTTAATTAACTGGGCATCTGAAGTATGTATTTGAATAAGCTTGATGATTACAAAATAATCCTTGGGAATCTGGTTAGCATTAAGCTTATTCCGTAGACTACTGTAGGATTAGGTGATAGCTTAATAAAATTGAATCTTCCATTGTGTAACCATGAACATTGTTGCAATGCAGCTTGAAAAGAAAAATTTTAGAGGAAAATGATAATAGGAAAAATAAATCATTTGTTACACATTTTGTAGTCTTATTATGTGAAACTGATTTGCTTGAGTAGTTTCTCTCTATACCTCATTTGAAAATTGGTAAAAATGATCTCAGTAGATTGATGTCGTTCTGGGATCTTTATTTCCCGTGTGATGGATTGAACCCAAGGACCTCGCTCACACTTCAACACAATCTCTACCTTTGCACCTTTGTACTTTGCATCACCTAAAATTTTATGATAATGTATCATAAAGTCCAAAGGAATCTATAAGTACATAAAATTATTCAACAGTTCATCATTGGCAAAAGTTACAAATAAATAAACAAAAGTCAGTTTCCTACAAATTAGCCACGAGCAACTAAACATTTAATTTTTTTATTGTTTGTTTTTCAAGACAGGGTTTCTCTGCATAGCCTGACTGTCCTGGAACTAACTCAGTGCATTTAACTTTTAATAGCTAGTACTATACCTAACAGCATGGAAAGTTGAACTAAATACACAGAATCATATCTTCAAAACTACACGACTCTGATGAACATGCGTACTGCCGTATGTTCTGTTGGACTTTCAGTGAATTATTAGAAAATTAAGTCAAGAGACATGGGTCTTATAAATGTGACTTAGCACTAAATCTTTGACATTGGTTCCACATACAGAAAAATCAAGATTGGTTGGAAGCAAATGAACACATCAAGAATAGAAATAAAACGTTGTTTATTTCGAACTTTTTGTAACCACACAGTCAAAAAGTCTCAGTTATCGGTAACATGAATTTGAAGGCAGACAGGGAAGTGAAAAGGGGAAGGCTATAGAGCTCTTCTTACCAAGGCTGTTGGTGTGGGGTGGGTAGAAGTGAAGTTATCTGATAGTTTGGGAGCACATTTGGCTTTTTTTTTTTGTTAATCCTGCAGAGGAAGTAGTATAATAAACAGAGAGATGGATAGTCATTATCATTTTATGTGGGTCCCGTGGGCAGCAGTGGTGAACTGGTGAACCACCAGAAGGATTGGTTGCTGTAGACTTTGTTCAAATCATGTATGGTCTGCCTACTGTCGGTTTGTATATCCTGGCCCTCAGAGAGCATCTTGTAAAGAAACAGTGAGAATATTTCCTAACTAACAACACTCTGCAATTCTCTCAAGAGAGAGGGCACAGAGGAGGAGCCTTTGTTCTGTCTTGAGGGATTATGAGTAAGCTCTACATGCAGTAAGCATGGAGCAGCAGTGAATTTACACAGAGTGCACATTATAAAAATTTAATCAATTTTTTTCCTACTTTCTAACTACAAAGTGCCCATATTGCTCCACTTGTTTTTCTGTTGTCATTATTCTGAGATAAAGATTGCTTCCAGGGCTGCCCATGTTCTACTTTTATTGTCTCCCCCTTCCCTGGTGTCGATGATGCTATGAATCCTAACAATGCTGTCCATCACCTGAATTCGTAAGAATCCCTGCTCCTCTTAGTGCCCAGGGATCACTTAGTTCATACAAAGCTAATTCGGTTGTCAAATTAGAAAGGAACCATAAAATGTCTGATAGGTTCTGTGCAGCTTCACCTTTTAAAATTGGATGCACAGTAATCAGTTCTATTTTTTGATATCAAAAGCAGAGTGTGATTCTAAGTTATGTGCTGTGCTGTGCCATGGAGGTGGTATTATGAAAGCCGCTGGTATGAAGGGTTATTTATGGTTAAAAGGCCAGATACTCTTCATTGGGAAGTTTAAACCGCACCACTGCTTCTTTTCTTAAGCTTTTGAAGTGTATCTCTCTTTATTTCTTAGCATAATGTACTTTTGACTTTTGGAAATCATGATCCTCACATTTCTTCAAACCTTCTAGAATCTGTTTTATGTATGAACTAAGTGGCACAATACAGTGTAACCCATTTTAAGAGGGAGAGAAAATTATTCCCCATAGTAGCTTGAAGGAATCTTGATGTCTTGAGTTTTATTTTTTATCTGTTGATAAATCCCAAGTTTTTTCATAGACTGGTTACAGTATACCTTGCATATTACATTTTGGTAATTATCACCTTCTCCACTATGGTTAGAGGTATATAATATTCAGTTCATGTGCATAACTTTCTTTTAGGTTTATATCATTCCAAATCCATGCTACGGTGACTCCTAGCACACAAGACGCATAGTGTCTCCACCTGTGTTTCAGAAGGGGACTCTGATGTTCAGATCTTCCTTTCAAAACAATGGAGCTTATTTGCTTAGAGGTAAGCTGATTACTCCATGTCTGAGATGACAAGATGTTAGTCTTTTAAAACTCCTTGCTACAGAAAGTAGAACAACAGCAGAAACTTATATCAGTTCGAGAAAACTGATGGTGATCCCACCACAATTATTTGCATAAGTATATGTAACAGAAGTGTATGCATGGCCGAGTTCCCAACAGGAGAGAGAGTGGTGAAGAGGATTGTCTTTGTAGAGATGTTGGTGGAAAGGGAAAGTATGAATGTGTCTGACATCACCAGTGGACTCCAGCACCCAATTCTTTTAGTATTGCTCATTTCTGATAAAGTCCACTCTCTTCACATGTGAATACTTTCTTCTAACAGATGTCTCTTTCATTTGGGCCCTTACTGTTATATAACTGAGACGTAAATATAGTATCCTCTTCCATGTTCCAGCTCTTTCTCTCCCTGCCACCCTGAATCTTACACCCTGAATCAGATCATTTTCTCTCCCTCTGATGTTACTCACTCTTGGGTTTTTTTGTATTTATTTTTTGCAAGGGTTTTCTAGCATCACAGAACTTATTCTCTCTCTCTCTCTCTCTCTCTCTCTCTCTCTCCTTCTCTCTCTCCCCTCCCGTGTGTGTGTGTGTGTGTGTGTGTGTGTGTGTGTGTGTGTGTGTATGTGAAGGGAATTTATTAGAATGGCTAACAAGCTTTGGTCCAACTAATCCAACAATGGCTAACTGTGAATGGAAAGTACAAGAACCTAATGGTTACTCAGTTCCCTGAGGCTGGGTGCCCTAGGCCGTCTTTTATATTTTCTAGAATCCCAAAGAAGTACCCTGTTCCAGTAAAAGAATGGATGTACTGACAAGGTGAGGGCAAGCAGGAGAAGAATGAACAAAGCCTTCCATCGTCCATTATCCTTCTGTTGGCTTCCAGCAGAAGATGAGGCCTAGAATAACGAACGGTGTGCCTTCCTGCTCCAAGATCTGGATTAAAGAAATGGGTCTTCTCACCTCGAGATCCAGATCAAAAGCCTGGGACTTCCAGCCTTAAGATCGGGATCAAAGGCATGTTGTCTTTCTGCCTCAAAATCCCGATCCCAAGTGTGCCCTCCATTTCTGAATTGTAGTTCATTCTGGTTCTAGTCAAGTTGAAAACCAAGAATAGCCATCCCAGTTTGAAAATTCCTCTAACATTTCCTCATAGGAAAAGAAAGAACATTTCAGTTGACTTTCTTCACAATGCCAGGATTTTCCTGTAAAGATTCCATTGTTCAACATTTAATCAGTTTACTCTTTGAAAACATATATGCTTATTTTAATAATCATTAAAGGTTTTAAGGTTATGGTTCAGTGATAAACTGCCCATATGCCCAGAATGTGGAAGACACTTGATTTAATCCTCTAAGGAAAAGATGAGAAAAAAATGAAAAATTGGTAAGAACTACCTCTTCTAAGAAGCATCAGTATCAGTTCCTTCCTACAGATAGCGTATTATATTGAAATCCTCCATATTATATTAAAAGAAAACCTAGGAAGACTCTAAATTGAAGAAAAGTAGGCAGATAGAAGATCCTCAGGTTCTGAGACATAGCACAGCCCTGGGTGCTATGGTTTACTTTGCGTTTTGAATATCCTGTGGTTGCAGTAGGATGCATGATTAATCATATATATTAAAATCCCACCATCAAACCCTGCCTTCTCTAGTAAGAAATCCAGCTAGGTAACAGCTTAGATGATGAACTTCCAGTTAACCACAGATCTACTGCAGATAGGCTATGGTTCTGGCTCCATCCAGACCACAGAACAGGAAAGGGGAATCTAGACACCAATTCTTACAAGGTTTAATTAAGACATTCTAAGATGAAATATATGAGCAAGGAAAGTCAATATCATGATAGAGAAATCTACAGATACAGCTGAGTCAAGCTTGTGGAAACCCATGAACTCTAGACCAACAGCCATGAAGCCTCCATGAGAATGACCAGGTCCTCCATATGTGAGAGACAGTGGTGAAGCTAGGACTATCTGAGAGGACCCTGGCACTAGAACCAAGATCTGTCCTTGGTGCATGAGCTAGTTTGTTGGAGCCCATCCCTATGGTGGGATGCCACTCTCAGTCTTAATGCAGGGGGAGGTGCTTGATCCTGACACAACTTAATGTACCGGACTTTGTTGACTCCCCACAAGAGCATTGAGAGGAATGGATGGTAGGTGGGTTGGGGGAGGTTTAGGGGGTGGAAGGAGGGGTGCAAAGGATAACTGTGGTTGAAATAAAAAGTAAAATTTAAAAAAAATTAAAAAGTAAGCTAGAATTCATAGATCAAAGATACCAGCTCACTATCAACTGATACATTCACATTAAAACAGGCAAGGGAAGCAAAGATTCTTGCACATCAACCCCACCCTGAGCACAGAACCATACAGCAGTGAAGGAGTCTCTAAAACATAAGTCTGTTTCTGACAGGTAGGGAACATATTGGTTCTCACAGAGGGAAAGGAACAATTCTTACTGAGAACTCAAGAACAATTGCAGTGGGTTTTTGATCCTACTGCACGTACTGGCTTTGGGGGAGCCTAGGCAGTTTGGATGCTCACCTTACTAGACCTGGATAGAGGTGGGCGGTCCTTGGGCTTCCCACAGATCAGGGAACCCTGATTGCTCTTCGAGCAGATGAGGGAGGGGGACTTGATTGGGGGAGGGGGAGGGAAATGGGAGGCGGTGGCGGGGAGGAGGCAGAAATCCTTAATAAATAAATAAATATTAAAAAATTACAGAAATGAGAACAACGATGGCTCAGCTGTGAAGAGTCAGCTCTTCTCTTCCAGAGCATAGAGCTTGGTTTCCAGCACTCACACTGGGTGGCTTACATGGCTGAGATTTCAGCTCCAGGGGACCCAACATCCTTTTTCAGCTCTCTCTCTCTCTCTCTCTCTCTCTCTCTCTCTCTCTCTCTCACACACACACACACACACACACACACACACACATACATACACACACACACGCTCCTTAATAAAAATAGAAATAAAAGATAAGCATTTTTTAAAAACTAATCATAACAATTGTAATTTAAAAGTAACAGAGAAGAACAACAAAATAGTCGGTTCTTTCAAGGCTCACAAACCAAAAAACCCAAAACCAACCCCCCCCCTCAAAAAATAAACATTACCAATCAACAGGAATAAATAGGTGACTCTACAGGTCTTTCAGAAATCAAAAAATATTAACAGAATATTCTTTCAAGCTAAAATTATGAACAGAGTATAAAATTTCTTTCACACAGGGAAATCCATCCTTTGCTACTGTTTCTTAAAACATTCATTTCTCTCTTCCAGTCTGTCATGTACTCTCAACACACACATCCATGGACATGAATATTTTTACATGGAGATCATCAGTGATACTTTAACTCAGTGCTCCTGACAAAGGTTTGTAAGTCAAAACTTTATATGAATAAAATATAGCCTATCTCCAAATGCTGGATTGCTTTACAAATTCATCTTTTAGATATAGCTGGAATTTACTCAGATTTCTATATATCTGTTAATCTCAGATTTATTTTTAATAGTTAAACATTTACCCCGGACTACTTGCAGATAATTTGTTATGTTGCTATGATATAAGTGACTTTCATCTTAAAGTAAATCTTACATAGGCCAGCAGAGGAATCAGAACAAGAGTTCTAGTTCTATTGTTCTGTCTATATATCTTTGGATCAGTATGTTCTGGTTCAATCATAGAGATAAAAATGACTCAAATCTTGTCTTCTCAGTATGACTCATAGTTTAATAGTAAGAATATACATAACAGAAAGTTTTCTTAATTGGGAATATGAAAATTTGACTGCAATGACCTAGTACTACCTTAAGCTATTCCCTTTCACTGTCCTGTTGTAGTGCCCCCAGGTGAGGGTGCCTGCACTGTGAAGGCAGTGATCCTGGAGGCACGATTGCTATTTTGAACTGAGGTAGAGGTAAGAGCCAGCACCTGGCTGTCTTGTTTTTCTGACTTTTAGGTTAAACCCCAATCTCTCTCTTTGTTTTTTTTTTATTAATCGTGTTAACCACTGCAGCTCTGAGTGTACAGTGAACTCACCTGGGAGATGAAGCATCATCAAAATTTCCTCAAGTAGCTCAGGAAAGGAGATGGCAAAAAAACAGGTTTTGTCTCGTTTTTTTTCTTGTGCTTTAACATCAGTCAGTGTTGGACTGACAAATTCAGTTGCTTGTATTTTCCAAATTTTTATACTCTAGTACTTTTAGTGAATCTTTGGAGCTAAAACCATGGAAACCAATGTTTTTATAGTTAGCCCCTGATTTTTAGTAAATAAGTTTTTTTTTTCTTCAGATGAGCACCAGGTTTGTTGGATGGCTGACTTGTTTAGGCATTCTTCAGTCTGTTTGCTTATTGACAAATAATTACTGAGCCCTTTTTATGGACAAGACATTATCTTATCACTAAGGACAAAATACCAAGCAGAGTAGAAATATGTTTTATCTTCTTAAGATATATACTCTAGAGCTTGGTGGTGGTGGCAAACGCCTTTAATCCCAGCACTCGGAGAGGCAGAGGCAGGTGGATCTCTGTGAGTTGAGGCCAAACCTGTTCTACAGAAGCTAGTCCCAGGATAAGCTCCAAAGCTACAGAGAAACCATGGCTCGAAAAAACCAAAACCAGACCAAAACAAAACAGAACAGAAGATATTTACTCTAGTATGGAAATTATCTATGATCCAGGTAGAGTAAACACCTGTGAAAACGCACCTAGAGCAGGGTAGTGCAGGGTAAACCTGCGGGATTTGTAATCCACAGAAAGACTGTAGGAAAACTCACCGAGGATGTGCTACAGGGCTTGAAAAATGTTATGAGGAGTTGATTAGTACTGAGTAGAAGCACCGCTGTCCTGCTTCAATAACAAGCAAACAAAAATATCCAATCACAAGCCTGTGCCATTGTCCTGTGGCAGAAGGAAGCCACTAAAGGGTTGCCAACCACACAGCAGGTGGGATCTTGGATTTCTCACAAATCTCTGCTCATACTCTAAGATGGAAATTACTCTAGAAAATGTTAATAACAAACCAGTGTAGTTTCTTAAATTTGTCTTTTCGCACTGGGTGGGTGTACTGGTTTGTAGAGTGCTCAGATAAAAACTAGTTTGAGGTTCCAGAAATCAGCTAAGAAGGGACATTAGTAGTTAGGACAAGTCCCAAGTCTGCAAACTGTGGTTGTTCAGGTAAAACATGGCCTCATATTTATTCTTGTAAATCTGGGTTGGTAAGAACAGAGCCATCTATAAACATAAGAAAATGGAAATATTGAAACAGAGACAAAGTTACTAAATAGGCTTAAAATTTTTATGAACTAGCCCTTTAACAAAAAATGTTACCAACCCCTAGACTAGAGGAGCCATGATAGAAACTGATGGAGCTCAGTAGACTTGGGTACTATTTCTGAGTTGATCTGTTTTCTTGATTCTGACTTCAATCAAGTGTTGTAGGATGTTGCTTGTTTGTTCCCAGCTACCCAAATTCAAAATAACCACACAGAAACTAAATTATTTAAATTACAGGTTGGCCAATCACTTAAGCACATTGTTAGCTAGCACTTATATTTTTGGTTAACCCAATTTTATTGTTTTATATTTTACTATGAGACTCATGGCCTACCAGCAATATTCCAGTTGGCAGCTCACATCTTTCTCCTCTGGTGGCTCAATGGATTCTCTCTGACTCCACCTTTTTCTCACAAAATTTAATTTAGCTTTCCCAGCAAAGCTGTATTCTGCCCTATCACATACCAAAGCAGTTTCTTTATTCATTAACCAATAAAAGCAACACATGTACAGAAAGATTTCCCACATCATTTCCCTTTTTCTGTTTAAATAAGAAGGAAGATTTTAACTTTAACAAAGTAAGATTATATATAACAAAACAGGTATCAAACAAGAATTACAGTTACAACATTTATATTTACTTTATTTTATTATAATCAAGGAAAACTATAATTATAACTACCTATTTTTAACTCCATTAAAGACTCTAGAAGTATATAATATTACCTAAGTAAATAGGAAGTGTATTGTAAGCAACTTTTAAAACTTTAGAAGTGACAGAGGCATCTCACTGCCTGGATAGTCACCCAAAGTTTTTTGTATTATTGGGGCACCCATCTTTAATCTACTGGCCCATAGTATTTAGCAGACTTTTCATGAAGCAGGAAATTTTAAAGACTGTTCACCTATATTCGTAGTTTGTCTGTCATGTGTGTGTGTCCCGTAGAGTGTATGACAGACTCTTTTATGAAGCAGGAACCCTAAAGAATCATTTCACCTTCTTTAGGCAACTTTTGCAGTCATTTTTTGTGGGTCCTGCATGTCTAATTTATCAAGCGGTCCAGGCAAGAGCAGTTTCTTGCCCAAATAGCTAGTAAACTCCCTAAGTAGCCTCTTTGATGCCCATCTTCCTCTTGAAGTAATTGGTGCTGCCAGCAGCAGGTGTGTCTCATTGTCATGAAAAGTTTTAAGTCTTTGAAAGATCTGAGGAATATCTATACATCTGAAATACATCTCTGTACATCTAGAAAACCTAATTAACATGACTACAAGCTTGACCATTTTAGATGACTCTCTATTAACCTATATTTTTAATTATATATTACATTTTAAATGAGCTGCACAATCACAGTATTTTAATCAAGAGCAGAAATATACATATAACAAAATTGACCTTAAATTTGCATCAATAAACCAAGATCCTTACCAATAGAAAGTATTCATCTATATAGCAGTCAAGATATCATCTTTTTGTCTAGAATGTTATTTTCTATAAAGAACATTTCCAACTTATTGCTAAATGTTATTCTATTCTTGTATAACTGACTTAGAATCTGCATGTGTATGACCTTATATATGGTAATGACCATATGAGTTTTCGGGATATGATTGATGAAACCTGAAAATCTATTCTTCAACTCTAAACAAAGAAGAAAGAAGAAAGGAAGGGAAAGCCTGAGAGTAGGTGGGAGAGAGGGAGGAAGGAAAGAGAAGTTTACAATTTTAAAAATTATTTTGTTACACAATAATGTCTCTCAGTTTACTTCTATATTTTATAGTTAATATATTTTCTAACTTTTTTAGTTTGTTAAGACAAGATGTAGTAGTTTCGCAGGTTAGAGCTTGAGTGTTCTCCAAAGACCAAATGTCCAAGGCGCTGTCTCCATTCTGTGACACTTATAGAAAAGTGTGTGAAAACCATTAGGAGGTAGAGGCTAGTAGGACAGAATCAGGTCACTGACTGGTGTTTTGCTCTGGAAACAGATACTGGAACTCTGGCTGCTTCTTCCTTTTGCTTCCTGGATTTTGTTAAAGGAGCAGTTTTGCCACCACTCTGCATTACCTCCCTTGATACTTTGTCCTGGAAGCACTAAAACAGTTGATCTGCTTGATATTGGACCAAACCCTCTGAAAATGTGAAGCCAAACGTTCTTCTATTCAGCTGATCGTCTCAGGTATCATTGTGGCATAACTGTCACATTGGCACAGTGATAGAAATCTCACCAACACAATTTCTTTTCTGAAATGCATTACCAGTGATCTAAACTCCCCCAACTCACAAAACCTTCAAATCACTGACATCCATGGCTGCATATTTCTTAATATATCTATATTTGGCATTTTTACTTGTCCCAAATATGCTTCTTTGTATTCAACATATAACTTCTTGTTTTGTTTCTATTCTGTGCTTTGCATTTCTTTGTAATCTTGAGTGACCAGAAAAAAGCTAATCCTGTATATGGCATGGGGAAGGTACCAGCCACAGGACTGGGCAGTGTTTGGGTGCTGGAATTGCAAATTCTGAATAGCTGAAGCTAAACAGCTAATGTAGTAATAGGAGGGGCAGGGCTGCGTCCCCAGCATCCCGGCCGCCTGGCTAGCTTATGCCCCGAAATAACAACACACAAATTATATCCTTTTAAACACTGCTTGGCCCATTATATCTAGCCTCTTCTCGGCTAACTCTCACACCTGGACTAGTTCATTTCTAATAATGTGTGTAGCACCCCTCGGTGCGCTTACCGGGAAGATTCTAGCCTACATCCATCCTGGGTCGGAGCTTCATCGCGTGTGCCCCCTAGAGCTGAGTTATGGCGCCTGTCTGAGGCGTCTACCTCACTTCCTCTTCCTCCCAGCATTCTGTTCTGTTTACTCCTCCCACCTATGTTTTAACCTATGAGGCCAAGCAGTTTCTTTATTACTTAACCAATGACCTTCCTCCATCAAGCTAAGTCCTGATGGAGGTGCTGGAGAGGGCTGTGGGAGAGGTTCTGCCTGCTTGTCTTCTGTTGGGCTGCTGAGCTTGCTCTGGTAGAAAACAATGAACATCAGCCACTAACCATTACCTTCCTAGTTAGCTAAGCAGTTTAGTGTAAAAAGCAGGAGGAATTTCCTCCCTCTCTCACCATTATCATATTCTTCCTTGGACCCCTGCTTCTCATCTTCCTACAGAATAAGTTAAGACTGGTCTACTAGATGAAGGCAGACAATTCTTTCTAGACTGGTGGGGTCTTTGTAGTCCCTTGTGGCTAGTGGCTGTCCTATACAGAGCTACTTTCCTCATTTTTAAATCTGCTTTTATCACACATTTTGCTCATTATATGCTAGGAATATATGACCCAAATATCACCGTATAAAATAACCAAATGCTCAAAAGTGGAAGGATTAATTAATGCTCTTGACTTCATGGTTTAGTTGTTGTTGTTGTTGTTGTTTTTTAACGCAGAAAACATGTTCTAGACTTTGAAAATATGCAAAGTCATATAGTTATAATGGCAGGGCAGTAGGACCAAAACTAAGAAATAGGAGGGGGAGGGTGTTGTTCTCTTGCAACACTACAACTCCCAGCGTTCCCCTGGGGACACATTTCCCAGAAGCCTTTGCATCCTCCGTTAAAAGCAAGGACAAGTCACGAGTTCGCCCCTTTCTTCCGCCTCCCCTAGTGTGTCTGCACGTTTTCCCCTACCTGTTTGTTATCCCTCCCCCCATTAAAGTGTACCACGTGGGACCGCCGCGTGTCTGTGTCTTTTCCCCACGTAATCGTCTTTACCCCCATAGGACAAACAGGAATTAAGAACAACATTTTGGTGCCGCCGCCTCGACCCGGAGACCTCTCCGTCCGGTGCCCGAGGCTTTTGCCTCTGGGTTTCGCCGAGAAGGTCTAAAGAACCGACAGCCTTCACTCACCTCCACCTGTTCTCCACGGCCAGTGAGTTAACCTGAGTTGGCTTCCTTCCCCCCAGGGCGTTCAAAGACTGTCCAGCAGGCTTTCTTTGAGCACCCTGGACACTGGACTAGGTTGCTAACCTGCCTCCCCCTGTTTTTTGCCCTCGGCCGAAACGCTCAGTCCGCGCACCCGGAGTTCGGTGCTCTGGGCTTTTTCTCTTTTTTTCTCTTCTTCCTTTTCTTCTAACTTTTTCCTGTCCCCTTCGGGCCGCTCCTTGCAGCGCCTTCGGGCCGTACGCAGGCCCTAAAGAGTTAGCACGCCCCAAGAACGCAGGGATGCCAGTGCTCTTGGCTTGCCGTGTTCGCGGTAATTGTCTCCTCCTAGCCGGGGCTTTTTCTCCCCCGTATGGTAGCTGGGTTCGGGGCCAGTTACCTTTTGCGGACAGACTTCGTTTCAGTCATGGGCTCTATAACCAACCCCCACATCTGGAAGGCTGGTGCAATGCCATCCCTCCAGGGACCCTCTGCTCCCGCCACCGCTATGGATCCCGCGGACAAACCGCCGCGCCGCTATGGATCCCACAGACAAACCCCAACCCCCCTGCCTTCACACACCCCCCCCACCGCACCTCGAGGGGCCACTCGCTCCGCCCAGTCGAGTGACAGCAATTGGCTCATATTTATTTGAGCAATTTTCAAATGTTTTCAGTCATTTTAAGTTCATCTATTAAGAGTTTTCAGTTTACCCATTCCTTTTTCTTTCAAGGTTTACTCCCCCATGTCGCCTCTGGGCGTTTCATTCCTAGGTCTCCAGGAGTCCCGCATAAATATTCTTCTGGGTCACCTACCCGCTCCCTCTCCGAACCAGCCTCACCCCACTTATCCCGCAACAGGTCACGCATGTCTTCGGATTCTTCCCTGTCTCCTCTCCGCCACAGGTCACACAGGCAGCTTAAAGCGGACGGTCTTAACCCCCGGCTTCTCATCGGAGACCTCTCCCCTTCCTGACCACCTGCTCACTCCCCTCCTTTCTCACTTACGCTCACTACTATGGGACTTCACAGATCACTCACTACCTCGACCATGTGCTAATACATGTCCGCCGCCAGTTAAAATAGGGGATGAGGTATTACTCTCACCCCCAGGCCAGCGCCCTTCACCCCTTTCCCCTAAATGGCAGGGCCCTTTCAGAGTAATTCTTTTAACTCCCACAGCTGCTAAGCTTAAAGGAATTCCTCATTGGATTCACCTGTCACATCTTAAACCGTTTATCTCCACAGCTCAAGATAATCCCTCATACACGGTGACTCAAACCGGACCCTGTACTCTTAAGTTCCAAAGGACGCAGGATTCAGCCCCCTCTACTACAGTCTAAGGAAAACAATGGTCCCGATCCGTCGCTGTGTTAACACACCCTCCCTTCTTTAAATTCATAAATAACTGTCTAGCTGTCGTTATAGGTACCCCCATCAAATACGGAGTCAAGTGGTAAGCAGATTCTCATCTACAAAGCTCTTTAACATAACAGGCCAGCCGCTGACTGCAGCAGTGGCCCCTGAAATGTTAAGAGATGTATGGTTAGAATCTATTTCTTTTAAGACAGTTTCCTTAAGCTCCAGGATGCCAGCCCAACGGATCAAACACAAAGGAATAAGTATCACTTAATTTTTTTATCATTCTTAACCCCGGACATCCTAAGACCCCCTCACCTGGATCTCCTCCTCCCCCCTCACCCCAGCTCCCCCCCAAAAAATTCCCCCACTTCTTTTAATTTTCTTCCTTTACTAATGCAACTTTTGCCTTCCAGCATCTTAATGATGACCCAGCTACTCAGGAAAAGCCACACAGATTTCTTCAATCAGCCACCTCAGATGACAGCCAGGACTTCAAATGTCAGTGACCAACTACACCAGCCAGCAACCCTGGACATCAGTAACCAACTACACCAGCCAGCAACCCTGGACATCATTGACCAACTATACCAGCCAGCAACCCTGGACATCAGTGACCAACTACACCAGTGACCACAAACGCCAATGGGACATTGCCAAAATAATCGGACATTCCCTGGACCCCTCAATGCCCAAAGCCAGCAGGAAGCAGCCATGAGAGACCGGACTACGTCCCTATTCCCTACCCCTTAAGGTCCCCCAGTTTTTTTTTAATCAAACCAAAAGGGTGAAATGTTGTTCTCTTGCAACACTACAACTCCCAGCGTTCCCCTGGGGACACATTTCCCAGAAGCCTTTGCATCCTCCGTTAAAAGCAAGGACAAGTCACGAGTTCACCCCTTCCTTCCGCCTCCCCTAGTGTGTCTGCACGTTTTCCCCTACCTGTTTGTTATCCCTCCCCCCATTAAAGTGTACCACGTGGGACCGCCGCGTGTCTGTGTCTTTCCCCTGCGTAATCGTCTTTACCCCCATAGGACAAACAGGAATTAAGAACAACAGAGGGAGTGACATCAGAAGGTTGCAGGCCAAACTATATTATATATTTGTAGGAAGATGGCCTTACATAACACCAAGTTAAGAAATATGTGACATACACATATGCACACACAGAGTGAGAGCGTGGGGGGAAGAGCCATCAGATGAATATTAAAGTCAGCACACTGCAATTCCATTGACAAGCTTCCACAACAGAGCAGAGACAGGAGTGCTACACACCAGACTTAGCAATGATGTGTTGTGACCCCCCCCATCTTCATGCTAATCAGTAACTTTGTAAAATCTTACTCCATTATTGTTGCTGCTGATGGTGAATAAATGTGAGATCATTTCCCTCTCTTCTAAAGTTAGCAGACAGAATTGTTTGAAGCAGTCACAGATACAGTTGAGTAAAGGTAACAAGCCCTGAACCTGTCCCGACTGCCATTAGACACCACTACCACATAATCAGTACAATAAGGGCTATCACTGCCAAGTCGTGGAATGGTAGAGATCGATGCCCTAAAACACTGCGTTCTCCTCTCTAAGAGAAATGAGACATTTTCCTGCTGTTTGACCATGGAGAAGACATTGCTATCTTTGTGATCCACCAATATCTTCCCGCCTGAGAAGGTGAACACAGCACAGAAGCATTATCTCTTTTTGTTTTCTTCTTACCTAATGTCCCAGATGTATCTTCTGTTCACCTTTGTTAGTGTCACTTGCCCTAAAATATCTCTGAAACTATCTGTAGCTGTAGGAAGTGCAACTCAACAGGGCCACACTTGCCTACCATATGCAATGTCCTCCATTCAACAGCGCCAGTGCCAAAATCGCACACAAGGCAATTCTCCCTTGTGAGACATCAGCTTCCAGGATTTCACCTCTGGGTGGATTTCTTTATTGGAAGGGAAGGACAGGTGGTTCTGTGGGCTGTGGTTCTCTGGGCTTTTCCCTGAAGCCCAGCAGCGCTGAGCCTTCTTGGTTAGTCAGTGTCACCTTGGGCTGCCAGGAGGAGGAAGTGGAGGTTGGCTTTCTACAGTGAGACTTGGGAGGGACGACAGAAAACAAATAAAACAACAACAACAAAAACACCTTTTTGTTCCTAAAAGCAGGGTGCAGACTCTGTGGGATGAGAAGGTGGAAACAATGCCCAAGGGGTCTTAGAATGACAAAGCAACTTTGAATAGGAAGCTTCTGCAGAAATTGTGAGTTTGAGGCATTCCAGGCAGAAGTGAGTAATAGGAGAATAAAGAGTTCCCTGTGGAGTACTTGCCTCCCTGCTGTGCCGCGGGTCAGGCCAGGCTTAAAGAGAGGCTCACTCTTCATCAAAGAGAATGCTTTTTGCTTTTCAGAGTTTCTCAACTGGCTGCCTGTTGCCGAGCTTCATTCACAGGACCGCTGCTTAAAATCTCTGGAGAGATTTTGACTCTTAACCTTTGAACACTGTCTTTTCTCCTTCCTTGACTGATATCATCCTTAAAATGACCAAGTCTGCAGAGAGCAAGCGAGACAAGTACACAGC
Source organism: Microtus oregoni (assembly GCF_018167655.1). NCBI lineage: Eukaryota > Metazoa > Chordata > Mammalia > Rodentia > Cricetidae > Microtus > Microtus oregoni. The sequence continues at coordinate 36,847,858 of NW_024543070.1, read as the reverse complement.
TACCTTGAGTCAGAGGCCAGTTGAGCAGCCACTGGCTGGTTCCCTCTTCCTTAGTCGACCTCTCTGACCCTGTTGGAAAAATTTTAAATCTCCTTCGCATTATACTTTTAATGAGGCTGTTTACCCTGAATACTAGATGAGACCGTAACTGAGTAATCAATTCTGCATTCTGAGCACAGCTGACAGAGCAGACTCTTCGGCCCCTTACATTTTGACCTTTAACCCAGAAAATCCCAGTACCTCATACAGCAGCACACTACAAGGGTGTCATTGTCAAAAGTCTCAGGAACCTAGAGCTTTTGGGGACTACTTTTGACAAAAGTTACAGTCTTAATTTGTAGCTTTATGACTGGCTCAATTCATTATACATATAAATTCTGGAAGAGTTCTGGCAAACTGTTTGAACTCATATTCTCAAAGTGTGTGTGTGTGTGTGTGTGTGAGAGAGAGAGAGAGAGAATGAGAGAGAGAGAGAGTGTGTGTGTGTGTGTGTGTGTGAGAGAGAGAGAATGAGAGAGAGTGTGTGTGTGTGAGAGAGAGTACATAAATATCCTCAAAGTAGTATGTGTGTTTGTGTGTGTACATAATATCCTCAAAGTAGTGTGTGTGTGTGTGTGTGTGTATACATAAAATCCACAAAGTAGTGTCTGTGTTTGTGTGTGTACATAATGTTAAGTCTGGAGCATAGCCCCAGCCCCATTCTGGGAGTTGCATTGGTCTGGACTCCAAATCCCAGCATGCCAGGTCCTGACCCCTCCCCACCACTCCCACAGGGTATTTAAGTGGGCTTTCAGAGGAGCAACGCTTGGTTCCAGGTTTGCATTGGCTCCCTACCTTTCTGTCTCTAAGCCATGTGCTCAGCCACCCAAGAGCACCGTATTCAATAAAATGATGGGCATTTTAATTTGGTTTGATCTGACCTAATTGGAATTCTTTGTGCCGGCGGAACCACCTGTTTTAGGATTTTTTCCTAACACATAACATCCTCAAAGTAGTGTGTGTGATTGTGTGTGTGTGTGTGTACATAATATCCTCAAAGTAGTTTTATGTGTATGTGGAGATGTACATAATATCATCAAAGAACTGTGACTCTATATATGTATGTGTGTGGGGGGGGGTGTACATTATGTTAGTGCATGAAGGACAACCTCAACCTCCATTGTTCCTCATTGCTGTCTGTTTTTCTGTTTTTGTTTTGTTTTGTTTGTTTGAGACAAGATCTTTTGTTTGAAGTGTGTTAAGGCTGGCTGCCTAGACCCAAAGAAGGCCTGTCTCCTCCTCCCAGGTACAGAATTCTGAGTACAAGCCATCTTTCAAAGGCTTTTAAATGCAAGCCGGATTTCAAGCCCACATCATTGTCTTGCATAGCAAACATTTGTAGTGAGGAGCGGCTCCCACCACCCAGCTAGCTTTACCCAAAATAATTACACGGAAACTGTATTCTTTTAAATACTGCTTGGTCCATTAGTTCTAGCATCTTATTGGCTAATTCTCACATCTTGATTAACCCATTTCTAATAATCTGTGTAGCACCACAAGGTGTGGCTTACCAGCAAAGATATTAACCTGCGTCTGTCTCGGAGAGGAGAATCATGGCAACTCTGCCTCACTTCCATTCTTCCCAGCATTTTGTTCTGTCTACTCTGCCTAACTAATTTTCTGTCCTATCATAGGCCAAGCAGTTTCTTTATTAATTAACCAATGAAAGCAACAGATAGACAAATGACCCACCTCCATCATTTCCCCTTTTTCTGTTTAAACAAAAAGGAAAGGCTTTCACTTTAACACAGTAAATTACATATAGCAAAACAGTTATAAAGCAAGAATTACAGTCACAATATTTATATCTATTTTATCTTTTATCATAACTAAGGAAAACTATAACTATCCATTCTTCAGCTCCATCAAAGACTCCAGAAGGATATAATATTACCTAATTAAACAAGAAATAAACAATTTCCAAACTCTAGAAATGACAGAGACAGCTCTCTGCCTGTATAGTCACCCAACATTTGTTTGCACCATCGGGGCATCCATCTTCGGCCTACAGGCCCATAGTATCCAGCAGACATTTCCATGAAGCAGGAAATTGCAAAGACAGTTTAGTCAGTTTCTGCTGTGTCTTGCAGAATGTCTCGCAGACTCTTTCATGGATCAGGAACCCCAAAAGACCATCTCACCTTTAGGTAGGTTAAGCAGTCCTCTCTCTGCCAGTTCTTTGTGTCCAGTTTATGCAACAGTCCAGGCAAGAACAGTTTCTTGCCCAGATGGCTATCAAACTCCATAAGGAGCCTCTTCAATGCCCATCTTCCTCTTGAAGTAGATTGGTGCTGCCAGAAGCAGATGTGCCTCATTGTCCTGAAAAATCCTAAGTTATTAAACTATTAAATGCCATATTCTGCAGTGTTTGAAAAATATGAAGAATGCCTATCTAACTGAAATTTATCTCTATATATCTAGAAAATCTAATTAACATTACTACAAGCTTTACAATTATTGATGATTATCCATTAGCAACCTATATGGTGGAGGAAGGTCATTGGTTAAATAAAGAAACTGCCTTGGCCCTGATAGGACAGAAAATTAGGTAGGTGAAGTAAACAGAACAGAATGCTGGGAAGAAGGGAAGTGAGCTAAGACGCCATGCTTCTGCTCTCTGGGGCAGACGCGATGAAGCAAGCCACCAGGTCAGACATGCCGAATCTTTCCCGGTAAGACTAGTGCTACACAGATTACTAAATATGGGTTAGGCAAGATAAGTCACCACCTCGTGGTGCTACACACATTAATAGAAATGGGCCAAGCAGTGTTTATATGAATACAGTTTGTGTGTTGTTATTTTGGGGCATAAGAGAGCCAGGCAGCTGGGAGCTGGGTGGCAGGAACGCAGCACACAGCTCCTTCAACAGAATGGCTGCCCAACATGTGGACAACTGAATCCACAGAAAGCCTGAGAAAGCTTGGGAAAGAATAGAGTAAAGCATGTTTTCTTGGTAGCAGCAATTTCTTGGGTCTGCTCTGCTTGCTAGAGGCAAGCAAATGCTCTCATTTAAGAGAGGCTTCCTGATTCAGCTTTAGCTGCAAAGCTGGCAGCTCTTTTAAGAGGTCCTGCCACAAAACACTTAAACCATGTTGATGAAAAGCTGAACACATGCTTTTCGGTTTTCAGCTGAAGCAGGAAACAAGTTGCGGTTTAAAATGCCAGCTTTCTTGGCCGTCCTGCCAGGGCAAACTTTGACTCTTTCAAGCAGGCGGTCCTGACTACGGAGCTTTTGAGTGTTGTTTAATACTGTTGCAGATTGCTTGCTGGCAAGAACCTTGAAACACTGTAGACTTGTGGCACTGAACACGGCTCTGGCCTGTACCTCAGCCACAAAGCTGGAATGGCAGAAAGCTAAGGAATGGGCTGGATCTAGCAGGAAAAGCCACAGCTTTGTTCCTACCCATATTGGTCAGTAATTTAAAGACTAAGCTAGCTGGTGGCCAGGAGCCGGGCAGCGGAACTCAGCCCGTAGCTCCTACTACAAACATTTACCATTAGAGTTATCTCCCTAGCTTAAGATTATGCTTTATACTAAATAACTATCATGTCTATTCAATTGAAGAATCTCTCTACATAAGGAAAAGATAGCCACATCTTCCCTTTTCTGTTTCACACTCTGACCTACTTTATAAAGCATAGCAAAGCCTCATGGTCTGCTGAGTTGGGTGGACTCTGGGTACAGCATTGTCCTGCTGTCAGTGAAAAGGTTCTTTGCATAGTTAAGATTGGAAGTGTCTTCAGACAGATGTTCAAAGTGGACTTATGATTTAAATGCTGAACACTGGATAACATCAAAACTATTTCCTTTACTTCTTTTGTACCAATTATTTATTGTGAATTCAAGACTGTGAGTGCTGCCTGGTATCTGCAGTAGATTGCTTCATGGAGAGGGAACGAGCCTGTCTGCCTGGGATCTGCAGTAGATTGGCTTAGAGAGAGAGCACAGGCATGTCTGCCTAGGATCTGCAGTAGATTGGTTTATAGAGAGGGCATGGACACGTCTGCCTGGGATCTGCAGTAGATTGGTTTACAGAGAGGGAACGGGCATGTATCCTCTGTTTCTTGTGTGCTGGGGTGTTCTCATTTTAAAACACCTTCTTGAGTAAGATCCCAACTTCATTACCAGAATAGACATGTCTCTTATAAATTTTTTTTGTTTTGAGATCATAATGTCAAAAGTAAGCCCCAAGTATGCAGTCCTATAAATTCCTCCACACTGCCTGCTAGGTGACATCTGCCTGTGTGAGACCTCACCATGACTGAAGAGCTATTGGCAGTTGATCTCTGCTGGGGGAAAGAGGTTCAGTTTTCTTCAGTGTTGCTCTTCCTAGGCTGCCCACGCTTTATTGGATGACCCTACACCCATGAACTTATATGCAGCACTAATTTGACTCAGTGATATAACATATATGTATGCATATAAGGACATGAAGTTAGGAGCATGTGGTATAGGTACTGTTGAAAGGAGTTAGAGGAAGAATGGGACCTGTATACGATCAAAATACCTTGTGTACATGCATGATGTTCTCAAAGAATAAATAGGAAATATAATTTTAAAAAAATGCCCCGTTGAGGAGGCTTATTGCTCTTCAAAGCAATAATTTCCAGCTGGAATGCTACTGAAAGGTGACTGGACCAGGAGGACTCTGTCTTCATCACTATATTAATCCCTTGATGTTTCATGGTTGAATGATATTATCGTGAAGCAGTGGGACCATAGGATGTGGGACCTAAAGGAAGAAAATTTATCATTAGATTGAGTCTTGGAAAGATCTACCTTTTTTCCATTTCTTCCTGTCTCTATTTCCCAGCCACAGCTCTGTTCCACCATATGCTTTTGTGGTCACCAGGACAGTAGCAAAAGAGCAAACTATTGGAATTATGAGTCAAAGTAAATATTTATTCCTGTTAATTGTTTCTCTCAGGTATTTATTATAGCAATGAAGCCATAACTAACAGTATGGCTCTAGTGTGTGTATGTGTGGTCCAGAAAGACAAGGATCAGTTTGTTTATAATCTATTGACTCGTGATAATTATAAAATTACTATGTGATTAGCATGGTCCTCAATCCCCCCGAAAGCCTGTCCCTGTCAAGAGCAGGTACACATGTGAAGCTGAAATGTTAGTGTAGAACAGAGGAAACTTGGCGTGGTCAGGGACTGCAGTCAGCTAGGCATGCTGGTCACTAGCATGAGGCTCTGGCGTGTTAGCATCGCAGTTGCTGTAGCTAGCCAACAGCTTCCACCATTCCTTCCTCTCATTAAAAACCAGCAGTTCCCCCAATAGGCTGGACCAGACATTTCCCCACTGCTCACTATTGAAGATGAAATGGTTTCCTCTCCGCAAAGCAATGTTTCAACACAGAGAGCACTTTCTAGGCAACTGATGCGATCTCTGCCTCATTTCCATTATTACTCACAAGAAAGATGGGCTTCATATGCAAAAGCCTAAAGTATCGTCTAAAAGTGAACTCTGGAGGTCAAAGGACATTAACAACCTTACTAAAACAATTAAGAAAAGAAATTAAATGGCTACAGAAGAATGTTCTCTTCCTCTCCTTCCTTCTTTACTCCCGTTACATGCACACAAGTGAGGAGAGACAGACAGAGAGAGAGAGAGAGAGAGAGAGAGAGAGAGAGAGAGAGAAAGAGAACCATTAAATGGGCTGGAAAGCACTTGTCTCCTCCAGAAGATATAAAATTTAGTGTAGAGAAAGTGCTGTGTTAGAAAACTTCTGTTGTTTTATGAAGCTTTTACCTCATGGGCAAACACATCTTAGAAATTCTATACTCTCATTAGATTTTTATTCTCTCTCCCCCTTCTCTCAGGTCCTTTTTCTGTCCCTTACTTACAAAGAATTGGACGTATATAACTGACTTTAGCTAGCAGTTCTTTGTTTGGAAATTGTTATGACCATTGTGTGGTTAGGCCTTTCTACCTAAAAATTAAATGTTTTCTCTCTGATTTTTCTCAATTCCCCTTGCTAACCTTCGCATCCAATAAATGGGTGCCCAGTTTACCTTCAAACCTTCCTTTTATATGTTTATTTGAGCAATTAAAGATGTTTGAAAACACACAATGCTCAGAGGACTATGTGTTGTGTCGATGGTTTTGTGTTATGAGCTATCTTATGCTCTTTCCTCACCTAACATGCACTTCTGTGATCTGTCTATATGTTTACACCAGCTTTGCGTACTGCCTTTGACCACTGCATAGTACAGGACAGAGACCACAGTTTGATTATATTACATTTTATATTTCATTCTCCCACTAGTGTGTACTCTGGAACACAGAAATGTAAGGTCATAAATACTCTCTGACATGGATCTGTTTTGTTGCAGCCTTATGTAAAGAAGCATAGACTTTTAAATTTCTAGTTATGTCTAACTAGATTCCTCCCTGGAATAGCTCTACCCATGTCGATGTTGCTAAGTTATTCATTTGTATTTTTTTTCTTGAAAAAAATATCCAATAATCATGATTTGTCTGGACCATGTAAATAATGTGGGAGACTTGAGTTCTACTTCCAGTTATGAAGCTCATGGTAGCTAATTTGCTTTCAGAGAAAATTTTCCTGGCCCACAGGGTGTGGTGAGATGTTTGCTGTGGTATGTGATTGGAAGCTCTTGGCCGGCAGTTGCCCTGGTCAGGACTCCAACTCTTCAGCTTGCCAGGCACTGACCCCTCCTCTGGGGAGGGTCAGGACCACTCCCACAGGCCATTTAGGCTCCTGCTGGAGAAAGGAACACGTGGTTTCGGGTTTGTGTGGGCTCCTATTCCCGCCATGCTGTCTTGGTTCACCTGAGAGTGCTGTATTTGTTAAACATGAGCATTTTAGTTCGGTCTAATCTGGTTTAATTGGAGTTATTTGCACTGGAGGAGCCGCTCATATTAAGATTAAACTAAACAGTATGAGGCACCAATGCGCTAAGACTTCACCCTTTCCTATGTCCACACCTTCACCATATAGCTTTAAAATCCCTCCCACAAACAGTACCACCTATTTTCTCCCTCCCTTGATGGTGAGATGAATAGACAATGTAGGCTGAGAGTTTGGGCATATGTCGTATTTCTGCACATGTTCTTGTACTTCTGCCAGCAGAAAGAAGAACAACCAGCTATAGGTAGCACATTAGGCTTTTCTATTAGCCTGAAATTCCCATAACAAATCATTACGGACTTTGTTATCTGAAGCAACAACAACTTATTCTCCACCATTCTGCGAGTCAGAATTTCAAAATGGGTCACAATAAAATCAGAGTGTCAGTAGGCTGTGTCCTTCTGGAGTCTCTAGGGATAATCGGCTTCCTTAGCCTTGCTACAGTTTCTACAGGATTCTTAGACTCCGTGGCTCATGGTGCCATGGTTTACTTTTGAAGGCAGCAACATCAGGAGAGTCCCCGTTACTCTTGTCTTTCTCTGGTTTTCCTTCTGGCTCTTTTTCTGTCTCCTCTCCTTCCGTCTTCTATTTTTCCTGTGATTATAGGTAATTGTGGTGGTTTGAATAGAAATGACCTCCGATAGCCTCATGTGTTTGAAAATTGGCCCATAGGGAGTAGCACTATTAGGAGGCATGGCCTTGTTAGAGTAGGTGGTCTTGTTGGAGGAAGTATGTTACTGTGGAGGCATACTTTGAGGTCTTATATACTGAAATTAGGCCTAGGGTGGCACACAATCTCCTTCTGCTGCCTACAGATCAAGATGTAGAACTCCCAGCTCCTTCTCTAGTACCAAGCCTGTCTGTACATTGCCATACTTCCGGCTATGACAACAACAGACTAAACCCTAACTAAGACAATAATCCAGAAGAATGAAAGAGCACCTCCTTTAAAATTTACTTAATAAGGGGCTGGAGAGATGGCTCAGTGATTAAGAGCACTGTCGGTTCTTCCAGAGGTCCTGAGTTCAAGTCCCAGCAACCAAACGGTGGCTCACAACCATCTATAGTGAGATCTGGTGCCTTCTTCTGGCATATAGGCATGCATGCAGGTAGAACACTGCATACAATAAATAAATCTTTAATAATTAAAAACAATAAAATTTACTTAATAAACACCTTTATTTCCCTGTAATGTTGACTTTCTTGCACCAGGAGACTAAACTTTCACATTCCCGAGTTGTGGAGGACACGTGCTCTGGAGGAAAGGTAAGCCATTTACACATGTGCATATAGCTCTTAACAAGGGGAGCTATGTGGAACAAATCTGAACCTAAATCTTGGCCAGGATCCCAGCACAGTAGAGATTGGCAGGATCCCTGCAATTGACCCCTGGACAAACCTACTAGTTATAATGTCAGTTAGCATGGTGTCTACACTGCTGGAGTATGTGCATATGAGGATCAATGGGCAAGTTATCTACAAACAGAATTTTACAGAGACCAGCTAAAAAGAGGTTAGTGGTTTCATAGCTTCATTGGCTATCACTCGTTGCCTGTCTTCTTTGTGTTAAAAATAGAAAATATTTTATTGCTTATTTGTGGGATTTGTGTAATTCTGCTGATTTCTGTTTCATTAACATCGTCCCCAGAATTTCTTTCCTCACATGGCCCTGGACTAGGGATTAACCATGAGTAGTGCTCTAGTCAAGTTCAGGAGGGAGAAGAGAAGGGTAGTAATCTGTCTTTCAAGGCAGCCTTAGACAGTGGGAGGAGAGAGATATTTGCCTCATAAATCCTGTAAATCCTTATATAAATGCAAAGGTAAGGTTGGATTACTATTATACATGGTGATTCAGATGATGACTCTGCCCTGAATTAGTCCAATTATCTTTGTCTAAAGTCAGGTAAACACTAAGATGACCCTTGCCCTTTCAAATAATTGCTGCCTTTGTCTTCATTTCCCTTCTATGTCTAAATGAACCGCTCATTAGCTGTAGCTGTATATTCTAGAAAGCTAGTCTGCAATTACCTGTTCTGTACCATTTTAAAAATTAAAATTCCACTATTTGTTATGTACGTGCATGTGCCATGGTACCTGTGGAGAGGTTGGATGAGAACTTTTAGGAGTCTGTTCTCTCCTTTCACCACGTGGCTCTCAGGAGGCAAACTTAGGTAATCAGGCTTGGCAGCACACACCTTTACCCACCGGATCCTCTTCCCAGCATTGTTTATGTTTCTAAAAATTTAGTTAACTTGTAAAATTATTTTACTTATGTATCTATGTGAGGATATGTGCACATGGTGCAGGTGATCACAGAGACACAAAGAGCATTCCCAGGAGTGGAAGAGGTTGTGAACCACATACCATAGATGCTGGCAACTAAACTTTATTCTTCTGCAGGAAGAGGATGTGCTCTTAACCAAAGAGTCACCTCTTCAGCCCCATTTATTTTTAAAGTTATTTATTGGTGCTTAACCATAAAGATGACAGCTCTCTAATCTGTGTTTTCACACGCCTTTCCCACCTTGTCTTATCAGCCACTACTTGTCCATTCCCAGAGTCCTGATATTTGTCTACTGCCTTTCCGTGTTTTCTAGGGGCTTTGCCTTCTTGGCTTCTGATTGCTTTCTGGATTCAGATTCATTTGTAATTTCTCTCACCATTGTTCTCCAATCTTTATAATTCTCATAATCATGCGTTAAGCCCAGGAATCATGCATCCTGTTTCTGTGCAGAACATCTGCTCCTGAATTCCTAAAGCTTGTCTTTCATTTAGTCACATATCGAAGAGAGTTCTTGACTTGTCCAATACAATTTCCATACAAATAAAACTTATAGGTACTTTAAGGTTTAAAACCATTAGTTTTAATCTTTAGAAATCCAGTTTGTGCAAGAGTCATTTGAATTTCTGAGTTTACAATATAGAGAAGTTTTCAGACAAAATCTTCTGAATGTTTTTTAACTTTATTGCTTTTAAAATACTTTAAATTTAAAATAGAATTACAGGAGGATACCTATATGTTTTTCTTTGGGTTCACCTTCTTATTTAGCTTCTCTAGGATCACGAATTATAGGCTCAATGTCCTTTATTTATGGCTAGAAACCAAATATGAGTGAGTACATCCCATGTTCCTCTTTCTGGGTCTGGCTTACCTCACTCAGGATAATGTTTTCTATTTCCGTCCATTTGCATGCAAAATTCAAGAAGTCATTGTTTTTTACTGCTGAGTAGTACTCTAATATGTATATATTCCATACTTTCTTCATCCATTCTTCCATTGAAGGGCATCTAGGCAGTTTGGATGCTCACCTTACTAGACCTGGATGGAGGTGGGTGGTCCTTGGACTTCCCACAGGGCAGGGAACCCTGATTGCTCTTCAGGCTGACGAGGGAGGGGGACTTGATCGGAGGAGGGGGAGGGAAATGGGAGGCAGTGGCGGGGAGGAGGCAGAAATCTTTAATAAATAAATAAACAATAAATAAATAAATAATAAAAGAAAAGAAAAATAAAATAAAATAGAATTACATCAGTTCCCCCTTCAATTTCTTCCCTCTAGCATTTCCCATGTCCCCTCACTTCAACCTTTTCCATAATCCCCCATTTCCGATCAATAGCATATTTTTTATTATTGTTTCACACATATTTACATGCACACACATGCACATAATATATAAAATATAATGTGCTGAGTTCATTTTTGTTGTTTGTATGTATTTATGTGGTTTCAGGACTAGCTACCTGCCTTAGTTAGGTTACTATTGCTGTGAAGAGATACCATGACCATGGCAACTCTTTTTTTTTTTTTTGCAGTTTTTGTGGTTTTATTTAAACACAAATAAAACGTGCACGCAAGCCATCTACTCATTCTCTTAGCTGCGCAGCCTGGCGTTGGGATTGGTGACTCTGATGGCCAGCTGCGCTGCTCTTTCCACGATGCCTTTTCGGTTCTTGGAGGAAACATTGTGAGCAATCTCAGCACAGTAAGACTTGTTGCACATCAGCAGCACCTCCAGCTCCTTGACGTCGTGGACCAGAAACTTCCGGAAGCCACTAGGCAGCATGTGCTTGGTTTTCTTGTTGCTCCCATAACCAATGTTAGGCATCAGGATCTGGCCCTTGAATCTTCTCCGCACCCTGTTGTCAATACCTCTGGGTTTCCGCCAGTTTCGCTTAATCTTGACATATCGGTCTGACTGGTGCTGGATGAACTTCTTGGTCCTCTTTTTGACGATCTTGGGCTTCACCAGAGGCCGGAGGGCAACCATGATGCCGCAAAGGAGATGGCAGCCACCTCGCAGGTAGCGCCGAAGAAGAAGCCGTGGCAACTCTTATAAAGGAAAAAAACACTTAACTGAGGTGCCTTCCAGTTCCAGAGGTTTCATCAGTTACCATCTTGGCAGAACATGATGGTCCTACATGCAGATATATGTGGGAGAAGTAGCCGAGTGTCCTACACCTTGGCTTGCAGATAACAGGAAGTGGTCTAAGGCACTGAGTGTGACTTGAGCATATATGAGACCTTAAAGTCCACCCACACAGTGAAACACTTCCTCCAACAAGGACACGCCTCCTAATAATGCCACTACTTTTGGGGGTCATTTTCCTTCAAACCACCACACCACACCACTCTGTATGGGATAACCAATGAGAGGCTCATGCCTGGAAAAGGCTCGTTGTCCCTCTCTCAGGAGTCATTGATTAACTATAGCTTTTGTTGTTTCTATAAGTGGAAATACTCAAGATGTTCTCCTGTCCTGGTTAGTGTCTTGGTTCAGGTCTTGTTTATGCAGCCATTACTAAGAAAGGCACTCACACAACTGATGTCCAGGTATTATGGTTCTTGCAAAACTTTCTACCCCAGGCTCTGTGTTGCAGGTGTATCTCATGGGACTTAGTTCTTCACAATCCACCGATATCTGAATTGTCTCTAGTTTGTTTGTTTGGTTCGTTTTTTTTTTGTTGTTGTTGTTGCTGCTGTTGTTGTTTTTCATGGTCTTCATTTGTTGTATAGAGAAGCTATACTTATATCTGTAGTTGTAAGAATAAGATTTAAGGAGCTGAAGAGATGGCTTGTTGACTGCACTTCCAGAGGATCTGGGTTCACCTCTCAGCACCCACATGGCCATTCACAGCAGTCTATGAACTCCAGTTCCAGGGGATCTAACACCCTCACAAAGTCACCTAAAAATGAAGAATAAGATTTAGAATGCAGTAAGGAGTTATGCTGACTTAGCAAAGTGATCTCTTCTATAATTCCCAAACCGGGGTCTTAATTTAACATGGGTGTTTTCTTTACTGGAAGGATCACATTTATGAAATAATTATGTCATATTTACAGTAGGCTTTTTCAAAATACGGTACATCAGATAGTCACAGATAGTAGATTAATAAAACCAAGAATGTGTCTATAAATTTTTGAGTAATATGAGAGCTATCAAAGCAAGGTAGATTTCTTTTATGTAGTTTTTCTGAACCTCTTATATGTTCATTGAATGCTGAGACTTTATGATAAGAGGTAAAGCTTTCAGAATATCACCAAATATTTTTACTGCAAATCTTTTTTATTTAAGCAACATTTCTCGTATCTCACTGGATTCTAGGATTCTATGGAGCAAAATTTTCATAGAAAGTTGCAAGAGAAGCTTTGAAGGAACCTTTAATGATAAAGTGCACTGATCAAAATACTTCTCTCTCATAAGAGAAATTTGCCTCATTGCAGCTGTAGTTAATCTGAATCTGTGAACCTGGAATAGAATCCTGCCTGAGAGTTAGACACAGTCTTGAGATCCATAAAAGACAGTAGAACCAATTGCACATTGTGACTGCTACCTGGTGGTGTTGTCCCCCACAGACAACCACCCTCACCCATTTCAAAGGCACAGTGCATCCCAGAGAGCAGAACCCTCTCATCACTTACTGCTTTATTGTTACAGAAGCCACGGAGTGGAACTAGCTCTATTTACCTTCCCCCAAAATGTCCATGTGGGGTAGTTTATAAGTTTGTAGTATTACTATTTATACATGCTACTTTAAAAATCTAATATGCTAAAAGCTCAGAGACAAACTGAGGCACCTCTAGTCTACAGTCTTCTATGATTGTTAATAATAAAACATAGCATCAAATCCTTAAAATAGAAATAGAATAATAGGTTTACCTATTTGTGACTTTTATGGGTGGGAATACCACCTGAAAGGTCACGGAGCAGAATGATAAAAGTACTTGAAAAAAAATATTTCTTGCCTTAGTGAATTGAACTTGGTGAAAAATATAATAAAATTCTTACATTTTGAATACAGTCCATATATCAAGAATAAATGTTCCTATTATTATTATTAATTATTATTTTGGTGGGCACACAGACCACTGAGCACATGTGGAAGTCCCAGAACAACTTTGTGGGGCTGATTCTCACCAAATATTATTACTGCAGTTTTTTTTTAATTTAAGCAACATTTTTCATATCTCGCTGGATTCTAGGATTCTGGAGAGCAAAATTTTAATAGAAAAGTTGCAAGAGAGGCTTTGAAGGAACCTTTAATGATAAAGTGCACAGATTGAAATAGTTGTCTCTCATAAGAGAAATCTGCCTTTATGTAGTCATGTAGTTCTGAGGATTGAACTCAGATTGTCAGCTTTGTACAAGCATTTACCTACTGGAGCCATTTCACAGGACTGAGAATCAGGCATATCTTGAATAGCTGAAAGTCCTACCATCTTGATACAGCCAAAGAAGACATCCAGCAGAAGATGGAACAAAGCAGAAGACTACTTTGTGAACAGAAGTCTTGTGGGTCTACTATTGGAGATTCCAGAAGAGTGACAAACTGCTCAGATGGCATGAGTTTCTAGGAGCTGCCTTATAAACAAACCAACAAACAAATAATGAAGTATGTATTAGTGCAGTCTTTGGGTGAAAGATCATTTGTGTTTTAATATTTAAATTTTACTGATGTAAGACTGGAGAAATAACTCAGTAGTTATGAGTGCTGGCAGCTCTTCTAGAGGAACTGGGCTGGATTCCTAGCCCCCATTTGGTGGGATACAACTGTGGATAAATGCATTTCCAAGGAATCAGATGCTCTCTTTTGTTCTCCACAAGCACCTGGCATGCATGGGGTACATAGAAATATGTGTAGGCAAAACAACACAAACAGATATACACAGACAAATAAAACAAAATTTATAACTTTTAAAACTTTAAGTCTCACAGGAACTTTAAAATCTGACTGCAGTTTAAAAACCTAACACACATATTTTTCAGATGGGGCTTTTCCAAGGAGTCATGGCAAAGGATGGAGACAGAGTCTGTGCTTTTATCATCATAGGTATTCTGCGACCAACCAGGTAAGCTGCCAGTGCCTTCCTCTTTTAGCAGCTCTGTTGTAAATTGTCCAGTGTCTCAGAAAAAGCTATGATGGTCTCCAGTGTAGAACCCTGGGGTTGACCACTCAGGATTATCATGAGCAATATTGAAAGTCTCCATGAGATTAGAACTGTGAAGCATGTATTCTCAATCACATCTGATTTCTGTTCCTTTTCTTTCCTTTAAAATGGCAAAGCTTTGAATCTATATAAACCTTGAAATAATCTCTTCAAGTGTTTGTGTCTGTGAGCATTTCTATTTTACTGGAGCAACTGAAGTCCCCGGGACATGTAAGTTGCTCACCTTTATCCTGCTTCCTGATAATAGCTCATGTGCTGGGATTTCATGTATTTATACATTTTCTTATTTCACTCAATCAGTTTTCAGTGATACATCTTCTTTCATGTCACAGGTATCTGTTCCATAATGACAGATGAGAAACTACAAAAATACTATTCAAATGCCAACTTGATATTTTTGGAAGCTATCTGCTCTCACAGTATTCAGATAACCTGGGGTCATTTTCAGGATTCATATTTATTCTTGAAATTAATTTGAATAAATTTGTGTACAATAAATAACTATGTATGTACACAAATTACAGTCTGTAGTTTTATGCAATGTGATGAAAATAAATGGAAAATAATGTTATAAGATGTTCTTAAACAATGCCCATCACCCTTTCTTGTTCACCCTTCAAACTGACAATGACTATGTATCTTTGTCTTTTAGTTAATACATCAACTTCAAGCAATTTTGAAGACAATATTGAAAAATGTTGGTCCATCTTAGCCACAATTAGCAGTTAATTCTCTTCTTCCACCATGTGAGTCTCAGGGATTGAACTCTGGCTTCCACACTTGGAAGCAAATACTTTTACTTGCTCAGTCATTCCTCTAGGCCCTCGGCAGAATTTGAATTTCTAAACCAGTATAGCAGTTTGTCTATAGTGTATTCAGGAGCCTTGGTTATTTCAATTTGAAAAAATGAGCTTTATAAGATATTCTGTGCCCATTTAGAAAGTTGTTATGTATTTCAAATAACCTGCTGTAATTAGAGAAATGTGTAACAATGTAAGTGACCTCAGGGATTTAATGTAAAGAAAAGTCTTACATAATTGCAGATACTCTCAAAACATACACATGTAAAATATACTATTATTCTTTATTTTTAGATGAGTAAATTAATTAGAGGCAAGCTATATTTAATCCCCTCATTTAAAACTTTACATTTTTATTGGTACTTTGAGAATTTGGTATCGTGTTTCGGTCATATTCATTCCTTCTGCTATTTCCTGACAGATGCACAGCCCTCTTCCCTACGCACCCATTTTTGTGCTGCCCTTTTTTGGGTGTATTTTTTAACAACCATCAAGTCCACTTTGTGTACTCTTGAATGTGTGACCTTCCACTGGAGCGTGAGTGAATACCAGGATCTGTGCTGTAAAAGAAAGCAGACTCTCCCTCTCCCAGTTTCAAAGCGGGGCTGTGATTTGGAAACCTGACTAGGGGCAGTGAGGAAACGAAGAAAGGACTCATATACAGATACATGTGCAGAAAAGCTGGGTTCAGGTGCACTATGCATGCTCTGATGGAGTGACAGAAACCTCAGTGTAAGTACTATGTAAACATAGGGGGAGAAGTTGGCTAGTTTCAGTGGGGGGTCTTTGTAGTCTTGCTCTATAAACACACAGAAAGAGGAAACTCAACTTGTTAGTTTGTGTACACACTGATAAGTCTTCCATAAACAATTGTACTTGGATCAAACAAGGAAACATTTGCAAAATTCTGGCCTGATCCATATCAGGAGTGTCTTGGCCTATGTCCCATAGGGCCAAGGCCTTGAACCTCACATGGCTATGTTCATGACAATAATACATATTCATTTGGGATCTCACTCATCAGGATATCTGCCTCTCCCTACACCCAGCAGTTATCAATTACTAATGGCTCCTTAGCTAGTGGAGGGACTTTGTGTCCTTTTCCCATCTCCATGCTAAGATTTTGCCAGGCTTGAGGTTGCACAGTAAAGTACCCCTTAAAAGAGAGGGAGGGTGGGAAGAAGGGAGAGAGAGAGAGAGGGAGGGAGGGAGGGAGGGAGGGAGGGAGAGAGAGAGAGAGACAGAGAGAGGGAGGGAAGGAGGGAGGGAGAGAGAGAGAGATTAAATAGAGCTATCCTACAATGGAGTATAATTTCCACTATTAGGCACCCAGGCTAGAAAGTGAAAGTCCATTGCCAGGAATGGCTACATCTTTGGGAGTTGTTGACTGACCAGAGAGTTCCCATAGATTCCTAAACTTCATAACATGTAAGTGGCAAATTATTTAAAATCAATAAACAAATTAATCACAACTATGAAATGAATGTTTATGGGTGGTCAAATATGTTTTAAAAACCCCACTGGATTCTCAAGGGTATAATATAGTGCTCAATCCATACTTAGTATAAGCATATATGGAAATAAATTTTAGGATGTCTTTGAAAGATGTATATTAAAATTCATGACATATTACCCTCTGACCCAGAAATTCTACTTTTAGAACTTTGCCCTGCAGGTATTCTTACAACTATATTCTTTCCAATCCTATTTGTAGCATTAAAAAATTAGAGATATTACAGAAGACTCCCCATAGAGAATTGCTGAAATGAATTCTGATCTAAATATATAGTAGGATGTTCTATGGTTATCCCAAATAATAAGATAAAATTATATGTAATATGGAAAAATTACAAAAGATATATGAGATCACAAAATGCTATAAATGGTGTTTAAAAAAATCTTATATAAAATGTATATCTGTAAACATTGAGCCCCTCACATCTACAAGCTTTGAAAGCATCCAAAGCATTCACTCATGAGTAGCAAGTGTAGGCCCAGCTCACCCTACTGTAGCTCCCTGCTGTTTCAGACCCTCAGCCCATCTCCAGGATTCCTGCTGGAGCTTTGTTCGCCCCATGGCTCCCTGGTTTGCAATGCATAATCCTATGGCTATTCTGAGCAAGTAAAGGTTTTTTTTCTTTTATTGAAAACAGGTTTTTTTATGCAATATATTCGGACTATAGAATGTATCTACTCCTCTCAGCTCCTTCCTAACTCCCCCCTCATCCTGTCCCATGCTCATCCTGTATCTCCTTAGCAAATAAACAAGCATTAACTGCACAACAGAAGTTTTCTTTCTAGAGTCTTGGAGGATTCTGCTATTAAAAGTCCAGCTGTGACTTTTCTGGATATAACTTTTGTTTCTTAAAAAGAAAAGAAATACGTATATAAGGAGTAATACTAAAATAAAATAAAAACAAACAAATTGGAATAAGAAAAATGAACAAAAGAAGGGAAGAAGCTCAAGAAAAGACATATATATATTCTGGAATTCCATGAAAGCACAAAGCTAGAAACCATAATTTATGCACAAAGGACATGTGGGGCAATTAATGATGATAAAAATTAAATAAAGAGAGAAGGGAAGGAAGGAAGGAATAAAGAAGGCCTGACAAGACATATGAGACAAGAAAACACCAAAGATGCCATTTTCTGCTGGACATACAGTCTACCCTTGAGAGTAGCTTGTTTCTCCAGTGAGATTCCCTTTGGAAGAAAATAAATTTCATTTGCAGGTAGTTATTAATTGGAGACAGCTCTAGTTTAGGGATTTGGGACATGTGTCTAATTCTCCTTTCAGCTCCAGGACTCCATCTAGTGCAGACCCCTGCAGGTCCTGTGCATCAGCTTCAGTCTCTGGGATTAAAAAGATTATTGTTCCTCTGTGTTTAGAAGGTCTTCTTTCTTTGGTGTCTGTCTTAGTTAGGGTTTCTATTGCTGTGAAGAAACACTGTGACCACAGCAACCGTTATAAAAGAAAACATTTAATTTGGATTGGCTTACAGTTTCCAAGGTTTAGTAAATTATTGTCATGGTGGGAAAAAAGACAATATGTTCGTAGATATGGTGTTGGAGACGTAGCTGAAATTTCTACATTTTGATCCTGAGGCAGCAGAGCAACTGAGCACAGCTTGTGCAAAAGCGCCCTCAAAATCCATTCCCCCTTAAATAAATTAACAACAAGGTGACACCAGCTCTAACCAAGCCAGGCCTTTTAATAGTGCTACCCTCTCTGATAACCATTTTCTTTGAAACCACCAGTGTTCTCTATCCCCTTTGGCTCTTACCCTATGCTTCCTGTTTTGAAGGGTTCCTCGAACCTTGAGGGGAGGGATTTGATGGACATCCTGTTTAGGACCGAGTGTTCTAAGGTCTCTCACTGCTGTCATATTGTCTGGCTGTGGGTCTCTGCATTCGTTCCCAGCTACTACAGGAGGAAGATTCTCTGATGATGGCTGACCGTGGCACTGACCTGTTTCCTTGACCTGCATCAGAAGACTTTTTCTTATCATCATTCTCTAAATGGTACAGTACAATGACTATGTGCCCTGCATTTACTTTGCATTAAATATTATAATGTTGCAGGAGGTCCTTCTGCTCCTCCAGCCAATAGCCGCTGAGATACTAGCCCATTGGGGCGTGGTCTCTTTCCCTTTAAAAAAGCGGCCACTTCCCTTCCTGATTGCGCAGAGGGCTGTTGTCTGGACGATGATCTGTAAGTTTTTCCCCCTTAAATAAATGACCATTCTATTAATCATAATTCTAAACTGGTGTGGGATTGTTTTTGACTTACGCCTTCGCCTTCATTGTAAGTCATCGAGGGATGATTAAAAGCATATAGTAGGATGCTCTTAGGCTCTGTGCCAACAGTACTAGCGTGTCTTTAGTCTGTATCTGGGAACCCCAGAAGCAATAACCCAGGGATACCAACAGGTATACATACATATACCATGCTTCCCAGAAAAGTTCTATTGATTTGATAATAGTGATTATTTATTCACAGAAGAAGATTATAGGGTCTTCTGTCTTTGTTTTTATCTACCTAATGTAAGAGTTGTTTATTTACTGGGATGGTTTCCTTTTTTCCAAGCTCATTTTCTTTCCACCATCTTCTGTAGTCCTTTGAAAATGCTTTGTAAAGTACACAGGGCAAAGCTGCTATTAATTGTAATCTTTCCTCTGTTGTTCTGATGGAGCTGGGCCTCAACAGAGTCTCTCCGAATCACTGTAATTACCCCTTTTTGTGCTAGGCATCGGTGTTTCTCAAAATCCATCTCTTGCTTGCTTTATTGTTTATGACTGAAGCCTGAGTCTGTAAACTACACTTCCCAGAAGCCCTTGTCCACTGGCTTTAGATGACTGCCAGCATACTAATTAGGAGGATTTAGAGGAAGAAGGGGGAAGTCAGAGTAGTTTCAACTCGGCTTCTCTTCTGAATGGTGTCTTCATTGTTGGTAGTTCTTCCAGCAGTAAATCCCGTCTCCTTGTTTGTGGTCCAGATTCTATTCCTCTGCCTCTGCAGCTCTGATGGAGGGTTGTTCCATGCTTCCTTAAAGTCTCTATCCCAGCAATTCTCAACCTGCGCATCATGACTCCAATGGTGGCCCAAAACACAGCGTTTTACACTATGATTCATAATACTAGCAAAATTATAGTTATGAAATAGTAATGATAATAATTTTATGCTTGGGGGTCACCACAACATGAGGAACAGAATTAAAGGGCTGCAGTGTTAGGAAGGTTGAGAACCACTGCTCAAGCCTGAA
This sequence comes from Microtus oregoni, assembly GCF_018167655.1. NCBI lineage: Eukaryota > Metazoa > Chordata > Mammalia > Rodentia > Cricetidae > Microtus > Microtus oregoni. The sequence continues at coordinate 36,827,923 of NW_024543070.1, read as the reverse complement.
GATCATAGCAGTAGCTTCTTGTTCCCTCCCACAATAATTTTACTTTGCTGTCTACTTCACTTTTTCTGTGTATAGGGTGTCTTCCTTCCCTTTGGCTTGTTTGGTTTTATTTTGAGACATGAACTGTGCGTTCTGGACTAACTTCCCATTTGTAATCCTCTTGAGCTTGTGATCCTCCTGCCTTAGCCACAGGGTTGGGATTACATGTGTGCACACCACACCAGGGCATTGTTTCGCTTCTCTGTTGCTATGATGAAAACATCAGAACAAAACCAGTTTGGGAAGCAGAGAGTCTGTTACATCTCATAGGTGTCTATCCATCATTGAGGGAAGCCTCGGCAGGAACTGAAGCTGAGACCATGGAGGAATGCAACTGACTGGATTGCCCAGGATCGTGTTCAGCAGCCTTTTCTATAACTCCCAAGGACACCATCCCAGGGGAGGCATCGCCCACAGTAGCTCACACACATCAAACAACCAAGAAAACGTCATGCAGACATGCCTGCAGGATGGGCTGATGGAAGGAATTTTCAGTAGAGGTTCTCTCTTCCCAGATACCTCTCTAGCTTGTGTCAACTGAACAAAATCCAGCTCCCAAACCTTGTTGGCATTTGTTTATTGATATATATCATGACTGCCTCTGGAGCTCCTCATGAAGACAAAAGCTCACAGATCTTATATAAAATTGTGTGGTACTTGCACGATTGTGGACCTTACATACAACCTGCATACATTCAGTTTTAAATCATTTCTGTATCATTCACAATGCATAATACTATACTAATGTCATGCAAGTGACTTGTATACTATATTGTTTAGATAATAATAAGAAAACATAGGTATATTTCAACAAAGAAGCATATTTTTTCTTGAATAGTTTTGATCTGGAATTGGTTAAAGCCCCAAATATAACATATGAACGGTTAACTAATTTTGAACATCTTATTGTCATTTTGGAGGATTTCTTGTGCAACAAAGGACCCTAGAACTATGGGTATGGCTTGTACATTCTGACTGTATTCTGATTGATACACAATTTGTAATTTGAGTTCAATTTATCTGCCATAATTTTTAGTGCTAGACAAATAGAGTGATGAACAAATGTGAGGACACAGTGCATCCTCTTGGCATCAAAGGAAGGGGAAGGATCACTTGTGTGAAGAATTCTGTCCCATTGAAGAGATCTTCTCACACTCTTATTCAGCACTGCATAAAAATCACTGTTAGCTAGGGAATGGCAGTGCTGGGACTTGGATGAAGGCTTTGTGTGTGTGTGTGTGTGTGTGTGTGTGTCCTAGGCCCAGGTAAGGTCCATGATAGTATGAAGTTGATTTCTCTGTTTTGCTTTTTTGCTCTTTCCTCTGAGCATTTTTTTTTGTAGTTCATTTTTCTAGGCATGCGGCCCCCACAGGTGTTATTCCATTCAACCTTCCTTTAGGCTAATCTGATAAACATATTTGAGCTGAGGTAGTTAATAATCATTGCTCTGCCAGAAGGAAAAAACTGTGGCTTTGAAATTTTCTCTCAAAGCATTTATTTGTTCATTCACGTTTTTCTCTTGCCAGTTGCTAGAAACACAGCACTGAGCAAGACAGATTGCAGCCTGGTTGGAAAGAGAGTCATCAAACAATTTTATTGGGTTCGGAGTAGGAGAAATGTTCTGTGGATGCATGGGAGAGGAAATGGCACTGTGGAGGCCCAGAAATACTTCCCCGAGGAAATGAAATTTGTGCTGACCATAAAAGAGGTATTAGATAAGTAAGGACTGAGTAAGTGGGAGGGAGGAAAAATTATATGACATTGTGTACACAGGTCTTGGAACAAGAATGAAAGAGAATGACCCATCAGAGGGACCTTTTAAGGCCCATAATACTGAGGCATGGAGCAGCTCAAGCTAAAGCAGAAAGGTGGGAGGCAGACTCAAGTGTGGATCCTCAAGGGACAAGTGAAGGGCCGTGGACTGTCTTCTATCTTCACAGGGCCTGGAAGTTACTGGAAGATATTTAATAAGAGGCAGACATACCAGACCTGGATTTTTAACAGGAATATCCAGGTTCTGCCTCTCAGTACAGTAGGAAGCAAAAGTAGAAGCTAGTAAACCTATTAGGAGCCTTTCTAAGAATTCTTCCCAGTATGATAATGGGTGGCACCAGGGACTGTTGGAAGAAGGAAAATAAAGATTCCAGATATAATCAGTACCTAAACTAAGACGACCAGAAGTGGCAACGATGGAGTACAATCACAATCTTCAGTAATGTGGTTAAATGATTTTAAACAGTGAATATGGAATAAGTTTTGTGTAGAAGCTCAGTTATGTAGTAAGGCTATTTTAGATGAATCTTTGAGAGGTCAGTGCAAATGTAGAGACACGTATATTTTATCTAAGTTGCAAAAAGAAATCAGGATTAGCTAAATTGAAAGTGGGTCTTTGGGTGACAGTTGACTGTCTGAGGTGGGTAGGTGTGATCACTAAAGGTGAAGGAAAATGAGAAGGTAGCTGAGTGAGTGAACAAGCTCATGACTTCACCAACACTCCTTAGTCCCTTAGTGTGACAGGAGCTCAGAGATGCTTCCACTGTGGTAGAGGCACATTTAAGAAGAATATTTATTTATTTCAGACAAAAAAAAACCACATTTGCTTGCTCTCTCTCTAATTTTTTAAAGATTCATTTAATTATTTTGTGTATATGAGTGCTTTGTCTGCATGTACACCTGCATACCAGAAGAGGGCCTCTGATCTCACTACAGATGGTTGTGAGACACCATGTGGTTGCTGGTAATTGAACTTGGGATGTGGGAAAAAGCAGCTAGTGCTCTTAACCTCTGAGCTATCTTTCCAGCCCCCGTCTGTCTCTCTTTATCTCTCTCTCCATACATACACTTTCTGAAATGTGGAAATAGCACATTCTGATTGGACTTTTCATTTCAACAGAATTGCAGTTTCTAGCCCTAGACCTGCTGCAGGCATGTTTCAGCAGAAATAAAGGAATGTTCAGTGTAACCTTCGAGGTGGCTGCTAGGGACCTGGACACATTCTCTGGCTTTCTCGACCTTAAGTCTTAATCATCTAACTCACCATTCAAGAAGTTTCTTTATGTCCAGTCAGTTTAAAACTTCTCCACGCTACTAGGTGGCAACTGTAAAAGTCATTTTATGCCATGTTTAGGTATGAATGGCATCTGACTGGCAACTTTCATAGTCTGTGGAAATAAAAAACTCAGTCAAAGAGAACGTTGGGAGTGTGTGTTTCTTACTGCAGACACACCAACAGAAAATGCCCTGCTATCTTGCATTCTTGCATGCTCTTGGATCTTCTGTCTGTGCCTTCTGTGTGCCACGCTTTCACGCAGGCTGCCATGGCTACCAGGCATTTATGCAGGTGATAGGATCCAGATTCTGGTCTTCACACTTGCACAGCAAATTATTACTTTAACTTCTGAGATCTTCCCACGCTTTCCATAGGAATGTTCATAACAAACATTTATTTAATTAAAATTATAAATCAATTATAGCATGTTGAATTTTTAGATTTATTTATTTATTTTGTTAACATAATTTTTTAGTGTTTTTTGAGAATTTCATACCCATTCTGCCATCGCTCTGTAGCTGTCCTTTACCCCTGTTGTGTACCCCCCCCCAAGGAAAACTTAAAAGAAATAATTAAAATAAGATAAAATAAAAACGCAAATAAGAATGTTAATTAAAAGAACAATCCAAACAGAGAAAAACAAGAGCAAAAAGCAAACAAAAAATCCTCCTACTTTGCTCTTCCATCTTTGCTGCATCTCTACTGTAACTGGAGCCACAGGCATCAACACAGACCCTGATCCTGTGCTCAGCAGCAGCCTGGGCCCAGATGTCACTCACATAGCCCTGAAGGGCAGCTCAGGCCACTCAGACTGGGATAACCTCTGTGGTGGTATAACCTTCAGGCACCAGCATGACTTCATGTGTGTGGTGGTTCAGACCCAGGCATCCTCACTGTCTGTGACACTAACAGGAGCCATGGACATCAATATCAAGTGAAGCTACTGCAGGGCCATGGACCCCGTTGGGCATCACTCTGGCCCCAGGTAACCAGCAGGCCTCCCTCATTAGCCTGTTCCTTCTAGCCTTTGTCTTTCCAGCTCTGCATCTCTCCAGAGAACATGGACCATTCTGCCTTTCTCTTTCTCCCCTATACCACACCATATATTCGCTCACCATAAGGGCATGTTAAGGCACTAGGCAGGCCCTTGCTTTCTTCTTCGCACCAGGGGCAAACAGCTCTGGGAGGGCAAGTGTGGGTCCTCATCAGATAGATTTATTTTATGTGTATAGTGTTTTGCCTGTATGTATGTCTGTTCATCACATATGTATGGTGTTCACAGAGACCAGAATAAGGAGCCTGACCTCCCTCCCCCTAGAACTAGAGTTTCAGGCAGTCGTGAGCTGCCTTTTGGGTACTGGGAAATGAACCTCGGTCATCTGCAAGAGCAACAAATGCTCTTAACAGGTAAGCCATCTCCCCAGCCCAACTTGTTGAATTTTTAAAAGAAACATTTACTAAAACTGTAAAGACAAACAAATGTATAAGTGTGTGGGGGAGGAAACACATACAATTACTCCAAGTTTAACCAAGTACCTGAGATGCAAATGGAAAGTTAAAGAGAAATCTTTGTTGTATCTTAAAAGTATATCAGCTAGAATAGAGTTTCATGTATGTGACACATAATTTTGTTAGTCATTTCAAAGACAAAATACTTTTCTTATTATAGTTCACTTATAATAGCATCCATCCTTTCCAGCTGTGCACTCCAGTGGTTCTTAGTATATTCTCATGAATTGTGAAATCTCCACTATGCCTAATTTTATTATGCTGCCAACATTCTTAAAGAACCCCTACACACACACACACACACACACACACACACACACACAGACACACACACACCATTCCTTGAAAATGTTTTCCTTTTCCTTTACTTTCCCTCCATACTCTGATCACATAGGAGAGACCAACTTGATGACTCAGTGAATAAAATGTATGTTATGAGCACATCCCCACAAACCTATGTAAATCTGGCCAAAATAGTGTACTTTGGATCTGGAATCCTAGTGTTCCTATGGGATGGGAGGCGGAGATTTGCTAGAAGCTCTAAGGCTGGCTAGCCCAGTGTACACAGCAGCAAAAACAAGGGATGGACTCTGTTTCAAAGTGAAAAGCAAGGACCTCTGCTTGAGGTTTTCTGATCTCCATATACCATAAGCACGTGCACGCACACACACACCCATGTACATGCGCAGAAATACCCAGTTAAGCATCTTTTTTCCATGCACAACCCGAGTGTTCCTAATAATAAAAGTCTGAAAATTTACAAACCAAAAGAATAAGAGAGAATTGATGAATATAAGAATAACTCATCATTTTAAATTTATTTTTGTCTTTTCAGTAATTTTGCACCCATCCTGTGTCTTCTAGTCAGGTTTTCTGTTGGTTAACACAAATGGCTCAAACAGCTTTGGGCACCTTTACCACCCATTTCTTTCACCCAAAGTAATTTCTTTTGTTCCTATGATCATTAAGAGCATTCTGAACATTTATGCAACCTCTTATTATCATAGGAAGAGCCCTTCATTAGTATTCATCCTATTTCATTTCGCAAAAGCATTCTGCATAGGTAATTGCCACTTTAGACTTAGAGCCCTCATCACCAACCACACTTTCTGGAAGCCGCTAGAATGTCTACCGTGGCTCTTTTGCTAACCTTTTACGGCCCAGGCAGAAAGGAATGCTTCAAGATATTACCTGTGATCTTTGCTTTCCTTCTCATTGTATCTAACCCATTTGCTTCTTGCTACTCTCTTCTTCCTCTGGAATGAGCAAGGCATTGGGAATTTCAGTGAGAAGCTGTTTGCCAAGTTTCAAGTTTTCAGCTGTCCAGTGGGCTCGCCCCGCTGAAGCACTGTGCACTGTGTATCCAGCAGTACTTAGCACATTGTCTCCGTCAAACAGTTCCCAGTCTCTCAGCACATCTGCTCCATTGAGAGGCTAATTCCCTTGGTGCTAACAGTAGCTTTCATCTAGTGGACCAAACCTGGAGCTAACCTACAGCAGGAAAGTCTGAAATACTTTATTATTTCTCACCTCCTTCACATTTCTTATGCAGTTTGCCAAGACTGAGAAATTGTTCTTTTCCAACATTTCTCCATCCGTTTTTCTTTTGTCACCTTAATTCTATCACTTCTCAATCCAGGGAGACATTATTCAATGCTGATTCATTGAACACTGTATGCCTTACCGTGGTAGTAGAGTGAATTAGTTTTTTAATTTAAATATAAATAAACCCAATTTTTAAATACTAAAGGCCACATTTGTTTGTGTATTATTACTTTCCTTAAGAAGTTCCAGACTGCTCATTTCCCATATCTGCCTGGCCAGGGGAGGTCACTTTCTGTTCTCTCAAATGCGCTCCTTAGGCTTTGTGATAATTCACTGTATTTGCCAAATATTAAATTCTTTTCTTTCTCATATCATTGATGGACATAAAGCAGTCATCATCTTGTCCATAAAGTTCTTCTTTTCTTTTTTCGTCAATTAAAGATTTATTTTTCTTTTATGTGTATGAAGATTTTGCCTACATAGATGTCTGTGCACTGTGTATGCACCTGGTGCCCGCAAAGGTCAGAAGAGGATTGGAACTGTTTTGCAGATGGTTGTGAATTCCTTGGCAGGTCAAGTACAAGTGTTCTTACCCACTGAGCTACCTTTTAGCCTCAATTTTTATTTTTTCTTAACCTCTTCTGAACTCAATGATATTTATAGGACATTATTTTATTTGGTCATTTCTCAGTCTTATTTCCCTACAAAGTTGGAGCAGACCAGTGTGTTTGGTCACACACCAGTTTTTATCCAATTATGTTCATTTGTGTTGGATAGACAAGTGGGATATGGATTTACACACACACACACACACACACACACACAAATGCACTCACGCATGCACGCGCATACACACACAGAGTGCATACTTAAAGGGCACTCGGAAATAATGTTCTTTAGCAGAACCACAAGCACCTCTTTTAGAAGAATTTTTTTTCTATATAGTGAAACCCCATCTCCACACAAAATGCCCTTCTTCTAATAAAATAACTCCACTATCACTCTAGTAAACCAATATTATTTAGAAACTGGTTTGGGGTATTTTCTTTCTCTGAAATTAATGACAATAATCACTAACCCAGAGAGCAGAATAATATATTAAAGTCAGTGGGATAATTAAACATGGATTTACCAAGTTAAAAAAAATAAGGTCTAAATACAATTCCCTTGGAAAATGATTTCAGCTGTCCTGTACCCTCTCCCATCCTTCATTGTTCTCCTGTTCATTTACTCCATAGCTTTCGTTTCCATCTATTGTGGAGAAAAGCAGAGATTCCTAGTTCCAGCTCAATTTCCTGTGAGGCTTTACTTTTTAGGACATTTTAGTATGATTAAGAAAAAGGTACAGATGTCTCTTATGCCAACCCTGCCCCACACAAGGTTGACCTCTCTCAGAGCCACCGTGATGTTCTGTTAAGATCTGACTACCAACCTTGGCCTTACTATTGACACCAACGTTATTTTTATCTTTCCTTATTTCATAGTAATCATTTTTGGTTGTTTTGTTTTTACTATGAATTATCACATATAATTTTAATACACACATACCTATATCTATTTATATCTAACTAACTATACATACATGCACACACACACACACACACACACATTATATACATCTTACAGCTAGGTAAGGACATGGGCAGCAAAATGAGAGATTGTTTTCCTTTCCAGGAGACTGTCCTGGAGAACCAATACACATATGCCCTTCTTCCTTTTCTTCAGTCCGTCATCTTCCTTTTACTCTTCTTTCATTCCATATTTCTCCTCAGTCTCCATGAAACACCAGCCCATTGTGGTTCTCAAAGTCATTCATGGAGGCGGAAGAACATAGAACAACTGGACTTTGAGGGTTATGGAATACAATATACATTTCCAGCTCCAAATATATCTAAAGAAAGGAATATTTGATACTATTTAAATGATCATTATTTGTGTGATGTGATACTCACATATCATACTTTTTATTTCTGCAGAGATTAGAAAACTTAACATATATTTCTATTGTTATACCTTAAATGTTTTGATTATTCAAAAAATCAATAGGAGAAAGTCTAAAGACATGAATCCATATGTTTACTTAATTCTTTTAAGAAAAACATCGATTACTTGAGGTTTTATTTGAATAACTTACCATACTGGTATACCAAATAGGACCTTCTGGGTCTAGGCTCTACCTGTCACCTATAAATATATATATTATGGATATATATGTATTTACACACACACACACACACACACACACACACACACACATCCATGACTACTTATCTATCTACCTGCCTGTCTTTGCATATATCTTTATCTATGTATCTATCATATCTGTATCTGTTTATTTTCTCTTTCTATATTTTTATTTATCTCTTTAGCTCTCTAGAAATCACATATCTCCATCTATTTATCATCATTTATATTGCTATTGTGCGAGTGTGTGTTAGGTACTTCAGCAAAGCAGATTAATAAACATCTTTACATAATTATAACAGAGATTGACTGTCTTCTGAGAATACATATCCCGATTCTCATGTATATCTTAATTTTTTCCTAAGAACCTCTATTTATTATAACCTGGTGCTTATGACAACTCCAACAGACACCTCCTTTTGAAGCACAGGCCCTGCCTGCCAGAAAAGGAGGTAGCCTGCCTGTGGACATTTTCCACTCCCTCTGCTTCCAAGATGCAATCCCTCAGGGCTGTCACTCTTACTATGGACCACCCCTGCGAACCTCTTCCCCCACTCATCTCCATCCTGGCCTCCAACCCCAGTAGGCATTTCCTGTGAAGGCACCAGCTGACCAGGCCAGGGAAACAATCAGCACACAGTCATCCCACTCTCCAAAATTCCAGAGAGGAAACAGAATTCAAGGAGCAAAACTCCTACCCCAAATGACAAACCCAGAAATCAGAACCTAAACCTATAATCATTGCAAATAATCCTATAATCATACCAGCATAAGAACACAATCAAGAACAGCTAGAGTGATATGACTCCACCAGAGCCGTTATCCTACCACAGCAAGTTTTGAATATGCCAACAAAGCTGATACACAAAAAAGGCCTTAGAATCAGCTACATGAAAATAATGGAGGTCGTTAAAGAGGAAATGAATAAATTATTTAAGGAAATCTAGAGAAACAGAAACAAACAATTGGAAGAAATGAATTAATTCCTTAAAGAAATCTAAGAAAAAATAAACAAAAATTATAGGAATTGAATAAACCCTTTAAAGAAAATCAAGAAAATAGAAAAAATGGTTGATAGAAATGTATAAAACAGTTCAAAGACCTAGAAGATATTTTCAACAGAATCATAGAATAAAATTTTGCTAACCTAAAACAATGGACATAATCCAGACTCTCTGTGAATTTTCCATTTTTACGTGGCTTATTTTTCTTTATTTCTTTTAATCTATAACTATCTGTACTCTGTCTCTTTAAAGACTTTACCTTTTTTTTTAAACCATTAACTTTATTCTCTATATTCTTTTTCTTCTCTCTCTCAAGCCTACATACATTCATCCAACAGTTTGGTCTTTTATGTCTGAATCTGTTTTATTGTGAATCTGTAACATTTTTTTACTATCCAGGAGCATTTCTTAAAATGTTAAGCACTTTTTAAAAACTTGAGTTGCACCATGTAGGGGTAATATGGTACTGCCTGTTTACTGCCAAGTCTAAACCTTAACTGCGCTGTTATTATGGTAATTACGGCAGTTCCTGCCTGAGGTCAGCACAGTTCAGCACGGAGCAGCTGCTCCTGCCTCAGATCCATTGGTGCCCCTGAGCTGAGTATAGTTTCAGGCACACAGCAAGTCCACATTGGAGCCACACTCAGCAGTTTAATTTGAGACTGAGCATGCAGCACAGAAACTCTTTTTTATCCAAGTTACAACCAAATCTGACATGCAGAGCACTGAGCAATCTGAAAACATGTCTCTTCCGCCATGCTCTTCTGCTTGCCTAAGCCTGATTCTGCCATCTGCCCAGGTGCAGGCGGGGAATGCTGAGAGCAGTCTCCTTCTGATCCCAAGCAGGAACACAAACATCCAGTCCCATAAAATCCATTGAAATGCTTTAAAACCAGAGTTTGCACTGACTGCACAGTCCCAAGAAGCCGCACTTTAAAATGACACAGCTTTTTTTTCTGCTGCTGTTGCCGAATCAGGAAATCTCTCTACAACATGCCACCAACAAACAGCAAAAATCTATGTGAAATTCTCTCTCCCTTATTTTAAAGCCTTCTCAGGTTTTTAAGTGGATTTAGTCCATCACGTCTGGGCGCCACTCTGTTGAAATAGGAGCGCTGGGCTGCATCCCCGGCACCCTGCTGCCCCCATGGCTAGCTTTACCCGAAATAATTACACGGAAACTGTATTCTTTTAAACACCGCTTGGCCCATTTCTATCTAGCCTCTTCTAGGCTAGCTCTCGCACCTGGACTAGCCCATTTCTAATAATCTGCTGTGCCCCACGAGCTGGCTTACCAGGAATGATCTTAACCTGTGTCTGCCTGGAGTGGAAGAATCATGGCGACTCACTGACTCAGCTTCTTTCTCCCAGTATCCTGTTCTGTTTACTCCGCCTACCTATGTTTTAACCTATGAGGGCCAGCCAAGCAGTTTCTTTATTGCTTAACCAATGAAATCAACAGATTGATATGTGACACTCCCACATCACTTTTCTTAATTTAAATTATCCCATCTATCTTCTACCTCTGGGCTCTTTTCTTTCTCTATTTCCGTGCACCTCACTGTCACTTCTGCTCTGTGACTGGCTGGGTGGTTGGCCCTGATGTCCTCCTCCCCTTGCTCCCTCATTCCTTCTCCCATATTTCTCCTTCTATTTATCCTCTCTGCCTGCCAGCCCCATCTATTTCTCTCTCCCTCCTCACTATTGGACACTCGACTCTTTATTACACCATCTAGTGTTTTCGATACGCACAGTAACACAGTTTCACAGAGTAAAAACAAACGCACACACCTTAACATAATATTCTATAACAGACATGTCATCCAGGAAAAACTAAACAGAGAAATACTGGACCTAATAGACATGGTAAACCAAATGAACCTAACAGATATCTACAAAATATTTCACCCAAACACTAAAGATTATACTTTTTTCTTATCACTGATTGGAACTTTCCCTAAAATTGACCTCATACTCAGACACAAGACAAGTATCAATAAATACAAGAAAACTGAAATAATTCCCTGCACCTATCAGACCACCACAGTTTAAAGCTAGAGCTTAATGACAGAAACTCATGGAAACTGAACAATTCTGTACTGAATGAAAATTGGGTCAACACAGGAATAAAGGAAACAAAGACTTCCTAGAATTCAATGAAAACGAGATACACAGCATACTCATGTGGGACACAATGAAAGTCATGTTAAGAGGAAAGTTCACAGCACTAAGTGTTTACATTAAAAAATTTTTTTGAGAGATCTCACACTAGCAACTTAACAGCATACCTGAAATGCTCTAGAATTAAAAGAAGAAAGCACACCCAAAAGAAGTAGACAGCAAGAAATAATCAAACTGAGGAATGAAATCAATAAAATAGAAACAAAAAGAAAAATAAAAAGAATCAATGAAACACAAAGTTGGTTCTTTGAGAAAATTAACAAGATCGACAAACTCTTATCCAAACTAATTAAAAGATGGAGAGACAATATCCACGTTAAGAAAAATCAGAAATTAAAAAGGGGACATAACAACAGACACGGAGGAATTCCAGAAAAATCAAAAGAACATACTTTAAAAACCTGTACAGTAGCATGAATTCCAATTTGTTTTAATAATAAAAACCCCGAGTCAGATAACTGGGTAAATACTGACAGTTCAGAGAAGCAGAGCAGTCAGCCACTAGTTCTTACCTCTACTGAATCCTCTGACCAAAGTGGGCAAGATCCTGTCTCTATAAACCCTCAGGCTGAATGCTCTGTGAGCTCCTGTCTCCTCCTGCCTTACATTCCTTTCTGCCCAGCCATAAACCTTCCTGTCTCCACCTTCCTAGTGTTGGGATTAAAGGTCTGTGACTCCTAAATACTGGGATTAAATATGTGAGCCACCACTGCCTGACTCTGTTTCTCTTTTAGATTGGATCAGTCTCTTGTAGCTCAGGGTGGCCTTGAACTCACAGAGATCCAACTGCCTCTGCTTTCCAAGTGCTGGGATTAAAGGTGTGTGTCACTACTACCTGGCCTTTATGTTTAACTGGTGGCTAGATTTGCACTCTGATTATTAGGCAAGCTTTATTCATTAAAGTACAAACAAAATATCAATACACTCCACCATGTTGGAAAAGTTAAAAGAAATTGATAATTTTCTCAATAGATGCCACTTACCAAAATTATATCAAGATTAAAACAACTTAAATATCTACAAGATATAAATATCTTAAAGATCTATAAGCCCCCATTGAAATAGAAGCTGTCATTAAAAGTTCCATAACCAAAAAAAAACCCAGGACCAGATGATCTTAGCACAGAATTCTACCAGATTTTCAAATAAGAGTTGATGTCAACCCAGCGTCTGATTTGTCTTAATGCCCAATTCATGAGAAGAAATCCGTTTCAGGCACTGCTTGGGTAGCCAGGAACTAGACACTAAAACGACTAAAGACCCAGGGTAAAACCAAAGATGACTGATCAAAACAAGCAAGCAAGTGAACAAACAAACAATAAAATGATTCCTAATGATATTTTGCTATACTCCTAGATTAGAGGCTTATCAGAGAGGCAGCTTATCCTCTGGCAGCAAATGGCAACAAATCCAGAGCTGCACAGCCAGACATTATGTGAAGAGAAAGCCTAAACTGGAGGACTTCATCAAATGTCTCCACTCAGAGCTCTGGGAATCCTGCAGATATGAAGGTGAAAATGTTATAAGAGTCAGAGGGGATGGAGGACACTAGGAGAACACAGTCTCTGAATCCCACACTTATGACTTGAGTTTAATCCCCTCTGTGAGAACCACATGAAGACAACAAAGTACCAGGTCCTGAACATATAACCTCTCTGTCTTTGTCTGTCTCTGTCTCTCTGTCTGTATCTCTGTCTCTGTGTCTCTGTCTCTCTCTCTCTCACACACACATGCGCACACATGCACATACACACGCAAATACGTATGTGCATGTACATAACCCCCACACTAATGGATAAATATATGTGATTTTTCATAATAACATGCACCAAGTGGGAATCCAGAGCTGCTTAAGTAGTCACCAGATATTGTCTATTGCCTTAAATTTACCATTTTTAATGACCCAGAGGTTTTGAGTAAATGTTGCTCTCTGATGCAAAAGAGGATGAAAATTGTGTCCCATAGTTAAGGAGACATTTCCTCTCTTATTAGTTTGCTGTTCTCTTCAGTGCCTATGATTCAGTCTTTGACTTAAGGGCTCTTCAAAAGCATCTTTAAATTCCTTGGTCTTTAGTCCTTTATCCCCTGAAATGTGTTATTGATTGATTGGCATACTTGTTCTTTAGACTCTTTGAGAATACTTATTATGAATCCATTGTTAAACTCTTAAATGGGTCAAATCAATTTTCCAATTGCCTGAAAATAAATACCAAAGTCCTGTCTTCTGGGAGCCATATGCAAATAAAACTCTCCCCACTAAGGAGATAGAGACTCTTAAGAGTTATTGCTGGTAAGAGGGAAACATGCTCTGTTATTTGCCAGATGAAACAAAATGTTCTGATTATCTCTTTGGATCTACTCAAAAACAATTTTCTCAGGTGTCTGTTAAATGACGCTGATATAAATTATATTTTCTTGGGAACTGAATGGGTGTTAAATGCCCTGCACAGTCTTGTGTATTTGAGCACTTTGTTCCCAGATGGTGGAGCTCTTTGGGAAAGTTGTGGAACTATTGGGAGGCAGAGCACAACCCTCAGACACAGGACCACAGAGGTGGGTCAAGCAGGTTACACCCTAACACACACCCCCACCCCTCTAGTTCCACCTTCCTCTTGAGCTCGTAGCTTCCTAGTATAGCAAGACATAGAGAGTCACAGACATACAGTCACTTCGAGTGAATGATGGCCATGCCTTCTTGTATTAGTGACTTTTTTGATGTAATAAAAACAATGGCTAAAAGTAACTTACATAAGGAAGCGTTTGTTTTGTCTAACATTCTCAGAAACTGAGAGAGCACATCTTCAACCATAAGCGAGAAGCAGAGAGAGAAAACCAGAAGTGAATTGAGGCTATGTACTATCAATGGCCATCCCCAATTATGTACTTTCTCAAGTAAGGTCCTACCTCCTAAAGGCTTCATATGTTTCCCAAATAGTATCACCAAGTAAGGACCAAGTTTTCAAATACATGAACCTATTAATAGCATGCCCATTCAAATCTTCACACCTTCTCTGCAATGAACTGTGAGTCAAGAGCAATAAGCAGGGATCAGCATAAAGGGGGAGGTTCATTTTGGCTGATGATTTCAAAGGGTTCAGCGTTTGATTGGTTAGCTCTATGCAAATGAACAGAGCCTCATGGTGGCAAGAGCATTTAGCAGTTGAGGTTAGTCACAGCAATAAAGACAATAAACAGAGCACTAGGGAGGACAGAAGACCAGGCATAACCTTTGAAGTCACACCTACAGTGACCTGTTTCTTCAATCTAGTACCTATGTCCTAAAGTTTCTACCACTTCCCAAATTTGTACTACTAGCTGGATACCAAGCATTTGATACATGAGCCTGTGGAGCAATATTTCTTACTACAGCAATAATAGAAATATAATAAAAATAATAAAAGTGAATCTCTCAATTTTCCTCCTGTTAATTTTTCTTAACACACTGTTCTAGAACATCCTGTGTATTCTCAATACTGTGAGGACTACAAAAAAAGTGAAACTTCACTTTCTTAGTCTTTTGGAAATGTAAGCTGAATTCTCTCCAGAAGCTTGTAGGGAGGACATTGCGAGATTCTCTGACAATAGAGGACAAGAGGAAAAAAAATATCAGCTGTGTCAACCATGGACTGCTATATTCCCATCACTCTGTTGATAGATATAATCGACCTACAGACAGAATGATTATTCAGTAAATAACGGGTTGGTCCTGCTGTTTGATGATCACAGTGGCCCAACATGGTCGGCATACAAAATGGAGAGGCACACCCTCAGTAACTCAAACACACGCTAGATCCTACCTATTAAAGATTCCACCTTCCTTCAGTAGTGTCAGGAATGAGGGCCAAGATTTTAAACATAGGTTTTGAGAAACACTCAAGTTCTAAACTGTAGCAAATATGACAATATGAAAAGCAGAAAGTATTTCAACATAGAACCAGCAAAATGCCTCAGAAAATCCAGCAATGAAATCTAATCCACTGTGTACATGTCAGATCTGATTCCAGTCCAGTCTAAAATTTAAAAAAAATTTAAAAACCCAATGCATTTTATAAAACTGATAGGAACAGTGTGGAAGCAGATAGATGATGGGAAACAAAAATACAGAAAGTGAGATATGAAAACCCTTGGAAGTTCAAATTATCATCAGAGAGGGTGCAGATTGCTATAGCCAGGTAGGCCCAAAACTACCCTTAGTCCTGTAAATTGCTTCTCATCAGTTGCTTTATTATAGCAATAAAAAGTATATATATATATATATATATATATATATATATATGTGTGTGTGTGTGTGTGTGTGTGTGTGTGTGTGTGTGTGTATGTATGTGATATGTATGTATACATATATATGTACATGTGTATATTCATTTTTTGTTTCTTTGGCTAAAAAATTTCCAGTTGTCCTTAGATTCAAAATTTCATGCCATACTTATTTCTCAGTCTATTGGTGATGCTATAACAAAATATCACAGACTGCATGATTTAAGTAGAATTCACTTCTTTATCATTTTCTACCATGGGATGTAAGATTTAAGATTCTAGTAGATATGTTGACCGACAGCTATCCACCTCTCTGGTTTGTGGATGGGCATCTTTTTGTCATATGTGAATATGGAGTTTCTCTCAAACATAATTTTCTTGTGAGAATTTTCCTCATGAGAATTTCAGCTTTATAGCCATATCTACACTAATGACTTCTGAAATGCTGCATCTTCAAATGCAGTTGCTCTGAGAGTCATACTTTCAACACGGGAATCTTTGAACAAAACTGAAGCCCATAGCAACCCAATGCCTCCCTGCAGTCTTTCCTAAAGACAGGACCACCTTCTCCCTGTCCTCTTAGTTCTCATCTTATCTCTGAGCCTTTGTGTCTGAAAGGCCTTCATTTCGCTCTGTTTTGAAATATCTTAGCGTTCAGCTCTTAGTTCAAGTATTGTGTCCTCAGAGAGGTTGCCCCTGGATACCGTAGAATAAGTCTGCATCCTTGCAATGATCTCATTATTCTGTGCCATATCATCTTCCCTCCCTTCTTCCTATGACCATCTATAGATGGAAAATGCTTCATTGGGTTAGGTATGGGGAGGAATTCTAGTTTGAATGTGAAATGTTCCCTACAGGCTTTTGTGTTTGGACACTTGTTTCCAGCTGATGTGTGTGTGTGTGTGTGTGTGTATGTGTGTGTGTTTTGTTGTTGTTGTTTTTTTTTTTTTTTTTTGGACAGTTGTAGCACCTTTACTAGTTGAGTCTTGCTGGAGGAATGGGACACTAGGTAGGGTAGATTTCATAACCCAGCCCCACTTCCTGACTATTCTCAATTTCCTGGTTACAGATATAGTGAGACTAACCATTTCACTCCTGCTACCTGATAAACCGTTTGAATTTTAAGCCCAAATCTACTGTTACCCCTGTAAATTGCTTCTCATCAGATGCCTTACCATAGCAACAAAAAAGAACCTAACACAGAAAATTCCTTGGCACCATTCTCTTTATTCCACAAAAGCAATGCTCTTTTTAGCCTGAGATTGAGAGTTGAGGTTTTCTACTGGACAGAGCAAAGAAAGAAAATGCCGTACTTGTCTAATTGGAGTGGCAAGCCTGGCAGTACTTCCCCTCACCCTGTTTGCCTACTGGGCTCTATTATATTGCAGAGTCTGACCTGCAGTGTGCAAATTTCTCCAAAGCAATGCATTAATAATGAGGAGCCTTAGCTATGTCTCCTTTCATTGTGGGCAGAGGTCCCACCTCTGTCCTCCATGACACCGACCAGCCAGTTCCTAATGAGTTGACCGTGCTAGTATGGCACATCTTTTTGGCATTCATATCTGCTTATGAATAATAAAATGCAATTCAAACATATGCCTTCTCACTCTGCGATCCTCACAGGCTCAGCTCTTGTTCTTAATGCACAATGTTAATGTCAATCTGTTTGCTTTAATTATGTTAAGAGGTTACGCTGGAAGGTTATCCATTTAGTCTTTAACAGCATGAAATGGCACTTAGATTGCCATTGTCACTTTCTGCACATAAACAAAAATGTGATTAACAGTAGCTAACCACAAGGAAAGGAATGTGCTCTGAAAGTCAGGCATTTTTAGTGGTTAAGCACTAGGTGTCACTCGCATTCTCTCCACCGCAGAAGAACGAAAGTAAGGCAGGCTTAAAGAGGAAATGCAGCAATACACGGCTGTTCTTTCAACGAATAACATGTCATCGTTTAAAACCAAGCAGTTAGCTCTTCAATATTCTTTCATCAATTATAACGAGGATAGTAGTGGGGTAGTTTAGATGGATGTAAGACACTCATTATGTGCATTAGATGTATCTGAAAATATAAACTGAATTATGTTTTCCTACTGACATTCCTTAACATTTTTGGTACTGTGTTTCTTTTTAGTACTGTGTTTGTGTTATTTCTGAAGGTGTGAAAAAATTCTGTAATTATTGAATATGTTATAACTTTGCAGATAAATACGTATTTTAAAAAGCTGTTTTGCTATTTGGGATGTGACATTCTACCATACAAAAATTATACCTCAATAAAACATAGGTAAAAAAATCACAATGGCTCATGTTAATGTTGCTTCACATAGCTCTTTGCTTCTCTAAGAAGGGAATCTGTGAGTGAATACACACAGCGTTTCTCATGTTCTTTGTCAAGCTATTGTCAGATCAGTCTCATCTTCGGCTATATTAAAATATGCCAAGTGGCTAATTTTCATGTCTTTGGACTTCTCATCACTTAATAAAGGTTGGATTTTTAATGTTTAAAATACCAAAGTGGTGGTTACACATTGCTATGAAATCATTTTGTTCATTACAATAACTGCCCCTTTGAGTAAGAAAGGATTTTATACATGTGAACAGGCATGCAATTGACTAAGAAACAGTTACTTAAATTGTATTAATTACTTTCTTTAAATAATAAATGTCAATAATCTCCATAAACACTATTTAATTTGAATTTTTCATGTGGGTCCTCTTAAAACATAGGTGCAGATACAATCTACTGAGTAATTTTTGTGTGAACAGAGTCTGTTGATTCAGTAGCTATACACGAATCCTTAGTTCTGTTTTCCCATTTCTTTAAATATCTGAGATCTATCACTAAAACATTCTTTGCAGTGATTTCAGGGAATTCTAAAAGATGCTTTAAGAAAACAAAAACAAATGAACCAAAAATTAATAATCTGAAGACTTCAAAGCTTTCTGTACTCAACTTTGTTCTTTCTAAGTCATTTGCATCTTTATTATCACCACAAACTTCACACCTCTTCCCTGATCTTAAGGTTTCTCTTCCTGTTGAAGAGAAATGTGCTGGTTTCCTCACCTCCAGTGCACAGTGCTTTCATTTGCTTATGTAGGTCTTTGGGGTTAATCAAAATTCACCTGTGTTTTGACTACTTACTTCACTTACATCCCTGCTCCTGAATCTGTTCAGGCTTGGTTTCTGCCCACTCCCCTTCACTTCAAAATTTTCCAATTGTCTCTATGTCTTCAAATTTGTTTGGAACAACTTAGAATCTGTAAATAGAAACTGTACTTTTATTTCCCAGCCATTCAGATGTGAATAATTACACAAAAAATCTATATTAATTACAACGCTGTTTGGCCAACAGCTTAGGCTTATTCCTAACAAGCTCTTATGACTTGATTTAACCCCTTCTATTAATCTGTGTATCTCCACGAGGTTGTGACTTACCAGTAAGGTTCTTGTATCTTTCTCCTTCAGCAGCTACATGGCATCTTCTTGACTCTGCCTTCTTTTACCCCGCAGTCAGTTTAGTTTTCCTACCCAGCTATATTCTTCCTGCCATAGGCCAAATCAGCTTCTTAATTAGCCAATTGTGGTAAAACATATTCACAGCATATAGAGGGGAATCCCACATCAAGATCCTTCCTCTTTCCGTCTGAACTCTGCAGATCACTCACACTCAGCGGCATGAGTTCTATAAGCTGCCATGATATATAGCTAGATCCTTAATCTTACTCTTGGTCATTTGTGAACAGAATTCTGTATATTTTTTATTTTATTAGAAGCCAGAATAATTATCTAAAGGGAGGTAATTCACATAAAATTAAATGTATCATGTTGCTATTGTGTACTGGGCTCAGGAACTGATTAACAAATACAAGATAAGCCACGGGCCCTGATCTCACAGACCCGACAACATTGTGACTCACATGCTTCTAACCCAATAATCTTCATTCTATAATGAATAATTCCCATACACAAACCTCGTCAATTCTAACAGAAGGACAGAATGTAATATATTTGTTGCAGTAAACGTATGCAAAGTTATTTGCTGGTGTGGCGACGGATGGAAAAGAATAGTTATCAACTCTGATGATAAACTCTTATGTAAGAATTCCCATTAGGCAAGACCAAGAGGCCATGCAAGACTCCGAACAATAATCTCCCAAAGAGCTGTGTGTGTGCGCCTGTGTGCAAATGTTTTTTATCATGATGACAGAAGCTAAATGCTACCTTCTGAGTGTATGGGGAAGTGCTTGGATAGACAGGGTCTGTGGAAGACAGGTTTGTTCTGTTTCTGAAGTGCCTACTTTTGACAACTCTCTGAGCTCTAAGTTCAATAATATGCCACAATGTAGAAAGTGGAATGTTGTTTTATTCTTCTGCATTTTCCCCACATTGAACCACATTTCCTACAGGCTTCCTATTGGTCACCCACAAGAAAGAACTACATCAAAGATAAAAATGTAGTATAACAGCATAAAGGAGTGATGATGAATGGGTTGTATTGTAGAGTTAGGGGTCACTGTTGTCTGGGGCAGGCAGCTACAGATGGAGGCCCTGATATTGGTTCAGGAAGGATGCCACCATCACTCAGGGCTCCCTGTCAGCTTCAGGTATATTGTGAATCTCTGATGCTGTCTCAGTACTTTGCCCTACATGGCATTGTGTCTCAAGGGCAGACCCAGGCAGGACAGAGGAGTGTCTGGAGTCAGTAATATGAAAGATAAGTTTGTACTTGGTGCCACAGACCAAGAAATAATAGTTCAGTATCAATCATTGCAGACAATTGCAAAAGAACTGGATGTTCATATATAGAAGATAGATTATCCATTATGAGGCAAATCTATCATAAACAGTACCTCAACACTTCCCACCTGAGAGCTGAGTAAACATCAGATCTCCAAGAGCAAATAAGTTCAAACAGGTATGTTTGTCAAGATGGAATTGGATTGACCTTGCAGTGTCTTGTGCTTCTATGTAGCAACTAGAGAACAGAGACAATTGGAGCTTAGTTGTCATAAACTGGCAGGTCTGTTTTGCAACTGTAGTGATGGTTTTGTCATTTTCAACTGTATTTTCTCTATACTGTATATAATGCATATATATTGTTTATATGTGCACACGCACAGACATACACACACACACACACACACACACACACACATACACACACACAAAACCTGAAACAAATATATAACTTGGAATCACAGTTTTTTAAATCTGTGCAGACACCAGTAATATTTATCTATTGGTCTTAATCCTGCTCACAACAGCCTTCCTAGAAATTTAGAAGAGGAGAGGCTTTCTTTGGCTGGCACTCCCAGGTTGCAGTCTATTGCTGAGGAAGTCAGGACAGAAACTCAAGCAAGAACTTTAAGCAGACACTATGAAGTGGCACTACTTGCTGGCTTTTTAGGGTTCATGCTTAACTAGCTTTCTTGGTCCAGGATCACCCACTTACACAGGGAGTGGCACTTCCTATCATGGGCTGGACCATTCCTCAACAATGATCACAAATTGGAGGAACTCATTTGCCATTGTTGTGAGGGATTAGTAGTTCTCAAACATATTCATCACTGATGTATATGTACATATGTATATATACACACGTGTATAACATACATATATGATAATTCCCCACTGACAATCAAACAAGTCAATCTGATATAAGCAATTCCTCAATGGAACCTTTCCTCTCATATGACTTTAGGCCATGGCAAGTTGACAAAGCTAACTAGGAAACCTGCAGAGAACCCTTCCTTGTCTTTTCATAGCTTATGCTGATTTCAGCAATCTTTGACATGCCATGTATTGGGAAACACCTCTTGAATCCCTTCTGATATTTTTATATGGTCTCTTACCAGTGTTCTCTCTCTCTCTCTCTCTCTCTCTCTCTCTCTCTCTCTCTCTCTGTATATGTGTGTATATATGCATGTATGTGTGCATATGTGTCTATGTGCATGTGTATGTATGTTTGTATGTGTATTGTGTGCATATGTGTGTGCTTCATTGTGTATGTGTGTGCATGCATATCCTCTTCTAAGGACACTGGTTATATATTATGAGTCCATACTCCTCTAGTATGACCTCACCCTAGCCAATTATTTCTATAAAGAGCTCACTTCCAAATAAGATCACATTGTTAGGACCTGGGGCTTAGGATTTTAACATATCTTAGAGGATGCACAATTCAGTATACCTCACTCATTGGTCTGAAACTTGGAATCACTGGGGTGACCTAGAGGTCACCATATTTCTGAACTGCTAGCCGTACTTTCAAATTCCCCTTTCACAGAAGAAATGTAAACCTAGGCTTGCCCAGGGACTTCTAAATGACTGAGTCAGAACATGAATAAACTACTCACATATCTGTGTAAAATGTTCCCTTCTTGATTCCTTCTTTAATCATGGTGATAACAATGCTGCTTCCTTGAACTTATATTGAGCCACAATATTTTCAACTTAATCCAAAGCTCTTCAGAAAATACACTATTCTTAAATCTATGGATAGTTTTTAGTGGGACTTTTGTTGTTGCTGGAATAACTCTGGTAGCAATATCATCCAGGCAGACAAGCAGTGACACACAGGTCAAGTACATCTGTAAGTGTAAAGAACACACAAATGCAAATGTATGTACAGTTTTAACAAACAAAGTGAAATTGTCTTTGCAGTGGGTTCTTTTAGAAATGTAGACGGGATGGCTTGGAACAAGACAAGTACAGGGCTAATGCCACTGATTTGAATAATATCATTCTCAGTTTCAAGGTGTATATGTGCAAATACCACATGATAAAATAAATGCTGAGGAGTTCCCTCTATATTCAATCGTATCCTGATGGGACTGTGAATTAACAGGTAACAATAAAATGAATACAAGAAAGCAATTTTATAGTCCTGAATACATAGCATAATGACATAATGTGCTTTCCATATGATTAAAATTATTCACAACTGCTATCATAAAGAACACATGCAAGTTGGGAGAAGTTCCCAAAGTAGACACATTAGTTTGACATTTTGATAGGAATAAACTGCTGAAAGGAAAGTATTAAGTGGGGAACATTTTGTTTTGTGACATAGTTGATGGGTTTTAGTCTACTGTGGTGGGGACGGTACCCATGCACACGGCAGTTGGTACCCATGAGCACTGTAGTGGTGCCATGAGCACAGCAGGTGGTACCCATGCTCACAGCAGTGGTACCCATGAGCACAGAAGTTGGTAACCATGTGGTCAGCAGTTGGTACCCATGAGAACAACAGTTGGTAACCATGAGAACAGCAGGTGGTACCCATGAGCACAGAAGTTGGTAACCATACGGTCAGCAGTTGGTACCCATGAGAACAACAGTTGGTAACCATGAGAACAGCAGGTGGTACCCATGAGCACAAAAGTTGGGACCCATAAGCACAATAGTTGGTACCTGTTAGGGGCTGCAGACCCTCAGACCCTGAAATTTCTATGACCCCTTGCCTGCTGGAGTAAACAACTTGTTTTCCTATGCTTGCAGCAGCTCTCAGTATGAGACCCTCATGAGTCCCTGATAACAAGGAAGTGGTATCTGGTGGGCTTGCAGCTGAAAATTCCTGAGAGCTAGGGTGTGGCCATTAGTCAAGGAGACGATTATATAAGCTGTCCTGGAACAAAATAAAATTGGCATTCTTTTTTTAAGAGTGATCCATGTCTCTTTGTTCTTTAATCTCAAGAGCCTTGCCTGACAGCAGTTCCAGGTGGTGCAGGCACCACAGGTGGAGGCCCAACTGGAATCGGGAACTAGGGACTCTGAGGGACACCCTCCAGAAGACTGGGCAGCAGAAAATAATAAAGAAAAGGCGAGAGGGTGAATTGTAAGGATGGGGGCAGATTCTTCCAAGTCTGTTCTTGTAGAGGAATTGTGCAGGTACCACTGGAAAAACAGGTTACTGGGATTAAACAAAGTTCTTAAAGAGACAGTAAACTTGCAAAAAATTAATAGGAATAAAGAAACATAAATCATATAAAAGTGGAATATACACAGAGAGACATTTTATTGTATGGGCTGCTAAGATAAGCCATCATAAATGTATCTTGACTTCAAGGTTTGAGTCTAAGGATATGTTATGTACCAAGAACCCCCCCCCCCCCCAGAAATGTCACTGTGAAGACCCTTAAAAATTACTTCGCCCAATAAAAAGGAGAAAGCAGTTTGGAGAGAACCACATCCAAATTCCCTAAGTGATTGTTTCAATTGCCACATTTTCCCTATGGAGGCTGGTTGAAGAGTCTATGCTTACTGAAGGTTGTGGGATGGGAGAGCAGTTTGGGGAAACCTTTGGGGTGCTGGAGGATGTCTAGGACAGAGAGTTCCTGGCACCATGTGGGGGAGATCCAGGGGAGTGGAGCTGAGGAGCCTGAGGAGACTTGGATCTCAGATAGTAGTAATTCCAAGTAATCTCTAGGGACTGGGCCTATTCTCTTACCCCGCCCCAGGGGGAAAAAAAACATTTAAAAAGCAACTGCCCCTCCTGCTAGTGAGAGGGAAGTAGAAGAGTTGAGGAGACAATTGACAGAACTTAAGTCTAGGAACATCCAGGCCTTCCCTGTTATTGAAAGTGCAGATCCTCAGGGAGATAGGTAGAGGCTACACTAGCAGTTTCAGTTTAAGGATGTAAGACAGCTTAAAGAGGCCATAACTGCTTATGGGCCACATGCTCCCTTTACTGCTGCATTGGTGCTACATGGATCAAAATTTGACTCCTAGTGAATGGATGCCGCTTTGAAGAGAGAATAAAAAAGAAAAGAAAAGAAAGAAAAATAAAAAGGGGGGTATAATACTCCCCAGGACATCTTTTCTAATATTCTCTCAATATCAACATGTAGAAAAATGAAAATAGACCCCTATCTATCACCATGCACAAAACTAAAGTCCAAATAGATCAAACATCACAACATGAAGCCAGTCACACTGAACCTTATAGAAGAGAAAGTAGGAAGTACACTTGAATGCATTGGCACAGGAGACTGCTTCCTAAATATAACCCCCAGTAGCACAGACACTGAGAGAAACAATTAATTAATGGGGCCTCCTGAAACTAAAAAGCTTCTGTAAAGCAAAGGACACGGTCAACAAGACAAACGACAGCCTACAGAATGGGAAAAGATCTTCACCAACCCCATATCAGACAGAGGACTGATCTTAAAAAGATATAAAGAACTCAAGAAATTGGTCATCAAAAGAACAAATAATCCAATAAAAAATGGAGTACAGACCTAAACAGAGAACTCTCAACAGAGGAATCTAAAATGGCTGAAAGACACTTAAGGAAATGTTCAACATCCTTAGTCATCAGAAAAATGCAAATCAAAACAACTCTGAGAGTCCATCATACACCTGTTAGAATGCCAAGATCAAAAACACTGATGACCACTTATGCTGGAGAAGTTGTGGGGAAAAGAGAACACTACTGCATTACTGGTGGGAATGCAAGCTGGTACAGCCCTTTTGGATGTCACTGTGGTGATTTCTCAGAAAATTAGGAAACAACCTTCCTCAAGACCCAGCAATACCACTTTTGGGTATATATCCAAAGGATGCTCAATTGTACCACAAGGACACGTGCTCAACTATGTTTATAGTAGCATTGTTTGTCATATCCAGAACCTGGAAACAACCTAAATGCCCCTTGATCAAAGAATGGATAAGGAAAATGTGGTACATTTATACAATGGAGTACTACACAGCAGAAAAAAACAACATCTTGAAATTTGCGGGCAAATGGATGGAGCTAGAAAACATTTTGAGTGAGGTAATCCAGATCCAGAAAGACAATTATCACATGTACTCACTCATCGGTGGCTTTTAAACATAAAGCAAAGAAAACCAGCCTACAAACTATAATCCCAGAGAACCTAGACAACAATGAGTACCCTAATAGAGACGTACATAGATCTAATCTATATGGGAAGTAGGAAATGACAAAATCTTCTGAGCAAATTGGGAGCATAGGGATTTTGGGAGAGGGTTGAAGGGGAGGGGAGAGTCAGGGAGAGGAGCAGAGAAAAATGTAGAGCTCAATAAAAATTGAAAAAATATTTTCTAACAATTGATTCACATACTCAAACATCAGCTGCTTAGCGGCACTGGCAGCCCTGTGGCTCTACTCATCCAATGGTCCTGTGGAAGAATGTGTTGGCAGTAGCATGGAAGGTGCCTGATCCAGTCCTCATTTAGGGCCATGGGAGTGTATGTGTGTTTCCACAGGATGGTTAAAGCCCTATTTGGATTCCTGAATGGCTGGTACATCCTATCGATGGTTCTCCTGACCATCAGCCATGCCAACAGGTACAATGGATCCCAGTGAGAAATCCACTAATGTTGACGCAGGTGGGCCTGGATAGTCCCATAAGGCCGTACTTCCTATCCACTGATTGTACTATTGAACATTCCCATTAATTGGAGATGCAATAATGTTACTGGTATGTGGAAAATATCTGGCAGTATTTGTTTTCAGAAAACAAGTAGTTTGTCCCTGCTGAGTTCTCCTTCTCCTTGTGTTATTATTAGCAATGCTTCTCTAGCTGATTTTGCCCTTAATTCCACCAATGCTCCTGCTATTGGTCTTTGTAATGTATGGATGCCATTATGTGATACTCACAAGGCCACCTCTTGTGTGGCTCCAGCCATTAAATGTTGGCCCAGTCCTACAGTTTTTAAATTTGTAGTACTTCATTATGGCCAGAGTGCGTTATGAGTACTCCCTATATTTTGAATAATTGATTATGGTGGTGGGGACCACGACTACCTTACAAGAATGCTAGCAAGGATTCTCAGGAGTTTCATTTCTGGAATCCAGCTCAATATGGTATAGTGCCTACCTTCATG
This sequence comes from Microtus oregoni, assembly GCF_018167655.1. Taxonomy (NCBI): domain Eukaryota; kingdom Metazoa; phylum Chordata; class Mammalia; order Rodentia; family Cricetidae; genus Microtus; species Microtus oregoni. The sequence goes on along the minus strand of NW_024543070.1, from coordinate 36,801,300 downwards.
GGATGGTACCTCTGTGGACCTTGTGCTTGTCTAAATTTTGGACCCTTGGCTGTGCAGGATTCTACCTTGTTTAATGGCACAGCAAAATGGAATTCCACAAATATCTTTGAAGATACCTTGCAGTTAAACCAGAGCCAAAATAAGACTTTTCATGTAGCTGTCTGTTGTCAGGGCCTTTTTCTTTCTTTTAACTAACCATACCTTGAATGATTCTGCCCTTAACTGCTCCCAAGTTTCATGTAATTTAAGCAGCTATTGGGAGACTGAGATGACTGCCGCTGCGGTCCAGGTTTCAGGCTTGGTGCCTCTCCCAGTGAATCAGCTGGTGCTGAGCCATCCCAGCCAAGACTTCGGGATCACCGAGGCTATAGTGGCCACTAATGTCACAGTTGCAGCCTCTGCAGCACCAACTGGAATTGCCATCAGTCAGACAGTGGCTGTGGCTAGATTGTGGATCCCCTAGCCAGATAGGTTGCCACTGCATTAGAGACCCAATATTTTCTCAATGAGCATATTCGCCAGGGCATTTTGCAACTTAACCTACAGACCGCCCTTTTACAAGAGCAGTTAGATTTCTTGTGGGACTTGCATCTGAATAGTTGCTCCCTTTCCTTCTATTGTATTTGTGCCACGCCCATGCCAATCAAAAACCTTAGTCTTACTGACAGCCAGTTGAATTCTTATCTTCAGGGACCATGGACCCTGCAATTTTTTAAATTTTACTGTGTCCCTTGAGATTAATGAGACTCATGTTTCTCCCACTTCCATGGATTCTCTAACTAAGGGCATTCTTTATGGCTTAGGCTTGCTGAAAAGCTGGTCTTGGACTGTTGCCCTAGGAACTCTTGTAGCTGGAGGGTTTCAATTGCTCTGCCTTTACAGCAGGTGTCAGCAACAGCAGCAGTGATGTAGTATCACTACTAAGCAATTAATGCTTGCCCAAGTGAGTGGGCTTCCTCTGAGCACAGTATGGATCAACGTGCTATGGGAAGGCCAGTGAGACAGAGACGAGTAAGACAGGTGCCTGTCACAATTGACCTAAGACTTTGCATGCTGAGGCAAGTGTTCTTGATGATGGGTAAGATGTAAATTTGTGCTTCTGCAACATAAGACAGGCCAGGTGTAATTATATAGAAAGGGGGGGCTGTTAGGGGTTGGAGACCCTCAGACCCTGTTTGTTGTTTCCTATGCTTGCAGTTGCTCTGAGCAGGAGACCCTCACGAGTTCCTGATAACAAGGAAGTGGCTTCTGGTGGGCTTGCAGCTGAAAAATCCCGAGAGCTAGGGCGTGGCCATTAGTCATGGAGAGCACTATATAAGCTGCCCTGGAACACAATAAAATTGGCATTCTTGCTTCAAGAGTGCCCATGTCTCTGTGTGTTCTTTAATCTCCAGACCCTTGCCTGATAGAGGTTCCAGGTGGTGCAGGAACCACAGATACCCATGAGCACAGAAGCTCCTGTCAAAGCAGCCAGGAGGCAGCAGAGAGAGAACACTGCCAAAGCTGGAGTTTTCTTCCCCCATCCTAGTTTTATCTAAGATAGCAACCAATGGGATGATGTTGCCTACATTCAGGTAGAGTATTCCCCCTTTGTTAAGTTTCCTACTGTTAAACCGACAGGTGTGCTACACTAATCTCCTATGTGATTCTTAGTCTAAACAATTAAATAATCAAGATTAACCATGACAAGGAAGAACATGAGGGCCATGAGCATAAGGAATCAGTAGGGAATATTGGCATGTCCCCTCAAGAATTCAGACTTCACAGCTGTGTGTAGAAAATGAAAGGAAAACTGAGGTTCTGTTTCCTGTGATATACCACTAGGGAATCTCGACTCAATCCATAGTTGCACTTTCCAGCCCATTTCCTGCTTTCCTCTCTCCTAGAAATGAAGAAGGAAACTTTAGTAGCCTGTCTAAAAGTAGGTTAAGCATCCTTATTCTGAAAATTCAAACTCCGAAGAGATTAACAATCCCATACTTCTTAGAGCTGCCATTGACACAGACGTACAGCTGAAAAGATGTCTTAGCAGTTATGAGCACCTGTTGCTCTTCCAGAGGACCCAAGTCATGCGGCTCACAACTGCTGTGACTCCACCATAACTCGAGCTCCATGGGATCTGATGCCGTCTTCTGGCTCCCATGGACACCCACATACTTGTGGCAAACAGACAAGCATACACACACACACACACACACACACACACACACACACAGAGAGAGAGAGAGAGAGAGAGAGAGAGAGAGAGAGAGAGAGAGAGAGAGAGAGAGAGGAGAGAAATTAAGCAAAAACAGAGTTGCCTTGAGGCTCTGTACCTCAGATACATAAGAAGCCTGAATGAATGATTTTGCCTTTAGAGGGTGCCTTCTTTAAGATATCTTAAGTGTATATATGTAAATAGTCCCAAACCTATAAAACTCTAAAACCTAAAACATTTCAGGCCTAGGCATTTTGAATAAAGAGATAGTCAGTCTAGATAAAAAGTAAATTTGTTGAATAAACAGGAGTTTCAGCTGCAGAGGAGTAAATCAGGATATGGCACCCGCGAGGACAAATATTTACAACGAGCCTGCAAAATCATCAGGATTTCAGGGCACCAATTCATATGTGCATACTAATGATACTGAGCATGATTTGAAGAAGTGAAGGCATCCCAGAGAAACTCAGTGGTTTTCAGCCAGGGGAACATGAAATTCATTGAGTACAAATAGAAGTTTTCATTTATTTTTATGATCATGAGGCTATTGAAAACTAGTTTGGAGTTATTTTTAAAGGCTGTAAAAACAGGCCAAATATGACCAAATTATTAAGATAATAGGATACCATGCAAAAAAATGCTAAAGAGAGTTAGTCACTTCCCAAAGATCTGTGGCTGGTCACCAAACAATAAGACAGATAATTCTCAAGCAGAGAAGAGAAATTAGGCACTTTAAAATAGACATTTGTAACTTCAGATGGAGTTGAGAGTAAATGTTTAAAAGCTGAAAGTTAAATCATGAACAAAGGAAACGAAGAAGGAAGTTTTATGCACAGTAGCTTGGTAATACAGAAGAGAGGTCAGGTGTGTTCAGAGGCAGAGGAGGTAGAATGTCTCAGAGTGAACATTATGAGTCCACGGCCTAATGTCATGATCAAGTTGTGTTTGTTAAGTTAAACATTTGTGGAAGTCATCCCAATTTCAGTGTGTCAGAACAGTGGATGTCTGAGCATTCACTTATCCCTCCCATGCATACCCTTAGGTTTAAAACACAGTGTATTAAGTTCTATACAGCATAAACAGAAGTTCAGAAGTGAGGGAGATGATTGATATAAAAATGTAAGATGGTAGATAGGATGAAGCAGAATGAGAAACGATGGATTGTGACTGAAATGGTTTATATGAATTTCTTTACAGAGATGACAAAGTGTGGAGTTTATTTGCACGGACTACTGCTGTGGGAGCACCTTCTGCTCCTTCAGCCAATAGCCTTTAAGATACCAGCCCACTTGGGCATGGTCTCTTATACTGTAAAAGCAGTGGTAACTGTGAGCCTGCTTTCTTGCTTCTGGCTCCTGGTTCAGGCTACTAGACTCTGTTCCTGTTCACGCAGTGGACTGTTGTCTAGGATAGTGTTCTGTAAGTTTTCCCTTAAATAAATAATCCTTTATTATTCATAATTCTGAAATGGTGTGGGGTTGTTTTTTGACTTATATCATCAGATTTCTGATTCCAGTAAAGAAAATATGAGGTAAATGATTTAGAACAGTGTCTTCAGCCTCCTAATGCTGTGACCCTTTAATACAGTTTCTCATGTTGTGGTGACCCCCGACCATACAATTATTTCATTGCTGCTTCATAACTGTAGTTTTACTACTGCTAAGACCATAATGTAAATATCTGATATGTAACCCCTGTGAAAGGGTCATGTGACCCCTCCCCAATGTGGTAGTGCCCACAGGTTGAGAGCTGATGATTTAAAGGCACATACTTATAGTTCAAGCAGGAAGAGAGCAAGTTAAAGTTCCTAAACGATAACTCTATCTTAAGATGAACGCCCCCCCATCCGAATTCTATAGATGTCTTGGATATTTCTTGAAAAAAATTTGGCACACAAGTTTAAATTGCAAGTGAAGAAAAGATGATAGGTTACAAAGAGATAATGAAAACAGTATCTTGTATAGAGAAGGTACTAGAAATTAGGGATCAGTGAGATATGGTGTAAAGGTGTGGTTGAACCTCGGAGGTTAATTTAGTCAATTTGTGAGCGTCTCTGCTGCACATACTTGATAAAAATCTAGGTGGCTTGTGTCGGTCACTGCACTGGGTTAGAATGTGGTCAAGAGATGGAGGAAACACGAGGTATGTGTGTGTGTGGCTGTTGCTAGCACAACACCACGAGTTGTGCAGTTAACATTTTAATAAGTAGCAAAACTGCAAAATAACAAGAAAACAACATTGTGAATAAATCAGCAGCATAGGCACTTTATTGTCATTATCACTGCGTAATCATGTGAGCTATATGTATGGCAACCCCATAGTTATCTTATAGCATCATTAGTCCAAATAAATGATCCATGTGTTGTGCTACCCTGGTTTTATTGTTGCCAATGGTGTTGTTTTCAGACAAGGTCTCAGATCTCCCAGTTTGGACTGGAAATCATTATGTGACCAAAGATGAGTTTATACTTCTGATCCTTCTGCTACCATCTGAGGCCAAGTGCCAAAACTACTGACAGGTACCAACACACCTAGTTATTATGCAGTGCTGAGAGTCAAACCTAGGATTTCACACATGACAAATACTCTAGCAACTAAGTCATACTCTGAGCCCCTGTACTACAATGATATTTAACTGTTATGTCATTGGGCAAGAGGAAATTTTTAGCTCTTTTATAATTCTATGGTGCTATAGTATGGGACATTGCCTAAAAGTATGATGATACGGAATGGGATTGTATTTACAGATAGATACACTACTGAAATTCCTATGAAATGTGGTTTTTATTAGATTTCAGAAACATGTATCAGGTATGGATTATATACCAACACCTTTTTTGTAGACTTAGGATAGTACATAATTTATTTTCTACAGAAATGCTTATTTGAGGGTGAACAGATATTCAAGAAAAAAGTCTTCTTTTTGTAGTTTAGATCCTGAATATCTTTAAAGACACACTGCGAAGCTGATCCCCAGCCTGTGCTGTTGGGAGGCAATAGAGCATTAGGACATGAAGTAGACAGACAAAAATTGCACCACCAGGAATGAGACAGAATGTCCTACTGCACATCTTCCCTCCTCTTCTTATTAAATACATAGTCGCATGGGACCGAGAATCTGTTCATAGCCTTCTTTAACCTCCATCATGTCCCAATTCTCTGACCCATTAATACCATAATATTATGAAATTTATGCCAACATGAGTCTTCATGTGGGCATTCAAAACACATCAAGTCAACTCTAAGGTGGCTCCCTTAACTAAGAATTGTGCTTCCGTGCTCCCCTATCCAACCTTCCTTTATCCCAATCCTCCTTTTTCCCCAAGTTCCCCCCATTCTCCCCTTCTCCCTTTACTCTCCCCATCTCCCCTTACCACCATCCCACCCCACCCCCAAGATCTCAATTTTCTCCCTGGCAACTTTGTCTACTTCCCATAGCCAAGAGGACAACTATATGTTTTTCCTTTGGTTCACCATCTTACTTAGCTTCTTTGGGATCACCAATTGTAGACTCCGTGACCCTTGTTTATGGCTAGAAACCAATTATGAGTGAGTACATCCCATATTCATCTTTTTGGATCTGGGTTACCTCACTCAGGATAGTGTTTTCTATTTCCATCCATTTGCATGCAAAATTTGAGAAGTCATTGTTTTTTACCGCAGCGTAGTACTCTAGTGTGTATATATTCCATACTTTCTTCACCCATTCTTCCTTTGAAGGGCATCTAGGTTGTTTCCAGGTTCTGGCTATTACAAATAATACTGCTATGAACATAGTTGAACAAATGCTCTTGTCATATGATCGGGCATCTCTTGGGTATATTCCCAGGAGTGGTATTGCTGGGTCCAGGGGTAAGTTGATCCCGAATTTCCTGAGAAACCGAAACACCGATTTCCAAAGTGGTTGCACAAGATTGCATTCCCACCAGCAATGGATGAGGGTACTCCTTCCTCCACAGCCTCTCCAGCAAAGGCTATCATTGGAATTTTTTATTTTAGCCATTCTGACAGGTGTAAGATGATATCTCAAAGTTGTTTTGATTTGCATTTCCCTGATCGCTAAGGAGGTTGAGCATGACCTTAAGTGTCTTTTGGCCATTTGAACTTCCTCAGCTGAGAATTCTCTGTTCAGTTCAGTGCCCCATTTTTTAATTGGGTTAATTAGCATTTTAAAGTCTAGTTTCCTGAGTTCTCTATATATTTTGGAGATCAGACCTTTGTCTGTTGCGGGGTTGGTGAAGATCTTCTCCCAGTCAGTAGGTTGCCTTTGTGTCTTGGTGACAGTTGAGCAAAGAAGTCGGGACCACGAGGGGTGCACCCACCCACTGAGACAGTGGAGCTGATCTATTGGGAGCTCACCAAGGCCAGATGGACTGTGACTGAAAAGGCATGGGATAAAACTGGACTCTCTGAGCATGGCGAACAATGAGGGCTGATGAGAAGCCAAGGACAATGGCACGGGGTTTTGAACCTACATAATGTGCTGGCTTTGTGGGAGCCTAGCCAGTTTGGATGTTCACCTTCCTAGACATGGACTGAGGGGGGAGGACCTAGGACTTACCACAGGGCAGGGAACCCTGACTGCTCTTTGGACTGGAGAGGGATGGGGAGAGGAGTGGGGGGAGGGGGAGAAGGGTGGGAGGAGGGGGAGAAGGGTGGGAGGAGGGGGAGGGAAATGGGAGGCTGGGAGGAGGTGGAAACTTGTTTTTTTTTCTCCTTTTCTCAATAAAAAAATGAAAAAAAAACAATAATCTTATAATTTTAAGTTGAATATTTTTCTCTATTTTCAGATTACATGCTTTTTTAAGTGCAAGATTTCAAGAAGCCTACAAAACAAATTCTTAGAACTAAGACTGATTCATAAATTGTGCAAAATATAACTATAGGGGGTTTTATTCAAAACCAAAGTAATTGAGTAATAAAATATAAAACTTTTACTTTAAAAAAAAACAAAACACATCAAGTACTTGATAAATTATGTCCCTATACCCTATAGCAGAATAATTGAAATTATCATTAAATAGTGCTGACCAGAACTGAGATGATTATGAAAATAGGATCTAAATGAAATAAAATGCTACATGCAATCCAAAAGCCTATTCTCACCTACACTTTTTAAATTTTAGAGCATGCACATGTGAAATAATGCTTAGTAAAAAAAAAGTTAATAATTCATGGAGATATTCCCTGCACAGGTGAAAAGAAGCTTGTTCCTAGTGCTCTCCTAAGTTTAGATTTGTTCCTTTGGGTGTGTGTGTGCGTGTGTGTGTGTGTGTGTGTGTGTGCGCATGCACACATCTACACATGCATGTAGAGGCCAGAGCCTGATGTCAGATGCTATCTCAGTTGACCTCTGCCTTTTTTCCTGAAACAGGAGTTCTCACTGGACCAGAAGCTGCCCAGTTTGGCTCGGTTTCTGACTGGCCAGTGAGCTTCAGGGATTTGCTTGTTTCCACCTCTTCAGTGCTGATTTTGTCCGTTTCCCGTTTTTTGTGTGGGTAATAGAGGATCCTAAACCGGGTCCTCAAGCTTCCCTGAGAGGCACTTATCAACTGACATGTCTTCCCACATAAAAATGTATCTTTTATCAAATAATGTCTTTGAATTATACAGTCTCTTTAGAGTTCATTATGCCCAAGCTGCCCCGATGTGACAGAAACACAAAGCATGTGGTAAGAAGTTGTACACTAGTGGGTGGACAGGGAATCATCATAGGCCTTAGTGGTCATTTGATGCAAGGAAAATTCAGAGAGGTAGGGGAACACATCCTGGCATAATCAAATTTCATCATGGCAGTAGTATGGAGGTCGAGATTGAAAGGCATGTATTAGGGGTTTTATTTTGTATAAGGTCAAAGATGATCAAGCCTTGACAACTGATGCAGTTTTATGGGAAGAAAGCATAAATTGATAAGTATTGAGTTGTTCAGTCAACAAATAGTAAGCAAATGCTTCCTGTGTGCCAGCAACTGCTCTGTGCCTTGAGAAGTAAATCTATAGCACTTGGATGGATTGGGTTCTTCAATAATCGATAATGACCTGCCAAGGGAAAGGAGGGAAGTGGAAGTTACCTTTGATACCAAGTTTCAAGGGCTGGTTGGAGTGCGTATAATTTTTAGTTGGTCATACAACAGAGGGGAAGTTTGAAAGGCAGGCACTGAAGAGCAAGAAGAACCTTGTCAAGCAGATCAAATAGGAAGAATCAAGGCCTTGATGTTCCAAGTTATAGTATGTAGAGACAGCTGATCCAATTCAACACTGTAGTCTCACTGGCTGTGTTGGACATCAAGCTAATGTTTCAAATGAAACTCAGTAAGCAGTAATATTCTTCACATCTGTAGTAGGGAGGAGCGGCAGGCTGTGTCCTGCTGCCCAGCTAGCTTACATCTGAAATAATTACACAGAAACTGTATTCATTTAAACACTGCCTGGCCTATTAGCTCTAGCCTATTATTGGCTAACTCTCATATCTTGATTAACCCATTTCTATTAATATGTATCACCATTTGACTGTGGCTTACCAGCATGAGTCTAACCGCGTCCTTCTTGGGCAGGAGAATCATGGCGTCTGGCACACTTCCCTTCTTCCCAGCATTCTGTTCTGTCTACTCTGCCCACCTAAGGGCTGCCCTATAAAAAGGCCAAGGCAAATTCTTTATTCAACCAATGAAATCAACATAAATATAGAAGGACCTCCTACACCAACATCTGTAATCCCAACCCTTGGAAATCTGAGGCAGGGTGATTCTGAATTCAAGGCCATACTGGACTAAATGGCAAGATCCTACCTTACAAAATCAAACAAAAAGTAATAGCAATAATAAATAAGCAAATGCAGATGCAGGTGGATTTTGTGGCCTGTCTGATCTACGTAGTAAGTTGCAGGCCAGCCAGGAATACATAGTGAGACCCTATCTCAAAACAAACAGATAAACAAGCAAAGAAATAAAAAAAAATACAAGCAATTATTACTTATTCAGTGATTTCTCTTTTATTAAGGGTGTTTTTGAAAGAAAAGATTGGGGCTTTCCTTTTTAAATTTCAATTCTAGTAAAAAGTCAACAGTTTTAATGGTAGACTTGTAACCCTGTAAAATGCATTTCACATTTGTGATTATCATTATTACTTATTTATTTTCAATTGTTATTTTTATTTGTATTTTTTCACACATGAATACAATATGCTTAGATCATACCTGTCCTTCCCTGCCCACTCCAATGCTTTCCAGACATCTCCTCTTATGTTCCTTCTTCACTTTTATAGATCCAATTTTCTAATTTATACAGTGTCTTATTATTTGGGATTAGAGTTTGATAATGTTCCAAGATACCAATTGTCTGTGTGCATTAAAGACACACATGGGTTTGTCAGATTGAATGACAAGAGCGGTTTAATGGAAATATTCTTTTCCTTCTACGTCACCATACAATGTTATTTCATCCCTCACTGCAAATGTGTATTCCACATCAGTGCTGGCTTCAGAAGGAAACCATTTGCATTTAACCCATCAGTTCATTATTCTTCTACTAAAAGTGAAAAGCGTGTATTTAATCAAAAGAAGACATTGTCAAGTTCAGATTTTTCTTGTCTTTTAATTTGGAATTTACACATGCCTACTAATAGTTCATTCATTTCCATGCTAATAGAACAAATGATTTTAAAACATTTGAAAACCAATTTGAAGGCTAAGATTGGAAAGACATGTTTGTCTATTTCAATTCAGTTTCTAGCTAACAGTATTTGGATGGCCTCCTTAAAGTCAGGGTAGACTATTCCTTACAGCAAAATCATAAATTAGCTTTAACAAACCCATGGCCTTTAGGATACCTTAGGAATTGATTTTTTTTCTTTTTTGGTTCTTTTCTTCCCTCGAGTCTTCTTTAGTGTTACCTCAGAATCTGGGCATTTTGTGCTATTTCTAACTCACACCTTACTTTAGGGTAACAGTACCTTGCTGGTTATATTGAATCCAATACAAAACCCAAGGGAAAAATCATCTTATATATTTCCCATCCCTTTTCAAAGTTCAAGTCCAACCCAAATCCAACGGCAATGTGGCAATGTAAGTTCTAGAAAAGTAAATGAGAAAATGTACTTTCATTACCATGGCACAAACATCTGTAAAGTGCTATGAAACAGAGTTGACAGGGCTGGTGGGAGACCTTCTGCCTATCACCGAGAACAGGCAGTGCTTTTTCTTCTGGACTCTCTCCAATTATGGATTTCTCTGCTCCTGAAAATAGAGCAAGTTTCATCAAAGACTGAGTCTCTAATGTCAAAAGAATGACCAAGGCAGAGTCCAGAGTGTTTAGGCAGATATCAGGAGAGGACAGGTTATCCCTCTGAGGGCCCCAGACAAATGGAACTTAATGGGTTATTTTGTTGGGATAACTTTCATGCCCTTCTTCTTAGGCTTATGATGGTAATTGTATTTTAGCCAAATGTGCAAGAATAACACAGCCTTATTGATCATTCTCTATTTTCCTATGCATTTGTGATAGAAAACTCCCCGTCAGAAGTGTTTCTTTGATATTCCTTGCACAAAGGTCAAATATCCTGTGATCCAAATATATAAGCTGTTTGTCCGTTTTTCCTTTTTTCACCTTTTCATAAGAGGTCAATCCTTTTGTGATTTACATAGACAAAATAGTATTTGGTTGGCAATGGAGAGTTAAGAAAGCAAAATAGTGAGATAGCTACAAATGTGGACATGACATCACTTCTCTGGCCCCACGCTACAGAGAAAACCCAAAGATCTTACGTTACAATGAGACAGGTGAGCTGAGCTTGCACACGTATTGATTGGAACCACTGGTTGTCTTAATTGTTCCTCTAATGATCTGTGTTTTCAGACTTGCTCTCTTGATGGCACAAAAAATGTCAGACACCTGAATGCCAGAATTTAGGATGAAGTGTTACGTTTAGGGGCACAGTAGTATATATCAGTCAGCAATCAGAGTTTTTAGGGGTACACCCTATCTATATCTTAGTACCACTTGACTGGTGGTAAGAGGACTTTTTCACCACCCTACATTACCATAGTTAACAGGAGACTAGGAATCTATACAGAGAAAAGAAACAATTTGCTGAGACAAAATGCAACTGAAAGTAGAAAAAACAAGTGTAAATGGCAGGGTCTACATTCTCCGCAAAAGGAAGCTAAGAGACTTAGAAGAGAGACTAGAAAACCAGCCATGGAAGAGCTTCATGTAAAGGCAGTGATGGAGAGCGCTGCAGTCTTCAGAGTAGCTTGAGTGCTGTCTTTCAGTTATCCCTGAAGTATGAAGTGCTCAGAAGATGAGCTTCCTGGAACAGACCTGTTTCTTAAGAATTCCCAAACAGGAAGGAGCAGAAACAATGCCCATTCCTCCTCCTTCTCTTCCTCCTCTTCCTCTTCTTTTTCTCCTCCTTCTGCAATACCTTGTCATCTCATTATTCACCACACAGTCTTACAAACCACTCCTTTTCCCATCGGCGTACCGTGTTATATTGGAGTACCATGATCCTAGATTTCCGTAAAGAACTCCAGTGTCATAACTAAACACCATGACCTTAGTTTCCCATGGAGAGTCCTAGTCAATAGCTAAAGAAACACCTTGTTGCCAATTCTTCTTTTTTATTTTATATACTTTATTATAAATATTTTAAAAAGATATTTACATACCAATCCTAGTTTCTACTCCCCTCTTCTCATTCCCTCCACCTTCCTTTCCCCCCTCACTCCATCTCCCATCCACTCCTCAGAGAAAGTAAGGCACACTGCTTTGGGGAAGGTCCAAGGCCCTTCCTACTATATCTAGGCTGAGCAAGGTATCCCTGCAAAGAGAATGGGTTCCAAAAATCCAGTACAAGCAGTAGGTTTAATTCTTGTCCCAGTGCCAGTGGCCCCGCAGTCTGCCCCAGGCAAAGAACTGTCATCCACATTCTTAGGGCCTAGTTTGGTCCTATGCTGGTTCTTTCCCTGTTTGGCCAGAGTTAGTGAGCTCAGGTGAACTGTTTCACTGGGTATCCTCATCATGGTCTTGAACTGTTTACTAATAATCCCACTCCTCCCACTCTTGGACTAGACTCAGTCCAAGTGCTCTGCTGTGGCTCTCTGCCTCTTTTTCCATCTGTTGTTGGACGAAGGTTCTATGGTGATATTTAAGATAGTCATTAATCTGATTACAGGCCAAGACCAGTTCTGGCACCCTCTCCATTATTGCTTAGGGTCTTATCTAGGGTCATTCTTGTTGGTTCCTCCTAGGAATTTATCTAGTATCAGGCTTCTTGCTAGCTCATCATGGCTCCCTCAATCAAGATATCTCTTTCCTTGCTCTTAGTCTCTGTCCTTCCCACATCCTGACTGTCCATTTCCCGTAATTATTCTCCTCCTCCCTTTTCCCCCTCTTCCTCCCCTTCTGCCCTCCTTTCTCCCCACACCCCCATGCTCTCACAATCTTGTCTGTTTCCCTTTTCCAAAGGGATTATATATGTTAATTTTAGGGTTCTCCTTGCTATTTAGTTTCTCTGTGGTTGTGGACTATAGGCTCATTATCCTTTGCTTTACAGCTATTATCCACTGATGAGTGAGTACATACCATGCTCATCTTTCTGGGTCTGGGTTAACACACTCAAGATGGTTATTTTCTAGTTCCATCCATTTGTATGTTAATTTCAAGATGTCATTGTTTTTTGTTGTTTTGTTTTTACTACTGAGTAGTACTCCATTGTGTAAATGTTTTACATTTTCTTTATCCATTCTTCAGTTGAGGGGCATCTAGGTTGTTTCCAAGTTCTGGCTATTACAAATAATACTACCATGAACATAGCTGAACAAATGTCCTTGTAGTATGATTGAGCATCCTTTGGGAATATGCACAAGAGTGGTATTGCTGGGTTCTGATTCTTCTATGAGAATGATTGAGCCAGAAGGAAAGCTTTCCTAAGCAGAGTAGCTTGAGTAAAATGGACTTAGAAAAGACACATGGCACAGTATGTTCTCTAGAACTATATGTATCCAGAGTCTGGAGCTGTAACAGTCTGACACTGCCTCACTACTTTAAAGGTTTATTCTCTATGTAAGTGTTGTAGTGTGAGCAGCGGCCTGGGTCCCCGGCACCCGACTGCCCACATGGCTAGCTTATGCCCCAAAATACACGGAAACTGTATTCTTTTAAACATTGCCTGGCCCATTAGTTCTAGCCTCTTATTGGCTAGCTCTTACATATTGATCTAACCCATTTCTCAAAATCTGCGTAGCCCACGAGGTGGCTTACCAGGAAAGATCTTAACCTGCATCTGTCTGGAGTGGGAGAATCATGGTGACTCCCGAATCTGCTTCTTTCTCCCAGTATTCTGTTCTGTTTACTCCACCTACTTAAGGGTTGGCCTATCAAATGGGCCTAGGCAGTTTCTTTATTAATTAACCAATGAAAGCAACAGATTAGAAAGAAATCACTCCCACATCATGTAAGCTCAATTAACACGAAGTTTTGAGCTGGAAGGACAAGGTGGCATCCATAAGGGGACTTTCATGAAGAGCTCCTCCTTTCTGACATGTTAAATATGAGAAAAAATTGAATGGGACAGGAGCAGATTGGCCCACTTGTGCTTTTTATAATCCTATAAATACAATGTTGTTAGACTCTTAGCTTTCACAGGCACTAAAATAGAAAATCAAGGGCATGAGAGAGATGGAAAGGGGATTTACTGGAGTATGTGCACGGCCCTAGTACTTATTGTCTCTACCAAATGGATCAGGAGAAGATATCATTTAGTGCCTGCGTTTGACTGTCACAGGCTATGTTAACCTGAGCCATCTGTGTTTGCTAGAAAATGTGTAGCCAGTCACTGTACTTGGCAGGAAACTTGACAGAATTAGTTAACAATTCTCTGTCAATGAGTCCTTCCTTGAAGAAATCTCATTACTCAAACCAAGACACAATATCATTAGAAAATAACTAAAGCAAATTTTGAAGCTTAAAAGGATATGTTTGATTGAATGTAGAAACATGAATATTTAAAAAGGATTGTGGAATTGAAAAATATTTCTTATGTATATTTTGGCTTTTAGTCTGAATTATATGACATACAGATAGCTATATGGATAGATACATAGATAGCTACATAGATGGATAAATGATAGATAGATAGATAGATAGATAGATAATAAGTAGACAGGTAATAATAGACATTTTTACTATAAAAATCAAGTAATCAAGTGTATGTATGGTTTTAAATATCAGTTCATATAAAAAGACTTATGAAGTATAGGACAAAGAATAATAATCACTTTAAAACATTATTTCCTTTTATAATTTTCACCTGTGTGTATGGTGTGCTTGTGTTTATTCATGTTTGCATGTGTATGGTAGGTGGAGACCTAAGGTTGGGTGTCAGGAATCCTCCTCCATAGCTGTGTCACATTATTTGAGTCATGGTCTCTCAGTTATACTCAGAGATGGCAGGCATTTCCAGTCTACCTCACCAGCTTGCGTTCAGGATACCCCTTCTTGGTTTTTTGCAAAGAGAACTTTTGTAAGTACTGCGGATTCAAATATTGGTTCCCATGCTTTCGCCGCAAGTACTATAATCACTAAGCAATCCTCTCAGCCCTCAACGACTCCTTTTTGTATGGGGAAAGAATGAATAGTCGAAAAGAATTTGTGGCAACACCATCCGCCATTATTCGTTTCATAGTCCTTTGTAAAAAAAAAAAAAGTAGCTCTTCCATTTAGATCTATATCTTTGGGAATGATAACCTGAAGCAAATATCTTCTCAGAATTATCAGTTACAGGAGACAGCAAAACCTTCCTATAAATTGTTTTTTGGCACTTCTCGCTAAATCACCTTTACAAACAACCCCCCAAGAGTCTTAAATTTTGCTGAAACATTGTCAAATTTCGAATGTGCCAACCTGCTTCATAGGATTCTAGTTAGAGAATATTTGGAATGATGTAAAACTACTCAGATAAACACACTTGCTAAAGGCAGGCAGGCCTGGAGCCAGCCTTCTTGAGAAATTGAACTCCGGGTTGAATTCATTGTCTTCAACTCATTTGCCACCTGCAGAATTTTACAGTGTAGCACAGGGATATTTGTGAGCCAACTTCCTGCACTGGGCACTTGATGCCTATAGTGAAGTCTTCCAGGGTCTTTGGGAAATGAAGCAATACCTCCAACAGTTCTCAAATCATGTCAACAAGGTCCTGGCTCTGAAAGAGAACTTTAACTTTCTCTTCTTGGGTGTTAGAAAAGCTAGAATTAAGGGTTTGTTTTTCAGCTTGTTATGATGAGCAAAAGAAGTGTTTTCATTATGAAAGCAAGAATCTCTGACTCGGGTCCCCAGTAGGAAAATGAGGAAGTTGTATTTCATGTAAATTATGTTATTATTTTCTTATCAATAAGTCTTCAGGTAAATTTTCATAAAATTTATTTTTATTTTTTAATTTAGCACACCTAAGTGATGAGCTTTAAAGGGCATTTTCATATGTGTGTGTGTGTGTGTGTGTGTGTGTGTGTGTATGTGTGTGTGTGTGATTTTATATTGTTCTAGTATGTTGCTCCCTCAATGTTCATTCTTCTACTTTCTGTCAATGGAATTCTAATTCCTTTTATCTTCTTTTTTTCCTTAACATCTCTTTTGTATCGCTTTCTAGTTTTATGACCTACAGACATACCCAAACACACATATTAATTCACAGCCAGACTTTAAATTAGTTAAGGTTTGGGTTAGTGTAGCGAGAGTTTTTTCACTGCTGTTGTGTAAAGCACTATGGCAGGTATTTGAAAGCAAAATACAACATAGCCATTGGCCTAAAGAGATAAACTGGTTGAAATCAGCTTCAGTGACTTTTGAAGGACATTTCGCACGCAGCACTCTCAATAGGTGACTCTTTTGCGGAAGCATTAGTATTCACAGCTAATTCTCATCTATTCTATAATCAGTTTTCTACCCTTCCTCCCTTGTGGATCAGAAAGACATAGGACATGGGGTGGGGAAGTTAAGATATAATAAGGTTATATAAAGAACTGTCCCTGTGTTACTCTTTCTTAATGGCCAGAAGCAGTCGTCTGTGTGAAACTTTCTTGGTCTTTGAAAACTCACAAGATTCAATGAAAACCAGTAGCTTCCAGATAGAATATTTGACTTGATTTTGAAAAAAAAAAGTGTTCAATTATGTTTCCAGCTAATGGAGATGCTGTGTCATCAGCTGCCCTTGCAAGCACATCCCAGAAGATAACTTCCTGGCTAAATTCACTTGAGATGTAGGATCACTGGGGAAGCATGGTATCTGTCACAAACTTCTTTGCTTGGCTTGATCTCATTCTGAAGTGTGGCCAGTAGTTGACTCATTGATAACTCATTCAAGGTTAGTCTCTGCCCAGTAAATTTGTGTGCTTCTGATTTTGGCATCTCAAAAGGCTTTGCTTCTTGTTTGAATCCACCATGGAAAGGCATACATCCGCCCTTGTGTGTGTATGCTTGGCTGTACCCAGGAATACAAACAATTCTTTTGGCAGATCCTAACCATTTAGTAGGAGGTGATATCTCTGCCAAACTTCTTGACTCATCCTTGAAAGATTTTCTACAGACTATTAGGGTACTGAGATTTAAAACAAAACAAAACAAAAAGCAGAGAAAACAGATAATACACAACAGACCTACCTACTATAGCTCTCAACACCTTGAATAAGGAAGTTAAGGAAGTGAGTGAGTTTCCAGACTTGAGTCCTAGTTCAGTCTCTTAGTAACACTGATCTTAAGCGAGGTAGTGAATCTTTTAACTAGAGTACAGTGTATTGAGTTACCTTATCACACCTTTCTGGATAACATTTGTGTTTATTGGCTTTTCTCTGAAATGCCATCTACTCCATCACCTGTGCCATGCCACTCTCAGGAACCTTCACTCCAATCTCACACCACACTCTCACACTCTCACACCCTCACACTCTCACAACACTCTCGGTAACCTTCACTCCACTCTCTCACCACACTTGCACTGTCTGTCCTCTCCTTCCTCTGGGCATCTTTCCCTCCTCCCATGGTCTTCTATATACATTTATAGTCCACACCCACTAATACATAGCTGTTAAGATATGCTCTGGCATCATTTAATATTTCTGCTTTAGTTTTCTTTCTATGGTTGTGAAAACAGCATGAAAATAAGGAGGAAAGTGTTTATTTGACCTTTGTGTCCAGGTCACAGCACAAGCCTGGCTGAAGTCAGCAGAGGATCTCAAGCATAAACGGAAGCAGATCCCATGGAGCGCTGAGGCTTACCTGCTTCCTCCACAGCTGGCTCTTTGACTTATACTCATCTAGATTTCTTCCTTTCCTTTATATTTTATTATAGAGATTATAATATAATTACATCATTTCTCCCCTCCCTTCCTTTCCTCCACATCATTCCATGTGTCCTTGTATATTCCCTTTCAAATGCATGACCTTTTTTCATCCTCTTGTTGCATGCTTATATGTGTGTATACATGTAAAACTTGTCCAGTCTGTATAATGTTACTTTTATGTATGTGTTTGGAGCTGGCCATTTCCAATTGAATAACCAGTTGGTGTGCTATTCCCTAGGAAGACTGTTTCTCTCACTCTCAGCATTTCTTAGTTGCCTGTAGTTCTGTTTGTAGGGTAAGGCTTAATTGTCTTTCCTTCTCCACTTTGGCATGTTTGTTGTTCTGTTTCAGCTCATGTTTAGACAGACATATTGGTGAGGCTTTGTGGATTAAGCCACTACCATTACTAGGAGACACAATTTCGGGACAAACTCACTAAACCTCTGGTTCTTATATTCTCTCTGCCCCTGCTATTGCAATGTTACCTGAGCCTTAGGTATAGGACTTATTTTTAAATATAGCCATAGATACTGGGGAATGATGTGGGATGCCCTTCTGTATATGTGTTGCTTTCATTGGTTAATGAATAAAACTGTTTTAGCCAATGGCTTAGCAGAGTAAAACTAGGCAGGAAATCAGAATCTAAATATCTACATATACATATACATATCTAGACAGAGAGAGAGAGAGAGTAAGAAGAGTCAGGTAGATGCCATGTAGCTGCTGAAGGAGAAAGATGCCGAAATCTTGGAACCTTACCAGTAGATGTTAGCCTCATAGTGATACACAGATTAATAGAAATTGGGTAATCTGAGATCTAAGAGCAACTAAGAATATGCCTACGTTATTGGCCAAACAGTATTAGAATTAATACAGTTTCCATGTGATTATCCGGGTCTTGTCATCTGGGAAACAAACAAGCAGTCTCTGTTTATAAATGTTACCAATGTGGGGCATGAACCCATGACCCTGAGATTAAGAGTATCATGCTCTACTGACTGAGAGGGTCCACAACTTTGTATTTTGGTTGGTTGTGGTTCGAAATGATTTTTATATGTTTCAGAGAGAAGTTTCCTTGATAAGGGTCGAAACTGAACTTATCTGTGAGTATACGGACAAATATTTCAGCTCAGGATTACCTAACTAGTGAGGGGCTGCCCATAACGGACTGGGTTCTCCTATATCATTTTGCAATCAAGAAAATATCTCTGCAGACATGCCCACAGGCCACTCTGATTGGGAAATTTCTCAGTTTAGATTCCCTCTTCACAGATAATTCTAGGTTTGTGTCAATAAAAGCTATCAGGACACTTTTCAATGATTGATTTACCTATTTATAAAATAAAGATACAAAGGCCTGCAGTGCAAAATTTGTCAGTGGTTTAACCAAACACTGAAAGCAGTGATGTTTGTCATTTGTTCTGAGATATGTTTAGTGTCCCTATGCCCCTCTTTCCTCAGTATGACACACTGAAAATGTAGATGTACCTTTAATATACACATGCAACTTGAGGATTGTTGTTACCCTTTCACTCTACTTAATCACTCTTGTCTTAGATGGCCCATTGGGTCACACAGCAAACCACCGGGAAGGACCTGACTACTTCATTCCACTTTTGATGTGACCTTAGTGTTATTCTCTGCTGGCCATTGATTTTCCTATTGCAATTTTATAGACCTTTAAATGGTCTTGCACTAATGACACCAATGTGTTTAAAAATATTGAGAAAGTAAACTCCTGCTCTCTGTGTTCAATGCACACTGTTGCTGAGGGAGGAATTTCAGCCCACTCACTGCCCTTTGATCTCGCATTATAGTGCTTTGAGTTGCCTGACCAGCCAGCTACTCATGAGCCATCAGGATATCTGAGCTCTGAGTTCCCAGTCATTCACCATGTTCATTGTCACACCATCCATCTTCTTCAAAAGACTATAAATGTCTCTGCAGAGGTCATTATCTTAGACATAGTTCAAGTGTTAGTTTCAGACCAAGAAGATCTTGGAGTAAATCACACCCTTTCTGTTCTTCAGAATCTTTCCAGCCAGTTCCACAAGAAAGTACATTTCTGGCATAGTGGGGACTTTTTACAGTTCTCCGAATTTTCCCTTGTAAGCATGCCCTTTGGAAAGGACAAAGAAATATGATTGTTAATAGGAAATATGCCTTATCTCAAGTTTTCACCCCATCTCTTACAAACAGGCACTGCCATTGCGGATTTACCATGAGCAGGTTCCAAAGCTGGTGACAGTCTCTTTTGGCAAGAGATACTGAATTAGGGATGGAACATGAGGTTTAAACAGATCCAGTTGTTTCTTATTAAGCATATATGATATCAGATGTGAGTCACCCTTGACCTGTGACACGCATGGGGTGTTGTCAGTGGGTGTGTTCAGCAGGGGATTATAGCTTCTAAGCATCCAGCTTGTGTCAGTCACTCACTAAGTATTAAATTCATAATAGGTGTAAAGCTTACAAGCCATGGCTCATCAAGTAGCACTGTTTTTTATCTTATTCCCACCTATCAACTGCAGAACCATAAAATGAATGAGGAAGTTAAGGCAACAGAGGAACCAAGGTGAATACTACAAATGCTACAGGATCTGAACGAAGAGATGGTATGACTGTCACTTAGTAGACATTCAAAAAGTGTTGGCTCCCAAGACATTTAGATAATCCTAGAACATCTCATAGGTATGCTAGAAATGCAGGCAATACCACTTTCCATCTACCCAAAGATGCTCACTTGAAGTGTTTTGTTAAATGAAAGCTGCCGTTACTATTACTTTGGTGGTTAAAGGTGGCAAAAACTGTGCCTGAGTCCTGGAGAGATCAGTGCAATCACCAATGGCATACAGAGAAAGTTTACAGGGTGATCTCAGTGCCCCGTGCTATAAAATTATTTAGGGTAAAGAGTGAGAAGCCATTTTATACAGCATAAGTTGCTTACTTAAATAAAATGCCTGTCCTTAAGTCTTTTTTTCTGGTCAGGACTCCATCTTAATTTAGGCATGCTTCTATGGAAGCCTTCTAAACTACCTGAACTGTTAACGACTTAGAATTTGTCTGACATCACCAAAATTGACCCTCAGCAGATGTTCAATCTGTCATTGAAGAAATCAGAGTCCTGTAAATATATGCATCAGGCAAATCATTTTATCATGTAGGGAGAAGAAACCATGAATGAGCAAAAATGTAATTCCATGTGATGATTTTTGTTTCATAAAACAAATTCCTAAATATTGGCTTATGCTGGAAAGTAACTAGATAAACAGTTTTACAATGACCTCAAGGCTTGGATAGAGAGAATAAATAAATTATTGACACATGAGGAGTAGACAATTCTCCATCCACTGTTGAGCTTTTCATTCTTTGTAGAGCAGATGGTCCAAATAAAGCAGCCAAAAATAACAGGTGGGCTTTATTACATTAAGCCACACAAAACAGTGAATGTCTACAGTGCAAATCATGTTCAAAACAAGCCTGAAAACAACTTCTGAAAATATTTCTCTATAAAAGGTGGAACACCTTTGTTCACTCTAGCTGATACTAAGGGGAGACGGATGTGCATAAGAACACAGTTAGGGACAACACAGGAGACCCAGATTGAAGGAAAGCATCTGCTCTTTGTGGAAATGGTTTAGCAGGACTGTTAAGCCATGTTCATAGCCTCTAACTGGTATGGCTAGCATCACCTCTCCCGGGGCCAAACAAAGCCTTTGTCTGAGGCATTGTTGCTGTCAATCTGGTGGTCGTTCATATCGTACACTTTCCCGGCTACCATCTGGAAAGCAACTACAAAGAACTAAAATACCTAGTTCCCCCTCTTTGATTTTCAAAGACATAAATCCAACTAAAATTCAAATTGAGGTCCAATAATATCAAATAATACCAGTACAATATTATTCATATTAATTTTATAAGGTATGTCAAAATATGTCATTGTAATTCAAGTACAAGAAAGAGCAGAGGTAAGACAGCATCTTACTTGGTCAGAATTTTGAGAAGTTTTTTTGTTTGTGCAATTAAATTCATCTAATCACATGCTTACAAGTCTAAAATAAAGTCATGTTTCCTTATCTCTATTCCCTCACTTTCCCAGGACAACCAGCAGTAAGATTTTAAAGAGGAATTTTCAGTATTTCAGAATCTAAATAGATAACTGAGCAGGGAAAGAAAGATGCAAAATGTTAAGCTTATAATGAACTCAAGAATCTTTTATATTTTTGAGACATCTTTACCTTTCCTGGCTGATTTATATTCATAGGCACTTTTCTGAATACAAACCATTATATTATTATATTAGTTAGTTCATAAGTATATTTATATAGCATGCTGAGTATTGGTTTATATTTTCCTATTATATTGCTTTAATGTTTTATGTTTTTACAGATTCTGGTGTAAGTGTAAATCTTATATATACATACACATAATGGGATTGTGTCTTCACTTAGAGAGGCTGTACCTTGTTGTAAAAGAATTCCACATCAATCCCAACCCATAGAAAACAATTTCATATCATGCAATGACTCTGAACATGCTTTAGACATATTCTAAATGATTTGTCTTCATTCAAAGTATGGACATTTATTGCCTGCTAATTGTCTAAATTAGACTACCATTAATTCAGGTGTTTGTATACACATTTATGCAACTAGAAGTATCTCTATAGTACTTCTTGCCCAAAAAGACAACAAAGACAAGACTGTTTTAATTTTCATTTCAATACTATTATTAATACTCATGAAAGCTTTAAATTTCTTCTCATTCACTAATCTCTACTATTTTTAATCTCTGTAAATTTAAAGTGTTAATGATTTAGAGGGCTATCACTTCTCTTATCATTACACTACAATCTGATTATATTTGGTAATCAATTAGAGACTGTGTTCTGTTATTAATAATATGTAAGATAAGGAAGAGAATAATATAAATGCAAAAAAGAACCCAAAGTGTTATTACTGCCATCAGAAATTCAAGTGTATTAATAGTATAAGTTGATAGTGACATCACAGATTTCACTAATAAATCAACTGATAATTGATTGCCAATTGGGCTTTAATTGCTAATAATCTGTCTTACATAAGCTCAATGAAAATACAAATATTTGTAAGAGAAAATGTAGGAGAATAGGTACACAGTAGAACAGTCTTCAGTCAAGAGACTATGTCAGACAGTAGAAAGCATAGGTATAGCAGTGTGGTATTATGGTGGGCAGATGAGGTTTTGTAAGGAAGAAAAAATCACAGAAGTGCAAAAACTAGGGTGTTCAGTCTGTGAAGAGGTTCCAGGACAACTGGAAAGTAAGAACTGTCACACATGTACAGGACACGGAGTTAGTAACTAGCTGTGGAGTCACATTCAGGGCTTTTCCCTCAGGAATAAAATGGTACCATCTGGACATATAGATAGTAGAAGTCGGGTAGAACCTGACCAGGGCTAGGAAGCCATGATGAGTCACATCTAGGCATGCCAATTCTCCTACAATGCATAAGGGCAAGACAATCGAGCACTCATCAGACCGAGCATTTCACTACCCTCCCATCACCATTTGCAACTTCATTACCTTAAGTTGTGGATTCAGTGAAATAAAGGTAAGTGGAGCAAGTGAGGCTGTTATTAGATTCTGAGCAGTTGAGACCGAGAGCAGTGGTGTCACACAGCTTCTAGACAGGAAAAGCCATCCCTGGAGTGAAGTAGTAAGGGCAGCGGGGCTGCGTCCCCAGCACCCCGGCTGCCTGCTCGGCGGCTAGCTTATGCTCTGAAATAATTACCCGGACACTGTATTCTTTTAAACACTGCTTGGCCCATCCTCTTCTAGGCTAATTCTCACATATTAATTTAGCCCATTTCTAATCATCTGTGTGTAGCACCCCAAGGTGCGCTTACCGGGGAGATTCTAGCCTAGTCCATCCTGGGTCGGAGCTTCATGCGTCTGCCTGGGAGTTGGGAGCATGGCATCTCCCTGAGGCGTCTGCTCCCGAGAGGAGAGATGTGGAGTCTGAGCTCACTTCCTCTTCCTCCCGGCATTTTGTTCTGTTTACTCCACCCACAGGGCCAAGCAGTTTCTTTATTGGCCAATGACCTTCCTCCATCACTGGAGCACAGTCCAAAATGTCTCGGTGCTCATTGTCCTGAGCTGGGACCACATTGCTTAGACTCATGGAGCAATTCTTCCTATAAAGGGGTAACATGTATATTATGGCTATATTCAGCATGGTATTTCTGACACCGTTTTTTTTTCAAACTTGAGTATCTTACTGTTTTCTACACTCAAATATGAATTAAAAACTGCATGCATCATATCTCATGATAAAGGTATAAATATGTATCTCATCATGAAAGTGTAAATAACATTGGCTAAGAAAGGAACTAAGAATTCTTTTGATTTCATTCTGGAAATTTGCATGCACCATTTTAATCTTACTTTGGACAGCTTTTCTTTTTCTTTGCAATTTTGTGTGTGTATGAATATCTACTCTGCATAAATGTCTATAGACAATACTCATGAAGTGCCCATGGAGGTGAGGAGAGACCATTGGATATCCTGGAACTGGAGTTACAGGCAGTTATGAGTCACCATGTGGATGACGGGAATCAATCCTGGATCCTCTGGAAGAGCAGTCAGTACTCTAGAGCACTGAGCCATCTCTCCAGTCCCCAGAAGGCTGTTCATGATTGAGGATAATTGAGCTCATCATGAGTTGTTTGGGGTCATGTGAATCCTCTGACTAGAACTTCTCCAGCTAGTTGAACAAATGATTACACTGTTTTTGGTTATTGCTCTTTATAGTGTCTTACAGGTTTATCTGCACTGTAGCAGATAAACCTGTACTGCACTGTTGGAGTCTTACTGAGGCCAATGTGTTATTACATGGACACATCATATTTTATACATGACATCTAAAATAGCTAAACTCATACAACCAAGGGGTGGAATAACGGATTCTAGAAATTGTGGAAAGGGGCACATGGAAATTTTTTTAATTGCTTTAAAGTTTTATACATGCAGGATTAATAAGTTCTAATGGTCTTCTATTCACTGGCATGCCCATAGCTAACAATACTGCAATGTGGAGTTAAAAAGTATGTTGTGTGTAGATTTCATTTTAGTGTCTGGCCATAACAGAAAAATACCTTCAGGTCACTAATGAAAAAGAAAGTAAGAAGAAACTCCGGAAATGAGGACACATTGATTGCCTTGACTACACACTGATAGAAACAATTCTAAACATATTCCAAAGTTCAATCATACCTACAGCTGTTCACATATCACTCATAAATCTTTGAATCAATTTACCTGTCCTTGTTAACAATTTTTTCAAAAGGAATTAGAAATGTTGTGTAGTCAGGAATGTAGATATTAACAGTAGTACTGAACCTTACAAAGGCAACTGGGGTTTTTCCACATCAGTTTTTTTTTTCTACCATACCACCCATACTCAGCATTGGCAGAATCCCTTTGTTCTTGTTTCTAATAACATTGTAATGCACCTGTTAAACATATGTTTTAATGCTACCTGTATCTTTGGAGCCAACTTACACAGGTCATAAAGGAAGCTTCGATGGTATAATAAAACATATGCTTAGCTACTGGCTGCTTAAAGACAGCCTCTTCCTTTTGGACCACAATACTGAAATACCTTAAGATATTTGATTACATCAGTCATTGTTTCCATTGTAGCTTCCTATTTTCTTCCTCTTCCTTCTTCTTTCTTTTTATGGCAGCTAAGCACATGCATTTTGTGGCCAGATAGCCTGAGTTCATTCTTGGCTCTTTGTATTGAACAGTTTTCTAATGTGAAATGTTTGCTGATTCACATTTTTTTTAGCCTTAGCTTTCTTGTGGAGAATGTACAGAAAGATTCTCACAAATATGGCATGATATCTGACATCAATATATACACAGAAATGAGCCATATAGTTGTTAGTGCTTGTCAGTGTTGTGCACCTACTGTTTTACAGAAAATGCAATGAATTTCTTTAATTAGAATGTGATTCATCTTAAGATCCCTGCACTTTAGCCCAGGTTTTCAGCTAACATCCTATCTGATAATGTTGCACCCATCCTGCAAGGGTTCTCACTGTAGATTTATTATTTTTAAAATTTGAAATGAGAGGGAACTTCAGAAAGTACATTCGGCACATCTCTATCCCATGTTCTAAAATGGCCAAAGCCAACCCAATTATGTCATCAAGTTTCTAAAATTTAACTTGTCGTGTTTCTCTTCTGTGCATGAAGGAAATGCTCTCTTAAGCTACTTTGATAATGTTTTATTCTGTTGTTATGCTTCTGATATTGGGACCAGTTATGTCCTCTACACATTTTATCATATCAAGTGTCAAGAGACCACTGCCAACTGGGAGCTTTCTCTGACATCACCATAGGCATGGGATAGTAAAAAACATTGGATGTCATTTTAATAGTCTCCTCTTCTCTCAAAACCCACTGTGAACAAAAAAGGGGGAACAGAGATAAAAACTTTTCATTTCCAAGAAAACAAGTAAGTTTCCAAATCCTCAAACTATAACAAAACCTCCTGAATCCCACACTATGCATGTTTCTATCTCAAAAGCATTATACCTTCTAGTTCTTATGGAAATGCAAACAGTATGGTGACAAAAGAAAAGATAAGGATAGACATTAGAGTCCTAAGGTGAATAAGCAAGTAAATAGGTAAAGAAAAAAACAGGAGCTGTTGTGATTTTTATGAAAAATGTAAAAGAAAACCAAACTTTAATAAAGATGAAAATCATATTAGAAGTAATAATAAATAACCAGAAATGAAAAGCTATTGTCTGGAGTTCCCAGTGATATGAATGAAAAGGAAATCTTGTATACTCATAATTGGTGTTTTGGAATTAAGTCTGCCACAAAGGAAGCAAAATTATAAAGCAATATTGTAGGTAAATGCCATAGAAAGGAGAAAAACCTCAAAGGTACAAATTAAGAAGGCACACTCTGGCTCTGAAAAATTCAGTCAGGATCGTCAAGCACATTTTGCAAGAATTATTTATTTATACAATTCTACAGAAATGAGTGCTATATTCTGAATGTTTCTGCCTCAAATTCTTCTGTTGATGGCACTGTGGGAAGTGAGCTGATTATGACGGTGCAATACTAAACAAAAAAGTCAGCACTTTAGAGAAGATGTAGTCAGGTTTGCTAGGCTCCCCTCTGTTTTCTATCTATCATGTGAGGTTACAAAGAAATAAATCCCATCTACTGATCTAGGAGCGTCCAACCAAGTCTCTCAATACTACTTTTTAAAAATTGCATTTATTGTGTTATATTTTTTTTCTCTGCTCCCTTCTCTTCCTCTCACCTCCCCTTCTACCCTCTCCCATAATCCCCATGCTCCCAATTTATTCAGGAAATCTTGTATTTTTCTAATTCCCATGTAGATTAGATCCATGTATTGTCGCTCCTAGGGTGCTCTTTGTTGTCTGGGTTCTCTGGGGTTGTGAATTGTAGGCTGGTTTTTCTTTTCTTGATGTCTAAAATCCCCTTAAGAGTAAGAACATATTATATATGTCTTTCTGGGTCTAGGTTAACTAAACCAATATGAGATTTTCTAGATTAATCCATTTGCCCCAAAATTTCAGGATGTCATTTTTCCCCGTCGTGTAGTACTCCATAATGTAAATGTATCACATCTTCTTCACCTAGTGTTTGGTCGAGAGGCATTTAGGTTGTTTCCATGTTCTGGATATGACAAATAATGCTGCTATGAACGTAGTTG
Organism: Microtus oregoni; assembly: GCF_018167655.1. Lineage (NCBI taxonomy): Eukaryota > Metazoa > Chordata > Mammalia > Rodentia > Cricetidae > Microtus > Microtus oregoni. Next base: position 36,774,033 of record NW_024543070.1, on the reverse strand, counting down.
AGCACATGTCCTTTGGGTATATAACCAAAAGTGGTATTACTGGGTCTTGTGGTAGGTTGTTTCCTAATTTTCTGAGAAATTGCCACAGGGGCTGTATAAGTTTGCACTCCCAGCAGCAATGGAGGAGTGTTCCCTTTACCCTCCATTCCTTCCATCATAAGTGGTCATCAGTGTTTATGATCTTGGCCATTCTTACAGGTGTAAGATGGAATCTCAGAGTTGTTTTGATTTGCTTTTTTCTGATGGCTAAGAATGTTGAGCATTTCCTTAAGTGTCTTTCAGCCATTTTAGATTCATCTGTTGAGAGTTCTCTATTTAGGTCAGTACCGCCATTTTTTATTGAATTATTTGTTCTTTTGATGTCACATTTCTTGAGTTTTTGTATATTTTGGAGATCAGACCTCTGTCTGATGTGGAGTTGATGAAGATCTTTTCCCATTTTGTAGGCTGCCATTTTGTCTTGTTGACTATGTCCTTTACTTTACAGAAGCGTCTCAGTCACAGGAGGTCCCTTTTATTAATTGTTTCTCTCAGTGTCTGTGATATTGGCTTATATTTAGGAAGTGGTCTCCTGTACCAATGCGTTCATGGGTACTTTCTACTTTCTCTTTACTGAGGTTCAGTGTGGCTTGTTTTATGTTGATCAGTTTTGACTTGAGTTTTGTGCATGACAATAGATATGGATCTATTTTCTTTCTTCTACATGTTGATATCAGTTATGCCAGCTCCATTTATTGAATATGACTTTTTTCCATTTTATATTTTTTCTTCTTTGTCAAAAATCAGGTGTTTATAGGTGTATGGATGGATTTCTGGGTCTTTGATTTCATTTCATTGGTCCTCCTGTCTGTTTTTATGCCAATACCAGGCAGTTTTCCGTATTGTAGCTCTGTAGTAGAATTTGAAGTCAGAGATTGTGATGCGTACAGAAGTTTTTTTTTTTTTATTGTTCAGGATTGTTTTGACTATCCTGGGGTTTTTGTTTTTCTATATGAAGTTGAGTATTGTTCTTTTGAGATTGGTAAAGAATTTTGCTTGGATTTTGATGAACATTGCATTAATCTGTTGATTGTTTTTAGTAAGATTGCCATTTTTACTATGTTAATTCTCCCTACCCAGGAGAATGGGAGATCTTTCCATTTTCTGATATCTTCTTCAAGTTACTTCTTCAAAGATTTAAAGTTCTAGTCATATAGGTCTTCCACTTGTGTGGTTAGAGTTACTCTGAGGTATTTTATGTTATTTGTGGCTATTGTGAAGAGTGATGTTTCTCTGATTTCTTTCTCAGTCCACTTATCTGTGTAAAGGAGGGTTACTGATTTTTTTTTTAGTTAATCTTGTATTCAGGTGTTTATAAGTTGTAGAAGTTCCTTGGTAGAATTTTTGGGGTAACTTATGTAAACTATCATGTCATCAGTAAATAAGTTTGGCTTCTTTTTTGATTATATCCCCTTGATCTCCTTTTGTTGTCTTATTGCTCTAGCTAGAACCTCAAGTACTATATTCTAGACATGGAGTGAGGGACAACCTTGTCTTGTTCCTGACTTTAGTAAGACCACTTTGAGTTTCTCTCAGTTTAGTTTGATGTTGGCTGTTGGCTTGGTGTACATTGCCTTTATTATGTTTATGTATGTTCCTTGTATCCCTGCTCTATCCAACCCCTTTATCATGAAGAGGTGTATTTTGTTGAAGGATTTTCATCATCTAATAAGATGATCCTATGGGTTTTTTTTTTCAGTTTGTTTATATGGTAGATTGCATTGACATATTTTTGTATATTGAACCACCTGTGTATCTCTGGGATGAAGCCTACTTGATCATGGTAGATGAGGATTCTGATATGTTCTTGGTTTCCAGTTTGTCAGTATTTTATTTAGTATATTTGCATCAATGTTCATGAGTAAGATTAGTCTGCAATTCTCTTTCTTAGTAGTGCCTTTGTGTGGTTTGAGGATCAGGTTAATTGTAGTCTCATAAAAAGAGTTTGGCAGTGTTCCTTCTATTTATATTGTGTTGGACAGTTTGAAGACTATTGGTATTAATTCTTTGAAAATTGTGTAGAATTCTGCCCTAAAACCATCTGGTCCTCGGCTTTTATTTTTTAAGTTGGAAGACTTTTGATGACTGTTTCTATTTCTTAAGAAGTTATACATCTATTTAATTTGCTTATCTTGTCTTGATATAATTTTGATAAGTGACATTTATCCTGACAATTGTCCATTTCCTTTAAGCTTTCCGATTTTGTGGAGTACAGGTTTTTGAAATATGACCTAATGATTCTCTGTACTTCCTCTGAGTCTGATGTTATGTCCCTCTTTTCTGATTTTGTTAATTTGGATATTCTTTCTTTGCCATTTCGTTTGGATAAAGTTTTGTTGATTTAAAAAAAAAAGTTTTGTTGATTTTCTCAAAGAACCCATTCTTTGTCTCATTGATTCATTGTATTATTTTCTTTGTTTCAATTTTGTTGATTTCAGCTCTCAATTTGATTCCTGCCTTCTAGTCCTCCTGGGTGAGTGTGGTTTTTTTGTTATTGTTGTTGTTCTAGCATATTCAGGTGTTCTATTAACTCACTAGTGTGGAATTTTTCCAGCTTTTTTATGTAGGCATTTAGTGTTATGAATTTTCCTCTTAACACTGCTTTCATTGTGTCCCACAAATTTGGGTATGTTGGTGGTCATTTTCATTGAATTTTAGGAAGTCTTTAATTTCTTCCTTTATTTCTTCCTTGACCCATTGATGATTTAGGTGAGCACTGTTTAATTTTCATATTTTTGTGGAGTTTCTATAATTAGTGTTTCTTCTGAATTCCTATTTTAAGTCATGGAGATCTGATAAGATACAAGGGGTTATTCCAATGTTTTTGTATCTGTTGAGGTTTGTTTTGTTACCGAGTATGTGGTCAGTTTTTGAGAAGGTTCCATGAGGTGTTGAGAAGAAGGTATATTCTTTTTGTTTGGATGGGATGTTCTATAGATGTCTATATATGAGTCCTACCATCTGTTAGTTCCCTTATTCCTCTGTTATTTTTCTGTCTGATAGACCTGTCCAGTGGTGACAGTGGGGTGTTGAAGTCTCCCACTGTTAGTGTGTGGTGTTTAATATGTGATTTAAGTTTTCATGGTGTTTCTTTACATATGAGGGTGGCCTTGTATCTGGGACATAGATGTTCAGTATTGAGATTTCTTCTTGAGGGATTTTTTTCCTGTGACAAATATGAAATGTCCTTCTTTTGTCTCTTTTTATTGATTTTAGCATCAAGTCTATTTTATTAGATATTAGGATAGCTACACCAGCTTGTTTCTTTAGTCCATGTGATTGGAAAATCTTTTCCCAACCCTTTATTCTGAGACAATGTCTATCTTTGAGGTTCTTCTTTATGCAGCAGAAGGGTGGGTTCTGTTTTCATATTTAATCTGTTAGCCTGTGTCTTTTTTTAGTGAATTGAGTCCATTTACATTAAGGGATATTAATGAGCAATGATTGTTAGTACGTTTTATATAAGTTTTCGTTGTTGGTGACGTTTTTGTGTTTGGTTTTCCCTTCTTTGAGATTTGCTTCTGTGTAATTATTGTTTTTGTGGATGTAACTAACTTCCTTAGATTGGAGTTTTTCTTCTAGTACTTTGTGTAGGGCTTGATTTGTGGGTAAATACTGGTTAGATCTTATTCTGTCATGGAATATCTTGGTTTGTCCTTCTATGGTGATTGAAAGTTTTTCTGGGTATAGTAGTCTAGGCTGACATCTGTGGTCTCAGAATGTCTGCATAACACTTGATCAGGACCTTTTGGTTTTCATTGAGAAGTCAGGTGTAATTCTGATAGGTCTGCATTATATGTTACTTGGCCTTTTTCTTTTGCAGCTCTTAATATCTTTTCTTTATTCTGTATGTTAAGTGTTTTGATTATTATGTGGCGAGGGGACTTTTTATTTATTTTTTATTTGGTGTTCTGTCAACTTCTTGTATCTTCATATGAAAATCTTTCTTTAGATTGGGAAAGTTATCTTTCATAATTTTATTGAATATATTTTCTGCGCTTTTGAGTTAGACTTTGCCTTTTTTCTATTCCTGTTATTCTTAGGTTTGGTCTTTTCATGGTGTTCCATATTTCCTAGATATTTTGTGTCAAGTTTTGTTAGGTTTAATATTTTCTTTGACTGATGAGTCTATTTCCTTTATTGTATCTTCAACACTTGAGAGTCTCTCTTCCATATCTTGTATTATGCTGTTTGTGCTTGCATTTGTGGTTCCTGATTATTTCCTCATAATTTCCATTTCCAGAATTCCCTTGGTTTGTGTTTTCTTTATTTTATATGTTTCTATTTTATCTGTTTGATAGCTTTTTCTTGGTTTTCTTTGAAGTATTTGATGATTTCTTCTAATTTTTTGTTTGTCTTTCCCCCATTTGTTTGAGGGAATTTTTCAGTCTTTTCTTTAAGGGCCCCAAACATTTTCTTAAAGTTATTGTTTAGGTCATTTTCTTCTGCTTTATCTATATAGAGTTGTTCGAGTCTTATTGTTGTGGAGCCACTAGTTGTTGGTGGTGTCATGTTGCCTCTTATGGTGTTGAATGTGCTCTTTCCTTGTCTACCCATCTTTTCCTCTGATTATGTAGTATCACTGTGTTTCTGATGATCAATCTTCCAGGTGCCAGTGGATCCAAGGCTTAGATGTTTGCTCCTCATGGTGCAGTCAGGGCCACAGTTCCAGTTATCTTGGGACCACTTGGTGTTCCTAGAGGTTGCTGAGCACTCCTGGGTGTTGCTCTGCAATTCGAGAGGTCGTTTAGACCTGCTCTATGGTGGTCACTGGCTCAGCCTGTTTACTCGGAGGTCCCTTGCTCAGGCCTGCTCCTTCAGCAGTTGCTCTCTGTACCTGTTCCTGTGGAGGTCATTGGATCAGGCCTGTTCCCATGGAAGTCCCTGGCTTGGGTATGCTCCCTCAGCATTTGCTCTGGTATACCTGCTCCTGTGGAGTTTGCTCCCTTGTACCTGTTTCTGCAGATGTCCCTGGATCAGTGTTGCTCCTGCAGAGTCTTGGCTGGGGCTGCTTCCTTCTTGGTCACTCCCTCTCATACCTGCTCCTGTGGAGGCTGCTTGCAAGGTCCTGCTCTGGCAGAAGTCACTGGCTTGGGCTTGTTCCCTTGGAGATCCCTCCAACACTGCTTCTGACATCTTCTTTTAGCCTTTGAATCATCCACAACTGAGAAAGTCATATGTCTGTTGTTTAAGCTATTTGGTCTGTTGTGTGATAAGGAATGTAAGAACTATGCACAGAGGAAAAACAAGACTGAATGTGTGGAAGGCAACATTGCACCCCTAATGACAGTGAGTGATATCTGCAAAGCTCTAGACAGAGACACACCAAATTACACTTAAAAGGTCTTACAGCAAAACCTTCATGAAGTTAAAAACTTCACCAAAAATTTAAGGACCAAAGTACTCTTGAGTAGAAGGAATACCAGTCACATAAGATATGAAACTTTTAAAACATGGGATATGGATAAAACATGTTAAAGACAAAGTCTATAAGTGCTGGGTTAATTTAAACAAAGAATTTTGAGAATAACAGTTGGAAATCAAAGTGAAAATAGACCTGATTGCCCATTCCAGTCACCTGATTGCAGATTCCATGGCTGCTTTCCAGGGATAGTCCCATTTTCTTTGCCCATCTCCCATTCTATGGGACTCACCTGATCCCAGATCTTCTTGTTATCACATATCCTCTAGACACCACATGGGGCACAAATTAGGATAGACTATTTAAGGTCTACCTTCCCTTCCCCACAAACATTCTGATCACCCAAGTACCATGGATGTTTGCCAAGAAAAGCTTCCTCTTGTCTGCCTTGCTCCAAGTCCCAGACTAATCCCCATCAACTACCTTCCAGCCATCACACTTGACTGTCCAGAACCTTGCCAGCTGCTTGACTGGCACCTTCTTATTGTCCCATCTAGAGCTTGGGCCCTGGACTGCTCCACAATGTCAGCACAAACTTTTTTCTAGGCCTCTTAACCAAAGTGTGAAAGTTCCCTACTGTAATAGAGAAACTGAAGACCTGGTTAGAGCCTAACCCTGAGTACCAGACAAACAGAAAAATCAAGATCCCAACACTACTATGAATTAGCCTTATCCTGAACATTGTAAACACTTCTACAGAAAGGGAAAAAGGTAACTCAAACAAAAATGAGGAAACAACAACAACAACACCAAACAAAAGAAAAAAAAAAACACACAACTCAACCAAAAAACCAAGCCCATATGCTCAGATCCCAGAGTCGAAACAAAACAACATGAAAAACTGAAATAGCATCTCTCTAATAAGCATGCAAATTAATTTCACAGTAATGACAGCTAATGAAAATGACATAGAAGAACTTCCCAAGAATTCAAAGGAATGATTATCACTATCATTAAGCAACTCAGAGAAGACAAAGACAGAGATGAATTAAATACTTTGATATTTAATCCAACACATGAAAATACTGCACATAAAGTAGAAACAAAATATTTATAAGCTTTTAAATGTTACAATGTAAAGGATTATTAATTATTATTGTTTAGAAAATGTTATAGAATAGTATTTTAAGATGTGTTGTATTTGTTTATGCAGTGGAAAATTTCTTTTAATGATGCAAAGGTATTTTGTGTTCGTTTATGTTTCATTTGTTTAACTCTGTGAAGCTGTGTTTCTTTGCCTATCTAAAACACCTGATGCTCTAAAAAGGCACTGAATGGCAAATAGCAAGGCAGGGAAAAGGATAGGGGGAGCTGGCAGGCAGAATGAATAAATAGAAGGAGAAATCTGTGGGGGGAGAGAACAAGAAAAAGAGAGGACAAGGAGAGGAGGACTCTAAGGGACAGCCACCAAAACAGCCATGGAGTAAGAGTGAAAGTAAGATTATAGTATAAAGCAAAGGAAAAATCCCACAGGTAAAAGGTAGAGGGGATAATTTAAGAAAAGCTAGCTACAGCCGGGCGGTGGTGGTGCACCCCTTTAATCGCAGCACTTGGGAGGCAGAGGCAGGCGGATCTCTGTGAGTTCGAGACCAGCCTGGTCTACAAGAGCTAGTTCCAGGACAGGCTTCAAAACCACAGAGAAACCCTGTCTTGAAAAACCAAAATAAATAAATAAATAAATAAATAAATAAATAAAAGAAAAGCTAGCTACAAATAAGCAAGTCTAATGATGGGCATTTATAAGAAAGAACAAGACTCCATGTGTGATTTATGGGAAAGCTGAAAGCTGGGTGGTGTCACCCCCGTCTAAGCGAAAAGAGTAAAGAGAGTAAAACAACAACATTTATACTTTCCAACGTGAGGCTAGAGTTAAAAAAATCCAACAACAAAAGAGGTCATTATTTCACTTTTGCTTTTGTTTATTTTTCTTAATTTTGTTATTTTAATTTAAACACAAATACAGCATGATAGCATTTTATTCTATGATCTAGTATCTTCTGTGTCCAGATTAATAATATGATATTCACTAAAGAGTAATTCAGCTAATTGAACTCCAATTGAAATTAATATACTTTTAAGAACATTTTTCTTAACTTCATCTAAATTACAATGGTCTAATAATTTTATATAAAGCGGCTTTTCATAGATTCCATTCTAAAAAAGTCAGTGGTAAACATAAAAACAGATAAGTATCTGTATACTTTTTATAACACCACAATTCAAACTTTAAAACTTTAATATTGATCACAAAATATTATTTCACTAAGTTTCACCATATTTGATATTTTCCATCAAGACATTGTAATATTCATCTTGGAAATTAATTTTTACAAGATCAAACTTTTTAAGTACATTCAGTCTAGAAATCTCCTAATAGCAATCCCAAGTTTTGCCATTATAACTTAAATTCCTTCCTTGGAAGAGATGTAAAGAACATGTGCCCCCATCCCTAGTGTCCCATTGCAAACCTAGGTACAATTCTACCCAAGTTCCCCTGAGGGAAGCAATGAATTTACTAGTCTTATACATAGAGCAGTGGATGAGGGGTTACAGGCAGGGGCAAGATAGTAAAGCAGTCATGCTTAAAGGTGTGTACCCAGCATGGATTATGACATCCCATGGTTACATAGATGGATTCCACACATCTAGTCTTTCCCTGCCTTTGTACTGTAGCTCTTCCCTGAGGTCACATACAATTAGGGAATAATTGTTGCAAGTGATTGAGAGAGTGACTGGATACTTGGGTGAGGGTCCTAGCATGCTCGAACATCCTCCTGTGAAGGAAAACCAATAATCCAGAAGCAGGCAGAGTTAATCCAGTAAAGATGGTGGCAGCTTTGTGTAGAGGGGAGTTCTGTACAACAACCATGAAAGTAATACTTCTTTTATTTTAGTATAGATTGAACATTTCTATATCAATGAGAAAGCAGTACAATCAATAGATGTAAATATCACTTCCTGTCTAACTTCACAATGACACGGGTGAATTTGTGTATACATATTTCAATCAAAGAAAATTAAACGCAACAACTTTTCACATTTTTCAAAAGGTGTTCTAAACTAAAGTAGACATTTTCATACTGTGAGTAGCCAGGTTAATCTGAGACTATAGCTGAAGATCAGATATTTATTCAATATTTGCAGTTCCCAAATATTTGTGTCTATATGTGTCTCTCCGTGTGAGTGTGTGTATGAGAGAGAGAGAGAGAGAGAGAGAGAGAGAGAGAGAGAGAGAATTTTGTTTCTGTTTCACAGAACTATTTAAAGCTTATTTATTGCCCTCAATAGCTAACTATGTGCCACAAAAATAAGCTAAGGGAGAAGACCTGACTGTCACTTTCTGAGGTCATCAGCAATCTCACTCACGCACTCCCAAATAACGGTCTTAGCTCTCCTGACTTTCATTACTTCACTTGGAGCCATGAAAGGCAGGAAAGTTGGAGGTCACTACTCATGATAGGGGATCTCTAAGTTGTCAGGGGATATAATTTCAGGACTGACAATGAAAAACTATGCAATCTACTTTTTCTTTCCAAACGCTTTGTCTCTGACTCTTCGGACACTGCCTATGGGAGGATATAGTCATGTTAACCATATGCAGTTCCACTTTCCTAGAATAGTGGTCTTAAGTGCCATAGATGTAAAATTATCTTTAAATGTTTATTAAATGCCCACATTTTTATGTTTTTATATATATATTAATTATTGAAGAGAGGAAACATGAATTATCGAGTTGGTTTAAATATTTCAAGAGATAAATAATGAAGATGTACATATACATTGCATCTACATTTAATATTATTGCTTTGTAACAACTTCCCATAAAATTTTGAGCTAAAGGGAAACTTTCTGACACAGTGCAACAGAAAAGATAGACTTGTTTTGTAAGTTTTATAAGAAAGATTCATATACTGAATCTTTCAGCCAAGAAAATTAAGAAACTTGGTTTTATACATGATGGGCATCAAAAATCTCAAATATTCCATTTTCCTACTGAAGACTGTCAGATTCTCCAATATTCATACAAAGCAATAAAGATTGTAGATATGAACTCAGCTGATCTGGATACACATCTGTAGAATGCCATGGTATCTACAATAGTCCCTCAGAACTATAAACAAACATTGTATGAGTTGTTGGATTTAAAAAAAAAACTTCTTCCCAAGAACAAATATCTCTTAGAAGCCAGGAAATAATAATGCATCTACCATCATTATGAAAAACTCTGTAAATTCACTTTGGAAAGATCAACATAGCCTTTCTTCAATACTTTCACTTTTTTAACATTCTACTTCAAAACCTCTTAGACATATCTTCATCGTTAGGTGCTCAGACCCAGATAAGTCACTAGCGTGACTGTGATATGACCACACGTGGATAGAACAAGTTTGCAAAGTTCCTTTTAATATACAAAGTAACACTGCATTAATTCACAGTTATCTGGGCCACTAGGACATTGATACACCTAAATCTACGCTGTACTGACCAACAGGTGCCTGATTTGACAGAAATCTTTGATGCTAAGTTATGACTTTTCCATTGTTATATTGTTGCCATTCAACCATTTTTCCAAAGAACAACTTAATTAAAACAACAAAAACATTTTATGAAGATATGCATAAGAGATGCTGAAAATATGTGTGATATGACTATGTTTATGGTACATATGACAAAAACCAACACAAAAAAATATATTTGACTTTAGCAATACCCAACCTAGTGTAGGACTTATTTTTTCATATAAACCCTGCCAAGATGTAAATGTTCCCCAAATAGTAAAAGTTCAAATGATGAAAAGAATGAATTTGATTATTTATTTTTAATGTAGATTGGAAGAAATGTAGATGAGGATATAGATGTGAGTATTTGAATATAGGATGTTTTGTTTTAAATGTTCTCTACTAATAGAGCTTTGCCGGATCATTTTATGTTGAGATTTTTTTTTACTTGATTATATCTTGGCAATAGTACAGCTCTACTATGTGTTGGCTTTTATTTTATTATTGTTACTGTTGTTATCATTATCATCATTACTGTTATTACTGCTGTTGTTTATCAGTTTCTATCATTTTATTTGTTTTTATTTTTGTGGATGAGGTTTTGGTCTGCATGTTTGTGTGTATGTGCACCATGCACTTGTCTGAGGTGGCCAGAAGACAGCCTCGGATCCCCTAGCACTGGAGTTACACACAGATGGTTGTGAGTTACAGATGGCTGGGAACCGGATCTGCATGCCCACGAAGAGAAGTAAGTGCTCTTAGCCTCTGAGCCAGCTCTCCAGTCCCCACTCATGTTTTCTTAATCAAGAAATTAGCAAAATGCTCCAGAAAAAATAAAATATTGTTAATGTGAAATGTTTATGTCGCCATTTAATGTGTTTAGTCAGGCTTTCTTAATTATTCTTTTTTTGTGTCTCTAGGGAATAGATTACTCTCAGGATAAATTGAGTGAAACTCATGATACACTTGTCACGATTCTCTAGAGGAACAGAACCAATATATATATATATATATATATATATATATATATATATATATAATAGAATTGGCTCCCTGAGAGTTGTGGAGGCTGAAATGTCTCACCATCTGCTGTGTGCAAACCTGAGAACTATGAAAGATGGAGGTATGATACAGTCCAACTCCAAAGCCTGAGAACTGTGTGACTGTGGGAGTGGTGTAGGAGAGGAGCTGGAATTCTAAGTCAGAGATGGAAGCCTAAAACCCAGGACCCCCTATGTCTGAGGACATGAATGCATACACACACACACACACGCAGAGAGAGAGAGAGAGAGAGAGAGAGAGAGAGAGAGAGAGAGGGAGAGAGAGAGACAGAGAGAGACAGAGACAGAGACAGAGAAACAGAGAGAGAGAAAGAGAAAGAGAATATAAATCATCTTCCTTTTAATAATTCAAATCCTTAATATGATGACTGATGCCTGCCCATTCCAGTAAGGAATCTATGGATTCAAATGCTAATCTCATCCTTACAAACACACCCATACATAGTTCAATAAATGTCTGGACATCTTTTAGCCTATCAAAATTGACACATTACCTATCTCACACTAGATAAAGCTTAAAGAAGCAAGACTAAAAGAAAGCTGTTAGAACTTACTGAGATTGATTTATAATCCTAAACCTTTGGTTTACAGAAGGTGTCCTAAACCTTTGGTTTACAGATGGTGTTAAATTGTTCAGTGGAAGAATTGGTCCCATCCCCAAATTCAATTTATTATGACAGAAATTTTTTAAGTAAAACTTTAAAAGGTTTTTGAACTACTTCAAATTAACATAGATGAATAATTGCTGTTCTCAACCTTCCTAATGCTCTGGCCCTTTAATACAGTTCCTTATTTTGTGGTGACCCCCTCCAACCATAAAATTATTTTAATTGCTACTTCATGACTGTAATTTTGCTACTGTTATAATCCACAATGTAAATATATGATACGCAGCAGAATATTTCATATGTGGTCCTTATGAAAGTGCCATTGGATGTGGGATTCCCCTCTGTATGCTATGAATATATTTTATTACCCTTGGTTAATAAAGACACTGCTTTGGCCTGTAGCAGGGAAGAATATAGCTAGGCTGGAAGAGATTTCTAGAGAGAGGGGGCAGAATCAGAGCGATGCCATGTAGCAGCTAAAGAAATAAGAGGTAACACACCATGAGCCTTAGGGTAAAATACAAAATAATGGAAATGGGCTAATGTAAGATATAAGAGCTAAGTAGAAATATGCCTGAGTGGTTTGTCAAACAGTGTTGTAATTAATATAGTTTCTGTGTGGTTATTCGGGTCTGTGCAGCTGGGACTGAACGAGTAGTCTCCAACTACAATTATTTGACTCCCAAAGGACAAAACCCACAGGTTAAGAACCATTGGATTAAAATATCTACAGAATTCATATTTGAAAATATTGTACTCAATTTAATTATTCATAAATGTGGGCACATGGATGGTTTTATTGTCATAATCTTAGTACTAAATAATATGTCTGAATACATAGTAGGATATCCTGGGCAAACATTTTAGCTACACGAATTGTATGTTGTTTTCTAGAACATGACTACTGTTAAGTGCAGACCCCACTTTAAGGACAAGGGATAATACTATCATTATAAAGTTGTCTTAGTTAGATTTTCTATTGCTGCAAAATGCAATATGAACAAAAGCAAGTTGAGGAGGAAAGGGTTTATTCAGCTTCTACCTTGCTGTTCATCACCAAAGGAAGTCAGGACTTGAACTCAGGACAGGGCATGAACCTGGAGGCAGGAGCTGATGCAGAGGCCAGGAAAGGGGGCTGCATTCTGGCTTGCTTCCCATGGCTCACTCAGCCTGCTTTCTTATAGAACCCAGAACCACCAGCCCAGGGTTGGCCCCACCCCCATGTGCTGGGTCTCCTGCATTCTCAATCATTGAGAAAATGCCTTACATCTGGATCTAATGGAGACATTTCCTCAACTGAGGCATCTTCCTCTCTGATGAATTTAGCTTGTGTCAAGTTGACACACAAAACCATCCAGTACAGAAGTATTTCCGCACATCACTCAGTGTTTCTGAACAGATCAGATATTTTGAATAAGGACACTCTGGAAGCACACCTGAGAAGCTAAAGGCAAATACTCGCAGAGCTCCTCAAGTCCCCATTCCCTATTCCAGACACATCTGCTTATATTCTGAGCTGTGATCATATTCTTTCCCTGGAGAACACCTGTTTCCACTGCAGGATAAAGATTTTCCACTTTCTGCAGGGAAATAGTTGAACATCAGCAAGTTTCAAGTCTCATACTTTTTTTCTGCGGTGATACAAGGGGATAGTCAATATCCAAGCTGCAATGAAAATTATCTTGAAATCAAGATTGTGATGGTATTTTTAGAGCGATTTACTTGTTAACTTTTACCCTTTCTTCATGTAGGATATTCCTCATTGTTTCATTTGTGGCATTATTGTTGAATAATCTGCAACAATCACACAGGGGCTGTGCACTGGAATATCGAATTCACATTTCTTTAATATCACAATGCATATACAATCCTTGACCTAATATCCTCAGAATGTTTGAAATGTAAAATTTACTAATTTTAGTAATATGTCAGACCTAGTAATAAGTATTAAATTTTATTTTGGGTTCATCGTACCACATATGAATTCTCTTTGGAGTAGACCTCAAATTTCATCAGAGAGCAGTTTATTTCCATAACAGTTGTATCCCTTTTGTACCAGGGGTTCCCATCTGAGCAAGACCGTTGATGCCCATTTCCTGGTGGCCTGTATATGTGTTTCTTTTATTGGATAATGAGTAAAGCCAGGTGGGAAACCCGAACAGAGATATATAGAGGGTAGGTGGAGTCAAGGGGATGCAGTGTAGCTGCCAAAGGAGACAGACACTGGAACCTTACTGATAGGCCACAGTCTCGTGGAGACACACAGATTAATGGAAATGGATTAATTTAAGATATCAGAGTTGCTTACTAAGAAGACAGATCTTATAGGTAAACAGTGTTGTAATATAGTTTCGTGTGATTATTTGGATGTGGGCAGCTGGGAAATGAACGAGCAGTCTCTGCTTACAAAATCAGGCATTATAAAAGTTGTCCAAGCTGGGCGGTGGTGGCGCACGCCTTTAATCCCAGCACTCGGGAGGCAGAGGCAGGTGGATCTCTGTGAGTTCGAGACCAGCCTGGTCTACAGAGCTAGTTCCAGGACAGGCTCCAAAGCTACAGAGAAACCCTGCCTCGAAAAACAAAAAAACAAACAAACAAACAAAAAAAAACAAAAAAATAAAAGTTGTCCAGAGGAGATGAAGCTTGCAGCTCAACTGCAGCTTGATTTCTCTGGCTACTGCAAATAAGGTGTGGTGTTATAGGGCTTTAGCAACTAGTTCTGCCAATTGTACTGAGCCTGGGGCGGACCCACTCAGTCAGACTGACTGGCAGCAAGCCTCAGAGACACACTTGTTTGCATCTCACCAAGGCTTTCCCTAGGTGCTGGGAATCAGACACAGAGGCTCACGCTGTGTGCTGTACTAAGATGTTCTCCTAGGCCCTGATTTCACATTTTATGAAAGCAAGACTTGTGGCGGTACTTGCTAGTATTTTATAAACATACATCAAGATTCTTGATTTGTATATCCATCTAGACAAAGACTGGTCCTTTTAAAATTCAGGACTGATACATAATAAGGCGGCTCAGTAGGATACATCGGTAGACCTCTGTCATTTAAAACCATCACAGTAAGCTAGCGAACGGTTTATAATGCTTAGCCAAAGGTGTGTCTTCTGTGGAAGAGTATGTTTATTCTAGATAGAATCCTGGTGACAGATCACAGGAGTCTAATTGGTGAATCCAGGAGGACACTGGAGTTACTTCATTATCAAGCAACAGAGGCCTCAAAATCATCTGTATCATCAAAGGTCTTACTCCAGCCTACGTGCTCCTCACGGAAGTTGTACCTCTGGAGCTTCTTGCCTAACTAGTAGAGAGTTCTGTATATGATAGTCTTCTTCCCAGCAATTGCTGATTGATTGTACTCACATAGGCAAGACACCTTGGGAGTTCTATTGTTTAGTGAGATTCTTGAGTCTTATAACACTTTTCTTGTTTTGTTTTGGGATTTGTAAATTTTTTCGGTATTATGAACCTTCCTCCATGCTTCAGGAGAGAAAGTTTTGGGTTCAGAAGAAATAGCTACATAATGGCAAGCTTGTGCTTCTACAGCATGGTACACTATACCATTGATCCAATGGCATAAACAGTAACTATTTACCTTTTATGGTTCTGGAAGTTAGGTAGTCTAATATTTGGGCCTTGGTAGGTCCAGTGTTAGGTGAGCACTCTTTCTGGTCAAAAGACTACTACCATATCTTGTGTGTCTGTGAGACAGGTCCATGGAAAGAGAAGGGAAAAAAAGGAGGAGGAAGGAAGAAGAAAAGAGAAGGAATCATCTGTGGTGGTTTGAAAGGAATGACTCACATAACCTCATAAATTTAAATGACTGATCATTAGTGAGTGACCCTACTTGATGGGGATTAGGAGGTATGACCTTGTTGCAGGAAGTGTGTCACTGGAATGGATTTTGGAGTTTCAAATGCTCAAGCCAGGCTCAGTATCTCTTTCTTCCTGCTGCCTTCAGAAATAGAATTCTTTGTTCTTTCTCACTCACCATGTCTGCCTGCCTGCTGCCGTGCTTCCCACTGTGATGATATTAGACTAAACTGGTGAAACCGTAAGCCAGCCATAATGAAATACTTTCCCTTTATGAGTTGCCACGGTTATGGTGTCTCTTCACGGCAACAAACGTCATTCATTTCATGTCTTTGCCATAAAAACAGTAATTCCCACAGCGTCTCAACTTCTGATCTAATCACTACTTAGTCCCCAACTTCAAACACCATCATATTGGATGCTATGATTTCAATGTACCTACCAAGTTCATGGGTGAGAAACTTATTTCCTCAATAGAAAAGTATTAGTGGGCAGAACCTAGTGAATTATATTTGTGTATTGAGGTTGGAATAACCATAAATAGGTCAATGTTGTCATATAACGAATAAGTTCTTACTCTCATAGTAATGGACTAGTCACCATGAGATCAGGTTGCTACAAGGCAAGTCCACGCCTCTTGTTCTCACTTTTCTTCCTGTCACGAACTGAGCAGCATGAAGTTGAATAGATGTTGATGCCAACTTTGGACTTCATAAACTCCGGAATCATAAGCAAAAAAATCCTTATTCTTTATAAATGACCTAATCTCAAGTATTCTGTAATAGCTACAGAAGATAAGAACATGAGGCTAAATTATTTTTTTACACGAAAGGACTGTTTGGGTTTTATTTTTTATTTATTTTTTATTTTTTTTGAAATGGGATTTTATTTTTTTTATTTTATTTTCTTTTTTTTTATTGAGAAAAGGAAAAAAAAGTATCCGCCTCCTCCCAGCCTCCTATTTCCCTTCCCCTCCTCCCACCCTTCTCCCCCTCCCTCAAACTCCTCTTCCCCTCCCTCTCTAGTCCATAGAGCAGGCAGGGTTCCCTGCCCTGTGGAAAGTCCAAGGTCCGCCCCCCTCCGTCCATGTCTAGGAAGGTGAACAACCAAACTGGCTAGGCTCCCACAAAGCCAGAACATGAAGTAGGATAAAAACCCAGTGCCATTGTCCTTGGCTTCTCATCAGCCCTCATTGTTTGCCATGTTCAGAGAGTCCGGTTTTATCCCATGCTTTTTCAGTCACAGTCCAGCTGGCCTTGGTAAGCTCCCACTAGATCAGCCCCCTTATCTCAGTGGGTAGGTGCGCCTTTCATGGTCCCGACTTCCTTGCTCATTTTCTCCCTTCTTCCGCTCCTCATTGGGACCTTGGGAGCTCAGACCAGTGCTCCAGTGTGGGTCTCTGTCTCTATCCCCATCCATCACCAGATGAAGGTTCTATAGTGGTATGCAAGATATTCGTCACTATTGCTATAGGATAGGGTCATTTCAGGTTGCCTATCCTCAGCTGCCCAAGGAACTAACTGGGGACATCACCATGGGCTCCTGGGAGCCACTCTAGGGTCAAGTCTCTTGCCAACCCTAAAGTGGCTCCCTTAACTAAGAATTGTGCTTCCGTGCTCCCCTGTCCAACCTTCCTTTATCCCAATCCTCCTGTTTCCCCAAGTTCCCCCCCCTTCCCTTCTAACTTTTCTCTCCCCATATCCCCTTACCCACATCCCACCCCACCCCCAAGACCCCAATTTTCTCCCCGGCAATTTTGTCTACTTCCCATAGCCAAGAGGATAACTATATGTTTTTCCTTGGATTCACCTTCTTATTTAGTTTCTTTAGGTTCACCAATTGCAGTCTCCATGACCCTTATTTATGGCTAGAAACCAATCATGAGTGAGTATATCCCATGTTCATCTTTTTGGGTCTGGGATACCTCACTCAGGATATTGTTTTCTATTTCCATCCATTTGCATGCAAAATTCAAGAAGTCATTGTTTTTTACCGCAATGTAGTACTCTAATGTGTATATATTCTATACTTTCTTCATCCATTCTTCCATTGAAGGGCATCTAGGTTGTTTCCAGGTTCTGGCTATTACAAATAATACTGCTATGAACATAGTTGAACAAATGCTATTGTCATATGATAGGGCATCTCTTGGGTATATACCCAAGAGTGGTATTGCTGGGTCTAGGGGTACGTTGATCCCGAATTTCCTGAGAAACCGAAACACTGACTTCCACAGTGGCTGCACAAGATTGCATTCCCACCAGCAATGGATGAGGGTTCCCCTAGCACAGGCTATCATTGGTGTTTTTGACTTTAGCCATTCTGACAGGTGTAAGATGATATGTCAAAGTTGTTTTGATTTGCATTTCCCTGATTGCTAAGGAAGTTGAGCATGACCTTAAGTGTCTTTTGGCCATTTGAACTTCTTCTGTTGAGAATTCTTTGTTTAGTTCAGTGCCCCATCTTTTAATTGGGTTAATTAGCATTTTAAAGTCTAGTTTCTTCAGTTCTCTATATATTTTGGAGATCAGACCTTTGTCTGTTGCGGGGTTGGAGAAGATCTTCTCCCAGTCACCTTTGCTTTACAGAAGCTTCTCAGATGTAGTAGGTCCCATTTACTCAATGTTGCCCTTAATGTCTGTGCTGTTGGGGTTACACATAGGAAGTAATCTCCTGTGCCCATCTGTTGTAGGGTACTTCCCACTTTCTCTTCTATCAGGTTCAGTGTGTTCGGGCTGATATTGAGGTCTTTAATCCATCTGGACTTGAGTTTTGTGCATGGTGATAGATATGGGTCTATTTTCATTCTTCTACAGGTTGACATCCAGTTGTGCCAGCCCAATTTGTTGAAGATGCTTTCTTTCTTCCATTGTATTCTTTTAGCTCCTTTATCGAAAATGAGGTGTTCATAGGTTTGTGGGTTAAAATCTGGGTCTTCTATACGATTCCATTGGTCGACTTCTCTGTTTTTATGCCAGTACCACACTGTTTTCATTACTGTAGCTCTGTAATAAAGTTTGAAGTCAGGGATGGTAATGCCTCCAGACAATTCTTTATTGTATAGGATTGTTTTGGCTATCCTGGGTTTTTTGTTTTTCCATATAAAGCTGATTATTGTTCTCTCCAGATCTGTGAAGAATTTTGATGGGATCTTGATGGGGATTGCATTGAATCTATAAATTGCCTTTGGTAGAATTGCCATTTTTACTATGTTGATCCTCCCAATCCAAGAGCAAGGGAGGTCCATCCATTTTCTGGTATCCTCTTCAATTTCTTTCTTCAATGCCTTAAAGTTCTTGTCAAATAGATCTTTCACTTCCTTGGTTAGAGTTACCCCAAGATATTTTATGCTGTTTGTGGCTATCGTGAATGGTGAAGCTTCTCTGATTTCCCTCTCTGCTTCCATATCCTTTGTGTATAAGAGGGCATCTGATTTTTTGGAGTTGATCTGGTATCCTGCCCATTACTAAAGCTGTTTATCAGCTGTAAAAGTTCTTTGGTGGAGTTTTGGGGGTCGCTTACGTACACTATCATATCATCTGCAAATAACGAAAGTTTAACGTCTTCCTTTCCAATTCGAATCCCCTTGATCCCCTTATGTTGTCTTATTGCTATTGCTTGAACTTCAAGCACTATATTGAAGAGGTATGGTGAGAGTGGACAGCCTTGTCGTGTTCCTGAGTTAAGTGGGATGGCTTTGAGTTTCTCTCCGTTTAATTTGATGTTAGCTGTCGGCTTGCTGTATATAGCTTTTATTATATTTAGGTATGACCTTTGTATCCCTAATCTCTCCAATACTTTTATCATAAAGGGATTTTGAATTTTGTCAAATGCTTTTTCAGCATCAAATGAAATGATCATATGGTTTTTTTCTTTCAGTTTATTTATATGATGGATTACATTGATAGATTTTCGTATGTTGAACCAGCCCTGCATCTCTGGAATGAAGCCTACTTGATCATTATGGATAATTTTTCTAATGTGTTCTTGGATTTGGTTTGCCAGTATTTTGTTGAGGATTTTTGCGTCGATGTTCATGAGTGAGATTGGCCTATAATTCTCTTTCCTGGTTGAGTCTTTGTGTGGTTTTGGTATCAGAGTAACTGTAGCTTCATAAAAGGAATTAGGTAATGACCCTTCTGTTTCTATATTGTGGAATACATTAAGGAGTATAGGTATTAGCTCTTCTTGGAAGTTCTGGTAGAATTCTGCATTGAAACCATCTGGTCCTGGGCTTTTTTTGGTAGAGAGGTTTTTGATAACAGCTTCTAATTCTTCACGACGAACAGGTCTGTTTAGATTGTTTACCTGGTCCTGGTTTAACTTTGGTCTATGGTATTTATCTAAAAAAGTGTCCATTTCTTTTACATTTTCCAGTTTTGTGTTATACAGGCTTTTGTAGTAAGATCTGATGATTCTCTGAATTTCCTCTGTGTCTGTGGTTATGTCCCCCTTTTCATTTCTGATCTTATTAATTTGCATATTCTCTCTCTGCCGTTTGATTAGTTTGGATAGGGGTTTATCAATCTTGTTGATTTTCTCCAGGAACCAGCTTTTTGTTTCATTGATTCTTTGTATTGTTTTCTGTGTTTCTATTTTGTTTATTTCAGCCCTCAGTTTGATTATTTCCAGTCTCCTACTCCTCCTAGGTGAGTCTGCTTCTTTTTTTTTTTTCAAGAGCTTTCAGGTGGGCTGTTAAGTCTCCAATATTTGCTTTCTCTGTTTTCTTTAAGTGGGCACTTAGTGCTATGAACTTTCCTCTTAGGACTGCTTTCATAGTGTCCCATAAGTTCAAGTATGTTGTTTCTTTATTTTCATTGAATTCAAGGAAGACTTTAATTTCTTTCTTTATTTCATCCTTAATCCACGTATGGTTCAGTAGTTGACTGTTCAGTTTCCATGAGTTTGGAGGCTTTCTGGGGGTTGCATTGTTGATAAATTCTAACTTTAATCCATGGTGATCTGATAAGACACAGGTGGTTACTAATATTTTTTTGTAACTGTGTACGTTAGCTTTGCTACTGAGTATGTGGTTAATTTTCGAGAAGGTTCTATGAGCTGCAGAGAAGAAGGTATATTCTTTCCTCTTTAGGTCGAATAATCTATAGATGTCTGTTAAGTCCATTTGTTTCATTACCTCCATTAATCTCTCTATTTCTCTGTTAGGTTTCTGTTTTATTGACCTGTCCGTTGGTGAGAGAGGAATGTTGAAGTCTCCTACTATTAGTGTGTGCGGTTTGATGGCTGCCTTGAGTTTTAATAATGTTTCTTTTACGTACGTGGGTGCTTTTATATTAGGGGCATAGATATTCAGGATTGAGACTTCATCCTGATGAATTGTTCCTTTTATGAGTACAAAATGTCCCTCTCCATCTCTTCTGATTGACTTAAGTTTGAAGTCAACTTTGTTAGAAATTAGTATGGCCACACCTGCTTGTTTCTTAGGTCCATTTGCTTGATAAGCCTTTTCCCAGCCCTTTACTCTGAGTCGGTGCCTGTCTTTGTGGTTGAGGTGTGTTTCTTGTAAACAGCAGAATGTTGGATCCTGTTTTCGTATCCAATCTCTTAGCCTGTGCCTTTTAATAGGTGAGTTGAGCCCATTGACATTAAGTGATATTAATGACCAGTGGTTGTTAACTCCGGTCACTTTTTTAGTCGTAGGTTTGTGTGTTTCCCTTCTTTGAGTTGCGCTGGTGCAGGGTCTCTAGATGTCTGAGTTATTGTGGTCATTGTTGGACTCCTTGTTTAGTGATTTTCCTTCTATTATTTTCTGTAAGGCTGGATTTGTGGCTACGTATTGTTTAAATTTGTTTTTATCCTGGAAAATTTTGTTTTCTCCATTTATAGTGAACGAAAGCTTGGCTGGGTACAGTAGTCTGGGTTTGCATCCATGGTCTCTTAGTTTTTGCAGTACATCTATCCAGGACCCTCTGGCTTTCATGGTTTCCATAGAGAAGTCAGGTGTAAGTCTGATAGGTTTACTTTTATAAGTAACTTGGCCTTTTTCCTTTGCGGCTCTTAATGTTCTTTCTTTATTCTGTATTCTTTGTGTTTTGATTATTATATGGCAAGGGGATTTTTTTCTTTTTTGATCCAGCCTATTCGGTGTTCTGTATGCTTCTTGAACCTTCATAGGTACATCTTTCTTCAGGTTGGGAAAGTTTTCCTCTATAATTTTATTAAGTATATTTTCTGGACCGTTGAGCTGCACTTTTTCTCCTTCTTCTACTCCTATTATTCTTAGGTTTGGTCTTTTTATTGTGTCCCATATTTCCTGATTGTTTTGTGATGAGAGTTTGTTGGACTTGCTGTTTTCTTTGATCAGTGCGTTTATTTTCTCTATGTTATCTTCAGAATCTGAGATTCTTTCTTCTATCTCTTGTATTCTGCTGGTTATGCTTGTTTCTGTAGTCTCTATTCGTTTACCTAGATTTTCCATGTCCAGCCGGCCCTCTGTTTGTGTTTTCTTCTTTGCCTCCATTTCAGTTTTCAAGTCATGAACTGTTTCCATTATCTGCTTGATTGTTTTTCCTTGGTTTCCTAGGGTATCATTCACTGATTTACTCAATTCCTCAAACTTTCTGTTATACTTCTCATCCATTTCTATAAGGGCGTTTTTTATATGCTGTTTAAGGGCCTCTATCACTTTCATAAAGTCAGTTTTTTCTACTTCTTCTTGATTAAGGTGTTCATGTCCTCCTGTTGTGAGGTTGCTGGGTTCTGGTGGTTTCATGTTGTTTTTCAGATTGTTGGGTGAATTCTTGCATTGTCGCCTGGCCATCTTTTCCTCCGAATGCTCCCCTATGGATCTTCTCTTACAGGATCAGTTCTTCTTGCCCACTGATGTACCTTCCCAGTGATGTTTTTCCTGGTGTCCAGATCGGATCTCTGTGCTGCTTGGGTAGCTCGCAAACAAAGGGCCCACCCTGCTTGCTGCAGGCAGGCTATGGAGACAAAGGAACTACCGCCCTCCCCTTTGCCCTCCCGATTCGGGTTCGGTCCCAGTGCCCAAGCAGGCTGAGCTGGGAGGTGCTATGCTGCCAAAGAAGGGAGGGAGGGAGGGAGACAGGGGGTGGGGGGATCTGGATGTAAGCTGGATGGGATGGGAAGAGATAGGAGGTATCAGGCAGTGTAGCCCCTGCAGGATGACCAGGAAGTGTAGGAGGGATGAGGAACGTCTGAGTTCCCTGTTCCCGCACTCACTCACCCCAATGATGTCTCTCCTGGTGCCCAGATCGAAACTCTGTGCTGCTTGGGTAGCTCACAAACAAAGGGCCCACCCTGCTTGCTGCAGGCAGGCTATCAGAGGCTAAAATTTTAAAGATTTAGGAAGGCAAGAAAAGTATATAAAATTTATCAAGGGATTCATTTGTTAATCTTTTCAATCACTCCTTTGTTTCCTGTTACTAAAAGCCATTGTGACTTTGTTTATAACCACCAAGTTATTCAGCCTTGCAAATGGATAGAACGATCTCCTTCTTACTTAAGATTCATGCTAAATGTGGGTCCACACACAGAGGAGAAATTGGGCAGGATGCTTGCCCACTCACCCAAATGAATATCAGTGGTTCAATGACGGGGCTGCTCTTTTTATATTCTTGGAATAACCACCCACTTTAACAGCAAGAGAGCAGACCCAGCATTTCACAAATTTTTCTAGATTCTCAACTTACCAGCATCATGAAATTAACCATGAATAATTTCTTAGAGCTTTGGTGCTACAAATTTTGAAATAAAGATGCTATTTCCTTTGGGGTAGTCACTCAATAAAATGAAGCATGATAGGGATAGATTCAATAGAGGTTTTTAAATTGCAACTATGTAACATATTGATAATCTTCAATTCTGCAAAAAATTAAACTTTTGCAAGTGAGTTTTATGGTCACCATTATTTTGTTGATTGGATAACTGAAACTAAAGAGATCATTTTTTTCTGAATGGATATACTTTCTTAGTGCCAAAATCCATCATTTTCAAGCACAGATCCACTTAATATCAAGGTCTATGATCCTTACATATCCTTGAATAATACTGTAGAGAGCTACACAGGTTTTATGACTTTGGTAGAGCTATGGGCTAAGACATGATCTGTGTGCATCTGCCAACAGATGTTTGGGAGACAAACAAAAAACAACAACAAACACAAAGAACATTGCCTATGTCTTGAGGGAGATTTGCAGCAAGCACACTGGCAGTCAAAGGGAGACAACAGAAGGTGGGATTAAAGGGGTTGTTTGTTATCTTCACATCTACAGAAATAACCAGGGGACCATACCGAATGTAGAGCTCACCACATCTCCGTGCTTCTATAATATCTTTGGAAGAGCTCTCCTTTTCAGGAGACAGCTTTAGGCCTTGTTAATGCAGATTCCTTTGTTGTACTACTTACTTCTTTGTCTGTGAGCATATACCCAACAAGGAGCAGGGGAAGACAGGAAGGACTTAATTTGATCTATTGTTTAAGCAGATGGTGGAGTAGACATCAGTTTAAAAAGATGCATCTTACTAGTATCACAATCATGAAGCAGAGGGGATGCAGGAAGTGAACTGGACCATTAAGCATTGAGGCTTATCTTCAGGGATTCGCTTCTTCCTCCTAAGCTCCACCTGATGAAGGTTTCACAACCTTCCAAAAATAGTGCCACCAGCTGGAGAACCAGTGCTCAACAGCTTGAGCCAATAGGGAACATTACTCCTTCAAAGGACTTTTTTTCTCCATCTTTGAAAATAACTAGAAATAGTTTATTTGTACAAGAGTTTCTAATTGACAAAACACTTTTGTGTATATCATCAGACTAAAGTGACGTATTTATGTATCCTGGGATTGAGTTAGTTCTATAAATTATGGTACACATTCCCTTTTACTTGGGTCTATGAGAATTTGTATACGTCTTCTAATTAATAACATGAACATGGACCACTGATGGAAACTGATTTACAAACAGGCAATGGGATATTAGCTGGCCCTTTCTCAGTAAGCATTTGCACTCTAGGTGAACTCAATTATGTCTGAACTTCTGCCTTTGACCCTTCCTTACTTTCCAAGACTCTGGTGGGCAGGGAACTAATGTGTAGCATGCACGTTGCTTTATATTTAAACCTTGAAACATAATGGCTTGGACTAACAGGTTTTATTTTACTTGTGTCCTTTGTGATCTGTGAGCAAATGACTTCATTAGGAAGCCATTAGAGCAGTAATTCGCTTCTATAAACTGCTCGCATCCATTTTCATTTCTTATTATGAACTACAAGTTCTCATGATGTATTGTTATTATAAACAGAAAACTGCCGGATATCCATTGGAGCTGATGTTAACCGTAACTTGCAAACCTGCCTTAAGACCCAGGTGAGTTGAGCGAGGTTTTGCACCATTCAGGTCACTTTTACCCTTCATTTTTTAACTTTATTTATATTGCTGTGATTAAAAACACCCTGGCAAAAGCAACATTAAGGGAGGAAGGGTGTATTCAGCTTATAGTTCTAGGTAATAGTCTCTCATGGTTGAGGAAGCCAAGGCAGGCACTTGAAGCGTCTAGTTTTATCCATAGTCAAGAGCAGAAAGAGAAAAAAATGCATGCATGCCTACCTCTCAGCTTGCTTTGTCTACTGCTAAACAGTTCAGAACCTAAACCCAAGGAATGGTACCACCTATTTCTAGCCTGGGTCTTCCTTCATCAAAGAACTTAATTAAGGCAATCACTCACGGTCATACCCATAAGCCAACCTGATCTAGACAATTCCCCATTCAGAATTTTTTTGGGTGATTCTCAGTGTGTAGAACTGCCAGTTAGAATTATCCGCCACACTTACTTATCCACTAGTGCTGTCTCTAAAGATAGGAACCTCAAAACATTTTTCTACAAATAAAGGATTGCACTTGTCTTATTTTCATTTTCAAAATATGCCAAAATCCAGCTTAATTTGTTAAGAGCATTCTGAATAAGTTTTTTATTGGTACAGCTATTACAGTCTTATCAATGGGATTGAGACAGTCCATGAAAAACAGAGTAAAATGGAGATTGAGTATTCAGGCCTGAAGGGTGAGAATAAGATACACAGAGTCCCCAGGATTAGACTTACTTTTAGAATTTTAACCTTGTCGTCAAAACCATACTTTAAAAGGCAAAAGTATCTTTTTTGTTCAACTCAATGTCCAGAAATATCTTTTTTCCCATTTTTTTAAATTTTTTATTTTTTTTATTGAAAAAAAAATTTCCACCTCCTCCCAGCCTCCCATTTCTCTCCCCCCTCCCACTCCTCTCCCCCTCCCCCCACTCCTCTCCACCTCCCTCTCCATTCTGAAGAGCAGTCAGGGTTCCCTGCCCTGTGGAAAGTCCAAAGTTCTCCCCCCTCCATCCTGGTCTAGAAAGGTGAACATCCAAACTGGCTAGGCTCCCACAAAGCCAGAACATGAAGTAGGATCAAAACCCCGTGCCATTGTCCTTGGCTTCTCAGCAGCCCTCATTGTCAGCCATATTCAGAGAGTCCGGTTTTATCCCATGCTTTTTCAGTCACAGTCCAGCTGGCCTTGGTGAGCTCCCAATAGATCAGCCCCACTGTCTCCGTGGGTGGGTGCCCCCCTTGTGGTACTGACTTCTTTGCTCATGTTCTCCCTCCTTCTGCTCCTCATTGGGACATTGGGAGCTCAGTCTGGTGCTCCAGTGTGGGTCTCTGTCTCTATCTCCATACATCGCCAGATGAAGGTTGTGAAAGACGTCCTTCGAAAGCCAGAAATATCTTGTCTGCTAATAGTGTCTAGCTAACTTAATTTGTTTTTGGAAATATATCATAGCTGGAACCTGAGCCCAGGAGGCAGCTCAGTGTGTGCAGGGAAGATTCTATTATCTGTGTTTAAATAACTTGAGAAATAGAATGTGAAGATAACTGGTTTAATATTTTAGTATACAACTTGATAAGAAAATGTGAGGATTTCATGGGTTTGAAAGAAGTGGCGGTGTCTTCTGTATATTGCTTTATAAGGAAATGATATATTTGAAGTTTGAAGGTCATTTTGTGTCCCCTTTCTTCACTGCTCATTGATTTATTCAAGAAAAATGAAGTGTGGGGATTCATTTCTTCTCCTAGCAGTAGAGCAAATTTGAGAGCAGAAGAAGGCTATGAAAGTGTCCTATCATCTAAATAGTGTAGGAATCAACTAGTGTCCTGATTTGAAAAACCTTGAAATTCAGAGAAGAGTTCCTTGGAAATATATTAAAATACCTTAACCATAGACCCATTTCTCCTACATTTTATCAGTTTTTCTCCAGGTCCATGAGCCTGTTATTGTAGGGGATTTTTACACAAGGGGAAGCTGGATTGTTTTAGTGTTGTCCCACATGTGATTTGACTATGTAAATCACTAAATGGCATAATTAGTGGTTCTTAGAATACAGACAATAAACAACTACTTAAATATACTCTTAACTCTCCATCTGACTGTGTGGTGATTTAAAAGATAATGTCCCCCATAAGGAGTGGCACTGTTAGGAAATATGATCTTGTTGAAGTGTAGTGATATTTCATTTGTATTTTAAAAAATAAAACTTGCCTGAAGGTCATAAAATCAAAACAGCCAGCCACTGGCTCTTACCTCTACCTCAGTCTGAAATGGCCTGGCAATCCTGCCTCCAGGAATCTCAGAATGAGAATGTGTGTGAACTGTCTCCTCCTGTCTTATATTCCTGTCTAGTGTTTGGGATTAAAGGCATGTACTACTATATCCAGGTTTCTATCACAAACTAGTTTGCCAATTGGGATTATAGATGTATGTCACCACTGCCTGGTCTGTAAGGCTGATCAAGGCAGCTGTTTTACTCACTGATCTTCATGCAAGTTTTACTTAATAAAATACAAATGAAAAATTGCTACAGAGTAGATGTGGCCTTGTTAGAGGAAGTGTGTCTCTGTGAGTGGACTTTGGAGTTTCAAATACTCAAGCCAGACCTGGTGTCTCTCTCTTTCTGCTGCTTGAAGATCTGATGTGGAACTCTCAAGCTCCTTCTCCAATACCCTATCTGCCTGTGTGTCACTATGCTTTCCCACTTGATAATGGACTAAACCTCTGAACTGTAAGTATCACCCAATTAAATGTTTTCTTTTATAGGGGTTGCCAGGGGCATGATGTCCCTTCAAAGCAATAAAACTATAACCAGTATAGACAGGGAAGAAAATTTTAAATAATGTGAATTTAACAGCTGGAACTAAGATTTGCTTCTTCAGTTTGAAGTAGTGTCTACTATGCCATTTCATCTCAAAAGTTTATCTCCTCAACACATACATGCACACACAGGTGCACATGCACACACACACCTGCACACGCATGCACAGAGAGAGAGGGAAAGGGAGGGATAGGGGCACAGTATAAAACAAGAAGAAGTACATAAGTACCAAAAAGCTACAAAGCAAATATAAAGCAAATTAAAATTTGGTGTAACCATTCCAAATATTTCAATACTCACCACTAGTTTAAGTGAGTGAGTCCCATTAAAGTTTTACTAACTGTACACAGTCTGTGATATGTGTACTTTACTGATGCCAATAGCTTGAAAATAAAAAGAAATAGAATGCAAAGAGTAAACAGAGAGAAATTACCATGAACACTTTATGTCAGAGAGATTAGATTTCAAGGAACAATAAATAGTGATGAAGAAATGCTGCAGTCAGCGGATGAAATGGTAACTCACTGGAGAATGATACACAATCATGATTTACAAGCATCTCACAGTAAGGTTCTAAAGCATGAAAATTAAAATTGTAAAACTAATGGTAGACTTACCAAAAATATGATTGGGAAACTTATAACTGATATTAGATTATCAATAGAACAGCTTGATTCTTTCTCTACCAACAGAAAGTGCAAGGACTTAAAACCTTACTACAGCACAAGAGTGGCTGCATGAACATTTGTATATGGATACCGAATGCATGCAGAGCATAATTCTGGAGCATCCTCTAGAACAACATGCCATAAAACATGTACTAATACCATACAATATGTACTATAATAATTTTTAAGGTTTTTACATGAATGAAAGTCTTGCTTGCATGTATGTCTGTGCACCATGTGCTTGTCTAGTTGTCTGCAGAGGGCGGAAGAGGGTGTTGAGTCCTTTGGAACTCAAGTTACAGGAGGTCGTGAGCTGCCTTGCAGGTGTGATCCTCTTTAACAGCAGTAAATATTCTTAACTAATGAGCCATCTATCCAATATCAAATTCTAAAATACCTATGATAAAATATATTATGTGCATGTATAAAAATGCCATGATGAAACTCATTATTAAGTGTAATTAATATATGCTAATAAGCCATTTTAAATATCAAGAAACAATACTGTATAATTAATTGAGAGTATCATGAGAATGTAAAGCTGGCTGCTACTCATACACATATCACTGTAATTCATTCTGTGGACACAAAAACAAGAATGCCTTTAATTTCCCCAGTAGGGACAGCAGGAGGAACATTTGAGAGAATTTGACATTTATTCTTGAAAAAGAGAACAAAGCTTGGAGGTGAATTTGCCAATCACATAAAGACCATCCAAGTAAATACACAGTTAGCTTCATACCCCATCATGAAATACTTAACACTTACTTCGGGAAGTCAAAAATGAAAATGAGCAATCAGGGTTCCCTGACCTGTGGGAAGCCCAAGGACCGCCCACCTCTATCCAGGTCTAGTAAGGTGAGCATCCAAACTGCCTAGGCTCCCCCAAAGCCAGTACGTGCAGTAGGATCAAAAACCCACTGCCATTGTTCTTGAGTTCTCAGTAGTCCTCATTGTCCGCTATGTTCAGCTAGTCCGGTTTTATCACATGCTTTTTCAGACCCAGGCCAGATTGCTCTTCGAGCTGATGAGGGAGGGGGACTTGATCGGGGGAGGGGGAGGGAAATGGGAAGCGGTGGCAGGGAGAAGGCAGAAATCCTTAATAAATAAATAAATTTTAAAAAAAAGAAAAAAAAAGAAAAAAGAAAAATGGAAAAAGAAATAAAAAGAAAATAAAAAGAAAAAAAAGATTAAAGAACAAAAATGAAAATGATATTCTCAGCATTCTACCATAATGTTCAGCTACGAGAAGCTTAAAAGAAGAAAAGGGAAGACATGAAGGCATGAGGAGAAAAGGAACTTGATTTTCAAATCACAGATAAGGGTTTTACCTTGGAATCATAAGGAATATACAAAAGTCTATTAAGAACGATAACTCTCTTCAGTAAAATTTGTTGTATGATATAAAAATATTTCCATATATTCATATCCCTATATATTTATGTTTCCATATAAGTTAGGTAATAAGGACTAAAATAACATTTACAACAATAAGCAAAACAACCTATCATCAATTAACATATGATTTATAAGACATATATTAAAATTAAAAATATGACAGAGAAATATAACAACCTAACTATGAAAGAATGAGATGCCATGTTCATGGGTAAATATATATAATATTGCTAAAATGTATTTTTTCAAATCATTCTAAAAATGAGAACAATTTTAGTCAATCAATGGAATTTTAAATCTGATTGCAAGTTTTGGGGAATAATAATAGCACTGTATTGAAAAGCATTTATCAATAGTTTAGAAATCCAAAAGTGAAGCCAAACCGCTACACCTTTATGGAAAAAAAAAGGTGGGGCCACAACAGGATGATAGCCTGTAATTTACCAATATTTGTTGTTAGAAAGAATTAAGATGTTTCATACATTCACATGTTAAAGCTAAAGTTAAATTTTTAGGGCAAAATATGATATATCCTGACAGCCTGGAAAGAAACAAAGAGAGGACATAAATTATTCTAACCATAAAAAACATAAAAGGAAAATACATTGGGCATTTTCAAAATTTGGTCTATTTATCAAAAAAGACTACAAAGCAAAGAGAAAAGTTAATCCACAAAGTTGAGGGAGGAGGAAGCTAATGCCAAAAAGACTGGGAATCAAATACTGGTGACAAACAGCAGCTCTACTGTATTCATTATGGCTACTCATAGCATTCTGCACCCAAGAGTAGTATATTTTCCTCCAGGTAAAATAAATACTTTACAGTGAATGTACTTTGAGTCTTCAAGCAATCAAGCAACAATGTCAATCCCACACTCCATTTTGCAGACTTTGACTTGTTGCGTGTGGGGTTTGTTCTACCAGAGGACAGATGTCCCAAGCGGAGGAAAATAAATATTCACCCTTCCTCTGGCCCTTGTGTTTTACTGGGGCCTTCAATAGTAGAGTGCATTTTGTCAACCCATATCAACAAGGGTGGGTCTTCTTTACTCAGGCAGATTCAAATGGTTACTTCTTTTGGAAACCCCTTCAGAGACTCGTCCCAAAATAATGTTTAACCAGACAATACTTGGTCCAGTTAAGCAGACACTAAAAATTCACATTAAATAAGACCATAATATTTAAATTTAAGAGAAATTCACTATCCTACCTGAGATTTTGTCACTAACAGGTGTCCTTTCTAAACATGGGATTAATAACAGGAATAAAGCTACTTCCTTCCACCCACTTTTTCACTGTACTGAGAGACACAACTACAGAAAGTCAACAGAAGCATTTCTCAATGAACTCGCTTTTCAGCTTGTTCTGAAAGCTGGTACAAACCTTGGGAGTTCTAGAAAAGCAGGTACGTTGTATAATGGCAGTAGAGGTAACACAAGAAAGGCAAGGACCCAGGCTACCACTACTTAGATGGTATAACTATATGCAAAATACTTAGGAAAGAGTTTCCTGGAGGGGCTGGCATGATGCATCAGCAGGTGAAGACTCTTGGCAGAGTTGGTTCCCAGAACACACATGAGAGAAGGAAGAAAAAATCAATTGGTGCATCCTTCTCAGGGTGGCAGACCAAGAAGGAGAGGGGCTACAACTACGGTTGGACGGATAACCTTGGAGCTCTGCTCCTGTAGCCTACTTCTGCCAGTCAGGCTTTGTCTAGCTTTCCACAGCCCTCAAAGTAGTGCTAAAACTTGGGATCAAGTGCTCAAAACATGAGCCCCTAGAGGACATTCCCAGCTCCAGCTGTAACTGTAAAGAAAGCTATTTTTGTGCCTCCACAGTCCTGGGGCCTGACCCACTACTGGGCACCTTGCACAAGGCTGAATTATTCCAGTTTAAAATTTTCCAGAAAAGGTAGCACATTAAATGTGTTCGAAATATCGAAACAAAAGGGCTTTATTTGTTTGGTATCTGGAGAAGACAGGCACCTGGAATGTAAATTAGCCATAAGGGCCACCAGTTTAGTAGAATAATAAAAAAAGATAGAGGCTGGTGTCCAGGCTGACTTTGAGAGCATGGTCTCAGGAGCCCAAAGATAAATACTCACCCCCCATAGGCAATTTTCTTTGGGCATTTATAGAAAAAAAACATGTCTGAGGGACTAACAAAGGACTGTGGCTTTCCTTTCTTCCCAGGAGGCATGAGCGCAAGGGAGCAGAATGATGGGGAACGCCTGCAGGCTGAGTTTTATGTTGGCTTTTCTCTCTGGGGCACTCATCAATTTTGTGCACTATAATGCTGTAAATGCAAGCTGGTGTTGCTGACTGAAGAGAGGAAGGGAAGGTGAAAAGGTGAGAAGGATTGAAGAATGCCTCTCTGTGCTCTGAGAAAATAAGAAAGCTGTGAAGGAGTTTCTGCGCGGACAGCAGGAGTGACATGATTATCCAAAGCTCCACGTGTAAATATGCAACATGGAAGAAAACAGGAAGTTCTTTCCCAACATGTCAGATGCTATCCTTATGGACGGTAAATCTGGGGACTCACCAAGTTGGTCTAAGCCTTTTCTAGGAAGATGGAGTGATCTTCTTATTCCCGGCAGCTCAACCCATGTCCTTGCTGATTATGTAAGCTTGCAAGGGAGGGGTCTACTATATCTGGTTGGTTTGAGGAACTTCCTTAAGTTTTTGAGTTGTTTACCCCGAGTTCCAATAAATCCTCTATAGATCAATTTCTGAGTCATAAGAGCTTCAATGCAGGATGAAATGTATCAATTTAGAGGAAACTGCTGCACTATAATAGCTTATTAGGTAGCTGCCTTACTGTTTTAAAAAGTATTTTAAATCATGGAGAGAGAACTCAGTCATATAGTCTTAAGTCTTCTTAACCTAGCAAAGCAGTAGGCAAACTGAACTATTTTCACTATACACAGCTGTGAACATTCCAGGAATAAGCAAATAAAAAACTACTTGCCAAAATTCCAACTCTGACTACTCATTATTGCAGTGGATCAAATCTTAGGCTAAACATTTTGTTAGTAAGGAATTTATTTTTGCTACTTTCTTAGATGCAAAAGTCAGAGTCCACACAAAGTGGTGAGGACTCCAAGGTGCTATTTGCTGCAGGAAGCCAACCAATTATTTGAAACCACATGAAAAATCTTCGTTTAAACAATAGCCTATTTATCTCACTCTGACATTTAAAACTGTTAACATCGTGTGCCAGACTTCTGGTTTAAACCCAATAGACACTTTACGTCATCTTAAAATATAAAGATCACTTAAAGAATGCTTGAGCCTCTAGGGATTATAAAAACAGGATTGAAAGTCATTTTCAATTCATTGTCATTTCTAAGTCCCATGTTTCCCTGAAACTCATTTTTCAACAGATCTAAGTCCTAGAGTGCTGTAATAGGTGGACTGAAATATTCATGCCATGATCACCATGCAAATAACCACAAGTTTCTGACATCACAGATGTATGTAACATATAGAGAAAAATAATAACAACAGCATGAATGGCTCCACAGAGAAGGAATTAAATTTCCATTTAAAATCTTCTTAATTTCCAGGCCAGGTAACATCACTTGATAATTACACAAAACATTAAAAAATGAACACCAATTTAGCACTATTTCTTGAGAAATAAAAGTCTTATTGGTTCTTAGTTCGCTTTATGAGGTTGTAACTAAAGTCAGACAAAGAAAATATAATAATACAACAAAAAGGAAAGGGTATGTTACACATTAATTTCTCTCATGAATTTAGATGGAAAAATTCTCATCTAACTAACTGTAAATAAAATCCAGAAACACAAAAAATATAAAAAAAATGACTAGGTAGGATTGATTCTTGTGTAAGACAGAATCAACATTCAAGAATCTAATTGTTTATTTCACTTTATCAATAAGCCAAGTGAAAATTTCTACAACTCTACCCACTGGTGCAAAGAAGCCATTTGACAAAATCAGATACTTATTCGTGGTAATAATCCTTCAGAAAGTTAGGAACAGAAGGGTATTTCTTCAATAGAAATAACAACATCCAATCACCCAGAACTAGCATTAGAGGTAGTTGTGAGTCATTTGATATGGGTGCTTGGTACCAGACTTTGGTCCTCTGCAAGGGCCACTGGCACTAAACCACTTAGCCATTTCCCCAGCCTTTAGTGTACGGTTTTGATGGGGTAGACATGTTTCAGATGCCATGTATCCAAGGTAATAATTAAGCCAACAGTTTTCTAGCACAACAAGAGGTAGAATAAGGAAACAAATAAATGAATAAGAAAACAAATAAATAGAAATTATTTCAAGGTATTAGCATCAACGGTGTTGTTTCAAACGGTACCTTGCATAAATATTTTGACTACACTGAGTAACCAGTCCGTTCTTAGAATCTTAGTGATCTGGGAGAATGTTATTTGCAGAGAAAGCCTGTACTACTGCTTTAATGAATACTTATGGGGTCATGAACAGGAAGGCAGCTCCTGGGTCTTCTTGTTTATGCTTATCTCGTGGGAAGAAATGATGACAACTTCTGCCCTAGAAAATCATCTCTTGGTATTTTCATAGGAACCAGTTTAGAAAAGAACAGTTGACTTCTTCTGGTGTCGTGAGTAGACTCAGTATCTCTTAGAATAATCGATACACTGAATACCTTTAGTCCAAAAGATTAAGAAGTTAGCTTTCTGCCCATGATTTAAAAAATAAATCCCTTTAGCTAAGAACTTCTGTTCTGTTATGTAATCCATGGTACACACACAGTCACCACCTGGCCCTTGTCCTGTTACCTGAATTTCAGAGAAAGTCTGTTGAGATATGGCCTCTAGATTGTTCCTTGACCGTCTGCCTAGTGTCACTGTTTATGTGAAAATTGTATGATAAATACTGTCTTAGAAACAAATGATCAGCCTCTGTCTCAATAGGTTGGCTTATCTGACATTGTCATATAAATGAAATAATGTACAATGCACTTCGCTGTGTCTTCTTTCATTTAGTGTAGGGCGTCCAGTTCCATCTAGAGAGCCATCTATGTTACACTTGGTGTTAGCACTTCCTTTTAATATTTGAATAACATTACATTTTATGGATATATAATATTTAATTATTTATTATGAATAATGGGGTTGTTTTACTTTGAATTATTAAAATAACACTGCTGTGAATACTTAGCTCCAAATACTTGTAAACTACGGGTTTTCTGTTCTGTTGAGTGAATTAAATCTCTGGTTCATGTGATAACTCTGGAACAACAGTGTAGGAAGCAAAAAACTAGCTGAAACATTTAAATTCTCACTGGCACCACAGTAAGAACCCAGTTCCGCCAAACCTTTATGAAGACGTGCTATTATCCAATTTTTTTCTTATAGCCACCAAGTCATTATGGTTTGGGATTTTATCTCTTCAGTGATTAATGTTGTCAAGCAATTTTAAGAGGTGTCTAGTCAGATTTTATTTTTTTATTTTTTTTTAAAACAACCTTATCTCATCTTCCATGCCAACCCCAGTTCCCCTTTCCTCCCTTCCTCCCATTCTTCCCAACTTCCCCCCACCTTACCCCCATCCACTCCTCAGAGAGGATAAGGCTTCCCATGGGGAGTCAACAAAGTCTAGCATGTCCCTTTGAGGCAGGCCCAAGGTTGAGCAAGGTATCCCTTCAAAGAGAATGCGCTCGAAAAAGTCAGTTCAAGCACTAGGGATAAATCCTGGTCCTACTGCCAGTGACCTTACAGACTTCCTAAGTCACAACTGTCACTCACATTCAGAGGACCTAGTTTGGTCTTATAAAGGTTTTCCATCTGTCTGTCCAGGGTCAGCGTGCTCCCACTAGTTCAGGTCAGCTGTTCCTCTGGGTATCCCCATCATGGTCTTGACCCCTTAGAAAATTTCTCAACATTCTTAGCCATCAGAGAAATGCAAATCAAAATAACTCTGAGATATGTATCATTTTATTATTGCTTTATAATAGCTATTGGTAGAGTGAAAACATAATTTTCTTATCAGGTACATGATTTCAGGTAGATAGAATTGTATGCACTCATAAACATAACTTTCATTGTTTTTAGAAATATGCAAACTAAGGCAGAAACCAAAGCAGATTAGTATCTTTCTATCATAAAGGCTCCAGGGGACTCCAAAGAGAAAGGCGATTATTGGCTACAAGATGAAATAGCTATTTACACCACATGTCATGGGTCAGCTTTGGGCAAGGTGTACTCTCAGGGCTGTTCTGATACCAGAATTGTTATTGATGCCACAAAACCAAGGGATTTCAAGATTGTAACTATACAGGGTGGGATCAGTATTTTACTACAAAGACTTGCTCAGCATTTATGAAGATGTGGGTTCCATGTGCAGCACTGCATTGTGAATAAAGAAAAGAACAGTTATGCCTTCTAATTTTGTTATTTCTTTGTTCCCCTCCAGCACTACACTCTCTGAGTCCTGAAGCAAAAGAAGTGTCTATTTCAAGTGAGCCCTTTCTTTCTTAGGAGTTATGAAAGAATGTTTCTGGAACTGTTTAATGGATCTTCCCAAGGTGCTATTTGTTGGCCTGTCCTCCCTAGGAGATTTATCCTAGGGAGTATGAACAAATATGTATGAACAAACAAGTATGAACAAATCACGCTGTTGTTATTGGAGATGATTCTCAAACAGGTTTGGGACTATATCAACTAGACAATGTTGATTTTCATTCTCTGTGTTCAAATGTATTGTGCCTAAACAGATGAGTCAATCTAGTCGGAAAGTGTAAGAAATTTAAGTGAAACTCCTTATGAAGAATTTACTTCTAGAAAGATCAGCTATGAAAAGGAAAGGTGGGAAATTTCTTCCTCCCACAAATAGCATTGTTTACTTGCCTTGATACTCACGTGTGATATTTTATGATGTTCAACACTGAGTATAGCAAATGTAGTGAGAAAACAATAAACAGATAT
The DNA here is from genome assembly GCF_018167655.1 of Microtus oregoni. NCBI lineage: Eukaryota > Metazoa > Chordata > Mammalia > Rodentia > Cricetidae > Microtus > Microtus oregoni. The sequence goes on along the minus strand of NW_024543070.1, from coordinate 36,737,431 downwards.
GAACCTGTAACTCTGATATGGGTAATGATAGGACAGAATACTGGGGCATTTTGCTAGTACATATTTTACTTTATGTTTAGGTCAGCCACTTAAAGCAGAAGGGAAAATGACTGCTTTAATATGTACTTCTAAATAGATGAGGGGTCTGTAAAATACTATCTTCATAAAAAATTGTCTTATATTCCAATAAAGTTTCCTGTGATGACGTAGATAAATAGTTCTCATGATAAATAACAAGCCCTCCTTCTCACGTATCTACTTTTAAGGATGAAATACAATGAAATCTATTTTTTTTTATTTTACAAGTCCCTGATTTTGCAGATTCGTGTTGTAAATGACTTGAGCATCAGCTGGGGAGATAACTTCCATTTCAGGAAGACCATTTCAGTAGCAAGGTATGTATTTTCAGATTTAACAGTTTAATAAAGGGGATAGATAAAGTGCCTGAGAGCATTTTTGAGCACACACCTGATCCTACCCTGACTGGCACATGTGTTTTATAACAGGCAGTACCATGGAGAAAATTTTTCTCACTTCATGCAATCACGCTTGAGCTTGAAGGGATCCTTGGGTGAACCTTGCAGTCCTCAGCCCTGGTTAGTTTTATGCTCTAATTTAAAAGGTCTTAAGATCTGAGAGCAGCTTGCATCCAAATGATTTGGTGTTCTGGTCTCTTCCTATATCCCTCCTACACATTTCTGGCCTTTTTCCTGGCTCTAGCTTGTGCCCAGAGATGAAAACACATATTACTCTTCTAAAAGATGCCAATAGTTATTTCTGTATTGCGTCTTATGGAGATTTTGAGGAAAGGAGATGCGCTTTAGGGATTATTCTGGTCCTGGATCTTGTAGGAAGGGAGATGTAGAAATAATTATAAGAATATTTCTAGAAATAATGCTAAAATGCTTTCCATGGTAAGAATGCAGGTCAATTTTCTGCAGACAGTTTTCTTAAATTTCAAACAGGAGTAAGAACTTTCTCTTTGACACAAAAGCTAGGAAGAGAAATGAAAAAGAAAAGACTATACACAGAAGCAAGGGACAGGGTGTGGAAAATGGCAGTGGACTAGACACCGCTCTATGTTTGATGGGTTATGAACCAAAGATAATTAAGAAAAAAGAAATAGTTGAGTTTTGAGCTATGATTTTGGTAATCTCCTTTTGACCCTTTAAATTTGTATTTTTGCCTTAAAATACAAATACTTAGGGTTTCTGGGGTAAGAAGGTGACATAAGATGGATCTCTGTGGGTTGGCAAAGCAGAGCTGAGAAAGTGATGTTGTGAAAGGAACAGAGAGGAGACAAAAGCGGGGAGTGAAGGAAGATTCCCATGTGGTACTGTAGCGGAGGGTGGGTGGGTGCCAAGCATCACCCAGTGTGCAGTAGGTGCTTCTGTAGCATTTGCAAAATTCTAAGAGGTGGGCAAAGGATCTATTCAGTACAAAGGATAAGGTTGAAGACAAGTTGTTTAATGGCATTTCTAAGAGAAGCAGAATTGAGAGGACAGGGAATTCTAGGAGTATTTTGACCATGTTTATCAATTCTGGATTTCAAGTCATCATTAGCCATGTCAGGCAGTCATGTGACCTAACCTCATTTCAAAATGCAGTAGGGAAGGAAAGAAAGAGCGGCAAGGAAATGAGGGAAAACTAAAAGCTCCAGAATTTTTTTCATCAGAATTTTGTACTGTTGGTTTGTATGAAACTTCCTTTCTCTTCCTCCAGAGCTGATTACTTCACTCCAGTGAGATGAGCAGCTGTGTAGCTCAGTGCTGGTGTAGATAACACAGAGCTTTTCTTGGCCAAAAAACCTAAGGGCTTCTCGTAAGTTGAACAGAATTTATGGTCAGTCATCTCACAATTACATTAAAAGACAAATGTTTGCTGACTTAACAAATCACTGCACAGGTTAGGTCAGGCCCCTTCTCCTGGAGTAAGGTGGCTCTAGCTTCTTTAAAGAACTTGGCCTTTCAGCTCTCACAGACAGCGAAGAAGCAGGTTTGCAACAGCCGGGGTGGTCTGCAGAGCTATGAGTTTGGGTACGGTTCGGTAAACACATCGCAGGCTGAGTGCCATAAACCTCACCATAGAAAAGAGCAGAACTTAGGGTTTACTCAGTGGATAAAGTGTTTCCCATGCAAGCACAAAGGCTTGAGTTTGGATGTGAGAAAGTAAAAGTCTAGCACCCATGGCAGTATGCCTGCAATCTTAGCCTTTGAGAGGCAGAGACTAGAACTTCTCAGAATAAGCAGACTAGTAATTGGTCAGCTCTCGGGTAAGTTGAGAAAGACGTCCCTAATGAAGAAAACAGAGCACAATTGAAAAAGACACAGGATGTCAACTTGTGGCCTCCAAATGCCTGTGCACACAAGTGTACACTGGCACACATATGTCTACACACACACATGTGCACAGGTACACATTTACATTTATATAAAAGACACATCAATATGCATGCAAAATAAATGACAATAATGAAACAAACTTTTTTTTGTATCTGTAGCTATTAAAGCAACAGGTCATGACTTATCAGTAGTCTTTTGAATGAGTCCTATACCACTGGAATGGCAAGTGATAGATGTTCTTGACTGTCTTATTTAGATGTTCATGACTCTTATTCTACATTTACTAAACACCTTTCATACATTCGTCCTACTTTGCCTTACCAATAGAAGTCTTCAGCTCAAAGAATTTTTTTCAATAATGAATGACATCACAAATCTACACTTCCTTCCATGGCTCGTAAAATCTATTTATAGGCTCAGATCCCCTATGAAGCCTCCTCCAAAGAACCAAATACACCCTATGAAATCTGCCACCACCTCACTAAAGGATAATAAACTTTATATTATGTTGTGTGATATTTTGATTTCATTCTGACAACAAAGATTGCCTTGAGTCAAAGGGCAGAGCTAGCCACTAGCTGACCAAAACTAGCCATGGAGGTCTGGATGACTGTGGACAGATAGGAAACAGGAAGTAGTAAGGTGGGGCTGAGAGAGGATCTCAGCTCTTGGATGTAGGAAAGTAAGTCACTGGTGGTTGATCCGCTACTTCTCTGATCTTTCAGGATCTTGCCCTGATATCTGACTCCTGATTTTTTATTGATAAAGAATAATTAGATAAATGCATCAATGTTATTTCCAATGTTACAGTCTCCCTCAGATCTATAAAGTTCCCAGTATAGGCACTGAAACTGGTCACTTCACTAGACCTCTCCAAAAACATCATTAAGGTCTAAAGCTGTCATAAAATGTTATAGTTACCTGCTGGTTAGTACTTACGTTAACTATGTATGTATTATGATTGACTAAAAATAATGCTATCTCTGTTTCATTTCTTGTTTCTGTAATAAAATACCCTGAATATCACTGTAAAGGAGAAGAGTTTGTTTAAGCAGGGGTAGCATATCCTACTACATCCACCATCAAGAGCAAAGATTTAACATATGCACACTCTTGCTCTACTGTAAAACAACTTAGAATTTCCTTTCTAGGGAATGGTGCCACCTACAGATGTTGTCCCCACTTAGTTAATGTAGTAATATAAGCTCCCACAGACATACTCATAGGGTAAAGTAATCGAGAGAGTAACTCATTAAGATTCCTTTCCCAGATGAATATAGCATATATCAAGTTGGTAATTCAAACTATCATCATGATTGTATTGGCTTTAACATTTTCTGATGTCTACCATAGTGCCAGGCCCACAGCAGGTAAAGAACTTTCCCTTCTACTGCAGCTTTCCTTTCTTAAGTACTGCTGGATTACAGAGAAAACCTTGTCATAGATCATTGTTATATAAAGCTCTTTCTTAATCCAATAACCCCAGAGGATTGAACTACCAGAAAATTTGTGAAAAATTGTCAACTACCTGTGCACTGCACCATGAAGAATGGTAATTTCTGTCAAACATAAACTTGTTTCAAGCACATTCCAATTTCAGGCATACTTTATCTTGTGTGCTTTCATCTTTGGTCCCTTGGTAAATTTCAGAAAGCCAAAGAAAAGATAATTCACAAAGCCCATGACAGCAGATCTAGGGCAATGTTTATGTGCTGTTTTGAGAAGGAGTGTAAAAGCTTCTTTCTAGGAGTTTATGAACTCAAGTGTGCCTTATTTACTCTTAAATATGTGCCTAGACTTATTAGCAGTATCGGTATCAAAAATTCTTCCATGCCATATTTCTACCAGTTATGTGCATAGTAAGTGCCTTAGGATGCAAAGCTAGGATGCTGTGTAGGTAGCCTAGCAGTAAAGTGCTCACCATGTGTATTCTTTAGGGTTTCTTTTTTTTAATTGATTTTATTGAGCTATACATGTTTCTCTGGTCCCCTCCCTGCCTCTCCCCTCCCTTTCTACCCTCTCTAATGGTCCCCATGATCCCAATTTACTCAGGAGATCTTGTCTTTTACTACTTCCCATGTACATTAGATCCGTGAATGTCTCTCTTAAGGTCTGTAGGCTGGCTTTCTTTGCTTTATTTTTTAAAACCACTTATGAGTTAGTACATATGATTATTGTCTTTCTGAATCTGGGTTGCCTCACTCAATATGATGTTTGCTAGGTCCATCCATTTGACTGCAAATTTCAAGATGTCATTATTTTTCTCTGCTGTGTAGTACTCCATTGTGTGAATGTACCACATTTTTCTTATCTATTCATCGGTCAAGGGGCATTTAGGTTGTTTCTAGGTTCTGGCTATGACAAGCAATGCTGCTATGAACAAAGTTGAGCACATGTCCTTGTGGTATGATTATTCGATATATACCCAAAAGTTACGGTATTGCTGGATCTTGATGAAAATTGTTTTTCAATTTTCTGAAAAATTGCCATATAGATATCCAAAGGGGCAGTACAGCTTGCATTCCCACCAGCAATGCAGAAGTGTTTCCTTTACCCCACATCCTCTCTAGCATAAGTTGTTATCAGTGTTTTTGATCTTGTGCATTCTTACATGTGTAAGATTTGGAATCTCAGAGTTGTTTTGATTTGCATTTCTCTGATGACTAAGGATGTTGAGCATTTCTTTAAGTGTCTTTTGGCCCTTTTAGATTCCTCTGTTGAGAGTTCTTTGTTTAGGTCTGTACTCCATTTTTCATTGGCTTATTTGTTCTTTTGATGACCAATTTTTTGAGTTCTTTGTATATATTGGAGATGAGACCTCTGTCTGATGTGGGGTTGGTGAAGATGATTTCCAATTCTGTGCGCTGCCATTTTGTCTTGTTGGCCATATGCTTTGCTTTACAGAAGCTTTTCAATTTCAGAAGGTCCCATTTATTAATTGTTTCTCTCAGTATCTGTGATATTGGGTTATATTTAGGAAGTGGTTCCCTGTGCCAATGTGTTCAAATGTATTTCCCATTTTCTCTTCTGTGAGGTTCAGATTGACTGGCTTTATGTTGAGGTCTTTGATTTATTTGGACTTGAGTTTTGTGCATGATGATACATATGGATCTATTTTCATCCTTCTACATGTTAATATCCAGTTATACCAGCACCATTTGTTAAATATGCTTTCTTTTTTTCCATTTTATATTTTTGTTCTTTGTCAAAAATCAGGTGTTTGTAGGTGTGTGGATTAATATCTGGGTCTTCAGTTCAGTTCCATTGGTCCTCTTGTCTGTTTTTATGCCAATACCAGGCTCTTTTCTGTACTGTAACTTTGTAGTAGAGTTTGAAGTCAGGGATTGTGATGCCTCCAGAAGTTCTTTTATTGTACAGGACTATTTGGATATCTTGCGTTTTTTGCTTTTCCATATGAAGTTGAGTACCATTCTTTCAAGGTCTGTGAAGACTTTTGCTGAGATTTTAATGGGCATTGCATTAAATCTGTTGATTGCTTTTGGGAAGATTGCCATTTTTACTATGTTAATTCTAACTACCCAAGAACATGGGAGATCTTTCCACTTTCTGGTGTCTTCTTCAATTTCTTTCTTCAAAGATTTTAAAGCTTTTGTCATACAAATCTTCCACTTGTTTGGTTAGAGTTACTCCAAGATGTTTTATGCTATTTCCGGCTATTGTAAATGGTGATGTTTCTCTGATTTCCTTCTAAGCCCATTTATCATCTGTGTAAAGGAGGGCTACTGATTTTTTGAATTAATCTTGTATCCTGCTACATTACTGGAAGTGTTTATGAGTTGTAGAAGTTTCTTAGTAGAATTTTTGGAATCGCTGGTCTAAACTATCATATCATCAGTAAACAGTGATAGAGACTTCTTTTTCTATTTGTATCCTCTTGATCTTCTTTTGGTGTCTTATTGCTCTAGCTAGGACCTTAAGAACTATATTGAATAGATATGGAGAGAGTGGACAACCTTGTCTTGTTCCTGATTTCAGTGGAATCTCTATGAGTTTCTCTCCATTTAGTTTGATGTTGGCTGTTGGCTTGCTGTATATTGCCTTTATTCTGTTTAGGTGTTTCCCGTGTATCCCTGCTCTCTCCAAGGTCTTTATCATGAAGGGATGTTGTATTTTGTTGAAAGCTTTTTCAACATCTAATGAGATTATCATGTGGTTTTTATTTTTCAGTTTGTTTATATTGTGGATCATGTTGACAGATTTTCATATTTTGAACCATCCCTGCATCTCTGGAATGAAGCTGACTTGATCATGGTGGATGATGCTTCTGATGTGTTCTTGTATTCAATTTGCCAGCATTTTATTTAGTATTTTTGCACCAATGTTCATGAGTGAGATTTGTATGTAATTCTCTTTTTTTAGTAATTTCTTTATATGGTTTGGCTATCAGGGTAATTGTAGCCTCATAAAAAGTGTTTGACAATCTTCCTTCTGTTTCTATTGTGTAGAAAAATTTGAGGAGTACTGGTGTTAGTTCTTTGAAAATCTTGTAGAATTCTGAGGTAAAAACATCTGATCCTGAACTTTTTTTGTTTGGGAGTCTTTTAATGAATGTTTCTATTTCTTTAGCAGTTATAGGTCTATTTAATTTGCTTATCTGGTCTTGATTTGATTTTGGTAAGTAATATTTATCTAGAAAGTTGTCCATTTCCATTAAGTTTTTCAATTTTCTGGAGTACAGGTTTTCGTAATATGATCTCTGGATTTTCTGTATTTCCTCCGTGTCTGTTGTTATGTCCCCCTTTTCATTTTTGATTTTGTTAATTTGGATATTCTCTCTCTCTGCCTTTTGGTTAGTTTCAATAAGGTTTGTCTAATTGTTGATTTTCTCGAAGAACCAACTCTTTGTCTCATTGATTCTTAGTATTGTTTTCTTTGTTTCTATTTTGTTGATTTCAGATCTCCATTTGATTATTTCTTGCCATCTATTTCTCTTCGCTGAGTTTTCTTCTTTTTGTTCTAAAGTTTTCAATGTTCTGATAATTCCACTAGTGTGGGATTTTTCCACCTTTTTTATGTAGGCATTTAGTGCTATGAACTTTCCTCTTAACACTGCTTTCATTGTATCCCATAAATTTGGGTATATTGTGTTTTCATTTTCATTGAATTTTAGGAAGTCATTAATTTCTCTCTCTCTCTTTTTTTTAAACTTTATTTGATGTGTGTTGGTGTAAAGGTGTCAGATTCTCTGGGACTGGAGTTACAGACAGTTGTGAGTTTTAATTTCACTCTTTATTTATTTCTTGATCCATTGATGATTCAGGTGAGCATTGTTTAACTTCCATGTGTTTATATGCTTTCTGAAATTAGTGCTGCTGTTGAATTACATGGGGTAATTTCAATTGTTTTTTTTGTATCTGTTGAGGTTTGTTTTGTTACTGAGAATGTGGTCAAGTTTTGAGAAGGTTCCATGAGGTGCTGAGAAACATCTTTTATATTTGTATGAAATATTCTATCGATGCCTGTTAAGTCCATTTGAGTCATAACATCTGTTAGTTCCCTTATTTCTCTGTTAATTTTTTGTGTGACTGACTTGTCCAGTGATGAGAGTGGAGTGTTAAAGTCCCCCACTATTCGTGTGTGATGTTTAATATGTGATTTAAGTTTTAGAAGTGTTTCTTTTACATATGAGGGTACTCTTGTATTTAGGGCATAGTATTGATGGATTTTTCCTGACACTAATATGAAATGTCCTTCTTTGTCTCTTTTGATTGATTTTAGTTTGAAGTCTATTTTGTTAGATATTAGGATAGCTACACCAGCTTGTTTCATAGGTCCATTTGATTAGACAATATTTGCTCAGCACTTTACTCTGAGGTAATGTCTGTCTTTGAGGTTGAGGTGTGTTTCTTCTATGCAACAGAGGGATGGATTCTGTTTTCATATCCAGTCTGTTAGCCTGTGTCTTTTTATAGTTGAGTTGAGTCTATTTATATTAAAAGATATTAATGACCAGTGAGTGCTATCTCCTGTTAATTTAGTTTTCATTGTTGGTGATGTTAATTAATGTGTTTTTCCTTCTTTGGAATTTGCTGAGTTCATAAATTATCTGTGTTTTGGTTGATGTAGCCAACTTCCTTGGGTTGGAGTTTTCCTTCTAGTACTTTTTATAGGGCTTGTATATAAAAGCCAAAACTGGGTTTGTGGCTAGGTATTGGTTAAATCTGGTTTTGTCATGGACTATCTTGTTTTGTCCTTCTATGGTGACTGAAAGTTTTGCTGGGTATAGTAGTCTGGGCTGGTTCTTATTGTCTACATAATGCTTGACCAGGACCTTCTGGCTTTCATTGGCTCCATTGAGAATTCAGGTATAATTCTGATAGGTCTACCTTTATATGTTACTTATAAAGCTTAATGGACTCCAGGTACACATTCCAGCAGAAGAGACCCTGAGGTGGGGCTGTGCTTGTTTCTACCCACTGACAGAAACTGCCCTTCCTCTCTGTGATTCCTCTAGATTGTATTCCTGTAGTCTTCCATTAACTTTTCCCACCTCTCTCAATCCTGCCCCCTTCATCCTGCCATCTGGGCATGGCTGTTTCTCAAGAGATGCCCTCACCAGAGCAGATAATTGAACTGAGGCTGTGGTCCTGACTCTGTGTGGCTTTGGAAACACATTCCCTGCTGCATTCTCTGGATTCTGGCATTCAGAGATTCATTTGTTGATGCTCAACTGATAAATAGCACTGCATACATGCATGTCCAGAGAACAGGGCACATTCGAGGAGTTCCTAAACTCACATTTTCAGTTGTTTGCTCTAAAGACACACAGATGCACTTCACTACACCCTGGTACCCACCTACTGCCATACCTTGGCACTTCAAAACCTGCTTAGCAGAATAGAAATTGTATTCATGCATGTAAACTCTCAACATATTGAATAAAATCTAGTTGCTTTATTATTTTTAAGTACATATTTTCAAAAAACCAAAATATGGTGAAACTGTCTTTGAAATGTACCAGGGCCGATGGACTGAAAGCTTCCTAGCAGGTTGACTGTGGCCTCTATTTACTCCCCTGTGAATGGCTGCTGATCATAATTGCTTTTCTAGCTGGGCCGTGACAAAAAGGATTATTTCTTTTGTCCAGGAATGGCAGGATGAGCATATTTGTTCGGAGGATGAAGGGGACCAAATTAGACCAAGCTACTGGGGTGTAATAAATTCACAGCAATCACAAGCCAATGTTCTCTAATTCTTCTTAGCTATCAGCCTTAAATATTCTGATCCCCTCGTAGTTAGCTCGCTTATCCTTTTGTCCTTATTGAATTAACTGCCTTTTCTTTTACACTGTCTCCTGAGGCGACTTCATTTTAAGTCTTTCAGTTTAATTCCATTAATTGGCATATTGTCTGGTCTCATGTTCTCCTCCTGGGTCTTGAACTTATATTCTCCTCTGTTCTTAAGCTGTACTTTGCAGCTTTAAATGACAAGGTGCCTCATCTGTAGACAAAGCATGTGCGCCCTTATCTTTCCCTTCCAGGCTAATGTTTAACAATGAACTCACAGTCCTGACAGTTTATCAGCCCATTAAGTAAATCCAAGCACAGAGTTCCTTGGTTTTAAAACCATCCTACTGAAATCCAGGGAAATTAGCTCACTAATTTGAACTCAAATTAAGAGCTAACAATTCTAAATTATGGCAAGTGGATATGCAGGACATGCATTTGTCTTGGAGATCCTTCTGCTTAGAATTGAGGCAGAGCTGGGATCACACTATCCTGAGCTCTAATATATATCTATTTAGTCTATATTAGTTAGTAGGTAGGTAACTTGGCCATGTTTACATCTCTTATTGTCAGTAACTACATCCCTAAAATGGAAAGAAAAATAAAAATTTTAAACCAAGAGGGTGTAGTGAAGATGGGGTAATCACCGTACATGGCTGTGGCTGAATACATTATCTGGAAGAAGACGAATGACTACTAATGCTTGCTTTCATCGCTACCATTACTATTAAAGTACCAGGGTCCCAGGTCAGTGGCTAAGCACAGCACTGCCCTTGCAGAAGACTGGAGTTCATTTCCTAGCACATGCATTGGACAGCTCACAACTGCTGCAGAGGCCTTAAGACCATCTTCTAGCCTCCACAATAATTGCACGTGCGCATTTGCACACACACACTCACAGATACCACACACATGCATGTACACCACACACGCACTACACAATACATTACACACACATATATAGATGACACACACCACACCACACATACACAGCACACACAATCACACACACACACACACACACACTTCCTTTTTGAAAATATTAGCTCTATTGGTAGAGTATTTGTACCTTTTCCACAAGCCATATTTGGAGTGCTAACGTAGAGTATCAGTTTGGGAGACAGACTATTTATAACGTCACTTTTGTTCTATGCCACAATTATAGTCACTTCTAATAAAACTGCAAAACTTTTAAAGGGAGCAACCATTCCTATCCCTCCACGTATCCAGGATGAACATGACAATAGCCTCTTATGGAAAATCATTTAACAAAAAGAAATCAGACTCAGATATAACTTAGTACATAATTAGACAATAGCTAAACCTGGAAAGGTATTTTTATACCCAGTCCAGAGATGATGAAAAACAACCCAGTAATAACATGTAAAAGAGGATAAGAAGTTGTTTATTGTCACCTAGGAAATGATAGCAGATCTAAAGCACCATTTATAAGGGGACTGATCCCATCTTAGACAGGTAACAGTCCTGAAGGAGGCAGAGGCCATCTTGCTTCCAATGGAATGATCCCTGGTGACTTCATACAAGTGGTTAGATTAATCAGGTGTTTTCTGAATTTAAAGAGGATCTCAGTTTCTCCTATTAAGGGCTTTGTCTCATTCCACATCCATTTCTGACTCTTCGCTCATTCCATAAACATGAAGGCAATCACAAACAATACACAAATAGAGATGTTTGTGTTTAACATAACAAATAACACATTGTTTTGATTTCGTTTATGGTAGAAGTTGCTTCTTGCTGTTGTCTTTTTGTTATTTTGACACAAGATGTCATCTATTCAAGGTAGACTTCCAACGTGCTATGTCACCATGGATGATCTTAAATGCCTGTTCTTCCTGCCCCTGCCGCCCACCTGTTGTAATTTCAAGCCTGTGCCCCCAAACCTGGCATTGTGTGATGCTTACAGAAACCTGAGCCTCTGTGTTTCTATTGCATGAGCTCCATTCTCAGTTCTAAAATATGTATCTTCGGTGTTGTAAGTACAACTTTTTGGAGGAAACTGGACCCTGGCCCTGCTCTCATGCTTGAGTGGCTACCTTCTTCTCACTTTAAAAACATGGACACTAGCAATACGACAGTGTTATGACGGAGCATGTGACTTTGCTAAGTGACAGCACAATCCTCAGATTGTAACCGTGACTTTTACCTCACAGTCATGATCAAACCTAAGAGGGTTATGCTGCCTGGATTATAATGACAGACAAGAAAACCTGTCATGATTCTGAAAGAAATCTGAAGTATACACATCAGAAATTCCAGGCCAGGGCTGCACCTTTATAAATAAAGAAAATGAAATATCAGATTGAGATTTAAGGATAAAAATAAGCTCTCAAGGAAAGATCATAAACATTAATATTTTGCTTCGTGTGACAGAAACATAATAGTTTATTAATTATATAGACAAAAAATATAATCTGTAGCTAGAAACAGGAAATAGAGAATCTACCTCCTATACACAGTGGCCGTACAATTCTCCAGACACTAGCTTCTAGCTCTTTCTAGTCTCCACTTTACTTAAGGGGCTTTCATCTTCATGGTTGCAAGATGCTTACAGCATCTCCAAGGTCTCCCTCTAGCTATGGAGGGTAGAGAGGCTTAGATAGCAGACGGGGTCCCATTTTCAATACTTGGCCTTTATCTTCTGGTTTATTATCCCCGGGGCTTTGGTATCATGGTGTTTTGATACTTAATGTCCATTTCCCGTACCTTAGAGAGTATGCTGTATCTAGGTAGATTTCATATATATATATATATATATATATATATATATATATATGTTTTATATGTTTTATATGTTTTATATATATATAAACATATATATATATATATATATATATATATATATATATATATATATATACAGGTTTATTGGATACAAATGCTCCAGAATGGCTTGCCATTTCCCCAGAAAGGAGACAGGAAAGGAAGTCCAGAAAACAACATGTTTGTTCTTTAGGGGGCAGTTTAAATACCCTGTGGAAGTGGCTTTGAGCATCTCTGGGAAGGGGTCATCATTTGGTGGGTTTTCTTGGGGGTGGATTCTAGACTGAGACAACTCCAGGGAAGGGGGCTTGGGGGGAATCTCCAATTGAACATGTACCTTTTAAATAATGTCCTAGAAAAATAAATTAAAACGTGAGCATTCTTAAAAGCATTCATGTGAAATGGGTGCTTCTAAGGAGGATTGCTGATTATGAAATTCTCAAGGAGCAATTGTGCATTTTGCTGGCAAACCCTTTTAAAGCTGACCTCGCAGCCAAGGTGTCTTCTATACCATGTCATAAAATAGCTGCACCTGCATGTGAAGCTTCTCCCTAAAATGTTAAAAGAAAATTTTTCAAAATGCAAGGCCAGTATCCAAGCCAACTGACTGCAATATTATGATCGATAGTAAAAGTTGTCATCTGGTTTGTCAATTATACACAAGCTAAAAGGTCTTCAAGGAGGTCTCCACAAAGGACTTTAATGATGCACAAAAGGTCTACATCAGAATATGTGTCAAGGAATGGCTAATTAGCAAGAGCCTAGTAAGGAAAGACTGACAGTAATGCAAATTAATAACATTATGGAGTATTGCAACAATCTATGATTGAGGATTTACATAATCACTCATTATAGCTTCCCTGTTGTCTCTCAGGTCAATAATGTGCAGTTTGAAGACATCCTAATACATATTTACTCATTAGTCTACAGTGCCTTCTAGGACAGAGTCTGAGTCTCTGCTTGAATTAATTCATATTTAAATAATAACACTAGATAATTACCACACAGACTGGAAGACAATATAGTCAAAATATGGATCACATTTATGAAAGTCTTTCCATTTCAGACTTATGTAGTCGATGTTGCTTCTGATATACCACAATGCTTTTATATTTACTGGCACAAATGAGGAAGGATCTCACATGCATAGTTGTTTCCAATCTCCAGAAGGCTCTGGGGGCTGGTAACTGTCGAGGAGGTGGGGACGGACAATGGATGGAGGCAGAAAAACTGATGGATTTGTTACCTTTTATTTGGTCATAAAAGCACAGTGATGTCTCAAAGCAAAATGTTAACAATGATGGGAACAAATTATTCTAGGTCTTGGGTATGCTCTATGACCCTTAAAAGTGAAAAATCACTAAGTGATAATTACATTTGACAAGTTGAAATAATAGTCTAATTTTTTGGGCTTGTAAATTACCATAATCTATCATGGAAATGAATTCCAAATGAAGCGTGTTGCTTAGATGGGGCCAATCATATTGACCTGTCTGTTTATATAAATGCAGTACTCTTTAAACAATGTGCTAACGAGAAAGACACACTGTCACTTACTCCAAGATCAAATATCCTACGTGCTGTGTGATATGTTTATGTAACCATGGGGTTACTTGGATGTCTAAGTGTCTTTACCTCAATTCAGAATAGGAAAGGCAAGTGGTTACCAGTGACTGCAGTCATTGCCAAAGTCATTTTTACATCCATGAAAGCTAAACACTGCTTCTTACTATTAACAATAGAGGATGAGATCCTGTGTCTTCTATTCAAGTAAAATAGAGTAGACTTTCTCTTAGAAGCTCAATAGTGTTTTCAGATTCTTGAATGGCTAAATCCTTTGGAATGAATGGATGCTTTTGTTTTATTGAGGTTAGTTGGATCAATAAGATAATTTATCATGTCACACCCATAGTCCATTTAGGGATCAACATCTTTTATATGCTTAAACACTGACTTCTCACTTTCAATAACATCAATAAGCATTGTAAATACAGTTTTTATTTGCTTCCATGATGCCAGCATATAATGCTCCGTAAAAGTGTTATATAGAAATTGCTCCGGAAAGCTAGTCTGTGTACACAGATGCTATCTAACATCCCTGCCACTGAAAATTTGATAGCTCAGAGGAAAAGTTAGAACACACACACACACACCCTTGACACTGTATGCATGCATATTCTTTGCATAGTTAAAGATGCATGAGTTAAGGAAGAATCGTCTCCACTGACTGTGACCAGAATTGTTCCACATGACCTGGGAAATTCAAAATCCAAGTCAGAAGTTGTTTGAGGAGTCAAGAAGATGGGGTCCCATGTAATTCTAAATGATTCCTAGGAATGATTACTTTAGTTAGCGCGTTCTATAATATTGGGAGCTGGGCCCAAAGTGAAATGGTTGTGTTCTGGGTTAGCAGCCATGTTAGCTTTGATGGTTTGCATGGTTAAGACAATCCTTTCTTCCTTCCATCTTTTCTTCCTTTCTTTATTGCTTCCTTTCCTGGAAACAGATTCTTCTCTCACATAATACATCCTGACCTCAGTTTCCTCTCTCTCTACTCTTCTCAGATCTCCCCACTTCTCCTCTACTGCAGATCCACTCACCCTGCTTCCCTTCAAAAAGGAACAGGCCTCCAAGCGACAACAAGCAACCATGACAAAACAAGATACAATAAAACAAGGGGACTACTTTAATACAGAGGTTGAACAAAGCAACCCAATAAGAGGGCAAGTAACTACACAGCAGGCAAAAGAGTCAGAAACACACCCATTTGATGTAGGATTCCCCTCTGTATGCATTGAATACCATTGGTTAATAAAGACACTGCTTTGAGCCTAAAGCAGAGCAGGGTAGAACAGAGCTAGGCAAGGAAAACTAAACCAAATGCTGTGAGAAATAAGGCAGAGTCAGAGAGAAACCATGTAGCCCTGCCAGAGATAGATGCTGAAACTTTATGGGGTAAGCCACAGCCTTATGGCGATAGACAGATTAATGGAGATGGGTTAATTTAAGATATGAGTTAGCCAGAAATATGCTTAAGATATTGGCCAGAAAGTATTGCAAATAATATGGTTTGTGTGTGATTATTTCACGGCTGAGCAGCTGGGGACAAACAAATGCCCTGCATATAACACCCATTCCCACAGTTAGGAGTCCCTCCACACATCCACACAAGACCAAACTAATAACCGTAACCTATAAACAGAGGACCTGGTGCAGACTCATGCAGAACCTGTGCTTTCCTCTTTAGCCTCTGCAAGCTCATATGAGCTTTGCTTAGTTGATTCAGTAGGCCATATTCTCTTGGTGTCCTCCATGATGACTCCTACAATTTTTCCTCCCTCTCCTCTGAGGGGTTTTCTGATCTCCAAAGAGAGGGACTCAATAGAGACCTCCAATTTAGGCTCTCTTTTAGTAAAGTCTAACTTTGGATCTCTGTACCTGTTCCTATCTGTTGTGGGAGCCTGCTTGTTCGTTGGCACCAACTTGTTGTAGGAGGCTGCATGGTTGTTCGCAACTGCCCAGCCCTGAAATAGTCACACAAAAACCATATTATTTGCAGTACTATATGGCTAATTATTGCTTAAGCATATTTCTGGCTAATGCATGTCTTAAATTAACCCATCTCCATTAATCTGTCTATTGCCACAAGGCTGTGGCTTACCAGGTAAAGTTCTGATGTCTGTCTCCAGCAGGGCTATATGGCTTCTCCCTGACTCTGCCTTTTTTCTCCTGGCATTCAGTTTAGTTTTCCCTGCCTAGCTCTATCCTACCCTGCTCTTCTATAGGCTCAAAACAGTTTATTAACCAATGGTATTCACAGCATACAGAGGGGAATCCCACATCACCTGCCCTTTTCTGTTTAAATAAAAAGGAAGGTTTTAACTTTAACATAGTAAAATTATATATAATCAAACAAGTACCAAGCAAAAATTAGTTACAATATCTATATATACTTTATCTTTTATGACAACTAAAGAAAACTATAACAATCTATTCTTAACTCCATCAAAGTCTTCAGAAGGATATGGTATTACCTAAGTAAACAGGAAGTGCATTTTAAGCAACCTCCAAAATTCTAGAATTGACAGAGACATCTCACTGCCTTAATAGCCACCCAAAGTTTTTCTGTATTGTTGGGGCATCCAATCTTCAGCCTACAAACCAACAGTATCTAGCAAATTTTTCCATGAAGCAGGAAATTTCAATGACAGTTAACGCCTATATTGGCAGTTTGTCAGTCACTTTCTTTTGTGTCCTGCAGAATGTCTGGCAGACTCTTTCATGAAGCAGGAACCCCAAAGGACTGTCTCACCTTTTGGCAAGTTCAGCAGTCATTTCTCTCCGAGTCCTGCTTGTCCAGTTCATACAGCATAACATCAAGCAGTACAGGCAAGAGCAGTTTCTTGCCCAAATGGCTAAGCCATAATGAGCCTCTTTGATACCCATCATTCTCTTGAAGTAATTGGTGCTACCAGGAGCAGGTGGGTCATAAAAAGTCCTAAGTTATTAAAACATTTCAAACGTCATATTCTGAAGGTCTTTGAAAATTTGAAGAATACCCATCTAACTGAAATATCTCTCTATATATCTAGGAAACCTAACTAACATGACTACAAGCTTGACTATTATAGATGATTTCTATTAACCTATATTTCTTAATTATGCATTACATTAGTAATTGAGCTGCACAAAAACAATACCTTAATCAAGAGAAGAAATATACATATAATAAAATTAACCTTAAATTTGTATCAATAGACGAAGATCCATACCAATGCAAATCTCTATAGCATATCCCCCTTTAAATGTAAACAAACATTTATAGACAATATTTAGGAATATGGGCATATTTCTCTCCAAAATGCTTCCTGCTTTTTGTTGGGTGAAGTATTTTTGTGGGTGTTTATAGTGAACTTTTGGGGATCTTGGTCCATCAAACCACATTAGTCTGGAAGCAATTCACAGGTTCTCATCCTCAATAGAAACAAAAGAAGAACCTTTTTTCCAAAGCAACATATCCTTAGATCCAAATTTTGAAGACAATATACTTTTAAAGTATGTATGTTGGTTACTTAGCTACTTCACAGTCAAAAAATTCAAAGAAAACACAATAATATATATAATCCAGACTCTGTATATTTCATCTTTATGTGGTTTATTTTCTTTATTTCTTTAATCTATGACTATCTATACTGTGTCTCTTTAAAGACTTTATTTTTATAAACCATTTACTTCCTTTTATAAGTCTCTATACTCTTTTTCTTATTTCTCCCAAGCCTATATACATTTTTAAAACACACTATGTCTCATTTAGAAGTCTTTTATATCTGAATCTGTCCTTATTGTTTGTCTATAATATTTTTTGACAAGAACTGTTTTTTTTTGAATGCTAAGTGAGCTTGGCTAGGGACAACACATGGGCGTCTCTAGGAACAATGCAGCCCTGCCTGAGTGTTCAGCCCAGTCTATCATGCCTTTGAGGGCCATGCACATTGCCCCATTTTTAGGCACACATTGTGTCTATGTCTCCATTATGCAAGTTATAGCACTCTACCCACAGACCCTATATAAATGCTCAGTCTCCTGAAAGAGTCAGAGTTCACACTGGCAGCGTGGCCGAGAAAGCACTTTTAAAACCTTGCTGCTTTTTTTCTGCCTCTAATGAATTGGGAAAGCTTCTCTTAAAGGAGCTGTGGCATTAAGCCATGTTTAACTCTGTTTTTGTTTGTTTGTTTGTTTCGTGCCTAGAATTCCTTCCTGTACTCTCCCGGGTTTTATTTGGATTTTAGTTGGCCATGTTGGTGCCAATTTGTTGTAGGAGGCCACTTATACACAGATTAATAGAAATGGGTTAAATTAAAAAATGAGTTAGCCAGAAATACATTTAAGCTATTGGTCAAACAGTATTGCAAATAACACTGCTTCTGTGTGATTATTTTAGGGCTGAGCAATGGGGAACAAACAAGCAGCCCCCTATAACACTGTTGCTGGAGGAAGCCTCTCTCTGTTGATTAGGAAAAAGGCACCAATCTATTAGTATAGCAGAATATCATTAAGAATAATTTTGTTGATTTTTTTTTTGTTTGTTTTTTGCCAGTCATGTTTAGCTCCACTCTAGATCTCTGGGCTAGCCAGACTCTAGTTTCTTGGCATCCAGGGCAGGGTCTCCTTCTCCTGGAAATGTTGGTTGACCACTTCTATAAGTTCACTACCATTGCCCAAGCTCATTTTGTAGGCAGGAAAGATTGTAGGCTGAAGGTTTTGTAGTTGAGATGGTGTCCTGGTTTCTCTTTTGATAGCCTGCTGAGTACCTTGCAGCACCAAAGAGATTAGAACATAGGGATAGAGCTCTATGCAGGCATCAGCTGGACCTCTGTACATTTAATAAACTTGTGAATGTTGTCCTCAGCAATGGGTTCCTGGTGTCAGTTTATGGAGGGCATCCCTCTCCCCTGGCATCAGCCTTGGTTGTTTAGGGATTTCCTTTGGCCAACAACTCAGCCAAATGTATCTCCATCTCTCCATCGGAAATCTTGCTTAACTACAAAAGACAGTCAGTTCAAACTACATATCCTTGCTTACTAGGAGTCCTCAATAAGGGCATCCTCATAGATTCCAGGAAGTTTCCAATGCACTGGATTTCTATATGGTCCTTCAAATATTCCCCTATTCCAGCTATCCCTCTCTGAACTCCCTCCATCCCATTCCCCCAACTACCTGATGCCTACCACTCCTGTTCCCACAAACCTTTAGACTACCCAAAAAATCTATTCTATTTTCCCTTTCCTGGAGGTCCATATAGTCTCTCCTAGAACCTTCCTCTTTACCTAATCACTCTGAGTCTATAGATTGTAGCTTGATTATCATTTACTTATTGGATAATATCCAGTTATAATTGAATACATAGCATATATGTCTTTCTGAGTCTGGATTACCTTACTCAGAATTATTTTTTTCTAGTTAAATCCATTTGCCTGCAAATTTCATGATGTAATTTTCTTTTAATAGCTGAGTAATATTGCCTTATCTAAATGTACATTGTCTTTATCTGTTCTTTGGTTGAGGGACATCAGATGTTAGGACTATCTGGCTGCAACATTTGTCACCACATTTTTCTCCAGGGTTGACCTGGCTCATCTGCCTGGCTAGATGGGTGTCCCCTTCCTCCCTCACTTCTTCTTTTTCAAGTTGTGCACTTGGTTGAAGAGGACAACTTTTACCTAACAGAGGAGGCTCAATCAATTAAAAGGAATAAGAGTAGTTGTGCTTCTCTGACAGAACCTCCAATCAAGAACAGTACTTTTATAAAAGCATGCAAAGGAAGTTTTGGTCACACCCTAACCTTATATAGCTATTTAAATAGCATACATTGACAATATGCATTGAAGTCATGTGAAAGCTGTTGAGTACAATGCAGCCTTTCAGAGTGGCTACCCTCCCACTGAATGGCATGCCAAATCCTCAGAGCAGTGGCCCTCAACCTGTGGGGTGCAACCCCTGTATGGTTGCACCACTCTTTGACAGAGTTCATCTAAGGCCATCAGAAAACACAGACATTTACATTATAGTTCATAACAGTAGCAAAATTACAACTATGAAGTAACAATGAAAATAATTTTATGGTTAGGGGTCACCACAGCATGAAGGGTCATAGCATTAGGAAGATTGAGGACCACTGCCTTAGAGTTTGAGTCTGCTTCCCTTTTGCTATTCTTTCATAGAATGCAACTAGCCAGAAGCTCTCCCTCCCACCTTTTGTTAATAACATAAAACTGATATGACTTTGCAAATATCACATTCTTCCCTAGAGAACCATTGTTTAACATAACGATGGTTTGGGGAATCTAACAGATTGTATCTCAGGGAAAGGAGTCTCTAGACCTTCACAGTCATACCAGTAAGGATGCCAGAAAGTACACTAAGTTGTATCTGATTACTTCTACGTGGCTAAGTCACATAAAATCTACATTAGAAAATAATTAGGCAATTATTCATTGATGCTGTGTCTTTTAAGGACTTATGAATAGGAATCAGGAGGCTAGAATGCAGAATTTTTGTTAACTATTAGTTAATGACATTTAGTTTGGACTTGCTTTGTTTCCCTTTTTATTTTATTCATCTTTTTTTCTTTTTTTTAATTAGCAAGTGATTTATTATACTCATATGTTGGGTTTAAAAAGAGTTGGACAAATATGAATTTAAACAACTTAACTTGATAAGTAATGTATAATAACGGAGAATGAACTGGACAGCACCTACTCATAATCTCTTCAACAACTGCATACCTTATTCATCATCTTGGTTCTTCTAGTTTCTATCCCTTGAGCATTCCAAGGGCCCTTTATAATTCTTGGGCTAGACATCTTCCAATCAAGAAAATCTTAAATTATAAGACACAGCTTCACACTGACATTTTCATCTTTAAATATCTAGATATTTTACCTATTTTTCAAACTATTTAGTCTTTTGAAAGAAGGTTTTATTTAGCCCAGGCTGGTTTACAATTTACTGTGTAGCATAGGCTGCCTCTGAGCTATTCTGAACCTTCTTCCTTCATCTCCCACATGCTATAGGTGTGTACCACACTGACCAACTTAAGATCATGCATTTTAAGCTAAATAAATATAGTAAAACTTAGTCATTATTTTCAAGTGCATGTCAAAGTCACCCCTGTTCTAAGTTCTAGAATCATTTTGTGCATTCACTTTGTTCTGCTCTATACCAATCACTATAAAATTGGCTGCTTCAAATATCACGTATTTATTGTCTTAACATTCCAAAGTCAACATGGGCTCACTGAATTGAAATTAGAGCACTGCCAAGGGAGTATTACCTCAGAAGGTTCTAGATGAAAAAAAAAAACATTTATTTAGATTGGTGCCTCCGTGGCCAACTAAAATCCACTTAAAACCCTGAAAGGGTTTTGCTTGCTGGTGGCATGCTTTGGCTCCTTTAAAAGAGGTTTTCCTGATGCAGTGGTGGCAAGAAAAAAGCCATGCCATTTTGAAATGCCAGCTTTCTGGGCCATACTGTGAGTGCGACCTCTAACTCTTTTGGGAGACTGAGCATTTGGATGGGGTTTGTGAGAAGCCTGCTGTGGTCTTTGATGGCAACATGGACCATTTGTGTACCTGGAAGTGGGGTGGTATGCATGGTTCTTGGAAGGGTTGAGCAGTTCCACTATGTCGGAATGGGCAAGACAAGCAGGAAGTAACATATTTCCCCTAGCAATGGTGCAGCATAGATTCTTAAGCACTTAGCATTGTAAGAAGTGCTTCTGGTCAAAAAATAATTACAGATATGCAATAAGGACAAATCCAGATAAAAAGACCCATAAGTGGGTCACATTGTTGGATAAATGTATGTAGGCTTGGGAGAAAGAAGAAAATAAATATAGATAGTTATAAAAAAGTAAATGGTTTAAAAAAGGTAAAGTCTTTAAAGAGACAGAGTACAGACAGTCATAGATTAAAAGGAGTAAGTTAAAATAAGTCACATAAAGATGGACTATACATGGAGACTTAAAAAGAATTTTGACTGTGAAGGAGCTAAGTACAGAGAGACATTTTACTGTATGGGCTCCTAAGCTAAACCAGCATGTACATTTTTAAAGGTATCTTATATCAGAATTTGGATAAAAGGATATGTTGCTTTGGAAAAGAGGTTCTTCTTTTGTTTCCACAGAGGATGAGAACCTGTGGATTCATTCCAGGCTAATATGCCTTGATAGATCACAATCCCCCAATAGGTTGCTGTGAGCACCCCCCAAAATTACTTCACCCAATAAGCAGCAAGAAGAATTTTAGACAAAACTATGCCCACATTTCCAAATATTGTTTGTAAATGCTCTTTACATTTAAATCTTGATTAAGGTATTTAGATTGTGTTGTTCATTTTAAAATGTAATGTATAATTAAGAAATATAGATTAATAAATAATCATCTGTAATAATCAAGTTTGTATTCAAGTTAGTTAGATTTTCTAGATGTATAGTGATATATTTCAGTTAGATAGATATTCTTCAAATCTTTCAGAGACCTTCAGAATATGGCATTTAAAATGTTTAAAATATAATACTTTCCATGACAGTGAGACACATATGCTCCTGGCAGCACCAAGCTACTTCAAGAGGATGATGGGCATTAAAGAGTCTCCTTACGAAGCTAGTTGGCCATTTTGCAGGAAAATGTTCTTGCCTAGACTGCTTGATAAACTAGACATGCAGGACTCCCAGAGAAATGACTGCTAAACCTGCTTAAAGATGAGATGATATTTTGGGGTTCTTGCTTCATGAAAGAGTCTGAAGAATACAGAAAAAAGTGACAGACAAACTGCCAGTATAGGTGGAACAGTCTTTAAAAATTTCCTTCTTTGTGGAAAAGTCTGCTGGCTACAATGGGCCTGTGGACTGAAGATGGATACCCTAATGGTACAGAAGAACTTTGGGTGACTGTACATGCAGCGAAATGTCTCTGCCGATTCTAGAATTTTGGAAGTGCTTGCAATGCACTTCCTGTTTTCTTAAGTAATATTATATCCTTCTGGAGTCTTTGATGGAGTTAAAGAGTAGATACAATTTTCCTTAGTTATGATAAAAGATAAAGTAGATATAAATATTATAACTGTAATTCTTGCTTGATAACTGTTTTGTTATATGTAATTTCACTATGTTAAAGTTAAAGCCTCCCTTTTTGTTTAAACAGAAAAGGGGGAATGATATGGAAGGTCCTACTGTCTATGTGTTGCTTTTATTGGTTAACAAATAAAGAAACTGGCTTGGCCTTTAGCGTGGGAGGAGGAAGGTGGAGTTAGAGAGAAGCTATGGAGTCACCAGAGATAGGCACTGGGGATTTTACCCGGAGATATACAGATTAATAGAAATAGGTTAAATTAATATAAGAGTTAGCCAATAAGAAGCTAGAGCTAATGGGCCAAGCAGTGATTTAATTAATACAGTTTCTGTGTGATTATTTTGGGTGTAAGCAGCCGGGTAGCCGGGAACCAACAAGCGGCCTCCTCCAACATTTCTTAGCCTCTTTAAACTCCCAGAGCTGCATTTCTTGGTTTATGCCCTGCTTCTCCATCCTTAATGTGGAGCTTCTTCAAATCTCTTTTTTGCTTCTATGCGACTTTCAGACACTGCACACACCACCCTCCCTATTTCAAGGAACTGCAACTATACTAGAGCAACATAGATAGCACAAAACTACTTCCCTATCTTAAAATTCTCAATTTACTCGAATCTGCAATTTGCTCTGCCATAGAAAACAAGCCCACTGTGCTGGAGAAGTGGTCAGTTATTATCATGAGCTCTGGCTGTTCCTCCATAGAACTTCTGGTTTGGTTTCCACCCCCACATGCTGCTCACAGCCAACTGTAAATCCGATATACATAAAATAAAAAAAAAATAACATTTACATATTCTCAGGTTAAGATGTGAGCATCATGTATAAAGAATAGAGTATACCAATTAATCTAGCCTTCATAGAAACAACTTTTTGGTTTTATATAGTGAGATACTGAGAAGAGATTTGGGGGCAAGTTTTAGCCCATTCTGCATAGTTTTCGTGTGACATTGCAGACTAAGTAGTTATAGTGAGAGGCTGGGAGCTAAGATCTGAGGGTGGGCATCTGGCAAGGCTTTTCTGCTGGATCATCCCATGGCAGAAGGCAGAAAGACTTGCTTATTCATAGAGAACAATGGTGGGTCTCACTGTTACTTTGATAAAAATCCTATATCCAACACAATAAACCTACTCCTGTGATTGTAGTATTAATTTATCTATGTGTGAGGTTTTCTTGTGGCCTAAACACCTCCTGTTAAATGTCAACTGCATCTGCGATCCAGTTTCCAATACATTAAATTTTTGGAAACACAACCAGTCCACAGCGAGCATCTATGGGCATTGAACCATTCCTGGCTATTTTAGGAATGGTTTGTTTTCCAACCATGCTAAGTGCAGTCATTATTACATTTAAGTATGTTCTTAGGAAAACTAATAGTAAATAAACTAAAGCAATAGAAATGAATTATTCCTCATTTCCTTGAGATATGTGTAATGAAAGTTCCTCCCCAAAATATTGCTATTTACTCCATTGATGAAATGGTCCAGAATAAAAATAAAAATAATTAATATCAGGCACTTGTGTTGCAGAGGGTTTAATTTACAGGTTTAAAGCCTTTTTAGAAAACCAGGGAGTTGTACCATTTAAATCATTGTCATTCAGATGTCTTTGGGAAACAAACAAAGCTCAATCGATTGAACAACCAAACCACTGTTGAAATTAATCAGTATGGACTTGATAAATTCCACTGATGTAGAAAATTAGCACTTTGCATGTTTCCCGGATTTTGATTTCATTTGGATGTCTAGTCATGAATTATAACCACTCTTCTTGGACGCGAGCTATTTCACTTGAAATCCATTATTTCTCGCAGAATTATGAGCCTTGTTAGGGAAATGCCAGTTATTTCCATTCTGAGCATCTGCAGTGTGATTCTATTATTAACACAGCGCTCATTTAGACAAGGGAGAAGAGATAGATTTGTGTCTTTTGGGGTAGTGGGGGGAGGGGTGGGCGGTGGCGAATGTTGCTTTGGTGAAGCAAACAAGCTCACAGAGGCTGCTTCCAATTGACGCAGCTGTCATGTAAATATCTGTCCCCCGCTGTATAGCTAAGGGATCCTGGGCATAAAGACCTTGTAGCCATATGTAAACAATGCGGTGTTGATGACAGGTTTACAGCGTTGCTGAGGACTGGTGCAGCTGTTCATACAGCGTGATAGAAAAACTCAGGAGGCGGCTCACAGATGCTGGGAGTTCTCTAGCTTGTGCAGCCACTTGGGCTTCTGTGAGGAGTTTGTATGCGGCCTTCTGGGTCATGGCATCCCAGCCCATGGTGTGAATGCTTCTGAGCAGGCTGGATCCCTGCTGGTTTCCCTCCTCTCCTCCAGCTTCAGCTGCATCTTGTCTCTGAGTGGCAGTGGCTGGGCAAAGTACCACTTTAGCAGCAGATGCCTGGCAATGTCTGGCCCACACCTCCGTGGGCTTCATTCGTCAGAAAACTTACCAGAGCAGAGGACCAAAGAGTGAACAGTCTCATGGTTAGGTCATCTACTCCCTCTGCTCTAGCTCTCTTTACAGCATTTAGTCTGGTATTAAGAAAGCATCAACCAGGAAACAAAGAATTCACTTTGTCAGTGAAAGCCCCCACCTCCAGCCCCCATTGTGAGCTGGGAACAATGGCTCTGCTGGAGTCAAAGGGGAGAAAATTTCTGCAGCTTCCAACTACAATGAGGTGAATCTGAACATTTTTTTTTTTTTTTAGGTAAATAAATCTCTCCTGTTGTCCTTTGGATACTTCAAGTCAGGATAATATTTCATAGCCTGGATTCTTAGGAATAAAAACCAGTATGTAGCAAGCTTAGACTTTCGGTTCTACCATCACACTAAACATCAAAATCCAAGCAAAGGCAGCTGTGTGACACATACCTGTCATCCCTGAGGTCAGGAAGCTCAAACAGAATAATCCTGCTGGTGATTGTTCTGAATACTGGGCCAGTCTGGGCTACAGAATGAGTTCTAGTCCAAACTGGACTACAGCTTTACAGTGAGATCCTATCTCTAAGACCAAAAAACTAACCAGCTAAATAAATAAGTAAAAAATCTAGCATAACCACTTAGTGTGCGATTATGAGTAAATTATTGATATTATTTAACCTTAAATTCTTATAAAATGGGGATACTTATCTCTTGTTGTTGGGGGAATTAACTGATATGCATAGTGTATACCAAGTCTTTAAATGCAAGTGTGCAAAATCCACCCAATATATATGATTTCATTTTTCCAAGAACACTGTAATTTAGAAATACTTGCCAAAGAAAAAAACAAAAGTTTGCCAATATTGCACATACAAATACCCCAAATTCCAATTCCATACCCTCCAGAGATGTGTCCTTGTTTATAGGGCACTCTATTGGCCACATCATTTCTGGAGGTTATATGGCACAGAATGCAGGGAGCCACCTCTCTCTTTCCCAAACCTAGAATCCTAATCCTTTTCTTTCCCAGAAATGCTAGGGCAACGATATGAAGAGAAAACCACTCAGAACTCAAGGAGCTTTTAAGAAAATGGCATCAAATATACTAAATGTTTCTGATCATGCAGTGGAAATCAAAATGTTCAGTGACAGAGCTGAAGAAGTGTCCGGAGAGAGTGATAAGAATTCAAATACTCTGAGAATGATTTTCCAATGTGAGAGGTTATCCTGAGTCCCAACAGTTGATACACAAGTCAGCCCTGAACGACACCATCATAAGTTCATCAATTACTACTTAAAGTATGATTCGTTTTCTGGGACAGTGACCATTCACCAACACTTGAATGGAGGAACACATTTTTATTTTGCCTTTGTGAAAACACGCTTTACAAGAAACCTGGCTCTAGAAAAATGCCCAAGAACCCACAGCTAAGACCCTAAGCAACAGAGGAGAGGGTGTCTGAACTGACCTTACCCTGTAGCCAGATTGATGATTATGATGTAGGTGGGTCTTCTGTCTATGTTAATTTCATTGGTTAATAAAGAAACTGCCTTGGTTTTTTGATAGGGCAGCTTAGATAGGTGGGTGGAGCATTTATTTATATATATTTAGATAGGTGGGTAGATACCAGCATTTATTTACCCTTCTGTGTTTCCCAGTAAGGCCACCATATAATGATGCACCAAGGGACTCATTTATTTACTAGGTCAATTCCCCCATAAAGTAATTGTCTCTGAAACAAGCTTCATGAATATTCTGTGTATTCCTTAATCCAGCTTGGTTGAAACAGAACAGAATGCTGGGAAGAAGGGAAGTGAATCAGACTCCATGAAGCCAGCCACCAGGTCAGACATGCTGAATCTTTCCCGGTAAGCCATCACTTTGTGGTGCTACACAGGTTATTAGAAATGGGTTAAGCAAGATGTGAGAATTAGCCAAGAAGAGACTAGAGCTAATGGGCCAAGCAGTGTTTAAAAGAATACAATTTGTGTGTTGTTATTTCGGATATAAAGCTAGCAGTGCAGGAGCCGGGCGGGACGGAAAGCAGGCCTGCTCACAGCTCCTTCTACAAGATTATCTTAAATATCACCTAGAACCTTCATCCAACAACAGATAGGGAACAGAGGCAATGACCCACAGTGGAGCACTGGACTGAGCTCCCAAGATCCAGTTGAAGAGTGGAAGAAGTGAGAGTATGAGCAAGGAATTCAGGACCATGAAGGGGTGGATCATCCACTGAGACAGTTTGCTTGAGCTAATGGGAGCTCCCCAACTTCAACTGGACTGGGAGTGAAAGAGCCTGGAAACAACCAAGCCCCTCTGAAGAGGTTTGACAGCTGGGACAGACTAAGGGGCCACTGATAGTAACACTGGGATGTTTTCTTACTGTATATACCGGCTTCATGGGATGTAAACATTGGATGTAAACCTTGCTCAACCTAGATGTGGTAGGGAGGGCCTTGGACTTTCCACAGGGCAGGGTGCATGGCAGTTCCTAAGGGTTGGAGGAGTAGGGGGGAGGGTCTGTGGACGGAGTGGGAGGGGACGGGGAAGAGGGGAAGGAGTGGAAACTTGGATTGGTATTTTCTAAGTAGTAGTAGTAGTAGTAATAATAATAATAATTAAAAACATGCTGTAAGGGTTAGGCAATGACTTAATGGGTAGAGTGTTCACTGTATAAGAAAGTAGATCTGAGTTGAGATTTTTAGTCTTCACATAAAAAGTTGGGTTGTCCTTATGTATCTATAATCATAGAACTAAGGGACAACAACAGGTGAATCTACAAAGTTAGCTAGCCAGCCAGTCTAGCCCATCAGTGAAACAGGCTAAGGAAGTCTTACCTATCATAAAATAGTGGAGAGCAGCAGAGGATGGACCTGACATTAACCTCTTATCTGCACATGCTCACACAGATACACACAAAGGAGAGAGAGAGAGAGAGAGAGAGAGAGAGAGAGAGAGAGAGGAAGAAGGAGGAGGAGGAGGAGGAGGAAGAGGAGGAGGAGGAGAAGGAGGAGAGGAGAGGAGAGGAGAGAGAGAGAGAGAGAGAGAGAGAGAGAGAGAGAGAGAAACTCATACTATATTTAGAACAGTAGTGGAATAAGCAAGCTTTTGTGTTGCTGTGACCCAATAGCAATAAAGGCAACTCAAACAGAGCAGATTGATTTTGGTTCCTGGATTCAAAAGTTTCCACACACCAAAATGGGGAGGACAGAAAGCTTCACGGCAGCTAGGATGCTCTTCCTCTAAATAGATACCAGCATTTATTTACCTTTCTGTGTTTCCCAGTAAGGCCACCACATAATGATGCACCAAGGGACTCATTTATTTACTAGGTCAATTTCTTCATAATGTAATTGTCTCTGAAACAAGCTTCATGAATATTCTGTGTATTCCTTAATCCAGCTTGGTTGAAAATTCAAGATTAATTATGACAAATCCACTCCTTGTCATGTTGATACCCAAATTCATCTCTTCAAACCATAACATCCTTTTCATGCCCACTTAGCTGTGAGCTCTGTTTGGTAGACTCAAAATCACACAGTATATATACTCCCACTATAAGAAGGCACAGAGAAAACAGACCATTGCAAGGGGGAGATAGAAATGCATCAAGAAAGAACTATACCAAAGCAAGAATGATACTCAATAGGAAAAACATTGAATCTTGTAGTTCTATGTCTGGCATCTGGAGCATTGTGATGTCAGGATGTTCCAGTGGTCTTTAAAGTTGATAGGGGCAGGACTGCCCAAGGCTATCAGGAGGACGACAACATGGAGAAGAGATTGCACCTCATGGCAGTTACTGTTCATTTCCTCTAAACAGACACATCAAAAGTATGCTTATGTTTCTGAGAGATCTGGAAAGTTTCTTTGCTTCCACACATGCATAGCCTCCCTCATTAACTTCCCATACAACAATGATACATCTGTTATGATAGATGGCATGTTTGTTAAAACAAATCTGTCATTATATTCCCAAGTTTATCATAAGACATGTGGGTTCATTCTTGAATTTGTTTATGCTATAAATATAGAGAACATATCCATCCTCCGTTATAGCATCACACCACAGACTCATACACTTAACTCTTCTGGGCTCCATGCTCTTCCATCTCCCAAAGGTCATAGCAATGCACTCTAGATAACGTTTATGTTTGTATTTACTTAGAGTGCATGTGTGTTCACATGTGTGTGTAAGTATACGTGTGTGTTTGTGTATGTGTGTGTGTGCATGCGTTCCCGGATATATACATAGAGGTCAGCATCTTTTATTTCCCCTTCCATAGTGTGGGGCAAGAATTCTAATTCAGGTCCTCAGACTTGTTAGGCAGCCTGTAATTACCTACTGAGCTGTCAAGTGTCCTTTTAAAATATATTTTTTCTATTGGTTCTTTTGTAGTTGGAGGCTGCTTGTTCATTCCCGGTTACCCAGACCCAAAATAATCACATAGAATCTATATTATTTGCAATACTGTTTGGACAATAGCTTAAGCGTATTGCTATCTAGTTCTTATATCTTATATTAACCCATTTCTATTAATCTGTGTATCACCACATGGTTGTGGCCTACTGGTAAGGTTCCGTCCATTTGGAACTGTCTCCTGCAGCAGCTCCATGGCTTTTCCCTGACTCTGCCTACTCTCTCTCCACATATCTGTTTGGATTTCCCACCTGGTTTTACTCTGCTAAGATATTGACTGAAAGCAGCTTTATTTATGAACCAATAAAAGCAACACATATACAGAACTTGCCACACCATTCTTTAGTGGCTCAAGAGCCTTTGCCAGAATGTTGCAATCACATAGTACGCATTATTTCCAGACAGACACTTTGCAATAGTGAGATGCCTTTATATGAGTTATTTTTGCAAAGACCATGGAGGTAATGTGCTAGAAATGAACTTTGAAATGAGTAGCGACAGAGGTAGGATGATATTAAAGGCACTAGACTGTTGGAATTGACTGATCTGAGAGGAAGTCTCTAAGGAATAAAGATGGTTGCTTATTCGCACAGCCGGTCATCAGCTGTCATTGCATTGGAATGAAAACTGGGCGACCAGCACAATGCCTGGATTAGAAAATCATCATCTAAAACAGAATCCAATGCATTTTTATGGACAATAAAAGCTACAATAAAAATAGATTAGGGTTAGGCATGATGGTACATACCTCTATCTATATTCCCAGCACCTATGGGATGGAGGTAGGAGGATCAGAAGTCCAAATCCCTCCTCTTCTTTATAATTACTTCAACATCAGCTGTGCTACAGGGGACCCAGCATTTAATACAATACAATACAATACAATACAATACAATACAATACAAGAGTGATGTTTAAATCACTCTTTATAGTAACCAGTTTTCTTTAAGGAGATGGCCACAGGGATTTGACCATGCTCCAGTGAGCATATGAGCAAAACAAATTGTACTTGTTATATGCTTTTCTTTCTTTCTTCTTTTTTTCTTTCTTTCTTTCCTTTTTCTTCTTTTTTTTGGGGGGTGGAGGTCACAAGGGTGGGGCAAAGTGAGTGGAATCAGGTACATTATGTGAAATTCCCAAAAAATCAATAAAAATATTATGTTGGAAAAAATTAATAGTCACCAACTGATACCATGATCACATTCTCAAACTGAATTTTGAAAGGTTATGTTCAAAACATGACAAGTTTTAAGGTGTAGAAATACTGATATGTCTGGTTGCTAAAGTAAGAGTGCCATTTAATAGAGGCTTTTCTGAATCCAAAATAATATATAATTAACAATATATTATTAAAAATCATCTTAAGAGAAAACATGTTCAAGATGTATGAATCACATACCTATGCAGTAAAGAGAAATGGGCTCATTCACCAAACATCTAACAGCCCCATGTCCTGAAGGTATGGGTTGTTAGATAACCTCCCAAGGTCTTGTAGACACCAGTTAGAACTGACTAGCCTAGCATACAATTCAGGGACCTCTCTATTAGACTATAGAAACTAGAGATTGCATGCAACCTGAAAGACTTAAACTGAAAGCTGCACAGCTTTTATTAGATCATTGAACCCTTAGTTTTTAAGCAAATGAAATATGCTACTGATAAGAATTATTTTAAGAAGATTTTGACATATGGATGAATTTTGATTTCATGGTTAAAAGATAAACAAAAACTTACTACCCAGTTGTTTGTGTTTATACAACTGATTAATTCCAAGATTGTATTTCTTGCATGGTAAAGCTAATGGGTTTTGGTGGTCATTTCAGCATCATATCCATTGGTCCATAAATAAGTACTTATCATGGATTGAATAACTAAATCAATATCTGCAGTACTGCTAGTTGAGCTCTTGCTATGTCATATGAAATTCAAGATATAGCTAATTTTACTTAATAATGAATAAATTAGTAAGAAATAATGGACAGATTGATATAATCAATTTGTTCTTTTGAGTGAATTGATTATACATTATTGGAAACCATACCCAACATCCTAAAGACACAGAAGACTTATTTGAAACAAATTGCTGACAACAGGTTTCAACAAAAGTTAAAAATCATCCAATAGATAGGGAGACAAAATACAATCTACAAAATTGTAACTAGAGTAATTGTGTTCAAAAATGTTATGTGACAATAGATTCCCCAAAACATCAGTATTTGTAGGTTCTGTGTCTAAAGAAACTAATGAAACTAAAATAAAAGCATCTTTTATCTCAACAAGAAACACCTTCAGCTGAACAAATTTACTAATGGTGTCAAAATCAGCTAATGGTATTAACAACATCCTGCTCGGAGAACTGGCATTTTCAGACAAATCGAATAATGAGGTGGCATCAGAAACAAAAGCAATGTGTCTACCTCAGATGAAACTCTTAGGATGCATTAAACTTCACAGCATATGCAGTTCCAATTTCATATTTGAGAGATTCGAAGCCCAACATCTGCAGGAAAGCAATGCTTATTAACGCTGTTTCATCTTGTGCCTTTAATTTAAAGGTTTCTGTATCCTTGTTGATACTGGTAATTTTCAATATGTACTCGAAATAATGACTGTGTCTATAACACATTGAAAATTTTTATCCTGTGCTCTCTCTCTAATGGGGTCACAAAGTATTTAAGTATAAGGGATTTGCAATCTACAAGCAAAACAAGATGCCTGGACTTTTGTGTGGACTTCAAATAAATAAGAATTTTGTTCTCCTCTTGTCAGATATCAGCCACAGAGACAATTTGAGACAATGTGTTGACTTGTCCTTAGTAGAGTGACATGGAATAAGATTACATAAATATTATGGATATACAAAGTCAATAAAGAAATTTTTCAAAATGCTAATATATTAGGCAGGCACTATCATGCTTCTTACATCTCAATAGCCACACAATAGGGACTTGCCAGTCTCCACATGACACAGCACATTGCCCTTTGTAGAATGAAGCTTCCAATCTCAATGGGTCCATAATAATGAGACCCACTTGGTGAAATAATTCTTCACATCCTAAGAAGAGAAATAATAGGATGCATGGGAATAGGATTTCCATAACATCTCAGCACCAATATGACATAAATAATAGGCAAACTGTATCTAATGAACAGCCACATATACTTGGAACACTTAGCCATGGTGCACTGCACGGCTACTGCAGTAAATGTATTTTGTTCACCTCACTTCTAAGGCCTTGAGTCTAGGCAATGCATTCACTATATAGCAGCTAAGGGCAAGAGGTAACAGCCAGGAATGGATGCATAGCAGAAGCAAAATTTTTGCTACCTTTCTAAAGCCATTGTTACATACAAATTAATATCAAATCCAAGTCAAAGAAGAACTTTTTATTTTCTCTTATTTTTCACATATTTAGTGACTTTTTATAAAGCAGAAAGGTCTTTTTAAAATTTTAATTGCTCAAGATCATAAAAAGAGTCAAATTGCTGTATTCTTCTAAGGAAATAGGAAGTATCCCACCTCTAACCTTCCATTTTATTGTATTACATGGCCCCTTACTAGATTTCCCAGACAAAGTTATCACAAAGTTAACTCTTGTTCTGTTTGTCACCATGTAAAATGAAAAAAAATGAAATAGAAAAGAAGAGAAAAAATTTGAATTAATTGGAAGCCTTTGTGGTGTCGAATAGTTTTCAAGTTAATATTTTATTAGCTAAGTATGTTGGACACTAATAGTGACGATCACCTTCATATTAAATGAAAGGTGAAAAGGTGAGGGCTGAAGAAGATAATTAATTCACTCAGAGTCACGGGCCATGAGTCTTCTATTAAATGAGTAGTTTCTCTTTAGATTAAACTACTATCTAATAAGTGGATTTAGTGGCAGGCATCATTCACTGTGGTAAAGACATGAGGGTGACCCAAAAAGTTATGTTCATATAAAATTTAAATTCAAATCAAAATACAAAATATCACATACAACAATAAATCTTTTTTTTAAAGGCAGGTTATTTTTTCAATGAATAAGAATGTTTTTCATAGATTGGACAGGATTGGCTGTTTTGAGGAAATAATATTAGAACAAAGACACAATGCGTAAGTATGAACGATATGGAAGGCTCTGACATTACTTTTGTAACATGAGGGAAAATTCCAAAGTTTGATATAAAAAATTTATGTATATAGTGACAAGAAGAATATTTTTGAGGAAGTAAGTGAATTAAGACAAGATGACCGAATTGGAATCAGCTATGAACAGGTCATGTTGGGGTCCAGTAGAATATGATAGGGTAATTGTATTTTATTTTGAATATAATATAAACCAATTTGCTTTAAAGTTTAAAAAATAAGTCTGTAAATTAGACTGAAGTACTGGTTTGGGTAATGTGTGACATGAAAGCAGAATAAATTTCATGATACGTACAGTAAGAAAAGATGGACAAGGCATACAAGTCACTTGTTTGACAGAAAATGTTACGTTACGCTAGACAGCTAACAAAACATGAGAAAGTATGAAATGAACGCTAGGCATCGAAGCCCAGGTGAGTGAGTCAGTGTATAGAAGAAGCACTGAAGGGCGTGAGAGGTTGAACAGAAATGTCTGGCCCTCTGCTGCTAGAGTGAGTTTCCAGTGCAGCATCTCCCCGAAAGGAGGAACTCTCAGGAGCATGAAGGACTGCAGATGGAAGTTTGGAGAAGGGCACTCTATCTGCAAATGTAAATCAGAAATAGACATAAGTCAAAGCTACTGAAGCATGGCTTCAGCTACTTGCAACTCATGAACTTAAACTGAAACGATTGTGAACTCTTAGCAGCTCACACTCCACCAGAAGAAGGTGACAGATACCTTGAGCCTTAAATTACTTTAAACTTTCCATTAGCCTAGAAACAAATAAATGATAAAGTTGTGTAATAAAATCAATGAGAAATAAAAGATGATAGAAATATTAGATTCAGATTATTAAGTTATCAAGTACACACATAAAAAAAGCAAAGGACAATTTGGAAACATGACAGAAAAATAGAAATCACAAAGACAAATTACTGGAAATTCTAGAATTAAATGACAATAACCAAGATTTTACGTAAAGGACATGCTTAACAACAGGTTAGACAAAAAGAGAGGACCAATAAAAAGAAAAGCTGGTTGACAGAAAATATAGAAAATGAAAGAAATGCTTTTGGTTTCATTTACCAAAATCACTGTGTAATATTTTGCAAAAAAAAAAAAATTCTTGGGGAAATTTTCTACTGAAAAACACCATTTGAGTGAAGTAAAAACCACTTCCAATGACACATACAAAATTAATCCTAAATGAATCCTCATAGTACAAGTGAAAGCTTAAACTATGAACTACATAGATAAATCTTCCTGACTTTTGTAAAGCTTTCCTAAATATACCGCCAAAATGTTTTTACATTTTATTTATTTGTTTATTTATTTAGTTAAGTGCGTGTGTGTGTGTGTGTGTACCTGTGTGCAACTCTTGGTGGGAGTCAGTTTTTTGCTTTCTGTTTTGTAGGTTCCATGGATAGAAGCCAGATTTTTAGACTGGCAGCAAGTGCTGTGATTCAGTACATCATCTCCCCAGCCCCAAACTGAGTTCCTATGTGATAAATGAGAACTCATATGAACATGATCTAGTCAAAATTAAAAACTTTAATTACTTAGAATATCATAAAGTCATAAGTATACCCAGAGAGTGAATGAGATATTTGCAAACACTATATCAGACAACCTATGGTACCAAAATATACACTTAAAAAAATCCAAGATGGCCGGGCAATGGTGGCGCATGCCTTTAATCCCAGCACTCAGGAGGCAGAGGCAGGCGAATCTCTGTGAGTTCGAGACCAGCCTGGTCTACAAAGCTAGTTCCAGGACAGGCTCCAAAGCCACAGAGAAACCCTGTCTCGAAAAACCAAAAAAAAAAAAAAAAAAAAAAAAAAAAAAAAAAAAAAAAAAAATCCAAGATGATACATAATCCAAGTAAACTAATAGCCACTGGAGAAATGCAAGTAAAAAACAAACAAACAAAAAGCAGTAAAATAGAAATCCATGTCAAGTCTGATGTTTGTAACTAATAAAAGGTAAAGAAAATCTGGAAAATAGAAAGGATTGAAAAAGGCATTTAGGAATTAAAGAAGTCAGAAGGAAAACTGGTCTGACTTTGGTAGGAGTTTGGTAAGTCTCAGAAAACCAAACAGGCTGTTTATACATCCTAGTGATGTCACATCTCACCATGTTCTCAAAAGCAGATTATCCTGCCACCACCAAGACCAGTACACAAGTATCCATTATTCATAGTAGCCAGACACATAGGAAGAACCCAATGCTACATTCCTTGATAAGCAAATAATTAGAATGAGTTAGATACCTAAAATCACAAAGATTAAAACAATCTTTTGGTAAGCAAAAGTACCCCACCAGAGAATTACACACTTGTCAATTCACTTACACAGAGCATTCAGAAGAGTTCATCTATACAAGATGAAAACAGATTAAGCAGATTAATATTGGTGTTGGATGAAGGCTTATGAAGCTTAATGAATGAATGATGACAGCTGAAGGCCCTTGTTATGTGATAAAAATATTCTAAATTGACTGCAGGGATGGTTAAATGCTAACACAACAACAACCACAGTTTATCCTTGCTTTCTTTAGACTGTTGACTTAAAGGGTAAACAATTTTCATCTTAATAAAACAGTTACAGAATCATAAATATAAGGCTGGAGAGATGGCTCAGAGGTTTAATGTACCCGCTGTTCTTCCAGAGGACCTGAGTTCAATTCCCAGCAACTACATGATGACTCATAACCATCAGTGATGAGATCTGGTGCCTTCTTCTGGCATAGAGGTGTACATGCAGGAGAAACGTATGCATAATAAATCTTTTAAAAAACATAATATATAAGTACAAATGCAAATGTGTGCTTGTGTGTGTGTGTGTGTGTGTGTGTGTGTCTACATGTTTGTGGGAAGAAGCACAAAGACAAATGAATGAGAGAATATTAAATTACAGCCAAAATAAAATAAACGAGTCAAGAAGTTAGGTCGTCAAGTGAAGATACAGTACC
Source organism: Microtus oregoni (assembly GCF_018167655.1). Classification (NCBI taxonomy): domain Eukaryota; kingdom Metazoa; phylum Chordata; class Mammalia; order Rodentia; family Cricetidae; genus Microtus; species Microtus oregoni. Next base: position 36,700,515 of record NW_024543070.1, on the reverse strand, counting down.
AAACTAGTTTCTAATGCCTCAGTGATGCATGTTTCTAACTCTACTGTAGCCACTGAATAAGGAGGGTGTGTATGTTCTAGGATTTGTAGAGGACCAGAGAGAACAACTAATTAGTGATGAGAAACAGTCAAGGGGGAGAAGATAATTTTTTTTATTATTAAAAATTTCCACCTCCTCCCCTCCTCCCATGTCCCTCCCCCTCCCCCCACTTCCCCTCCCCTTTCCTCTCCTGTCCTAAGAGCAGTCAAGGTTCCCTGCCCTGTGGGAAGTCCAAGGTCCTCCCACTCCATCCAGGTCTAGGAAGGTGTGCATTCAAACAGACTAGGCTCCCACAAAGCCAGTACATGCAGTAGAATTAAAACCCAGTGCCATTGTCCTTGGCTTCTCAGTCAGCCCTCATTGTCAGCCACATTCAGAGAGTCCGGTTTGATCACATGCTCCATCAGTTCCAGTCCTGCTGGCCTTGGTGAGCTCCCATTAGATCAGCCTCACAGTCTCAGTGGGTGGGCGCACCCCTTGTGTTCCTGACTTCCTTGCTCATGTTCTCCCTCCTTCTGCTCCTCATTTGGACCTTGGGAGCTCAGTCCAGTGCTCCAATGTGGGTCTCTGTCTCTATCTCCATCCATCGCCAGATGAAGGTTCTATGGTGGTATGTAAGATATTCATCAGTGTGGCTATAGTATAGGGCCAGTTCAGGCGCCCTCTCCTCAGCTGCCCAAGAAGATAATTTTAAAAAACACAAAACCAATTGAAACTAAAGATAAAAGTTGCTTCTAAAAATCTTCATTCACATGAATATAAATAAGCTAAATTCTCCAATTAAATTGTGAGACTTAAAAGTCCAATTACATGACATTTGCAAAAGCCACATCTAAAATATGAGAATATAGATATATCAGAGAAGGAAAGGACAATTATGGAAAAATGCCATGAAATTGTTTGCCAAAGTAAATAACACACCCACTTGTCCTTTTAAGTTTTATATGTCATAATTTGGTTAAGATAGATCATGCATATATACTGCATGTATATGCATGTGTTCATACATGCACACACACAGATGTCCAGGAAAATAAACATAACATCATGAGCATTTTATACTATGAGTTTGAGAATTTAAGTCAAATAGGAAAAAAATTATAAAACAAAAAATGGCGTAAGATAGTAGAGAGCATGAGTAAGTCACTATGATAGCAACCACATACATGTACTAGCTAGGTGCTGATTGAAGTAGAAACCTCTTTCAGCTTCCAAGAAGTCATAAAAGGAATGAATCAAGTGTTTATAATTTTAGATATGCCTTAGTTCCAAAGAACTAACTATTCTGTGATTCCCTAGATTCAAAGACATAGAAAACTGTGCAATGAGTTGGATCATGTGGTTTGTATAATGCCTATGTGTAATGCATATGTGTTTGCATAATGTATGTGGGGAGCACTCACATACTGAACATATTTAAAGTACACAGTTCAGTGATGATTAGTGGATTCAAAATAGTTTTTGATTTCTATACCTTTTTCCCAAACATCTCCTTCACTTCAACATTAAAATTCTTCAACCATTAATCATTCCACCAAATATTTTCTTCTCTCAGCTTCTGACAACCACCAATCCATCTTTTGTTTTTAGGGATTTATCTAGTCTGCATATTTCAGACAAATGGAATCATACACTGGGTGGCTTGTTTGTCCTATTTCAGTGATCATACAGTTTTCAGAATCTCTGCACTGGAGATTGGGTAAATGATTCATGACATTTTGTTGCTGAAAAATGTGTCAATGTACATCAAAACTAATTATGTACACAATTTGTTGATGGATATGTGACATGTTTTATTTTGGAGCTATTATGAATAGTGATCTCATGGATATGCTTAGACTCGCAGACTAAAACACATACACACACATAGAGATGCACACACAGACAAATGTACACGTACAAAGATGAACTTAGACAGAGACCCCCACTCATAAACACATAGACACCCATGTACACACGACCTGCCCAGCAGGTCCTAAGTTACTCCAGGGTTTTGAAGAGGCACTATCTGAAAAACATGGGGGGGGGGGGTGGAGAGAAACGGACGCCAAGCAGTATTCTTTGTCAAGGCATCCTGTTTATTGAAGCAAGTTTTATGTCTTATATACTGCTCAGTGAGAAGCTTGGGCAGGGGGGAACTGAGGAAGGGGAGAAGGGGGGAAGGAAAGGAGGAGCTCAGTAGCTAGGCAGCTAAGCGGGGCAGTTGCAAGGTCAGTGTCTAGAACACCTGCTGTTAGTGATAAGCAGCAAAGAAGACATTCTGAGGTGCCTTCTGAAGCTGGAATCTCCAAGGTCAGCATGCAATGTCTCAGTTAACTTTAAGTTTTTCTGTCTCAAGATTTCCAGCTCAAGGCCTTGTGAGTAATGAGAAAGGAGAAGCCTGAAATGGCTCCTGACATACACACATACAAACATGCACAGAGGTGGTCATACACAGATGCACCCATATAGACAAACACAGGCACACACACACAGATGACAGACACACATAAGGGCACAATGACACACATATATACACACAGACACATATATAGAAACTCACACATACACAGAGAGACGCACATACACAGAGACAAAAATACATACAAAAAGATACATAGAGGCACACAAATAGATACACACAGGCACACACACACACACACGAGATCTGGTATAATTCTGTAGCTTAGGCTGACCTTGACATCGTGATAATCCTTTAAAGTCAGTTTTCCAAGAGCTGTAATTATAAGCATGAGCCTATATATATATATATATATATATATATATATATATATATTCCATATATATGTATATATGTTGCTAAATATAATCTGTTTAGGCCATATGTTTCTTGTATGTGTGTATTCAGTGTTGACTTCTCAAGAACAATTGGCGTGGTCATCCCTGGTGAAGACCACTTCTCTCCTACTCCTAGATTTCCTTAATTCTTTATGTAGGACTGAGGCCTCATGACTTTCTTCTGTCCAGTTTGGCATGTCCCATTGATGTCATCCTTATTCAGCTCAGGTTTGGGCAGTCGTGATGTTGAGATTTTATGGGTGTAACTTCTGTTATTACCAGGAGACAGTGTCTCACAGCAACCTCCCTAACCCCCCTAATCCTTACAATCTCCCTACCCCCTCTTCTACAATGTTCTCTAGGGCCTTAGGTGAGTGAATGTGGAGGCCCTGGGACTGGGCTCCACAGCTTGGCATCTTCTTTGGTCGTGCTTTCTGTAATGGTCTCTGTTGCAAAGAGACATTTCTGGGTAAGGGAAAGACTACACTTGCCTGTGAGCACACTGACACATGGTTAGATTGTTTAGAGGGATTATACTGGTTTAGGAAAGTAGTGGCTGTAGCTAGTCCTCCAATATCTATGACTTTGCATATAAGGATTGGTTACTTAGGCAAGCTATCACTCCTGTTGAGCAGATCTTAAGTCCAATTGGAGCTTTTGGTTGTTCAAGGCTCATGTCCCACTACCGCACCATTAGGGTTATTGTGCCATGCTGGTCACTGACATGCTTCATAGGCATGACATGGAGTTTTTAAATCCCTCCTTTGAAATTTGGAGGAATTTCTGAGCAGTGTCATGTTTACCTGTTGTAAATTGTCAAACTTTTCCCCAGAGTGGAACCACTTTAAATTCCCAATGGCACCCTACAAGGTTTTCAACTGTGCGCATCCCAGAGATTACTTATTTTCTATCTGATTAGCTCCACAAATTCTAGTCAGTGTAAAGTACTGTGCTATTGAGGTTTCCATTTGTGCATTCCTTAGGACTCAGGATGCTCAGCGTCTTCTCACATCCTTGTTGCTCACTTTTAGTTCCTCCCTGGACAAATAGCTATTCAAGGGTTAAACTCAGCATTGTTATTGTTAGGGAATTCTGGTGTCTTTTTATTTGGATAAGTCCACATGAGTAGTTTCACAAATATGTACTTAATCCCAATTTTAATGGATTTCTTTCTGTGTATTAACTTAGAAATAAATTATAACTTTCTAACTGTTGATTATCGTTATGAAGAAAAAGGGAACGTACTCTTTTTGTTTAAGTTTATACGTGTGTTGTTTTATCTGCTATTGTTCACAGTAGTTTGCTTTGTAATATTTATTACGTGATTTTAGTTAAACAAAAATAAAAGGTACTTATTTTGCATAATAAAACTATAACCAAAAAAAGAGAGTTTAACTCAATCTTTTAAAATCAGGCTTCCTGTGATTTGCTTCCTACATTTTTTCTCTGTTCTATTTCCTTCTGAGAGAAGGTATTACTCTGTATCTGAGGATAGACTCAACCTGGTGGTCCTCCTGCCACTTCCCACTGCGGGCTGGCCTAGGATAGGTGCACCACCGTGCCCAGTCAGACACTTGAGTGTTCTTTCCCTAAAATTGTTTTATTGGTCTTTTAATTTATCCTTGTGTTTTTCTACATAAGAGTATGTGCGTGGTTTGTATACATGCACTTGCCTCTGTGTGTGCAAAGTCCAGAAGCAGGTGTTTGATCCTTTAGGACAAATATCTGCCAGAGGCCCAACTTGTTAAATGGTCACTGGGATCTAAACTCCAATTGTCATGATTACAGAGCAAGTACTGAAATCTTGAGCCACCTCTCCAGCCTCAAAGGCTTTTTTAATATTCTGAATGCCAGATGCTTATTGATACCTAGTAGGTAAATACTGTATCCATTTGTATAGGCAGTCTTGTCATTTTTATAATGAACTTTCAAAAGTAAAATATTTAATATTGACATAGCCTGCCCTGACCATTTTGTTTTTTTAAGAAATAATATGTATAAATATATTATCAAATCCAAAGTCATCAAGGTATATTCCAGCATTTCTTCTCTTTCTTTTTTTAAACAACCTTTTTTCCTTTTACAAAGTGATCCCAGTTTCCATTACCTCCCTTCCTCCCATTCCCTCCACTCTCCTTCCCATTCCCCATCCAGTCCTCAGAGATGGTAAGGAACATTGCTTTGAGAAAGGACCAAGCATTTACATCTTGGACCCTGTTAGTTTTTCTCTAATTATGATTACCAGCAACCAGTATCAAAAAAATGCATTGATTTTTTTTCTTAAGAGGGAACTGGAGATATTTGATTTGTTTTTTTTTTGAATCTACAGGTTAATCCAGAAGGAATATACAACTTGACATTATATTTTATGAAAATGAGCATTAGTAAGTCCATTTACACATATTGCCTTTAATTGTTCCCATTAATATCAGTTCTGAATGAGGGTGGTATGCTATGAAACAATGCTTAAAAGTAGATCTACCTACCAGATACAAGTAACACCTTCTCATCAATCTGAGATATTGCCAATGTTCCCTGGGTGGCAAATTGCCATTCACTAAGAGCTCATAACCAATAGGAAAGAGGAACATTAACAACGTTATAAGCATATTAACCAATGGTGATAAAAATTATCAACTAGGGGAAAACTAGAATCCACAAACAGCAATTTTGTATCTTATGAAGATTCTATGGAACCAGAAAAGCCAAAGAATATAGATGGAGAGGCGGGCTGCATTCCTGGCGCCCGGTTGCCCACATGGCTAGCTTTATACCAGAAATAACAACATACAAACTGTATTCTTTTAAACACTGCTTGGCCCATTAGCTTCAGCCCCTTACTGGCTAACTCTCACATCTTGATTATCCCATTTCTATTAATGTGTGTAGCACCACGAGGTGGTGGCTTACCGGAAAGTTTCTAATCTGCATCCATCTCAGAGGGGAGAGCTATGGCGTCTGCTGGACTGAGCTTTCTCTCTCCCAGAAATCTGTTATATCTACTCCACATATCTAAGTTACTGTCCTATCAAAGGCCAAGCAGTTTCTTTATTACTTAACCAATGAAAGTAACAGATAGACAAATGACCCTCCTCCATCAAAAGAAATTTCACTGGGAGCCAAAATATAATATGGGTTCTTTTCCCAACCTTTGTTGGTTTTGCTTAACTGAGGCCATTTAATTAGCATGATTTGGAAAATTTGAGATTTTGTAGAAAACTTGGGATTTTAGTGTCCACATTTTTAAATAAATAAAAGCCAAAAGTTGAAATTAAGGGTCTCCAAGAAAGAGAAAAAAATTTGAGGGTGACCTCAACTATCATGAACTGATTTCTGGTCACCCCAGATTTTTATGTTCAATGTCTCACCTCCAAAATTATTGTATTTGGAAAAAGAACTTTATTTTTCTAGTTAAAGTCTGATGAAGTCTTAAGAATGAGACCCTGAAATGTAGAACTCAATAAAAATCAATAAAAAAATAAAGAATGAGACAAAAAAGAGACTCCAGGGAGCTCACATTCTGTAGACACACAGAGAAAAGTTTTAGAGAAAGGATGAGCATTTGAAGGTTAATGAGAGCCACCCAAGACACCAGCAATGACATGACCTTGATGTAGAACTTGTAGCCTGCAAGATTGCAAGACAGGCAGACAGACAGACAGGCAGGCAGGCAGGCAGGCAGACAGACAGACAGACAGATAAAATATCCGTTGCTAAATCTATCCAACCTTTGGTATTTTGTTATGACAACCTTGGAAAGCTAATATATCTTTACTTGAACTCTGTCAAAATCTCTGAATGCCTAGTAAATCACACACATGGCATGGTTCAAAGCAGTTTCTAGAAAAGGATACAAAATCAGAGCTGAGATAGGAGTTGTCACCCCCAACACACACACACACACACACACACACACACACAGAGCACCTTCTGAACCATGTAAGGCTTCTTATCTATTTTTAAACAGTTCGTCCTGCAGCCGTTCTGTACAATATGGCTGCAAAGAGGAGGAGGCATATGGGTATGGTCTACCTTAGCCTTCAGGTTTAGAGTCCTGCAGAGGCAACTGCATAACTCGGGGGTTTCCTGGAAGAGGGAGTGTCTCTTTACACTGTCTCCAACCTTAGGTGAGTTACTGCTCTGAAGACTGAGAGGGTTTCATAAACTTCATATAGCTTAATGTAGTGGTAGAGAAGCAAGATGGATTTGATATGGCTGGGTGTCACAGATTGATTACACATCTTAAATATCATACACTGGAACTTAATTTCTAAATTCCTGAGTTCCATGGAAGTGGATCTTACAGAAGGTAACAATGATTCTATTTTACCAGTGTTATGCATCCTTGGTTGAAATCTGTGGCAGATAGGACCTGGTAAACTGGGTTTGTCACAGCATGGCATGGACTCCATTATGGTATGCAACAATGAGAAGTTTCTCATCAGATGTCACGAAGATGCAAGTGCCGTACTCTTGACCTCCTATTCTCCAGAATCTTCAGAAAGATAGACTTACTATTTCCAAATTACACAGTCTCTATTATTTTGTTAAAGCAACAACAACAACAACAAAGAAACAAGTCATGAAGGCTCTTCAAACGTCTGCTCTCATGCCAACCCCATTCTAGGTTAGTAAAAAAATACAAAACTCCTGCATTTCACTTTTTTTCTCTTTTCTCAATTCCAATAGGGTCTCACAGGAGTTGTAAGACTCTTCTCTTTAAATTATTCATTTTGGGGCAGAAAGATCACTTAGTGACGAAAGTGCTTGCTGGAAAAATATAAATGGATCTGAGTTTGAATTTTGTGAACCATAGTGAAGCCTGATGTAGCAGTCAGCCTGAATAGACTGGTGGGTAGAAATGGGAGTTGGAGAGATGGAAACTCTAGAAAGCTAATGGGTCAGTTGTCTTGGCTTATGAAGTAGTGGACAACAAAGAAACCTCACCCTTAAAAATGTGAAGGCACAGACTAACACATAAGATTGTCCTCTGGTCTTCACGTAAGTATACCCGCATTTACATCCACAGGGACACACAAGTATGCACACATTCACTTCTATTAAACATACATACAATACACACACATGCAGATAGTTATTTATCCCACTATTCAGTTTTCTAATATTTTATTTTGCTAATGTATTCAAAATAGTTATTCAACCATTGTGTATTGCTTTCAAGGCTAGAATATGAATGTTTAATAATTTTATATTTATATTATTTCCATATGGAGCAAATATTTTGTGCTTCTCTGTCAGTAACGAAAATAAAATAAAATGAATCATATCTAGAAAGCTGAGATAAATTTCATCCATATTGTAAATGATTTTAACAGGCATTTTTTTGAGAAAAGATAAATGAAATTTCCAGCTGCAAAATTACTTTTCTTCAAAATGCTCCAGTGTATTTTGTAGGAATCAACTACCTTGCTGACACATTTTCACGCTTTTAAAACTTTTAATCATTTGTTTGGGGAATACATCATTATTAAGCCACCCAAGGACAGCAAAGGTATCATTATACGCAGATGGAGTCGGGAAGGAAAAAAGTCATTCTTCTCCATTAAATGAGAAAAATTATGCCAGGCTTGTAAGAGGCCGTGCCCCCAAAAATATGACAGTACAGCAGAGTACGTTCATTTGCTTGTTTTGCAGATATGGCAGCAGTGACCTTGTTAAAACCGAAAGAGCGTCCTTAGGATCCATGTAGGAAGGCCAGGTTCACCAATGGTTAGTGTATTACTTGACACGCGAGTCAGGGACCCATGACTCATTTCCTTAAGGTAGCTAAGAAAGCAAGAGGTTGTGCTCAACATGATGTATACATTGTTTACTATTTCACTATTGTGTTTCCAAAGCTGATCATAACACTTTGGGGCTGTAAAATTCTAAGGGTCTTAACCTATGGCAATGCAACACTTCCCTCCCCTGAGAACAAACTAAAGAGCAACTTGATTTTAAAAGCATAGATGCTATTGGTAATGCCCTGAAGTTTAAGTCTTTGACTCACAGCTGAAGAATTTTGTTTGAAATACAGTAAAATGAAAGATGTTCAGAGTGATGAGGCACCTTTGTGCACACCTATGTTATATGTATGGGTGAGCATATATTATCGTCTGTTGAGATTTGAATTGTTTAAAAAATACAGAGCTCAAGAATGACAAAGCTGAAATGAAAATCCCCAAGGACCATAAATCTTTGTTCTGTTGTTCACAGTGGATAGGAATGTAGGTTTTGGAAGTAGACAGATATTAAATCAAACCTTAGCGTTGCTATGTAGTTGATAAAGGATTTTGAATGACTGAAAGATCTGTAGGAGCTTATCTCTAGATCTGAGTTTCCCTTTTATCAAATAGGAATAGCAAATTAGGAAACTGTGAAGTTAAAACATGAAATTCTGCAAAGTTCTTGGCACAGCCTTTCAATCACTGCAGAAATAATGGTGTTGCTACTGTTATATGCTCCTCTGAACTTGACATGAACAATGAGATTGTTTCTCTGTATCAAACAGCTGATTAAAATATCACAAAAACAAGTTATAATCTTCAAAAATATCAGTGTTGTGAAATTTGATCTGTGCTTAGTTATTAAGGATGAATTTTGGGTAACAATGAAAATAATAGTATTCTTGAACAAGTATGCTTCATTTTAGAGAGGGAGAGAGCCATGCTGCACCTCCAAAGCCATCTTAATTTCTCATTGAATTGGGACTACAAAAAGACCATTTGTCTCATATTTCTTTAAAGAACAGCAGAATCAAACACTTGGGAGATTTGTGAATTTTGTCCTGTTGGAACTGTGCTATACCATTAGGTCTTTTTCTTGGGATATTTTCTCTTGATGATTCACCCTGCTTCTTCTGAAGTCTCATTTGTCCTGTTGTCTTAAGGTTCCCTAGTTAGATGCTTTTATTCTCCAGGGAAGATAGAAATAAAACTGTGCCCATCCCTAACTTTGAGGGATTTAGTTTTTTTGGCAGTTTATAACAGATCAAATGAAAGGTCTTAGAAGTTAGATTAGTTTGAATGGTCACAACTGATGAACTATCAGCTCTCCTAATCAAGAGGTCTCTCCTATTTAAAACTAATCTATCAATTTTGATGGTGTTGATAGCTTTTTTTCTCTTATGGAAATAAGTGAAACATCTTCTCTAGTATAATACATATCCTGATTTCAGTTCTGAGGTTAAACATCTTTAAAATTTACAGGTGGTTTAGTTCATCAGTTTTTTTTCTAGTATTGAATGTCTCTCCACAGTTGTCATTAATTTCTCATTAGCATTTTAAAACTTAAAGCTAATAAGCATTGTATAATCTATCTCTGAGGGTCTTTATTACTATTTTCTGCTCATTAAGCATATATTTTAAAGTGCTATTAGATTTTTTTATAATTGCTTCTAGGATTGTGCAGTAAACCTGTAAAATACTTTATGTTGTAATATGCAAAAACAGCTGTTTTATTTTACTTAAAGACATATGCTGGAGTAGTGTCAGTCTTAATTTGTACAGCTATTCCTGTAATGACCATGACTTTCAATAAGTGTGTAATTGCATAATCAGCCCTTATAGAACTCAAGCATCTGTCCATTGAAATTCTGAATATATATATGTATAGTATGGTGCATGTACTTTAATTTTCCAGATTCTGAAAAATAAAACACATCTATTTGATGAATTTTCTTTCTTTGAGAACCCTTTGGCTTACTTCTTGGAGGTAATGGAGTTTGGTTGTACAAAGAACAAGTAGGACAATTCATTATGATTCCCCTGATATGTTGCCAAGTGATAGAAAAATCTTTCCTCAAGCATTTGCTATGAACATGGTGTTTCTTATGAAATTTTGAGGCTTCTATCATATTTCCTACCAATATCTGATCAATTTCATCATTACCTTGTGCTAGAGGGATTGGTAACCCCTACGGGATCTGATATGTGTTATGTACAAGGGATTATTTCCATCTCTGATTATTTCTTGTAACTGAATAAGAGACAAAGTTAATTCTAAATCATCTGGATCAAGTTCAGTGGTTTCAATATCTAAAACAATTCTTTCCTCATATTGAGAAATAGTAACTACATTAAGAGGTCCTGGAATATGTAATAACACCATGAAAATAGCATATAATTATGACTTTGGAATGGAACCATAAAGACTTTGAGACACTTAACTTACATTTCCTGACTTATGACCCCCCCCTTTCCTGATTATTTGCATTATTATAGAATTCAGAGACTCCATAAATTGGTGCTCCCTGTACAATGTGAAGAATGATCCAATTCATTCTTTTTATAAACTGAAATCTCTTGCTTTGGGGATATTTGGTGCTAATCTCTCCAAGAAATTACTGAAGATTTTTGTCAATGTTCACTTTCTGCCTTAACAAGGCAATTTCAGCCTTAGTAAATATACCACAATTTCTGCTGAGTCTATTCCTGTTAAATGATGAAGTCTCAATTTTCCATTCAGAATAAGTTCAGAAACCTTTTCTACACAGGTCTTTAATTTTTTACTCTGTTTGTGTGGTAGAAATTTGCATTCTAAGATATTATCTTGTAGGGGAAAAGTGTAAAAGGTAGTATGACCAGAATAAAACTAAGCGCCATATCACACGTGCATTCTGTACTTTCTATATCAAAGTGAATTCTCTCTCAGCCTCAGCTGATAATTTTCATGGACTATTTCAGTCCTTATCACCTTGTAAGCTCTAAAATAAATTACTTAGTTCTTGATTTGTTAATCCAATCACGGGTCATAACCAGTAAATACCTCCCAGCAAAATTTGAAAATCATTAAGAGTTTGTAATATCTCTTCTAACTTGTATTTTCTGTGATTGACTTTTTGAAAACTTATATAATATCCTAGGTAATTAATAGAATTTCCCTTTTGTGTTTTTTCAGGTGTAATTTATATTTCCCAATAAGGTAAAATTTTCTTTTCTTCTTGAAACATTTTTAAGGTATCTGTATCTGAATCAGTTCATAAGATATCATCTGTATAATGGTAAATTATGCATTAAGGAAACTGTTTAAGAATTATTTCCAATGGCTATTGTACAGAATATTGACACAAGGTGATGCTATTTAAGATTCTTGTGGAATAATTTTCCATTGATACCTTTTAACAAGCTGGAAATTGTTATAAAGTAGGTACCATGAAGGCAAATTTTTCTCTATCTTGATGTTGTAAAGGAATAAAAAAGCAAACTTTGAAATCAATCACTGTAACAGATTATCCTTTTGGTAATAAAAAAGGCAAGGGAATTCCAGGCTTTAAAGAGTCTATTGGTTGGACCACTTTATTAATAGCCCTTAGATTAGCTATCAACCATTCTCTACTTTCCAGATTTTTTTAATGACAAATATAGGAGATTTCCAAATAGTGGTCAGTTCTTCAAAATTTTAAGCATTTAGCAGTTCCTGTTCCAGATGTTATAGTTCTTGCAACTATTTGGATATTGAAGGACATTGTTCCACCCATCCAGGTTGGTCAGTTAACTATTTTATAGGTAGGCTGTTGGTACCTTTGAAAGTGCCTTACTTATGTACAGCCAAAATGATTGGTGGTTGTTCTTGATAATATCTTTTAATGTTTCTTTCAGCAGCATTCTTTATTTCATATTTGTTTCTGAGACTGGAGGAATTTGTGTTTCCCATTGTTGTAACAAACCATGTCTCCTTAAATTCATGGCTATTTTAGCCACATATGTGTTTAATTTCCCCACCTGTCCTTTTGGCTCTATAAACTTGACCCATCTTGTACTTTGTTCTACCTGAGATGAAGTTCCAATTCCTAAAAGCTGGATATTTACCTCCTGAAGAGGCCAATTTAGATGACAAGGTTTTGGTAAAGTTAATGTTACATCTGAGCCTATGTTAACCAAACTTTCAATTACAATGCCATTTATTTATATTTTTAGTTTTGGTCCTTGGTAATTTATAAAGGTTTGCCAAAGTATGTGTGGGTTTTTTGTCTTTCCAGAAAAATTTTATCTACTGAATCAGTTCTGTCATCCAGGGCAGTATAGTTTTTAACAACAGGCATCACCTTTTAATTGCTCTGTGGATGAGTTTCTTCAGTGCTGACGGAATTACTAAACCAAACATAATATTGGGGCCTGTAAGAGGCCCCCTAAGGTGTTTCCTAATGGCAAAGGGATACCTTGCCTGTCCCTTGCTGATCGACATTCATTGATCCAATACCAGCCTTTGGACACCTTCTGAACATTAGAGGAGTCTGGAGTCTTCTGTTTGGATTATCTCTAGAAAAAAACAAACAAACATTGGTTCTAGGAACATCTTGCCTACAGTCTCTTCTCTGATGACAATGAAAGCAACTGAACTTTTGATTTTTCTAAAAATTAAAAAAGTCACTTCTATCCAAGCATCATAAGTGTAAGGTCCAGTATCAGCTGCATTTTGTATCATTCATCTATGGGTGCTTATCTTGCCTTTACAGGCCTAATCACCATTTTGTATTCTGAAATAGCATTTTCAAAAGCCAAAGATTCAATTAATAGTTGTCTAACTTCTGGATCTGATATTATTCTATTTACAGTCAAAAATAATCTTTACAAAAAACAGTGAAGGCTTCTTTTCTTTTTGGGCTTGTATAATATTAGTAAATGACTCAGTCCTCTTTTCTGATTCTTTAACCTTGTCCCAAGGATTCAAATCTTCTATAGAACATAGGGCCAAGATGTGACCACCAAATCCAAACTGTCTCTGCAAATCAGCATACTGGCCTTTACTAAGAAGCTGGTCTTGGGATATATCAATACCTCTAGCCATATTTCATTGTTATATGACCCTAGTTTTCTCTTTCCACCATATTTTCCATGGTAATTGAGGACCAACTTCCAACATTGGTTGTAACATGAGGGGCCTGCTTGTTGGGGTTTCTGTGTTGCCTGGTACCCCACATCTAACAAGCCCCAAAGAAAAATCACACAGAGAGTCTGCATTATGTTATAAATTGATTGGCCCATTAGCTCAGGCTTCTTTTTAGCTCTTGTAACTTAAATTAACTCATTGTTCTTATCTATGTTAGCCACATGGCTTGGTACCTTTCTCAGCGGGGCAGGGCAATGACTTCCTGCTTCTTTGGTGGTCTGGGGAGGACTGGTGAGGAATGGGCTTCCTCCTGACCAGCATTCTCCTGTTCTACTTCCTGTCTGGTTTATCCACCTATACTTCCTGCCTGACCAATCAGTGTTTATTTAAAACATGATTGACAGAATACAATTCTCCCGCGCCAATTGCTGCAGCTAAATCTTTCCAGTCTTAGAGGATAATTCTGTTCTGAGTTGCCCATGAATTTAACATCTGCTTCACAGAGACTGAATATGTACCATATGAAATGACTGTCTCCTACAATCTCCTCAAATCTAACATTTCTACAGGATTCCAGGTAACTTCTGCATAGCCTATCATCTGGTGGCCATTCTTGTGTGGTCACTGGATGAACTAAGGTTGGTTTTCTAATATCTTTTGGCTGCTCCTCTTCAGTTTAATCAGTGAAGTCAGTCTGTTCTAAATTCTTCTGTTTCTGTGTTGATATTTTTCTTTGTTTCATTGGTAGGTCTTTCAAAGACTTGTGTCTTATTCAATCAATTTTTCATATTGGGCACAGAAACCAAATTACTTTTTTATGATAAAATATAAATTATCAAACTGATAGTAATTATAAGCAACATTATGTCAATCCCAGCTATGTTGGTTATCCGTTCATTAAATTTTCCATTTTTAAATTATCCTAACTCCCTGTATCATAATATTCCCCATTCTTAACTTGGTACACACACACACACACACACACACACACACACACACACACACAGAGCAGCACTGGTAAATCTGTGCAGGGGTAGCCAGTTACAGTGACGGTGCTTGGCCCTGTGGTGGGGAGGCAGCAGGGCTAACTCTGCTTCTCATAGGCACTTGTGCTACCCAGTGGTATGGGACTGTGTGGGCTAGTCACGTGGAATATCCAAACAGCCAGGCTAGCCATTATGCTTCACAGACCAGGGCTTAAGGGACCTGTGCAGCTAGGGCCTGAGGGCATGGCTTGTGAGGGCACGAGGCCACCTGAATTACAGAGCCAACACTGGGTGCCTGACTCTGGTGGCTATAGAACCATCAGCAGGCAGCTGTGACTATGGCTCTGGGAGCAGCAGGAAAAGCTGGCAGTCTTTGCTAACCCAGAGTAATGGAAGCTCTAAAAACCACCATGTGATTTTGCCATGTATTGGATGCCAGAGGATGCATTTATCTAAGTTATTCTTATATCAACAAAGACTCAAGAGTCAGATGTTGGGTAAAAACTTAATAGATCCAGACTGGCAGAAGAATGATCAGCTGACCCTAACTGTTCATGATTCCCAGATCACAGAGACTCTCTCTAAGCCCCTCCCTATATCTTCCTGTCTCCCCTATCTGGGTCCTCCAAAACCTTTATGGCTAATTCTAGTCAGTCAGTCAAGCCCTATGATTTAAAGTAAACTTTATTTGTTCAGTGGGAACAAATATCCTTCAACAGTGGTCATTGAAACTAAAGGAATGAATGCATTCATTACCAAAGGAGGGCACTGACCTAAAGTTTGAAGCTTAGACAGCATAGGATCAGGGTTAGTAGAAAAAACAGGAGCTACTACAGAAGGAGAGAAAGCAAAGGCTGTTTCAGAAGCAGTGGGAAAAGATGTAGATAATCAGTAGCATTCAATGCTGCAGCAGCTAAGACCCACAGAAGTTCAACTATCAGAACAGACAACCAGAGACAAGAAGAAACATTAGTAGACTACAACCTTGTAAGCTGTTTTTTTAGACAAAGAATATAATTTCTATTGGCTTTTTCATAACGTGAGCATTGTAGTTGTAGATAGTACAACGAGAAAAGATGTTAAATGTCTCCAACCCTAACTCAATACTCACGATACAAGAAGGCTTGTTTGAAGGAAAGAAGGATCATCACTGATTCCAATAAAGCAGTCAGTGAAAGGAGAGTCACAGATGTATACAGGACAATGTAACGGAATACGTTTCAGAAATTGTCAGAAAAGGGGAATGATGGTGATGTAGGTGGATTAAAAATCTACGGCAATAGAAGAGTTAGCAGGACTGATTCGTAAAGCCAGAGATTTACGAGAGGCAGAAATACACAGCGGTTTCCACTGATTGTCACTGGAGCAGAAGGCAAAGCCCAAGTGCTGTGAACTGCAGTTCTGAATGGAAATGAGTAGGAGGGGTTCAGGTTAGCTGTTGTTGGGAATAAGCTAGAGAGTTAAGTAGGGGTGACGGAGAGGAATGATGTGCACACAAAGGCCAGTCTGAGGTTGAGAAATACCCACAAATAGCATTGTTCAAATTAAGCAGTATGATTCTAACAAATGACCCAATAAGGCAGAGTCTATTATTATGTTGAGCAATAAGAACTCACAGTGGATCACTGAGTTGGAAGTTAATCTTTGAAAGCACATCCAAAGTTCCTTTTTTAAATGCTCCAGACAGCATTTAAACGATGGTAGTTTATAGCTAGATGAACATAATTTTAACATTCAATCGGAAATTTATACTTTGTTTTTGAATGAAAATAAAGGGCTGAGTATCTCAAGGAATCCATACTATCAAGATGTCTAAATAAGATGTAGATACAAACAATTTAGAATCTTTAAGACCTAATTGTTGCTGGATACTTATTAACCAACAGCATCATGGTTTAATTTCACTAAACTAGAAATCTGGTAATAATTACCCAAATAACATTCATGTCAATTTGTTGAATGTTAACTGTATGCCAGAGTTAATGGAAAACACTGGGGTATCAGCATGAGCACATTAGATATGTTGCTTTTCAACAAACAACATAATGAAAAAAAGAAGATAAAGAGACATGATATGAGTGGGCTATGATGATTACAGTAAGGTCTGGAAACCGCAGTATTGGCATGTGCATGGTCCTGGGGACACCTGTGAGCCCAGCAGGGAGGAAATGTTCCCTAACAGTCACTGGATGCCATCTTTGCCTCAGGCACTGGGCTAAATAAAACAGACTCAGTGGTAGTAAGGCACCAGTGGTCTCGGGATTTTGAGGGTTGCAGACAGTGGTGGTGATGGTGATGGTGATGGAGCTGAAATTGTGGGAATGCAGAAGAGGCTTTCAGAGAAGTTGCTAACCGGCAGAAAACAGGAGCCATTGACATGCAGCATAGCTTCCTGTAGAAAAAAGGTCTGGGTCCTAAAGATTTAGCTCTGAACTGTCACAGCAACAATGTGAAAAAGCAAAGTAGAATTTTCAACGTGTGGTGAACTGCAAGAAACTAATGTTCCAAGCACACAGATTCCCAGAGAAGAATGGAGACTTGAGTCAGCTGTGTCTGTTGCCCATTTTACATACTTATAGACAGTTAGAAAAGCCTATGTGATCACACAGAGCAAAAAAAAAAAAAAAAAAAAAAAAAAAAAAAAAACCACTCATATTCTAATCAGATTCCCAGTGTGTACTAGTTGTTTCCTTAGAAATATTTTTAATTTACTTTAATCAAATTAGTCTGTTCTTCCCATTGTTTCTGAAGAGATCACACTCCTATACAGACAACCCTACCTCTGCCTGGCTCCTGAAGCGCTGCTCTGTGTCTTCTATCAGTACTTCTAAAGTTTCAAGTCTTACACCAACATTGCTGTTTTATTGTGTACAACACGGGATAAGGGGATTTAATTTCATTTTCCCACATGTGGTCATTTACCTTTTCTCTCAGCATCGCTGAAGAAATTATCTTTATTCCAGCGTGTTTTGGGGGCACATTTGCCAAAAATCAGACATTTATTGCTATGCAAGTTTATTTCTGGGTTCTCTGTTTTATTCAAGAAGAATAAACAATTAAAATATTACAACAGTAGAGAAAGTCATTTGACAAGAAGATAGTATACAAAACATGTAAAAGATATAAATATGCAACCACCCAAATTCCAAATGTTTTAATCAGTAAATAGGCAAGGGAACTGAGGAGGCCATCCTCAAAAGATGAAGTGAAAATGCCTAGTGGATATATCTTCTACACCCTTTACTAACAGCAAAATGCAAATTAAAACCACACTGAGAACCTTTCAGCCTCAGGCAAAGTGGCGAGAAATAAAACTGTCAACACTTTAGGATGTAGGGAGAGAAACCCCAATCCACTTTTGGGTAGCGAAGTACACTAGACACTCATAATGAATTCTACACAGACGTATACTCAGCTGAGGTTTCCAAAACACAGGAATAGATATTTAAAAAATGTGGCAAATGCACACAATAGAATTAATCCAGTCTTAAAGAAGAATCAAGCCATGGTGTATGACAGAAAATGAATGGAAATGGGGTCATTATGTTAAGGAAAATTAGCCCAACACAGACAACTAAGTGTCTCACCGTTACTCACACACATGGAATCTAAGACGAGAAATTCACTGAGAGAGAAATCTACTGGGAATGTGGAATAAAAAAAAAAAGAGAGAAAATGTAAGGAATTAAGAAAGGATTATGAAAGACTGAGTAGTGATGCACGCCTTTGATGCCAGCATTTGTGAAGCAGAGCAGGCAGATAGTTCTAAGTCAGCCTGGTCCAAGTAATGAATTTCAGAGCAGCCAGCACTACATAGTGAGACCCTGTGTCAAAACAAACAAACTAATAAACAAAGGAAAGGGTAGTAGAAGAGATGAATATGATCAAAGTATGCTTCATGCTTCTATGAAAACCACTGCTTTCTACAATTAACGTATGCTCATTACATAAATAAATTAGGAATATAAGTAAAACCACAGTATCAAGATGTAATAAAAGCCTAAATTATAGGGGAAAGAAAAATAACAAGATAGTTAAATGTGATAAAGATTTAAGATAGCTTATTTATTAAAAGGAACCTATCAGGGCTATAACTATTATCTACAAGGTTAAAAAGTAATAAGGTTTCTGACAGTGACAGAGACAGAGACTGAACTCAAGAGGAAGCTCCTTAAAGGGTTTGTTTATACTTGACTACATTGACAATGGCCTCCATTTATAATTAAATAATCCTCTCGTTTTAAAATTTTCAAGTTCTGGGTTTTTTCTGCTTTGTTTTAGCAGGCTTCCAAATCCGTGAGTTTTCCATGACCCAGCCCATCCTGGAGTTCAGAAGCAGGACCAGGGCATGATTATTTTCTTCATTAAAGTAACTAACAAATTGTGCATGAACAGAAATTATGGCAATGTGATCGACATAGCAACAAAGTAATTAAAAAGAGATCATTAGCTAATGTATACTTTAGGTGAGAGGAGAATGAACTCCTAAAACATAGCGCAATAAGCCACCGCTGAAGCTAAAGAAGCAACACAATTCTGTAAATAATAAATAACCCCAGAGTTCTCAGGGGCAGCCAAGCAGCAGACCGTGGCTGAAAGTAATTATTATAAATCATGTGAAGAGGACCCAGAAATAAAAAAGCAATTATGACATTTGCCCATGTATTGGATGGAGCCCCCATGTCCAAGAGTGGATGGCATGGGTAAAAGAGCTTTTAAATTGTCTCTAGAAATTTTCACACCAAGCAAAAGAAGTTGGCGGGAAGTTTCTATGAGCCCGTGAGAAAGAAGGTGGCTGATCCACTTACTGACTAGTGTCTACCCATCTCTAAGGTAGAGTTACCAAGCAGAGGACAGTCTTGCTCAGCAAAGACACCATTAACCTAAATAAATAGTTCGTTTAGTGTCTAATTTTGTTTATTCTTGTTTTCTATAACACATTTCAAATAAAGTGAAGATAGCTGAATTCTTGGTGATGCTACACAGTCTGAGATGTCCATTTTCCTTTCCCAGCCCAGCAAATCATCCTCAGAAACTCCCCCAAGCCAGTCCACCATCCATAGCTCCACTCCAAAGTCTTACATCATCTTGTGTTTTCCTTAGCTCACTTTTTAAGACCATCTATCCTTCCAATTAGAGTTTCTTATCTGATCCCTGTGTATTTTTTCAAGATTTACTGATCTAAATGTTTAATTTCTCCAATTATATGATGTCAAAGACTACTAGTGATCAGCTATCTTCACTTCCCACACTTATTAAATAGCTTTTCATGGTTGGAATAATGAGATATAAATAAAATTCTACCACCTAAATGCATGTTGGAGTACTTTACAGAACTCACTGGAATATGTAGCAATTGAATATATGTATGGGGCTTTATGGCTTTCCTTGAAGTTCAAAGTCAAAATCAATCACTTAAACATATCACCAATATAGCAGCCATTAGGCTTAGAAGTTTATTGAGACCTTCAAGTCCAGATTGAGATGAGTTTTAATTATCATATATATATATATATATATATATATACATATATATATATAGGGTTTCGAAGGCACAGCAAAAAGAATAAACTTAAATACATATTACACATTAATTGTATATTTATATAAGCAAAAATATAGCTTTACATGTTAAAATAATACTTTAGATGGACATACTTTAGAGAAAACTGTATTATTAAAATTACTTTCATTTTTTCCACTTTAATAATGTGGCTACTAGAAAATTTTGAGCAGCAGAAGTGGCCCACATTACAATTCAACTGAGCACATCTGTAGACCCTATTAGAGTATAGTCCTCTGACTAGTGTAGTGCCTCAAGAGGGTCTTTTGAAAATAAAGAATATTAGATGCTCAGCCAGGGGTACTATGTCACAATTGGCTTGCAGGATGTTCCACCTTCATATTCCTATGACAGCTGAAGAAAAGTGTCCTTCACAATAGTAAAGTGTCAATGTAGACATTGGTCCTTCTCCATGTCTTTGAAATCATGGCCATTCAACACCCATGGTATGTCTTTATTTGAGAGTATAGTTAACACATAGTGAAATTTAACTTCAGTGAACGATACTCCTTTCTTACTTCTACAATTGCTTTCCCATATCAAATTGACAACGAGCACAGATGCACATTTGTTTTCGTTTCATTGTGAGTTGAGAAATTGATATGTTTCATACATGACAAGTGACAGGAGACTGTGGCCAGCTGAATAACAACACATGCTTTTCATGAAGACGACATTTCTCTTCCTGAAACTAAAAGGAAAACCATTTTAAGACTGAAAACAATTTCCTGGGGAAGTCCAGCAGTGCTTGCGAGGTTTAATTGCCAGCCAGCTCTCCTTTGAGAGCTGAGTGGATGAAGGTCATTGTTAAACATTGCAGGCAGACTGGTGTGGCTGCCTTTGTCTGCATTGCAATTTGCAGCTTAGGAATGGAGCGACACCAGGCAGGCACCTTTCTCTTCTCTTTCCTGTCTGGGTATTGCTGTTGCTAACAGTTGTTTTTATTTGGTTCGCAATTCTGCCACTGCTTGTGGATGATGAGTCTACTGGTTCCTAAAGCAAGCAGAATACTGAATCACTAAAGAGAGAGCTGGCCTAATTATAGCCAAATAATCTCACCTGTGATTGCCTCTGATTAGGTGTAGGCTGCTCTGCACACCACAGGGGGCTGCCGATTATCACTGAAATACAAAGTGCCCACTGACTACCACAAGGACCAGAATTTGCAGAACTTGAAATACTGCCTTGGCACACTATACTTTTGTTGTAAAGATGTATATCAATGTTTTTTTATTTCCAATAGCTTAAACTAAGTATTATTAACTGATGCTTACTGGTGAATTATCTCATTTTAAAAAATAAATACAAATCAACTAATAAGTACTCACCCACATATCTTCACAGTATTGTAATTAAGCTTCATTTGCATATGAGTACTAATTTTTTAATATACTAATAGCAAAGGGTAAGTAACTTTTAATATAAGTGTAAGTCTGTGATGTTCCAGTGTTAGGAATCACAGTAATGTGGGCCCAGGGAGCTAGGTACTAAGTTTTGTTTTTGAGTCTTTCAGGAGAATGCACCAGTTTTATAAAACTAAACTCTCAAGAAAGCTTATTTTAATTTTTTATTTTTGAGTGATGTGGGTTAGACAGCATAGTGAAGCATGACAGAACATATTTTAAAAGTGACTTGCAAAGGGAAAAGGAAATAGGTAAGAAAAAAAGTGCATTAACTCAGACCATGGTCCATGTAAGAGTTGACCCTGGAAGGACTGCTTGATCAAGCCATCTTATAATGGCTTGCTTGGAGACTTACACATACACACACACACACACACACACACACACACACACACACACGCAGACCCTGAGGAACAGAGTGTGAACATGACTGATGTGAGAGTGGAAATAAGGTTGTTGAAAAATCCAAAGAAGAATGTGGGTTGGGAAGAAGTGTGAGAAAGAAACAACACAATCACATTTTCTTCAGTAATACTACAACGAAATCTAATTCTTTATGAGTTAATAAAATAAATAAATAAGAATTGTGTTTAATGACTTTCACATTGGATTTTTATCAATTCAATTTCAAAATGACACCTGAAATGATAAGAAGCTGCTCAACCCTATGATTATCTAAGATACCTGTTGAACCACAGTGAGAGCCCACTAAATAGTCAGCAATTTCATTACTAAACATATTCTTAGTAAAATTTAAAGTTCTATGATAAAAGATACCTACCAGAATATTGCTAGGCCTCAAACCAGACAATGAATAAATGCTCCTCAACAGAAGAATGGATAAATATATTGTAGTATTCCTGTATCACAATCATGCAGAGTAGGAATGGGCAAATAATTTTATTACTGGTTCTTACCCTAAAAAAGACTTTTGAACTTAAAGATTTTAAAATACCAGCAATAAAAATGAACAAGAATGACAGCTTCAAAGAATGTATAACTAGGGATTGTACTCAACCTGTAAACCCTGAGTCCCTGCTGTTTGGGCTTTCATGGAAAGTTCTTCAACTCTTACTGAAGGAAGAAGGATCAAGTGACAGTTCCCAGAAAGGGTATGCATGTATCATCAAACCTTGTGGTGAAGAAAAAGAGTTACATCCACAAAACATACCTGCCACATAAAACAGACACAGTTGACCTGTGGTCTTAGAAGTCTCTCTGGTGGTCACATCCTTCCAGTGATTTGGTTGGAAAAAAAAGGTGAAACAATGTTTTGAACAGCTCCTGTGTGTCATATCTGTCTTCAGAATGTCCTCATGGGGTGTGCTTTTATAACATGTAAACATGCAAGACTTAAAAAGGCGGTAAACAAGAAAACACAATCCAACTCATTAGTATTTCCCTCTTTGATGGGGCATACAAAAAAAGATCAGGGGAGGTGGAGTTTCTAAGGTATTCAGAGTTCAAGAAACACTTCATCCTCATCACTATGGTTACTAGTGTGGGTTTTATTTTCCAGTCACCATGTTCCTTCCATTCAACGTCACTACATGCAGTACAGAGAGTTTTCTCTCAACACTGTAAACCCTAGGGACTAGGTGGAATTTTCTTTATTCCTGATTGAAATTGCTACCTTCTCATATTGGCTTTATCCATTTTTGAATAGTAACACAATATATCAAAGATGGAGAAATGTATTTTTAAAAGAAATAGAAGTTCATTATGTTCATGGTTCTGGAAACTAGGAAGAGCAAGAGCTTAATGTGGCCACTTACTCCAGCATCTGGTAAGGCCCATTGCTGCATCAGAACATGGAAAAGGGTAGACCACGGCCAGACCATCAGAGCCTGTGAGCTATCCAGATTCCTCGTTTAAAAATAACACTGCTATCATTGTGGGGCTACACTGGTGTGATGGCTTCATTTAATCCGTTATTTCCCCAAGTTGTCTCCCACCTCCCATGCTAAAACATGGATTTGGGGATTAAGTTTCAAATCTGTGAACTCCAGGGAGAGTTGTTCAAACTTTATGATACAGCCACTAGTACGAATCAATACCATGGTCTGTGCTTTAACGTAGAGTGACAGACAATTCAACAAATTTTTTCACCTCCACGGTGCAAACAAGGTATAGGTTGTAACAGTGTATTTGTGGTCAAATGCTAATTACCTTGTGGCTTTTGACTTGTCTGATCTCATCATCTCCTGTAAACATACCTGCGTGTATATTCTATTCTGATCTTCTTTCAACTCTGAAAATAATAAGACATTCCTTCTTAAAGGCCCTTTCCTAGATACTTTCTCAGGATTGCCTTTTCTCTGGCCATTTCTACGACTGGGCCCTTTATCTTCTTCAATCGTTCCTAAAGTTCTATTATTCCAAAGAGGAAGATCTAGTGAAGCCTACTGTAATAACTGTATTTGAATTTTTTGTCTTCTTCAGTAGTTTTGATGACTCTGATTTTTAATAGTTAATTTATTGCATTAGAACACACCATATATTTATTTTTGACTGCCATTGTTTATTAAGTGTTATTTCCAGCTGGCAAATGCATTTCTCAGGAGCAATGATTGGTGACTGATTGATTGAACAGTGATACACAAAGCATTTCCATATCAGTACTTTTGAGAGGTCTTACAAATAGGAGTTGGAGGGATAGATAGCTCAGGCTGTAAAATGCTTGTTGTTGCAAGCATGAGGATCTGAGGCTGATCCCTGCAGCAGGGTAAAAGTGCTAGGCATAGAGGCTAGGGAGTAAGACACAGGAATAAGACATGGTGAGCACCAGATTCATGGAGAGATTCTATATCACAAAACAAGGTGCAAGCAAATGAGGAAGACATCCAATGTCAACCTCTATCTTCTACACATAAGTATACACTTGCACCTGCACACAAAAGTGCACACACACAAAGGAAGTTTCAGTAAATAGTATTGAGTGAATGAATAAGTGGTGTTCTGCTCATATACATAACAATATTTTTGTATCATTGGAATTTGCTCCATTCCACCAAAGTGTTTATAATACTCTGGTCTTCATTATGCCTGACTTCCTGGTTTCAATTTTATATCCATGATCAGGAACCCAATTTCCTTCCTTTCTATGTCCTCTTGGTTTAAGTATTTTGAAGACCAAGACCTGGAAACACATTCTTTTTCAAGAGTTAAAGTGTTCAGCCTTTAATCAAGCTTTTACTGATTGGAAAGAGGATGATGAAATTAAAAAAAAAGCAGTTGTAATTTATCCTGCCACCCATAAACATCTCTTTATTCTTAAGAGCACTGGGGTTGGAAGTGCTGAGAATAGAGTTCAGAGGTTGAAGTAATAGGGGGCGGCGGGGCTGCATCCCCGGTACCCGGCCACCCCCACGGCTAGCTTTACCCAAAATAATTACACGGACACTGTATTCTTTTAAACACTGCTTGGCCCATTCTCTTCTAGGCTAATTCTCACATATTAATTTAGCCCATTTCTAATCATCTGTGTGTAGCACCCCAAGGTGCGCTTACCGGGGAGATTCTAGCCTATGTCCATCCTGGGTCGGACCTTCATCGCGTGTGTCTGCCAGGGAGCAGGGCATGGCGTCTCTGCTGAGGCGTCTGCTCCAGGGAGCAGAGCTGTGGAGTCTCTGACCTCACTTCCTCTTCCTCCCAGCGTTCTGTTCTGTTTACTCCTCCCACCTATCCTCTAACCAATAAAATGGGCCAGGGCAGTGCCTTTATTAGCCAATGACCTTCCTCCATCATTTCCCCTTTTTCAGTTTAAACAACAAAAAAAAAGGCTTTAACATAGCAAAATTACATATAACAAAACAGTTATCAAGTAAAAGTTACAATAATCTTTATCATAACTAAGGAAAACTATAACTATAACTAACTATTCTTAACTCCATCAAAGACTCCAGAAAGATATAATATTACCTAAGTAAACAAGAACTAAGAAACTTCAAACTCTAGAAATGACAAAGACATCTCGCTGCCTGGACAGTCACCCAAAGTTCTTTTGTACCGTTGGGGCATCCATCTTCAGCCTTCAGGCCCATGGTATCCAGCAGACATTTCCATAAAGCAGGAAAATTCAAAGTCAGTTCAGTCACTATCTGTTGTGTCCTGCAGAATGTCTCGCAGACTCTTTCATGAATCAGGAACCCCGAAAGATCATCTCACCTTAGGCAAGTTCAGTAGTCCCCTCTCTGCCGGTTCTCTGTGTCCAGTTTATGCAATAGTCCAGGCAAGAGCAGTTTCTTGCCCAAATGGCTATCAAACTCCATAAGGTGCCTCTTCGATGCCCATCTTACTCTTGAAGTAGATTGGTGCTGCCAGGAGCAGAGTGTCTCATTGTCATGAAAAGTCCTCAGTTATTAAAAACATTAAATGTCCTATTCTGTAATCTTTGAAAGACATGAAGAATGTCTATCTAAAATATATCTCTATATATCTAGAAAATCTAACTAACATGACTACAAGCTTTACTATTATCGATGATTATCCATTAACCTATATTTCTTAATTATACAGTACATATTTAAATGAACTACACAATCACAATACCTTAATCAAAATCAGAAACACTTATACATATAACAAAATTGACCTTAAATCTCTATCAATAAAGCAAAATCTATACTAATGCAAATTATTCATACCTATATCATATCCCCCTTTAAATGTAAAAGAACATTTATAAACCATATTTGGGAATATGGGCGCAGTTTTTTCTCTCCAAACTGCTTCCTGCTGAATGGGGGCGTCGTTAATTAGGTCTTTCATGGTATAACCTGTGTGCTAGTTTCATCTCAGTTGGCAGTTGAGCGAAGAAATTTTTTGAAGGCGTGCACAGGAACCATTCAGGAGGACGTGGTCCATCATACCAAATCGGAATAGAAGTGAACAGCGTCTCATCCTCTGTGAAAACAAAATAAGAAACTCCTTTCCAAAGTATCATGTCCTTAGATCCAAATTTCAAAGTCAAGGCATAAAAATATCTATGTTGGATTAGTTCAGCAGCATTTATAAATAAATATCTTTTAGCAGCTGTTGCTCCTTCCTCAGCATTCAAACAATTCAAAGAGAACATAATAGCATACAGTATCAAGATTCTCTGTGTATTTTCCATCTTTGTTCGTTTTATTTTAACCTCTATTTTGTTTATTTTTACTTTTAACTTTTTGCTTTTTGAGATAGGTTCTCTGTATCTTTGACCTGAAGTAACTCTGTAGACCAGGCTGTCTTTGAACTCTCAGAGATCCGCCTGTCTCTGCCTCCCAGGCATTGGGATTAAAGGTGTTTGCTACCACACCTTGAAGTCATAAAGATCTGTTTGTCTCTGCCTTCTAGGCACTGGGATTAAAGGCGTGTGCTACCACACACAACAACTCCCTTTCTTTTTTTTTTTTTAACTTTAAGAACTTTAAATTTTAGTCTGCATATATTTTTAACACACTTCAAACCATTTAGAAATTTTCTTTGTCTTTGAAGCTCTCTTTACTGTATATCTCTCTTTTTTTGACCACACGAGCCTTTAAATTACTGAGCAATATGGGTAGGATTAAAGGCGTGGCTTTGCCAGCTAGATCCAGTCCATTTCTTAGCTTTCCAGCCTCATGGCTGAGGTACTGGCTGTAGCCACCTTTACTGCGACAACTCTATGGCATTTCAAGGTTCCTGCCAGCAAGCGAGCTTCAGCAGCCTTTGCTTGCAAACCGCACGAACCGCCTGTGTAAAAGAGTCAAAGTTTGCCCTGGCAGGACAGCCCAGAAAGCTGGCATTTTTAAACGGCGCAGCTTTTTTCCTGCTACGGCTGAAAACTGAAAAGCATGCGTTCAGCTTTTCGTCAACACCATTTAAGTGTTTCGTGGCAGGACCTCTTAATGAGCTGCAGTTTTTGCAGCTAAAGCTGAGTCAGGAAGCCTCTCTTAGATGAAGCGCTTGCTTGCCTCTAACAAGCAGAGCAGACCTGAGAACACAGCGAGTCTAGTTGCCATCAAACAAATCATAGCACTTTACTCCAAATGCTCTATTCAAAAGCTCTGTCTCCCGCAGGAGCCAGACAGAGATCGCAATGGCGGCACAGCCCCATGAAGTCGCACTTTAAAATGACACAGTGTTTTTTTCTGCTACTGTTGCCAAATCAGGAAATCTCTCTACAGCACACCACCAACAAACAGCAAAAATCTGTGTTAAACTCTCGTTCCCTTATTTTTAAGTGTTCTCAGGTTTTTTAAGTGGGTTTAGTCCATCACGTTGGGGCGCCATATGAAGTAATAGGGGGCGGCGGGGCTGCGTCCCAGGCACCCGGCCGCCCCCACGGCTAGCTTTACCCAAAATAATTACACGGACACTGTATTCTTTTAAACACTGCTTGGCCCATTCTCTTCTAGGCTAATTCTCACATATTAATTTAGCCCATTTCTAATCATCTGTGTGTAGCACCCCAAGGTGCGCTTACCGGGGAGATTCTAGCCTATGTCCATCCTGGGTCGGACCTTCATCGCGTGTGTCTGCCAGGGAGCAGGGCATGGCGTCTCTGCTGAGGCGTCTGCTCCAGGGAGCAGAGCTGTGAAGTCTCTGACCTCACTTCCTCTTCCTCCCAGCGTTCTGTTCTGTTTACTCCTCCCACCTATCCTCTAACCAATAAAATGGGCCAGGGCAGTGCCTTTATTAGCCAATGACCTTCCTCCATCAAGAGGTCTCTGCTTTGAGCTGACATTTCTGTGTCTTTATAATTGCGGCATTTGATGTCACACTTATGTGTAAGAGTCAGCCTTTATGCTTTATTCCAACTGTGCTTTTAATGTTAATATATTGTGCTTTATGATGCTGCATGTTTTCAAATTATTTATCACACCATCAGATAATGTATATCAGTTTTTGAACTTCTTTTACAAGGTCATGTTCAAACAATTGCTTGCTTATATCAGTACAATACTAATGTGCTTAATAGTTGGAAGTGAGCAGCAGATAGTCACTTAGAACAGGTCTACAGTACTTCAAATGCTTTGTCCTCACTAAGATAAAGAACCAAATCCTATTGTTGATAAATGGAACAATAAAAAATTCTACTTCAATGTGTATTTGTCTCTAGTGTCACAACATCAAACACATGTACTAATGTTGCTGGACTTCATTGAGACATATTTTGATGTTTATTAACATCAACGAGAAGGTTCATCCTCAGTTGGAGAGAAGAGCAAATGAATGACAAGGAAAATGCCCTAGAAATGCAATGTAAGCTAATTCAAATGTCTAGGTCACTATGCATAGATGTTAATAGTAGTTGCATAAAAATCATGACATTTTATTAAGGGTTGTTTCCATTAGAATTGTAAATGACATGAAGTTTTGTCCATTAAACATACCTGAAAGATTAATTCATGAAGCACACTAACTTTTAGTGGAAATTTTTAACTTTTTAAAATTAGAAATGATCACATACATTTATTTATGAGGAAGTGATTAAATATAACTTCCTCTAGAAAGTTCTAAAAAAGGACCTCAGAACCTACTTTCACCATTAATAGCATTGTTATATTATGTTGAAGTGTCCAGGTGCATCTTACGTACAACTGAGAATGAAAGAGTAGAGATCTCCTCTGCTAAGGATCAGAGCATACTTCAAACACAGTGGTCCAATGACCAATTGATTTGACCTTGTTACTTAACTTATCTTCAGCTCAGTCTCCATATCTACACACTGAGAATAATCATAACAACACCCATTGGATAAGATTATTGTGAGGATTAAGTATAAGCAAAGTGCGTAGAACAATGTCTAACGTTCATGTTCAAAATGTGAAAGTTATTATTGCTATTATGTTCTCCCAAATGAACTTAGTAAATGTAGCTCCATAAAGAGAGGGTTGTGTTTCTGCAGTCTGATGAATTGCATTTTGACTTTTTGTTAACAGCAACTCATTCTTCTACTTTACTGAACTTTCTTAAGACTTCATGCTCGCCTTTTAATATCCATTCTAATTCTGTGAGCTCTGCAATATTCAGTTCTGAGCTACACCTCTTCTGTGTCTTTACCAAGCTCAGGTAAAAAATAGAATAAAAACATAATACTATTCATATTTTATAAGTTTAACTTTATAAATTTAATTGATACCCAACCAAAAATGAGCTCTCTGTAGACTGAGTTGTTCCATACATTAAAAATCTTTAAACTGTTCTTTCATAGAGTCAATATAACATCAATCATGATACATTTTAAATGATAGAACTTTCTATACATTTTTCTGAATCCTCTGCTTCTTTCCTTAAAATTCTAAGTTTCTTGTTTCTTTGGTCTGTGACTCATTTACCTTTGTTATTATTCATTTAACCTATGGTATAGACCAAACTGTCTTAGCCAAGTTGTTCTCTGTAGAAGATTTCTGAATTGACAGTATGATAAAATTACTCAAGTTACAAGTGCCTATATCATGACTTAAATAAATAATGCTTCCACTGAGTAACAGGGTTGTTGTTTTGGTGCCCTGTAGAACTTCTAGAAGCCACCACTGAAATCAGTGAATGCCAATGAGATCTAGGTCATACTCACATCTTTTTAATTTTTCAACATCCCATGATTTCCACCTTGCTCGCTGCCTTCTTCTACCTCATATTTACTGCTGTGACCCTTAATTAAACCATGTTTGTAAAGCATATTAACCTCTTCCAGATAGAGATGGTATGGTGTTGAACTCTCTATATGGCAAATGACATCTCTTTACTCTTCTTTGTTTTTAATGTAAATTTCAAGATACTCTAAACTGGAGGCAACAAAGCAATACATAATCTGAGGTAAAAGAAAAATATAACACATTTTTACAGTGAGGTCCTAGAAGATTTCAGGAATGTGTTTTCTTTTAAAGCATATATTCCCACAGTTTTTCTTTCTAATGCACAATGGAAAAAAGTTGAAAACTAATTCCAACACTGATGATTACTAAGAATATCACTATCTCACTTAACTATGAGGGACAAATGGAATGACTTATCTTTTAAGTCTTAGTTTATTCAACTGTAAATCCTGGAGCCAAAATAATTGATGCCACACTTACCTTTAAGTTCTTCCCACAATGAAGTTTTTGCTAAGCAAAGTAAAAAAGGAAACATATATTTGAATAAGGAGACAGCATGAGGGAATCTTTGCTATCTATGCATCTGACTAAGTAGTAATACCAAGAATACATAAAGGATTCAAACACTTAATAACTGAAAAACAAAAGCATCCAGTCAATAAATGAACTAATAAAATAAGCATCATCTTCAATGATGAAGTAAAATATGACTGATAAATACATGAAAATTTTTGACATCATTACACATGAGGGAAATTCAAATTAAGATAGCATTGAAATTCCATCTTGCCCTTAGTCAATCAATATGGTTATCTTTAGGAAATCAACAACAAATGTTGGCAGGGATGCTGTGAAAAAGGACTCCTAGTGGGAATGTGGGCTTTTATAGCCACCATGGAAATCAGCATGAATGTTGCACAAAAAATCCCTAAAAATAGGAGTACCATATGGCCCAATAGGGTATGTACCCAATATACTACAGAGATACTTGCCCATCTGTTTCTTATAAGACTATTAACAATAGCCTAATTATGGGGTCAATCTAAATGTACACCAGCAGAAGAACAGATAATGAAAATGTGGTATATATACACACTGGAGTTTTATTTGCCCATAAAGAGCAAAATCATACCCTTTACAGGAAAATAATTATTTCTTCAGATTATCCATTAAGCAAAATAAATTAGACTCAGAAGACAAATGTGAAATGCACTCTTATTTATGAATCCTAGATTTTAAATTGTATTTATTGAATCATGTATTTTTTTATACGTGTGTACATTTTGTCTGTAAATATGTCTATGTATCTGTAGAGAGTAGATGATAGTGTTGGGTGCCCTGAACCTGAAGTTATAGATGGTTGTGAGATGTCATATGGGTACAGGAAATTGAACTCTGGGCCACTTAAAAAAAAGCTCATGATCTTAACCCCGACATTGTCATCCCTGTCTCTGTATCTTAGAGTTTATGTTGACACATCAAATTGTATACATATATATAGTGTATACAAACAGAAGCTACATTGCCTGGGAGAATGATGGGGAATTATGAGTGGGACAGGTATGAGCAAAGAAAGGTGAAGTGTCAATATGGTCAAAGTACATGACAGACCTATGTGAAAATGATGTTTATGATACACTTACCCAGCTGACAGTGTAATTTCTTATAGGCATATTTATACACTACATTGAATATGCTGCTACAATTCTAATTGGAAGTGTCTTAAAAATTAGGATGACAGCAGGGTGGTGGTGGTGCACACCTATAATTCCAGCACCCTGGAGACGGAGGCAGGTTAATCTCTGTGAGTTCAATGTCAACCTGGTCTACAAAAGCTAGTTCCAGGACAGGCTCCAAAGCTCCAGAGAAACCCTGTCTCGATAAACAAAAACAAAAACAGAAAAATTAGGATGACAAACAAGTTAATGATTTAAATATAAGTGGCTGTAAGGTAGGATTACACAATTTAACTGAGTGTCTTTGATAGTATCTACTCTGCATGTCCTTCTGTTTCCTCTTTGCATAGGCACCTCCCAGTTGGTTATGGAGCTCAGCCTTCTTGCCACTGTCGTGAATAACTAAGTCACTCTGTGCTCTACATTTTCTCATTCTCTACTTAAGTTGCAAGTTCACTGCAGAAAGGTGCTACACTTTGTGCCTCTTTAAAACCCACAGAGAGACAACGTATCTAATCATCAGTGACCGTGATTATACAGTCCTCATGGGGTTTCTATAAAGAAAGTTAGCCCTCTGTTATCTGTGGAATCTGCAAACAGAGATTAAGCAAATTGTGCATTAAAATATTCTAAAAATATGCCTGTGCTGGGCATGTGTAGATATTTTACTATTGTCATTATTAGCAAATAATGTGATACAATAACTATTTAATACTATATTTGTATTAGGTATTATAAGTGATCTCAAAATTATTTAAAGTATAAGAGGGTTGTATAGGTCACCACAAATACTGTACAAGTTTGTAGAAGATACGTGAACATTCATGTGTGTTTGTGTCTGTGGGGTTCCAGTGGATACTGATGTATCATTTTTCTTTGGCTATTGAGGAAGCTGATCCCTATATCAGCAGCAAGACCATGAAAATTAAATTTGGACAGTTAAACATGCTTATTTAGCATACAAAAATAATAATTAACAAGGGTCTCAAGTTTGATTTCCAAGTATGAGGTCTCTACACTCAATTTCCATGATTAGAAAATTGTGATTATTATTTAGGTATGTCTTAAGATTTAAATCATATACTATAACACTTAAAGATACATGGTATATGGTAACTCTTATCATCATTATTAGTCTTTGACGAGCACATAGAGCTGGGTTTTTGGGGAACTCCATAAATATTTAGATTCTTAGGATCCATCACCAAGAAACTGTCTCTGGTAAGCCTTGGAACTTACTTTGAGAAAGGGTGTCTGAAGGGTACATTGTTGATAACTCATCCATAATGTTACAAGACTTCCCAAAGACATTCCTCACTAGAATTTCCAGCAATTGATTCCTTACCCAATATTAAAATATACTGAAGCTGGGTATATTAGAAGTTTGGTAGTTTGTTTGAAAAACCTGGAAGCTATTAGTTTGAAAAACAAGAATGAAAAACCACCTAGTGTAATTTTTCTGACTAGAGAAAATAATTGCTTTCTCACAGTTTGAAAATTACATGAACGAGTTTTTTAGCCCTCATAGTACAACTGCCATTTCCAATTTCAAAGTAAGTCTAAGGCCTCAGGTTAGCAACATAATCATTGAACTTCAACATTTGAGAGAATTATTCTTAGGGCAAGGCTGACTTTGGATTTCATTTTATTCTTTTGCCAATTGGCAATATCACTTACAATTGATATTAAAACTGCTGTCAGTAAAATGTTTTAACCAATGCTTTTCTTATATATTGTCCTTTAGCTCGGCATTCTAGCACTGCTGAATTTTGAAAATAAAGCACAGGAGATTAAGGGCACCAAGGTGGAAACATTGAGAATTGGTAGCAGGTTTCTCTTAGTGTTTATTTTCAAACTCTAGAATTACTCTTATTTCTTTAACTTGTTGCTTCGTTTTTGAAGTACACTTAAAAATAAATCTAAGCCATTGTTAGAAATGCTAATTGAAGACAAATTTATTTTATTCTTTCATTATACATTGTGATACTAGTTTGTGTGACATAAGAGATCAAAATAATGGTATTTTAAGAACATGAATTTGCTTTCTCTTCCCATAACCATCTCAATTGGTTATATAGCACTAACAAGAGGCCTCACAATCTTAAAAAGTCCTACAAAACATAGAGTTCCACATTGCTTTTGTCTTGTTGCTTTGTCACGCTAAATATATAACCTATAAATTGCTATTTAGAATGGATGCACCTACTTCTATGGAATATGACAACATTTGTTTCACTCAGTTGGTATCAAACACAAATTCTATAATACACAGGCAATACCAAAATACACAGCACATCGTGTAAGTAGTAATTGCAGAGTAGGATTTGAAGGTCATATAGTGTTGCTGCTATCATAACTAGAAGTGAAACTCCTAGGACTGAAATCATTCCTTTGTCTGAAATATTAACCTCTACTTCCAGTGAAGAAAGGCAGGCTGCAAATTTGAAAGATTATAGAACATGATCCAATTAATTTTATTCCAAAGATACAAGGATAGTTCAACATAAGCAAGTAATTAATTGTTATACCACACAGGTAGAAACTTAAGGGCAGAAACTACATGTTCATTTGAATTTATGCAGAAAAGGACTTATAACAAGTCCAAAATCTTTTCCTGATATAAAGCTTTGAACTTCAACATTTGAGAGAATTATTCTCAGGGCAAGGCTGACTCCTATACATACAGATATATAGGGGGAGAG
Organism: Microtus oregoni; assembly: GCF_018167655.1. Taxonomy (NCBI): domain Eukaryota; kingdom Metazoa; phylum Chordata; class Mammalia; order Rodentia; family Cricetidae; genus Microtus; species Microtus oregoni. Next base: position 36,665,974 of record NW_024543070.1, on the reverse strand, counting down.
AGTATATATATATATATATATATATATATATATATATATATATCCTAAGCCAGCATTATTCCAAATAGTGAAAACTGAAAGTATTTCCCTGAAATCAGGAATGATGAGAATTTTTCTATACTCTCTACTCTTGTTAAGTGTTCTGTTGGCATTCTTAGCAAGATAAAGGAATATAAAGGGGAGAGACAGGAGAAGTTAAATAATCATGACTACATATGATATGATGACTTAAAACACCACAAAAGCTCTACAAGAAAACTCTCAGACTGAAAGAACACTTTTAGTAAAACTGCAGGACACAAAAATAAAACTAGCAGCTTTTCTATATACCAGTTACAAACTTGCCATGAAAAAAATCAGAAATGCCATCTACATCAGCTCTGAAAAGAAGGAAAAAAAAAAGAAAGGAAGGAGAACCCCTAGGAATAGACCTGACCACATGCAGTCTTCAACATACAGAAGAAAATGATGAAGACTCTAGAAGACAAAAACAAACAAACAAACAAAACCCCACTCCCCCTACTCTGGGATTTGTCAGAATTAGTTCGGTGAATGCAACCTACAGGCTCAAGAGAATCTCATCAAAATCCCAGGGACTTTCTTCACATAACCAGTGAAACAAACTGTAAAATTCTGCAGGAGACCTTAGAATGCCAAAACAATTCTAAGCAGAAAGAACAGAGCTTGAGGAATCAAAATACTGTATTCAAGATTATACTCACAAGATCAGGTCAATAGACTAATGGAAATGGGTTAGGGCATCCAGGATTTTATCCACAAGGCTATAGCTATAGAATCTTTGTTAATAACATGTGTTGGAACAACAACAACAAAAACAATCAAACAGAAACAACAACAGTGTAAAACAAACAAATAAAATCCAGACTTCTTGACAAGTGGTCAGGGTGTGCTAGATACCCACCAGAAAAACAATAAAACTACACCTGTATTTCTTACCTTAAGCAAAACATGATCACTTTAACATGGATCAAAGATTTTAATAATTTTAGAACTAAAATTAAAAGTTCCAGAAGAAAACATAGGTAAAACTGTTTAAAAGGTGGGCAAGAGCAAGGGATTTCTGAAAAGTCACCACTGGGTCAAGAATGTTTACCAAGCATTGATAAATATTATTACTTAAATTTAAAAGGTTTCTGCACAGCTAAGAAATCCACTAACAGGATAATGAAGAAGCTGCAGAAGGGAAAGGTATTTGCCAACTATTAATAGGCAGGTCACTGTTATCTTCAGTCTAAGGAAGTACTAGGGTTTCTGATGCCCTCTTCACCTCTATAGGTACCCATAAACATGTGCTCATATACATACAGACAGACACATACATATACATATAAATTAAAATCCATAAACACATATGTAGATAACTGTGTGCTTGATGAAATTCATATGCCATAAATGCAGAAGAAATATATATATTTTGATAGAGGAAGAGAACCAGTAAGTGGGGGTGTAAGGAAGTGAAGTTTTGTGGAGGTAAGAAAAGAGCAAAGTTGGATGATTTATGCATCTGAAACTGTCACAATGAAAGCCATTTCTTTGTACATTTATCAGAGCGTCAATCTGTAAAAATGAATGTTCACTCCTATGAGGACAGATTCCATCAAGGCTCAGAGAAAAGGTAGATAAGCCACCTGTGAAATGAAGCAATATGAATTTTGGTGTTATCCATATTTCAGAATGCAGAATCTCATAATTTTGCTGAAACAATGAAAGGTGAATCCCAATAGAACCACCAATGACTAATTTCTTACCAATAGTGCATTTTAAAAAATAAGAGAGAGGGGTATACCACTCTTTTTTTTTTCTTATTTTGTATTACCGAACATAATTTTCTCAAATATAACAGAAATGGACCGTCCCTGTATAAAAATCAATGTGTTTCCCCTCTAGGTTTCCAAATTGCATTGCTGTTTTGGAAGCATCGTTTTGCTTCTGTGGTAGCAATTTGTCTAAATCTTTGTCCTGTGGCCTCAACGAATGCATTTGGCAGGGAGAATTGGAGGACAGAAAAAGAGAGAGTGTCTGTGAACACAAGTACCTTGGGAAATCAGCAAAGATGGGAAACAAATACATAAAAGGCACCCTGTGCAGGGTATATGCTTTTAATGGGACTTCATTAAAAGTACATACGTCTTAAAGTTTGCCTCAGAGCGGAGGTGGGTTTCTACAGAGGAAGTTGAGCACTTAGAAGTTTTCTTTCACTTCTCCTTTCATCCTGCTCACGATGAGTATAGGTAGAACAAAGAACAGCTGCTGGTTCATATTCACTTTGTAGCAAGACTTACAGCAGTTCCCACTGGGTCCCTGGGAACTTTAGAATCAAGGCCAAAGGGCAACCCCCTTTATGAAATGGGAAACCAAGCCTCTAGAAGAGTGAAGGTGCAACAGAAACTGTCTTCAAGGGCAATAGTTCTGCCTCCTGGAGTCTCCTGGAAAATGCCCTTTTCTAATGCATTGGCTCATGGGGAGGTTCTGAATCCAATCAATGTCAGAGACAGAGCTGGCCTACTGTAAGTATCAAATCAGTGAAAGAATGTATCAGTATAATCAAAGACTCAGAAACCAGGAGGTATTCCCAGAGTTCCTAAGATGAGAATTAACAACAGAAAATAGCAGAATTAGTGCAAACAACAGGAAAGAATAGAGCCATGACAAAACTCAGATTAAAAATACATAAACCTGACACAAAAATCTCAGCAGGAGATTGCACTGATTGGAAATGCATGCTCCAGTCAACAGATGTCTAGCATTGCATTCCAGCTGTGCAATCCTCACACCAGTCCACAGAAGTTTGGGATTGCATTCTAGTTGTGCAATCCTCACACCAGTCAACAGAATGTCAGGACTGCATTCCAGTGCAATCCTCACACCAGTCAACAGAAGTCCGGATTGCATTCTAGTGCAATCCTCACACCAGTCAACAGAAGTCCAGGACTGCATTCTAGTGCAATCCTCACACCAGTCAACAGAAGTCCGGATTGCATTCTAGTGCAATCCTCACACCAGTCAACAGAAGTCCAGGACTGCATTCTAGTTGTGCAATCCTCACACCAGTCAACAGAAGTCCGGATTGCATTCTAGTTGTGCAATCCTCACACTAGTCAACAGAATGTCAGGACTGCATTCCAGTGCAATCCTCACACCAGTCAACAGAAGTCCGGGATTGCATTCTAGTGCAATACTCACACCAGTCAACAGAAGTCCGGGATTGCATTCTAGTGCAATCCTCTAGCTGTAAGACTCTAAGGAATTTCATGTTCTCAAGTAGCAATAGTCTTATTCAAAAAGAGATAATATTTTAATGCATTTATATCTTTGTGTGTGTGATGTGGCATATACGTGTGTGCATGGGTGTGTACACATGTGTGTGCCCATGGAAGTCAGAAATTAGTATCAGTTGTCTTCCTCTATCTCCCTTCTCCTGATACTGGAGCCCACCAGTTTCATAAGAATAGCTGACAAAGAAGTTCAAGCAATCTTTCTGTCTCTCCACAACACGTGGATTAAAAGTGTGCACTATTACCGAGGTGCCCCACAGTTTGTGGAGGTGCCAGCACTCAGGTCCTCATGCTTGTGTTATGCCGTAGTTCATTCATCACCTTTGAGTCTATCCAGGCATCATTCCTCTTCTAGAATTGAGTAAATAGTTACACAACAGAAAGTCTTACTAAAAATGCTTTCAAAAGGTGACATTATAAAAACCTACAAAAAGTACATATTTAAAAGACATTTCATGATGAGGAAATAATCAGTGCCTACTAGAGGGAAGAAGAAATTGGAAATGGAAAGAAGGTTGGTACGTACTTGTGGATAATGAGACGAGTGATATATGAGGTGAAATAGAGAGCTGGCCAAGGCTGCATCCCAGCAATGCTCACAGATCAGTCGATGAAGACTAAACGCATTTTAAGCATAATGGGAAATGTATAGCAGGCATTACTGCAGGTCACCATTGCTGAATGTGAAATGGATTGTTGTGTGATGTAGACTAGATCTTGGAGGCAAAAAAAAAAGCTATTGTAGAAGTCTAGGGGAGAGATAATAATAGTGGTTTGAAAGAGGAAAATGATGAAGAGAGAAAAGCATAGATTTGGGATGTATTCTGAAGGGTAGCATCAACAGAATTTGCTAATAAATTGAATTTATGGAGTAATGCAAGGGAAAACTGGCTGAAAAACTGTAATGTTATGCTTTTTATTTTATTTTTTAGTTCTTTTACTTTAGAGATTATTATATAATTACATCATTTCCCCTTTCTCCCTCTAAACCTCCCATATATCCCTTAATTGTGCACTTTCAAATTAATGACCTATTTTTCTTAACTGTTGCCTATTTTTAAAAAGTAGATCCAAAGTGAAAAAGAAAGAAAACAAATTAAGAATATTTGTGATTTAGGTTTAAAATGTGTATTAGCTATTTGAGCTTAAAGCTTACTATAGGAAGAAGACACCACCAAACCAAGACCTGTGAAAAACTGATAAGATCTAGTCAATGAGAGATTCAGAAAGCAAAAGGTAAATTCCACAGAAACTGAGAATACTTTTCTTATAGGTTCATTTAATGTTTCTTTCTTGCTTGAAAACTAAATGGTAAAGGAAGAAAGCTGCCAAGCTCAGACCAGTGAGTTGATTCTCCAGCAACATATGATGGTCCTCTGCCTCTATACACACACCGTGGGATGCTCATATCCTGCTACAATAAATAAAATTAAGTTTCAAGAAGATTCCAAGCTTATTGAACAGGCCAAGAGCAATCTCTGTGGAGTGGCGAAGGCAAACACCTCTGTCAGAAAGGGGCTGTGGGATAAGGAAATGTATTCTCTACCCCGGGCAATTTCTGAAGACATTTAAAGGATGAGCCATTAAATAGAATGGGTACAGTGTGATACTCATTTGTGTTGGTTCTTTTAATGACAGAAGATGCTTCTCTGGACCTGCAGGGTGATATAGGCTTCTGTCTACAGAAAAGAAGAAGAGATGAACGGTGTGAAATGGAAGAGGACATTGCGGAAGCAATATGCCTGGGCATATTAATGTTGTGGTTATGTTTTCATAGTCAACGCTCTAAAAACACCATCAAGTAAGATGAGGTGGAACTGCCAGGCTGCCTCCATGCATGTGTTGAGGAGCTTGTGAGACAGAGAGGAAGAAATTAAGTGGTAATTTTTCTGAGTAGCAACCAACTGAAGAAGTACATCTAGTGCATTGGAATTTTAAGTTATTAATTTACATTGACACTGATGTATGTGTTATGCATTTCACCAAGGAGTCTATTAACTTACTCTATGCAGGCAAAGGGGAAGGCAGATACTGTTGTTTTTAGATGTCTAGGGTCACACAAACAGTAGTGTTTAGAGGAGGATTATTGCAAGTTCCAGCCAAGAGATTAATTACAATTATGCAGTATTAGGCAAAGAGTGGCCTAAGGATCTACCAGTAGGGATTGGTTAAGAGAGTTTGGTGCACTGAGAAAGTTGAAGAATGATATTGGCATGAGAGCCTATGTAGTGGGAGCTGCGGGCTGCGTTCCCGCCACCTGGATCCTGGCCACTTGGCTAGCTTATGCCCTGAAATAACAACACACAAATTGTATTCTTTTAAATACTGCCTGGCCTATTACTTTCAGCCCCTTAACCCATTTCTATTAATCTATGTAGCACCACGAGGTGCACTTACCAGGAAAGATTCAGCATGTCTGACCTGGTGGCTGGCTGCATTGTGTCTGCCCTGGAGAGAGCTGCATGGCGTCTGAGCTCACTTCTTCCTCCCAGCATTCTGTTCTGTTTACTCCGCCTATCTAAATTTTAACCTATCAGGGCCAAGGCAGTTTCTTTATTTTTTAACCAATGACCTTCCTCCATCACGCCTAGAATGAAGTAGGTGGAGGGGTGATGGTTAAAGTTCCAGAAGCAGAGAAGCTACTGGGGTTACACTGTCAGGATTCATTCAAGGAAGTGGATTATCATAGATTATTGAGATGCAGTAGAGAAAATATTTACCAAGTGAGGAAGATGAAGAGCCCATAGGCTATTCTTTAGATATTAAAGTTACTTGTATTAATGACAGATATAGCTATGGAAGGAATCCAGAGTTCCCCATGTGTCGGTCAACACTGAATGGGTCATAGTAAGGATGTTCAGAGAATTAAGGTACCAGGCAGGCACCAGAGACTTGCCCTAGTTATCCTTTACCTCTTTTCTTCCATTCTCCTGATTTGGTGTAGGAGGGTCTTCTTTCTATGTGTTGTTTTCATTGGTTGAATAAAGAAGCTGCTTTGGCCTTTTAATAGGGTAGCCCTTATGTGGGTGGGCAGAGTAGACAGAACAGGATGCTAGGAAGAAGGCAGGCTGAAAGACATGGAGCCAGTTGCCAGGTCAGACATGCTGAATCTCTCCCGGTAAGCCACAGTCACGTGGTGATACACAGATTTAATAGAAATGGGTTAATTAAGATGTGAGAGTTAGCAAATAAGAGGCTAGAGCTAATGGGCCAGGCAGTAATTTAATTAATACAGAATTCCATGTGATTATTTCACACATAAGCTAGCCGGGCAGCTGGGAGCCGGGTGGGACGCAGCCTGCTACTTTTACTATGCCCATCTTCCTCCTCTCCCTCCATTTCTACATCTTCCTTCTTGTCTCCTTCATCCTCTATCCCAAATTTTCATGCTAGTAAAGAAACAAGAAATATCAGTAGTTCTTTTACAAAATCTCTATCATGATTGTTTACATGACATAGCACATATAATGCAGCAAAACAACACATCTGGTACCTGTGTTTGGTAACAGTGGTTAGAGCCACTACCTCTCGATTTCACACTAACAAAATGTTAGTCATGGGAACACATTAATTCATTTTAATTTTTCTCTGTTTATTTCTTTGACCTATAATCATAGATAATTAGCTCTGGACATGCCCTTGAAAGTCATGCCATCTAAAGGTCTCCAAACATGAGCCAAAGCTTATTCAGGTGCATAAACTACATTTGAGAAGCTCTTTAAGAATGTAATGTCTGAAGCATCACACCTTATAAATCCCACTCTTAATGATTTGAAAGCTGGGACTCTCGCAGGCTCCTTAAAAAATGTTTAATGTGTGGACAAACTTGGGAGTGACTGTTCAGGTGTGTTACAGGTGAGAAACTGAAGGTTGAGATCACAGAGCACATTTGCACACACATCATACTTTTAAGCTGAAGCACAAGATCCTGTCTCATCCACGACACTGCTGTTTCACTAAAGGAGGCAAAGTGTTGGTCAGTGGTTCTGCCTAGTGCTGAAACCTTTGGGGGCTCTGTTGAACCCAACCATAGAATTATTTTTATTGTTACTTTATTACTGTTATTTTGCTAGTATTATAAATAATAATGTAAATAATTTACATGCAAGATATCTGATATGTGACTCCAAAGGGCTGGGGACCCACATGTTGAATTGCTGATATATCCTTTTCTGCTTTTCCTTGTTTGTATTCTCCCAAGGTAGGGAGCAAACATGCGTGTGCATTGTCTATCAGTGTACTCTTTGCTAGGAAGTTGACAAACAAAGTTGGTAGCATTATAATCATCATTCTAGACACAGGACTTTGTTAGCAAAAAAAGGACATGAAGTGGTAGGTATAATTCAAGGAAAATGATTTTTGAATGAGAAATAGCTCAGGGCTTGGGCTCATTACAATATATCAGATTGACAAGGTCAATACCTGAAAAATAGATGCCAGCAATAGCCAATCATGCTGACCTTTGCTATCCGAATGATGATATCAAAACTTGTCTGCATATCAGATTCACCCCCTTGAGGTTTTGACATAATTGATAGAACTGTCTATACAGTCTTGAATTCATGGAGTGTTTATATATATATATATGTTATGGATCTGATATATATATATATATATATATATATATATATATATATATACATACATACAGTGATTTCTTTGAAAGGTTTCCCTGGTAGAAGCTACTGAAACAGACAACTTTGAGCAAACTGAGTTATGAGGAAGATTGCAAGTCCACAAAATGTAGACTATATCAGCAATGGGACAGATCCAAGATGAGCTCTAAGGTCTGGGGAGGTAGTTCAGTCAGAAAAGTGCTTGTTTTGTTAGCATCATGAATACATGAGTTCAGTCTCCAGAACCCATATTCCAAAGAAGGAATGTGAAAAAGTGGGAAAATGAGAAAGGAGGGAAGAAAGGAAGAAGGGTAGAAAATAGGAAGAGAAAAGAAAGGAAGAAGAGAAGGAAGGAAGAAAGACAGGCATGCTAGTGGCTGTTCTATTATGATTCTAGCTCTGGGGGGTAGCAGGTATATGTCTGGACTCAATGGCTAGCCAGTCAAGCCCAATCAAAGGACAAGCTTCAGATCAGAGACTGACTGTATCTCAAAAAAACAAGTGTGCAGCTTTTGAAGAACAGCAGTGGAAACGGTCCTCTGGCTTCCACACACATGAGTGTGTGCCTGAAAACTCATGACAAACACACACCAGCATGACCTGTATATGGACTCCAGGTGGTTACTGACTTTAAAGGGGATACTAGCTAGTTCACTTACTGCATTGTGTGCCCAAACGAGTCAATGTGGAAGTATTTACTATGTTTTAGGGCTAACTCAGGAACTGGATACTATCTAGAGGAGGCTGTTGATTTCCTTAGGAAGATGCAATTTATGGAAAGATGCACATTTTTGTGGTGCTTATGAAGGGTAGGCCAGGGAATTACACACAGAGACATGCATTCTCCTTCCATTCTTACTTAATATACAACAGTTGTGAGGTACTACTGCCTAGCTAATATGCAGGATGCTGACAGATCAGTTTGTTATGCCAGCTCTCTGTATATATTACTTTCTTGCTCTACTAGACAAAGGAAATTATTGTAACTGGGAGAAATAGGTACAGAGAAGAATTATGACCCTGTACGCACTCTTATTTTTTAATTTACAAGGAGCAAACTTTTTGCAGAGACAATACTGTCTAGGGCACCTCTAGGACAGGATGCAATTGAGACAGAACACTTTGGCCTTCTCCTGAGACAAATGATGGACTCCTCCAAATGCTGCACATGACCTCAGAGGTTTTATTTCAGTATAAATAAGGAAGGAACCTCAAGAAATAGTGGCTAAGGTAAATCTTCCCTAAGCACAAAGGCTGGGAAATGGGAAACCTTAAGTGGCTGTAACTTTTGCATGCACGTAATTATCACCAATAATAGCAATGCCTGAAGCCTGAGATCAGGGAGACTGTTACTCTGAGCTGTGCTGCAGTTAGTCCTCTCATCCTCACAAGCTTCATCATCCTGCCTCCTCACTCTATTGATCCCCTCCATAGCACTATTGTCATCTGGTTTTCACAGCTTATGGCAAGCAGACGGTTTCTGAGAAACTGGTAAATGCCACTCATGTTCATTTCCCTTTACTAGATCTCACTTTTCAAGTCTTGCTTTACATTGAACACATTTCCAAAGCAGAGATTATCCCACCCAGAGCATAAATTCCTGGAATCCCTAGCAGGTTCAACAGACATTACAATAAGAGCAGACATCAGAACAAGGAAGCCTTGTTACATTGTTTGCCCAAAAATAGAACATGGAAGGAATATACTGGAATATACTGGATTAATAAAAGGAGTAGGGTGTGGTAGCTTATATCATTTTAAATTTTAATTAAAATATTATATCACTTCCCCTGCTTTCCCCCACCTCTCCTCATGAACAGTCCCTTCAATCCTTCCCATGCCATTTTACCCCCTAATAAGTTTATGATCTCTCTTTCCTTAATTATTGTTGCATATGCGTGTATAATATACAGTACAACCTATTGAATTCATTTGTTGTTTCTTGTGTATATATGGTTTCAGCATTGACCTCATTTTGTGTTGTATAACCACTAAGTGGGGTCATCTCTGGGAAATATTAATTCTGTTGCTACCAGGCATCATTGTTTGCCTTGGTATTTTTGTCAAGGGGTGAGACCTCATAATACTTCTCCCTTCCCCATTAGAATGTCTATTTGATACTATCATTGTTAAAGTCTTGTCTAGACAGCCATAATGTTGAGGTATCATAGCTGTAGATTCCCTATCATTTCTAGGAGCCACAGTCTCACAATAGATCTTCTAGGAAGCTTAGGTGTGTTGCTATAGATGCATCCACTTGTTCTGGGCTAGCCACTGTGACCAGTTGTGTCTATCTGTATTGTTCCTTGCTTTACAGAGAAGATTCCCTGATGCTAGTGTGTATAAGGATTTCAGAATGCAGTTAGGAGTTATGCTCGTCTAATCGTGGAATAGGGTTTTCCTCTAAGATCCAAGAACTCTAGCCCCAGGAAGTCAGTTAAATTTCTCATGCCAAACATGATTTTCTTCCTTAACTGCCTTAACTCCCATTAGACAGTTCTTAGTAATATATATATTTATAAGTATATCTATTCATAAAATTATTTACACTCATATGTATTATATATAATTTGAGATAAATAAAATAATGATTCCTTGAGGTTTTAGCAAACAAATAAATGTCCTTCAGCAGATAAATAGATAATGAAAATGTAGATAAACACAATGAAATACTATTATTCAACTATAAAGAAAAAGGAAATCATCAAAATTTCAGGTGAATGAACGGAACTAGAAAAGATTGTATTGAGGTAGTTAACATTGATCCAGAAAGATATGCCCTTTCTTTCATAAAATTACTAGCTCCAAATCTTCAGATGTGAATATGTAACCTGGAGTAACCACGGATACCAGGAAAATAAAAGGGGACAAAGGCAAGGGGGATAAAAAGAGGACAAGCAGGATACAGGTGATATGAGTAGGAAAATGAAAAAAAAAAGTGATGGGACTTCAATTGGGAAGTAGTGGTTCAGTATAGAAGGAGAAGAAAGGAGAAAGAAGTTTATACTCATAATCCTAGCATGAAGAAGGCTGACGGAGGAGGACCACTGCAATTTCAAGGCTGTACTGGGTGTATAGTAAGCGCTAGTCTAGCCTAGGCTGCAAAGAGAGAGTCTTTTAAATCCAGAGAGTGATGGGAATTCAAAAATGAGTCAGGAAATAATTTTCCACCAGATTCTTACACATCTTAAAATATTAACAAAAGATAATTTGTCATATCACTAAAGATAATCACTGTTATATTTTTCATATCTTCATATAGGTTTCTAAGACCATATATTTAACTTAGTCTTATGTATAATAAAGTTTATGCTTAAAATGAGAACATAAAAATACACTAAATAATTGTTGGTTGTGAAATGCTCTAGGATTTAGAAATTTTAGCTTTATTAAAATATCTCTCTCCAATTCCTTTGATCGTCTTACCTTCTCTAGGCAGCTATACTGCAGTTACTGTGCAGTGGGAAGGGACTTTGGCTTCTTTTCCATGTTTCTGTGAGCTTTTTAATGGTTTCAGTCCATACCCTTTCAAGACACCCTAAGAAAATCTGCACAAGATTAACTGGGGAAAGCTGGTGCTTGGAAATTCCCAGATATGGAGCTTAGACACGACCTGTTAGGAGGGACTTGGGTGATAGAGGGTGGGAACTCAATGTTGAGGGCCACCTGGTTTATCATGTTTTAAGTTTTTCTATTTATTTAAGATGTAAAATTTGTTAGGATATATAAAAATAGTAAAATTGCATTTCTTACAACCTGACTTATTAACAAGATTCCAAACAACACTCAGCCCCATGCCCCAAGATGGTTAAGATCAACTGTACAAATTTTACCACTCCACCATAACTTCCCCTCTTGCTTTACATTTTCAGCTTAAGCAGCATTTTTCAGTCATGTATGTGTCTCTAAATAAGAATGGACTCAACATCTTTAACTAAAAGGCAAAGGAGATGGAAAAATCTTTGGGATGCTGGGAAATCCAAAGCTAAACAACCCTTGCCATAGTTAATAATCCACTAATTCAGATCCTCAGCCCAGGTAGGTGTGCAGTGGTGACCGAAAAGAAAGTACTAGAAAGAATTCTAGTGCGGCTGAAGACCTGTGAGACTGAGGAATTCTCCTTCTAACGTCGCAGGTCCCACTTGTTGTTATTTTAAAGTTGTTTTATTGAAATATGATTGGTACCCAGTAAAGCAGCTCCCCTTACACATAGTTCTTGGGGGTCTGACAATATGGGAAGTCTTTCATTTTGTATAATACTTCCTTTGAAGAGGTTTAGCCAAAAGCTAGTCATCATCTTCCAGGCCCAACTCCTGAAAACCCTTAATTATTATACAATATTTTAATTTTGGATCCAATTTATTTCACTCTGTATGTTTGAATCAGTCACAGACCTATTATATTGAATGTACATGTGATGTCTTTATACACTTTACTCTAAATAAACCCATTGTGTTCATTTGATTGTTATCTTCAATGTGAGAATATTAATACTTTATCTGCTGTAATTGTTTACATAAAGTTTTAGTATAAACAAGTGTTTTGATTTGCACTGGAAATATATAAGAGCGCCAATAATCACCATGTAGAAGATAGTTCAACTTTTGAAGAATTCCTGTTGGCTACTGCATTTTGCATTTTGTAGTGTGTGAGGTTTCTGTTGCTTCACATTTTCACACTGTATATGATTGTTTTTGCCTTAAATAGCTGTTTTACTATGGTGCCATAGGTCTTTTGTCTTTATTTTGGTCTCCCTAATATCTTTACACTAAATATGAAATTCATGCTTTTACAGCAACGATGTCTTTTGTAATGATCAATCAAATCAAACAATTTTTTTAGTTGTTTACTAACTTTGAAATATGAGTTGTTATTTGTGAATAACATTTCTTTGTCAATTATGTGTTTTGCCAGTATTTATTCAAGTGCTTGTTTGTTTTCAACTGAACAGAGACTTTTAAAGGGACCACTTTAATTCACTTAATTCTAGTTGATGAACACATTCTTTTCTACCTGGTGCTCTCTGTTTCCAATCTTCTGGATCCTTCACCTAATGGATAGCAAGAGCTGTGCCTTATGATTTCTATTGGAAGTCTTTACGTTTTAGGTTTCACATATAAATTATTGTCTACTTTGAATTAATTTTATTAGACCCATGATGTATGGTAAGGACTCATGGTTTTGAATATGCAAACACAATTGTTCCAGTAACTTTTAAAGAAAACACTATGATCTGTTCCTGGAAGGTCCTTGGAACTTTTGTCCAAGATCAGTTATTATATATGCATTGATTGATTTCTGGACTATCTATTCTTTCCCATTGATCTGCGTACTTACCCTTTGCCAAGATCTTCTCTTGATTACTCTGCACATTGAAATCAAACAATGTGAGTCCTTCTACTTTACTTTTTTCCCCTGTCATTCTAAGCCCTTTAATCTATTACATATGTTTTAGAATCAGATTTTTTTCTGATTTTCAAAAAAATCCTGCTATTTTGGTAGGGATCATTTTGATTGTTCAAATAAATTTGGGGTAGAGTTGACATTGCTAACCCATACACAGTCTTTTGGTATATCTGACTGTTTATTTCTTCTATGATCTCTCTCAATATTTTATAGTTAAGAATATACAAAATATTTACCTTCTTTATTAGACTTATTCTTAAATAATTACCTTTGGGAGGTGGATTTTTTAATAGTATTGAAAGACAATTTATAATTATTTATAGACAGCATATAAAGACACAGTAGGTTTTTCATTTAGTTGACTTTATTTGCCAAGTTCCAGTTCAGAGTTTGATATCATTTCCAATCTACATATACCTATATTTTATATATCACAATACTTTTACTTTTATAATAGACATATGCTTTTATTTGTGTTTAGTAAATACTCAAAGAAAGTAATTCTAAGTTAAAAAGTAGAGTGTGCTTGACTTGAGAAGGCACTGCCAGTGCTCAAAGTAGCTGTGGTCTTTTGCGTTCCCACCAGCAGTTTATAATATTTTCTTTTGCCTTCCATCTTTGCCAACACTTTATATTGTCATGTTAGTCTTTTAACATCTAAGTGTGCCCGACATCTGTAATTTTAACACTCAACATGAAGAGGCAGGAGTATCACCATATTGTGTGGAATAGGAGTAGTGAGACCAGGAATCATTGTCTTATTTCTTAAATATTTAACCCTTAAATAAAATTATTGGCTGTATTAGCTGCATGGGTCCTATGCAGGCTCTCTAGCTCTGGGTCCAGAATCTGTGAGCTAACACGATCTCAGGGCAAATGTCTCTGTTGGTTTCCTCATCATGATCATGTATGCATGGGGGCAGGGAATTAGAAGGGAGTGGGGGAAGGAACTGTAGAAGAGGAAGGAGGGGAATCCATTATTGGTATTTAAAATAAATAAATTATTAAAAGAGATATTTTTGGTTAAATAAATACTATAAAATATATATACAGTAATAATAATGATGCAATAATAATTGTGATAATTCAAAAAATCAACAAACTGTGTATTAATTACTATTTACTATTGCATTTATTAATATTTTACCCTCTGAGAAACTCCATGATCAGAAAGATCATTATTATAATGATTAAGGCAACTTCAAGACCAAAAAATCTTTGGCTCACAGAGCTCACAGAACTCTCTATATCTCTTCAAATTGGGGAAAATATGGGTTCTTTTCTTGTCAATTGCAAGTGCTTTCACATTATGCTATTATATACACTCTGAAGTATATAAAACACATATTCTTGTGTTGCTATCAAATAGCACTGCAATAAGTCTAATTGGGAACACAATGTCTCACTAAGCCTATAAAATCGATGCATAAAGAAAGATTAGGAGGGCAGGGTTTGAGATTTTAAAAAATATGGATTTTTCAAACAGTTTCGAGGCATTCTGTCTACATGCTTTCCTGAAATAGTCCCATCAATACATAGTTATAATGCAATCCAACAAAGACTTGTGATTTCTTTTGTTAGTTTTTGACACAAGAGCATTAGTAGGGCATTTTATTTATGTTGAATGTGTTTCCAGGTTTATTATTAATCTCTATTTATTTCATTTACTACCATCTATGGTTTTTGTCAA
This sequence comes from Microtus oregoni, assembly GCF_018167655.1. Taxonomy (NCBI): domain Eukaryota; kingdom Metazoa; phylum Chordata; class Mammalia; order Rodentia; family Cricetidae; genus Microtus; species Microtus oregoni. The sequence continues at coordinate 36,650,966 of NW_024543070.1, read as the reverse complement.
TATTTAGTGTATTCACATTTAAATAAAATTTTACAAAGCAGATCAAGAATGTTTTGAGCATTCATTTTGTGCTGTATATCTTTGCCCTTTTTCTTATTTTTTTTCTGTTTTTGACAGTGGTTGTAAAATCAAAGATGTTTCTTCCCTTGCATCTTATCACTCATAGTGAGATAAATTCTAGGTTAAGAGCATTAGCTGTTCTTCCACAAGATCTGGATGAGTTCTCAGCACTGCTCCCGTACTAGATGGCTTAAAATGGCCTTAAATCCTTCTCTATGGTATCTGACACCTTCTACTGGTTTCTACAGGCTCCTAAAAACACATTCCATAAACAAACACACATGTGCACATGCATACACACATAACTTCCTGTTCAATCAATATTAGACCAGAGATATCAATATATTTTAATCAACAGTTTTATAATTTTAAAAAATGCATATAGAATTAATTTTCTATGTTGTACATTAGGAAACCAACTTGTGCCAAGCAGTGGTGGCATGCGCCTTTAATCCCAGCACTCAGGAGGCAGAGGCAGGTGGATTTCTGTGAGTTTGAAACCAGCCTGGTCTACAGGAGCTAGATCCAGGACAGGCTTCAAAGCTACAGAGAAACCCTGTCTCAAAAAACTAAAAAAGAAAAAAAGAAAGAAAGAAAGAAAAAAAGAAACAAACTTGCATTTTTACTAAGTAACAAATTGGTAACCTAGTATCATTATTCCATAATTTATCCTTACTGAATGAATTGATAATTCTTTCCTTCCCTTTATTATGGGATAATTGACAAATAAAAACTATATATATATATATATATATATATATATATATATATATATATATATATACATACACACACACACATATGCTAAAGATATCTTAAGTCTATTGTGAAATGATAACTCAAGCTAATTGCCATGTCTATTATCTTAATTTTTTGGTGGTAGGAATATTTATAATCTACTTTCTCAGCTATTTTTAAGTGTCTAGGTGCCATGTTCTACAGTAGATCTTTAGAACGTGCCCTCCAGAACTAACAGAATTTTGTATTTACCCAAACAACTTTTCATTTTCTACCACCTTGCATTGAGGTTTCCATAGGCACCACTGTGTCCCTAACCTACCTTCTAATCTCTATAGCTGTCTATCTAACTAACCCATATTTTCTTTGTCACTTCATCTATCCATGCGAATTCATATTGATTTCATACTCTGGAAGTTGTAAATAATGCATCAATGAACAATACCTCTTTGATATGCTCATTTATTTATTCTGGCTGTATATAAAGAAGTTGGGCACAGGATTGGGTGACAGTTGCACTTTTAAGATTTAAGGACATCCACACTGTTTTCCTTAATGGTTGTACTACAACTTTATCTTAATATCAAATGATAGTGTATGTTCAGACTCTTTGTGATAACTCTATTCTACTCTACTGACTTATTATTATTAGCAGAGCCATAGAATATGAAATAATCTGGGACTCTGACTTGACATTACCGCAGCCATATGACTTGATGGACATTGCTTAGCTTTATGGAGCTTCATTTTTCTCATTTAATATAATTGCTTTAAATACAAAATAAACAGGATAAAAACTTAGCACCTAGCACACGATAGGCTCTTAAAAATATATTTAGTCTTAATTATTTTATTTACTCTTTCAAGTCTATAAATTTAATTATTATAATTGTGGCAAAATTGATAATGTTTAATCTTGATTTTATTTTCTATGGAAGTTCAGGCAAAAGCCACATGGCTTATATTATTAGGATTTGGGAAGTGTCATAGAAGCAGGCTGAAAAAAAACCCTTTTTAATGCGAAAAGAGAATTGAAACTTTTGCCATCAACCTGCAATCTTAGTCTTAGAAGAAAATAAAAATTGTGGCTGGATATGCAATATCAGCTTTCTTGGACCCTGAAGTGAGAATGTATGGGAGAACTGAAGTAATATGATATGGAAGAGAGAATATTTATATTTTCCTAAGTAGATGTGTACATTCTGCTCAGTCTTATAATGTGATTTGTATGCATGTTTTTAGAGCTGACCATTTGGTATTGGATAATCATCAACTGGTGTGCTCAGTAGATGCCTTCCTTAGTTGCCTATAGTTCTTTATGTATACTTGAGGCCTTCTGGGCTATCTCTTAATCACATAACCATGTGTATTATTGTTGTACTTACTCAAATCATATGAGGCAGTCATGTTTGTGATAATCCATGGGTGTTCCTTCTGTCAGTACTGGAAGGTACAATCTCAAAGAAAGCTCCTTGATTCCCCCTTTGACTCTTATAATCTTTCCACTGCCTCTTTTTAAGTGATTACACAGCTTTAGGTGCAGCAACTTATTATAGATGTACTAGTTAATATTGGGCTCCAGAACTATGAATTTTAATTAGTTGTGATTTACTATAATAGTCCACATTTGTTGTAAAGACAAATGTCATTAATGAAGTATGAGGACTACACTTATATTCTGTTTAGTAAATATTATAAAAAGTTCACTTCTTTGTCACATTCTGTTTTCTATATCATCATGATTTTGTTTATTTGTTTTTCATCTGTGCCTTTATTATTTTGAGATTCTTTCAATGAATAATTTGTTGCGAAGTTGTTTTGTCATAAAGGGATGCAAAGTGTTGCTTAATTATTTAATTATTTAATCAGCTATTAAAATGATCATGTAGTTTTTGTGCTGGATTCTGCTAATTTTGTGTCTTGCATCACATACATTATTTTAAATATGTTGGACAAGCATGCATTCCGGGATGAATCCCAGTTCATGATAAAGAAGTGTCATTCCAATGTGTTCTTGGGTTCGCTTTGCTAGTATTTGCTGAAAATGTTTGCGTTTATGTTTAGAGATATTGGCCTATGACTTTCCTTTGTTGTTTTAGTGTCCCTATTTGGTTTGTTGTTAAGGTCAGTCTAGGCTCACAGAATAAATTCGAAAGTGTTCTCTCCTATGCAATATTTTGGATAGTTTAGAAGATTGCTATTCCTTCACACATTTGATAAAATTCAACAGTGAAGTGTAGGTGTAAGTTTCTGCCCCATTCAGTCCCATAGGTGTTCAGTTCCAAAGAAACACTCAGAGGATTATAACAATTATAAACTGTTCAGCCTAGTAGCTCATTAACTAACTTATTAACTAACTCTTACATTTTAAATTAACCCATCATACTTGTATATGTTTTCCATGTGACTTGGTACCTTTTATCAGTGAGGCATTCTCACCTTGCTTCCTCTGTGTCTGGCTAGTGGCTGCAGACTGAGCCTTTCGTCTTCCCTGACAGTCTGGTTACCCTGCCTATACTTCCTGCCTGGCTACTGCCCAATTGGCATTTTACAAGTGACAAACCTTTTCAGGGTATGAAAGCATTGCCCCACAGCACTTTCCCCCTTTTTTTTCAAAACAAGAACTCTGAATCTAATCTCCTTTGTTTATCTTTTTTCCTGACCATTAACCATAACAACTTGTAACTGACACTCTAAACAAAGATGAACATCCATAAACCATTAGGGGAATGGAGGCATATTTTTCTAGGCTACTTCCTGCTGATTGGGGGCATTGATAATCTTATGGGTACTCAAAGAAAATTTAGGATTATAGTCAAGTGCTGACTTTTGCAACAGAGGAGCAATGAAACATTAAATCATCTGAGCCATCCACTCCTACTGAAGATTTTGCAGGGGATTTTCTTTGATCAAACCTGATTTTTTTTAACCTAGAATGAATTCACATCCTCTCATTTCCTATGAAAACAAAAGAAAAATCTCTTTCCAAAGTAACATATTTTTTGACTTAAATTTTGAAGTTAAGGCATTTTCAAGATATAAAAGTTGGGTTAACCCAGCAGCATTTATAATCAAATGTCTTTCAGCAGCTGTTGCTCCTTCCATAGTAGTTGAACAATTCAAAAACAACACAATAACCTACAGTATCCAGACTCTGTGTATTTTCTATTTTCACATGATAGCTATGCCAAGGCAGATGGGTGCTGGGAGTGTCACTTTTTCTTCTGAACCCAGGTGGCTAGGTTTGGATCCAGCTCTGTCCTGAGCTGGTGGCTAAAAAGTCTCAGGAAAATGGCTTTTTCATAAATTCATGCTCCTAAAGTTGGGTGCCAAATGATATACAATTAATAAAAGCTCAACCTGAAGGTCAGAAAAGCAAAATAACCAGTCACTGGCTCTTAGCTTGACCCCAGTTTGAAAATAATGATCCTGCCTCCAGGAATCCTAGAATGAGACTGTGTCTCAGAGCTGTCTCCTCCCATCTTACATTCCTCTCTAGGGCTGGGATTAAAGGCATGCACCACTACCTCCTAGTTTTTTGTTTTTTTGTTTTTTTTATGGAAAACTAGTATGACTGTATGTATGGTTGCCTGATCTGTATGACTGGCAAGTATGACTGTTTTACTTTTCTCATCTTCAGGCAAGCTTTATTTATTAAAAATACAAACAAAATGCCATTACAGCCAAGTATCAAGTGTTGGCAACTTCATTGACAGAGGTAATCAGGACTCAGGCAAGCAAACAAAACTGAGTAGCAGGCATGCACTTATAGTAAAACAAAAGATCTGTGAATGCAGTTGAGAATGATTCAGTTCATAATACTATGATATCCATATCAAACAAAGTGACTCAGAACAAATTTAGCCATAGAAGAAAAAACTCCTTGCAATGGAAACTATTAAAAATTGATGAAATTAACTGAAAATGTTTAAGTAAAAGAGATTACATGTTTGTAGACCAAAAGAACTAGTACTACTTAAAGTCCACAATCAAAGAATTGATCTAAAATGTCTAAAGAAAGGTCCATAGTACACAAAGTGTCCTAGAGATCAATTGCAGCCTTCATCAAAATGTCAAAGACATTCATCAGAGAATTAGAAAAAAGTTGTTGAATTTTTCATGAAACTATGAAAAACAAAATAGCCCAAAGCATTTTTGAACTAAAGTAACAAAGCTGGAAACATCACACCACCAGACCTCAAAGTATATTAAAGAGGTATAGAACGCAACACAGCATGGTATTGTCATCAAAGAAATTTGCCATAAAAGATACACAGAGCAGTGAACTGAGTACAGACTCCAAAACAGCCATATTTATAGATAATTGTTTATTAGAGGAACAGAAATAAACAATTATGTAAAATTTCAGATAGATACATATGAAATATATGTATTCAATCTAACCTAAAATGTAAGTGAACAAAGACTAAAAATGACAAATGGCTATGATACTTATGAAATTACTCAGTAGCATTAGCTACTAGGGTAGTGCAATTCAAACTACAAGATAATCCCTTATATGAGTTATATTGCCGACTATCAAAACAATAAAAAAATTAACAAAGTACTGATGAATATGTGAAGAAAGAGGAACACTTAAAAACTGTTTACATAAATTTAAATTAGCAGAAATTATGGAAATGAATATAAAGATTTCTACAAAACAAATAAGTAATGATGTCAGGTGATCATACAATTATTATCAAAAATACAATTAAGAAAATTAAATCAAAGTCAGTGAGATGGCTCAACAGGTAATTGTGCCTCCTGCTAAATCTGATAATTTGATTTCTCTGTCTCTGAGAACCAGGTGGTGGAAGGAGAAAACCAAATTCTGTGTGTTTTCCTCTGACCTCCACATGCCTGCTGTGCCATACCCAAGTCAAAATGACCTCTGAAAACCAGTCTTAGTTACATCACTGTTCAAGTAGTCAGAATTTAAAACCAACCTTGATGTCTATCAACAGGTGAAACATGTATGCAATTCAATATTGCATAATCACAAAAAGACCATGGTATTCTGCCATTGTGGCATCAGTGAGACTGGGAGACATGATGTTTACTGCAATTTGTTTGGGCAGAAAGAGAGACATTTGTGATCTCATTGGTATAAGAAATATAAACATCCAATTTCTCAGGATTCAAGTATAGGACAGTGACTATCAGAGACTGGGGAAAGTAGAAAGAAAGGGAGAGGTAAATTAGAAGGTATGGAGCTATTGCTCAATGGAGGAAAAGAGTTGAATAGCACAGGAGGGTAAATATGGTTAACACTGCACTGTATATCCAGTAACAGGAGAGAAAAATTAAAATGTGTCCACAATAAAAAAAAAATCAAATGCAGCCCGCAGTGAGTGGGGTGGGCCCTTTGTTCGCGAGCTAACCAAGCATCGCGGAGTTTCGATCTGGGCACCTAGTGAAACATCATTGTGGAGAAACATCTCTGGGGAGTGACATCACTGGGAAGGTACATCAGTGGGCAAGAAGACCTGATCCTGTAAAAGAAGATCCAAAGGGGAGTATTGGGAGGAAGAGATGGGCAGACGCCAATGCAGGAATTCTCCCAACAATCTGAAAAACAACACGAAACCACCAGAAGCCAGTGACCCCACAACAGGAGGACATGAACACCTTAATCAAGAAGAAGTAGAAAAAACTGACTTCATGAAAGTGATTGACACCCTTAAACAGCATATAAAAAACGCCCTTATGGAAATGGATGAGAAGTATAATAGAAAGTTCGAGGAATTGAGTAAATCAGTGAATGATACCCTAGGAAACCAAGGAAAAACAATCAAGCAGATAAAGGAAACAGTTCATGACTTGAAAACTGAAATGGAGGCAAAGAAGAAAACACAAACAGAGGGCCGGCTGGACATGGAAAATCTAGGTAAACGAATAGAGACTACAGAATCAAGTATAACCAGCAGAATACAAGAGATAGAAGAAAGAATCTCAGATTCTGAGGATAACATAGAGAAAATAAACACTCTGATCAAAGAAAACAACAAGTCCAACAAACTCTCATCACAAAACATTCAGGAAATATGGGACACAATAAAAAGACCAAACCTAAGAATAATTGGAGTAGAAGATGGAGAAGAAGTGCAGCTCAACGGTACAGAAAATATACTTAATAAAATTATAAAAGAAAACTTTCCCAAACTGAAGACAGATGTACCTATGAAGGTTCAAGAAGCATACAGAACACCAATTAGGCTGGATCAAAAGAAAACATCCCCTCGCCATATAATAATCAAAACACAAAATATACAGAATAAAGAAAGAATATTAAGAGCCGCAAAGGAAAAAGGCCAAGTTACTTATAAAGGTAAACCTATCAGACTTACACCTGACTTCTCTATGGAAACCATGAAAGCCAGAAGGTCCTGGATAGATGTTCTCCAAAAACTGAGAGACCACGGATGCAAGCCCAGACTACTATATCCAGCCAAACTTTCATTCACTATAAATGGAGAAAACAAAATTTTCCAGGATAAAAACAAATTTAAACAATACGTAGCCACAAATCCAGCCTTACAGAAAATAATAGAAGGAAAATCACTAACCAAGGAGTCCAACAATGACCACAATAACTCAGACATCTAGAGACTCTTCACCAACACAAATCAAAGAAGGAAAACACACAAACCCTACTACTAAAAAAGTGACAGGAGTTAACAACCACTGGTCATTAATATCACTTAATATCAATGGGCTCAACTCACCTATAAAAAGGCACAGGCTAAGAGATTGGATAAGAAAACAGGATCCAACATTCTGCTGTCTACAAGAAACACACCTCAACCACAAAGACAGGCACCTACTCAGAGTAAAGGGCTGGGAAAAGGCTTATCAAGCAAATGGACCTAAGAAACAAGCAGGTGTGGCCATACTAATTTCTAACAAAGTTGACTTCAAACTTAAATCAATCAGAAGAGATGGAGAGGGACATTTTATACTCATATCAGGAACAATTCATCAGGAAGAAGTCTCAATCCTGAATATCTATGCCCATAATATAAAAGCACCCACGTACGTAAAAGAAACATTACCAAAACTCAACGCAGACATCAAACGCACACACTAATAGTAGGAGACTTCAACACTCCTCTCTCACCAATGGACAGGTCAATCAGACAGAAACCTAACAGAGAAATTAGAGAATTAATGGAGGTAATGAAGCAAATGTACTTAACAGACATCTATAGATTATTCCACCCAAAGAGGAAAGATTATACCTTCTTCTCTGCAGCTCATGGAACCTTCTCGAAAACTGACCACATACTCAGTAGCAAAGCTAACGTACACAGTTACAAAAAAATATTAGTAACCACATGTGTCTTATCAGATCACCATGGATTAAAGTTAGAATTTAACAACAATGCAACCCCCAGAAAGCCTACAAACTCATGGAAACTGAACAGTCAACTACTGAACCATACCTGGATTAAGGAAGGAATAAAGAAAGAAATTAAAGTCTTCCTTGAATTCAATGAATATAAAGAAACAACATACTCGAACTTATGGGACACTATGAAAGCAGTCCTGAGAGGAAAGTTCATAGCACTAAGTGCCCACCTAAAGAAAACAGAGAAAGCACATACTGGAGACTTAACAGCCCACTTGAAAGCTCTAGAAAAAAAAGAAGCAGACTCACCTAGGAGGAGTAGAAGACTGGAAATAATCAAATTGAGGGCTGAAATCAACAAAATAGAAACACAGAAAACAATCGAAAGAATCAATGAAACAAAAAGCTGGTTCCTGGAGAAAATCAACAAGATTGATAAACCCCTATCCAAACTAATCAAACGACAGAGAGAGAACACGCAAATTAATAAGATCAGAAATGAAAAGGGGGACATAACCACAGACACAGAGGAAATTCAGAGAGTCATTAGATCTTACTACAAAAGCCTGTATGCCACAAAACTGGAAAATGTAAAAGAAATGGACGCTTTTTTAGATAAATACCATTTACCAAAACTAAACCAGGACCAGGTGAACAATCTAAACAGACCTGTAAGTCGCGAAGAATTAGAAGCTGTTATCAAAAACCTCCCTACCAAAAAAAGCCCAGGACCAGATGGTTTCAATGCAGAATTCTACCAGAACTTCCAAGAAGACCTAATACCTATACTCCTTAATGTATTCCACAATATAGAAACAGAAGGGTCATTACCAAATTCCTTTTATGAAGCCACAATTACTCTGATACCAAAACCACTCAAAGACTCAACCAGGAAAGAGAACTACAGGCCAATCTCACTCATGAATATCGACGCAAAAATCCTCAACAAAATACTGGCAAATCGAATCCAAGAACACATCCGAAAAATTATCCATTATGATCAAGTAGGCTTCATTCCTCAGATGCAGGGCTGGTTCAACATACGAAAATCTATCAATGTAATCCAGCATATAAATAAACTGAAAGAAAAAAACCATATGATCATTTCATTAGATGCTGAAAAAGCATTTGACAAAATTCAACATCCATTTATGTTAAAAGTCTTGGAGAGATTAGGGATACAAGGGTCATACCTAAATATAATAAAAGCTATATACAGCAAGCCGACAGCTAACATCAAATTAAACAGAGAGAAACTCAAAGCCATCCCACTTAACTCAGGAACACGGCAAGGCTGTTCACTCTCGCCATACCTCTTCAATATAGTGCTTGAAGTTCTAGCAATAGCAATAAGACAACATAATGGGATCAAGGGGATTCGAATTGGAAAGGAAGAAGTTAAACTTTCGTTATTTGCAGATGATATGATAGTGTACATAAGCGACCCCCAAAACTCCACCAAAGAACTTATACAGCTGATAAACAGCTTTAGTAATGTGGCAGGATACAAGATAAACTCCAAAAAATCAGTCGCCCTCTTATACACAAAGGATATGGAAGCAGAGAGGGAAATCAGAGAAGCTTCACCATTCACGATAGCCACAAACAGCATAAAATATCTAGGGGTAACTCTAACCAAGGAAGTGAAAGATCTATTTGACAAGAACTTTAAGGCATTGAAGAAAGAAATTGAAGAGGATACCAAAAAATGGATGGACCTCCCTTGCTCTTGGATTGGGAGGATCAACATAGTAAAAATGGCAATTCTACTTAAGGCAATTTATAGATTCAATGCAATCCCCATCAAGATCCCATCAAAATTCTTCACAGATCTGGAGAAGACAATAATCAACTTTATATGGAAAAACAAAAAACCCAGGATAGCCAAAACAATCCTATACAATAAAGGATCTTCTGGAGGCATTACCTTCCCTGACTTCAAACTCTATTACAGAGCTACAGTAATGAAAACAGTGTGGTACTGGCATAAAAACAGAGAAGTCGACCAATGGAATCGTATAGAAGACCCGGATTTTATCCCACAAACCTATGAACACCTCATTTTCGATAAAGGAGCTAAAAGTATACAATGGAAGAAAGAAAGCATCTTCAACAAATGGTGCTGGCACAACTGGATGTCAACCTGTAGAAGAATGAAAATAGACCCATATCTCTCACCGTGCACAAAACTCAAGTCCAAATGGATTAAAGACCTCAATATCAGCCCGAACACACTGAACCTGATAGAAGAGAAAGTGGGAAATACCCTACAACAGATGGGCACAGGAGATCGCTTCCTATTTATAACCCCAGAAGCACAGACATTAAGGGCAACATTGAATAAATGGGACCTACTTAAACTGAGAAGCTTCTGTAAAGCAAAGGACATGGTCACTAAGACACAAAGGCAACCTACTGACTGGGAGAAGATTTTCACCAACCCCACAACAGACAAAGGTCTGATCTCCAAAATATATAGAGAACTCAAGAAACTAGACACTAAAATGCTAATTAACCCAATTAAAAAATGGGGCACTGAACTGAACAGAGAATTCTCAACAGAAGAATTTCAAATGGCCAAAAGACACTTAAGGTCGTGTTCATCTTCCTTAGCAATCAGGGAAATGCAAATCAAAACAACTTTGAGATATCATCTTACACCTGTCAGAATGGCTAAAGTCAAAAACACCAAGGATAACCTTTGCTGGAGAGGCTGTGGAGGAACGGGTACCCTCATCCATTGCTGGTGGGAATGCAATCTTGTGCAACCACTGTGGAAGTCAGTGTTTCGGTTTCTCAGGAAATTCGGGATCAACTTACCCCTGGACCCAGCAATACCATTCTTGGGAATATACCCAAGAGATGCTTTATCAAATGACAAAAGCATTTGTTCAACTATGTTCATAGCAGTATTATTTGTAATAGCCAGAACCTGGAAACAACCTAGATGCCCTTCAATGGAAGAATGGATGAAGAAAGTATGGAATATATACACGCTAGAGTACTACGCTGCGGTAAAAAACAATGACTTCTCGAATTTTGCATGCAAATGGATGGAAATAGAAAACACTATCCTGAGTGAGGTGTCCCAGACCCAAAAAGATGAATATGGGATGTACTCACTCATAATTGGTTTCTAGCTATAAATAAGGACCACGGAGTCTACAAGAGGTGAACCTAAAGAAGCTAAGTAAGAAGGTGAACCCAAGGAAAAACATATAGTTGTCCTCTTGGCTAAGGGAAGTAGACCAAATTTCCGGGGAGAAAATGGGATCTTGGGGATGGGGTGGGATGGGGGTAAAGGGAGATGGGGAGAGAAAAGGTAGAAGGGAAGGAGGGGGGACCTGGGAAACAGGAGAATTGGGATAAAGGAAAGGTGGATAGGGGAGCACGGAACCACAATTCTTAGTTAAGGGAGCCAGTTTAGGGTGGGCAAGAGACTTGACCCTAGAGGGGCTCCCTAGTGCCCAAGATGAGGTTCCCAGTTAGTTCCTTGGGCAGCTGAGGATTGGGAACCTGAAATGACCCTATCCTAGAGCAATACTGACGAATATCTTGCATATCATCATAGAATCTTCATCTGGTGATGGATAGAGATAGAGACAGAGACCCACACTGGAGCACTGGACTGAGCTCCCAAGGTCCCAAGGAGGAGCAGAAGGAGTGAGAACATGAGCAAAGAATTCGGGACCACGAGGCGTGCATCCACCCACTGAGACAGTGGAGCTGATCTACGGAGAGCTCACCAAGGCCAGCTGGACTGTGACCGAAAAAGCATGGGATAAAACCGGACTCTCTGAACAGGGCGAACAATGAGGGCTGATGAGACACCAAGGACAATGGCAGGGGGTTTTGATCCTACTTAATGTGCTGGCTTTGTGGGAGCCTAGCCAGTTTGGATGTTCACCTTCCTAGATATGGACGGAGGGGGGAGGACATAGGACTTACCACAGGGCAGGGAACCCGGACTGCTCTGTGGACTGGAGAGGGAGGGGGGAGAGAAGTGGGGGGAGGGGGAGAAGGGTGGGAGGAGGGGGAGAAGGGTGGGAGGAGGGGGAGAAGGGTGTGAGGAGGGGAAGGGAAATGGGAGGCTGGGAGGAGGTGGAAACTTGTTTTTTGTTTATGTTTTTTTTTCTTCTTTTCGCAATAAAAAAAAATCAAATGCAAACAAAGTATCACTATCCTCAGAAACAGGGTCTTTTCCTCTAGGTCTGGTGGAGAGCCATGGTGACTGACAAGAGCCTGACCTGTGCTATGTACCTCTGGATTCTCTGACCAACAACTTCTATGGCGGTGTCCCACATACAACACTTAGAGTGTTTAATCACTGCCTATGGATGGAGCATTATATAATCATACATAGCATCTCCCTCTAATCCCTCTTTTTAAAAGATGGAGCTACAGCAGAATAGGTTTCCATGTGACTTTTTAATGCACCCCTTTGTTTCGGTTGTTCCTCCCTGCCCTGTTTCTTCACTGCCTCAATGTCCTCCTCTCTCCTTTACACTTTCTACCCGTAGTGCGTCCTCTACTATCCTTTTACCCATGTTCTTCTATCCTCCCTCCCTTTAACTTCTGCCTAAACGCCCTTTTCAGTTTCCTGGTTTCCACACAAACTCCAGGCTAAACAAACAAAGCTAATGAATAGAAGCTTGGATATCTGTGTGTGAGACCACATCCTGTATTTGACCTTCTGAGACTGGGTTACCTCCCTCAGTATAGTTTTCTCCATTTATACCCATACTCATTTATATTTTACATCAATTTACAGATATAAAATTCTGTTTTCCTTTAAAACTATGTAGAATTATATTGTGTATGTGTAGCATATATTCATGATATATTCATTAGTTGATGGACATTTAAGCTAATTCCTATTCTTAGTTATTATAAATAAAGTAGTAATGTACATGGGCATACAGTTATCTCTGTACTATGATAGCTCTTAGAGTATAAAGCCAGAAACAATGTGGCTATACCGTATGGTAGTTTTAGCTCTAGATTTTGAGAAACCTGAATACTCAGAAAGCAAGATATAACTGAACTGGAGGCTTCTTCCATCCTGGCTAGCTTTCAGAGTACCAGAAGGTGCTGTGTAGGCTGCTAGGTCTGGGTATCAGTGGTCTCACCCAGCTGTTTGGACAAAGTCCAAAACCAATGTTCCAGGAAAGCTGCATCAACTTTGCAACAAGACTGCAACTGCGATAGGGTAACCAGCTGTGCTCTGACTGGACCTGAAGGCCGGCTCAACAGGAAGGAGTACATGCTTGGTACGGTAATCCCATTAACAGTCCATGCCTATGGAAGTCATGGACAAAGGAAAGAAAGAACCCACTATTACTGTTTAACTAAATTGATGTAGTATCAACTCACTTTTAAATATTTATGTTTATGTCCATAGACTGAAGCTAGACTCAGTCTTAATCAAGAAACCACTCCTTTCTTTTTTTAAATTAAATCAATGCTTGAACCATTAGCTCTAGCTTATTATTGGCTAACTTTTACATATTAATTTAACCCATTTCTATTAATCTGTGCATCACCATATGGCTTTGGCTTACTGGATAAAGTTCCCAGCATCTGTCTCTGGCAGCTCCTTGGCTTCTCTCTGACTCTGCTTTCCTTTTTCCCAGTATTCAGTTCTGTCTTCCCCGCCTACCTAAGTTCTGCCCTGCTATAGGTCCATAGCAGTTTCTTTATTCATTAATGGTAATCACAGCATACAGAAGGAAATCCCACATCACCTCCCCTTTTCTGCTTAAATGAAAAGGTAGCCTTTATTTTCAATATAGTAAAATTACATATAACAAAAGAGGTATCAAGTAAGAATATTTATTATTATTATTTTATTACTTAAAAATACTAATCCAAATTACTACACCCTCCCCTCCTCCCACTCTCCTCTCACTCTCTCCACAGACCCTCCCACCCCACCCCCCTTCAATCTCAAAAGAGGGCCATGCATCCTGCCCTGTGGAAAGTCCAAGGCCCTCCCTACTACATCTAGGTTGAGCAAGGCTTACATCCAAAGAGAGTAGGATCCCAAGAGAGTACTACTCAGTGGTAAAAAATAATGACATCTTAAATTTTGTATGCAAATAGATGGAATTAGAAAACACTATCCTGAGTGAGGTAACCCAGACCCCCCCCCAAAAAAATATGGTATGTACTCACTCAGAAGTGGATACTAGGCATAAACAAAGGACAATGTGCCCATAGTTTATGATTCTAGAGAAAATAAGTAATAAGGTGAACCCAAAGCAAAACATATATAGACCTTCCTGGAAATTGGAAACAGACAAAAATTTGGGAACATGGGAGCAAGGGGTACAAGGAAGGGGAGAAGGGGGGTTGAGGAGAACTTGAGGGAATGGGATAGTTGAGATGGAGGAAGGACAGATATGAGAGCAAGGAAAGAAATATCTAAGGGAGCCTTTAGGGAGGTATCAAGAATCTTGGCTCTAGAATAACGCCCAAGAACCCACAGGGATGACCCCAGCTAAGACCCTCAGCAATAGAGGAGAAGGAGTCTGAACTAGCCTTACCGTGTAGTCAGAGCAATGATTATTTTAAATACCACCATACAACCTTCATCCAACAGCAGATGGAGAGCAGAGGCAATGACCCACATCAGACCACTGGGCTGAGCTCCCAAAATTCAGTTGAAGAGTGGAAGGGGTGAGAGTATGAGCAAGGAATCCAAGACCATGATTCATCCACTGAGACAGTTTGCTTGAGCTCACCAACTTCAACTGTACTGGGAGTCAACTCTGAAGGGAGTTGAAAGTTAGGGCAGATTGAGGGGTCACTGATAGTGACACTGGGATTTGCCTCTATGAAACCTCTCCTTTCAATAACCAGTGCTGACTAAAGAGACTCATGGCTTCCCAAGAGGATTAGAATAAGTGCTAGTTGAAGGCTTTGTTATAAAAAACAGAAAGAAAAGAAAAAAAGGTGTGTGATCTATGCCACCAATTCTACTTTTAAATAATTTCTTAAACCAAAGACTATTGTTTTTTCAGTTCTGTTTGTTGATATAAAAGGTACATATATAGTACATTTAACATTTTAAAGGTACAATTCTATTATTGGTGTGACCGGTCTTGAAAGTGAATATGATTGTATCACCTACATCAAAAAAATCTATGTCCTATCATCAGGAAATCTGCTCATGCCTGTGTTAGATTTCATCCTCTCCTCCTATAACCTGACAACACTGATTTGATATGGCCTGTTGTATTGTTTTTATAAGAGTTACATATAAATAAATCATATAATACATAAAAAAAGAAAAAAGGAAAAGAACATTGTCATATCTGTAATATTCACAGAACAATGAAGAAGAGAGATTTGGAGGGATATAAAAGCTGAAATATAGGGAGACTGACTGGAGATGCCTGATTCTAGGTACCATTGCTATCCTGGTCTCGAAAATTGTGGCTACTGGCTGTAGATTTGCAGAAGATCATCTTTCTAACACCCAATCATGGTTAGGTGAGAAGCTAATGGATCCCTACCCTTTACTGTGAACTATTGGCTATTAGTAGATGGTGGGAAAGATGAACTCATTGTCTTTTCTTGTGTACGCACTGATGAACTCACAGGTTCCAATGGTTAACTTGAATCCATAGTCACAGATATGCCCCTGATTAAACACTGAATTACAATACAAAGCAGACATGAATATGGGGAAGAGACTTAGGGAAGAGAAGATATAGGCAGCACAGGATGGAAGGTAAGAAATGGTATGGGGCGACAGTAACAAGTATGCTTGGCATGCATGTGTGAAATCATGAACAAATTTAAACAATGCAAACAAACAAGAAAAACATTTAAGATGATAGGTATGCTTATTACTCTGAATTGATCACTAGGCCGTGTGCATACATCTCACAACATCACATAGTACCTTACAAATATATGCCAGTATGATAGGCACCAATTAAACTATTGAACATTTGAAAACTCATCAAAACAAAAAAAAGTATACAGAGACAGTGCTGCCGTGGGAATCTGCATGTTTGTGTTGTGGTTATCAGTCCATTGGGCTACTTTGACAAGGTCTCCATCTTCTTCAGGAACCTCCACAGCAACTTCCAGCACAGAAACACTATTGCTTTCGGGTAATTCACATAGTCTTGCCTCCTAGAGAAAAACTTTTGCTCTTCAGAATATATTGCAGGTGCTATATCTTGATTGAACATAGTAATTAATCTGCCTTTCTCCATTTTTGAGACAGCTCAGTTTTTCAATAACATAGATATATTAATATTTTATTTTTGTTGAAAAAGCCTCATTATACCCTTTTTAAAAATTGGCCAAGTTCTTCAGAAAGAAAACAAAAAGATTATTTCTTCAACATTGCGTCAAGACTTAGGCATACACAATAGTTGAGTGTTCAGTGAGGAGAGCAAAAGCAGGCGGTGCACTTTTGGAAACTGAATCTTCTATTTGGCGGTTTGCACAGATCACTTAGTTACAATCATATAAACCCTATTATGTGTGTTATGTGGAGAATGGAAGCTCGGCCTCACCCTAGAACTCCTTTTTCTTGGTGCAGGGAATTGGTCATGCCTGCTAGGAGGTTCATCCATGTTTAAGAAAGATTATTCAAAGGATCAAAGTGTCCTTGTGCTACCTGCATACATGAGGTCCAAGTAGGACAGGAACAAGTCACAGCAGTTCCCTGCACACTAAGAGCCTTATTTTTGTTGTGCCTGTTAAACTCAACACCAGGAATAGACATGGTTAGAGGTACAATTCCTAAAATGAGATGATGGCCCTAAAATGAGGGAAGCATCTGGGATTCACAATCCTCTAATGTTTCTGACATTCTGTGGCAAAGAGAGTTTCTACCTATCTGTCACATCATCTTGTTCCAGCAAATATGTCACTATGCATGAAGCAGACATAGTTATTTCAAATAACAACACGCCCAACTTCAGAAAGTGCTAGAGGGTTCTCTTTCAAATCATCACACCAAGTCACTTCGGTGGCTAACACTCGGATCTCTTGTTGAAGAGTTACAGTCTCTATTATTTTTCTTCCTTCTTTCCCTCCTTTCCTCCCTTCCTCCCTCCCTTCCTCCCTCCCTCCATCTTTCTTTCTTTCTTTTCTCTTTCTTTCTTTCTTTCTTTTCTCTTTCTTAATAGTTTTTCTACACAGGTCTTCTATGTGTCTCCCTGGCTGCCCTGAAACTCACTCTGTAGACCAAGGTTGTCATGAACTCACAAAGATCTGCCTGCCTCTGCCTCTTGAGTGCTAGATTAAAAGGCTTGTACACCACCACCGAGCTTATTATTTATTTTTCAATATTGCACAGAATTGAAAACCATTTTCAGTTCTTTGGTAGGTTATATAAAGTATAACAATGAATCTCACATAAATGTTGTTGTTCTGGTGTTTTATTCATTAGCTAATTGGTAGACCGCAGCACATTACATGTGCAAAGTGAAAAAAAAACAAAGCACTTGCTTGTTTTCCTGCGCTCTGGAAATAGAGTTTGGTGAGAGTAGCATGAAGAGTCATCCTTGGAAAACACACACACACACACACACACACACACACACACAAATCCTGAAGAATTACTTTGGGTGGAGAAAAAATTACAACAATATGGTATTGGAGTTTAATGGTGAGTAAGTGAGTAACCACTCAGTACTCAGATTTATGCTCCTTCAAGTGAATCCCAAACTCATAAAACTCTAAGATGTTCTAAAAATTGTCCAGATAATTTAAAGCCAATTGGGAAAGGAAGGGAAGAAATCAATACTCATTGACCAGGCTAGTTGTCCAGATATGCATTATTATCCATGAGTTTTATCTATGTTTAATGCAATCTTGGTAATAATGAAAAGAATATTATTACTATTTATGCCTATTTATATAAAAAAGAGACTCGGAGCTATTGGATATTGGCATGTGCAGTAATTGACAGAGCCTGTATTTTGTGTAGTCTTATAGAATCCAAAATTCTCTCCAAAAGATGTAGCTCCTACCTGTGACCCTCATGTTGTCATGAGTTTCTGATCACTGAGGTTGAGATAGAATGTGGGAAGAAACTTATTTTTCAAATGAGCATTATAGGTCAGTGTTTGCTCAGGGGCTCCTATGTCAGGCAGTTCTGCCTTAGAGTCTTGTCTCTGTTACATGCATGCTTGGACATGTGACTTAGCTTGGCTAAAACTCAGACTGCAAAGCATGAATCCTAAAAATTCACTGCCTTCAAGGAAGTTGTGCAAAAATTGCATTTAAAAATACACACACAAAAACACTTAGCTCTGCGTTTGGCATATATATCTGCTTAATAAATATCAGCCAAAACACATTTTATGCAACCGAATATGCCCAGAACCAGAGAAATCTGTTTGGCTTCCTGACAGAATTCAGACACCCAGGAGCTACTCCAAATCTCTATAGGAAAAACTCGGGGTTTTCTGAGAATTTGTTAGAATTATGGGCTAACAATATAATCTAGGATTTTGGTGATAGGTCAGAGTAGACGGCGTTGTTGACTTCAAACACAACCAAGTATCTTAAAAGACTGACAGTGCATACAAGTCATTTGTGACTTGTTTTGGTGTGTTCATGCCAGTCCCACCTCCCCCATACTCAGGAGGTATGAAAGGCCCAATTGAATAGTTGTTATGAGATCATAAATATTATTGCTTTCCATGACTATTCCTTGGTCTGGGTCTATAATTCTGTTTAAACAGACCCACTATAAATGAAGTACTATCCATCATATCCATATTTGCTTCCCTATTCCTTCGAGAAAATCAGCTTCAGGTCAAGTCATATTTATTGTGTGGTTGCCAGAGTTACCTGAGCATCTAACAGATGTGTGCAGTGCATTCTGGGACCTGGGAATTCTGGGAATATGATCACAAAGAACTTTAAAGCACAAATTACCTCTTCTGAGAAAGATATGACCAACATTTTTTTAGCTTTTTTTTAAACCTCTAACAGGAACTTTGGGAATGAACCTATGGTAGATTTTGAACAAAATATTCACTTTTATGTAAATAAAATTGTGTGTGTGTGAGAGAGATGTGAGTGACAGAGAGATACATTTCTTTTTCTGTGGCAGGTGTTCTCTTCATTTTTCTTTAAAATATGGGTTTTTATAAATAGCTCTGTAGTTCATTCCTGTTATTTTCAGAATTACACTTTTTTTATTGAAAAAAATTTTCTGCCTCCTCCCAGCCTCCCATTTCCCTCCCCCTCCTCCCACTCCTCTCCCTCTCCCTCTCCAGTCCAAAGAACAGTCAGGGTTCCCTGCCCTGAGGAAAGTGCAAGGTATTCCCCCCTCCGTCCAGGTCTAAGAACGTGAACATCCAAACTGACTAGGCTCCCACAAAGCCAGAATTTGAAGTAGGAACAAAACCCCATGCCATTGTCCTTGGCGTCTCATCAGCCCTCATTGTCCGAAAAGGACACTGTCACTACGACAGAAAGGCAACCCACTGACTGGGAGAAGATCTTCACCAACCCTGCAACTGACAAAGGTCTTATCTCCAAAATATATAAAGAACTCAAGAAACTAGACCGTAAAAGGCTAATCAACCCAATTATAAAATGGGGCACTGAGCTGAACAGAGAACTCTCAACAGAAGAACTTCAAATGGCCAAAAGACACTTAAGGTCATGCTCAACTTCCTTAGCGATCAGGGAAATGCAAATCAAAACAACTTTGAGATATCATCTTACACCTGTCAGAATGGCTAAAATCAAAAACACCAATGATAGCCTTTGCTGGAGAGGTTGTGGAGAAAGGGGTACCCTTATCCATTGCTGGTGGGAATGCAAACTTGTGCAACCACTTTGGAAAGCAGTGTGGCAGTTTCTCAGGAAATTCGGGATCAACCTACCCCTGGACCCAGCAATACCACTATAATCAACTTTATATGGAAAAACAAAAAACCCAGGATAGCCAAAACAATCTTATACAATAAAGGATCGTCTGGAGGCATTACCATCCCTGACTTCAAACTCTGTTACAGAGCTACAGTATTGAAAACAGCTTGGTATTGGCATAAAAACAGAGAAGTCGACCAATGGAATCTAGTAGAAGACCCTGACATTAACCCACAAACCTATGAACACCTGATTTTCGATAAAGGAGCTAAAAGTATACAATGGAAAAAAGAGAGCATCTTCAACAAATTGTGCTGGCAAAACTGGATGTCAATCTGTGGAAGAATAAAAATAGATCCATATCTATCACCATGCACAAAACTCAAGTCCAAGTGGATTAAAGACCTCAATATCAGTCTGAACACACTGAACCTGATAGAAGAGAAAGTGGGAAGTACTCTACAACACATTGGCACAGGAGACCACTTCCTATGTATAACCCCTGCAGCACAGACATTAAGGGCATCATTGAATAAATGGGACCTCCTGAGACTGAGAAGCTTCTGTAAAGCAAAGAATTACACATTCTTGACCATTACCATCTTCATATTCTTATTTTACCTTTGCTATTGAATCTACATATTTACTATTTTGCATATCAACCTATTGTATTAAAATGAGTATTTTTGTGTTCTCTTATCTCCTTCAGTTGTCATGAGCTTTATCATTTCCATTTTGTCACAACCAGTAATTCATCTCCTAACCCTACACAAAAGAGCAACATGTAGTTGGCTAGCCAAAATGATTATCAATGTTGTTACATTTTAGTAGAAAAAATAGTCTTTCTGGTATCTCAAAGGTATGAGCTACTAATTTGAAAACTTTTATGAGTTTGTTTTGTCCCAAGGCCTTTGATTTAAATTACTCAAAGGTTTATGGAGTTAGAAATGCTTGTGGGGGATCCCGGTATTGTGGCAGAAGACATGTCTATTTCTTAGTGTGTTGTTAATTAGCTTAGTTACCTTAAGCACATAACAACCTCTCTGGATGTCAGTTTTGTCAACTTTGAAATAAGAGATTGGATTACATGTTGTAAGTTTCCTCCTAGCAATGCCTGCTAAAGGATTCAGTTGACTGAAGCTGATTGAAAGATGTCATACAGCATAAAAGCTCATACTTGCAGGACTACATCCTTAAGCAAACTTGCACCTGTGCTTTTTAATGCCTTTTCTGTTTTCACTCTCACTATAATTCATCTGGAATCATTATAGCAATTAGACACCTATATGCAGAAAAACATTAGCTCAATTATGCTGATTTTTAGATGCAAGGTTTATTTTGAGAAAAATGCCCAAGGAATCAACAAAACACAAGATTATATCCCAGCATAAAGCTGGGCAGTATTTTACACACACACACACACACACACACACACACACACACACACACACTTTAGCCCTAAGTCAATATCTTATCCAATGAAAAAGCAAGACAAGAATATTTTAAAATTAAAACAGCACATGATTATTTCTTTCTTCTAATTAAAATGTAATAGAAATTATTTACTAAAGATATTTAACAAGAGAACTCAATTAGAAACATACAATAAAGAGAAAAGAAATAAAACCACCTGTGTTTGGGGTGATATGACAGCATACTGGGAAACTTCTATAGAATCAGTGATCATTCCAACCCAGATAATGAAAGAATTCAATTGGTAGCAGTATAAGGAATTAACCGACAAAACCAACAGCTGTCATATACACGAAAGTAAAATAACGGCAAGAGAATAAAATGGCAGGGGAAAACTCATTTATAATAGCAATAGGATAGTCCTTAACATTAAATTTAGGGAGTTGGGAGATGTATCTTCAGTTAAAGCACTTTCCAGGCAAGAGCGAGAACAGGAGTTTAAGTTCCAGAACCCACTTGAATGTTTAGGTGAATGCAACACATGCAAAGGGATCCTAGGACAAGCTTGCTAGCCAGACTAGCTAGATCAAACTGTCAACTGGACTGAGAGACCTCGCCTCAATGAGTGAGTTCTTTCCGTCAACCTCAGACCTCCACAATATATGTGCACACACTAAAAATCACCTCACCCTTATATGCATATGTCCCTACACATACAAACATACACACAACCATATTCATACCACACACACACACACATGAATGGAAGGAAAAATTAATAATGCATATGTGAAATTCATGAGGAATGTTTAAAATCTTCACAGACTTCCTCCACTAAATCTTCTTCTACTAAATTAGACTTGGGCCAAATGGAAGGATGCCCCCTGTTCTTGGATATGACAAATGAACTTCATAAAAAAATCATTTTAAGTTAGTTTGTAATTTTAACACAATCTAACCTAAAGAAAAATACCAATATGTTGCCTTAAGGAGTTAGAAATATTGAAATAAAGTTTTTATAGAAACAGAAATATGTAAGAATAGCCATTAGACAACGACATGGAGAAGAGACTGAAGTAGATCCCAGTGACCACCTAGTAAATGTGCTTTCTGTAAACCCTCTAAATTAAAGAGTGCCAAGCTGACTCACCAAAGACAACAACAGTGGAGCAGAAGAGAAAGCCCACAGTGAGGTCTTACGAAAGGGAAGCATGCGATATGATGAAGGCCTCTCAAACACCTGATGTAGTGGGTCAAGTTATTCATAGCTGATGCTTGGTCACCATGAGAAAGAGTCCTACAAAATACATTAGAGATTCAAACATTTAAAAAAATGAAAGAAAGCATAAAACTTACCTATCCCCATCCTTCTCTTCAATTTTTACCATTTTCCCCATCTTTTTTTTTCTCAACTTCATGTAATCCTTCTAAAGACCCACTGACCCCCTGTGTCAACTTAATACTTACTACAAGTTCATGGCTGTAGAACCATATACTGGATTATTGGTAGCAACTCAGAGCGAGTTCATGTATTAAACAGTTCTGCCATGTCTAGCAAGGACTTTTTCATTGTAGACATGTATTCCTTCTGGCTCTTGGAAGATGGTATGTGATATCAAATGCCTTTTAGAGTTATACACTCTAGTCTCTCATTCTCTGCACATTGACTAACTGTGACTCTCTGTATTAATGTCCACTGACTGGAAAAATGCTTCAAATAAATATAAGAAGAAAACTCACTTCCCTTTGAAACTTGTAAAGAACAGCTAGAAATAATTCAAAATTAAAAAGAAGTACAAGGTAAAACTGATTAAATAAAGATTAAAAACTATTTGCTTGAGTAATAAATCATAGATGAGGTCAAAAGGCAATTGAAAACCTGGAGAAAGGAGTTTCAGCAGATGTCACAAAGAGAGGGTTAGTGCCTCAAATAGTCTTAAAGGGTCAACACTATAACCACACCAAGAATTCCTAAAGCTAGGGCAGTGTGATTTAAAGTCCAATATACAAAAAATGGTAAGGAAATAAACAGCTCATACACGTTTTAAAAGAAAATCTCTCAAACATACCTAACACATCAAAATACCTAAACCTAGATAACTAGTCTAGCCAGTCGTAGGATATCCTGGAGAGGTGAGGGAGGGAGGAACACGAAAATAGCAAGCTGAAATGAAACAAAATGTATGTAATTTCTGTCATCACAAAGAGCAAAAGTTTAGAAAGACATTATTTTTTTCAAAAGTGGAGAGTCCTCACCCTTAACCATTTCATAAATGGATGTAATTTGTACCATTTGGGAGCAAAACATAGCCTTCCCATAACGAAATGAACAATGAACTTGCCTTTCAATGCAGTAGTTCCACTTCTAGATGGGTGTATTGAAAATGAACCTTCATAAAGGGATGTTGAATTTTGTCAAATGCCTTTTCAGCATCTAATGAAATGATCCTATGGTTTTTTTCTTTCAGTTTATTTATATGATGGATTACATTGATAGATTTTCGTATGTTGAACCAGCCCTGCATCTCTGGGATGAAGCCTACTTGATCATAATGGATAATTTTTCTAATGTGTTCTTGGATTCGGTTTGCCAGTATTTTGTTGAGGATTTTTGCATAGATGTTCATGAGTGAGATTGGCCTGTAATTCTCTTTCTTGGTTGAGTCTTTGTGCGGTTTTGGTATCAGAGTAACTGTAGCTTCATAAAAGGAATTTGGCAATGCTTCTTCTGTTTCTATATTGTGAAATACATTAAGGAGTATAGGTATTAGGTCTTCTTGGAAGTTCTGGTAGAATTCCGCATAGAAACCATCTGGTCCTGGGCTTTTTTTGGTAGGGAGGTTTTTGATAACAGCTTATAATTCTTCGCGACTAACAGGTCTATTTAGATTGTTCACCTGGTCCTGGTTTAACTTTGGACTATGGTATTTATCTAAAAAAGTGTCCGTTTCCTTTACATTTTCCAGTTTTGTGGCATACAGGCTTTTGTAGTAAGATCTAATGATTCTCTGAATTTCCTCTGTGTCTGTGGTTATGTCCCCTTTTCATTTCTTATCTTATTAATTTGCATATTCTCTCTCTGCCGTTTGATTAACTTGGATAGGGGTTTGTCAATCTTGTTGATTTTCTCCAGGAACCAGCTTTTTTTGTCATTGATTCTTTGTATTGTTTTCTGTGTTTCTATTTTGTTGATTTCAGCCCTCAGTTTGATTATTTCCAGTCTTCTACACCTCCTAGGTGAGTCTGCTTCTTTTTCTTTTCTAGAGCTTTCAGGTGGGCTGTTAAGTCTCCAATGTGAGCTTTCTCTGTTTTCTTTAAGTGGGCACTTAGTGCTATGAACTTTCCTCTTAGGACTGCTTTCATAGTGTCCCATAAGGACTCAGCAATACCACTCCTGGGAATATACCCAAGAGATGCCCTATCATATGACAAGAGAATTTGTTCAACTATGTTCATAGCAGTATTATTTATAATAGTCAGAACCTGGAAACAACCTAGATGTCCTTCAATGGAAGAATGGATGAAGAAAGTGTGGAATATATACACATTAGAGTACTACTCAGCGGTAAAAAACAATGACTTCTCGAATTTTGCATGCAAATGGATGGAAATAGAAAACACTATACTGAGTGAGGTAACCCAGACCCAAAAAGATGAACATGGGATGTACTCATTCATAATTGGTTTCTAGTCATAAATAAGGGTCACAGAGTCTACAATTGGTGAACCTAAAGAAGCTAAGTAAGAAGGTGAACCCAAGGAAAAACATATAGTTGTCCTCTTGGCTATGGGACGTAGACAAGATTGCTGGGCAAAAAATTGGGATCTTGGGGGTAGGGTGGGATGGGGGTAAGGGGAGATGGGGAGAGAAAAGGGAGAAGGGGAGGATGGGGGGAACTTGGGTGAAAAGGATGATTGGGATAAAGGAAGGTTGGATAGGGGAGCTCTGAAGCACAATTCTTAGTTAAGGGAGCCACCTTAGGGTTGGCAAGAGACTTGAACCTAGAGTGGCTCCCAGGAGCCCAAGGCGATGTCCCCAGTTAGTTCCTTGGGCAGCTGAGGATAGGGAACCTGAAATGACCCTATCCTATAGCAATACTGACGAATATCTTGCATATCACCATAGAACCTTCAGCTGGTGATGGATGGAGATAGAGACAGAGACCCACACTGGAGCACTGGACTGAGCTGCCAAGGTCCCAATGAGGAGCAGAAGGAGGGAGAACATGAGCAAAGAAGTCGGGACCATGAGGGGTGCACCCGCCCACTGAGACAGTGGGGCTGATCTATTGGGAGCTCACCAAGGCCAGCTGGACTATGACTGAAAAAGCATGGGATAAAACCGGACTCTCTGAACATGGCGAACAATGAGGGCTGATGAGAAGCCAAGGACAATGGCACGGGGTTTTGATCCTACTTAATGTGCTGGCTTTGTGGGAGCCTAGCCAGTTTGGATGTTCACCTTCCTAGATATGGACGGAAGAGGGAGGACCTTGGACTTTCCACAGGGCAGGGAACCCTGACTGCTCTTTGGACTGGAGAGGGAGGGGGAGAGGAGTGGGGGGAGGGGGAGAAGGGTGGGAGGACGGGGAGAAGGGTGGGAGGAGGGGGAGGGAAATGGGAGGCTGGGAGGAGGCAGAAACTTGTTTTTTTTTTCCTTTTCTCAATTAAAAAAAAAAGAAAATGAACCTTCAATGTACAAAATTGCATACACAAAGTTGTAAGTTAAAGCATCAAATATAGTTACAAAGTATCAAAAATAGTCTAACTGCCCATATAAATGATTAAATTTTGACATATGTATACAATGAAGTATAAAACATATAGAAAGGAAACTGTGAATTGATGTGATTCATAAATAAACACTGTTTTGTTTTAATAATGGAGAATATAAAAATCAGTAATATAGTACCTTTCATGAAACAAGAATAAATCATAACCAAACAGGCATGTGTTTACTTATTTGGACATATAATTAAATACAACAATAAACCAAAAGCTACAGTTATTATTCAAGTGAGGATAATGGCATGAGGTACTTGGAATGAGGAGAAGATATCTGTAGTGGCGTTTTATTCATATTTTAATAAATAAAGTTTTCCTGTAGATCACAAAAGTAAAACAGTCACACCGGCCAGCCCTACAGGCCAGGCAGCAATCACTGATACACACCTTTGATCCCAGTAGCCACACAGGCTTGCCACAGAAACCAGGTGGTAGCGGTACATGCTCTTAATCCCTGAAATAGAGAGGATTATAAAACAGGAGGAGACAGCTCTCAGTTTCAGTCTCGTTCTGAGATTCCTGGAGGCAGGAACACCATTTTGAACTGAGGTAGAAGTAAGAACCAGTGGCTGACTGCTTTGCCTTTCTGGTCTTAAATTTGAACCCAAACTTTTGTCTCTGAGTTTTTATTAATTGGACTATAGTTTTCAATTGTGAGAAATTGTCTTTTCCCATTATTCCTATTCTTAAATATATAGGAACATTGTGAATAAGCATTACCTAAAACCCCTAAAAATAAATCAGTATTCTGTAGTAAAGATGAGGATATAAATGTGGAACTGTGCTATCTAATTTAAACCTATAGATAGAAATATAGTACATTATAGACAGATAGATAGACATAGGATACATGTATACACTGATGATAGATAAATTATAAATACATGGACAATAGGTAGAAAAATATTAGAGAAATAAATAGATAACATACATTTATATATTGGATATATACATGATAGGTAGATGATGTTTAAAAATACACTCATGTACACAGACATGGACGCCAGATGACAAATGATATTTTAATTTTATGTATAAAATTGTTTATAAATAAATAATATATGATGGCTATATGATTATCTTAGTTTGATCTCTGTTGACATGATGATCAACATAAACAGTTTGACGGACTTAAAGAGAAGAAATGGAGAGAGAAATGTCATTAAATTACACTTTCAAACAAAGCTATATGTGTGCATCTGTTGATGTTGTATTGTTTCTAAAATATTATCATTTTACAAGGGAAAAGGCAACTTGTGGAGGAAATTACTTATGTCAGCTTGCAGGCAAGTTCATCGCTGAGGGAAGCCAAAGCAAGAACTCAAGGAAGAAACTGAAACAGAGACTATCGAGGAATGCTGCTCTCCAGCTTGCTCTTCATGACTTGTTTTGCTTGCTTTCTTTATACAGCCCAAGATAACCTGCCTAGGAATGGCATTGTTCACAGTGGGCAGGATCCTCTCATGTTTTAAAAAAGTGCTCCATAGACAGGCCCACGGGGCAACTTGCTGGAAACAATTTCCCAACTGAAGTTTTCTTTTCTCAGGTTAACTGTAGTATCTGTCAAGTAGACAGCACAATCATAGGTAAATGAGAGTTGAAAGATAGGGGATAGAAAAATGGATGAGTGATGGGAGATAAAATTATTGAAAGATAGAGCTCCCAAGGTCCCAATGAGGAGCAGAAGGAGGGAGAACATGAGCAGAGAAGTCGGGACCGCGAGGGGTGCACCCACCCACTGAGACAGTGGAGCTGATCTATTGGGAGCTCACCAAGGCCAGATGGACTGTGAGTGAAAAAGCTTGGGATAGGGCCGGACTCTCTGAACATGGCGAACAATGAGGGCTGATGAGAAGCCAAGGACAATGGCACGGGGTTTTGATCCTACTTAATGTGCTGGCTTTGTGGAAGCCTAGCCAGTTTGGATGCTCACCTTCCTAGACATGGACGGAGGGGGGAGGACCTAGGACTTACCACAGGGCAGGGAACCCTGACTGCTCTTTGGACTGGAGAGGGAGGGGAAGAGGAGTGGGGGGAGGGGGAGAAGGGTGGGAGGACGGGGAGAAGGGTAGGAGGAGGGGGAGGGAAATGGGAGGCTGGGAGGAGGTGGAAACTTGGTTTTTTTTCCTTTTCTCAATAAAAAAAAATTATTGAAAGATAGATGATGGATATAAAATCATTTGAACCACTAAACTTAAACCAAGACAAGCTAAACAGCCTAAATAAACCCATAACAAATGAGGAAATAGAAACAGAAATTACAAGAACTTCTAACTAAAAACTTTCCAGGCTTTGTTCACAGCAGAGCTCTAGCATAGTTTCCGAATGACATTTTCCAATTAAAGGAGGTGGGAATCACTAGACACGTGGTTGATTCCAAGGTTAAGAGAGGAAGGCGCACAAGAGCCTTGAACATTTTGTGGTCCTAGAAATTAGAAACGGCCAGAATAAATATAGGGGGCTGTGGAAAGACAAAAGTTGACAATATGAAAAGTTTTCTAATAACTAAATTGCATAACTTTAACACAATATAATGACAGCAGTAGTTTGTTTGTTTGTCTTTTTAAGACAAGGTTTCTCTGTGCACCCTGACTGTCCTGGATCTGGCTTTGTAGATTGTCCTGACTTTGAGCTCACAGAGATCTGCCTTCCCCTGTCTCACAAGTGCTGGCTTGAAAGGTGCACACCACCACTGACTACCACAGTATGAGATCTTTAACTCACAGATAAGATAAAGTTTATAAGTCCACAAAGGAATCAATAAATATTCAGGGCAAAGGAAAGAACTTTCTATACAATAGTGTTCTAATGAATAAATGTAAGCAATAAATGTATTGAAGATAAGATAAATTGGATACTCAAATTCCAGGCATAAATTTAGATAGAAACAGGTGTCAGCCTCAGAAATAATTAAGTTTGCAAGTGAAGAAATCTGAAAATACCATTGTGAGAATTATTAAAGTTGACATTATCCCTAATGAGTCATATCAATATCATGAATTTCTTGATAGGATACATTGAATACTAAAAGTAATTTCTGTTATATTCTTGACGTAAGTGCATAAATGCATTACAATCATGAGAAAACATCAATTTCAACTTGATGGCTATTTGGCAAAGTAATTTATGAGTTCTCTTCAAATGATTCAAGGTTATAAGGGAAAAGAAAGCCCATGGCTAGTCATAATATAGAGCTGAGAAGTAAAAACAATTAAGATAATTAACTGATACAGAAAAAGAAGACCCTGTAGGATCTAGAGTTTAATTAGGATATCAACAAAAATTTCTTGGATTTTGTATAAATTGTATAATAAATCATCATGAGAAGCAACCAGATGTGAAGTCTAAGTTTATGTCCATATGTCTATATACTTAAATCAGAAGAAGAATAAATTCATATCTAGAATCTAAGCTCTTCTAATCACCTTCACTATACCCCATTAACCTGGAGCCATCTTTCCAGGGCCACTAATCTCGTCCAAGGTAGTTTCTTGGTTCTGTTCTCCTTACCAGAATTTTCTATGAAAAATATCAGCCATGCTGCATCTTTTCTTTCTTCAAGATCCTCCAGTAGCTGTTACTTGTTGTAATATGAGTGGCAGGGCTACGTTCCTGGCACCCGGCCACCCACACGGCTAGCTTTATACCTGAAATAATTACACGGAAACTGTATTCTTTTAAACATTGCCTGACCCATTAGTTCCATCCTCTTATTGGCTAGCTCTTACATATTGATCTAACCCATTTTTAATAATCTGTGTAGCCCACGAGGTGGCTTACCAGGAAAGATCTTAACCTGCATCTGTCTGGAGTGGGAGAATCATGGTGACTCCCGAATCTGCTTCTTTCTCCCAGTATTCTGTTCTGTTTACTCCACCCACCTAAGGGTTGGCCTATCAAATGGGCATAGGCAGTTTCTTTATTAATTAACCAATAAAACAACAGATAGAAAGATGACCCTCCTCCATCAGTTACTGTCATGGAGGAAAAGCAAAATCCTAGCAAAGGATTTTTCCATACACTGGTGCCGCTTCCTGCTTTTCTTCATTTAAGTCCCTGTTGTTCCTTTGGCCATGCCACAGTCTTCAAGTCTTGCAGAGCTACTCTGTGTTCATAACACCTTCATTTCTGCCCCTGTACAGAAGCACTTCTGCTGAAATATTCCGGGCTGGCACTATTTAACAGTTACATCTGCATGTCACTTTTTTCACAACATCAGCTTTTCCTCGAGTTCTATAAAAGTACTCACCTTCTAGCACATGAGCTGGATTATTTGCTATATTTTCTTCTTCCTTTTTCCCCCTCCACTGATGGGCTCCTCCTCTTGGTTTTAGTTCCTTCAGAGAAGATATTTCTTATTTTTATTAATGAATCTTTTAAATGGGAACAGGTACATGATGATATTCAGTATACATGAGCTGAAATTGTTAATAATCCATACACTCATACTATGAAAAGAAATGAGAAATTTATGGTTTATTTTTAATTATCAGCTACATCTTTGCAAAGTGCACATGTATATCTGAGAGTAATGTGTTTTTTCTTATTTTCTACCAGAATTTTATTTCATGCAAATATTCTAAGCTTCCAGGAAATGTCTTGATACCCTCCTATATCAGCTCTGTTCCGAGTTCTATTGCTCAACTGAACTGATTACCAAACTCAATTACACTAAGGTTGAAAAAACATGAATAATAGTCAAGACATGAACACTGAAACTTAATGTTTGATTATTTTTAATTGGGAGTATAGGTCAGAGGCATTTTTTTCATAAATTAATTTCACCATAAGTTTATATTGACATTGTATTGGTGTCACAAGCCATTGTTTATTTTAGGTTCATTTAGTTTTGGAGTAAGATCCAAACACAGTTACTATTCCCAACAGAGCCACAAAGGTCATTCATGAATGGATTTTTAATTAGTCTTACTGTTTCAAAGCAGATAAAAATAGACTTCGTGTGCCTTCCATTGGCAGTGTCAATGCTTTTGCCAAAGTATAAGCTGTGGTAACTAACAAGAATCTATACTAGAAGGCTACCTTTAAGAAAGAGTTGCTTGCTTTTCAGTGCAATTTCTCTTTGCTTTTTTTTTTCCCATGCAAAATAAGAAATGGGTGTTGGCAGTGTCACCAACTGACACCCCCTTCCTGTATGCTACAGAGCTTTTAATCAGCCTTTTGTTTTGTTTTCTGTTCCTGGTCGGTTGCCCCCTTTAACCTTTTCAAAACAGTTAAATTTCTTCAAACTGTCACCAAAGCCATGTCAGCAGCTTAAACACGGCTACAGCTGACATGGCTCAACAAAGCCAATTTGATCTTTCACCCCTGAAGGCACTCTACACAGCATGCCAGCCTTCACTACCCAGGGCCTGACTTCAAGTTCAGCCCCTTCACCTCTTTATGGGGAAGGAAGCCACATGGGTCCATGGCAGCATTTAACAGCACCTCCCCTTATGGGTATTAGCACCTGGCTCTTTTCTGGGTCTGACTGCTGACTAAAGGGAAAGATGCTGAGAAAAAAGAGAAAAGTCCAGTGGGTTGCCTGCATGGCTTAAATAATAACCCAAGAGTACCACTGCCAGCTCCAATGACTGGGTGACAGCTTAGTTTCAAGGAATGCTTCCTATCTAACTCTTGATCGATTCCCTGTTTTTCCAATTCCCTTCTTGTTAAAAAAGGAGACAAAGACGAAGATCTCTGGGAGGAGATATTCAAATACCTATGTAATCAACCCTGCAAATCTATGGGTTCTGTACTCACAGATTCAACACACCTTAGGTTTAAAATATTCATTCAAGAAAAAAATGTATATATAGTAAAGGCATACTTGTCCATAATATTATAACAACTTTAGTGTAATATTTATATCATAATAGGTAATTTAAGTCACATAGAGATGATTTAAAGAACAAAAGAAGCTAGGTCGAGGCTATAAACATGTACTCTACTGTATATATATATATATATATATATATATATATATATATATAAAGGATTTGAATAACTCTGGATTCCAGTACCCTAGGAGAACCCTAGAACCAATTCTCAATGGATGTTGAGTTCTAGCTGCAGTTGCTTCTCCTAGACATTCCCATTTCAAACAGAGTTATTAAACATAAAATTCTAATTAATTATTGGAGGAGAATACACAACCACTAATACTAAACCAGTATAGCCCCTTGAATGTTTATCTTTATACTCACAGGTAAGTGTAGTCTTCACTGCTCATAGAGGAAACATCTCTTTGCAACACAATGAGACTATTACAGAAAACCACAATCAATTAAAATGTAATAGAAACATCTCCAAAACACTCTTGCAAATTATGGTTTGGGGAACACTGCAGAAGTGGTGCGTGTTGGAGAGCCAGAGAATCAGGAGTCTTCTGTAAGATTGTGTATCCTAATAACACCAGAGGATATAGCCACAAAGTCTCACTGACATGACTGCCCAATTGTGAGTTGAACAAAGATGACACTAATGAACATGCCAAATTGTACACATAAAAGCTCATGAGGCCTTGACCCTACACAACAAATTGTAGTCAACTGAAGACAGCTAGAAAGAGAAGAGGCAGCCTTTCTCTAACAATTCAAAGAATCCCCACCCACCCACCTAAAAGATAGAGGCCATTAGTTTGAAGGAGAATGGGAATTGGAGAGAGGAAAGGGAAGGGAGAAATACAATCAAACTATAATCTCAACAATTTTTAAGTCTATATGCAAAGTGACTTGGATCTTCAGCTTCTAAACCATGTCTTTTAAGACAAATATCTTGATAGTTTGGTCCCTTTAACTTAATTAATAATCACAAAATGGCCTAATTCATAGAACATAAGCAGTTTCATGACAATTATTAGTGGTAGGTTCCAGGTCCTTATGACAAGCTCCTCGAATGCTAATAAATACTAAAAAACTATTTGTACCCTCTGATTGATATGAATACTATTTCTGGATTGTAATGGTTTCATTATCTGAGTCTAGAAACATTACAGGGATATCAAAGATTTGTTGGCCTAGAATGGTATGGTCATCTGACAGGGTCAAAAATAGCAAAAAGTCCTTATAACTTGAGTGACAGACTTCAACAATGAATATATCTTCATGTGTCTTTCATAATTCACTCTAAGGTCATCTCAATCCTGCTTGCCATCTACCTATGTAGTGCTTTACCTTTCATTTTTCCAGATGCTTGAGTTTGAAGACAAGAGATTTCAATTTCAATAAGCAATCAAACTTAAAAGCCACATGCTGAAGAGATAGTTCAGTCAGTAAAGAGCTTGTTATACAAGCATCTGGATCAAAGTTCCATCCCCAACACCCACAGAAAAAGATGAGCGTGGTGATGTGTGTTTATAATCACAGACCTGGGAAGGCAGATAGAGTTGTAGACATTGCGTTCATTGGCCAAACAACAAAACCTGAACTGAGAGTCCCAGGTCCTAGAGAGACTTGTCTCAAGCAAAACACAAGGGTTCCTCAGAAACAACACTGAGGTTAACCTCTAGAACACACATACACACACACACACACACAACTATTCCGTGACCTTTGCATGATGTAGTTTATTTAAGTTGTTTTTCACTCTGCTGACTTAGTAAAATCTTGCTTTAAAAAGATTTCTTACTTGTTTGCCAGTACTCCGTATAAATATGTTCGTTTGCATTTACAGTGTCATGTAATCTGTAGAGTTGATCAACACTCCTATAAGCCCTTTAATACAACTGGAACTGATGGAATTCTTTCATTATTTGCAACACTTCTTCTTTGTGTCAGGTTGTGGTCTCACAGGAATTACAAAAACAATAAGATACCTCTTGCCTCTCAAAGTGTGGCCAGAATGTAGAAGCAATAAACAACTTGAAAAAATGTCATATACTAATTATTCTGTTGGTGGAATCAGGGTGATGCATTTTTATGGATTGGACACCATAAATCTCCACCTTTCAAAAATCATGATGTTCAGCCATTATATTAATGCTCAAAGGTCAGGAGCACACAAGCATGTCCTGTAAGACAGTGATGGAGATGACCTTCAATAGCCTTATTTGTTCACAATTTCCTGCTGAAAACAGCTGAGTTTCATAAATCAAAGGGAGACTCATGAAGCAGTTTTAAAGAACCAGCAGTAAAACAAATTGAATAGATTAAGACCAATGTCCACTAAGTAGTCTATCTAGAAGTCTCTGAAATTGCCAAAGCATCGAATTTTAACTGGCAGTTTTCCTAGCAGTGACACTTCCCTTCAGGGATATTAATCTGATTTCATTTTCACTTTACAATCCGACTGCAGTTACTATTCTCTCTTTGCAGCTATTCACAGCAGATAACTAACTATCATGGGACATTAGGCAGTGCTTTTCCTGATTTCTTTTTAGAATTTGCTAGTAGGTTCCATATGTTTCTTTTTGTTTCTTTTTCAACAGAACTTTTAAAGATATTTCAGCAAAATGCAAGCTTTGTTATTTGCGGTTTATGGAAAATCTTCCTCAACAGCTGGGCAACTTTATTTATAGCAGGAACCATCGTTCAGTGCACTTTCTAAGCCGTTCACATCTCTTGTGCCTCACTTCTTAAAGGAAGTTGTAATGATTCCAAAATAACCGCTTGCTTTCTTGAAGTATTTATTCTCTGCAAAGAATCACAGGGACTTCCGGAATTTTCATGGAAAATTTATGTGGGAGGAGTGGTTCATCTCAGCTTCTAAAAGACCTCTCCAAAAGCAAACCTTTGCCTCAATAGAAGAAAACAAAGGAATTCTTCAATAGGCTATAAATGCTTGGGACTTAAGAGATAAGTGGAGAAAACTATTTCTTTTCTATGTTTAACATCTTAGTTGCTAATAAGGTGCCCAGTGAAATCAAAAGCAACAAGAGAAGGTGACTGGTCAATGAGGAACCCATGATTATCATGTGCCTAGAATGTGGAAGGTCTTGGCCACAAAAATCAAAGACATTATTACCAGGAATTAATAAAGCCAGGGAGATGTCTTTAAACAACCATCCGTGAATGAGCCAAAGATGGTTCTGGGGATTAGCTTCAGAAGAGGAGGCTTGAACACATGTGATCATGAACTCCACACCTTTTTATTAGCATAGATTCCCTTCTTCATCATCTTCCTCTTTCTGATAATCTTTCCATTATAGCCATAGAAGGTCCATATCTTCTAAAATGGTCTTTATTGGGCACTGGTTCCGAATCCTCGAGGCACCCAAGCGGGCGGGAGTCTCTTTGTTTCTATGGCCTGCCTGCACCAAGCAGGGTAGGCGCTTTGTTTGCGACCTGCCCACCAGCACGGAGGCCTGATCTCTCGGTGCCAGGAGACCCAGCGTTGGGGTGAGTTTCTGACCCTGCAGCGCCAGCCAGCCCGGGAAGGGGAGTTCAGAGCTTCCTTGGCCCCCTATCCTTCTTGAGCTCTCGGCAGGGCCCCCACTCCCTGCATACCTCCTCTTTCTTCCTAGCCCACCCAGCTTCCATCCAGAACCCTCCCCAATTTGCCCCACCACCCTCTTTCTGCACATAACATCACCCAGCCCAGCCTGTCTGGGCACTGGGTCCGAATCCTCGGGGCACCCAAGCAGGCGGGAGTTCCTTTGTTTCTTTGGCCTGCCTGCACCAAGCAGGGTAGGCGCTTTGTTTGCCACCTGCCCAACAGCACGGAGGCCTGATCTCTCGGCGCCAGGAGACCCAGCCTTGGGGAGACCCAGCATTGGGGAGAGACAACGTTGGGGAGATCCAGCATTGGGTAGGTAAGGAGACCTGATCCGGTAAAGAAGATCCATAAGGGAGCATTTGGAAGAAGAGATGGGTAGACGCCAAGGCAAGAATTCGCACAACAAGCTGAAAAGCAACATGAAGCCACCAGAAACCAGCGACCTCACAAGGGGAGGACATGAACACCTTAATCAAGAAGAAGTAGAAAAGGTTGACTTCATGAAAGTGATTGACGCCCTTAAACAGCATGTAAAAAATGCCCTTATTGAAATGGATGAGAAATATAACAGAAAGTTTGAAGAACTGAATAAATCAGTGAATGATACCCTAGAAAACCAAGGAAAAACAATCAAACAGATAATGGAAACGGTGCAAGACGTGAAAACTGAAATGGAGGCAAAGAAGAAAACACAAACAGAGGGCCGGCTGGACATGGAAAATTTAAGTAAACAAACAGAGTCTACAGAAACAAGCATAACCAACAGAATACAAGAGATAGAAGAAAGAATCTCAGATTCTGAAGATACCATAGAGAAAATAAATACTCTGATCAAAGAAAACAGCAAGTCCAACAAACTCTCATCACAAAATATTCAGGAAATATGGGACACAATAAAAGATAAAAACTTAAGAATAATAGGAGTAGAAGAAGGAGAAGAAGTGCAGCTCAATGGTCCAGAAAATATATTTAATAAAATTATAGAAGAAAACTTTCCCAACCTAAAGAAAGATATACCTATGAAGGTTCAAGAAGCATACAGAACACCGAATAGGCTGGATCGAAAAAGAACATCCCCTCGCCATACAATTATCAAAACACAAAGCATACAGAATAAGGAAAGAATATTAAGAGCTGCAAAGGAAAAAGGCCAAATTACTTATAAAGGTAAACCTATCAGACTTACACCTGACTTCTCCATGGAAACCATGAAAGCCAGAAGGTCCTGGATAGATGTTCTCCAAAAACTGAGAGACCACGGATGCAAGCCCAGATTACTATACCCAGCCAAGCTTTCATTCACTATAAATGGAGAAAATAAAATTTTCCAGGATAAAAACAAATTCAAACAATACGCAGCCCCAAATCCAGCCTTACAGAAAGTAAGAGAAGGAAAATCACTAACCAAGGAGTCCATCAATGACCACAATAACTCAGACATCTAGAGACCCTTCACCAACACAAATCAAAGAAGGGAAACACACAAACTCTACGACTAAAAAAATGACCGGAGTTAACATCCACTGGTCATTAATATCACTTAATGTCAATGGACTCAACTCACCTATTAAAAGGCACAGGCTAAGAGATTGGATACGAAAACAGGATCCAACATTCTGCTGTTTACAAGAAACCCACCTCAACCACAAAGACAGGCACCTACTCAGAGTAAAGGGCTGGGAAAAGGCTTATCAAGCAAATGGACCTAAGAAACAAGCAGGTGTGGCCATACTAATCTCTAACAAAGTTGACTTCAAACTTAAATCAATCAGAAGAGATGGAGAGGGGCATTTTATACTCATAACAGGAACAGTTCAGCAGGATGAAGTCTCAATTCTGAACATCTATGCCCCTAATTTAAAAGCACCCACGTACATAAAAGAAACATTGCTAAAACTCAAGGCAGCCATCAAACTGCACACACTAATAGTAGGAGACTTCAACACTCCTCTCTCACCAATGGACAGGTCAAAGAGACAGAAACCTAACAGAGAAATAAGAGAATTAATGGAGGTAATGAATCAAATGGACTTAACAGACATCTATAGAACATTCCACCCAAATAGGAAAGAATATACCTTCTTCTCTGCAGCTCATGGAAACTTCTCAAAAATCGACCACATAGTCGGTAACAAAGCAAACATCCACAGTTACAAAAAAGTATTAGTAACCACCTGTGTCTTATCAGATCACCATGGATTAAAGTTAGAATTCAACAACAATGCTACCCCCAAAAAGCCTACAAACTCATGGAAACTGAACAGTCAACTACTGAACCATACCTGGATTAAGGAAGAAATTAAGAAAGAAATTAAAGTCTTCCTGGAATTCAATGAAAATAAAGAAACAACATACTTAAACTTATGGGACACTATGAAAGCAGTCCTAAGAGGAAAGTTCATAGCACTAAGTGCCCACTTAAAGAAAACAGAAAGCTCACATTGGAGACTTAACAGCCCAACTGAAAGCTCTAGAAAAAAAAGAAGCAGACTCACCTAGGAGGAGTAGAAGACTGGAAATAATCAAACTGAGGGCTGAAATCAACAAAATAAAAACACAGAAAACAATACAAAGAATCAATGACACAAAAAGCTGGTTTCTGGAGAAAATCAACAAGATTGACAAACCCCTATCCAAACTAATCAAATGGCAGAGAGAGAATATGCAAATTAATAAGATAAGAAATGAAAAGGGGACATAACCACAGACACAGAGGAAATTCAGAGAATCATTAGATCTTAATACAAAAGCCTATATGCCACAAAACTGGAAAATGTAAAGGAAATGGACACTTTTTTAGATAAATACCATATACCAAAGTTAAACCAGGACCAGGTGAACAATCTAAATAGACCTGTTAGTCGCGAAGAATTAGAAGAGGTTATCAAAAACCTCCCTACCAAAAAAAGCCCAGGACCAGATGGTTTCTATGCGGAATTCTACCAGAACTTCCAAGAAGACCTAATACCTATACTCCTTAATGTATTTCACAATATAGAAACAGAAGAGTCATTGCCAAATTCCTTTTATGAAGCTACAGTTACTCTGATACCAAAACCGCACAAAGACTCAACCAAGAAAGAAAATTATAGACCAATCTCACTCATGAACATCGATGCAAAAATCCTCAACAAAATACTGGCAAACCGAATCCAAGAACACATTAGGAAAATTATCCATTATGATCAAGTAGGCTTCATCCCAGGGATGCAGGGCTGGTTCAACATACAAAAATCTATCAATGTAATCCATCATATAAATAAACTGAAAGAAAAAAACCATATGATCATTTCATTAGATGCTGAAAAAGCATTTGACAAAATTCAACATCCCTTTATGTTAAAAGTCTTGGAGAGATTAGGGATACAAGGGTCATACCTAAATATAATAAAAGCTATATACAGCAAGCCGACAGCTAACATTAAATTAAATGGAGAGAAACTTAAAGCCATCCCACTAAACTCAGGAACACGACAAGGTTGTCCACTCTCGCCATACCTCTTCAATATAGTACTTGAAGTTCTAGCAATAGCAATAAGACAACATAAGGGGATCAAAGGGATTCGAATTGGAAAGGAAGAAGTTAAACTTTCATTATTTGCAGATGATATGATAGTGTACATAAGCGACCCCAAAAACTCCACCAAAGAACTTTTACAGCTGATAAACAGCTTTAGTAATGTGGCAGGATACAAGATCAACTCCAAAAAATCAGTCGCCCTCTTATACACAAAGGATATGGAAGCAGAGAGGGAAGTCAGAGAAGCTTCACCTTTCACAATAGCCACAAACAGCATAAAATATCTAGGGGTAACTCTAACCAAGGAAGTGAAAGATCTATTTGACAAGAACTTTAAGGCATTGAAGAAAGAAATTGAGGAGTATACCAGAAAATGGAAGGACCTTCCTTGCTCTTGGATTGGGAGGATCAACATAGTAAAAATGGCAATTCTACCAAAGGCAATTTATAGATTCAATGCAATCCCCATCATGGTCCCATAAAAATTCTTCACAGATCTTGAGAGGACAATAATCAACTTTATATGGAAAAACAAAAAACCCAGGATAGCCAAAACAATCCTATACAATAAAGGATTGTCTGGAGGCATTACCATCCCTGACTTCAAACTCTATTACAGAGCTACAGTGATGAAAACAGTGTGGTACTGGCATAAAAACAGAGAAGTTGACCAATGGAATCGTATAGAAGACCCGAATTTTAACCCACAAACCTATGAACACCTCATTTTTGATAAAGGAGCCAAAAGTATACAATGGAAGAAAGAAAGCATTTTTAACAAATGGTGCTGGCATAACTGGATGTCAACCTGTAGAAGAATGAAAATAGACCCATATCTATCACCATGCACAAAACTCAAGTCCAAATGGATTAAAGACCTCAATATCAGTCAGAACACAGTGAACCTGATAGAAGAGAAAGTGGGAAGTACCCAACAGGAGATGGGCACAGGAGATCGCTTCCTATGTGTAACCCCAACAGCACAGACATTAAGGGCAACATTGAGTAAATGGGACCTACTACAACTGAGAAGCTTCTGTAAAGCAAAGGACACTATCACCAAGACAAATAGGCAACCTACTGACTGGGAGAAGATCTTCACCAACCCCGCAACAGACAAAGGTCTGATCTCCAAAACATATAGAGAACTCAGGAAACTAGACTTTAAAATGCTAATTAACCCAATTAAAAAATGGGGCACTGAACTGAACAGAGAATTCTCAGCAGAGGAAGTTCAAATGGCCAAAAGACACTTAAGGTCATGCTCAACCTCCTTAGCAATCAGGGAAATGCAAATCAAAACAACTTTGAGATATCATCTTACACCTGTCAGAATGGCTAAAATAAAAAACTCCAATGATAGCCTTTGCTGGAGAGGCTGTGGAGGAAGGGGAACACTCATCCATTGCTGGTGGGAATGCAATCTCGTGCAACCACTTTGGAAATCGGTGTTTCGGTTTCTCAGGAAATTCGGGATCAACTTACCCCTGGACCCAGCAATACCACTCCTGGGAATATACCCAAGAGATGCCCTATCACATGACAAGAGCATTTGTTCAACTATGTTCATAGCAGTATTATTTGTAATAGCCAGAACCTGGAAACAACCTAGATGCCCTTCAATGGAAGAATGGATGAAGAAAGTGTGGAATATCTACACATTAGAGTACTATGCTGCGGTAAAAAACAATGACTTCTCGAATTTTGCATGCAAATGGATGGAAATAGAAAACACTATCCTGAGTGAGGTATCCCAGACCCAAAAAGATGAACATGGGATGTACTCACTCATAATTGGTTTCTAGCCATAAACAAGGGTCACGGAGTCTACAAGAGGTGAACCTAAAGAAGCTAAGTAAGAAGGTGAACCAAAGGAAAAGCATATAGTTGTCCTCTTGGCTATGGGAAGTAGACAAAATTGCCTGGGAGAAAATTGAGATCTTGGGGGTGGGGTGGGATGGGGGTAAGGGGAGATGGGGAGAGAGGGGGGAGAGGGGGAGAATGGGGGGGAGCTTGGGAAAGGGGGAGGATTGGGATGAAGGAAGGTGGGATGGGGGAGCACGGAAGCACGGTTCTTAGTTAAGGGAGCCACCTTAGGGTTGGCAAGAGACTTGAACCTAGAGTGGCTCCCAGATACCCAAGCCGAGATCCCCAGTTAGTTCCTTGGGCAGCTGAGGATGGGGAACCTGAAATGACCCTATCCTAGAGCAATACTGACGAATATCTTGCATATCATCATAGAACCTTCATCTGGTGATGGATGGAGACAGAGACAGAGACCCACACTGGAGCACTGGACTGAGCTCCCAAGGTCCCGATGAGGAGCAGAAGGAGGGAGAACATGAGCAAAGAAGTCGGGACCACGAGGGGAGCACCCACCCACTGAGACAGTGGAGCTGATCTATTGGGAGCTCACCAAGGAAGGCCAGCTGGACTGTGACGGAAAAAGCATGGGATAAAACTGGACT
Organism: Microtus oregoni; assembly: GCF_018167655.1. Lineage (NCBI taxonomy): Eukaryota > Metazoa > Chordata > Mammalia > Rodentia > Cricetidae > Microtus > Microtus oregoni. Next base: position 36,609,343 of record NW_024543070.1, on the reverse strand, counting down.
CTCTGAGCATGTCCAACAATGAGGGCTGATGAGAACCCAAGGACAATGGCAGGGGGTTTTGAAACTACCTAATGTGCTGGCTTTGTGGGAGCCTAGCCAGTTTGGATGTTCACCTTCCTTGAAATGCACGGAGGGGGGAGGACCTAGGACTTACCACAGGGCAGGGAAATCTGACTGCTCTTTGGGCTGGAGAGGGAGGGGGAGAGGAGTGGGGGGAGGGGGAGAAGGGTGGGAGGAGGGGGAGGGAAATGGGAGGCGGGGAGGAGGAGGAAATTTGTTTTTTTTTCTCTTTTCTCAATAAAAAATGTTAATAAAAATAAAAAATAAAAATAAATAAATAAAATGGTCTTTATTAATAAAGTTTTGCTTGTTCACTTTTACTCTAGTCCTTCCATCTTTCAACATACTGACAAAATTCAGAAGGAAATGTATCAATCTCAGTAGATCGATGTATGTTATTGGTTGGAAGGGAATTCATGTTGTGTGACTCACTATGATCTTCTGCCAAAGACACTGGGAAATTTGAGATTAGATAACTTAGTGCCCAAATAGGAAAACAGGCACAGATCCAGTAAAAGGATAACAAGCATTATCACATATAGCGTATGTTTATGTTTTCGCCTGTGCTTTTTTCAGATCTTCTTAAAAAGAATCTTTTCTCCAATGGTGGAAAATAGGAGATTTAACTCTTTACTGAAAACAGTAGATTATTAAATGTTGGTAACTTCCAGAAAAAGTACACTATATAGACTTGTAATTATTAGATGGTTGCCTTATTGCCAAAGTCAAATTTATGATATTAAAGATAGTACATAATGCTATATAAAAATGCTGTAATTTTAGATATATTAGCAAAAGGAAATAATATGGATTTATTTACATACATTTTAAATCATGCTTGCTATTTCCAACCTTCATTTAATATAACATAAACATTTCTAGGACAGAAGCAAAAATCAGTGTTTTCTTGGACAGCATGTTATTAAAGACACAAAAGTCGTTATATAATATTAAAAATAACAAGCATACTACGTCATGAATCTGTGATATCTACTCCTTCCCCTACCACAAACCTGTAACTTCCTAGTTCTGAAAAATAATCTCTGCTCTAGAACTTAGCAGATGAAGGATTCATAGAGAAGTCAACAGTTTTAGTCTGCTCCACAGCCTTACCTTCCTTAGCCAAACCTGATCCTTATGGTTTAGAACTTAGACTTGAATCCCTCTTGTTTATCTCTTACATAAGCTCTCTCTCTCTCTCTCTCTCTCTCTCTCTCTCTCTCTCTCTCTCTCACACACACACACACACACACACACTTCCCGATTCCATGAACCTCTACTCATAGAACCATAGAACAGCTATACAAAGAGCAATCAATGAACTAAATGTGAAAAAAATCCACATTTACATCCCAGGCCTTCCTAGATCATCAGCAGAATCTTCTGGTAGCATTCATTGATGTTTATTGTATCAGACACTATTCTTAGCTCTTCTCATTCTTCAGTTTACTTCTTGAAATATCAATGTGACATGACTATTATTACTACTATCCCTATTTTTCTTCTGAAGAATCTGAAGCACTGGCATGTTAGCACATGGGTTAGTAGTAGAATTACAGTAACTGACAACTAATTCATTCTCCTTGAACTTCCCTCTTCACCAGTGAGCTGGTGATAAGGTTGATTTTCTTATAAATCGTCTGGATGACTCAAGAAAATGTGGACAAAATTTCCAAAGTACAGAAAGCTCTATAAAAGAGGTTGTAGGAATGTAGTTCAGTAGCCTAATACACATGGAGGCTTGGGTTCATTCCTAAGAAAAGCACACAAAAGTTCTTCAATAGTACCAGTCTGTAATCTCAGCACCCAGGAGGCAAGGGCAAGGGGATCAGGAATTCTAAATCATGCTCTGCTGTACAGTGGGTATGAGATCCGCTGGTGATACATGAGACACTGTGTTAAGCAAACGCTCTATAAAATAACAACTTAATTGTTATCTGTTAACTCTTTGAAGTCCCTCCTTCCCTGACCTTTGGTATCCTTCATGGATATAAACCAAGTCTGTTTTACAATTTCTTCTTTTATCCTGGATGTCTTTTCTTTCCAGGTCAGTGTATATTGACTCATGTTTGTAACATGAGCCAGGCCAGTCAAGACCAAGCCCCTGGAACCATGCTGGACAAAGCAAAACATCCCATCTGGAAATTGATTTTTGGGTGTAGGGTGCTCTGTCTTACTGTTTTTATCTCTGTATTTAAGGCACACGTAATCTCTAGTACATGGGCAGGGTAGTTTATCCCACTCACTCCTCATTTTCATTTTTTTACTGAAGATTTATTTGTATGCAAGCTGTACTTCATGACTTTGAACCTCTTCTTTAAGACTTTATCTTTTAGGGAAATAAAAGCACAAAAACTTGAGCCCGAATGGAATCTTTCTCTTTCTGTAATAGAAGAAAAACTCCATTATCTCTCACAGCAAGGCTGCCATGGTGCTGCAGCCCCGTTCGCAAGCTGCCTCAGATGATTATATTGGGACATCTGGAATAGCCAAGTTAGCAGCAGGCAGAACGTGTCTGCATGTCTCTGCTTTGAGGCACAACATCTCTTCCTGGGGTGAACCCTAAGGGAGATAGAGAGCAAAGTCATCTCTGAAGATTCTTTCTAATTTTGCCTTCCAGCATTCTTTTATCGTCAAATCGCACAATTTTGTCTGAACATATAAACAAAGAAATGGATTCAAAAGAATTGATTTATGGAAAACTATGCAAATAATAGGAACATGTTTACAACAAACATCCAAAGTTTCTGCCTTCGATTCCAATTTTGTGTAGTACACCAATGCTAATAAAAGATTAACAAATATTTACACATCTCACTTTGTGCCAGCATGACCCTACCTCAAAGAGATTTTACATGCTATCTCTTAAATATAATATATTAAGCTATTCTTTGAGCATTCACATACAGACACAGTATACCTAGATCACATTGACCTTCTATTCTCTGCCTTCAAATCCCCTGAATCCCCCAAGGTCCTCTCCCAACCTAACACACCCTCTTTTGCTCATTTTAAAAAGAAACCCACTGAGTCCTGTTAGTGATGCCCATATGCACAAAGGTGAGACCACCATTGGAGAATCATAAACCTATCAGGGGCCACAGCCCTAAAGAAAACTGTCTTGTCCTTCCGAAGTAGTTATCGATGCTCAGTATTTCCTCAGCAAGGGGTGGGATCTCCTGTCCCCGTCTATGTTGGAATGTTGACTGGCTTGATTTTATGCAGGTTTTGAGAAGGTAACCAGACTTGCTGTGAGCTCATGGGTGCAGTGGTCCTGTCATTTCCAGATGACACTGTTTCAAAGCATCACTTCCACTCTTTGGATCTTAAGTTTTTACAACCTCCTCCTGCATAATATTGTTGAACCTTATGAGTAGGGCACTTACTCTCCATTTCTGAAAGTATATATAAATATGTGAAAAATTACACACTCCTTGACACATTACCCACAGGTCAAAAGAAAAGATGGCCATAAATATGCATGGCTTATACATTATTAGGTATTCAGTTTAAAACAGTGAAACCATTGAAGAAAGCAATGAAGGTGGTCCTTAAAATTAGCAAAAAATTTTTAATCTCACTTTATTGTTTATTTAAAACAATTGAAATTTAGATATCAAAGAAAGTTCACTGCAGCACTATTCATAGAAATTCATCAATACTTGGAAATAATCTACATGTCCACCAAGAGATAAATGTATAAAGAGAGTAAGTATGTCTTATACACCCAATGGGTTAATATTCGGACATTAAAAGTAAACTCTCATCAGGCGATGAAATCAGACAGAGACAGAGACCCACATTTGAGCACCGGACAGAAATCTCAAGGTCCAAATCAGGAGCAGAAGGAGAAGGAGCATGAGCAAGGAACTCAGGACCGCGAGGTGTGCACCCACACACTGAGACAATGGGGATGTCCTATCGGGAACTCACCAAGGCCAGCTGGCCTGGGTCTGAAAAAGCATGGGATAAAACCGGACTCGCTGAACATAGCGAACAATGAGGACACTGAGAACTCAAGAACATGGCAGTGGGTTTTTGATCCTACTGCACGTACTGGCTTTGGGGGAGCCTAGGCAGTTTGGATGCTCACCTTACTAGACCTGGATGGAGGTGGGTGGTCCTTGGACTTCCCACAGGTCAGGGAACCCTGATTGCTCTTCGAGCTGATGAGGGAGGAGGACTTGATTGGGGGAGGGGGACGGAAATGGGAGGCGGTGGCAGGGAGGAGGCAGAAATCCTTAATAAATAAATAAATTTAAAAAAAAAGAAAAAAGTAAACTCTGTAACATGGGACAACATTGATGACCTTGAAAAGATTAAGGTGAGTAAAATATGCTGCTCATGAAGAATACAAATACTGCAGAAGTTCACTTATCTTTAGTATCTAAAATTTTCAAATTCATAGAATCAAGGATTATAATAGTGAGTTGTAGGGCAGAATAGATTCTTATTTCATTATTATTTTTATTTATTTATTTTTGTTTTGTTTTTATATCCTTACCACAATTTCCCCTCCCTTCTCTTTTTCCAGTCTCTCCTTCACCCACCCTCAGTCTCCAATCTACTATTCCTTTTTTTTTCTTCAGAAAAGGGTGGGTCTCCCATGGGTGTCAACTAACCATGGTATATCAAGTTGCAGTGATACTAGGTACTCTTCTGTTAAGGCTGGACATAACATCCAGGTTGGAAGAAAGGGTCCCAAAAGCTGGCAACAGTCAAAGATAGACCCTGGTCCCACAATTAGGAGTCCCACAAGAAGACCAAGCTACACAACAGTAACATATATGCAGTAGTCCTAGGTCAGTTCCATGAAGGCTCCCCAGTTTTTGGTTCGGTCTATGTAAGCCCAGGCTAGTTGATTCTGTGGGTTTTCTTGAGTTTTCTTGACTCCTCTAGCTCCTACAAGCCTTCCTCTCATTCTTCCCTAAGATTCTCTAAGCTCTGCCTAATGTTTGGATGTGGGTCTCCACATCTGTTTTTATCAATTGCTGATTAAAGCCTCTCTGATGACATAGGCATAGGCATAAATATATGAGTATAGCAGAATATCATTAGGAATCATTTAATTGACTTTTTTTGCTAGTCATGTTTGGTTCTATCCCAAGTCTCTGGACTGTACTGCCTCTGGATCCTGGCCCTCCAGGAAGTGTCAGGAGTGATCTCCCTCTCACAGCATGGATCTGAAGCTGGAGTAGTCATTGGTTGGTCATGCCTGCAGTTTCTGTGCTACCTTTCCCATAGCACATCTTGTAGGTAGGAAACCACACAACGACTCAGCAAAGAGAATTATAGACCATTTCCCTCATGAATATTGATGTAAAAATACTTAATAAAATTCTTACAAACCAAGTCCAAGAATATATCAAAAAAAGTGTCTACCACAATCAAGTGTGCTTCATCACAGAAACGCAAGGATAGTTCAATATATAAAAGTATGTCAATGTAACTCAGCACATAAACAAACTGAAAGAAAATAACTGCATGATAATCTCCTTAGATGTTGAAAAGTATTTGGCAAAATCCAACACCCCTTCATGATAAAAGTTTTGGAGAGATTGGGATTTCAAAAGATTTGCCTAAATATAATAAAGGCAATATGTAACAAAACAATAGCCAAAATAAAATTAAATGGGGAGAAACTCAAAGCAAGTCAACTAAAATCAGAAACAAGACAAGGTTATCCACTCTCTCCATATCTATTCAATACAGACTTGAAGTTTTATCTAGCACAATAAGATAACTAAAAGATATCAAAGGGATACAAATAGGAAAAGAAAAAGTTAAAATAGTGCTATTTGCAGATGATATGATAGTATACATAAGCAACCCCAAAATTTTACTAGAGAATTTCTATAGCTGATAAATACTTTCAGTGAAGTGGTTGGATACAAAATTAACTTAAAAGAATCAGTAGCCCTCCTTTATGCCAATGATAAACAGGCTGAAAAAGAAATCAGGGAAACAACACCCTTCACAATAGCCACAAATAATATAAAATATCATGAGTTAACTCTAAACAAACAAGTGAAGGACTATGTGACAAAAACTTTAAGTTTGAAGAAGGCAGTTGGTGAAGATATCAGAAAATGGAAAGATCTCCCATTCTCATGAAATCAGTAGGATTAACATAGTAAAAATAACCATCTTACCTAAAGCAATCTATAGATTCAAGGCAATTCCCACCAAAATTTCAACATAGTTTTTTATAGACCTTGAAAGAACAATACTAACTTTATATGGAAAAACAAAAATGCAGGATAGGTAAATCAATCTAGGACAACAAAATATCTTCTGGAAATATCACCATACCAGACTTCAATCTGTATACAGAGCAATAGTAATAAAAACCATATGGTATTGGCATAAAAAAACAGACAGATTGATCAGTGTAATTAATTATAAAACCCAAAAGTAAATCCACAGAACTAAGAGCACTTAATTTTTTATTTAAAAAAGTTATAACTATACAAATGAAAAGATAATCTATTTTCAACAAATGGTATCAGTCTTACTGGATGTTAAAGAATGCAAATACATCCATATCAATCATCCTGCATAAAACTCAAGTCCAAATGGATCAAAGATATCAATATAAAACCAAAATACACTTAACATGATAAAAAAGAAAGTGTGAAATAGTCTTGAAATCATTGGCACAGGAGATAACTTCCTGAACAGCAACTCATATTCTAAGATCAATAATTAACAAATAGAATCTCATGAAACTGGGAAGCTGCTATGAGGCAAAGGATATTGTCATTCAAACAAAAGGGCAGAACGGGAGAAGAATTTTACCAACTTCGTTTCTGTTAAAGTACTAATATACTCAAAAAATTAGATATCAGAAACCCAAATAATACAATTTTAAAATGGGGAACAAATTTAAACAGAGAATTTTTCAAATATCAAACGTTTGAGAAACACTTAAAGAAATGTTCAAAAATACTTATCCATCAGGAAAATAAAAATCAAAGTAACCCGGAAATTCCATCTTTTAAGTGTCAGAATAGCTAAGATCAAAAACACAACTGACAGCTCATGTTGACAAGGGCTTGGAATTAGAACAGTCCTCCATTCCTGATGGGAATGCAAACTTGTACAGCCAGTTTGGACATCAGTATGGTGATTTCTCAAAAATTTGGAGTAGATCTACCTCAAGACCCAAGTTATACCACTCCTGGGCATATATACCCAAGGGATGCTCAACTATGTTCATAGCAGCTTTATATGTAATATTCAGAAACTGGAAAAAAGCCTAGATGCCCCTCAATCAGATAATGGATAAAGTAAATGTGGTACACATATACAATGAAGTATTACTCAGCCATTAAAAAGAATGACATCATTAAATTTACTAACTAATGGAAATAACTAGAAAAGATTGTTCTCAGTGAGGTATCCTAAATCCAGAAAGACAAACATGGCATGTATTCACTTATAAGCACATATTAATCATAAAGTAAATTACAGTCTAATCTACAATCTATGTATCCATAGACGCTAAGTAATAAGGAGGGATCAAGGGAGGACACATGAATCTCACTGTTACAGGGAATTAGAATAAACAGCACAAGTGGATGAGAGAGGAGGCTAGGAGGAGGGTGGGAATGAAAACAAGAGGGATCAGGTAGGGGGAGGATGGAGGGAGAGAGTCCTGGGAACGAAAAATGAAATTGGGGAATCTCCGAGAGGGAGGCATCTCTGCAAAGAGATAGAACCCTAGTGCAATGTAAACTCTCAGGAATCTATGTGGGCTACCCCTGCTTAAATTCTTCACAATAGGGGATACAGAGCCTGAACCAGCCATCTCCTATAACTAGGCAAGACTTCCATTGGAGGGGTTGGGACACTAATCCAGCCTCAAAACTTTCATCTTATAATTTTTCCTGCCTACAAGGAGTAAAACATTAACAGGCCCAAAGTTCCAACTAAGCAAGAAGAGTAAGTTCTAGTGAAGTTTGCATATCTTTGTTTCTACAGCCACCTGCACTGTTGTGTACAGTCAAAAATTTGTTAGACAGTAGATATTAGATAAAAAGTCTTACTACAATAAAAAGTAGGAAATGAGGAAGACAGACATAAAAAAAGCAATCAAGCGAGCTTGATCTTGTATCCCCGTGATTGTCAAATTTTCTATCCCAGTGAAAGAAATACCTGGTTCAGACAACTTGTGGGAGCAAGGATTTAATTCAGCTCGGATTTCAGAGGTCTCAGTCCATCATTGTGATTTGAACTTATGTTGTTAGGAAGAATATCATGGTGGTGGGATAACAGAGAAGAGAGAGGTTCACCAGCTCATGAAAGCTGGAGAACAGACTAAGGAACATAGGAAAAGCCAGGACAAGACATAGCCCCAGTGACTACTTCCTCTAACAAGTCACATGTTCTAAGTTTCACTACTTCCAGACAATGCCATCATATTATTAATCTATCAGAGAATTGATCCTTTGGCTGAGTCCGTAATCTCAGCATCCAGTTACTTACCCAAAGCCCCTCAGCTCACAACACAGTGCACAAGCCTGCAGTGGAATTTTACACTTAAACTATAATAGCCCTAAATACTTATAGTGACTATATATATATATATATATATATGTGTGTGTGTGTGTGTGTGTGTGTGTGTGTGACATTATACTAGTGAATGTCCTCCATAATAGAATTATAAGTTGTAGATATAAGTCATGAATCCTGTGGATTTAGATGAGGTCCTGGCTGGTAAGGAACTATCTAAGAGATAGAGTAATTATAATTTTGGATATTTATACTTAACTAAGTAACAATAAGCAGAGAGTGAGGAAAAGAGGTAAAGGTAAGATTCTAATGGTGGGTGGTATTGAATAACTATATAACCATGAAAAATCTGTTGTCCTGCTTTGGAGTTTATTACATCATCACTATCTAATCAGTCTCTAATATTTAATGTACTGGAGTCAGGTGTATAGGAAAATAGTGATATTTACACCACACTGACACTAACTTCATTTAGCTGGTTCATTCTCCTTGGAGCCTTTATGCATTTATTGAATTTATCTGTCTATGATGTAAATGGAATTCAGTTTTCCACCTTTTCTACACAGAGACAGGACCAGTCTTTGCTTTCTAGGTAGATGTTCATTTCTACAATTTTTACAGAAACTACATGTAGCTCTTTCTATAGTCACACTTACACAAAGGGTGTAATTGTGGGTATGATGTGTATGACTTTGTGTATCAACATAACACAAGAAAATTTACCATGTGTTCTCCTAAGTAAGTATAATCAGAACTAATCTGCTATGTTTGCAAATCTATCAACACCTGACTTAAAATTCCATGGGAAATTATAGACCATATTGTTATCAATCATACATTTTTGACAATATTCACTAACTGATATTCTTATATCATGAACATTTGTTAGTGTTACATTATATTTTTAACTGTAAATATCTGGGTTGGAGAATAAACTACAAATAAAAGATTTATCCCCCAACCCAGATCTTTACAGCTAAAAATAAAGCAATTAAATACTTGTGTGATGACCAGTATGACCTCAATATAGTGAACCCATTATGTAAGAAAAATAGACAAACATGTTTGTGTCTTTCCACAATATCAGAATTAACTGAATAACAATAAATTACAAGGTATGGTTATTTTAGTGAGGAAATTTTCCAGATCCTTCCAGTCTTCACTCTTCCCGAGAGCCCTGATCAGGGCAAATAAAGTTTCTTTTGTTCTAGTCTTCATTACTGGTGCTAACTCTCAGATCACAGATTACACACTACACAATAACTGTACCTATGCTATATGTATGGATACATGTAACGTATGTAATGGCTGCAGAGGATGAAATAGCTGATGAGTTTCAAAGAGCTCTGAAAAGCCAATGTGTCGGAAACTGATTGGGATGCAAGAGTTTCTGTACTGATAAGAAAAGTAACCAAGCCGGGTGGTGGTGGCGCGCGCCTTTAATCCCAGCACTCGGGAGGCAGAGGCAGGCGGATCTCTGTGAGTTCGAGGCCATCCTGATTTAGAAGAGCTAGTTCGAGGACAGGAACCAAAAAAGAAAAAAAGCTACAGAGAAACCCTGTCTTGAAAAGGAAAAAAAAAAGAAAAAAGAAAAAGTAACCAAATGAGGGCAGAGAAGAAGCAAGAGATACTGCAGAGGTAACAAGTCAGCCAGTGCAGTTAACGTTTTGTGAAGGCAGCTTTGGAACTGACTCTGTCTACAGAGGCAAAAGGGCAGGGCTGGCCCCAGGCCAAGCAATGAAGGCCTGAGTAAATGGTGGATTGCAGTTCCAGGTGAGTGAACAGAAGTTACAAGGAAAGAAGTTTAAGCATAACATATCTTTAGTGAGGCCCAAGATAAACTGAAGCTACCAGGACAGTCAGATGTTCTTTTTTTCCTGGTCCTTGAGACACACACTGGGTTGTCAGATGAGAGATTGGTGGCTGTCATCACTACAGCTTCAGGAGTTCTCCTGTTGCTTGGGGCCAGATTGAATCTTTTCCCCTACATGGCACACCTGTTAAGTTCTTAGAGCTGGTTTACATGACATTACTTTAATATGATCAACTGCCCCTATGGCCTCAATTCTTCTCAATAAATTATAGAATGACACACTTTCTACCCACAAAACCAAATCATCAGTCTTTGCTCTATAGGCAGTGCTGGACAAAGGGTCCTACCATTCGCTTCTTCACACAGATGCACAGCCATCCTCCACCTTTAAAAAAAGGCCTAAATCTACCTGGAGAATGGAGTCTCTTGTGACAAGGCACAGCATGAAAATAACCACTGTTTTAGATAATACAGAGTAGCTTGGCCTTAGCACCAGGTGTGCATAGACAAACACCATATGATGTGGGAGTCCTCTCTGTGTTCTGTAATCACCATTAATAAATAAAAAAAACTGCCTTGGCCTGTTGATAGGGCAGAACTTAGGTAGGTATGGAATATTAGATGGAATGCAGGAAAGAAGATGGCAGAGAGGAGGATGTCATGGATCCACAGCCGGAGGAAGGTGTGCTGAAACTTTGCTGGTAGGCCACCAAACTCTGGTAATATACAGATTAATAGAAATAGGTTAAATTAAGATGTAAGAGTTAGCCAATAAAAAGCTAGAGCTAATGGGCCAAGCAGTGATTGAAATAATATGGTTTCTGTGTGATTATTTCGGTTCTGGGTGGCCAGGACAAACAAGCAGCCTCCTCCTTCAACAATACTGTGTGACATCAAAGACTGTGACATTTGGGTTCAAGAATCTGCAGAACCACCTGTACTTTAAGACAGCGATAAGGAAACAAGGAGATGTACAGGTGTGTGGTACTGATGGAAACACTTCTAATTACTTCTTTAAATGACTTGTTAATTACCTATTTAGTGTGGGGTGGTGTGTGTATGTGTGTGTGTGTGTGTGTGTGTGTACTATGCTGTGCAGACAACTTGCAATAGTGGGAGTTGGTTCTTTTCTTCTACTTTGTAGCTCCTGGGAGTTGTGCTCAGGTTGTAAGGCAGCAAACATCTTCACCCACTTGGAATTTTGCTAATCATATTTTTTCTTTCTTAATTGGCAAGTCTTTTCTTTATTTTGATGAAATACAGTTTCTATTTCTGGCTCAGAAATAAGTTCTAAGATCTCTGCATACCAATTCTCCTGGCTTTCCCCTCTGTACTTACTCATCCTTTTCATGGTACATGGAATACACTCCATGAATCTGCAACTATTTGTAGCTTCCTCTCTGGCTACTTGAAAAATATGCAATCCTGAGCAGCAGTTACTTAGCTAGTCACAGTAAACAGTTGCCAAAATGGATTTCATCCAAACTGTAAAGACTATCTATTAAAGTCTCCTTCCAAATGCTCCAATACCCAATAACTGGTAACTAGTCCATGCTTAATTTAAGATGTAATTGTTTTAGCTTTATAGCATGTAATCTAGATATGGGCTGTTGGACAGACACATAAAGTGTCAACATGCAACAGGATAGAAACTTCTAATTATTTTTATAAATATTTAATACAGAGAAGCCAGACCATGCCTGAGAATTGCAGGCTTTGTAAATTACCATGGCAACAATTAGTGTTCTATTCTATGTACAGGTACTAATGAGGAATTTGGGACTTTTGCAATGATGGAGCATGCAATCTTAATCAGTGAAATTGATATTAAAGTTACTCTTGAAAATAAGAATATATCTAATTTTATTAGTAATGTGTTTCTCCCACTTGCTTGTATTAGAATTATTTTGTTCTCATGAAAGCATAATTTATCATGTACTTACATTTACATGGTACAATAAGCAAATAGTTTTTTAAGTGTAATCATAAGAAATATATTTCCTCTGTAAATTATATCAATGGAGTAAAATTAGCCTAAGAAGTTTCTCTGACAATGGATAAGATAAACGGGCATACATTATCCACGAGTGAATATATACTTTTACATAATAGAATGAGCCTTTATTGAAATTTATTAAATATATTAAGAATTGTCCAATCATCTTCCTTTACTATAAAAACATTATTTATCAACACTATTATAACCATTCATTTAGTGGATATTTAAGAACAAATATACTTGCATATGTTCTAGGAATGGCACCATGAACTAGAAAATGGGGTCCCACTTGTGTAGGTGCTAGGAATTGCACCATGGACTAGAAGACAGGGTCTCTGATTGTTTTGTAGATTAAAACTTACTAAGAGAGATGGACAATATACATGAGTATAAATTTTACTTTAATAAAATATCAAAAAATAATTGGTTTCTGAGCTAATTCTAGTAGCCAAGTCTCAGCTGGTTGGGGAAGGTTGTACTTAGTGTGCTGCAATTGGTGTTTCAGGATGGTGTTGCCAAGGAAACTGAAGTGGTATAGAACTCTCATAAGACATGTAAGAGCTTCTGTAAATGATGAGGAAGATATAACAAATAGTGGGATGACTTTTAGAAGGGACTACTGAGTATTATGAAGCAACAAGATGGAGTACAATGGTGGAAAACCAGTTCAAAAGCTAGGGAAGAAGAGAGTCACAAAGTTGTGGAGATCATGCATGTGACCAGCGATATTACAGGTCACTCAAAGCAACACATAGACAGAAGAGCCTCCTACAACTCACTGGTAACAGAATCATTTCCTCACAAGATAACCATTTTTTCAAACCTGGAAGCTTATGAGGGAACATTTAACCATGATGAAGACCTTGAGAGGAAGAGATTATTCTGGGCTATCAATGTGGGCTCCATGTAACAGAAGGAGATGGTAATGTGAAGCAACATTCTGTGAGTCTGAGCACTGAGAAGAAGTATTGGCAGAAGCTGGATCAGAATGAGGTTATAGCACTGACTTTGGAGACACAACAAACCAATGAGTTCTTGGACTCTGAAAACTGGAAAGTGCAAAAACATGGATTCTCTCATAGGAGATCCAGAGAGGAAGGGAACGGAAATATTGTGGATAGCTTGTTTATAACCCACTGCTACCATTGTGAGACGTCATATGACAATATAAGAAAATTAATTTGTAATGTTTTCAGTGACTCAAGCTGTGGTGATTGTGACAACAAGAATAAAACTAATGCTGTGGTTTGAGCAGGGGAGAGAGGAATGCGCTTGTTAAATTCAGTCTGTTCTACTACAGTGTGTGGAGCACTAACATCTGAGAGGCAGGATGGGGACATGAAGAACACTCAGAGAGACACTGTGGAGATCACCTGTGGCCACTGTGGAGACCACCCGTAGCCACTGTGGAGACCACTGTCTGTCATTTTAGACATCATCCACAGCCATTGTGAAGATGATCTGCAGTTCGGGAAGTGAAGACAATAGCGGCGATAAGTGACAATATCACTAGTAAAACATAGAATAAAATCATCATGAATATAGTTTTCAAAGCCATAGGACTGGACAAATCTATCTTAATGTGCAGCCCAATATGGCACCCACTTGCTGAATGAACTATAAATTAAAATTAGTGAAATTAAATATTCACTTTCCATAGCATAGTAATCCCGCAGAAATGCTCAGGAGCCACATGTGATAGTGTAACTGTACATTGGATCCTATGGAGAACAATACCGTCAACACATAAGATCATGCTGGAATGGAATAATAGAGGACAAAACAGCGTAAAAGAAAAGCATGGGATAGAGGTGTGCGGTCCTTGGGCTTCCCACAGGTCAGGGAACCCTGATTGCTCTTCGAGCAGATGAGGGAGGGAGACTTGATTGGGGGAGGGGGAGGGAAATGGGAAGCAGTTGCAGGGAGGAGGCAGAAATCCTTAATAAATAAATAAATTAAAAAAATAAAACAAACAACATCTTTATAAAAAAAAGAAAAGAAAAGCATGGGAAGGATTGAAAATAGATCAACTGTCAGAAAGGGAGATACTAGCCCAACAATGTAGCCTGAGGTTGCTTAGTGTTTGCCTGTTTCAAGACTCAAAAGGATCGAAACACAAAGACATAGCTCAAAAATGTTTCTACATGTATTTAACACTAACTCACTGGCATGGACTTAGCCACTGAATCAGCTAATAGCTGCTGCATTGACTGTTTCTCAGGTTTTCCTTATTGTTGAGTCCTTCCAGGACTGGAAACTTGGCTCTGCGGGAAACAGCAAAGAAGCATCTTAGTGAACAGAGAGGTGATGTAGCATTAAAGAACACTTGTCATCCTAATTATACATCACATCATCTTCGAATGGGAGGTAGCAGAGAAGGGAGGCCTGCGGAGAGAAGAGGGGAGGCCTGCAGAGAGAAGAGGGGATGCCTGGGGAGAGAAGAGGGGAGGCCTGGGGAGAGAAGAGGGGAGGCCTGGGGAGAGAAGAGGGGAGGCCTGGGGAGAGAAGAGGGGAGGCCTGGAAAGAGAAGAGGGCCAGTCTGGGGAAAGAAGCACAGCCTGGGGATAGAAGAGAGATGGCCTAAGGAGAAATGACTTGAAAAACAGAAGCAGCTCATTTCTTATGACCATTACCAGACTCACTCAGAGAAGCTCAAACTAAAGTTTTCTCTTTTTGCTTTCTGTTTCCAGGCTAACTGCCATTCTATCACTAATAAATGATCACTGGCAGAGGATTCATCAAATGTCTATTTGTCCTCAGCAGCAGAAAAGCATTCAGTGTCTTGGACGCAGTTGGCCTCTGACACTCCACTGTTCGATGGCTGTGATGTGTGTGTGCAAAGGCCAGGAAAGGGCAAGACTCTTACAAGGAGTCAGATCTTAGGTGAGGGATGAATGGGACTGAAAAACGGGAAACGAACTTTGAGAGTCAGGGTTACGAAGAAGGCAGAAAGAAGTGGTAAAGGGGCAGCTCTCCCTCTTTATGACTGTGTGATAGCCTTCACCCAATTAACATTTCTCCAGTTCACTCAATTTTTCAATGTCCTCTTGTTTTTGTTCTGAGATAATGTCCAAAAGTAGAGCCACTTTCTCCTCACATAGGTGTCACCTCACTGACACTAAAAGAAGTATAAAAGAAGTATATTGAAAACAATGAGTAAAATCTCCTCAGAAGACAAAATTTATTGAGAAAAGAGAAAGACTAAAAGTAGAAGAGATAGCAGCTCTATTCAGCCAACACACATTTGTTGAGCACTTACTCTGCTGAGCCTTTCCTTGGTGTGAGAAACACAAGAACCTGACAAGGCTAAATCATTTCTCAGGAAACTCTTATTCCTGACAACATAGGTTTCTGGGGCAAAGCAGGTGATTTCTCTGCCTTGCATTTTTGTTTTGTTTTGTTTTTCAAGACAGGGTTCCTCTGTGGTTTTGGAGCCTGTCCTGGAACTAGCGCTTGTAGACCAGGCTGGTCTCGAACTCACAGAGATCCGCCTGCCTCTGCCTCCCGAGTGCTGGGATTAAAGGCGTGAGCCACCACCGCCGGGCTCTGCCTTGCATTCTTGAAGATGGCAAAACTTAAAACCAAAGAGCAACAGCTTCACCTGTCCAATTCTGTCAATAAAAACCTGATAGTAATTCCACATGATTTATAGGAACACAGTCATGGGTTAGAATTCAGGGATTGGGAAAACTCCCTTTCCATCACCTAGGTTTGTACCCCCAGTTCTACAGTAATGACTGAGACGCTACTCCACTCGGGTCAGGGTCCAGTCATTAACTCATCAATAAAATGTCAGCAATGCTATTCACAATCAAGTTTCAAAGCCAACAAGAACACATTACCTGGGGATAGGAATCTAAGATGGCGAGCTTTCCGTCCCAGTAAAACAAGACAAAATATGAGCGCATTGAGCATCTTAAGAGAGGTAGTAAAATGTTTCAAGGCTGAGAAGATGGCTCAGTTGCTGGAGCGCTTGTCATTCAAGCATGAGAACTTATGTTCAGTCTTAGTACACACATTAAAAATGTAGACCTCATTTGGCAGGCAACATGTTATAATTTCAGTGTTGTGGAGGTGGAGGCAGGTGGATTTTGGGGGCTAGTTGCCCTGACAGTCTAACGAAATCTGAATTCTGAGCTCAGTGAGACTTGCATCAAAAATAATATGGAAAGTGACAGTGGATGACACCTGATGTTAATCACACACACACACACACACACACACACACACACACACACACACATGGGGGGAGAGAGAGAGAGAGAGAGAGAGAGAGAGAGAGAGAGAGAGAGAGAGAGAGAGAACTTTATATTTTTATATTCAGGGCAATTAAAGAAAACAATATTTTTTCTCCTCTTTTCAGTATACTCTGTTTCCTTAGCAGTTCCTTTTGTTAAACCTGTGATGATTCCACATGAAATATGAGTTTTTATAGTGACAGAATTGACCAGTATAGGTAACATAGACAAAATTAAGCTCTGCTGAAGTTCATGGCTCACATAGGTATTGGTGATCAACCTAAAAGTGTAGAAGAGGAAGGAAGGTTGGGGACAACAACCCAGCTCACCAATGTTTCTGCTGAAGGGTATGATAGAGGCATGAAGAGTGCCTGTCCTTAGGAATGCTACACTTTACTTAACCCAGCAAAACCTAGATTTGTAACATATAGAATAATTGTCTATCCTTCAAATCCTTCTATACTTTCCTCGATTTTTCCTTTATCTCTTTGTAGGGAATATAACACAAAAGCCTATACAAAGTACTGCCTGACCCTAGCTTATTAAAGCATGCATAGGTTCAGAGTTCTGGGAACCCTGAAATTGGGTTCTCATTAGTTTTAATATCTGTGTGAGTTTATTTTTTTTGTAGACAGCTGAAAACTATTGTTGAAATAAGAGCGGTGGGCTGTGTCCCGCCACCCGGCTAGCTTTACCCAAAATAATTACACGGAAACTGTATTCTTTTAAACATTGCCTGACCCATTAGTTTCAGTTTCTTATTGGCTAGCTTTTACATATTGATCTAACCCATTTCTATTAATCTGTGTAGCCCAAGAGCTGGCTTACCAGGAATGATCTTAACCTGTGTCTGTCTGGAGTGGGAGAATCATGGCGACTCCCTGACTCAGCTTCTTTCTCCCAGCATTCCGTTCTGTTTACTTTGCCTACCTAAGGGTTGGCCTATCAAATGGGTCTAGGCAGTTTCTTTATTAATAAGAAATCACTTCCACATCATTTTCCCTTTTTCTGTTTAAACAAAAAAGAAAGGCTTTACCTTTAACATAGTAAAATTACATATAGCAAAACAGTTATCAAGCAAGAATTACAGTTACAATATTTATATCTATTTTATCTTTTATCATAACTAAGGAAAACTATAACTATCTATTCATTCTTCAACTCCATCAAAGACTCCAGAAGGATATAATACTACCTAAGTAAACAAGAAATAAGAAAACTCTAGAAATGACAGAGACATCTTGCTGCCTGGACAGTCACCCAAAGTTCTTTTGTATGGTTGGGGCATCCATCTTCAGCCTTCAGGCCCATAGTATCCAGCAGACATTTCCATGAAGCAGGAAATTTCAAAGACAGTTCAGTCACTATCTGCTGTGTCCTGCAGAATGTCTCGGAGACTCTTTCATGAGTCATGAACCCCAAAAGACCGTCTCACCTTTAGGCAAGTTCAGAAGTCCTCTCTCTGCGGGTTCTCTGTGTCCATTTTATGCAACAGTCCAGGCAAGAGCAGTTTCTTGCCCAAATCGCTATCCAACTCCATAAGGATCCTCTTCGATGCCCATCTTCCTCTCGAAGTAGATTGGTGCCACCAGGAGCAGATATGTCTCATTGTCATGAAAAGTCCTAAGTAATTAAAACATTAAATGCCATATTCTGCAGTCTTTGAAAGATATGAAGAATGTCTACCTAACTGAAATGTATCTCTATATATCTAGAAAATCTAACTAACATGACTACAAGCTTGACTATTATTGATGATTAACCATTAACCTATATTTCTTAATTATACATTACATTTTTAAATGAACTACACAATCACAATACCTTAATCAAGATCAGAAATACATATACATATAACAAAATTGACCTTAAAATCCATACTAATGCAAATTATTCATACCTATATCAAACTATAAAACCTTAGCCCTGTCTAATGACACAGGTGTGGGTTCCCAGACCCTAAGGAGCCTAAGAAAGAACAGGTAGTAAGTTAAAGCCAGTATGATGCTATAGTGAAGATTCAAGGGCAGCCCAGGTAGCTTAGCATGAGCCTGTCTCAAAATAAAGGGGGAAAGAGGAACCTGGATCTGTTAACTAGTATACATGAGGCATCACTAGGTTCAACCCCCAGTGTGTGACAACGAAGACAGTTCTTTACTAGAGAATATTCCAAGGTAGATCTGGAGACATTCATGTTTACAATAAGGACCTCACAAATTTTAATATCACCCTGATGACATTTCTTGTGACTAGATCTCCATCTCTGCTTCTCTCTATCTCATCTTTCTTCATCTATCTTCTATTTCTCTTTTTCTTTCTTCTTCATCTCTTCCTTTCCTCCCTCCCTACCACCACAAGCTTTTGACATAATACAGCAACTGTAGGACTTGCTAATAAGAATCATCAGGGAAACATGATTCAGATGGATGCCCCAATGGTACAGAGGAACTTTGGGTGACTGTCCAGGCAGCGAGTTGTCTCTGTCATTTCTAGAGTTTTGGACTTCTTGTTTGCTTAGGTAATATTATATCTTTCTGGAGTCTTTGATGGAGCTGAAGAATGGTTAGTGATAGTTACAGTTTTACTTAGTTATGATAAAAGATAAAGTAAACATAAATATTGTAACTGTAATTCTTGCTTGATAACTGTTTTATTATATGTAATTTTACTATGTTAAAGTTAAAGCCTTTCTTTTTCGTTTAAACAGAAAAAGGGGAAATGATGGAGGTGGGTCTTGTATCTTATCTGTTGCTTTCATTGGTTAACTAATAAAGAAAACTGCTTGGCCTGATAGGACAAAAAATTAGGTAGGTGGAGTAAACAGAACAGAATGCTGGGAGAAAGAAGCCGAGTCAGTCAGTCGCCATGATTCTCCCACTCCAGACAGACGCAGGTTAAGATCGTTCCTGGTAAGCCAGCTTGTGGAGCTACACAGAATATTAGAAATGGGTTAGATCAATATGTAAGAGCTAGCCAATAAGAGGCTGGAACTAATGAGCCAGGCAGTGTTCAAAAGAATACAGTTTCTGTGTAATTATTTCGGGGCATAAGCTAGCTGGTGGCCGGAAACTGGGTGGCGGGAAGCAACCCTCCACTCTTACTACACTGAGTCAAAATCATGCTTGCACATTTACTGATAGTGTGACTTTGGTCAGCAGCATCCTTCAGCATGAACACCTGAACATAAATAGAGGACCAACCGGAACAGCATCACCTACTCCACAGAGTTGCCCTCAGTAGCAAAATGAGCACTAGAGAGATCAGCACAGCGGAGATACTAACACATGTAACTGATGTTTGTGTATGTGTTCACATGTTCATATGTATAATCAGATGCATGCTAGCATATATGTACTTGCATATGAAGAATAGAGGCCAACAAGTCCATGTTAGATGTCTTTCTCAATTGCTCTCCATTTTGTTTATTTATTTGTAGAGACTAGGCTGTTGGCCTGTGAGATCTCCACACTCTCCTATCCTCAACTCCCTACCCACCAGCAGCACTGGGCTTACAGACTCATAACACAGTGGTTTTCTTGTAATGTGTGTCCTAGTGTGCAAATGCAGGACTTAATTTTTGCACTTTAACCAATGAGCAATCTTTCCAGTCCCACATTATTATATCCATATGTGAATAGCTCCTTTTGGTCTCACTATGGAATATCTCTAAAATTCTTCATCTCCACAATTCAATATAAAAGACTGCACTTTAATGATAATTTTACATCCTTGAGCATTATTTGGTTATCCTTGCCATTAACAAATGAGTTAAACTATTATAAATGTGGGTGTTTCTAAAACTGTAACCTCTGTAAGATAAAAGTGGACAGGAAACCTATGTTAAAATATGCTGACTGACAAACAAGGCAGACCAATAAGAGATCTTTCTCTGACCTCTCTCTTGAGTATTCTTGAAATCAGTATATTCTTCTCTGCTTCCTAATCATTATATTCTGATAATCCTCTATCTCTTATTTTTCTCTCCACCCAATAAGTTACATGAAAATAAACTATGGATGAAAGCATACAGACCTACACAGGGAGAGCCAAACAGAAAATATGTCAATAACAATGGATTTAAACTAAGAAACCAAGTTAACCTATACTCTGACCATGTTGGGTGATAACCAACAAGAACCGTTTGCTCGGGTGAATTCTCCTAATATCTGAATGCAAAAAACTGTGTTAAAAGTCACAAAGGTAAAGGGTACATAAGAGGTAACTGAAGGGTTTCTAGTTGTCAAAGAAAGAAAATTTTAACTAAAGAAACAGCCGGGCAGTGGTGGCACACACCTTTAATCTCAGCACTCAGAAAGTCAGGTGGAGCTCTGTGAGTTTGAGGCCAGCCTGGGCTATAAGAGCTAGTTCCAGGACAGGCTCCAAAGCTACAGCAAAACCCTGTCTTGAAAAAAACAAAAAAAAGAGAAAGAAACAAATAACAAAATGTTGCATTGTAGAATCAAATACAGCATATATTTGTGCCTGTGTCTCATATACATGTTTGTATATCAACATATATAATACATACTCATTAAACACACAGCTGAAATTTTACAAAATAAGATTAGGTAAATATCCTTTGCAGAAAAATTTCAGATCATTGCTATTGGTGCCCCAACCTAAAGGTCAGAGAACAAAGCTCTTCACTACTTGTATTTGGTCTCACTAAACTCACAACTTAGAAAGAAGGGGAAGAAAGAATCACCTTACAATTGAGAATCCTGACATTTTATCACTCCATGTCCAGTCAACATCTTCAGCAAAGCTGTGTGGATAGTTAGCACTCTTGGTGCAGTTGGGTAATGTTGACGCTGAGCCCGGCAACCAGTCTTGATCCTATGCAAACATAGATCTAATAAAGAGACACTCAACAAGCAAACTCCAACTGGAAGACATTCTACAACATGGCTGAGTGGTAGTACTCCTCCAAGTTGTCAATATCATCTCAAACAAACAAAAAAAAATGTGAGAAATTTTCATAGCAGAAATGAGTCTGAGCAAACCAAGTGACTCTAGAGAAAGTATTTCCTTCCATCACTGATTGTTTCATTAATTATGGCACATGCATCATATTAATGAAAGACTCTACTAATGGGAATTTAAGTACAGGCTCCTGGTAAGCCTATTATTTTCACAATTTTTCTTTAGTTGCAAAACTACTCTTAAGACTGCTGTAAGTGAAGGGTAAAACATGGCTGTTTAGAGAAATGAAAGATGCTATGCTACAGTCTAAGCCGGGTGCATGCCAATGTTAGGGAATACTGGGGCAGAGATAAGAGGGCACGAAGATGCATGGCTGTCCTGGCTCACAAGTGAGGGCAATGAGACTTTCCTCCTGTGGTCATGGGGTATAGAAGCTTCTCTTTCACTGTCTGCTTCATCTACAAGCTAACCATGCACATGATTTACCATGGGTCCTGCAAGCATGGCCCACCACATAGACCTTTCCCATCTCTCAATTGTGACCTCATAATCTTCACAGGCTTCATTGGAATTTCTTTTCAGGTTAGATGTAAATCTTATTATCAACTTTCTGCCAGTCAGTGACTTATCCTCCTTTAAAACATGTGCTATCTGAGTCTACAAAATCATTTTGGGACACTATGATGAAAGGGCCAGTGGTAGCTTCTTATAGAATATCCAAGAAAGAAAAAAGATTAATGTTAAGTGAAACATAATAAAACATTTAATACATGTGACAAACACATAAATATATCCCTGTATTATAAAATATAAATCATAATATAAATACAGTCTGGCCTCTGTATCAATATAACTCTGTAGGAGAAGGGCCCACTTTTTCATCCTGGTCACCTGGCTACCTTAGACCGAAATAACCACATAAAAACTGTATTAATTAAATCACTGCTTGGCCCATTAACTCTAGCTTCTTATTGGCTAACTCTTAAATCTTAATTTAATCTGTATATCGCCACGAGGCAATGGCTTACTAGCTAAAGTTTTGGCATGTCTTACTCTGGCGGCAGCTCCATGGCATCTCTGTCTCCACTTTCCTTCTCCCAGCATTCTGTCCAGTTCCCCCCCTTCCTAAGTTCTGCCATATCAACAGGCCAATACAGTTTCTTTATTCATTAATAAAAGCAACACATAGACAGAAGGACCTCCCATATCATATCTCTATGTATTTGAGCCATCCAGGAATCAAAACTGTTTTGGAAAAGAAACCCTACATCTGTGTTGAACATGTAAGACTTTTTTCTACCATTTATTATTCTAAAACTAAAACAGCACAGCTACTGATGCATTGAATTTACATTGTATTATGTATTAGAAGTCACCTAGAAATGATTTAGAATATCATATACAAATGCTATATCAGAGAATGAAATTGAGCATCTGATCACTTTAGCATCCATGTATCTATTTCCAGAAGCAATCTTCAATGGATACTGAGGTATATACACAGAAGTTTTCACCTGCTATATACCGGAACAGTACAGCTGTACAATAATTAGGTAAAATAAATCCATGTTCAGATAATTAATATGAATTAATACATCTGTTTGTAGAATTTATCAGACCTGCACTGAATTCAACAGGGATGGCCAACATCTTTCATTTCCTACACCTACTGTGACAATTTCATCTGGAGGTTGACTATCATGAGATATCATGTGGCTGTGTGGCCCCATGAGTCTCCCCTCTATCAATCAAGGCTGGACATGTTCTCACAACAAAATTGTAAGAACAAAAGAGGAGATGGGGATGGCTGGTGTTTTTCCTAGCATCTTCTCTAAGAATCATAGGATGGGAACGTTATTGGCCGTATCAAGATATAAGGTTCTACAAGGATTGAGGGGACACACTCCTTGAAGGTTACGGACTGCTAAGTCACTTTGCATAGGGTATAAATATGGTTGAGACTATGATGATAGCAGTGATAATGGACAAATTAGATAATTAATAATATCAATATGCCACACAAAATAAATATGTAGTAAGTGAAGGATTAATTTATGAAATGTTCACAAAGGGAAGAACATTGGCTACATATTTAAGCCAACTGTAGAAATGTACACTAAGTGTATTCACCATTTGGTCTGCCTTGAAAGAAATTCTGCTTTCACTGTTTTGTATAAAGGATCAGGAGGGGACAGAATGTAGCAGCTTTGTGTCCTGGAGTGAAATTATCATTCGGTTATTAACTCTGGTGCTCAGTAGCCCACAAGAAGTAATGTGGCATCCTTCAGTTTTGCCTTATCGATTGTGACAAGGCTCCAGGGAACTGATGCTCATGAAATTCATTTCATGTCTCACTCACAGAATGCCCGAATTTGAAAATACCTTTATGATGTTGCAGGTTTCGGTTTCCTAGTGTGTGATCTCACAAACTCGCGGTCTTCAAAAGAGAGAACATTAGCTTCTCAGAAACCTGAGCTTCTTTGTTAGGGGACCCTTGAGGCATCGTTGCCACAGAAACACACAGGAGCATGCAGGTCACTTTTGATAAAATGTCATGTACTGTATGGTAATAGGAATAAGTTTTTTATGCAAACTCAGAGTTGAATAGATGGCATGGGCTCAGATAAAATAGACCCAAGATAGCCTTATGTATAATACATTAACAATAGATCATAATGCTCTCATATCACAGGTTTCTCAGAATACTTCTTACCTATAAGAAGTACAGTATGGTGATGATAGCACCAGATAGATATATAAATGTGCAAATAAACGTAGGGATGTTTTTAGATCATCTAAGGGAAAGCAGAATTAATGTCTTTCTTTTGGTAAATCTGATGTGGTAAAGACACACAAAAGACCCAAGAGAAAGGCATAACTCCCCCCACCCCAATTCATTTTCCAGTGTTTTCCCAATGTTGTTTTTTATCAGGTGCATTCCTTTTCTTGTTACAAGTTACAATAACTACATTACACATTTATATTTGGTTTCTTTTCCATCAACCCAACAACAAGCAATGAGGGTGATTTTGTAAATACTTGTCTTCCTCCTTGTCAACATCTGTGGCAGATGTCACAGAACCTGGAGCATTTTCTAGTGAAGGCCTGATCAAATTTAAATCCATTGCCGATAGCCCCCTGGATAGTTTCATGTGGAACTGGAGATAATCAAATGAGAGAACAATATGGCTTCCCTGAGCCCTCCTTGTATGACTTGCTCAAGGCAACTAACTCTTACTTTGCAATTTGAATTCACTGCCTTCTCTCCACAAAGCTTCCCTTACCAATCACTCTTATCTTGATACTTCTGAATATCTGGACATCCTGATGAAGGAGTAGTCACCTTCATATGCCTCTACACTTACATGTCTATTTGTACTTAAAATCATTTGAAGTCTTTTTTTAGAAATAAATTCTAGGTCCAAGAAATACTGAGAGACCCAACCCTGGTGGTGACTGCTGTTTAACTTATTTTATATGTTATGCATAGAATAATCAAACTATATTTACATGATTATTTCCCAAAGAATTTAATAAATTAATTTCTTTAGACAGTTAAACTGTGAAGTACATCTTTCTGGCAGATTTCCACAAGGAAGCAATAGGAACGGCAGGAGAAGCCAAGCTTTCTGCTCAGACAGGCTTGCTCTCACACACAATACTGGTGGTAACTCAGCTTGAAGAATAAATAAATTGCATCTCAGTTGGTGTGGAAGAATTCTTTCAGCACAGCATGTATAAGATTTTGTTCTGTTTGCTTTTAGGATTAAGAAGCATTTCTATGTGGGTGTTATGTAGGAACAGGAAACTGCCACCCCTGTTTATTTTCAAATAACCAACACACTCCTATATAACGTGGCCACACTAATATTTTTCCATCATAGTATTTCTCTTAATTATTTGGGTATCTCACCCTGATCATCTTCATTAATGGTCTTCCCAAGTCCAGCCCTACCCTAGTGATGTTCACCTAAGAAAAGAAAAACAAGTTCAATTTGTGCTTCCCATATACTCACTGAAGCATGGTCAAACTCCAAGTGATCAGTCCCTTACAGGAAAATAAGTCCTTCCCACCCCTATTTATGCCAGAAGCCATGAATCGTGATATTGCTGCTTAAAGAAAACCCATGCTTTACCTACTCATGCATACCTGAATACCTACACACCTATACACTCAATGCCAATCAGTTAATTTGTCTATAATCACCAATGTCTTTTTTCTTGTAAGAAATGGTTTTGGATGCTTAGAAAGTGGTGATTTTTTTAGACCTATTTGCCGTGCAAAGAAAACCTGAAGACTTAAGCTGTTAGAATTGAGGGTGGCCAACCCTAAATAGGACACTAATACCAACCCCCTTCTCCCAAGGGTGACAACACGTTGTGGTGGAGTAGTTGTAAAGACTGTAAGAGTCAGAGATTGGGAAAGTTAGCTGAAAAATGTCAATTTCTGGGCATGGCAGGGCCATTGCTCTTGTGAGCTCATAGAAAATATGGTTGCCTACACAAGACCTGTAGAAATCATAATCCCAATGTGGATGATAGAGGAGTTCATGAATCCCAATTCCTATCCACAGAACTTTTGACAGTTGATGGTGTACTAGGGGAAAAGAATCTTTTCTTCAGGGATATGGCCCCAGTAGGTTGCTCCATGCATCAGTGGTGACCCTGCACCCAGGCACTTATGGGCAGCACTAACTGAATTCAGTGGATTTAAAAAAAAAAGTCTGACGCTGATAGGTGGAGGGATTTGGGAAGACTTTGTGGATGAAGTGGGGCATGGATATAATAAAAAAGCAGTATATACACACATGTATAAAAAATTATCAAAGAATAAATAAAAGCTATATTTTTAAAAAATAATAAGGATATGACAAAATATTAAGTACAAATCTCCAAGTGCATAAACTTGAAAGAAAAACCATATCCTAGGGAACAGCTATTTTTCCTAGAAATGGAATAGAAAACCTATGTAGGCTTGGTCATCGGTGACAGCACCATCCTCTGGCTTCCCTTGGGGCTCTGCATCTTTCGCAGACTGTTACATGAAACCTTCCCTCTTTGTTCACGACACAAAAGCCTAAGGATGCTTTTTTTTTTCTCCCTCATAATTTGTTTCACAGGCCCTTTGTGATTCAGCGATAAGGGGATACTCAAACTCTGTAAGTACTCTGGGCTTGATGATAAATGCCATGGTTGGACATTATTTCCATTCAAGTGTGCAAAGCCTAGAGAACTGATTGATAGCTGAGGGATTGCACAGTGACAATGAGGCTTCTCTTACAACTCAGCAGTTCCTCTGATGAAAGGACTTGACCTGACTCTCATCCACATACCTGCAATTCTAACACCAGAGACATTTGGAAGTTGAGATTCTCAGTGATTGTTATCATAGCAGGATAGGGAATCTAAATTTCAGACATCCAAGATGCTGAAGTCACCCTGTGATCCTGTCCCACTTATCTGGTGAACAGATTGCCACCAAAATTCTAGAATAAGAGAAGACAGTATTACAGAATTACAGGCAACCTTACCGGAGCCATCTTCTCTCAAAAAAAAAAAAGTTTTTTGAAGTTTATATTTTGAGAACTGCAAGTATATTACAACTTTTTGAAACTAATTTTAGTCAGCCTCGTCAAAATCCACCTAACTGGGAGGGAACCACAAAGTTAAAGTAATTTGTATAGATTTTGAATTGCTGATACAATTTCAGAATAATGTACAGTGTCAGTTTAATCAAACTGCATTAGGCGAAGACGAATCTTTAAGGGATTAAATGAATAATGAAAATGGCCATTTTAGCCAAGATCACAAGGTTATAGATGTGTGTGCCCAAGTGTGGGTTTGCACATGCACACAAGCACACACAAGTGTAGGGGTGTGTTCAGGCTTGAGAATGATCTACAAAACATGACACTAAAAAGATACAATGAAATAATCAAGAACTTTATAAGTATACCAAACCCAAGTATCTTTGAATTACAGTAGCAATGAACACATACTCTCTCTATCTTTGCAGAGTGTTTTATATTTACACACACACACACACACACACACACACACACACAAAGATTTCCTAGTTCTATGGAATTGTGAACATTGTGGAGATTTATAGGACATAAAGGGAAATTTTTATTCTAATAGCAAAAGAAGGTGTATGTGTAGGAGGAGGGAAAGGAAGGCACCAAAGGCAGGAATTTTCTCTCTTCTTCTGCAAACAGGAAGAGGAAAGTGAGCGGGTGTGGCAGGAAATGATAGGCCTGTTTTCAAGCTGTGCCGCCCGTGCTTTCACCGCAATGATTGCTCACTGCTTCTTGTCATCCCTCCTTATGCATTTCCTTCCACTTTCTTCTTAGTTCTTGTTACATTTCCACTCAACTTCTAATCTTTCTGTTTTTCATAAAAATCTTTGTAGGTGGATAACACACACTCTCTTTGCAGAGATATGGCAAAGGAGGTTTTGCAGTATGGGATAGAGATGAGACTCAGCTAATAAAATGGGGAAAAATGAAGATTATCAAGGTGTGGGATGGCGTGCAGATGGAAAATTGCTGGGAGGAAACAGCTTCCCCGCAAGACCAACTGACCACTTAACAGGGCTTTTTGCTGAGGGTGAAGAGCAATGAATTTAGTCCTTCATTAAAGTCACTAGGCTCAAGCATGGTTCTTGTAAAAGCTTGGCTAAAAGAGCCAAGGACGCAGGCAGACTGTGCTCTAATGAGCACAGTGAGCAGTAAGGACCTGAGACTCTTCACCTAAAATGCGACAAATCTTCCCTTCACTTTTGTTCTCTGACCCACCCTAGAGAGATATTTTCTACCAGATTTTTGAGCACAGCCCCAAACGTTGGCTTCAAGATTTAGAAACAGGCTGCAGTGTGGTGCCACACACCTGTAATCCCAGTAAAGGAAAGGCAGAAGGATTGCTACAGTTGGAGGCCAGAACGTCTCAAGAAAACAAAACAAACTAAAAGACCAACACAATATGTCTCAGAAATAAGTGTATATGCAGCTAATCCTAAAGACTAATCGTGGACAAAACTCCCTTCATCAAAACTGAGCATTTACATTTTGTTTTGCTACACAGGGTTTCAGCAGATATCTGTGTTCAGCTCTAGTCTGCACTGTCCCTCACAGCAAGCACATCAGTGTGTCTCAGCACTGACAATGTCCAACGTGTGTTCCAAACAATTTGTTCCTCTCTGGACCAATGGCCTCTTTGTCAACTCACCATACCTGACTTCCTGAATTACTCCAACTGCCTTTTAATAGCTCCTTCTAATTTTGTTTGGCTATTGTACCATCTGATCTCTTCCATGG
This sequence comes from Microtus oregoni, assembly GCF_018167655.1. NCBI lineage: Eukaryota > Metazoa > Chordata > Mammalia > Rodentia > Cricetidae > Microtus > Microtus oregoni. The sequence continues at coordinate 36,580,480 of NW_024543070.1, read as the reverse complement.
TTTCTAAGCAAAAGTAAGGGAAATAACATTTTAAACTTCAATTCTATCATATGACATGCCCCAAAAAAATCACTTCTCCTGGATGTTCCAGAATGACTAACAATTTTTCAACTCTTTCTTGCTGTAAATAGTAATCATTTTGTAGAAATAAAACCTTAAATTTTGAATTTAGATTTTTTTTCCAAACTTGATGTCTGTGGCATTACTTACTCTTTCAGTGCTAGGCAGTAACAGTAAGATAAAGGGCCCTGGCATCCACACAGTCAGAAAGGAAAGCAACACTGTAGTATATCATCTTGGTATGGATGCTGGCTTGATGTTCTCAAATTCCATTATGTCAACAAAGTGTCTACCTTGTGTGGAGCTGTGGTTTGCCACATATTACTATAAATTATGTTTTTGTTGGACAATTGTGCCCAGCTGTAAGCTAGATTTATGTAGCCTAGTCTATGCTGTCCTACTCAGTAGGTTAGGTATACTGAATGTATTTTCCATTTACACATTTATAATGTTTTGATTTGCAATGAGTTTTAGGGGTTTAACTTCATTATAAGTCAAGAATCATCCGCATTTAAAATATAATCCAAACTTATTGCTTGAGTCTGTAGACCTGAACATGTGTGGACCCCTATGTTTCTCCCCATATTCATCTCCTTTCAGTCTCCCTCTGGACATGGCTTAATTTATCTCACCTCAAGTGTGCAGGTGTCGTGTGTGTGTGTGTGTTCTCATGCATACATTTCTAAAGATGGCAGGTGATCAAATGTGTATGCATGGGTTTCCCTTAGGCACCATTCACCTGGTTTGTTTTCTAGCACAAAATCTATGACTTGAACTTGGACTAGAACTTGCCATATATGTTAGCCTGACTTGCTAATGAATCTCAAAGATCTTCATATCTTCTCATCCTCAGTAGGAAAATTAAAAACACATTGCACAATGACCCACATTTTTAATGTGGGTTCAAATTGCATTAAGGTCCTTTTTGCAAGGCGAGCAGTTTAATAACTGAAGTGTCTACAGTGCAGGGTTTATGTTTATGCTTTATCTATGCAGAATTAATTTGCCTCATCTCTGCTTGTTTTTCTTACACTGCCTTCTCTCTACTGCTTTCTTTGCATTTAGAGGTAGCCCTTTTAGCTCTTCAGTGCTTTGCTCCCTTCATCGCACTTCCTGGATCTAAAGTCTTTTGTTCCCTTCCATTTTTTCACTTGTACTACCCTGAAACATTAATTCCTACAAAACTAACACTTGAACAACGTGAGGAATTGCCTGAAACTTAGTATATGCCCAGTAGTTGGTTTTCTTAACAAATGAAAGTCCTTAATAATATCTCAACAGGACTTTCTAGTAAATGTATGTCTGTCGGATTTTTAAAACTTATTATCTGAGATGTGAAATAATTTAAAATTATTTTAATGAATATCAAATTCTCTATTCAACTTTTCCAACTGTGCTCCAAGTAAGCTTATCGATGAGTGTAAGTCATAAGATAGAAATGCCAGGAAGAGCTAGAGAAAAGGTATATATATATATAAAGAAGGAAGAATTTACTAAATTAGTAACTTTGCTTCCCCTTTATGGCATAATCTTGCCAACAAATAAAAAGATTTTAATGTGGGCTACTGAAATGGAGGTCCTCAAGATCACAACCACAGTTCCTCCAGGATTAGATAGGTTCCAGTAGTTAGGACAATGAGCCAGACTTGTCCCTGCACAATCTGTGAAATCATTAGGACTGTCCTGAACTGAGGTCATGTTTCTTCCTTCACTAGGAGCAAATGCAGGATTTAGAATTGTTTGGACTTGGAGGTGATGGCACATGCCTTTAATCCCAGCACTTGGGAGGCAGAGGCAGGTAGATCTCTATGAGTTCAAGGCCGGCCTGATCTACAAAAGCTAGTTCTAGGACAGACTTCAAAGCTACAGAGAAATCCTGTTTCAAAAAACAAACATAAAAAAAAGAATTTTTTGGAAGACCAAGACAGCTGGTTGAAGCCATTTGGCCTCTGGCAGATGGTCTGGCAAAGTCCTGAAACATACAGTCTCCAAATAAAATGCTGACCCTTTCTTCAGATAATCAGGAAGGGATCCATAATTATGACATCCAATATCCATCTCAAAAGAATCTGCATTTCATAACTGTAGTCACTAGTGTAGGTTCAGATGTGTGGCAGATGATGGGATTCCAATGTCCATCATCAAAAAGAGTTCCATCATCAAAAAGGCTAGTACATTATTTTATGGAAATATTTCACTCCCAAAATAAAATTAACTCACTGATAAAGATATCACACAGTTGGTTTTAGGAAGCCACTCAAACACTTGCCCAATCTCAAACACCATCCATACAAAATGAACTTCGGCCACTCTGAAACAATAGGGTTTCAATTTTACACTTTAACTAACCAATATTTTTTATTTACTTTCATACTTACTTCCTTATTCTCATGAATCTTGTTATGTTAGTGCCCAGAACACTAACTGAATTTGTCTACCATGGCAAAAAAAAAAATTTTAAAAAAAGTAAAACTGTGACAGAATTAAAATTCAAATAAGTAATTAGGTTATAAACTCTTCTATGAGTCTTGTGTCCTCTGGAAAACATCCTGTCCATTTTTATCACATATATTAGCCTATATATTAATATAGGGATATTTCTAGTAAGGGATGGATACATAGTTTTTGTACTCTCTCAAATGTATTTATTCAGATTAATGTTCATACTAAACATATCCAACATAGATTAATCATAGTAGCTTCCAAAGATCCTGTTTCAAAGACTTTCTCTTCTTCCTGCTTAATGTCATTCAATTTCTTTTTTAAAAAAAATTCCATAAGTCAAATGCAGTGATACAACTTAGCCAGAGCCATGGAAACTTCAGGGAGACCATCACCAGCATCATGGGAGACAGCCTGAAGTGAAAGCCTATCTGTCTTTGTAGGAAATGATGCCTCGTGTTCTGCAGGCCAGTGAGCCCCAGCTGCTACAGGAGGTTGGCACTGTGTTTCCCTGAACACTCTTGGGTTGACGGGGCCTGAAATTGAGTTTGGGTTCAGAAGCATAGGAAGAGCTAATCCTGAAACAGGCTGAAAAGAATCTGGAAATGAATGGACACTAAGAGTGGTGACAGAGGAGAAAAAACTGAGAAATTAATGATTATGGGGCAATATAAAGCAGCAGAGTAGTCAGGAGACTGTTAACTCGAGGGACAGAGTGTAGCCCAGGCTGGGCTTGAACTCACGATGATATTCTTGTCTTAGGTCCTCCTGAATGCTGAGATTGCAAATGTGAGCCACATCCCTGACTACTAAAAAGCCTTTACAATAAATATTCAATAAATGTTTTCAATTTTTAAAAAAACTTTCTACAATGACAAACCTCTCCATGTACTAACTCCTTTGGTTAAAAACACTCTGTGTGTGGTGTGTGTGTGTGTGTGTGTGTGTGTGTGTGTGTGTGTGTGAAAGAGAGAGAGAGAGAGAGAGAGAGAGAGAGAGAGAGAGAGAAAGAGAGAGAGAGAGAGATTGGAGAAGGTTCAATTCCTTTTTAACTCTACATAACATAACAAGGAGAACAGAAAATCCACTTACGACAATGATATGATTAAGTAGGAAAGAGTCCCAGAACTAGAAGTGACCTCAAGAATTCAATCCCACTCTGATCTTATAGTCATTTCTGAACAGTGCCCAATCTGGAGAAAATTTAAAGTCAAAGAAATCCCTTTAGTAACTGCATTTAAGATGGAGAAGGGCTCTTGCTAACCCCATAATGGCTCCCTCAATCAGGATATTTCTTTCCTCGTTCTCATCTCTGTCCTTCTCCCTTCTCAATTATCCCATTTCCTCACCCCTCCTCTTCTCCCCTCCTCTTCCACATTCACCCCCGTGCTCCCAGTTTTGTCAGCCGATCATGTTTATTTCGACTTTCTCGGTGGATCTATATATGTTTTCCTTAGGGTTCGCCTTATTAGTTAGTTTCTCTAGGATCATGAACTATAGGTTCGATATCCTTTATTTATAGCTAGTACCAAGTTATTCATGTTTTTAGTATGCACTTATTCATCTTTTTGGGTCTGAGTTACCTCACTTGGGATAGTATTTTTTAGTTCCATTCATTTGCATGCAAAATTCAAGATGCCATTGTTTTTTACTGCTGAATATACTCTAATGTATACATTTACTTTATCCATTATTTGGCTGAGGGGCATCTAGGTTGTATCCAGGCTCTGGCTATAACAAATAATGCTGCTATGAACATAATTGAACAAATGTCTTTGTAGTATGATTGAGCATTTTCTGGGTATATGCCCAAGAGTGGTATTGCTGGATCCTGAGGTAAGTTGATTCCCAATTTTCTGAGAAACAGCCACACTGATTTCCAAAGTGGTTGAACGAGTTTGCATTCCCACCAGCAATGCAAGAGTGTTCCAGTACATCCTCTCCAGCACAGGCTATCATTGGTGTTTTTGATCTTAGCCATTCTGACAGCTGTAAGATGGTATCTAGGAGTTGTTTTGATTTGCATTTTCCTGATGACTAAGGATGATGAGCATTTCCTTAAGTGTCTTTCAGCCATTTGAAATTCTTCTGTTGAGAATTCTCTGTTTAGTTCTCTACCTCATTTTTAATTGGGTTATTTGGAATTTTGATGGCTATTTCTTGAGTTCTTCATATACTTTTGAGACCAATCCTCTTTCTGATGTGGGTTGGTGAAGATCTTTTCCCATTTAGAACACTGCCTTTTTGTCTTACTGTGTCCTTTGCTTTACAGAAGCAACTCAGTTTCAGGAGGTCCTATGTATTTATTGTTGCTTTCATTGTCTGTACTGGGTTGTATTAAGGAAGTGATTTCCTGTGCTCATGAATTGAAGGCTACTTCTTACTTTCTCTTCTACCAGGTTCCGTGTGGTCAGATTCACATTAAGGTCTTTAATCCATTTGGACGTCAGTTTTGTACATGGGGATAGGAATGATTCTATTTTCATTCTTCTACATGTTGACATCTAGTTATGCCAGCACCATTTGTTTAAGATGCTTTCTTTTTTTTCATTGCATAATTTTATTTTCTTTGTTAAAAATCAGGCGTTCATAAGTGTGTGGATTAATATTCGGATCTTCAGTTTGGTTTCATTGGTCAATGTCTCTGTTTTAATGCCAGTACCAAGCTGTTTTCATTACTGTAGCTCTGTAATAGAGCTGGATGTCAGGGATGGTGAAGCCTCCAGAAGTTCCTTTTCAGGATTGTTTTGGCTATTCTGGGTATTTTGTTTTTCCATATGAAGTTAATTATTGTTCTTACAAGGTCTGTGAAGAATTGTGTTTAGATTTTGATGGGGATTGCTTTGAATCTATAGATTGCTTTTGAACCTGGCTCTAAAGAAATTCCTAGGTATCCACAAGGATGACCCCAGCTAAAACCCTAAGCAATAGAGGAGAGGATGCCTGAACTAGCCTTGCTCTTTAGTCAGACTGATGAATATCTTAAATATCACCATAGAACCTTCATTAGCAACTAGGGAAACAGAGACAGAGATCTGTATTGGAACATTGGACTGAGCTCCCAAAGCTCCGTTGAAGAGTGGGAGGAGTGAGAATATGAGCAAAGAGGTCAAGACCATGACAGGGACACCAACTGAAACAATCCACCTGAGCTAACGGGAGTTCACCAACACCAGCCAGACTGGGAAGGAATAAGCATAAGATGAAACTATTCCTTCTGATGTGGTTGACAGTAACATGGCTGGGGCAGACTGAGAGGCTACTGGAAATGGCACCAGGATTTATCCTTAATGCCTGTGCTGGCTTTTTGGGAAACTATTCTCTTTGGATGAATACCTTGCTCAGCCTAGATATACTAGAGAGGGCCTTGGACCCTCCCAGAAGCAACGTGCCTTATCCCTCTCAGAAGTGGAATGGGGGGGTGGAGGGTTAATGAAGGGAATGGGAGGAGGCGAGAGAGTGGGAACTTACATTGGGTATGTATAATGAAAAAAAGATAGTTTGTTTTCTTCTTTGAAAAAAATAAATAAGTAAAAAGAGGGGGAAGGACTCCTGGATGATGGAGAGATAGTCATTTTTGTGCTGTCTAGAAAGCTGGAAAGAAGACAGTCCAATGCTTAAAATTTCCCAAGCTCATGGAGCACAAAAGAGATCTCTGCAGGATTTCTGCAAAGATAAGGAAATGAGCTGGCATACACAAGAGACTGCTTTAATGATGCCATGTATAGGCTGCAGACAAGAAAGTGTCTTGGAATAGAACAGTGAAAGCAGGAAATCTCAGTAGTGATTGAACAGAGGCAAGCACCATAGAAACATGGCTATAGGCTTTAGGTCTCCAGGAAATTCTTTTAGGGATTGATCAGGATGGGCTTTGATCAGTGAGGGTGCATTATATGATTTTGTGGTATTCAGTAAAATAAGAAATAAGAAAATTCAAAAAATTTAATATGTGAGTTCAAATATTTTCAGTTGTATCTGTGCCTGAATTGGAATCTTGATCCAGTCTGTACCAGGATGCTCCTCTCTGACAAAAAAGACTTAAAACTTAGAGAAAACAAACTGGTCTAACTATACCCTACAAATCATTGTACTGGTAATAAACACTAAGTACGTTCTTGTATAAGTTTAGTGTGTCGTGATAAATAGAAGCAGTGGAAGAAAGAACAAGAAGGCAGAACTTTTGCGGTCCTTGCTCACACATTACCCTGCCTCATAAATTACAGAAAGGACGCAGAGTAGCTACTGGCAATGCAAGGACATCTTGGGCACTGACACCAAGATGAAATTTCATTATCAAAATTTTCGCAAGCACTAAATTAAGATCCTTCTTTTGAAGCATTATCTCATAAAAAAAATGATTGGCTAGCCAGGTATGAAAGAAGATGCAATTCAATAATTGCCCCACATTTTTTGCTAAGAGCGGTTTTTCTTCTCAGGTAATGAAACAATAATAACAACAAAACCCAAAGAACTCTTGACACAAAGGGACCAATTCAGTGTTTCACAAAAGCTCAGAAATATACGTACGTGCTGCAGTTCTAAGAGATATCCTTCCTCTCTGTCACCATGGAAATTGACATCAAATTATTTTCAGTGTAGTTTGCAAAGCAGAATGAGTGCTTCTAGCACACAATAGAGGCATTCATGTTACTTAATGAAACTGATCACTGTGCTAATGGAAATCTACTTGATGATGAATGATATTTGGAGAAATCTTTTTTTATTCTCAAAAAGCAGAGTACATGAGCTTGCTTTGTAAGAAAAACTACTCAACGACTACACAAGAAGTCGTGAGTGGCAGCAAAGCTAGTTCAAGCCCAGCTCACTCATTTAAGGCAGAGGCAACGAGATGAAAGCTTTCTTTTCAATTCTAGTTTCTTTTCATTTAAAAGGAAAGGGGAATGGATACTCTAGCTCCAAATGCATCTGAGAAGAGCAGATGAATTAATAAATGTTGCGAAAGCTAACGGTCAAAAGGGAGCTTATAGAAAAGCAAGACGCCACTGGCTAGGTGACATCTAAGAGACTGTAAATAAAAGACACCTTAGCACTTAGATGTAGCCTGACCAACATAGTCATAATTAGCTGGTGCTTTCCCTAAGAAAGCCAACTGAGGAGCAGAGACGCTGACTCTCTACCAAGAGTATTAACTTCCCATTCTTGTGATCAGTGTACACATGCTCTGAAATGCATGCTTTCATCTACACTATATTGATCTCCATCATTTTCTGGGGATGAGTTGGAGATGAGAGGGCCTTTCTCAATGGTCCTTTTGTCCCAGGTAATAGATGATAGATTAGCACTCTAAGAGGCTGTTCCTTTGTGCATAGATCTCTCTTATTATACACAAAAATGCTGTTTCCATGGGTTATGACCAGGCCTGTTGCACATCTCCTTATGCCAGAACTGACGATGTAGGGGAAATCAATTGCAGAAGTTCAAACTGAGAGCAAGACTGGAGAAAATAAACACAGACCAGAGGTTTACTCCTAGTAAAGTATTCTAAAATTGACGCAGAAAACTAACTTCTTCGCTTCCTTCCTTCCTTCCTTCCTTCCTTCCTTCCTTCCTTCCTTCCTTCCTTCAGTCTTCCTTCCTTTCTGTTTCTTGTGTATTATATATATGTGTTCATGTAAGTATGTGCATATGTGTGTGTGTGTGTGTGTGTGTGTGTAGGTTAGAGGTCGATGATGGTATCTTCGCCACTTGTTCTCCTTACCTTATTTTAGAGGAAGGGTCTTGCACAAGTTTACCTAGACTGGTTAGCCAATGAGTCCAGGAATCTACATGTCTTTGTTTTACCAAAATTGGTATTACAAAGGGGCAAAACACTATGCCCAGTTTTGACATATATACTGGGTGTATGAATCAAGTCCTCATGCTTGTCTAACAAGCATTCTAGCAACTGAGCCATCTCCCTATCCAGCATGTCCTTAGAATTGCTTTAAATTTTGTTCAGAGGTTTTGAGATTAGATAGACACCACCTATAGTCTCAGGAGCCCAGCCTGAGAGAATAGAGCCTAAGTACTATTAGACTCTAAAAGCGCACATGGGAAGCAGAAAAAGGCAAACCTCCGTTGTCATCATGGTGGGACATGGTGGGATGTAGACAGACATGTTGCTGGAGAAGTAACTGAGAATTCTACACCTTGATCAGCAAACAACAGAAGGAAACTTTCACACTGGATGTAGCTTGAACATGTGGAACTGCAAAACCCATCCCCACAGTAGCACACTATCCAACAAGGACACACATACTCTAACAAGGCCACAGCTCCTAATAGTGCCACTCCCAATGGACCAAGCATTCACACACACGAGTCTATAGGGCCATGCCTATTCAAGTCACCACACAATGTAAATGACAAAGGAGAAATAGTTGTGGATTTGCATAATTTAGTCCCTTAGGCAGCCTGCAGTCAGTGATAGCCAATGGGACCAACATAGAATTATAAGTTTACTTAAAACATTGTAAGAATTTTTGTGGCTTAATTTTGAAACTCCTTGCATGACTCCTAAGTGTGAAGTTTGTAGATGACAATATTATGAAGCAATATCAAAAGGCTAGACATTCCTTATTTAAGGATTAATGACAGAAACAGACATTTTGGTGTGCTTATATATGAATTTTTTTCAAATTTGAGTTGATTAAACCACTATATACTTTAGATACAAAGGGGATATTATTTTCATGTCTGAGACTATCTTCACTCAGAACTCAAGTTATGTTATGCTACTCTTTTCAACGACTTTTATTCATATCCTATTTTATGGATTTGATATGACCTCCATCAGCTACCATATAATTTATATTTTTCTTTTTTTACAAGAAATAGAAATAGCAGGTGTGGTTATACAACATGGTAATATAAGTCTTGGGCAGAGGCCATTCACCTCATTGAGAATAGGCTGCAAATATCTAGAGAGGGAGATTCTGAGCATGTTACATCCCCCAAGAGCACACGTCACTCCTAAATAGCTTATGCCCTCCAGTTGAGGTTTATATGCTAATGTTACTGCATTACCTAAAATAATGCCAAACACACACGTACATCTACAGGGGACCTTACAGTCATAGCAATGTGTGGCTCAAATCAAGGGAGTTGAGGGACCATGGACTGAACCCTCTAATATCAAGAGCCAAAGTAAATTTTTTCTCTTTTAAGTTGTTTCTAACAGACATACTGGTAGCCATGGCAGAAGAGTAACTAGCACTCTTCATTTTTAAATATACATGCATATATAGTCATTATGTATATATACATAATGACTATAAAGTTTTAGAGCCTGAAGAGTACTGGAAATTTATTCCTTTCCCTTTAAAGTCAGGCTCTGCTCTTCTATGAAGTAACTCTTGATCATCATGTGCAGATGCTCAAGGTACCACTTGGAATCCTGAGTCACTAAGCAGAAGGACCACATTCAGACAGTGGTCCATGGTGTTTCCACTACTTTATCCTGCAATATCTGGAGCCTTAAAACTTTTATGCTGCATTGTGTCATTACTAGCTATCAACTCCACTTGGAACAATAAAGCTATGAAACAATATTATTAATGAACAACTCTAAGAAACTTCTAACAATATGTACGTGTTGCAAACAAGTATGCTAATGACTTAAACACATTTTTTTTCATTGACCGTTCAAGACCCTTTTTTTGACATGTCTTTTCTGAGTTATGGAAAAATAAAATTGTGAGAATCAAAGGTTACTATTAGAATATGACAGAAGAAAACAATATCTGTTCTTTCAATCTTGATGTTTTAAAGTTAGAAGCTATGACTCAGTATCCTGGGCCACTCATCCATTTGTTGATTCCATAGATAATCCAGAGTGCTTTCTATGGGCTGAGCATTCCATAAGCACTGAGTTATGCTGAATAATAACTCTGTGTTTCTTTTTCTTTGCTGGAACATAGTGAGCAAGTAAATTAAGTCTTGCCTAACATACCACGAAGGAAATTATGCATGCAAGTTGAGCAAGGCACAGTTGAGGATGAAGAGGTCAGTGAGGGTTCACATCATGGACGTCAGAAGAAGCATCAGTGAGAGTAGAATAGGAGGTAGCATCTAAAGAATACAAACACCTTAGTAAGTAAAAATGAAGATGAGAGATTTCAAGAAAAGACAATAGCTAAAGCCTTCAAGTTCAAGAGACTATGATAGAGTTAAGAAACCTAAAATCATATCTGTGGAAGCCAGAGGTTAGCAAAGGAGGAAGTGAAGAATAAATGACATCTAGAGAGAGAGTCAGCTCTAGATGGGTAGGCAAGTCATACGTCTCATCTCAGTCTTTCATAACAAGTTGGCAGAAATGGTGTGGCTTAAAGAAAAACTTTTTTACCTTATAGGCCTAGAGACTGGCAAGTCCAATGTCAAGGTTCTTGTAGATTCTGCTGTGATGAGGTCTCTTGTGCAGACACTCGTTTCTGCTTAGAACCTAACAAGAACAAACAGGGGAAAGAAACAAGCATTCTGTGTTTCTGCTTCTGAGGCACGAATTCCATTCATTAGGAATCTACTCTCATGGCCTGCTCACTTCTCCAGGACACACCTTTCAACACTGTCACATTAAGGGTTAAAGGTTCAACCTCAAAATTTTAGAAATACACAAATATTCTTTTGTCCATAAAACAATATTGAAGAGTCAGATAATCATTTTTTAAATGTTGAAGATGTACCACAGAACAGTTTTCAGGGGACCAGACTATTCTATATACATGTAACATATATACAGATATAATGTCAGGAAAACATCAATTCCTATATTGGGTGTTGCTTTTTATCATAAATCATTATAAATATTAACTAGATATTGATCACATTAAAGAACACATCTACGGTAATTAACTAGTGAAGATGGAAGGATTACCTTGCCTTAGATTTGTGAAGGTTCAAATCTGTGGCAGATGTGTTTGATGACTCTGAGATGTGTCCAGGTGGCCCATTACTGAGGAAGCATGCAGAGAAGCAAAACTGCCAGTCCCATGGCCAAACAAATGAAAACGAAACAAGGAAGAAGTCAGGACAGCCTTTAAGATCGCATCCAATATGGTCTAAGAATTTTCCATGAGGCCCCTCTTCCCAGAAGCATCATTCTGGAGCAGACATCTAGCACATAAAGAGTTGGGTTTTTATCCAAATTGTAATAAACCTTGACATACAATGTTTATTACCTGTGGAGATAGTCACGTAGATTGCTTTTCTGTTTTAAGGTTTACTTGGTCACTGTATGATGTACTTTTTTATGAGGATGTTAGACTCTGTTGCTAAATTTTTTTAATAGTACTCCTAAGTGAAATGGCACTATAGTCTGACTAGTGTACTCTCTGTTAGCTTTGGTATTCAGGTAAATTTCTCTCATAAAGTCAATTATTTTCTTATTTTGGTTGATGTTCAAGATGACAGAAATAGGCTTGAGGACACCTAACCTTGTGAGGACAGTGAGTACTATACCATAAACACATCTGGCATTCTGGGATGTATCAATAGGCTATCAATAGGCTAAGGTTTTTGGAATTTTCTTGAACTCATTAAAATTTGTCTAGAGAGAATGTCTTCTCTAGTGATGTTATTTTGATACATGGTGACTATCCATACTGTTAAACATTGTGTATAGATTTTCCAGTGCTCTCCATAGAGTGATGCACAATCTATTTTTTTCAGTTTTGCTTGTATGCATGTGCATGACATGAATGTACATATTGAGATTAGGGGATAACTTTGTGGATTTTAGTCCTCTCCTTCCAACTTAAGATGGGTTCTCAGCATCACACTCAGGTTGAGTCATCTGCAGACCTGGAAGTCAGTAATCTAGATTGAGAAAGACTCAGAAGAGGGTTAAGATTCTTTATCTTATAGGTACATTCAGAATCACTGGAAGGTTTGTTAAAACATGAATCATTTCTGTATATTATAATCTACTAAGCAGAGTATGAGATTCTGGAGGCAGAGTTAAAGTGTAAGTTCAGAACAGGGTTTGGATAGTACTGATTCTGGTGACTCAGTATGTAAACCACTGTTCTAGATCAAGAAGGATGGAGCCCTAAAGAGAACCAGGTAAAAATGAGCCAATAAAATGTACCCAGAATTAGCATGTAAATGGAAGTGGAGTCACTGAAGCCACATGGAGAGAAATGTTTCAAAACAGGTCAGAAGGGGAGGTTGATCCCACTACCAAAACTTCATTTTCTTTCTTTTCTCTTATTTCACTGAGAGTTTCTAATTTAATTAACATCAGAAGATAGGATTTGCTTTTATTGTATTTTGACTTGAATTCCTTAGTAAAACCTTTCCTTTGGCAAATGCATTCAAAGTTAAATTTATTAGACTCAAATATCTAAATTAAATAACAGATCCTAGGTACAAAGATGGAAAGCTCCTTTTTTTATACTCTAGCAAAAGAGTAGTAAGACTGCATTGTTAACACGCTCAAAGATCATTTTATATTTTATATGATATGCCATTACATTTGTATGCGAATTTGAGTGCAACGAATATGCTGGAAACTGACCTAAAAATCTGAGTAAAACTTAAGGAATTTTCTGGGTTTTGTTTGTTGTTTGTTTTATATGTATTTACCACCCTCACTCACCATCTTCATTTAATGTAGGTCATGAGACATAAATAGAGCCCAAAAGAAACAAAAATGACCTTCCCTCCTCAACAGCATGGAAAGAAACCTAAGATGTGGGCAGAATTCCACTTATCACATAACAGTCTCCTCCTGAGCCAGTGTGGTGGTTCACATCAGGATTCCTGGCCCTGAGCAGGCTGGTGTGTGAGACCAAGTTCAGGACCCCTTGGCTGTGTAAAAGACTATTTCAAAGAAGGCAACAAAGTAGGGTTGTGGGTAGTCCGATTGGTTTAAAAATACACGAAAGAAAAGGAAGTAAATAATGATGACATCAATACAGCACTAGAACTTGAAGCCAACAATGTTTATTTATTTTCATTTTCATTTGTAAAACATCTCCACTCCAAAGTTGAAAATTTGTGTTTTCTACTTGGAGCGTAAAGGCAGCGTCACAAGCAGTAAAAATATTCTCTTATTTGCCTCTGACCTGGTTTCTAAATGTCCTCTGTGTGCTATTTGTTCTTCTACTAGGAAACAAACAGTTTAAGTTTCTACAACACACAAGATGACCTTCTTGTTGTGCCTTGATCCGGGGGCCTCTAAGTCCTACTCAAATTTCAAAGTAGCCTTACTTGAATATGGCAAAAGCAAAGTGTAATATGCCCCTGAAAGTGAGGCATTGTCCCTTTCTCAAGAATTCTACAATATTTCTTTTAGTGATAAAACCCATATTGACTTTCCATAATGAGGTTTTGTTAGAAAGTCCATCACAGGTGGGCAGTGTGGACTGATGAACTGAAACTCACTGCACAATCTTACTATCTGAGAGTGGTTGGACAACCAGTCATTCTAAGGTGGTCTCCAGATGAGAACAAGGATCTATGCTTACCTGCTTCTTCTCAGGGAGTTTCAGGGACTCCTGTAGGACAGGGAAGAGCATGGAAGATAACTTTCTTCTAGCAAGGTAGAGGGAATGAGAAGAGGAGGAAGTGGTAAAGACAGGCATCCAGGCCAAATATGTTGAACACAGAGACTTCTAGTTCAGTAAAAGAAGAGAATTTTATCTCAAGTTTGAAAATGAGAGTTCTACACACACATGTGCATGCACACTGACATACACACACATTAATAAATGCTGAGGAGGCTAGTCAACTTGATCAACAAAAAGAAAAATATGGGCAAATACTTCAAAATAATAAAAAAGCCATTTAAGAATGTTGGTAGTAGCCAAATGGACTCCAGAAACATCATAGAGCTGGGGTGGAGGAATCTCATCCAATTGTAGCCCTGGCTTTCCAGCCCAGGTCGTGAACGGATTCCAACAACACCTCCACACCAATCAGGACACTCTGGCGCCAGGCATTTGGGCTCTATTATGATCTCTTTGTGATAAGGAAGCATGGTCCTGTCCAGTGTCATGACAGACGAATTGGGACAGCTTCCATAATGAGATTTTCCTTTTTTTCGTTTAAATTTTATTTTATTTTTTGGGGGTGGTGGGCATTGCAAGGGCAGAGGGTGGATATGAAGGAAGAGGGACATGAATGGGATCGAGATGCATGATATGAAAAACACAAAGAATAAATAAAACGAAAGCTAAAAGAGTGTTGGAGTAGTACTCCCTGTGAAACTGACTGCACTGCTCCCTTTCAGCCACTGTTTGGATTAGTCCTTAAAAACACATGCTAATGATAGAAATGGCTCCATGTTTAAAGCTCCTGCTGCACATGTGTGTGGGGACCTGAGTTCAGATCTCTAGAACCCACATCAATGCAAGGTGGCCATGGCCACCCATGATCATTCCAGCAAGGAGTCTCCCTAAGCTAAACAGACTAACCTAGCCATACTGACAGGCTCTGGGAGACCCTACTACAATGAACACGTTAGAGAGCAATTAATGAAGACTCCCAGTGTGAAACTCCATCCTACACAAACACACACACATACACACATTTAGACATCACATACACATACGCACAAGGAACAGAAAAATGTACTTTACTAATGACACGTATATGTTGCACATAGGATCTTTCAAGGTTGGAAGAACTGAATTTGTCCCAGCCTCCCGGTGGCAGGCAAGTGCCTTTGTGCTGGGGAGACTGCATGCTGCACAGTCCCTCTCTCTGGTGTGCATTTGTGCAATCACTCAGTTCACACATGAAGGCAGGAAACAGATAAGCAAGAAGCTATGGAAACCCCAGGAGGAAGAAAGAGATTAGGATCATCTTAATGTTTCCTAGTACAATAGAAAGAAGGGTTTTCAGACACCCAGACCATTTCAGCCACTTTATAAAAAAGCAATAAGGTAGACAAAGATATGCTCATTTCTATTTCAATAATAATATGTGTCAGGATCGCTTTGCATGAAGGTTAGCTGAGCCATCCATCATTGCTGCTCAACTGCACATTTTCTTGTTCAGCATTGATAGAGTTTTATTTTAACCTTAGAAGTTTCTCAGGGGACTCTATTAAGGACAGCATTATTTTTTATTCTGCTCTGTTACTTCTCTTTTATAAACTTTGATGTATTCAGACAACACATTCTGGCTAGGAAAATTTAATTAGGTGAGTCTACAAATTAATTGGTGCAATTAGACTGCTTCTGACTGCCTTGTGTTATGAATTTATTTATGCGGTAATTATTATCAGATGTCTGGGATAAAAGCCTACAGAGCTAAAGGTGTTACCTTTCAGATGTGTGCTCAGCACTCCACATTAATTAGGCAGAAACAAAAAAAATGATGATAATAAAAGCATGTACCTTACAAAGGAGAAGAAAGGGGGAGAAACCCTGTGTCACATAAGAAGTTGGTAAGCATCTTGATGACAAAGTCTTAAAATGACCGTCTTTATGTATATTGGCAAAACTGAAAACATGAGACATTACAGAAATCACTCTAAAACAATTTTCCAGCATATAAACTATATGTAAATGGGAACTACATGGTTCATCCTCTAAGTGGAATCAAGTTCTACTTGTTCAAAAAAATGGCTACAGGAGTCTATTGTGAAAAATTAATGGTTTTGCATTAAGTTTGGGTTTTGATCTGTGAGATCATTGACAATGACAAAGTTTATGGATAAGTCCTAAGGAAATAACAGTGATACTTCAAAAGGCTTCCATAAATCCTTTCCTGTACCCCAGTCATCATCACAAGGAACTGGGGGAGTCAGCACTGATACTACATCATCATTTCAGAGGAAGGAAGATGGAAAAAAGCTGGTGCTACCGGAGACAGAACAAAGAACAGAAGTTTGAAAGTCAAAAAGCAGAGCGAGAGTGAGTCATTGGGAGAAATGCAGATGGATACCACCTTCTCACAGAGCGGCTTATAAATGGATTCATAATCACAGTGGAATATTCATGTCTGTGGTCCAGTCACCAGAAAATGAATTGCTATCTTAAATAAGTAATACCAAGTTTTAAATAGCCTTACACTGTGGAATCATAACTCAGTGATAGATCACTTATCTACCAAGTTTGGGTTTCATTCCAGAACACAAACAAACAACAAAAAATCCCAGAATTATGTATTAAAATGCTCAACTCTCAGCTCAACATGTATACTGCCAACCTTCAAACCCTAGAAACTTATATAATTGTCAGTGATATTTTCGCAGACATGAAAACTGGAGCAAATATGTCTTTAATTCAGTTATTCCCACACTCATTTAATAAATGTTAATCACATACTGTATGCATGTAGGATATTTTTATATATTAGGACACAGTAAAATTCTTTCCTGTTGGGGATTATATTCCTTTGAGGGAAGTTGAATAATAAACACCCTAAATAAAAAACAAGATACAGATTCACTGTGTTAAGATTGAGTGTTGTGAGTTACTGAAAGTAGTTGATGTTAGTTTCTGAAATGTTATATTTTAAATAGGGCAATCTGAGAAAGACCATTCTGAGTTTTTGACATTTGACATGAAACTCAAGTTAGTTATTAGGGAATTCAGTGTGCAAAGAAAATGACACAGATATCTCAGCAATTATTTTGTATAATACTGTCTTATTGTTTTTAGAATACACACAAAACTTAGGGTTGAAGGGGGAGGGGAGAGGCAAGGAGAGGAGCAGAGAAAAATGTAGAGCTCAATAAAAATCAATTAAAAAAAGAAAAAAACAAAAAAAGAAATCAAAGGGGGATTCATATTGAAACATTATCCCATGGAACTACTTGCTTCATACAATTAAAGTAATTGGCATTTTTCATTTGGCATTTTCATTTTGAACATGGTACATGTATGACTCTACATTCCACAAATAAAACAGCCCTCTAGAAATAAAAAAAAAACTCAGATTTAAAAAAAAACATAAGCCTAAATATTTAATTGTTCAGTAAGTATATGTTAATGTCATCTATTACATACATATGTTCACAAATTTCAGAAATTCAAAAACCAGACATTGTTATGTTCTCATAAATTATTAGCTAATAAAATTATTAGAAGAAAATGACTAATAAAGTATTTAAAAATCAGTGCTTAAAAGTATACACTCCACACAACGAAGTAATAGTGTATTTCCTCCCCAAGCTCAAGACCTGCTCCATCACAGGTTTTCAGCTGTGTTTGTAGTATTAGACTTGGGTTCTCGCTTGGAGAGCAGGCCTCAAATCCAATTAAGGAGCCGTAGGACATCCTCCTAACAGTTGTGCCACTAATGCAGCAGTGGGCACATCTTGCCTGGAAGGGTGGTATTGTATTTCATAGAATTCACAAACAGATATGACTGTGACCTTTGCCCAAGCAACCTGTATTGCATCATATGCAACTATGGACATTAGTTAACAGGGAGAAACTTCTAGATCAGCTCAACACTGATTTCTCTGCATTTTGCAGGCAAACAGTATGGTGTCTTTGGTCTTATCAACTCATTTATTGGGGCAATCAAGAGAAAAGGCAAGAACCTATATTTCTTGGGAGGCTTCATGATCAACTCCTATTGTGTATCTCATACCTGGCATGGGTTGTTTAGTGACAACCAGTGTTGTCACTAGTCTAGTGATATGAGATTTCCATTTGTATGCTGTGAATACCATTGGTTAATAAAGAAGTTTTTTGGGCCTACTGCAGTGTATAATTGGGCAAGGCAAAATTTCCAAGTAGATAGAAGAGGAGAGAGTAGGTGGACTCATAGAGAAAGCATGTAGCCAGCACAGGAGACAGATGCCAGACACCCGACAGAACCTTACCAGGTAGGCCATAACCACGTGACAATACACAGATTAATAGAAATGGGTTAATTTAAGATATAAGAGCTAGCCAATAAGAAGTGTGAGCTAGCAGGCCAAGCACTGCTGTAATAATACAGTTTCTGTGTCATTATTTTGGATCTGGGCAGCCAGGAAACGAATGAGAAGCCTTCCCTAGCATTCTAGTCTCTATTGTTAATTGGATTACCATATATTAGGTTTCATGTGGCTTGTTTGTACCTCAGTAATGTTTCTTTTACCTTTTGTTCTGCCTCCTCCTGTCTCTCTACCTCAACCCCTTTCTTTATGAGAATACACACCCTTCATATTCCCTTTCTCCATTTCCATTTTACCTATTTGTTACCATCTCTGATCCCTTCAAGAAACCTCCCCACTATACTGTCACCTGTCTTGATTCCAGAAGTACTCTAGATTAAACATATAAAATTAAAGCATTGAAGTCATGATCTCCATAGGAGAGAGAACGGATGGCCTTAGTCTTTCTGAGCATGGCATGCGTTATGTCACTCGGTATAATTTTATTAGTTTCATTCATTTACCTACAAATTTCATTTTTCTTTATAGATGAAAAAATCCATTGTGTAGAAGCACCATGTTTTCATTAACTATTCACCAGTTGATAGGTATCAAGGCTGATTCTAACTCCTAGCTAATGTAAATGGAGTTACAATAAACATGAATGTACAAGTATCTCTGTAACTGTATAAAATTCCTTTTGGGATATCCCAGGAGTAGTATGACTGGAACCCATAGTTCCATAAAGTTTTTGAAGGTAACTATATAGTCATTTCCAAAGTGGCTGTACTATTTTATACCCTGATCAGCATTGTTTAGAAATTCCCTTTATCCTTCCTTTCATTTTCTCCTTCCTTTCTTCCTTTCACCCTTCTCTTCCTCACTCTCTTTCTTCCTTTCTTCTCCTTTCTGCCTCTCTTCTCTTCTCCGATCCTCCCTTTCCTCCCACACTTTTCTTCCTCCTGCTCCTCTTATTCTTCTTCCTTTTTTCTTTCTATCCTGTTCTTTGGGTAGTTTTGTGTTGCAATAATGGCTGCTTGTTTGTTTCCCTGCTGCCCGGCAGCTCAGAACAGAAATAACCACACAGATGCTATATTATGTAAAACACTTCTTGGCCCGTTAGCTCTAGCTTTTTGTTGGCCAGCTCTTACATCTTAATTTAACCCATTTCTGTTGATCTGTGTATCACCTTGAGGCTGTGGCTTACAGGGTAAAGTTCTGGTGTCTGTTCTCCAGCAAGGCTACATGGCTTCTCTCTGACTCTACCTCCTTCCTCCCAGTATTCAGTTTAGTTTTCCCGGCCTTGCTAAATTCTGCCCTGCTATAGGTCCAAAACAGTTTCTTTATTCATTAATGTTAATCACAGCACACAGAGGAGAATCCCACATCAGTTTTGCATAGCCATCCAAGGCCTTTAGGTGTTCTATGAAAGCATTGTTTTTTCCACTGAGCTGTTCCAAGTTCCTCCAGTGCTGTGTTAGAATTTAGCTTTGTTAGGTTTGTTTGTTTCTAATTTTAAAGACTATTAAGGTGTTTTTAATTTTCATGTCTATATTGCCACATTCTTATGAGTATTTCCTTATGACAACTCACTGGTTATAGAAAGGTTGTATCATAGATTACAATCACATTTCATATTGTTGGAGATTTTCTTCGAGGCATCTAATAGTGTTTTGAAAGATTTCAACAATATTGGGCATATTTTCTTTTTATAGTGTTTATCTGTTTTATACAAAAACCCAGTTCATTAATTGTAGCAAAATTCACCTATCTTTACTATAGATTGAATTACTGGCAGAATTGTACTGTTTCCTTTCTATTGGTTAATGAATTTTTTCTTACACATTGCAATGTTTTTGGTCTTATTTCTATTACTCTGTCAAATATATTAATGTTTACAGTTCAAAATACAAATGTATTATGTCTATTATTGCAAACTTTCCCAAGTTTTACTTTGGCTTTTAAAGAATACCTCATTAATACTCAGAAATTTTGTGTGTTTATGCGCACAGCAGTGTTTTCATGGCATGTCTATCATCCTGTTTGTTAGGGTTTCTTCCATGTCTACTTCTGAACTTCTCATCCAAAATCAAGAAAAGTACCCACATTTCTCTTCAGAAAATGTTTTTTCACTTTTGCATTTTATATCTAAATGTCAGATCCATATGGGATTTATGTTGATCATGATGAGAATCAGCCATCTAGCTTTACTTCCTTCCAAATAGTCTTGGCTCTCACTAATTCTCACATTTTCTGGAATACCCCAAGAGTGTGCACAGCAGCATTATTCTGCTTCTGTTCTGGTTTATGTGGAATACAAAGGCTGGAAAGAACGTATTGGTCTACCTTCCCCATCTGACTGTTATCTATGCCAGTCAGTCATGAACCTGTGCTGCATGAAGCTCTTAGAACTACACTTTAGAGAATACTTCATTTCATTTAACACTAAAAGGACATTTTTGTCTTTCTGGTATAGTTTATGAGTAGAAAAATAAAATCTCTCATCCTAGCCAATCTAAATGGAGAAGAACATCTAACTGCTGTTTGTCTCTCTGAGCATGTGAGAAATGGCTGGAAGCACTTTCTAATATATCAATTGATAGCTGTAAGATGTAAGGTGATGTTAATAGGTGCCTACTTTGGGAAAAGCTGTCATTCACTCTTCTGGCATCTATGTCCATATGTAACTTTGATATCCAGAAAAAAAATTAAATTTAAATTCAGTTGACTCTTCTGATTCCTTAACAAACAAATTTCAGACATCTGGGCATAGTTTTAACAACCCTGAATCTCTGTATGACATCCTATTGATTTTTCTGGGGTAAAATGATTGGAATGAAGACAGTGAACAAAGACAAGTCGCACAATGATTAAGAAAGTTTCCTTCACAGATGTGCTATGGCCAACATGAAGAATAACCCCTGTAGGCATCTGAAGTGACTCTTGAGAATGCAATTGGAAAGTTCATATCTATATTGACAGAATCGTGATTTTATTTTTTTAAAAATTTATTTCTTAAAGAAGATAAGAAAACTAATCTTTTTTTTTTTAATCCATCAGCTCAATCTATTTTAAAACAACTGGAATGATATCTGATGACCTTAGTGAAGCCTTACTTTGTTCATAACTGTGTTTGATTTGAATTTTTGTTCATCAAATTGTTTCAGAAATACATGATGTAAGGATTTGATAATTCTAACACTCAGCTTTATTCTCACATCGAAAAAATAACTTGGAAAATTCTCTAGAGTGTAATCCACAAATCCTTCACTTCTGGCATTAATGCAGTCACTGGGATTTCTTCAAGCTACATCACTGGTTCCAGAAATATTCCTTCCATTTCAGTGTCTAAACTTACTGTTTGAAGTCAATGATATTGTCATATATAGCCTCGACATCATGAGGTTGATTTGTCACCTGGTTAACAGAAGGTGGGAACCAGTTGGAACTGGAAAGCATGCTGGTTTTGCTTGGAAGGAATATCTGAGACAGGCAGGAAAACTCTAAGGATATTCATGAAACATTCTGCAGAAGTCCTATGGAAGAAACGGGAAGTCTGTAGTGAGGCTTCCTTGTTCAGTGTGGCTCATATGTGCTTGTTGCTTTGGGACAGGTACCAGTAGTTCTGAGACTCTTCTTCCCTGTATCTTAGGATAGAGATTTAAAAATATTGGAATCATACAAACCTTAACAGTGCTAGAAAGATAACGTGCCTCTGATCTGTAGTGACTTGTCTCTGCTATTTTCTAACATTAGCATAAACAAATTATTTCTTATTATAATTTAGAGAAAGAAAACACAAACTCCATGAAATAAAATACACTAAGAATTTGTTCTAGAGGAAAAAAAATATTCTATGTCTTATGAATTTTTATATCTGGGTAAATAGTAAATTATAGTTTGATTAAAATAAGCTTTTGTTTGGGATGTGGCTCAGGGGAAGAGAACTTGCCAGGCATGTGTAAGCTGCAGGGTTCAACCCCAAGCACGGCATGACAAAGACAAACAGGAAATGAGATTTAAGGATCTTAATGGCCATAGAATTTGAGATTTAAAGTTATGTAAAAATGTTATCAATAGATTTCTGGCTGCAATGCATAGGTTTTGCCAAACTCATAACTCTGTAAGGAAGGAAAAAAATTTACTCTTAAAATAGAAGAGCAACTGAGGAAGAGAAATGTGTATATTTATTTAATGTATTATAATCAATCAGTAAATGAGGAATTTTTTAAAACTAGTATGTTAAAATAAGCCTCTTTTGATAAAGATATTTACTGTGGCACACTGTAATAGTACTTGCTGTTTTCTTTTTAATATTTAAGTGTGTGTGTGAGAGAGAGAGAAGTGGGAGGAGGGAGAGAGAGAGGCAGGAGAGAGAGAATGTGTGTGGGTATGTATACTACTGAGTACTTGCAAAGATCAGGAGACAGTTCACAGCAGTTTGTTCTACGTTGTTTCTACCATATAGACTCAGAGACTAAATTTAAGTTGTCAGGCCTAGTAGCAAGCATCTCTACCCACTGAGCCATTTTGCTGGTTCTGTTATCATTTTAAAAAGTAAAACCAAGAATATCATCAATGCCAGCTTTTGTTCAGGCCAATTCACTGTAGGAAAATATATATGCAGGAAAGTGTGAATCTGAGAATAGATACCCATAAAACTCTGTATGCAGAAGTAGCCTGTACAATGTCTTTCCCCTGCCCTCATGGTTCATCTATTTCAGTTTGCAGACTCCAATTTGAGGGTGGGCTTTCCTAAATCCACACACAAATAATTTAATTCTGAGCAACAGTGTAGACCAAAGAGTTACACTTAGGATTCAGGCCAAAAGGCCAAAGACTGATGCTAAAGGAACGAAAATCAATGAGTGATTCAAATTACACAGAATGTCAAAAAAAAAAATATATATGTTGAGGGCGGAGCTTTGAAAATCCTCATCACCAACCCTGAAAGAAAAGGTGACATGATGATATTGTGGGCAATGAGTTTATTATATCATCTTGGTCCAGCATCCATTCACTCTTCCGTAGCTTTTAGAGGAACAGTACCTACTTCCAACCTGATGTAAAATAGAGAAAAATAGCTCTGGATCCAACCCTTGTCTATCAAACTTCAACATGAGCATGCATGGACCAATCAGAGCCATCACAGCAATGTTTAGCAGCTCTTCTAGGAGAGTGTCCTCCTCTTTACCTCTGCATCTGTGTCTCTAAGGATGTCGGTGGACTAAGCAGTAAGTCCAGATTTTTTAAAACGATGAGTCAAAATGTCAATCATACCCTAGTAGCATTAAAGGGGAAAGTATTCATGATTAACGCTTACAGGCTAGGAGCCTGTGGGCAAGCTTCACCTCTAGCTGCAATTACAACCAGAATGCTCAGTCCTAAAAACTACCTTTAATGTCTCATCAGATGAATCTCTGCTAACTAGTGACAAGTATAACTGATAGAGGACAAATAGAAAACTTGTTTTCATCCTGGAAAAAGGGCTTAGCAAGTCTTTGTCCTGCAAACTCAAGGACCTGATTTCAATTTCCAGAACCCATGTAGAAAATGTCAGACCTGGTGATGAATGCTTGTAAAGCCCACACTTTAGAGGAGGAGACAAGATGATCTATGGGATGGTATGCGCAGCCAGCTATCTTCAGAGATTAGTTACATGCGATGATAATAGAGGTCAAACTTTTATCTGGAATTTTATTTTTCCTGCTAGACATGGTAGAATAGACATACAAACTCATCACTGGGGGACTGAGGTAGAATCATTATAAGCAAGGGCTAGCTATGGCTACATAGCATTACACCCTGACTAAAAGAAAACTCTTGTGACATTTTAAATATACTAAATTATAGAGTGCAATATGATTAAATGCCTAGTTCAACAATGCTGAGCTTATTTAGCAAAATGAGATGCTCCAAACAGTTATCAACCCCTAGAAAACATGGTGAAGATAGGGTATTTTTTGTTTCTTTATTGCTATACTAAATACTATAATTGAAAGCAACTTGGGGATAAAAATGTTTATTTAATTTCCATATCCTGATCACAGTCCTTCACTGAGGGAAGTCAAGGAAAGAACTGGGTAGCAGGAACTGAAGCAGAAACTACAGAGGAATGCTAATTACTTACTGGCTTGCTTCTCATTGACACTATCTGTTTTGTAATATAGCCAGGGCCACCTGCACAGAGGTGTCGCCTACCATAGTGTTGTCCCTTAGACATCAATCACTAATCAAGAAAATGACCCACAAACTTACCTACAGACAATCTTCAGTTTTTAGCTGAAGTTTCCTCTTCCCGGAAGACCACACATTTGTCAAGTCAACAAAAATCCCATTCGCAAAGCTACTGTTTTATCAACTTAATTCAATTCTTCTTCCAATCACTGATTTTATTTCTAAAATTGTTAATGATGATGTAAATATATTAAATATTAACATATAAACATAAATATCTTTAACTAAATCATATATATAAATAAAGGGAAACTGAAGAGAACTTTATGATTAAATGTCATCCAAGTTTTCCACCACTATCTCCATTACTACTTCCCAACCCAACCCACTTAGGCCAAAATGCATTTCAAGGACAGGGCAAGGTTTTAGGGTAAACAAAACCATGTTAACTTTGTATGTGGTATTGACCCCTTTAACCTTAAGGATGGCGTGATTATTCTTTCATGAAGAAATAGAGAAAAACCATGGATCAGCTGTCTGTGACTTCCCACCTGGAATTATCATGCCAGAGGCTGAAACATGCTATTCAGTCAGCTATACTTGAGGTCCCCAAGTCTTCTTAATGAACATCTTCCTTGTGTTCTCCATGTTGAAACCCACAGCCGTCCTTTATTTACCTCTCCTTCTCTCCTTTTTCATCATGACCTCCGAGTCCCAATCCCTATTTGGTTAAGTTTGTTCACTATAGAATGCCCAAAGCAAATGCTTTCCCTTCCATAAGCCTCTTATGATGGTCCTGCCCTGAGGTAGGAGATCCTATTTATGGTTTCCTGATGCCTCTTACATGGCTGCGATCATGTAGCTGGCATTGTTATGTGGCATCTTATGTGTTTATTGACCTAGCTCCTTACTTAAAACAATGAATTTCTGGTCAGCAGAGAATACATCAGTTTTAGTTCCTGTCCCCGTAGCTATGTACCTTGACCAAAGCAACTTAAAGGAGACAGAGTTTATTTTAGCTCATAGGTCAAATTGCAGTTCATCATGGTGAAGTCAAAGCAGCAGGAGCTTGAAGAAGTTGAACACATTGCATGCACAGTCAGAAGAAGGCAATTCCTTAACATATGCTAACACTCAGCTGGTTTTCTCCACTTCACACAGGCCGGGATCTTAGGCCTAAGGAATGGTCTTTTCTAAAGTTAAGATGGATCTTCCCACACCAATGAACGTAATCAACATAATTCTTTCCAGGCTCTGTTGGAGACCCAGCTTAAAAGTGATTATTGATTTGTTAAGGTGACAATAACATTGGCCTTCCTAACTTTTTTTTGCACCTTGTTCTTCTAGGACCTAGAATAATAACTGGTGTATGATAGGGTACAAATATAAGTTTACCTGAGGCAGCAAAAGCTTCACATTCCTTTTCTACCATTAATGAAGGAAGTTATTAAAATCATCCCACTTTCCCCATCACCCCCACTCTCTCTTTTTTAAAAAAAGTACCAACTCTCCCCCCAACTCCCTCTTAAAGAAAAATTTCAGGAAACTATCTAGCTATTGCTATATAACAAATTGGGCCCGAGTACAGTTGTTTAGTCATTGGACTTTCTACTGAGAATGGGTGTCTCTGAGCTTTTCAATACATAATAAAACTCCAGAAGAGCATTTCACAGGCAATCAGGGATGATTTGAAAATCACTGGCTTGGATTATTATAATGTTCATTTGCAAGAGGAACTGGAGAATTCAGCATCAGAACTCCTCTCTAAGCAATTTACGATTAGGTGTGGTGGGACTGAGTGATAAGTGACATATAAATGTGAGGTAGATGGTGACTTCGTACTCTTCACCAGCTTATGAGAGCCCTTCCGATGTAAAGAACGCCAGTAAAGAAATGTCTCTTTTTGGTGCATGTAAAATGACTGAGAGACAGGAATTGATGGACTAGAAAAGGACTGAGTTGGAATGCACCTTGAAAGGCTTCTAATGCTGCAATCTGTAGTGCCTTGCTGTGCTTCGCCAACTACCACTAGGGAAGCTGAATCAAAGCAGGGTTAACTGAATAGCCAAATTACTGGGTCTTCTCTAGCATTCCCATCAGTGGTGTGGGGGTGCCTTTATTTCCATTTTAGACAAGTATCTTTCTCCATTCTGGTCACACATAGTTGGTCTGCAGCTTCACGCAACACAAGGTATTTTTAAAAGCTGGCATCATTTAGATTGCCCACATATAGCAAATGTGACAGGTTGGCATTTGAATTTCCTGAAGTATTAATCTCTAATGAAAACAATGTCAGAGCCATAAGCACTTTGGCATTTTCTGGACACATTATAAATACACAACATACATTTTATCATGTGCTATATGTTACAGCACAGGGACAAGGAACAAGCACCAAGGAAAATGGTTTGGGGCAATTCTTTCAACGTGCTTTCCAAGGCCATTTCAAATAATTCCCCAGTCCTTGAACTCCCTGGCCATCATTTTAATAATAACAAGAACCATTTGGTAACTGGCCTGGGCTGCAGATTGCATTTGGCTTTGGCTGATATAAAATCTACCGTCTCTTGCTATTAAGCAGACAACATTCTAGCCTATTATAAAGGTGTTTAAAGCTCCCCTAGTACAAACCAGATCCTTACATCTTCAATGTACTGCTAAATATATCTGCATCAATTCTCTTCCTAGTCTTCCTTCTCCTGATACCTTCTTTTCCTTCCCCCTTCATTTCCTCCTTGTTGTCCCTTTTCCTCCTCTTATCCTTCCTCTTCTTTCTCCTCCCCTCTCTCCTGTCTGTCTTTTTTATCCCCACTTCTTTAAGACACTTAACATTTTTAAGGAACTTAACATCTTTCTCATATGAACTACCCAAAAGCTCGTGTGGTTACAGGACTCTTATTCAGAACTCTTGGTCAGGTAGAGATATCTGCTAGGACTATAGAATAAAAATGGTACTTCAAGTGGATCCATCTCGTCATCCAGTCAGCACAACCATATTGCCACTCACATCTTCATCATCTGATCAGATGATCGTGATCAATTAGAGCAAAACCCCTGAGGTCAATAGCATATGTAGTGAATTGAATGGGGATGTCCCCCATAGGTTCAGATATTTGAATAGTTGGTCATCAGTTGGAGGCCTGGTTTGAAGAAGTTTAGGAGGTGTGATACTTCTGGAGAAAGGATGCTACTGGGGCCAGATTCTGAGAGATTAAACCTGAGCCATTTCAAGTTTGGTCTCTGTGCTTCCTACTTAGAGTTCAAGTTGTGGACTTTCAGTTCTTTCTCCAGCCTCACTGTGTATCATCATGGTGATGATTGACTCTTAATCCTTCTGGAATGGAAAACTCCAAATTGACCCTTCCTTCAATAAGCTTTCTTATTGAAGGTTCAGGTGTTCTATAATGATAACTAAGAACCGAAGTTGGTACAAGGCAGTGGACTATATAGTTGTGACAGGCCTGACCATGCTTTTTGGAGGAATGTAAAAAATGTTGGGACTTTGGACTAGAAAAGTAGTTGGAGAGTTTAAGGAGATCTTACTGGGATTTGGAGCTATGTGAACTGTTGAGACCCAGCTCAAGAGGTCTCAGAAGGGAACAATTTTAACAACTGATATAGAAATAATTCTTGTGCTTTTTTGGCAAAGAGTGTGCCTGTTTTCTGATCTTGT
This sequence comes from Microtus oregoni, assembly GCF_018167655.1. Taxonomy (NCBI): domain Eukaryota; kingdom Metazoa; phylum Chordata; class Mammalia; order Rodentia; family Cricetidae; genus Microtus; species Microtus oregoni. Next base: position 36,552,311 of record NW_024543070.1, on the reverse strand, counting down.
CTTGAGAACCTGCCTAAATTTAAAAGAATTGACTAATTTTTTTGGCAGAGGAAAATTTAAAGCATAGTCTAATGCTGATTCTGTTGTAGTAATCACTCGTGCACAAGGCCATAATGGAAAAGAGACAACAGAACAGAAAGAAATATGAAATGGAGAGTTTGGAGAAGACAAGAGATAAGACTTGGACTGGAAGAGAGGCTTCAATTGTTAAGAAGATTAATGTCATTGATGCCAAATCTGCATTGGAATAAAGGGAAAGATGCCAAGCAAAACCCCACTTCTGGTACTGTGGTCCATATTACTCAGGGTTCTCAAAAGAATTGATAGAATAAATATATATGTTATTTATTATACAGGATTGCATTATACAGTCTGAATAGTCCAACTCACAACAGAAACGCAGTCCAATAGATGTTCACTTCCCCAAACTGGTTGTCTCTGCAGTCCCAATCTGACCTACTGTCTGGGATAATTCCTGGAGAACCACTGGCTTTTCAGTCTGATAGGAATCCTAGATAAGTTGGATTTCATACAGACCATAGTATCAGAACAGACAACGTGGCCAGCAAAAGTAAGAACAAGCAAGTAAAAAGCAAAAACTTCCTTTTTCCAGCTCATTTTTTGTTGGCTACAACTAGAAGATATGGCCCAGATTCAGGGTAGGTCTTCCCATAGCAGATAACATAATCAAGAAAATTCTTCAGATGAGTGCCCATGGGTTTTATTTGATTCCAGATAAAGTTAAGTTGACAATTAAGGTTAGCCATCACAGCACACTTAAGAGATTTAGTTTCACCTCTGACCTTTCCACCATTTTGACGCTTCCAGAGGAGACAAGCAGCCTGATGGTATTTCAGACTGGGTGGTCAGCAATGTATAAATAAGCAGTATGTAAATATTGCCCAGAAGTCTCTTCATTTTTCACATCTGATTGGGTTCAGTTTTAGAACAGATCACATATTAATCACTTTGAATTATATGCATGTATTGAACAGGAGAGCTTCAGTCTGTCCAAGTTGTGTCTGCTGGCCAAGGGCCAGTTCAGTCTGCCCTGCTTTAACGAAATGACTTGTTGATACCATGAAGCCCTCAGCTGAAAGCACACCTGTCGCCATGGAAGCGGAGTCTTCACAGAGCTCCACGAATGTGAAATGTTTAACAAGGAGCAATTTGTTTGAAGCTCCTTTTTCTCCACACATCCTTGAAAAAATGAAACCACGGGAGGCATGAAATCTCTAAAGGGCCTTTATCGACAGATTAATGTGTAATTCTCTCATTACTATGTTCTGAGCAAGAGCTTCTTGCACGAGCCTCTGTGCTTTACCCTTGGTTATAACGTGGCTTTGCATTAAGTGTTTTAATAAAATGTGAAATAAAATGATCATCCCTGGTGTGCCTCAGCTCTTGGTCAAGGCAAGAAAGAAAATGTAGTTTCTGAGGTACATGAAAGAGAATGTTCTGCCCCCAATGAAGATTTCATTCGTGCAATTGCATGATTCCCATAGGCTTGCTCTCCTCCACTACGGTGTTTTCTTTTTCCTTCTGTGCTCGTTTTCCAATCTATTGAAAATCATAAGTAATGTCAGAAGTTCACAGCTATGTAGTATGGATTGTGTCAGAAGCTAAGCATTTTAATTCTTCTCTCTATATTTTTATTTTCATTTGCACATTAAGCAAAACAGTATTGCATGGAAGCAATCATTAACGCTGATGGTTTACACCCTGGTGCTTCTTCCTGTTATACAATAATAGAAGTGGAAGCTTCTGAGCAACCCCAGTCTATGGATTGTTGGGTACATTAGGAAAGGAGAGAAAAGAGACATGGGCCAATAAAGGAAAATGGGGTATGACCCTTTTCTCGGGAAACCAGTAGGACTTCTTTTCATATGGTTCATTCTAGAATAACAAGAGTCCTTTAGAGCTGTCAAGACTATTATCTATTCTTAAGCATATAAAATGCAAACAAAAAAGACCTTTCCATTAACACTAGCAGGGAAGAGTTTAGCAAGGTTTTTGCAAACTGGTTGTTCGTGTTAAGTATTAATTTTCCAATTCTTTCTTTTGTTTTTTGGTTTGTGAGCCTCACCTTCACCAGCTGAGTCATCTCTCTAGGCCCCAACTCTTCTTAAAGAGACAGAGAAATGCTGAAGCTGATGGGTCCAACAGTAGCTCCATGTTCATCTAAGTCATTCTTCAATGGAGTCTCATCATTGCTATAGCTCAGTACTGAAACAGCAAAGAAATCTCAGCTGTGACCAAGTATCTGAAATGACAGCTTAGGACAAGACTCACAACCAAGAATTCCAGGGTTTAAATCCTAGTTCTGCTTCTTATCCCCATGATAGATTTCTTTAAATTTCCTCTTCCTTTATTCCCTTGCATATAATCAGCAATATAAATTACACTTTGCCATACTAAGATGAGGAATAACTAAGAAAGCACTAAAAATGCAGTAGGGAACAAGGCCAATGCTCAGTAAATGGCAACTGTTCTTGGCCATGCAACCCTCCAACTCCCACCATGCCTGTTTTGCTGAGTATTAATTAATTTGATTGATTGTTATGCCACCTTATTCTTACACATATTTCAATAAAAGATGGCCTGAAACACTCTACATCTGGACCATAATTTCTGAGAATGCAATGAAGTCCAATTTACATGAAAACATTGAATGGGTTGATTCTTTATCTGCCTTGTATGTCTAGGCTTCTAGGATGACAGTTCTTCATTTCAGAGTTCTTTGTTCTCTAGGCCTGATGTTTCTGTTTGTGTCATATGAAGCTGCTTAGTTTGCGTTCTTAAAATGAGTATAGGTAGAAAGATAGTAGAAAAACAGAAAGACTGTCCACTGTGTAACAAAATCACTTGTAATTAATTTTTCTCTTGATTCCAGCATTATTTAGTGATTTATCCAATTTCTCAAGAGCACTCTGCAGTTGTCCAAAGCTACAGAGAAACCCTGTCTAGAAAAACCAAAAGAAAAAAATTTAAAAAAAGAGCAGTCTGCAAAGTAAGCAAATAGATATACAGTGTAATTGTGAGCAAGAAGCAGTAGAAGTGGTTATGCTGTTTAGACTGGGTGCTAAATTAGGAGCAAGACCTGAGTGTGAACACATGCACACACACATACACCACAAACATGTTCTTCATGTTTTCTGTCAAGTTCATGTGCCAACTAATCATTGACCAAGAAAATCGGAATCTGTTAATTATAAACTCATATAAAAATGTAAAAGTCATATAAACTTTTAGGTGGTGATGGTCTTTAATGCCAGTACTTAGAAGACAGAGGCAGGCATATCTCTGTGAGCTTAAGACCAGCCTGATCTACCGTTAGTTCCAGGATAATCAAGGCTACACAAAGAAACCCTGTTTCAAAAAACTAAAACTAAATAAATAACAAGACTCTTTAAATGAAAGTCAGATAAACCAATGTATCCACTTTACATATTTGAATATAAATACTCTATATACTTCAGGAGACTTTTAATTTACATGTTTTGTGTGTGCATGAATGTGTGTTACTGTGCTACATATACATGTCACGCATCATGAATAGACTCAGAGGACAATTTGCTAAGCTGGTTCTAGTCTCCCACCATATAGGTCCTGGAGATCAAACTCAGTCCGCAGGCTTGGCAGTAGGTACCTTTTTCCATGAGCCATCTCTGCAGGTCTTTAGTTTTGTTATATAATAACTCTGTACACAGGTTAAACTAGAAATGGTAGACAACAGCAAAACCTCAGAAATAGCCCTAGACATTGTTCTGCCATTTGATTATCTATCATCCCTGTAGATGATATTGCTATGCACTTGTTTCCTCTTCCTGGCAGTAAATGCTGAGTCAAACCTTGTTAAGATCTTTAAAAATGTGTCATCTTTATTCCTTGACCCATCATGCCAAACTAAGGGTGCATTGTTAATCTTGTGTTATTTCTTACTTCAAAAAATTGACACACAATTTAGTTATTTCCAGGAAGCCTGATAGATTTCTCTTACGTCAAAAGCTATTTCTGCCACAGTCTTAGAAACACTGAGCAGCATTACAAAAAAACAAATCAGCAAAAGTTCAAGGTACCTTTCGCATATCAATCACATGGTGACCAGTTCCTTGGCTTCACATTGCAAACGGGAGAGACCAAGTACAGGGTTGTAACTGCTAACGATTTAAAATCAGGTTTTCAGCAAACTCATTGATTCTCTGAAACGAAAGTTTTCTTCTTATGAGAAAAAGAGTCTTAATTTAATGCATGTTTCATTGATTTTCATAGATGATAGCCATACCCTTTGTGATAGTTCCTTGTAAAGTTCATCTGTTTGCTCACATTCTGATAGAATTTGGGGTGAACTTTTATTCATTTTGAAGTTGCCAAAGGAAAACCTATGTCCTCCTTTCTAATCAAAATCTAGTTAATCCTAGCTAAGAGGCCTATTCTTAATCATGGCAATTTCTGCCCATTGGTAAAGAGAAAATGCATTGGCTAAAACCCACTGCTGCCACCTGGTGTTCCTGGACAAGCACTGCCTCAGCTTGAAGCCTTTGTGCATCACAAAGACAGAGACTGGAACAAAATACTGGAAACACAAAGGCAAAGTAAGATAGAGGGAAAGTGGTGGGGGAGAGAGCAGTCATCAGCAATGACACTTGTAATCAATTATTTAGGCAAAGTTTCTCTTCCCACTCTTCCCTCTGACTCATATTTGAACAGCCTGGGTTACAAGCATGGCTTTTTAATATGCTTGTCATTTGAATCCTTTGAAGGCTTTCAATTGATGAATACTAAGGACAATGCTGTAGCTTAAGGCAAGCATCCATATTGATGAAGTTCACTATAAATAGATTTTTGCTGCAATAATCCATGTGTAGAAGTAATGTGCCGCCGCCCCCCCCCCATTTCTATTGATTGCAGAACACTCTAAGGATGCTATTGCCAGTTGCTCTGCCTTCATCAGAGGAAAACCACAGATCAACTCCTCCCTTTGCTTTACAAGTCAGAGACAAGTCCAAAACAGAACCCATTGCTGTATCCCAACCGAACTGATCAAACAAGTACAATCATTTTTCTGGCATGAGAAAGATTTTAATGAATAAAAACTACCTTTTAAAGGGGCCCAAAATAAGGATTTTTAATGACATTAAAGATCCATGTGCATATTTTGGAGAACGCACATACACCTAATCATGGACGGTACATCAGAGTCCACTGACTAGCATGTGTAACAGAACTGTGAATGTGAAGAATTTGAAGGTCGAGACTTCTGAATCATGCTGTGTCTTGCTGACCAGAAAGTAGGTGTTTGTGGAGAGGCAGTAAATAGCCTCCTGAAAGAGGGTGAGTTCTGCCAGGAACACAAGTAACTCATCATAATCATCTGCAACCCCGAGTGGGGAATCTTATGAGAATTGTTTCTCTCCAAATCTGATACATATTTCTGAGCTCACAACCAGCCCTGTTGAGTCTTTGCTGTTCTCACCTCTTTGCTGAAGCCAAAGATTCGCAGAGTAAAATTGGGAGTCTGCCTTACCAATGTGGCTGAAAGAAGTGCTAGAGCATTCCTTTCTGAATTGGCAAAATGCGAACACTGTGAGCTACTGCTGATGCCTCCTCTTGGTTGTATATCTGTGGGTCCCCATTTTCTTACTTGCCAGAGACTGTCTTCAACAACTACATGAAACTAAGATGGCTCGTATAATATATTAACCTGACTTGGTCACAGGGTGGCTGTACATTCAGTCAGACTGAATAGTTTATATAGGTATGTCCATGAGGGTGCCTCAGTGGAAGATTAATAGCTGAATTAGTGAAAGTAGAAATGCAGACTCCAGTCTTTAATAGAGATGGGTCCCGTCTAGTCAGTTGGAAGCCTGAATAAAACAAATACCCTAGCCTTTGAGCTAGATTAAGGTTTGGATTTTATTGTCTGAATTACTGGTTACTTCGCTCATTGCTATAACTAAATACCAGACAAAAGATAATCTAAATGGGGAGCAAGATGTATTTTGGTTTACAGTGAGGGGGAATAGAGCTCATCATGACATGGAAGGTGTGATGTTGGAGTCTAATATGTCGATCACATTGCTCCAGAGTGAGGAGGAGAGAGAGATGACTGCTGGTGCTCTACTCAAGTCATCCTTCTTCAGTCAGTCTGAGCCTCCAACTCATAGGTTGGTGCTGCCCACATCCAGGCTGAATCTTCTCTTCACTGTAAACTGTCTCTAGAAGCTCCCTCATTGACACTCCCTGAGGTGTGTCTTCCAGGTGATTCTAATCAAGTTATGACAACAATGAAGACTTACCATCACTGCACATTGACTCTTCTTAGTTTCCAAGCCTTCCAGATGTTTTCCTGACTCTACATAATCATCTCTCTTGGTTCTTGTGCCTGTAAACTCAAACTGGAAGAATGTGATGAGTGTCTCTCTGAGCCTCCAGCTTCCGCCTGCATATCTGGGAACTGACTGGCCTCCATAATTCTCTCATAATTGTGTCGGATTCTCTAATACGTAATACAAATGTATGCTTGATAGCCCTTATCATGGGTAGATCACAGTGAAACTGTCTCTGTCTTCAAGGCTGTCACAATTTAATGAAGGGGGTGACTTTCAATGTCTTATCTTTGTTCATAGTTAAAGGAACTTCACCAGTCCTGCCTGCACTAGAGAGAGACCAATTTTTTCAAACGGCTTTACTCATTAGGTGTTTCCCAAGGGTCTTTCTCTCTCAGGACATTAAGAGTCAGCCATACTGAGAGAAGACAAGAGGTCTAGATAAACACTGGGCGACAGGAAGTCATGACCATCCCTAACAATGAAGAGCAAAGAAGACAAACAGGTCTCAGTGCCATGTAAGACTTGCAGCCATAGCCAAAAGAGGTTTATAGGCTATAGTGAGGCACGCAGCCTCCATGACCCTCTGACCTGGCAGGAGTACAATGTTGGTAAATAGTTTTTCTTCCTTCTATCTCTCTGTCTACTGAGCCTCCCAGGAGCAAATCTTACAGAAAGGCATACAATAAAGGGTCTAAAGATGCAATCCACAGACATCAGCCAAGGAAGGTAGAGAGGAGAGAAGAAAAGTGAAGAGAGCATTTAGGGAGAAATAGTCACTCTATAAAGGTTGTAGCTTTTGACTCTTCCAAATTTCATTAAGACTAGTAATATCTAAGATAGCAAATGAGAAAATAGTCATTTATCTATATACTTTCTCTTATTTATTATAAGTAACATGTGTACAGGTTAGAAAACAACATACAAAACACAGATTTCTCCTTCTGCCATGTAAGTACTGATCACGGAGCTCAGTTCATCTTGGCATGGCTTGCTTTCAACTGCTGAGTTTTCTCATCAGCCCATATTTTCTCCTTACTTAACCAAAGGATGTACAATAGCGCTCGGAGAGTCCCCTGCAGACCAGCACAGCGTGACTTCCTTGTAGATAACCTGCATGCAGAGAGCAAGGGTGCTGGTCTACCTAGAACCCAAGTATCAGCAGCATCCTACCCTCCTGATGCAATGAGGGGACTGAGCTTTATGGAAACAGGGAACAAATTCCGCTCCCACAACACAGAGACCAGGTGACACCTGGCAGTCCTTCACATTTGACTTTGCAGATTAGCCTCAGTTTATAAATGAGGTGGGAGCTATGGAAACATGGGCAGGTTCCCACTGTGGGGGGTGTTATTTTAGGGAACAGCCTTTTATTAGGCAACTTTACAAAAGTTAAAGACCTTTGACTACTAGGACAGCATGTCCAGATGGGTGCTCAGATATTACTGGGAGGGGTGTCCCTGGAGAGTGGGAGCTCCCTGCCTCTGGAAGGGCTGGAAATGAGAGAGGAGAGGAATTCAAAGCGAGTAAGCCACACCATTCTTCACTATGTGGGGTGTTTTCAGAGTATAGGAGAATGGGTTGCAATTATCCCACAGTGAATTAGAAGTAATATCAGTCTTAATAATACACTCATAGACTTTAAGTACATCACATAATTGAATAATGCCAAAATTATAAGAGATGTAGAAAGCAGGAAAAGATCCTAGAGACAGAAGACTTAAAGCAATAATCTATAGCTAATAAAATTTACCTGACTGTGGAAGCTGGTATTGTCTCAAGCTCCTATTAACTATTTGTTCATTAAAATAAATTACTGCTGCCATGGAAGGATCATCTGAATTCTAAACTCACATATGATCACTGGGTATGAACTCATAATGATGAGACAGGATATGGATTCACGATGATGGAAGAGCGCTAAGTCTCTTTAAAATGCGTACGCTGGAAAACCATTAGCTGGAGCACTTCCCCCTCGCTGGCTATCCAAGCTGCACTCAGCCAGCACACAATGGAGCTCATTAGGGGAAGGTGTGAAGCTAAGCTCTTCAACTTTTCCATACAAAGTCTCGTTCAGTGCAGGAGCAAACTCAGTTTTTAGAAATGAGACTGTTGAGCTGTAGATAAACTGTATGAGAAACTTGTTTTATAGTAACAAAATATAGTGGGAAATTTATATTCATTGGAGGGGCCTAAATGATATATATTAGAGAAAGAAGGTTTCTCAAAAAATCCCTTTCACACTTACTTCAATAGCGAAAAGGCCTATACAGTTATGGAATAGAACTTTAAGGGGAATTTGTTACTTATCCTTTTAATATAATCATCAATCAAAATACTTCAGGGAATATAGAATTGGAAATGTATTTTTATAGAATAAAATTTCTTTCAATTTCCTCTTAAGAGTATTCAAATTCTATTATATAAAGTAGTCATTTTACGTTGAATAAGATAGGATTAGAACAAGCATGGTGGGATTTAAGATATCCTCCCCCCATGGCTTTCTACTCTGTTTCTAAGTGTGTCCTATCTGTGGTCTGTAATCCTAGTACCACAAGTAGTGCAGCCAGCCCCTTCCTAACTCTCTTCTCCTTGTCATCGCTCATTTAACTCTGGCTGTTCACTGGGTAGGGTGGGAACTTCATATGGAAGCCAGGGGTCTGCTTCCATACAGTGTATGTCACTCTGCACAGAAGATTCGCTCTTTTGGAAATGCGTTCCATTTTTCTCTCTTGTAAGCATAGTCTCCCGGTAGACTTGTTCTTGCCCACACCTCCCCTGTAGCACACTGGGATTCCAAAGCTTGCTGCACGTGTGTTTATGCTGTCTCTCTCCACCCGATTTCTGCCTGGATTTAGCTCAGTACCAACACAGCAATGCAAAGACTTCAGTAATTGTTTAATGAACAGATGGTTAAATCGGTGGCTGAATACCAGAGTTCATCTATTGAAAATCAATAGTCTATTTTATACACACAGGAAAAGGAGAGTGAATTTGAAACTTCCTGTGTCCATCAATAAATCTGTTCCAATATTAAAAGGAAACAACTGTGCTGGTAAGTCCTTTATCTCACGTGCATGCCAGTTCCTGTTGTCCCAGAATCACATTCATGAAACTGCAGCTTTACTCTGTAGACATTTTTGCTAAATCCCAAGTTAATTGATAGTGATGGCACAGACAGATGATCAGAAAAGACAACAATAGTTCATAAATTTATTCTTGGAGCAGATATGAGAGAAAGAAGCCAAACCCTTTGTAACTTGGATACACCAAAGAATTTAATCTTCTTTCTTGATTTTTCCGAAGCAACACAAAACATGATGTAGTGTTTTGTCGGAGCCGGTAGAGGGCAGCACACACTTCTTTAAGGGAACTGCGTGGGAGCAGAGGGAACTTGACGACACAGACCCTGGGGTTTTGTTTGTTTGTTTGCTTGCTTTTTTTTTTTTTTTTTTCAGAAAAATCCTAACTCTCTTCAAACATCTTCACTCTTTAATCCATTTTTCTGTTATCATCATTTCATCGACTTTTACAACCGACTTCAAACTGAGTATCCTCATGGCGTGAATGGCAGAGTGGTGATGAGAAAGCCGGCCTTGGGGCTGCAGGAGAGCCGAACCCATTCCTTCACTCCATGCCTTCCCGCAAACTTGCTCAACCTTTCTGGTCCTCCATCTTCTTCACTTTAAAATACAGATAATGGATATTGGTTACTCTATTCAAAACAGAAGCTCTGGCTTTAACGTTCCTTCATATATGAGCACACTTCATATACAAATGTCTGTCCTTTGCATGTTTATTTATTTATTTATTTATTTATTTATTTATTATTTAATTTCTGCCTTCCCCCCCCCCACTGCCTCCCATTTCCCTCCCCCTCCCCCAAAAACTCCCCCTCCCTCATCAGCCCAAAGAGCAGTCAGGGTTCCCTGCTCTGTGGGAAGCCCAAGGACCTCCCACCTCCTTCCAGGTCTAGTAAGGTGAGCATCCAAACAGCCTAGGCTCCCACAAAGCCAGTACATGCAGTAGGATCAAAAACCCATTGCCATTGTTCTTGACTTCTCAGCAGTCCTCATTGTCCCCTATGTTCAGTTTTATCCCATGCTTTTTCAGACTCAGGCCAGCTGGCCTTGGTGAGTTCCCGATAGAACATCCCCATTGTCTCAGTGTGTGGGTGCACCCCTCGCAGTCCTGAGTTCCTTGCTCATGCTCTCTCTCCTTCTGCTCCTGATTTGGACCTTGGGATTTCAGTCCGGCGCTCCAATGTGGGTCTCTGTCCCTGACTCCTTTCATCGCCTGATGAAGGTTATTATCCAGGAGGATGACTATATGTTTTTCTTTGGGTTCACCTTATTTAGCTTCTCTGGGATCACGAATTATAGGCTCAATGTCCTTTATTTATGGCTAGAAACCAATTATGAGTGAGTACATCCCATGTTCCTCTTTTTGGTGGGAATGCAAACTTGTGCAACCACTTTGGAAAGCAGTGTGGTGGTTTCTCAGGAAATTTGGGATCAACCTACCCCTGGACACAGCAATACCACTCTTGGGAATATACCCAAGAGATGCCCTATCATACAATAAAAGTGTATGCTCGACTATGTTCATAGCAGCATTGTTTGTAACAGCCAGAACCTGGAAACAACCTAGATGCTCTTCAATGGAAGAATGGATGAAGAAAGTATGGAATATTAGAGTACTACTCAGCAGTAAAAAACAATGACTTCTTGAATTTTGCATGCAAATGGATGGAAATAGAAAACACTATCCTGAGTGAGGTAAACCAGACCTATGCATGTTTTGAAAGGTATCATGGCAGAAACCAAAAGTGCATTCATTCCCTGAGCAAACCTTGTCGAGTGAGCCCCAATTTTCTGCCCGGGAGTTTGGAGTGGGCCCAATCACAGTAGCCTGGAAGAGGCTGGGTGACCAGAAAGGGCCTGGTGTAAACCTCTTGGGCCTTCTGTTAGTTACTGGAGGAGGTTAAGTAAGAATGGCTGGGGTGTTATGATGCTCAGCAGGGCTCTCAGGATAGGAAATAAGAGACCTCCACAGAGATCCTTGGTGTTTCTGTGAAGGTATGTGCGGCAGTCAGCTCAGAGTTTTCTGTGGCGGCCCGAGGTGCTCCCGTAGGCTTCACAAACCAGCGGACTATAAGGAACAGAAATGTCCTTCCTGCAGTTCTAGAGACAGAAGCTTTAGAGTCCTTGCCTGTTGCTAGCCTGGCGAAAGGGGCAGAGGGAGAATTGTCTGCTGCCTCTTTCTTAACGTTGTACTCCCATTCACAGAATCTCTCCGTATAACATGGCCATTCTCCTAAAGGTCTAAAGGTCCAGGTGGAGACGTCTCCCCACTGGAGTCAAATTTAACAGATGGATGTTCTATAGCAGAGTGTGAAAACCAGGGCAACAAGAAACAGAAATGGTTCCTGGAGATGCACAGCACCAGGGAAGAGTTGAAGAGAAAAACAAGAGGTTGTGGGCACAGTGCACGGAGGATCCAGGCTAACTAAGGCAGTAAAGAAACAGGCCAAGAATGAACAAACCAGCATGCTCTAGGGGCCATGGTAGTCCTCTGGCCTTCATATGTACGTGTGCATGCGTACACACACACACAAGCACACACACACGTACACACACACACTCAATGTTTTCAGAAAACAAATAGTTGCTTATTGTGCTTTGTAACACGTCATCAGCTTAACTTGCTCGGGCAATCCCTCAGCTGTAAACTGAAGACAGGAGACTGTGTTAGAACCTTTAGTAGTAGAGAAAGCCCAGGATAATGACATCTTGAGACCTCATAGGAATGAGAAATCGCAGTCCTCATCTTCCACACGCTCCTTATGTCTATTTACATAGTGCATACTGATATGTTTTTCATTTCAAAAGAAAATATTTTTCTTATAGTCTTTAATGCACTAATATTAGATGCAAATTAAATATGGTTGGACCGCATATGCCCCTGTTCCCAAAGAGTCAGGCAACTTTGGAGTAGATAGAGTGGATATATTTGAATGGAAACTGAAAAAAAAAGAAATAATTTTTGTAGTTAACGGGTACAGACTTGCTTTCTCTGTTATTATCTGCATGGAGGTGTGAATGAAAATGGTCCTCAGGGGCTCACAGGGAGTGGCACTACTAGGAAGTGTGGCCTTGTTAGAGGAAGTGTGTCCCTGGGATGGGCATTGAGGTTTCAGAAGTTCGACCTAGGCCCAGTGTCACTGTTACAATTGTTTGCCAATCCAGAAATCTCAGGTCCTGCTCCAGCGCCATGGCGGCCTGTGTGTCACCGTGGTTCCTGGCATGGTGATAATAGACTAAACCTCTGAATCTGAAAGGCAGCTGCAATTAAATGTTTTCCTTTACAAGAGTTGCTATGGTCATAGTGTCTCTTCACAGCAATAGAAATCCTACCTATGACAATCCTCTAAGCACACACCATCCCAACTTTTGACATAGCATTTACATCATACTCTGGATTATCACTAATCTAGAGATGATTAAAATAAGTATGCTTATGTGATGAATGACAATATTATGCCATTTTTATATAGGCCGTGAGAATTCACAGATGCGTGCCTTCATGGGAGAGTTCCAGAGACAGCCCCTTGTGGATTCTGAGGAACAACTGTGCCTTGGAAGTTCTCAGTCCTCCACATAATACATCCTTCGTCACTTTGAAGAATACCTGTCATTTGCTTTCACGTTGTTTTTAGTTTTTGTGATGTTTGCTTCATTCTAATATATTTATGCAGATCTACCTACTATTGAGAATTTGTTTTTTGTATTATAAATTATATGAATAGATTTTTATAAAAGAAATTCAAGTTGATCAGTATGTAATGCTTCATATGTGTGATGCTGAGTAGTGTAAGCTATCACTTCATGTAAGATTAGTGCAGTGATGGGCTTGAGATGCCTGAGTAAGTCTTTCTTTCAGGTCATCTTCATCATCATCCATATCCATGTTAGACTTCATCATAAAATTAATAAGGCGGTTTCCTTTCTTTCCTACTCTCTGTAATACTTGCAGTGGGTTTGAAGTTGGTTGGTTTGAAGTACTGATGTTGATAGAGTTTCCCTGGAAATCAACCTGAGTGTGATCCTCTACTCTGGGCTTTTCTTTGGTACTCTTTCTTGTATAAAAATGGTCACTTTAAGCTTTCTGAATCTACTGCGATCTTAGTTGTTCATTCTTCTTGACCATCAGATTTAATTCCAGCATATTCTTATTTATTATATTTTTCTTGTGATTATTTCTCCCCATTGTATATCTGTTTCTTTGTCCATTCACATTTGATTCTTTCTTTTTTCTTTCTTTCTTTCTTTTTTAAGACAGGGTTTCTCTGTGTTGCTTTGGTGACTGGAAGTAGCTCTTGTAGACCAGTCTGGCCTCAAACTCACAGAGATCCACCTGCTTCTGCCTCCCAAGTGCTGGGATTAAAGGCATGTGCCACCATCACACCCAACTATTAATTGGCTTTTATTTTTATCAGTTTGTCTTTTCAATGACTTTTTCAAATTTTGATTGTTTGTTTGTTCTTTAATGTATTTTTTCCATTGCTGTTTTGCTTTCACTCAGTTGTTTTTAAATCAATCATTTAATTATCTGTGTGCACGTGTATGTGCACATTCTTGTTCCACCATGCATATAGAGATCAAAGGGCAACCAGAGGCAGCCAATTATTCCCTTCATCTTGAAAGTATTGGGATCTCAACCTCATGTTATCAGACTTAGTGAGAGGAGCCTTACCCACTTGGGGGTCTTCCATTTATTCTTGTAGCCTTATAACTCATGTTTGTGAAATCTTCTAGCAAAGTAACTAATATTTACTCAATGAGAAACCTTGACTTTGAGCTTCCCTCTGCCATGTTTTACTTTGGGCTTCAAGAATTGTAATTTTGATTTTCTAATTTCTCTTTTGATTCTAATCTCCAGCTCTTTTCCTGAATTAGCTTGTAAAAAACATTCATTTATGATTTTCTTTGTTTCAGTGTGGTCTGAACTTGTTTGTATTATTTCTGCATTTTAGAAATTTTGATTCTTCCTTTAATGCCTACTGTGTAGTCAATGCATTTAAAATATTCATACTTTCTGATAACCACAGTGTGTGTGTTATTCCTGCACTGCATGGTATACAGAGATGTATAGTCCATCCTATTGATGTTTTTCTTAGGCCTTCTATATTCTAACAATATTTATGAACTTGATTTGGTTTTAACTTGTGGTAGGTATGACAAAGTGTGTTATGATTTGAGGTGATTTTATCTGGTTTTCTTGTATCTCATAGATTTGTAATTTATGAAGGGCACATCTGAGCATTCAGTCATGTCAGTGCAATAAAAACTCTGTGTCATCAATCATGGCCTTTAGTTCTAGGCTTCATTTCTCCTCAGCCATTGGGGAGTAATGAGGTCAACTAGACGGCTCAGCAGGTAAGGTGCTTACTGCCCTGGGATCACATGATAGGAGAGAATTGAAGCCAAAGTTGTCCCTCTGTCCCCATGAGTGCCATAGTATGTAACCTGCCCTCACATTTGTACACAAAGTAAATTAATAAAGGTAGTGAGATTCTGGGGTTAAATTCTTGCACAGCATCAATTATTAAACCATTCACTTTGCTCCTCTGCCTTCTTTTGTTTTCTCTTCTATTTGCTTTTATAAAAGTGCTTTCAGTTTCTTTGTTTTATGTATAGTCTTGTAGACAATAGAAATTTTAATTTTGTTATGCTTTTCATCTGAAGGAATTAAAGACTGAATTCCACATATTTGCATTTATTTTTAAACCAGTAATTTTGTTGTCAAAGGTGTTTATTTCCTTTTTCTCTTCAGTAGATAGTTTTCAATTTGTTAAGTTTCACATTTGAGTTCTAACTTCTAACTTTATTATTTCCTTTTAAAGTTACTTATAGTCTTCTAATTTGAAGGTGGTGACTATTGACTTTCAACTATGACCAAAACTGAAATGACTAAATAAGTTCTTGTTGACCCGTTTCCTTTGCTCCAGCGTACAATTGAAGGTAACGACCCATCTGTGCTGAGATAACACCTACCCAACAGTCAGTGCCTGTGTTCTACTTTTCACATTCTCTCTACTTTTTGCCCCATTTTGAGTCTTAAGCTTTGTATTTTCAGATAATGTAAAGCTACATATCTACAATCTATTTAGTGTATTTGATGTTTACTTAATTTCAACACTAAGCAATGTCACATATGTGAGTCATTTCTTAGTTTTCTGAAGTACATCTTGCAATGTATATAATACTCCCTTTGGAATACAGTCAGTCTTTTAGGATAAACATAAGATGGAAGGAGACCCTCATTTGATTCCTGGTTTCTCATAGCAAAGTTTCTCCAAGTGGACATCAAACTGATGAGGACTGCGCACTGTGAGATCATCTCTAATGGCTGATTGAGGACACCTTCAAGAGGGAAAGGTTAAAAGACTGCTGATCCAGTGAATCTGGCAGGTATAGTCAATTATAACCATGATGGGACCCAATACTCAGCTAAAGCCTACCCAACTCTGTCTGCGCATGATTATAACCTGCATTTATGAGAGTGAGAGTAAAATCTAACATGATTCTAAGGAGCTCTGTGGGTCAACTGGCAGGCACATGCTAACTGAAGGCCACATTCAAATAATGATATTGATTTAATTATTGAATTCTTTCTGGTTTTCCAGTATGCCTGATTTTTATCCCTTTGTCTTTCTTAGATGTTTGATTGCCCTCATGTCATCAATAGCCTAGCTAAAAGTTAAATTATCATTAATGTTTATTTCTGAACAAATTGTGACGTGAAATGCAATAAGCTGCCTTCTATGCCTGTTGAAATAATAGGGTACCATCCATCATTTTTAGTGGCTTTGTCAGAAATCATTATGAACTTCCCATGCCTTAATTTTCAATCTCACTTTTACAGCTCTGGGTACACAATGCTTAATCAGGAAACATTTTTCCTAGCCATTACTAAGCACTCATCTAGGTTCAGGGAAGCTTATAAGTAAATTAATAAATTAAAGTAAAATCAATAATGCATTTTGGAGCCTACATTGCAACACTACAGGTTGGACTCAAGCATGCAGTATTCCAAAGGTGATAGATAACTCTGAGGATACAGAGGCATAGCCCATGCTAAAGTGTGTAGTTTCCCTGGAGGATTATGGAAGACTCTTGAAACTTAAGTAGAGACCTAAAACAAGGAAAAGAAAGAACAATAGAATATAGAATACAGGTAAAATGCTTCTTGTTAGAAAGAAAAGGAGCAAAGGGCCTGAGACTATGGGATGTTTGACCTGTTCCCAGATGAGGCAAAGAAGTCATTCTGGTCAGCTGTGTGTCAGGAAAAATGTCGTAGTCTGTGAGGCACAGATAAGCAAGACTGTGGAAGGTGTTTGGAACTGTGGTAAAAACTGTGCTTATTCTAATATACAAAGGCATAGGGAGTATTAGTCAGAGAAACAATACCTTTACACCTAGATTTTAAGGTATCCTTCTGCTTCATATATTGATTTTAAAATAAAAGACTCAGGGGGGAAATACAAGCAACAAGTTATGAGGCTATTACAATAGGTAAATATAAAGAAACCTTGGCTTAAGTTGTCAATGGAGAAAATGATAATTCATCTTGCTGTTGTGAGCAAAAATAAAATAAAATAAAACAAGAAGCTGCCCTTGTGGTCTGGGATCCCTACAATGGTAGGGTGGGACGGATAATGATCCAAGTGGGTACTATGTGGGAGCAGCTTAAGCAGGGATGGAGAGGGTACAACTGAGAACACAGAGATTTGTCTATTAGACATTGGGAGACATGCTCAGTAGATAGTCAGACAAGTTTGTCAGAGTTCCAGAATCAGGCCCAAGTGAAAATATCACTGGGACATGCTCAAGATGCAGAAAGAACAAAGAATAGCGAATAAGTTGTCTTGACGAAAAGCTAATGGGAATGGGACAGTTGCAAAATGCTTATGGGTAAGTGGAAAATCCAATCACATGCTGAATATCACGAAGTCAGTGGATGACATCACAGAGGTTGGAGAAGCAGCCAAGAGTTCCTTGCTAACAACCATAGTCTTTTTCCTTGGAATAGATAGGAATCATTTTTCTTGGGAAAGTCAGGAATATTTTTGGTGTTGGGGGATTTTGTAGAAAGGAAAAGAATCGTGTATTTACATTGTGTTTTAGATGTAATGTTTAGATGGTGCTGTGAACGTGGGTGGGAAAGCAAGCAGGGCTGTGGTGGCACACACCTTTAATCCCAGCTCTCGGGTGGAGGCAGAGACAGGAGAATCCCCGTGAGTTTGAAGCTGGTCTGGTCTTCAAAGAGAGTTCCAGGACAGTCTCCAAAGCTACAGAGAAAACCTGTCTCAAAAAAACCAAAGAAAAGAAAAAAAAAGTGGGTGGGTGGGAGAATGTGGTAAGTGTACCTTATTATGGTTGGCCCGTCCTGTGACTTGCTCTAGAACAGTGGCTCTCAACCTTCCTAATGCTGCAGCCCTTTAATGCAGTTCTTCATGTTGTGGTGACCCCCAACTGTAAAATTATTTTATTGGTTACTTTATTACTGTAATTCTGTTACTCTTATGAGTCATAATGGGGTTGGAGAGATGGTTCAGCCCTTAAAAGCACTGCTTGCTCTTTCTAATGTCCTGAGTTCAATTCCCAGCAACCACATGGTGGCTCACAACCACCTGTAATGAGATCTGGTGCTTTCTTGAGGAAGAGATCTGGTCAACTGTCCTCATCAACTTAGTCCATAAAATCCAGAATGGGCAAGTACAACAGAACCACAATAAACATCTGCCCATGTGTGCATCAGCATTGCCAGAGCATAAATTTCAGTTCATTTTCATTTTTATGAGTCATAATGCAATTAACTGATATGTAGGTCATCGTACCCCACAGGTTGAGAAGCACTCCTCTAGATTAAGGGCAATTATGGGAGAAAACATGAATGGTACAATGTTTGCTTGTTTGTCTGTTTTCTCCAAGTGTGCAATTGACAAGGTTTGCAGAATAAACATGCTACACAGTATGGAGAATAATGGAGTGACAGCTTCAGGAACTCCCTTGTGTATTCCTGGGTGAAAGGTGGGACACAAATGTCAGATATTAGAATTAGAGGAAAAACTGATTTTTCCATTTTCTTCTTCCTTCCTTTTAGGAGAAAGTTAATTGGGTTTAACGTTTGATTTGTGGGTGTGAACTGGACAGTGGAAATAAATAAGGACACTGCTCAGGAGACAGACACTTGTTTTTATTGTAAAGCGCCAGTTAAAGCCTTGTGCAGTTCTGAGCCTCCATGTGGTCATATCTCCATGAGACGATGGAGGGAGGATGATAGTCACTAAGAGGTCAGCCAAATGAAACCGTAAAAGAAGTGCTTGGGGAACAAGTGTGTGTTCCAGACAAAGCTCCTGCACTAACCCCGGTCACAGTGGTGACGTTATTGAGTTCAGCTTCAGAAGACACAGCACACATAGGAGAATGGAGAGAAAGCAACAAGTGTAGAAAAATAATAAAGATTGGTCACAGATATTATGTACCCCAAGATACGGAGTAATGATGAGGAAGCGTCTCCCTGAGGTAGGTAATAAAATGGATGAGGTTGGAGAGATTTTACACTCCAAACAGCTTT
Source organism: Microtus oregoni (assembly GCF_018167655.1). Taxonomy (NCBI): domain Eukaryota; kingdom Metazoa; phylum Chordata; class Mammalia; order Rodentia; family Cricetidae; genus Microtus; species Microtus oregoni. The sequence goes on along the minus strand of NW_024543070.1, from coordinate 36,533,340 downwards.
CTCCTTCAAGCTAGGTTATATATAGTAGGAAATGGTACACTTGTGGAGAAAGAAGAAAATGGAATATGAGGCTGTAGAGCAAAAGCCAATGATACTTGGTTACAAGACTCTGGTTTTTTTGTTTTGTTTTGTTTTTGTGAAAGAGCTTATACTCTAAAGTGTAAAAACATGGCATAGTCATTACCTAAATGCCCTCTTGAAATTGAAATCAGAAAGCAAACCCAGAATGCAAGGTTTGACCTGAGTCCTAAACTCTGTACTAGGCATGGAAAGAGGACCGTGCAGAGCATTGGGAAGAAGCCACTATGGGAATGTTTGTTCAGACCCACGGCCTTTTGCTCTTTATTTGATATGTTTTCTGTAAATGTAAAAGCAACGGTATTTGTGTGTCACCTTTGTAGTTTTTAACGTTCACTCTCTCATGGAGTTGATGATACTATTTTGATCATTATAATGATGTGGAAAATGAGGTATGGAATGAGGTAGTACCTTCATTATCTAGTAGGTGCAGAATGAGTCCACATTTAATATGATTCAGGTATTTGATCTCTGTGATTTTCAGCAATAGATCAACCTATCTGTTCCAAAAAACAATACTTGAGTCTATAAAAGCTTCCTCTATTGTGTTTATTAGCTGAGTTGGTTTGCATTTTTTAATTTTTAAAACAATCTTATTTTAGATACAGATCCCAGTTCCCTCTCTCCACAGTCCTCCCATTTCTCCCACCTTCTTCTCACATCACACCCCCGCCCCCCCCAGCCATCCACTCCTCAGAGAGGGCAAAGGCTTCCGTTGGGAGTCAGCAAGTCTGTCACATCACTTGAGGCAGCACCGAGGTAACCCTCCACAGGGAATGGGCTCCAAAGAGCCAGATCATGCACTAAAGATAAATATTGGTTCCACAAACTGCTCGTACCCCACAACTGTTACCCACTTTCAGAGGGCCTACTTCAGTCTTATACTGGTTCCCTAGCTGTCAGTTCAGGGTCAGTGAGCTCCTGATAGCTCACGTCAGCTGTTTCTGTAGGTATCCTCACTATTATTTTGGCCCCTTTGCTCATAATATTTTTTCTCCCTCTCTATGACTGGACTCCGGGACTTTAGTTTAGTGCTCCATTGTGGATCTCTGTATCTGTTTCCTTCAGTTACTGGATGAAGGTTCTATATGACAATTAAGGTAGTCATCAATCTGATTGCAGGGGAAGGGCAGTTTAGATACGCTCTCCACAATTGCTTAGATTCTTAGCTGGATTCATCCTGTTGTTTTCTGGGAGTTTCCTAGTGCCTGATTTCTTGCTATCCCCACAATGACTCCTATTTTCAAGGTATCTCTTTTCTTGCTCTCCCTCTCTGTCCTTTACACAACCTGATCCCTCATGTTCTCCTCCCCACTATTCTTCTGCCCTCCCCACTTCCTTAGCACCCTCTACCCTCCCCACACGTTGCCAATTTACTATGAAGATCTAGTTCCCATTTGATTATACATATCAAAACTGAGAAGGACTGACTTTATGGGTTCACATTTAAAGTTTAAAAAAAATGAGACTTTTGTTTTGTAATATTTAAACTGTAATAAACAAAATATAAAATATTGATAAAGGCAGAAACAGCATTTTAAATAGCATAAGACAGCAAACCCCTCTAAATCCTATGCAAGGTGGTATAATGGGAACAAGGAGAATTGTCACATGCTTTAGCACTGTGTTGGTGAAATGCCTGAAAGGAAGCATGAAAACATGTTAGGATCTCTGTGGCCATTTAAACATGCCCAGATGGTAAGTTTATAAATCCTGGAGAAATGACTTTGTCATTATTAAATAGTTGAGGATCATAGAGAAGCACTGACTCATAGAACAATTAATTGAAATGTCTTTTGATTATACTCACAAAGACAAGCCTTTTGCATTGTTCCTTAAAAAATATTTGGGATCCCTTAAGAGGTGTTTGTATGTGTGCATGTCTCTGTGTATGTTCTAAGTGTGTGTCTGCATACACATTTGTAGAGGTCAGAGGTTGACAGAAAATATTTTTATCATTCTCCATCTTGTTTTGGGAGATGGTCTCATGCTGGACCTTGAACTTAAAGATTGAACAAACTCCAGGTTTCCCTGTCTACATCTCCTCAGTGCTGGTATTATAGGCATGCACAACCACTCCAGGCTTTGGAGTGGGTGCTAAGCAGCTGAACTCTGGTCTTTGCACAGCAAGCCACTCACCAGCTGATCCATCTCCTCAACAATATTTAGGAGCACCCCGAGAAGATGTAGGGTTTTAATTTTATGGAAACCTAGAATATAATACCTGGGAGATGTTGCTTGTTGTTTACATTTTCAAATTGGAATATTAAAACTTGCTTCTGGAAATCTCTGTAGGACAGTGTATCATTTGCAGGAGACAAATGTCAGGATAAGTGATTTTAAAAGGATGTGTGTACTTTTCGTGAAGGCAAAAGTAAAGCTTGAAGGGACAGACAAAAATGATGGGGAGCCAAAATGAAGGTCAGCGAACAAAGCTTCTAAGTGGACAGCCTCCTGGTGTCGTTCGCAGGGCAAATGTCTAAAGTCTGCAGTGGGTACCATTTTTTTATCCCTAGTGGAGAGGCAAAGTCAAGACATCTTTAATCTTTGTAAATTTATGCCCTGCTTTTAGGCAAATGGAGATCAGGTGGTGCTCTGGCATTTCTGCTCCTCATGATCTGCTCAGAGCATCTCTACCCAGATCCCGGCATGGAATGCTTAGCTCTCGAAGACCACTGTTTTCTGTATGGCAGGATTACACCTTAAGCTTTGCTTTGAAAACATCTTAGATCTTGTATATTTATCTAGTATGTATTGATCTTTGGCAATATAGTTTTTTTTAAATCTTCACTATATTTAATAATTGCACATGATACCCTGTTACATAAGGAGCTTTTCATACAAATATGTATATGTTATGTGTTGAGCGTACTGTATACATTATTTGAATATTTTTTTCTGAAATTTTTTCATCATATATTAGAAAAAAAAATACCTTAGGTTGGCAGTTAAAGTCACTTGCCAATCCTGATGACCTCTGCTTGAACTGCAGAATCCCCGTGGCAGAAGAAGAGACTTGCCTACTGGAATTTTCCCTCCGACTGCCACATGTGTGTGCCATGGCAGCACACTCATCACATACACACCAATAAAGAAACACAATTTTAGGAAGCTCTTTAAAGGATTCCACATTTACTGTCCATATGTAGAGAGGGAGCTGGTCTCGGCACTGATGGTGGGGTGCTGTCCTTACTGTTCTTAAAGGATTCCACATTTACTGTCCATATGTAGAGAGGGAGCTGGTCTCGGCACTGATGGTTGGGTGCTGTCCTTACTGTCCTTACTGTTCTTACATGTTTCATGTCCCCGACCATGGGATACAGCAAAAGCACTCTTGGCTGTCTGACTTTGGCTTTCCTTCACTCTTGTAACTGGATAAAACGGTGGCCAAGGGCAAAACAGACATAGTGAATTTTTGCCACCCACAGAACTGAGACCATGTTACTTGAATAAATGGCATGTTAAGCCATGCTTGGCCATTATACTTCCTGCTGAGAGCTGTGACGAATCACAGACTTCAAACTGCCATCATGGTGAAAAATGAGATCCTCAGGAGAGACCTGTGTTTGTCTCCCTTGTCTAGCCATTGTGAAGAACAAATATCTAGTAATGAAGACTGGTTGCGAACTGACATTGGAACTTTGCCTTCTTGTTTTCATTACACATTTTAAACAAGGAAAATCCACATGCTTTTATTAGCTCTCTCAATCAGTTCCCAATCTGTAATTAGTGAAATAGCAACTTGAGGAAAAAGTTTTATTTTAAATTCCTAATGCAAACAAGAGGAAAGGCATGCATCTTGAGCAGTAATAAACATCTTCAACATTTTTTTTCAGAATTGTATTATTAAAGATAGGATACTAACATATACGTGTATATATGTGTGTGTATGCATATATGTATAACTAACAATATACACCATATCTATGTGGCCTTGAGTAGTTGTATTTAAACATCTGGCTTATATTTTGAAGCTTGGTATCCTCCTTAGAAGACATTGATCAGTAAGCAAGTATTAAATATTAATAAGCTTATCTTGGTTTAAGAAGCTAATTTTCTGCTGACTGTATTTTCCAATGAAAACAGAGTTGAGCTAAAATTAAGCAAAACATAATCAACATGTTTCAAAATATTAAATACACTGCTTGTTTGCCTTGTGAGACACACTGACTTGACTTTCTTCTTTCCCAACTTTAGATCCAAATCTAAGTTTGCATATTTCAAGCAAAGGACTTACTTCTTAATTCTTTTTTTTTTCTTGTAGCACTAATTTGCTTCATTAACAATAAGATCAGGTAGAAATTGACAGATAGAGCACTTACTGTTCAGGTGAGGACCTTTTTTCCTGGAACAATCAATTTCATTTTACATATGTTACCTCAGTGATCTCCAACATTGTTCAAGGATAGTGTTATCTACGTCTTGAAGAAAGAAAGGAAAGAAATGGAAAGCAACTTCAAACTTGAGTTTATCTTCCCATGCAACTGTTACATTGTCTGCTTTATTGACATTATGAGACAGATTCAAATTTCGTACTTGCGAAGTACCCAGAGGGATTACTTTGTGTGTGACCGCTTTGCCCCTCACCAATGTCCTTTGCTTGTCCTAAGCCAACTGCCATTATGGTACTATACATAAATATCACCACCTTTGTTTATTCTAAGTAAAGTGCAAGGTAACTGCTTCCCCGGCTAGGAATGCAGATCTGCTTTGCCAAAAGAAAAATATGGTTGACTGATAAAAGATCTAGATTTTTCGTTTTTTTTACTTTTGTAAAATCTAATCTTAAGATAGATTTCCCAGTGAAGGTAAGAGTGGGCCTTGACAAGTTGGTGAGAATAGCATCATCATTTCATACAAAATATATGGCAGGCATTAATTTTCAGTGTCAGATCAATTCATTGACCACAGCTATCAAGAGCAAAAGAGACTGGACAATTAGTCCCTTTTTGACATGAAATTGCTGTATAATAGAAGTGGAGTCTTCACTATTCACCCAGGCAGCTGTCGGATGCTATGCTTTCAGAGGCCTAAAGAGCAAGGTGCACGCCATCTTTGCCTCAACCTTCATACTTCTCTTGTTGATGACTGCTTTGTAGAAAAACCTTGTTTTCTCTCAAGCACTCTCCCATTCTTCCAAAATGCTTTTCCTAAAGTAGATATCAAAAATATGAATTTAATACATTAGTTCTCACCCCCTTTCTATGATTAATATTATCTTTGTTATGAATGTATCTGCATTATAGATGTCTTATATCTAAACTGATAATAGTTAGATAAACACATATATAATCTACATATATGTATATCAGTAATTTACATGTAAACATATATTTCTATTTCATTTGATTTTGGCTGGTTCCTGTCTAAAGCTGTCAGTCTCCTGGTGTTAACTTTTATCTTAATCTTTTAGTTTATCTCCAGAGTGAGTTCGACAGCCAATAATTCAGCTTTAAGTTATCAAATCTGGCTTCATTCTTCTATTTTATACCAGAAGTTTCATCAGAATCAGAAGAGGCTCTCTCATGAGCTTAATTTAATTATTTAGCCCAATATCCACCTTGATGTCTATGAGTAGTGGACATCAACTAGGATTCCTTAATTTTAAGTGACTAAGTGAGCTCCTTTTAAAGACACTGTGGTAATGTCTAATTTGCAGGAGTTGACTACAGCAAGTTCAGGGCAGATTGTATCTGTCGATACTAGTAATAGTCAGTACTAGTTAACAAAACAGTGTGATGGTTTTCTGAGACTGCTCAGCAAGCAAACAGTGCAGTGCCTTTGCTAGTGGATCTAAGTGGCAGTAAGGATGAAGAAAACATACATGAGAGGTAGCCTGACATAGGACTGAAAATCTGGCCCTCTAGGATCTGGATTTGAAGGCTAGTTTGGCTACAAATGCTGAGACCATGTACCAGCAGTTTCTACTTTGTTTTTAGTGGAGATTTGTGGTATCAACCCCATAAGTGTCAGGCAAGAGCATCTGAGGTGTAAAAGCCACTAAAACAGCTTTTGAAACAACCAAACAGGCCAGAAAAGGTAGACAACCCCTATTATTGTTCTCTCTCTCTCTCTCTCTCTCTCTCTCTCTCTCTCTCTCTCTCTCTCTGTGTGTGTGTGTGTGTGTGTGTGTGTATGTGTGTGTGTGTATGTGTGTATGTGTGTGTGCTCTCTGTATCTCTCTTTTGATTTTGTTTTTGCTTTGTTTTGTTTTTTGGTATCTCTTTTTTTATTTTTATTGAGCTCTACATTTTTCTCTGCTCCCCTCTCTGCCTCTCCCCTCCCCACTTCAACCCTCCCCCAAAGTCCCCATGCTCCTAATTTAGTCAGCAGATCTTGTATTTTTCTACTCTATCTATGTCTCTCTTAGTCTCCTCATTGCTGTCTGAGTTCTCTGGGATTGTGATTTGTAGGCTGGTTTTCTTTGCTTTATGTTTTAAAAACCACCTATGAGTGTGTAATATGATAGTTGTCTTTCTGTGAGTGTGTTACCTCACTCAAAATAATGTTTTCTAGCTCCATCCATTTTCCTGCAAAATTCAAGATGTCGTCATCTCTTTTTTTTTGAAAAAAAAAATTCCGCCTCCTCCCAGCCTCCCATCCCCCCCCCGCTCCTCTCCCCCTCCCTCTCCAGTCCAAAGAGCAGTAAGGGGCAGTCAGGGTTCCCTGCCCTGTAGAAAGTCCAAGGTCCTCCCCCATCCATCCAGGTCTAGGAAGGTGAGCATCCAAACTGGCTAGGCTCCCACAAAGCCAGTACCTGGAGTGGAATCGAAACCCAGTGCCATTGTCCTTGGATTCTCATCAGCCCTCATTGTCCCCCATATTCAGAGAGTCCGGTTTTATCCCATGCTTTTTCAGTCCAAGTCCAGCTGGCCTTGGTGAGCTCCCAACAGATCAGCCCCACTGTCTCAGTGGGTGGGTGCACCCCTAGCGGTCCTGACTTCCTTGCTCATGTTCTCCCTCCTTCTGCTCCTCATTGGGACCTTGGGAGCTCAGTCTGGTGCTCCAATGTGAGTCTCTGTCTCTATCTCCATCCATCGCCAGATGAAAGTTCTATGGTGATATGCAAGATATTCATCAGTATGGCTATAGGAATTCAGTGTGGCGGTTTCTCAGGAAATTCGGAATCAACTTACCCCAGTACCCAGCAATACCACTCTTGGGAATATACCCAAGACATGACCTATCATATTACAAAAGCATTTGTTCAACTATGTTCATAGCAGCATTATTTGTAATAGCCAGAACCTGGAAACAACCTAGATATCCTTCAATGGAAGAAAGGATGAAGAAAGTGTGGAATATATACATATTAGAGTACTACTTGGTGGAAAAAAAATGACATCATGAATTTTGCATGCAAATGGATTAAATAAAAAACACTATCCTGAGTGAGGTAACCCAGACCCAAAAAGATGAACATGGGTTGTACTCACTCGTAATTGGTTTCTAGCCATAAAGAAAGGACATTGAGCCTATAATTTGTGATCCTAAAGAAGCTAAATAAGAAGGTGAACCCAAAGAAAAACATATAGTTATCCTCCTGGATATTGGAAGTAGACAAGATTGCCGGGCAAAAAATTGGGTTCTTGGGGGTGGGGCAGGATGGGTTAAGTGGATGGGGAGAGAAAAGTGAGAAGGGGAAATGGGGGGAACTTGGGGGAATCGGATGGTTGAGATAAAGGAAGGGTGGATATGGGAGCAGGGAAGTATATATCTTAATTAAGGGAGCCATCTTAGGGTTGGCAAGAGACTTGAAACTAGAGGGGCTTCCAGGTGACCAGGGCGATGTCCCCAGTTAGTTCCTTGGGCAGCTGAGGATGGGGAACTTGAAATGGCCCTATCCTATAGCCATACTGATGAATATCATCATCTCTTTTTAATCAAAAATAGCTTCTTCACTCATATAATACATCTCAATCACAGTTTTCCCTCCCTCCATACTTCCTCCCCACCTCTCCTCTCCGCAGATATATTTCCCCTTCATTTCCTCTTCAGAAAAGAACAGGCCTCCAAGAGATGACAGCCAGACAGGACAAAACAAGACACAATAAGACAAGGTTAAAACCCTCATATCGAGGATAGACAAGGAAGCCTAATAGGAGGAAAAGAGTCTCAAGATCAGGCAAAAGTCAGAAATATATTCACTTCCAGTGTTAGATGTCCCACAAAAACAAAATGACTCTCTTACTTTATTTAATTAAAACCAAAATATTCCTCCTTCTTCAAATTCTTCAGTACTAGTACAAATATCAAAATAAATATTCAAATACAGTTTTCTACTTATCTTGTATTTGAAAATGAACTACTTCAAATCCTGTTACTGTGATGTTCCTTAGGACTCTGTGCACTGGCCACTCTGTTCGGATTACTTTATGATGCTTTAGGATTCTGGGGCATCTTGCAGAAGTTCTGAGGTCTCTCTAGTCATGCTATTCCTGAATACATAGGATATGGAAGATATCTTGCTAAGCCTTTGTACCCTTGATAGTAACACACACCCTATCCAGAGCTGAGAAGTGTGTTGGAGATCTCACAGTCTGGAAACCACCACTCTGACAGATAGAAAAAGTTTGAATACAGAAGAAGCTGCAGAGTAGATGGGAAAACTAGCTGTGAGCAGCCATATTATACTGTTAATAACTTCAGGATATTCCCAGTTTTCCTCATGTCTCCTGAGTTCTGATATAATCCTCTCAGCAGAGACTTTAGTTTCCCTTATCTCAGCTTTCTACATCTATATTCTAGAAATTTCTGAACTAAACCTTAGTGCTCATCTTCATCAACACTACCCTGAATCAAACCCATCAGCCACTGGGTTCCTAGACTGCCTTTCTACACACATGAGGCACTAGAGCTTAGGTTTCCCTTGGATACCTGAGGTACTAACCTCTGGATGCCCTTTGGGATGCTAATGCCATGGTGTTGGCTTCCTTCCAAATGCTTAAAGGAGTTTAATGATTCACACCAAGAGTCTTTAGACTAAAACTCACACCAGAGTATTTAACACGTATAGATAAACTTTGAGCAACATTAGATAGGTCCTTTTTACCTATCTGTCACAATGCCAAAAAATGTTTATTAGTCCCCCACATTTCTTTTTGAGTTTTAAATTTCTGTTGTCTCTGATAGTCATATACATATATATATATATATACACATAATTATTGAATGTGTATATATTCACACACACACACACACACACACACACACACACACACACACACACACACACGTTTGTTGAAACAGATTCTAAATTTCTAGCGCAAGGTGGCCTGGAGCTCATTGTACTGTCCTGGATTGCCTTGATTTTGTGACAATCCTCCTGCCTCACCATCCCAAGTGCTGACTTGAGCCTCCACACCCAACTGAGTTCTTCAAACAATCAAACCTCTCTGTGTTCTCTGTCTATATGATTTCTGGCAATTCTTTAACCTACACAGATTCCCTATGTGGCCCATCTATACATTCCTCTATATTGATTACATAAGGCCAGTGTACGTGTGATACTTTAGAAACTTATTATATTTACTCTTGTTACCTATTCTCTTTAATCTTCAAATTTACTTTTAACTTCATACTCAGGACACGATTAAGTTACATTTCAAAGAATATCACAAGACTTTTTAGTCCCTATCAAAGTGGATTCAAATACCATCCCCACTGTACTTCCAACCTCATTGCTAAAATTTGGTTCAGTGAGTTTATGCTTTTAACTTAAATTTTTAAGTTCATTCAAATAACCTTGATACTTTCGCTTTCTTGTTGTAGTTGTTTTGATTCTGTATAGATATACCCTGTTTACCAGTTAATGCAAAGGCTTATTAAACTTCAGAAAGTGAGCAGGGATCTCAAGACTCTCAAGTATCTATAAGGTTCATTAGTTCAAAGGACTGCCAAGCAACCCAGCAACCCCCAGTGATTCCAAATACCAGTTAAACAGATGTCCACCCTTGATAATATCTACTAAAACCCAAGGAGTAAATCTATGTAACTCTGAAGATTTGAGTACTGAAAGACTAATGGGTCCATATAAAATAATCTTCCAACTTCTGGGCTTAGGAAAGCCCTAAAAACAAATTAACTTTAATGTTTTTCCAAGGTTTGTTAACCTTGCTTGCTCAACAGCTGCTCTGCTTTCATAATGAAAGAGAAACGATGTCTTAATGGCCCTAAGGTTGCCAAAACTGGGGGAGTGAACATGCTTTCTGTGCTTATCGGACTCTTCCCTCTTGGTGGAGTATGATAGTCAGAATCCAGAAGTCGCCAGACATGAGCATCACAGCCATGATGAATGACACAGATACACAGCAATTGAGATTGCCATGCAGTTTAATGTTCAATTTTGATGCCCAGTTCCTTATTAGAAAAGGTCACAGATTGTCCTGCTCTAATGATTAATGCAAGATCTTGCATCTTTCTGGGTTATTTCTGCAATATGTATTGTCTAACTGACTGTTTGCTCCTCATTGCAGATTCTGGCAATGCTCATTAAACATGAATTTTGATGGCTATTAAAACAGGGTGTTTCAACTTCACATATTGTAGATTTCCTTTTTGAAGGGGGAAATTAAATCACTGGGTCCAAAAAAATGCTGAAAGCCCATTTCCATCAAATTTACCCTAGAGTTTTCTTTAAATTTATGCTGATAACATAATCACTATAATAAACAAGTCCCTCTTCAGAAGTCCTTAGAAAATGTAAGGCAGAAGTATTTTTATTCCAGAAACTGATTAGTTAAATCATGCCAGACCAATAGTAGTACCAGTAATCTATTCTTATTTCCTGTGTGAGGAAAAGCAGCATTTCTTAAGAAATAAATCCTCTTTTGCTTACTTGCTAATGCTAAATATTATATTGCTTGCATTTTTTTGATTAGGAAATGTGTTTCGATTTTTCACTTTCTGGAGTCAAAGAGAATAGTAAGTTTTTATTTTCTCTTTCTGTATTTCTTAAACAGAATTGTCACATGCAACACAATAATTAATACACTTAATTTAAATATGCTACTGTTGTTCTTGTTTTTGCTATCCATGCCTCTCTTCTTAGTCCCCCATAGTAGGCAATCTAGGACACAGAAAATGCTTATGGTCTATTCAATACAAATTTTAACTGACGCAGCACTCACTCAGCTCTGCAAATCCTTTAGCAACTTATTTCTGCTGACCTTCAACCTATTTGGCATGAAGACAGAATTTTCTAGGTGCTATTCACCCAGAAGACTTTGCTGATCACTCAAATGAATATTTTCAGCCTGGCCTCATCTTTCTGAGACCTACTACTTGGTTTGCTCTTTGGGGTTAGGTGGTCAATTTAAGTTAGCTACATTTCATGACATTACTAAGTTAATCATTGTTTTGGATTCTGCCACTAATGTTGGTCACAAAGAACTGATCAGCTTGTCAACAATCAATGGGAAGAATCAATAGACTCGGCCAAGCCCAGAATAAGGAAAAATGGTAGCTGGTAGGATAAGACCTTTATTTTTTTTATTACCCAGTCCTTTCTGCAAAATGGTTTAAATATTTTAGCTTTGATATGCCATGTACTAAATTTGGGATTACCTTACTAAATTCCAAATTTAGTCAGATGCTAAAATGAACACATATTGGCAGTGGTTCTCAACCTGTGGGCTGAGACCCTTTTGGTGAAACTCTATCACCAAAAATATTTCCATTACTATTTATAACAGTAGCAAAATTACAGCTATGAAGCATCAAGACAAATAATTGTATGGTTGGGGTCATCACAACTGCATTAAGGAGTCACAGCATTTTAGGAAGTTTGAGAATGACCGTTACTCTAGTAATACCTTGAATGCATGGTGTCTCATCCCTTTCTCATTTAGGGAAGTACAAATGTGTTCAATATCTTGTGTGAGGGTATTGTTATGTATTAGCTGTAATGAGCAGGTTTTGTCATAAGAGTGTAAATTTCTTAAGAATTTATTCAAGTTCACCTCCCCCATGTCTTATGCATGCCTGGTTCTTTGAAAAACCGCAACTACAAATGGGTTTCTGATATTTAAGAGGCAGTGGCATTCATTTTTCCCCCAGTAAGACATTTCCATTATAACACACGAGATTTTCACTACAGGTTCTTCCTATTCAGCTGTTTCTAGCCCTGCTCCATTGGTCTACTTAGCAAATGACTGCCTCACCAATGGAACATACATCAGCTCAGCCATTATCAGGCGTTGTAAGGAGGAGGATTGAGCTGCCCCCACCAGACTTGTCAGAGAGCTGGGAACGTGTAAGTGTGAGAAGACATTTCTTCCTGGAGGTTCACAGCACTCTGACTTCTAGGCTCCCTAAATACAGTTCCCCATTTCAAGTAGATTACCAGTCAGTAGGAAAGTAAGACTTCTTCTGTGTGGTAAATGACCAAAATGGGGGAGGATAAACAGAAGGGAAAGCTTTAAAGTCAGAAACTGCTCACCTAAGTGCTCTTAGGATATGGAGTTTCCTAGAGAAACAAGACAATGTTAAATGGGTGAAAAAGAATTGGAACTCTCAAGCTAGCAGGAAACATCTCACAATAGGAAGTTAGTTGAAACTCCCAGTCATTGATTCAAATTGCTATTCAAAAACCTGTTGTGTTGCAGCTTGTTTGTTCCAGGCTGCCCAGAACCGAAATAATCACGCAGAAATTAAGTTAATTGCAATAATGTTTGGCCAATAACTTAAGTGTATTTCTACCTAGCTCTTATATCCTAAATTAACCCATCTCCATTAATCTGTGCATCACCATGAGGTCATGTCCTACTGGCAAAATTTTGATGGGGTCTGGCAGAGGTTTCTGTCTCCTGTGGTGGTTGCATGGCTTCTCCCTGACTCCACCTACTCCCTGTATATATGTATCTTCCAGCCTGCCTATATTCTGTTAAGCCATTGAGCAAAAGCACCTTCTTTATTAACCAATGGCAATAAGACATATTCATAGCATACAGAGGGGAATCCCACCACACTGTTGTGTTGTGACAAGTTCTCATATAGACCAAGTTGGCCTTAAACTTATTGTGCAATGGCAGATAACCTTGAATTCTTTTTTAATTATTAATTGATTGATTGATTTTTACATACTAACCATAGTTCTCTTCCTTCCTCTCCTCCCACTCCCTCCCCTACCTTTCTTCTATTGCCTCCAACTCCCTCCACATTCCACCTCTGTCTCCATTCAGGAGAAGTAAGGTCTCCCATGGAAGTTAACAAAGCATGGTATATCAAGCTGAGGCAAGATCAAGTTCCTCTCCTTTCATCAAGGCTGGGCAAGGTATCCCACTATAGAGAATAGGTTCCAAAGAGCCATCTTGTATTTAAGGACAGATCTTGGTGCCACTGCTAGGGCCCCCACAAATAAACCAAGCCACAAACTATCACCTAGATGCAGAGGGCCTAGGTCAGTCCTTTCCGGGTTTCTACCTATGAATCTAGACTCAGTGAACTCCCACAAACTCAGATCAGCTGTCTCTATGGGTTTCCCGTCATGATCTTGACTCCCCTTGCTCATATGATCCCTCCTCCCTCTTTTCAACTGCACTCCTGGAGCTTGGCCTGGTGCTGTGGATCTCTGCATCTACTTCCATCAGTTATTGGATGAAGGCTCTGTAATAACAATTAGGGTAGTCACCAATCTGATTACAAGGGGAGGCCATCTCAGGCACCCTCGTCACAATTGCTAGGCGTCCCAGCCGGCATCATCCTTGTGGATCTTGGGAGTTTCCCAGGCATCAGGTTTCTCCCTAGCCCAATAATGGCCACCTCTCTCAAGATATCTCTTTCATTATTCTTCCCATCCATCCTGCTCCACAACTCAACCATCCTGAGCCTTCATTTTCCCATCATCTATGGACCCCTGCCCCCAGTTTATCCAAGACATCTCATCTATTTTCAGGATAATCTATGTGTCCCTCTTAGGGTCTTCCTTGTTAGCTAGCTTCTAAGGATTGTAGCCTGGTTTTCCATTGCTTTACATTTAATATTCACTTATGAGTGAGTCCATAAAAGTATTTGTCTTTCTGGGTCTGCGTTACCTCATGCAGGATGATTTTTTTCTAGTTCCAGCCATTTACCTGCAAATTTTGTCATTGTTTTGTCTTGTTTTCTGTTGAGTAATACTCCATTGTGTAGTTGTACCACATTTTCTTTATCCATTCTTTGGTTGAGGGGCATCTAAGTTGTTTCCAGTTCTGGCTATTATAAATAATGCTGCTATGAACATAATTGAGCAAGAGTCCTTGTAGTATGGTTGAGCATCCTTTGGGTAAATGCCCAAGAGTTATATTACTGGGTCTTTAGGTAGATGGATTTTCAATTTTCTGAGAAACTCCCATATTGATTTCCAAAGTAGCTCTACAAGTTTGTAGTCTGACCAGCAGTGGAGGAGTATTCCCCTTACTCTACATCCTTTCCAACATAGGTTGTCATTAGTGGTTTTGATCTTAGCCATTCTAAAAGGTTTAAGTGGTATGTCAGAATCATTTTGATTTGTATTTTTCTCATAACTAAGGATGCTGAACAAGTTGTTAAGTGTATCTTGGCCATTTGAGATTCTCCTGCTAAGAATTCTCTGTTTAAATCTGTAACCCCATTTTTAATGACATTATTTGGTATTTTGTTATCTAGTTTCTTGAGTTCTTTATATATTTGGATATCACTTCTCTTTTAGATATTAAATTGGTAAAGATCTTTTCCTATTCTTTAGGCTACAGTCAAGGATTCTAGAAACAATAAGAAACCTTCAACTTCTGATCATCATGCCTCCCAAGTGCTAGAGTTGCATACAATCTTACTTGTGTTTTATGCCATGTTGGGGATTAAACCTAGAGGTTCCTGCATGTTAAACTAGCACTCTACCAAGTGAGCCACAATCCAGACCTTCTGTATTTTTCACTAAAGGGAGGCGATGTGTAATGCTGGGAAATGGACTAGAGCAATGAGGTATCAGGATAACAAGACTGTCCAGCTGGCCACGGCTAGCAAATTATGTGGCAATCTCATTGCACTGTCTGCGTGACAAGAGAGATATGAATTTAGAGAAACATCTTGCCCATTGTAGGGCATTTCAAAAAGTCCTAGAGAAAGATACAAGTTTAGAGGGGCAGTGCAGTATTATATTTCTGCTCAGAAACAGCATGAGGTAAATTCCAGAAACTCAAGCATGCACCCCAATATCACAAGACCCACCAATACACAAATGACTGTCGGTATGGAAAAATTTATCCTCTGTGGATTCAGGGAAGCAATCACCACTTCCCTCTGCAATATTACTGATGCTAAAAGATATAGCACATCCCTCAGCTGAGAGGGAAATATGTCCATACCATCTAGAGCTATTCAATACTTGTCCAGAGTAAGTCACCCTTGGCTAAGTATTGTGCCCTGCTCATAGCTAGCTGGCAAAACTGGTATGGATTTTATTTTAAATAAGGAGAGGAAAATTATTTATGGTCATTAGAATTTGCACAGCTTTTGTTCAGGAATAAATTATGGATGCTTGATAGGAGCAAACGGTCTAAGAGGTTTGCAGACTTAATAAATACTGGCGTGGTGTCCCAATCTTCAGTCTGATTTAGGAACTGCAAAGGCAATTCTAACTCTTCTTGGGATGAAGCTGTGGTTCATTTCGGGTGACCAGTGAAGTGAGGGAGCTTTAACATTCTCAATGTGTCAGTTAACTGATCTTGGCAAGCCTAGAGTATTCTAAAGAGATTTTGTTTAAAGGAATAAATTTTTGCCTCTATTTTATTTTGGAGTAGTTTTCTTAGTTGCTATTGTGACTAAAAATTAAATTTATTACCTGTGCCACCATTTTTGTACAATATGCTATTTTAGAGAGGCTGGAGGATTGCCAATGGCCCCTCTGAGACTTGCACATTTAACAGCTCCCTCACCCACCTCTGACACAAAGAGAGCAATGTGAACACTCTCCCTCTGAGACCCAGTTCCACCATTTCTCCTCTCTGTGATCTCTTCCATTCTCTTGAGGTCTTCTCAGCACACACACACATCACATTCCATCACTTTCACGTCTTTGGATAGAAAGGGAGCTTTTTGAGCAGCCCTTCTCCTGGCTTCTCTTCCACTCAGAGACATGATCCTAGGCAGGCACTCTATACTCACCCTCTGGGCTTCTGCACCTCATGCTCTATTCAGTGGTAATGCCAGCACTCTCCTCTGTATGTCTTGCTATAATTAACTCATGATGCCTCACTGCAGACAACACCATAGTTTTAAAATCCTTCATTCCAACTTTTCACCCTCATTTTACTCTTCCTATACCCTTTATTATTGTTTCCCTCTTTTCCATTTGTGCTCCCTCCTTTTCCCTCTCATAGCCTTTAAATGTTGCTGTTGACTTTCCCATCCTTTTGTGCAGAGCTTCAAAGATGTGCTTTCATCCTGGGAGCTCAGATCTGTACCATCACAATGGAACCAGCATCTGAGTATCACAGTCACAATGTCCCTTGTTATCCAAGTGCTGCACCCAAATAACACATAAATCACTTCAAACTCAGCTTGATCACAACCAGCTCCCCAAATTCATTATATTACCTAGATCTGATCAGGTTCAACTTTGGGAATTTCTCTTTTTTAGAAACTATTCTATGTTTTTAAAAATCCTATGTATGTGATATATATCCTATATATGTGTATAAAAGCAGGCACATGAATGACACAGTGCTCATTTGGAGACAAAGACAACCTGGAGCCCAGATGTTTTCCTCCATCTTGAGACCGGATCTTTTTGTTGTCTGCAGCTGTGTAGGTCAGGCTAGCTTCCTTGTGAGCTTCCAGGAGTTCTTTTTCCTTCGTCTCTGCCTTCCATGTCAGCACAGAACCACATGGGATCACAGATGCCTGCAGATATTCTCTCCTGTCACTAACCATCACTGCATTCATTCAGAAAGAGAAGCAAGAAACGTACCTTACATGGCTATTAATATGTAGATCCTCCCACAGAAGGAGATCTGCCTTAAATGTTTTCACATTATCAGCACAAAGCACAAGCATTTGAGAGCTAATTCACCAGCAGTGCAGTGTAGTGAGGTCTAATGTACAGCTTTGGGTTTTTTGCACTAACAGGAAGCATATTAGACCAGAGTCCCTAAGCTTGGTGGAAGACACTCTCTGGTGTAACTGCTTAGTCAAGAACTGCTTTAATTTCTCCAGGCACCTATCAAAACACAGCCATGCTGCCACAGCTCACCCCCTCACAAGCAAGCACATGAACACAACCTCAGGAGAACACAGGAGGAGAGGAAAGTGCCTAAAAGTATGGCTGCGAGGGATGGCTGCAATTACAGAGGAAGCAAGATGTTAGGCTCCAGGGAGAAGGAGCAGGTTTGTCTTCCACTTTGATGTTTAACATTCAGTAGGCTAAAAGCATTCAGTTTGTAGTCATGGATAACAGTCTTGAAAAATGTGAAGACATTTTAACATTAAGCCTTGCAAATATAAAAATCTCAAAGGAAAGAAATGAATTGAAAATACAAAATTCCTCTAGGACAATCTCATTCCTCTCTCCTTCCATGAACCTCTATAATCTGTCATCCACTCTAGCTCTTTGGATTGTATTGTTCTAACATTAATTGCATGTGTGTGTGCACATGAGAGAGAATACAGATGCACACCACATCTCATGTGTAGAAACAAGAATACAACTTAAGTGTGTCAGTTCTCTCCTTCTACCGTGTTGATACGGAAAACCAGACTTCGGTGGTCAGACTTGGCTGCAAACAGCCCTACATGTTGAACCTGCCTTTGACTATTCTTGGTTCTTTCTGTAGGTAAATAAGAACACTATGGTTTCTTTGGTCATTTCTTTATGTCACTTGGTAAGATGTCCTCTAGATCTATCCAATTTACAGTGCGTGTTGGAATTTCCTTCTTTAAGACTTAGAATTCTGGCTTTATATATTACTCCCTTTTCTTCATTTACATAAACATGGGCACTTGGGTTATTTTTTTTCTTTTAGTTACTTTTAATAATGGCGATCATAAACATGAATATATAAAGGCCTGTACAAAGTTCTTATTTCCACTCTTCTGTGTGTGTATCTGAAAATGGAATCACTAGCTCATATGGAAGTTATATTTTTAATTTATTGAGAAATCACCAAACATATATTACAAGGTGGTATGGCTTCATGTTCATATCAGGTAGTGAGCCCTCCAGTGGCTTCACTTGTGCTAAACACAGTTTGTCCTGTAGTAAAGTTTCATTTCCTTGCAGCATTCATTTGTTTTTCTCAAAGATGAATAATTTTAAGGATGTTTTCATAGGCATATTGCCCATGTGTAGATCCTTCTCAGAGACATGACTATGCAAGTCTTTCAGCAATTTCAGTTGGAAGGTTGCTATTATTGTGAACTCTCCTTTGTGGTGACAGAAATGAATCATTCATGTTCAAGTTATTTCTCCACTGAAGTTATTTATTACATGTTTGTTTATATCACATAGCTCACAACAAGCTATACAGAGGAGCCAGTGAATCATTCTGTCTCTGTAGGCTACATACCTAGCTTATAAGCAGGGTTTCTATCATTCTGGCAAAATGTAAAAGCAGGTCTTGGAGAGTGAGTAGCCAAGTAATATGCTCAAAAACTTACATTTCACTGTTTCCAGCCAAAAGGCCCTTGTCCATAAACAGAACTACTGAGAGAAGGAAATGGCACATGACTTATGAAGGGTGTTTTAGATAAACAGCCTTCCTGGCTTTGTTATTAACATTTTTTCTGAATTTTAGCCTGAGAAGCATAAGAATATGGAAAGTCATATTTTATTTTTACAATATTTCACAGATATATAAACAACTAATAGAGCTTTTCTATATGGGTCAGGTAGTTTGTTTAGTATTTCTGCTAGGCCAATGTATAACTGGCTGTTTCCTTTGCATTTTAGTTTATTTCTGTGGTCATGGATATCAAACCTAAAGGGCCTTTTCCCGTTCTAAAGAAGGTTCTACTACTGAACTATGTCCAAAGCCCATGGTTTTATAGACTTCATTCAGTTATTTCAATCTGAAATCGTAAACATTCAAAACTATTGTTATGCTATAATCACTCCAAAGAATTTAGCAAGGAAGTACTCATAGTTTTAGAAAATCATTTTTCCCATATGACTATGGCATCTGCATTCCAATGATAGGTCCACCTGAGTCAGCATTTAATGTATTTAAAAACAGCCAGCAGTGGTGGCACACACCTTTAATCCTAGCACTCAGGAGACAAAGGAAGATGGATCTCTGAGTTCAAGGCCAGCCTGGTACACAGAGTGAGTTGCAGAAGAGCCAGGCCTACACAGAGAAACCCTGTCTGAAACATTCTGCCACTATCTTAGTTAGGGTTTCTTTAGCTGTGAAAAGACACCATGACTATGTCAACAAATGTTTATAAAGGAAAAACATTTAATTGGGTCACTCACATTTTTAGAAGTTTAGTCCATTATCATTATGGTGTGACATGGTGGCATGCAGGCAGACATGGTGCTGGAGACAGAGCTGAGATTCCTACATCTTGACTTGCAGGCAACAGGAAGTGATCTGTCTCACTGGGCATGGCATATATCAGACCGCAGAGCCCACCTTTATAGTGACACACCTCCTCCAACAAGACCACATGGACTTCAATAAGGCCATGCCTCTTAAGAGCGACAAGCCTCTTAATAGTGCCTCCCTTTGGAGGTGATTTTCTTTCAAATCACTACACTGCCTCCAAAAAATGGCCTAAGTACTGATGAGATGGTGCAGCAGTCAAGACTCACTAAGTTTAATCCTCAGAACTCATGCAGTGGAAGGAGAGACCTGACTCCTGACAGTTGTCCTCTGCCCCTCATGGTATGTGCGTACACACACTAGGAAAATAAAAATGTAGTAAAAATAATGGCATAAAATAGATTATTTTGAGTATGAGTATTGATCAGGCAGCAAAAGGAAAGAGGATATTACTTAATATTGAAAGCATCAAAGTACTTTTCAATAAGCACCCATAATACATGTTATTATATATCATTGTATTTTGTTTTATAAAGAAAATTTGGAGTTTACTAAGAAGAGGCTTCACTACAGATTTAAGCATGAATAATTGAAACAAGACAGAGAGACAAAAGAATAGGACAGTTTCACATACCCATGAGCAGTTAGTGTGTGTGAGCATCTCATGAATCACTCATTACCGTTTAAAAAGACTTTCGCACTTCAAGATGCTTTCTTTCATATATATATATATATATATATATATATATATATATATATATAACCACTCAGTTGTCACTGAAAGAGTTAAGAAATCCTACAAAAAAATGCTATGTGGGAGTGGTAGAAACTCTAAGGGGCTAGAATCTCCAGAACTACAAATGTGAATAGAACCAGCAGCATCCATTCTCTTACACCTGTTGCCATAGAGACATTGCATGCTGTTGTGATCCAAAGGGTCAAGGGTCTTGTGAACTGATGAACCATGGTTGAGAGTAGATGAGACACAAGCAGCATGCATTCAAATGAAGAGGTTTTAAATACAAAGCCATTGATTCAACGCGTTTCTGTATAGTTTAAACTATTTGAATTGCACGTTTAAAATGTCGACTATGTGAGTATCTACCTTGAAGACTTACTCTTTTTACAAATCTGAGCAGTTGGTCAGAAAAGCACACATGAGAAGTTTTGCAGTCCATTTATCCCAGAGGATTTGAGTCAATTATCAACAACAGCATCCTATTTTATAAAACAAATAAGTTAAACCAGCTGAAACAGATAAGCCATCCTGGAATAGAAAGCCTGGTGTCAGGGAACCCTTGATTCATTGGCACTGTGAAGACAGACATGGCATCTGCACAGACTGTTTCTGGAGAGTTGTGACGCCAGCACTTACACTCACACAAGAGCCTGCAGGGAAGCCAGACTTCACACCTCCACCCTCAGTGTTCTAACATAAGGAAGAAAATCTGAAGTCATGGCATCCAAAAAGAACTTTCTGGAGATAGACAGGATGCTTGATCCTGCAATATCCAATAGCAGCCAGGTGCTTCTGCCTAATGCCTTGTGTGTTCATGAAAGAAAATGCCATGTCATGTTCTTAGTCATGTACTGAAAGGTAATAATAGATAAGAAAAATAATTCTTGGCCCTATGGATAAACAGGGCTAGAAACCCCAGAGATTCATGTCTCCCCAGAAATACTCTCTAAAATGGTACCACAATGTCTCAAAAGAAAAGTGTATTGGGAGAATAGTCTGCAACTTCATGATGTGGCCATCTGTCTCACCTAAGACATCACAGAACTCTAAAGACAGTTGTGAACCAATGGCCAGTGACCTCGGCTAGATGCATCACCAGCCTACTGTTCACTTCCTCCCACTAAAGCCATTCATCTTCTAAACAAGATGCTTAGGAGTCCTTGTCAGGGACAAGAAACCAGCATCATTCCTGAAAGCCATACTCCATCAGTGCTTTGATATAGTTCTCAATGAATCACAGAAGAGAAAAAACAAAAACATTTGAACATACCCTGACCCTCAACAGGTACACATTACTGGAAAAGAAGCACATAAATTATAAAATGGAGAACTGGGAACCAGGAATACAGCTTAGTCAATGACGTGCTTGTCACATGTCACCAAAGCATGACGACTGAGTTCAGGTCACCTGAAGCCATGGAAAAGGCCAGGTGTACCGTCTCTGTCATGTCACTACTGCTGAGGCAGAAGGAGGAGAGTCCCTGGGGCTCATGAGTCATTTTGTCTAGCCAATAGCAGAGCTCCATGTTCACTAAGACTGTGTCTCAAAAAAAACAAAAAAAACAAAAACAAACTTAGAGATTGACAGAGGACTACACCTTATGTACATCTTTGATCTTCACATGCATGCTTAACCTGTTCAAACACCAGCACACATGTACATTCATACAACACAGAGAGAGATGGAGAGATCAGAGAAGAGGCAGACAGAGACAAAGGTGTGTTTTCCTTTCAACACCCAAACATAACAGTTGGGTACCTTAAAACAATGTCTTGCTATCTAAGTGAACAACTGAGCCCCAGACAAGACTAAGCACACCATCAGCTCAGGACTCCTTTTCAAAGCAACACTTTATGAATGGCTGATGTGGACACACAGAAGTCCTTAAAGTAAACACAGTAATTGTTGTTTAAGGAGTTTTCAGATTTGCTGTGCAAATTGTTTCCATAAATGCATGGATTTATTAATCCAAGTAAATCATCCTTGTTACAAAGAGATTAAAATCTATACTAGACATACAATATTTCAAACCAGTAAAGACATACTTTGGAGAATGTTTCCTTACAGAACCATTGGTTCTTATCTTTTGATATAGCCATTCATTTGTTAGTTTTGATTCTGAGTGTATATTCTTTCTTATCACTGTAAGGTATGGTTCAGACCACTTAGGAAAAGGTCTCAATAACCACTTCTCTCCATCATCTTTGGGGCTACTCTTATGATCAGTGTACAGCAGCCAGCACAAATGAACATTTATTGCCTACCTCCATTCCAAAGACCCAGGGTACATTCAGTGTTAGGATACTGAATACTAATTTATTTTAGAAATGTAATTATAAAAGATGAATTGTTATTAACTAAGAAAAGGTTAACTTTAAATTGAATGACATTGAGAAAAATAGTTTTCACTAAGCCACAACAAAACTTGCAAGCTTGAGACTAGCAAGACGGTTCTGCAGGAAAAGGCTCTTGCTGTGGAATTTTGAGGTCTCATTTCTTGAGTTCTTTGTTATTTTGAAGATCAGTCCTCTGTCTTATGTGGGGTTGGTGAAGATCTTTTCGCATTCAGTAGGCTGCTTTTTTGTCTTCTTGACTGTGTCCTTTGCGTTGCAGAAGCTCCTGAGTCTCAGGAGGTCCCATTTATTTATTGTTGCTCTCATTGTCTGCGCTACTGGTATCATATTTAGGAAGCAGAAGTGGTCTCTTGTGCCCATGCACTGAAGACCACTTCCTACTTTCTCTTCTATCAGATTCAGTGTGGTCAGCTTTATATTGAGTTTTTTAATCCATTTGGACTGAGTTTTGTGCATGGGGATAGATAATGGATCGATTTTCATTCTTCTACATGTTGATATCCAGTTATGCCAGCACCATTTGTTGAAGATGCATTCTTTTTTCCATTGTATAATTTTATTTTCTTTGTCAAAAATCAGGTGTTCATGGGTGTGCCGATTAATATCTGGGTCTTTAGTTCAATCCCATTGGTCAACCTGACTTTTTTTATGCCAATACCAAGCTATTTTCATTACTGTAACTCAATAATAGAGCTTGATGTCAGGGATGATGCTGCCTCCGGAAGTTCCTTTATTGTACAGGATTGTTTTGACTATCCTGAGTTTTTGGTTTTCCATACGAAGTTGATATTGTTCTTTCAGGGTCTGTGAAGAATTGTGTCAGGATTTTGATTGGGATTGTGTTGTATCTATAGATTGCTTTTGGTAGGATTGCCATTTTTATTATATTGATCCTACCTGTTCAAGAGCATGGGAGATCTTTCTATCTTCTGGTGTCTTCTTCAATTTCATTCTTCAAAGACTTAAAGTTCTTGTTGAACAGGTCTTTCATTTATTTGGTTAGTGTTACCCCAAAATATTTTATGTCATTTGTGGCTTTTGTGAAAGGTGATGTTTCTCTGATATCTTTCTCACCTTCTCTACCGTTTGTGTACAGGAGGGCTACTAATATTTTTTGAGTTGATCTTGTATCCTGCCACATTACTGAAGGTATTTTTCAGCTGGAGGAGTTTCCTGGTAAAGATTTTAGGGTCACTTATGCATACTATTATATCATCTGCAAAAGTGAAAGTTTACCTTCTTGAATTTGCATCCCCTTGATCTCCTTTTGTTGTCTTATTGCTCTATTCAGAACTTCAAGAACTATATTGAATAGATATGGAGGGAGTAGACAGCCTTGTCTTGATTCTGATTTTAGTCAAATCGCTTTTAGTTTCTCTCCATTTAATTTGATGTTGGCTGTCGACTTGCTGTTATTATGTTAGGTATGTTTCTTATATCCCTGATCTCTCCAAGACCTTTATCCTGAAGGGATGGTGGATTTTGACGAATGCTTTTTCAGCATCTAATGAGATGATCACATGTCTTTTTTTTTCTTTCAGTTTAGTTATAATGTGGATTACACTGATAAATTTTTTGTATGCTGAATCATCCCTGCATCTCTGGGATGAAGCCAACTTGATCATTGTGGATGATGTTTCTGATGTATTCTCAGATTCAGTTTGCCAGTATTTTATTTAGCATTTTTGCATCTATGTTCATGAGTGAGATTGGTCTATAATTCTCTTTCTTGGTTGAAACTTTGTGTAATTTTGGCATCAGGGTAACTGTAGCCTCATAAAAAAAGTTTGGCAATGTTCCTTCTGTTTCTATTATTATATTATTATACTTTGAGAAGTATAGCTATTAGCTCTTCCTTTAAGTTCTGGTAGAATTCTGCACTGAAATCATCTGGGCCATTCTTTGGTTGTGAGGCTTTTGATGACTACTTCTATTTCCTTGTAGCTTAACAGTCTATTTAAATTTATCACCTCGTCTTGAATTAATTTTGTTATGTGGTACCTATCCAGAAAATGGTTTATGTCTTTTACATTTTCCAATTTTGTGGAGTACAGGTTTTTGTAGTAAGACCTAGTGATTCTCTGGATTTTCGCAGTGTCTGTTATTAATATCCTCCTTTTCATTTTTGATTTTGTTAATTTGCTTGTTCTCTTTCTGCCTTTTGATTAGTTTGGATGAGGGTTTGCCTATCTTGTTGATTTTCTCAAAGAACCATCTCTTTATTTCATTGACTCTTTGTATTGTTTTCTTTGTTTCTATTTTATTAATTTCAGCCTTCAATTTGATTATTTCCTGTTGTACTCCTCCTGGGTGAGTCTGCTTCTTTTTGTTCTAGAGCTTTCAGGTGTTCTGTTAAGTCACTAGTATGAGATTTTTTTCCACTTTCTTTATGTAGGCACTTAGTGCTATGAACTTTCCTCTTAGCACTACTTTGATAGTGTCCCATAGGTTTAGATACATTAAGTCTTCATTTTTGTTGAATTTTAGGATGTCTTTAATTTCTTCTCTTGAAATTAAAAAAGTCCTTGACCTGGGGTGGTTCACTAGTTCACTGTTCAATTTCCATGACTTTATAGGCTTTCTGCAAGTAGTGTTGTTGTTAAATTTTAATTTTAAACCATGGTGATCCAATAAAATACAGGGGTTATTCCAATTTTTTGTATCAGTTAAGGTTTGCTTTGTTATCAAGTACGTGATCAATTTTAGAAAAGGTTCCATGAGGTGCTGAGAAGAAGGTATATTCTTTTGTGTTTGGGTGAAATGTTCTGTAGATGTCTGCTAAATTTATTTGAGTCATGACATCTGTTAGTTCTCTTATTTCTCTGTTAAGCTTCTGTCTGGTTGATCTGTTCAGTGTTGAGAGTAGGGTGTTGAAATCTCTTACTATTAGTGTGTGGGTTTTGATGTGCATTTTGAGCTTTTGTAATGTTTCTTTTACATATGTGTGTGTGCTCTGTATTAGCAACAGAGATGTTCAGAATTGAGACTTCATCTTAATGGATTGTTCCTGTGATGAGTATGAATGAAATGTCCTCCTCCATCTCTTCGGATTGATTTTAGTTTGAAGTTCATTTTGTTAGATGTTAGGACAGCTACACTCACTTGTTTCTTAGGTCCATTTGAATGGAAAATCTTTTTCCAACTCTTTACTCTGAGGTATTGTGTGTCTTTGAGGTTGAGATGTGTTTCTTGTATACAGTAGAAGGATGGATCTTGTTTTCATATCCATTCTCTTAGCCTATGTCTTTTTATAAGTGAATTGAGTCCATTAATATTAAGAGATATTAATGTCCATTGATTGTTAATTTCTATTAGTTTTCAGTGGTAGTGTTTGTGTATTTCCCTTTCTTGTGGTTTGCTGGTGTGAGATTATCTGTTGCCTGGGTTATTTTGGTGCAGTTAGCTTCCTTGGGTTGAAGTTTTTCCTTTAGTACTTTCTGTGGGGGTGGATTTGTAAATAGGTATTTTTTAAATCTAGTTTTGTCATAAATTGTCTTGTTTTATCCATCAATGGTGATTGAAAGCTTTGCTGGGTATAATATTCTGGACTTGCTTCCATGGTCTCTTAATGTCTGCAGCACATCTCTCCAGGACCATTGAGAAGTTGAGTAATTCTGATAGGTCTACCTTTATATGTTACTTGACCTTTTTTCTTTTCATCTCTTAATATTCTTTCTTTATTCTGTATGTTTTGATTATTATATGGTGAGAGAATGTTTATTTTTTTGGATCCAGTCTATTTGGTGTTCTGTAAGCTTCTTGTACCTTCATAGGGATATCCTTCTTTAGGTTGGGAAAGTTTTCTTCTATGATTTTGTGGAATATATTTTTATGCCTTTGAGCCATAGTTCTTCTTCTTCTATCCCTATCATTCTTAGGTTTGGTCTTTTCATGGTGTCCCAGATTTTCTGGATGATTTGTGTTAAGAATTTGTTGGATTGAATGTTTTCTTTGACCAATAGATCTATTTCCTCTACAGTATCTTCAACACCTGAAATTCTCTCTTCTATCTCTTGTATTCATTTGGTTATGCTTGTCTCTGCAGTTCCTAGTCATTTATCCAGATTTTCCATATCCAGAATTCCTTCATTTTGTGTTTTCTTTATTGCCTTTATTTCAGACTCGAAGTCTTGAACTGTTTTCTTAACTACTTTGATTGTTTTTTCTTGATTTTCTTTCTTTCTTTGATTTATTGAGTTTTTCCAATTTTTTGTATATCTTTTTCTTCATTTCTCTAAGAGATATTTTCTTTTTAATACAGAAGAAGCAGAAAAATGATTTTAAATGTATCTTTATAAGTATGATGGACACCTTTAAAAACATTTAGAGGTTTTTTTCAACTTTGAATCTTTCTTTTACTGTGTATCTCTCTTTTTCTGATCACATGATTTTTTAATATGCTAAGCAATATGGCTAGAATTAAAGCTGTGGCTTTGACTGCTGGATCTAGCCCATTCTGTAGCTCTCTGAGATTCCAGTCTCATGGCTGAAGTACTGGCCGAAGCCATGTTTATTGGCACAACTCTATGGCATTTCAAGGTTCCTTCCAAGAGAAAGCAAGTAGTCAGCTTTTCATCAACACCGTTTAAGTGTTTTGTGGCAGGACCTCTTAAAAGAGCTGCAAGGTTTTACAGTTAAAGAAGTCTCAGGAAGCCTCCCTTAAATGAGAGTGCTTGTCTGTAGCAAGCAGAGCCTACCTGTGAAATGCTGCTATCAATAAGCCATGCTTAACTCTATTCTTTTCTGTCTAGAATTATTTCCAAAGTTCTGTCAGGCTTTATATGCATGCAGTGGTCCACACGCTGGGTACCATTTGTTGGCGAAGGTTTCTGTCCTGCCCAGTTCCCGTAGTTGTTAAGTCCCAAAGAAATCACACAGAGGTCTACACTAATCATAAATTGATTGGCCCATTAGCTCAGGCTTCTTATTAACTCTTATAACTTATATTAGCCCATTATTATTATATGTGTTAGCCACATGGCTCAGTACCTTTTTCAGTGGCATAGTCACATCTTGCTCTTCTGTGTCTGGACAGGACTACAGAGGGATTTTCACTCATCCCAGAATTCTTCTGTTCTCATTGACCCACCTCTACTCTCTGTCTGGTTTTCCCACCTATACTTCCTGCCTGGATACTGGCCTATCAGTGTTTATTTAAAACATAATTGACAGAATATAGATAATTGGCCCACACCAAGAAAATACCTTCTTCTCAGCACCTCATGGAACCTTCTCAAAAATTGACCACATACTTGGTAACAAAACAAACATCAACAATTACAAAAAAAAATGGAATAAACCCATGTATCTTATCAAATAACCATGATTTAAAGCTAGAGGTTAACAGCAACACTAATTCCAGAAAGCCCACAAACACATGGAAATTAAACAATGCTCAGCTGAATCATCAATGGGTCAAGGAAGAAATAAAGGGAGAAATTAAAGACTTCCTAAAATTCAATGAAGCTGACTACACATACCCAAATTTATGGGACACAATTAAAACAGTGCTAAAAGGAAAGTACTAAATACCAACATAAAGAAGTTGGAAAATTTTCACACTAGTGAGTTAATAGAACTTTTGAAAACTTTAGAACAGAAAGAAGCAAATTCACCCAAGGGAACTAGATGACAGGAAATAATCAAATTGAGAGCTGAAATCCACAAAGAGAAACAAAGAAAACAATACAAAGAACCAATGAGACAAAGAGTTGGTTCTTCAAGAAAATCAAAAAATAGACAAACTAACCAAAAGGCAGAGAGAGAATATCTAAATGAATAAAATCAGAAATGAAATAAAAACAGACATGGAGGAAATAGAAAGAATCATCAGCTCATATTTCAAAAACCTGTACTCCACAAAATAGGAAAACTTAAAGGAAATGGACAACTTTCTGGATAAATATCACTTACCAAAATTAAATCAAGACCAGATAAGCAAATTAAACAGGCATATAACTGCTGAAGAAATAGAAATAGTCATCAAAAGTCTCCCAACCAAAGAAAAAGCCCTGGACAAGATGGATTCAGCTCAGAATTCAACAAGATTTTTAAAGAATTAATACCAATACTCTTCAAATTATTCCACACAGTAGAAACAGAAGTAACATTGCCAAACTGTTTTTATGTGGCTACAATTACCCTGATACCCAAGCCATATAAAGACATTACTAAGAACGAGAATTATAGACCAATCTCACTCATGAACATTTAGGCAAAAATACTAAATAAAATATTGCCAAATTGAATCCAGGAACACATCAGAACCATCATCCACTATAATCAAGTCTGTTTCATCCCAGAGATACAGGGATGGTTCAACATACGAAAATATGTCAACATAATTCACCAAACTGAAAAATAAAACCACATTATCATCTCATTAAATGACAAAAAAGCTTCTGACAAAACACAACATCCCTTCATAATAAGGGTCTTGGAGAGAGCAGGGATATAAGGAACATACCTAACATAATAAAGGTAATATACAGCAAGCCAACAGCCAACATCAAACTAAATGTAGAGAAACCCCCAGTGATCCCACTGAAATCCGGAACAAGACAAGGTTGCCCCTCTCTTCATATCTATTCAATATAGTTCTTGAGGTCTTAGCTAGAGCAATGAGACACCAAAAGGAGATCAAAGGGATACAATTCAGAAAAAAAAAAGCCAAACTCTCACTGTTTGCTGATGATATGATAGTTTATATAAGCAAAGCCAAAAATTCTACCAAGGAACGTCTACAACTTATAAACACTTTCAGTAAGGTAGCAGGCTACAAAACAAACTCAAAAAATCTGTAGCTCTCCTTTACCCAGATGATAAATGCGCTTAGAAAGAAATCAGAGAAACATCACCATTCACAATGGCCACAAATTGCATAAAATGTCTCAGAGTAACTCTAACCTAACAAATGGAAGACCTGTCTGATAAGAACTTTAAATCTTTGAAGAAAGAAATTGAAGAAGACACCAGAAAGTGAAAAGATCTCCCATGCTCTTGGGTAGGTAGAATTAACATAGTAAAAATGGCAATCTTACCAAAAGCAATCTACAGATTCAATGCAATGTCCATCAAAATCCCAGCAAAATTCTTCCCAGAGCTTGTAAGAACAATACTCAGCTACATATGGAAGAGCAAAAAATCTAGGATAGTCAAAACAATCCTTTACAATAAAGGAACTTTTAGAGGCATCACAACCCCTGACTTCAAACTCTACTACAGAGCTACAGTACTGAAAACAGCCTTGTATTGGCATAAAATCAGAAAGGACAACCAATGGAACCAAATTGAACACCCGGATATTAATCCACACATCTTCAAACACCTGATTTTTGACAAAGAAGCAAAAATATCAAATGAAAAAAAGAAAGTACATGTAACAAATGCTGCTAGCATAACTGGATATCAACATGTAGAAGAATGAAAATAGACCTATATCTATCACCATAGACAGAATTCAAGTCCAAATGGATCAAAAACCTCAACCTAAAGACAGCTACACTGAACCTTATAGAAGAGAAAGTGAGAAGTACATTTGAATGCATTGGCACAAGAGACCTCTTCCTAAATACAATCCCAGCAGTGCAGACACTGAGAGAAACAATAAATGGGACCTCCTGAAACTGAAAAGCTTCTGTAAAGCAAAGGATATGGCTCACAAGACAAAACAACAGCCTACAGAATGGGAAAAGATCTTCACTAACCCCACATCAGACAGAAGTCTGATCTCCAAAATATACAAAGAACTCAAAAAATTGGCCATCAAAAGAACAAATAATCCAATAAAAAAAAATGGAGTAAAGACCTAAACAGAGAACTCTCAACAGAGGAATCTAAAATGGCTGAAAGACACTTAAGGAAATGTTCAACACAAATAGTCATCAGAGAAATGCAAATCAAAACAACACTGAGATTCCATCTTACACCTGTAAGAATGGCCAAGATCAAAACAACTGATGACAACCTATGCTGGAGAGGTTGTTGGGTAAAGAGAACACTTCTCTGTTGTTGGTGGGAATGCAAGGTGGTAGAGCCTCTTTGAATGTTAGTGTGGCAATTTCTCAGAAAATTAGGAAACAACCTTCCTCGAGCCCCAGTAATACCACTTTTGGGTATATACCCAAAGGATGCTCAGTCGTGCCACAAGGACATGTGCTCAACTATGTTCATAGCAGCATTGCTTGTCATAGCCAGAACCTAACAACCTAATTGCTCCTCAACTGAAGAATGGATAATGAAAATGTGGTACATTTACACAATGGAGTACTACACAACAGAAAAAAATGACATTTTGAATTTTTCAGGAAAATGGATGGAGTAAGAAAACATAAGTTTCAGACACAGAAAGACAGTTATCACATGTACTTACTCATAGGTGGTTTTTAAAAGCTAAGAAAATCAGGCCACAAACTACAATCCCAGAGTACTTAAACAACAATGAGGACACTAAGAGAGACATACATATATGTAATCTACATGGGAAGTAGAAAAAGACAAGATCTCCTTGAGTAAATTGGGAGCATGGAGGGTTGAAGGGCATGGGAGAGGCAGGGAGGGAAGCAGAGAAAATATAGAGCTCAATAAAAATCAATAAAAAAGATTAGGTTTTTGTATTTGTATTTTTTCATTTGTTTGTTTGTTTTTGATTCAGTGTCTCTCTCTCTGTAGTCCTGGCTGTCCTGGTACTCACATTTAAACAAACTGGTTTCAAACCTATAGAGATCTGTGTGCTTTTGCCTACTCAGTACTAGAATTAAAGGCATATGCCAACATGCTCACAGACAGGATATTTTTTGCTTTCAAACATAGTATTTCTTTAGCTGAAATATCAAGTTAAAACTATGTTTGCATTTCTTGATTTGGGCATATTCATCAGATTCTATGTTATATAATTTTGAATGCTAAGTAACCAATATTAAATTGGCCACATTTAGATAACAGACAAGAAAATTAGAAAACAATTTTTATTAGTTATTCACTGTAATTACCTAGCAAGAAAACTTTTGAAATGATCACACACAGAAAAAAAATATCCATCTCGTAAAAGCAATTTCCTGAAGTGTCTTGAAGTCATGTGCAATTTCCAATGTCTTGATACATCAAGAGAACATATGCACAGGCAGCCATTTTGGCATTTGTGGGACAAAAGTCTCTTAGATGTAGAATTCAGTCAGCTGCTCAAATGGGAAAGTCACTCTGGGTTTGCTTAAAATTTTACACATCCTCTCACTGACATTTAAGATCAGTAATTGGCTGTGAAGTGCTCAGTGATGCTTTTAAATCAACTGTGCTGCATATATATATGTTATATATATGTACACATATGTAATATATTACATAATATATATTGTTTATGCATATTATATATAGCACTATGTTTTTAAATATCATCATTAAACAATTTTGCTACTTCCCCACTGACTCCTCCTAACCTGGGCATTGTAGTATATGTATAAAATTACCTTTGAAAATGACCGTCTTAAAGATTCTGAGGGGCTGAAGAGATGGGTAGCAGCTAAGAACACTTGCTGTCCTTTCCAAGAATCCACATTTAGCTGCCAATATGAATGTGTTGTCTTGCAATTTCCATAATTCCACTTTAGGGCATACAGTGCCCTCCTCTGACCTCTGCAGACATCAGGCACACATGTGGGGCACAGTCAAACATGAAAGCATGTTATTCATACTCAAAAAATGATAGATAACTCTAAAAATGAATTCAACTAAGCCCAGCCCCTTCCCACAAGAAGACTTGAAGATGGCAAAATTCAAATCACCGACATTTGTGAAGACCTGAGTTCAAATCCCAGAATCCATGTAAACCTGGACATCGTACTGTGTATCTGTCACCCTAGTGTTTCTACAGTGAGACTGGGAAGGAAACAGGACAGTCCTAGAAAACATGAAGTCTGGCTGCCTGGTGCATTCAGCACAGTTCAAATAACATGTCTGTCTTCTAGCTACAGACACGCCTTTTAGACTTACACTTAAGGCAAGTATACAAACAAATATGCAGTCCTTTTCCAGCCACGGCTTCACTCTCCATTGTTGTGGGGTCCCAGCAACTTCTGCATAGTCTACTTATTGGAAAAACTGTATGAAATTTCTGTCCTGAGGACAGGTTCCTTCTAGCTGTGACTCTAGCTACAACCTTCCTCTTACCTCAGCAGGGGATTCCCAGGGAAATCCCCACTCCTTGGTTCCATTGCCTCCTCAATAGTTTGTCGGCCAAAAGTCGGATCCCATAGGTCTCAGTAGAACATCTCTCCTTCCAGGAAGTTACTTTTTCATCTTCCCAAAGTCTTGCAAAGGGACCGCCCCAAGTAACTCATCCGAACAGCAGAGAGCACTGGGAAACACTAAAACTACAAAAAAGAGAGCAACCTCCTGTCATATCTATAAGGAACTTCTATCGGCTGCAACACACGAATATAATATTTAATTAGCATCTTCTAATTATCACTGAACCTGTGTATGTGTGAGTGTGTGTGTGTATGTGTATATGTGTGTATGTGCTATTTTTCTTTGAGTTTATATTATCATTTAGGTTCGAAACAACCAGAAAAATTGCACAAACACATACAGATACACACACAAACTCATGTTTACACCGAAATGTTGGATGGATAGTATGTTACTGAATGAAACTGTTCGACCTGATGCAGTATTTAGAGATAAACACAAAATAAAATAAGATTGCTCATAATGTCTGCTTTTTAGTAAAGTGTCTTCAAAACTTGTAATAGCTAAACTAAAGAACAAAATCCATTTTATTTAATGAAAATATGTTTTCTTTATATAGGTAAAAATCTATATAATAGTCAAAGAAGAAATATTTTTTAAGAATTTTGTGACATATATTCTGAAAGCAAAGTACAAGAGAACTGTAAAGCAAATTACTCCTATTAATTACATCTCATGTATTCAAATGTATTAAGACCAGAAAAAGGCATTATACACACTTCTTACAAACAAGACAGCCACACTTGCTGCATCAATCTAAGCTGCACCTTCTCTTTAAATGGGAATTCCTATCATTTTGGGAAAACCATTATAGCCTCGGTGCTAAAATATACAAATCTCATTTTTTATATCTCAGCCTTTCATTGGGATCAAATAATTCCTAATAAAAACTAAAAACAAATTAATGTAAGGGCATGCTAAAGTAAATTGAAATGCATGCATAGGTATCATTTCCATGTTATTAAGCTATTGTAATCAATTTCATATTTCTCTTTGGAGAGTTATAGATACGCATTAAACATCTAAATCATCATATCTGTGTGCATTTTCCCAAGTTAAACTCAAATATGTCCTCACACACCTGTCAAGAGTAAGAGCATGAGCCCCTGGCAGGTGGAAGGAGACTGGCTTCAGCTACCACATAGTCACACTGTCCCAAATCAAGGTAAGAATTTAAATGCAAAAAATAACATTTATGAACGTATATTTTTCTGTAAATGTGATCCTCAACCAATATTTTAAACTCCGCCAAATATCACATGGGGGGTTGTTAAATTAACCAAGTTGGAAATTTTTAGATTCTATTCCAGAACGGCCCAATCAGGTCTGAGGTCTGGAGCTGTGACGCAGCAATCCATGTTTCAGGAAAGTACATAGATGATTCTGATGCACACTGACGTTTACAAAACACTAATCCATCCATAGAACCGAAAGAGTGCTTGCATGTGTTATTTTAGTGATGGAGGAAGACATTAAACAGGGTGGAAGGAAACATGATGAATAATGGCACTAGCTATCACTGGGCAGTGAAATGATTATGATGCTTTGTGTCTGTCACTGAACATATTTATTTTGAGTATTATTATCAGCTCAGAGTCTGCTTGCTTGAACTCGGAGACCCGGATTTGAACTCTTAAAGACTTCTTATTATGCCTTCTCACCTTCATACCAAGGTCTATATTTTGATTATACAAAAGAAAAGACTCTCTCCACATCAGTGAATCTTCAAATGTTTTGGAGAATAAAGATAAACTGTTATCGATTGAACACATGGGAAGTTTCACAGATGGAAATAAACATGGCCTTGCTTGAGCATAGAAGGCAGGCTTGGAACTGGAAGGCAATTTGAATTCTCAACCACTTCAGATTTCCTAAGCCCTTTTATTTTAAGGAACATGACCTTTCAAAAAAGAACTTTTCCAATTCCATCGTTCTCTAAAAGCCTAAAATAAATAGTTCTTTTCCATAGCAAAATGAGTCTGCAGTGGGGGGGAGATTAAAAGAGCAGCGTAAGAGCTGTACAACACAGAGCCTAAAGGTGTAGAGGGAAAGTCCCCCGCTGTCCCTGTTCAGGGTGTGCCGGTCATTGGGTCCCCACAGAAAGCAGGAGTCACACACAGCAGCGCTACCTCTGCCCCTGATGGTTGCTCTATTCTGGATCTCAGAACATGGATGTCAAGGATCAAGATTACCCAGAGCCAGCCCTCCACCAACGGACAGCAGGCTGAATAAATGCCTCGTACTCCCCTCCAGTTGAGAGGATCTGAAGCATATGCCTTGTGACTTGAACAATTTCCAGAGTTTCTCTATGAGATCACTTTTCAACTTGCTCTGTCAGTGTGTGCTCTAGGGGATTCCTATTCTCTCATTACTTTCCTATGTCCTTCCCAGTGTTCCCTGTAACTCTTACAATACATAAATGAATAAATAGATTATTTGCCTTTGACCCTCTGTCTCAGTGCTTCCTAATAAATATATAGGAGACAGACATGACCTATATTATATACAATGTATTTATAAAAATTCTTTTTTAAATCTTGGGAATTGCATTGATTGTTATAATTGTCATTATAAATTTAAAATTACTTTTCTTACTACATAGTTATTCTGGAAGACTTGAGGATTACTCTAAGTTTTTTTTTTGATTGATTTTATTGAGGTCTACATTTTCCTCTAAGTTTTTTTTAAAGGAAGTTATTAAATAATTACAAAATAAAAGAGAAATACACAAAGTTAAGAGTCAAAATGCTTTTGTCAATACATGAACATTGGAAACAAAGATGAGTAACAGCACAAGTCAGACCAAGTCCTACTTCTCTGGATATGAGGCATTCGGGGGCCAGTTAAGAGTTCTCGAATTTGTCCTAGGGAAAAGTGACCCAAAGTGGTCGAGTATGAGAGGCTCGTGGGAAAATGTTGAATAACCAGGTGAGAAGTGCTTCAGTGTTTTAATACCCAGTGGGTCCCCATTGCTGCAACCCAGATGAATGGAAGAAAGATCTTTGACACTACACATAAAAATCTTCTAGCATTATAATCTAGCACCATTTGCAAAGGAATCAATGCAATTTGCATAGAAAATAACAACCAAGAGGGACTCTTTCTTTAAGAATCAAGTTTCAAAGAAAACAAATATGAAGAACATGGACAATTTTTTAAAAAACACAATGCAGAAATTCTTACAATCCTGGGGGAAAATGACTATCAACAAAATCTTCCTGCTGATGTGAGCATAACTTCTCCACAAACGTGAGTATAACGTGCCAATTGAAATACAATACGCTCGTGATAGGAACATAGCCTTGCTTCTCACTATGCTATAAGCATACAGTGAGTTCATTCTGAGCCGAGTGCTGAGTGAAAAGGTGAGAAAAGTATCCAGTGGCTTGGAAGGTTTCTAAACTTCAGGTATGACCAGAGAACTCAGAGGCCAGTGGTCGGTCAAGGCTAAGTATGCCAGAAGTGACCTTGTCATCAGAATAATCCACTACAAACATGGGGCATTGCCTAAAGTGTGAAAGAGAAGATTGTGAGAAAAAAAGGAAAGAACAAAAAAAAAGACAGAAAGAAAACTAGCAAGGTCCACTTTTAAAATTTTTGAACTTGCCATTTTCAACGATTTCCCAAAAAGCCTCAAGACAACTTTCTACTGGGAGATAAAGAAAACTAAATAAAATTAAAGTGAACTCTAGCTGATCTTGTGCAAACAGGTAATGAACACAATAATTCCTGTATTATACTTCACTACAAATATTTTTAAATAGTTCAGCAAACAGAAAACGCACCTCATCACTAAATAATACACTTTTTTCTAGTCTCTCACTATGCACATTGTTAATGTTTTACTCGCTATAGTCACAACACAGTTAGCAACTTTCTTGCCTGTGCCCTCTTGCCCACCACACATAAAGAAAATAATGTCCCCATTTGGCTTCAGATGCAGAGCCAAATGAATTGTAATTCTTCTTCCATGACACAAACACTGGTCTATGACAGGTTATTTTTGTTAGTTAATTGGTTGTTTTTCTACTAATGTCATAAGCATGTACTAATTCACCATTTCCAAACAAAAGCTAAGTTACAAATCATTGCAATCCAATCATATGGTGTTTCCACCAGCATCTCTACCTTGGTTCTCTCAATGGAGAAAGCAGTCACCCCAACTTCTGTGCCATCATGGCATAGCTTTCCTTTACAAACAATTTGTTACACTGGGGCTCATAGCACAGTTCTGTATTTCTATCTATTTGAAAGCCTGAGCCAGAAGGATCCCAAGTTGAAGGTCTATCTGTGATTCAAAGTGAGTTTAAGGCCAGCCTATAATACTTAGTGGCACACACACACACACACACACACACACACACACACACACAGCTATTTATCTCTTTTTTATGCAATTTTTATTGAATTTGTTCTTTGAAATTTTTAGGCATGTATAAAATGCATTTTGATTAAAGTAATTCCCCTACTCTTTTCAATAAACTGTAATAAATTCAGATCCAGAGTTACTCAGTGTACTGAGTAGAAGTGACAGTTGAGAGCTCAACACTACACGAGCATTTATATTACTCTCTCTAGCATGTACAAGGTGTACTCTAATTACCATAAGATAACTTTCTCTAATTAACCTCCCACCTCTATTAACCACTCCCTCTTTGCAAGTCCTTTCCCATATTCATGTATTGGGGGTGTTTTTGTTTTGTATTTTGAGACCAACTCAGTTTCACCAGGATTGTCTCTGATCGTGGATTTGGAGCTAGCCATTACAAAGCAGCGGGCTTCTCAGCATGTACACAATTCAAGATGATCATTGTCCCTCTCCAACAATTAATCAGTAGCCAATAGTTCTTCATGGAGGGATAGAAGCTGAGGAAACCCTCCTCAATACATGACTGACTGTTGATATGCCCAGCAATGTGTAGGACTCTAGCAGGCAGCCATAGCTGCTGTCATGACCTCATTGTCTGTGCCCGATCTGGAAGACAGCACCACACTGACCTTGACTCTTACATCCTTTCTGCCCCATCTTCTACGATGATCATCCAACCTTAGAGATGGGGATATTAATTCCTGTTTAGTGCTGAGAACTCAAACTTTACTTATTTTTAGCACCTAGAACAGACACAGTCTCTGCATTCACTGCAGCTCATTACAAAGAGAAGTTCTCCCATTAAGGTTGACAATAATATTTGTTGATTTGAACAGTGCTTGCCCCATCTCTAAGCGAGAAGTATAAAAAGGAGCAAAGCTATGGCTTGGTGGTAGGGCACTTGCCTAGTAAGAGAATTTGAGGTAGTAAGACTCTCTATAAACCAACCTAGCAGCACTTCATAAAATTAGTAATTGGTAGACCTTTTGAAACTTCTAGAATCTCCTAGAAAAAAATCCCAAGTGAAAATAAAATAATTCAAAAGAGAATTGTTAAATAATCTAGGTATATCTAGAGGGAATACTATAAAGCTATTAAAAAGAAGAAATCTAAACTCTTGCAATTTGTCTTTGAGAAATTTTCAGGAGTTGTTTTTAAGTAAGAAAAGAAAAATACAAAAATGTTTACATAAGAAAGTATTTTAAAAATTCAAACAATAGCAGAGGAAACAATTTGTGCAGAGAGAACTAATGAAAGTTCACATGCTAAGCAGCTAAGTGCGCCACGACGTGAGCACAGGTAGGAGGCAGAGCTGATGAATTCCATACACTGAATCACTCTTATGGTTAGTGAAAAAGACCAGAGGGTGGTGATTTAATCCAACCATGGTCTTTAAACCATCAAAATGCAGGCAGTACACCAACATTCTCTGAAGGCAGGATTCTGAAAGACCAACCACATGGCTTCATTGATAAAACAGAGCCCTGCCTCCTCAGAAGAGCTTTCTTAAAGGACATAAGGATTTACTTCCCAACGTCCAATACTGTATTGTTCCAGAAAATCAAGTGGGCACTGGGCTTTGCTGTCCGAGAGACTAAAGTCTCACAATTTATTATTGTTCATGCTACATTTCTCCTCTGACTCCTTGTTCACTCCACAAAGATGAAATTCATGGTCAATTTCACCTGTCTGTCAGAGCTACATGGTTCACTAGGAATTAAAATTCACTTAGCAAAGCTGTCCCTTCTTTTCTCTAGATAATGATAGCCATAATCCCAGTTTTAAAATGTACCTTCGCCTGTGTATTATCTATAAAAGATAATGAACACTTCTTGTTGTCTCCGGGTGTGCAGTATTTCCATTGATGACAGTTTTGCTTTTAATTATTTGTTCTTATTAAAAAGCAGAAATAGGCAAGAAAAGGAAAATGCATGCCATTTGTGTCTCTATAGAGAAATCGCTTGCAATGCTGTCAAAGTGTCTTTTGATTGTTTAAATTAAGAGAACTAGCTTTTAAAGGGAATGAATAGGAGGCAAAAGCATGATAGGAAACTCACTATGGGTAAGTCATCCCCCCACCTTCCATGCATGAGATGCCCAGTGCACTGTGGGTATGTTTGTATGACAGTATGCAAATTCTTTATAATAATTTAAAAGTGCATATACCTTAAAGGTAAAAATTGACAGAGTGAACTAACTGGTAATTTTACTGTTTTTTTAACAGTTCTAGATGGTTTTCCATTAAGTGGAATACATTTGAAATGATTTAAATGGAAAAGTTGGGTTAAGAAGTAAATATTATCTGAAGCATTCTTGTTTTTTATTTTATTAATTTATTATGTGACAACTTTATAAATGTCTATAATACAGTCTGGTGATACTCATTAACCTTCTCTCTCTTATCCTCTGCCCATTCCTACCAATGCCCTCACTTTCACACATAAAATTCCCGGGATACTTTCATATATTTTTATTTTTCTTTATGACCTGGGGATTTAACAAGGCCACTCTCATCAGCATGAACATGGTGCTGTCTCCTCAGGCACGGGCACCAGAGGCTACATCACAGAAGACAAGAATTCTTACAAAGAAAGTAGTGCTCTCTTACCTCTGGATTTCCTGTGTGCCAGAATCAGATGTCCTAAATGAAGAAAGTTTCTTAGTCTCCTAAATGCAATTGTTTAATTTTTCTCTATGTATTTGCTAATAAATTTTCTCAAATTTATGTTAATGTTTTTATTGTTTATCTTTTTATTTTTCCTCTTGTGAGGAATCACACATCTAAATGCATATTTGGGGTTTATGTGTCATTCAAGCTGAGGCAAGGAAGGCACAGATGCCTGGTGGAATGGTATTCCAGAGAATATCTGAGGGAGTGTTTCCAGAAGAGCTCATGCACATCACGGTAGACCCAGCAAAGAGGAGCTTTTTCCACGCACATGCACATCATCCAACCCCTGAAGCTTCTGAATGAAACAGAGAGGCAAAGAAAAGGTAAATTCACTCTTGGAGCTAGAGAATCCCTTGCTGTGTCCCTGGACACTGGTACTCAAGCCTTCTGGTTTAGACTAAATCATATATTTTTGTCATCTCTGACTCTCAGTTCTTTCATCTTGAGCTAAAGCTATACCACAAGATGATGTAGGATTTCCCTCTCTACGCTATGATTACCAATGATAAACAAAGGAACTGCTTTGGGCCTATAACAGAGCTATAGGGGAACAGAGCTAAGAGGTGAAAACTAAGCTGAATGCTGGGAAAAAGGAGGTGGAGTCAGAGAGAAGCCATGTAACCCTGTCAGAGACAAATGCTGGGGACTTTACCTGGTAAGCCACAGCCATGTGTCAATACACAGATTAATAGAAATGGGTTAAATTAAGATGTAAGCATTAGCCAATAAGAAGCTAGAGCTAATGGGCCAAGAAGTGACTTAATTGATAGAGATTCTGTGTAATTATTTTGGGGCTGAGCAGCCAAGACGAGCAAGCACCTCTTCCAACAAGCAGATGTCCTGAATTTCAACTTGCAGACAGCAGTCCACTAGACTTTGCAGCTTCCACCATGATGAGTCAGTCCTATAGCCATACTCCTTCTCTGTATATTGTGCACAGGCAAGTCTACACAGCCCCTCTCCATCTCTGTCTGTTCTTTTCTTTATTGATATTTATTGAACTCTACATTTTTCTCTGCTCCCCTCCCTGTCTCTACCCTCCCCCGTCAACCCTCCCCCAAGGTCCCCATGCTCCCAGTTTACTCAGGCTATCATCTCATCTTTTTCTACTTTCTATGTAGATTAGATATATGTAAGTCTCTCTTAGAGTCCTCATTGTTTTCTAAGTTCTCTGGGATTGTGGTTTGTAGGCTGGCTTTCTTTGTTTTATGTTTAAAAACCACCTATGAGTGAGTACATGTGATAATTGTCTTTCTGGGTCTGGGTTACTTCATTCAAAATAATGTTTTCTAGCTCCACCCATTTTCCTATAAAATTTAAGTGTCATTTTTCTGCTGTGTAGTATTCCATTGTGTAAATGTACCATTCCTTAGCCATTCTTCGGTCGAGGGGCATTTAGGTTGTTTCCAGGATCTGGCTATGACAAACAAAGCTGCTATGAACATAGTTGAGCACATGGCCTTGTGGCATGATTGAGCAGCCTTTGGATATATACCCAAAAGTGGTATTGCTGGATCTTGAGGAAGGTTGTTTCCTAATTTTCTGAAAAACTGCCACACTGACATCCAAAGGGGCTGTACCAGCTTACATTCCCACCAGAAATGCAGAAGTGTTCCCTTTTCCCCACAACTTCTCCAGCATAAGTTGTCATTTTTTTTTAATCTTGGCCATTCTTATAGGTAGAATTTCAGAGTTGTTTTGATTTGCATTTCTCTGGTGACTAAGGATGTTGAACATTCCCTTAAGTGTCTTTCAGACATTTTAGATTCTTCTGTTGAGAGTTCTCTGTTTAGGTCTGTACTCCATTTTTTACTGGACTAATTATTCTTTTGCTGATCAATTTCTTGAGTTCTTTGAATATTTTGGAGATCAGACCTCTGTCTGATGTGGAGTTATTGAAGATCTTTTCCCATTCTGTAGCCTGTCGTCTTGTTGACTGTTTCCTTTTCTTTACAGAAGCTTTTCAGTTTCAGGAGGTCCCATTTATTAATTGTTACTCTCGGTGTCTGTGCTGCTGGGGTTCTATTTAGGAAGTGGTTCCATTTGCCAATGCATTCAGTTGTACTTCTCACTTTCTCTTCTATAAGGTTCAGTGTGGATGGTTTTGTGTTGAGGTCTTTGATCCATTTGGACTTGAGTTTTGTGCATGGTGATAGATATGGGTCTATTTTTATTCTTCTACATGTTGATATCCAGGTATGCCAGCACCACTTGATAAATATGCTTTCTTTTTTCCATTTGATATTTTTTGCTTCTTTGTCAAAAATCAGGTGTTTGAAGATGTGTGGATTGATATCGGGTTTTCTATTCAGTTCCATTGGTCCTCCTGTCTGTTCTTATGTCAATACCAGGCTGTTTTCAGTAGCTCTGTATTAGAGTTTGAAGTCAGGGGTTGTGAGGCTTCTAGAAGTTCTTTTATTGTAAAGGATTGTTTTGACTATCCTGGGTTTTTTGCTTTTCCATATGAAGTTGAGTACCATTCTTTTGAGGTTTTTGAAGAATTTTGCTGGGCATTGTGTTGAATCTATATCTCTGACTGTCTTACATGATAAGCCAGTCCTTAGTCATACTCTGTGTCTGTATGTCTTACAGGATTAGCTTCTTTGAAATCTCATGGCTAATACTGTTAATTCCTTGATGCTTGTTACAGCAGTTTAAATGGTCTGAAATCCAAGATTTGATACATCTAAGTTTAGTTATAAAATTTTTGTTTGCATCTTATTTTTTTTACATCTATTTTTCTGGGCTTTTGTTTGTTTTATTAATATCATGATTATTGCTTTGTGGACTGTGGCTTTTGTTTGTTTGTAGAGATTGTATTATAATCTAAGGCCTTTTAAAAGTGTGTGTGTGTTAGTTTGGTTAAAAGAGCATTTATTTCATTATTTAAAATTATACATTTTTTATTCCAAAACAAGACAAATTTTGAGTGAGCAAATGTAAATCTTAGAATATTTTTGGTCTTTCTTACAATTTTCCCACATTTTTCTTGTTTGTAGTTTTTATTTAGTTGTGTTTGATTTTCACAGTTATGTTTGAGCACAGGGCTTGCATAGTCAAGACAAGCAAACTGATACCAAGCTTTATCCCAGACCTGCTTTTATGATTATAATTCAGAATGTTTATTAGTTTATTTTAAAAAGCCAAGTTATTTTAAAACAATTTCCATGAAAAAATAATTTATTCTTTTTCTGTCAAGTCTTTTCATTGAATTATTCTGTTCTGGTTACCATGTATCTTAAAGTAATTTCTATAGGAAATTTGCTAAAAATAATGATATTTTTGGCTTTTGTACCTTAAGTTGTTGAATATAAGTTTCTATAGCACAACTTAAACAAAATGGTTTTATTTTCTCTTGCAAATTAAAACTGAAGTTGTTCCTTCATAGGAATTTTGCCCAGCTGTTTTTCTACAAGATTTCTTTTTTCCTTCCAAGAAAGAATGTTAAGGTATGACTGGTTTTCTCTTTTCATTTTTCTTGCTTGCTATGAAGTGAGCATTTTGTGTATGTTTGTATAAAGTGTGCATTTTGGGTCTCTGAAGTTTGTTTAAAATAAAAAACAAATTGTCAATCTAAATAAGGTCTGATTAATTTCTAAAACTGTTAGTTTATTTTGTGTTATAATTCCTATGATG
This sequence comes from Microtus oregoni, assembly GCF_018167655.1. NCBI lineage: Eukaryota > Metazoa > Chordata > Mammalia > Rodentia > Cricetidae > Microtus > Microtus oregoni. Next base: position 36,489,751 of record NW_024543070.1, on the reverse strand, counting down.
GTTTGAATTCCTAGCTTCCTTATAGACAGAGTCAAATATAAAGCACAGATTTTTCATTGGCTGTCAATCATTCTATATCACTAGTATTCTCTTCCTAGCCTATGAATGTTTTCAACTACCACAACTTGATCATGCTACCAACAATCATTCTTTCGTTTTGAGTATTTACCTTTATTTCTATAAAATCCAAACAGTTCTTAGTTATATTGTTTATATCCATCAACTTTGTCTTGTTATAAAATGTCACCTAATTTTTAAAATTATATAAATGTATAACACAAAAATGCCTGTATAATTCAACAAAATATTAATGATTGGTTATAACCCACATATCTAAATACGAAGAGTTTGTCTAAAGGTATGTATTGCAAGACTGTCATGAACTGCATCTCACTACTGTACTGAGAACTGCACTGTACACGGCTGTGTGCATTTATACTGAATGTGTTCCAAACTAGATAGAATAATGTTTTTATTGATGATATATTGAAAAAGACAAATATCACATTCTAATCCCCCCCTTTTTTTCAAATATAAGGTGCTAAAAACAGAAGCTGTATTGAGAATTGTGTGTCCTCTTTCAGTATTCAAAAGACTACTAAATTTTGGACCTGGAAGAAATACACCTTTCCTGTTGATGCCTTCTTTGACAGACACTTCTCTATAGTCTCTAGGAGCTATGACAAAATGCCATCTATCCTTAACATCTAGCTACAGATCTTTATTTCAAGTTCCATATGTTAAAAAACAATATTTGGCCTGGAGGGATGGCTCAGCCGTTAAAGGCTAGGCTCACAACCAAAAATATTTGGCTTATAAGGACTCTTTATATTTTTAAACACTTTTAACTCCAAGTAGCTAACTTTACAATGTCCTGGAGGACAGGCATTTTGTATTTGCACTTTATGTTCCTACAACAATGATCTGGCATCTTCCACACAATGTCAGTGATGAATTCATAAGCCTTTTAATAAATCAGCAAAATAATTATTATTAATCAACAGGCATGCCCATATTTTCTATATTTTCCTGGAAGTTCATAAAAGCTAATACCATGATAAAAAGCTCTACCTTAAACATAACTGGAGAAATGGTTATTTCTCCTTCTTTGTGATTTTGCTTGGCTTCCTGGAGAGATATCACTTAAGAAACAAATCCCTCTCAAGTATATGAATAGACTTGGCCCCACTTCCATAAGCTAACTATAGAAGGCCCTGACTATTCTGGTTGCTGTCCTTGCCCTTGGGACAATTGCCATTCTATTTTAACCTCCATCCTTTCAAGTGCTTTGGAATTTAAGAGGACTACAAAGTCCCTTAGTGTATTGAAAACTGCACATATTTTACCTTCCCCTTTGTTCTTCCTCCTTGGCTGAGAACATTCTATCCAGCCTGTCTCCCTGTTTGCCTGTAAGGTTTGAGGTGGACTGTCAAAGGAAAACAACAGAGAAGAGAATAATTAATGGTACTTTGATGCCTGCCAGCTCCAAAGTAATGTTAACCTGTGGGCTTTCAAGTGTCCCATAGTTACCTAATACCACCAGCTGCCTGCCTGCCCTTCTGCCTGACTGCCTGCCTTCCATATTCTCTAGAGATGAGTGCACATGATGTAAGTGTCTGCCAACTTCTCCTGTGCTCATTCCCTTCATGGAAATCTCCCCATTGAATAGTCACACTGTTATTCCACAAGCATATGTTTGAAAAGAGTGTAGTGGTGGTGATATTCAAAATAGTCAAAATCTTTTGGTGAGAGATCTGAAATGACCATAAAGATTTTCTTTTCTTTCACTTCAGCATGCGGAGGGATTCATTTAATTTCTTGGACCAACAGTGTTCCTTCGAATAAACTCAGAACTCTTTCACCCCGCCTTTCAGTGGCTTGGCCATGAAGGAACAGACAAGGCATTCCCTGTTCTTTAACACTTGACTATTACTTTCAAAATACAAATAATAGGCAAGTACATATACAATAATGAGTAGGGACTCCATTGAGATTGTGTCTAAGTGGTATAAATAATATATAGTAAAAATTTTTGGTTTCCCTCTCCACATTTGGAGAACTTCAGTCCTGAAAGTGAGTAAAGATTCATATGTATACAGTGGAATTAAATGGAAAAATGGCAAAAAAAAATAGTTCTTGGGTGATGGCATGCGCCTTTAATCCCAGCACTCAGGATGCAAAGGCAGAGGCAGGAGGATATAATTGAGTTCAAGGACAGCCTGGTCTACAAAGTAAGTTATAGGATGAATAGAGCTATGTAGTGAACCCTGTCTCAAAACAAAACAAAAGGAATACCATATTCTACCTTAAGTGGTTATTATGTATTTGGGAAACATGCAAAGTCCATTCAATAGAAGAAAATCATTATGATATTTAGTTTCATTTAAAAAAATCTAAAATGGCTGAAAAACACTTAAAGAAATGTTCAAATCCTTAGCCACCAGAGAAATTCAAATCAAAACAATCCTGAGAATCCTTATGACACCTGTAAAAACTGCCAAAACCTGTAAAAACTGCCAAAACCAGAAACACAGATGACAACTTATGCTGGAGAGGATGTGGGGTAAAGGGAACACTCCTCCATTGGTGGTGGGAGTGAAAACCTGCTTTAAATTTCAGTATGGTGATTTCCCAGAAAATTAGGAAACAACCTACCTTAAAACTCAGCAATACCACTCTGGAGCATATACCCAAAGGATGCTCAATCATATCACAAGGACATGTGCTCAACTATGTTTATAGCAGCACTGTTCATAGCCAAAACCTGCAAACAACCTATATGCCCCTTGACCAAAGAATGGATAAGGAAAACGTGATGCATTTACACAATGGAGTACTACACAACAGAAAAAACAATAATGACATATTGAAATTTGAGGGAAATGTACGAATCTAGAAAACATCATATTGAGTTAGGTTACCCAGACTCAGAAAGACAAATATCACATGTACTCACTCATAAGTGGTTTTTAGACATAAAACAAAGAAAATAAAGTAGCCTAAAATTCACAATCCCAGAGAACCTAGACAACAATATGGACCCTAAGAGAGACATATGTGGATCTAATGTACATGGGAAGTAGAAAAAGACAAGATTTCCTGAGTAAATTCCCCAAGTAACCTCATATTACAAAAGAAAGAGCAGAAGTACGCTTGCACATCCTGACCATCTGTCAGGAAGGAGTGGATCTTCCTGTATGAGACATCTTAATGTCAAAAGAACCAAGTAACCACATTCTGAGTCAGGATGTGTACCTACACTTGTCAACCGTTTTAAGCAACCTCCAAACTCTCTGACCATCAGACAAGGTGGAAATAGGCTCACAGTTTTAAGCCTCCCCACTAATATATTGATTTATGATATCTAAAATGATCAAAATTTAATTCGCGCCACAGTCTAGCTATGATTTTGTTGTAGGCATTGCTGAAACTCCTTAGCACAAGTAAGGGTACAATCGCAAACTAGTATGTGGCAGTCCTGAATAAATGACAACGCATCAGGGAACAAATCCACAAAGAGCTACAAAGAGAGAAATATCTTCCTGGAGTGGCATTTCCAGGCATATTCTGTGGCATATTATCTACCAGTCCTGTTTTGTAATTTGAGATATGCGGCTTCCTTATCTTACAAAAATTCTCCTGAAGTCTCTAAGACTTCTCAAACCAGAGGTTTAATCAATCAATCAATCAATCAATCAATAAGATACTTTCATTCCCATAAAAACAATGTCATGCCACAACCTGGGCATTGACAAACCAGTTTAGTTCTGGATATGAATAAGTTATGGGGTTCCAGTCTGGTCACAAAGCCTCGAGGAAGCTGGACTAGATCAAAGCAACATAAGAAATGTTTTTTGAACCATCTAGAAATTATAGATCATTACTTCACCCTTCTTTACAGCCAGATGGATGTATGGTGACTCAGTTTCTTCACAGATAATCAGGACCTGCCTATTCATCTTTATGTTGTTATTCTGCTTGCCTCTACCTCCCAAGTGATGGGATTAAAGGTGTGCACCACCATTGTCTGGTCTCTATGGCTAACAAGTGGCTAGTTCCATACTCTGACTTCAGGAAAGCTTTATTTGTTAGATCACAAGCAAAATATCACCACACTGCCATACAGTCTCCACCCACCATAGTCACCAGCTCCCATGTCTTCTCCATCATAATAGACTGCATCTCTTCAAACTTTAGGCAAACTAAAGCCTTTCTAACTAGTTAATCAAAATATCTTGGACAGAGTTTAGCAACTGTAGCAGCAGGCCAATTCTAATTTCTAATCAAACTTCTTTCTTGACTCAGCTATAGGTTTGAAGTTAAATCCTGAAATTGCTTTGGCTGAAGCTGCTTACTTGGTAAAATGGGAAGAATAGTTTGTTTTGGATTTTTGCCAAGTTCTATGGTATTATTCAAAAACTTCCTAGTGTCTGACTTGGTGAAAGAGAGGTGCCACTACTGACAGTTCCCTAAAGGAGTGACATAACTCTTCAGAAGAGAAATTGTTTGTGCCCTCCCTATTTAAATGATGTCGTCAGAACTTAATGAAAAAAAATTCCTGCAAAAATATTGTTATTCTGCTCCTTCTGGGCGGTAAAATGTCACCCAATTTGAACTGTATTCTGTTTTAGCACTTACAAACGTAGATGACAATAATTTAAAAGACAACACGACTGAGCTGATTAATCATTTAATGCCCTACAATGAATCACATGTTCCTTGGCTTCCCAGAGGTGCTTGAAGATTTATCCAATGCTTTTCTGTGACACTTCCTAATATGATTCTATTTGCTCTTCAGTAGGCAATCTCATCCAGTTATTATATTTTCAGTGGGATAAAAGTAACATTACAGTGACATTTGGGGAATAAATCCCATTTTCATATATATTTAAATCTGTATTTTTTTCTTTTGAATACAATAAGAATCCTAAATGACTTCAGTCTGCAAATATATATTTTTTTATTTGACTTTCTGAAAATTATATATATTTTCTTGAATGGTAGTCGATTTCTAATTTTTAATGTTAACTTTTTTCTCTTAAGAAAATACTAATCAAAATGGCAAATCCTTTTGTCTAATCATATTGATCCAAATATTGAATGCCTTCTTAAGTTGTTTTTAAAAGCTAATAGTCTGCAGTCTAGACAGATACTACAGTGATTAAGTAAACTATTCAGTCAATTGTGTTAGATAAATTGGGTATGACTAACTTGTTTTGATATCACCTAACTCAGCTTACTGCCTTGTCCAAGCATCATAGGCACTAATAAATATTTATTGATTTAAGTTGTTTGCTCTTTAAAGTGAAATATACTTGTGTTGAAACTAAAGCAAATAATTTAGATAATGCATGTGAAATGCGTAATACCACCTATTAAGCCCTTTGACAATTCACACCCACCTTCCTCTGATTAGTGAGTTTTATTTGTTCCTCTTTTATTATCAAGCATGGATTTTAGTTGGATAATGGCAAATTGCTTTCTCAATATCTATTATCTATTTTGTTTTGGTAATTGGACATTGAGTTCTAAGTCATCTCCAATCATCTTTGGTCTAAGCATCTCTCTCTTGTGAAACTGTATTGCACATTATTTATAAAGGACTTTAGCAAAAAGCAAGAGAAAAACACCATGGATGCCAGTAAGAAAATGCTTCTTACATGCAAGTCTTATTCATTAATAAGTGAGCTCACTTTGAAAAAAAAATCATTAATGTTTTCACTCCTATGAGACAATAACTCTGCGGGAGTTAGATTTGATCAGATAATGATTAGATAAACTGTAGGAGGATACAGATTAGCTATGAAATTATTACTTCTGGGAATCTGATTTAGTGCTTTTTAATTTTTAAAAATGAAAGCACAAGATCCAGAAGATCAATAAACCTGAGAATACAAGCAGTTAAGAGAACTCACAATGTGTTTTATAGCAAGGAAGATTTTTGTGCAAGAAATATAATTATGAAATTCATTAAAATGGCTGTGTTAGACTGTTTTTCTTGGCTCTTTATACCTCAGGTTCTAAGCGAGCCATTTACACAAATTGAGTTCCACTATGAGAACTATCTGCTTTTTCCTTTGTTGTCAAAACTACAAAAATATGGTTTATATTTTTTATACCACATTAATACAGGATAGTTATTCAAAACCTAGAATTGAAGGTTTGTGAAATACCATGTTTCCCTTCAAGAGCTTCATATAGTTTAGCTTCTAAAGTGGAAAACATACTGTTGGCATTTGTAAAAGTGGTGATACATTTTTTTGTAGAGATGGAGACTAATAACAATGGATGGATACATACTCTGTTCTCTTATTTACTCTACTATTACCCATGAGCAATCCTTGAGATACAGAATCCTACAATGAGCCTGCAGTAATAATCTTAGATCCACACAGCCGAGGATCTGCCATAGGCTCATCCATAATGTCCTTAGGGCTAGTAAGAGCCAACACTGTTATCTGAGTGGGATGCTCCAAACCTAGAACAAGGTTCCAGACAAGCCTCAGTTTTGCCTCGTGGGACACTCTATGGATAATCACCAACATTCTGCCTATCACACTAGATTGATCAGAGGTCTTGACAAATTCAAAGACACATACGTATACACTTACCTTTGTACTAAACTTGGATGCCAAGACAGCAAGTAGGTTGGTTATTCTTGCTTTTTGTTATTATGTTTCTTTCACAAGATCACAAGAAAGTGGAACTGTCAGAACAGTATGAACATGTTGATTTGGAGACAATTTTAATCAAGCAAGATGCAGGCCAAATCAGGGCCCCTGGCTGTGGATAATCCACACACTGAGCCTTGTGAAGGCACATGGGCACTCCTGGCACTTCCATGTTCTGACCATTGTTCATCTGGAGTGTGATAGAGTGCCAGGTTCTGAGTGTGCTTTGAGCATCTGGTGCTCAGCACAGCCTCCAGCTCCCCATCACTGCTCAGGGCTTCCCGGAAGTAGCAGAGTTTATCTGCAAGCACAGCTTTGGAGGATGTCCTAATCTGAATTCTAAGCTATCTGGGCTGCCCAGGGCATCTGAGTTTGACACAGGCTTTACCAGTTGCATTGGCAGAGGGAAGGCTCACTTGCACACTGAGATAGTTCTTCTTTCTTTGCACACGACCGTCCTGGGCTGTGGTTCTTTTTGGAGGTGGTGCATAGAGATCATTTCACATTCCAGGAATGCAATAGTCAAAGGCAGGCATGGCTCAGTGCTGTGTATGCTATGCTTACATAATAAAATGTATAATATTGAATTTGACATACTCATAAAAGCAAACTACTGTTCATATATTATTGCATAAAGTGGGTAAAACTTAAATTTTTATCATCTTTTTAACATAATATTTTTATTGCTCATTTAGGAATCTCACATAATGTATCTCAATTACTCTCACTTCCTAGTCTTCACTGGTCCACTCTCTCACCCTTGGGTCCTCCTCAAAAAAATGAAGAAAAAGAAAAAGAAACTTCAATTTGTGCTATCCATATAGTCAATGGATCATGGTCATGCTCCTGGTGGCCAGTCCCTTAAAGAAAAGCTCCCCCTCCCCAGTCCCCACCAGAAGCCAGCAATTGTGAGAAATACATGTCAGCATAATTGTCAGAATGTTTAAGAGTTCTATTTGCTGGCTTCCTGTCTAGGTTGTTATTTTATTTGGGGGGTGGGCTTGTCACAGAATCCTTCTATGTTTTTTTCTCGGCTGAGAGTCTGCAGGCACACTGCAGAAGAAGCTTTCTTGTCCTTTATGACTATGGGTCATAGACTTTCATATGGTATCTGGTGACGGCATGGACTATACATCCACCTGGCCTCCTGTATCAATATGTGTCATGGACCTCAGCATGGTCTCCAGTGACAGTACAGAGCATGGATACCAACTGTCTGTGATAGCAGCCTGGCCCACGGACATCAGCATGGCTTCCTTCGGCAGCACAGACCATATTCATTGCCATGAGTCATCAGTCTGGCTCAAAGCCTCTGGTCTCTGAAGCACACAGACCATCACCAAGACTTCCTTGATCACAGTCATGCCTGAGATCTTCATCTACATTATTGATGATGTGCAGAAACTGTTCTGCCACTCCTACTCCTCTATATGGCTCAGTGGCTCATTGATGGAGCAGGTGTTAGTGTTGACCTACAGAAAGTGCTCAATTCAGGCCCAGATGGCAGCCTCGTTGGGCTGCCCTGGATAGCCAATTTTGATCATCTTCATGAAATAATAACAAGCAGTTTGGTTTGATGTTTCTTTACACAACACTAGGATCCATGAAGATGATAGTGTAGCAATGATGTTGCCAACACCAAATATGTGCTATTACAAATTATTACTTTGATACAAATGAGCTGTAATAAATCATTGCCTTACTAAAATAGTAACAGTATTACCACCTTCTTCTTGTAGTGAGAGATGTAAAATTAGCTGGGGATTGGACAGAATAAAGGGTTTAGTTCCTGGCTTCCGTCTCTTGAATGAGAAGAAACATATCTTTACTTGTCTTTCACTCATTGGTTCATATCTTCCAAGCATTGTGAAGTCATATATTTTGGTTTTTGTAACAGATTTTAAAATATGAAACAGTTAACACAGGCAGAGACCTAGAAAAATATTTCTTTCTTACGTCGCAGGCATCCTCATGGTAGCCCTAAGGCCCTAAACTTGGGAACTATTTTAAACTATTTCTTATGCAATACAAAAACTTCTAGCCAGGGTTTGTCCAGCTTCATCAATGTCAAGGACACTGGAAAGAAGTTCAGTATCTCATTAATCAAAAGCACCTTTTCAGTCAGTCCTCATCTATGAGAACACTGTTCTTAACATTAAATTCAAGCTTCTCACTAAAATACGTCCCTAAGATTGCAGCCCTCAGTTCTCACTGGGTATCGGAAACTTCTAAAGAGCTATGAAAGAAACACTGTATCATGGGAAATCCATATTCCCATGAAATTCCACCAATCCCAGGGGCAGGCAATAAATTGTTTTAAGCAAGGGAGTCATTTTCCTTAGCAGAATAGTCATGAATACACTACTCTTGCCTTACTAAATAACCGTCCATCCATGGACGCAACTCTTAAAAAACTCAAAGGTCCATACGCAAAGAAGACATGGAGTTAAGAAGGGTCTTATTGAAAAGAAGGGAGTGGATAAGGAAAAAGAATGGGGTTTATAAGAAAATGACTAAAATTCGTTACATAAATATATGAAACTGTCAAACAGTAGCTTTTTAAAAAATCAGGTGACCAGTTTCATTCCTCAGAGCTTTGGCTTTGTAGGGAAAAGGAAGTCATTTCCTGCCATTCCTATGCTCATGGAGAAAAGCCCTAGATTTAAAAGGTTAGTGTGGTGGTTTGAAAGAATATTGCCCCCACGTTGGCTCATAGGGAGTGGCACTACCAGGAAGTGTGGCTTTGTTGGAGTAAGTGTGTCACTAGGGTGAAGTCTTTGAGGTCTAAGAAGTTCAAGCCTGTTCAGGATGCCACTCTCTCTTCCTGCTTCTTGTAGATCCAGATGTAGAACTCTCAGTGGCTTCTCCAGCACCATGTCTGCCTGTGTACCACCATGGTTCCTTCCATGACAGTAAGGGACCAAACTTCTGTGTAAGCCAGGCCCAAATAAATGCTTATAAGAGTTGCTGTAGTCATGGTGCCTCTTCACAGCAATAGAAATTCTAACTAAGAAAGTCAGAATAGCAGTGGGAAAAAAAAGCATACAGATTTATTTACTGTTGTTTTATATGATATGGGAGTTTCCATAAATGAAGACGCAATAGCCAAACACAGCTGGATACAAAGTTATGGTGTTCTATAGTACAGAGGAGTAAAGCCTATTCATAGAAGTCTATTATGCAGTTTCTGAGAGAAGTTAAATCTCCAGACATAAAGTATAGTAAGAATTATTCCAATTTGGTCAGTGGGTGCTGTAGGCATGAGAGAACTACAATAAGGTATCCTAATAATATATACAAGTAACTCATGTTATCAAGATAACATAAAATGCCTGAGAGCAAAAAATTCCAGTGTCCAATCCTTACAACTACTAGCCAACAAAACCATAAAATGTATAGCTATGTTGGGTTCACTCTCATGTGTGAAATATAGATAAATCCTGTTCTGAGTTATGGCACAGACTCTTAGTTCAAAATGCCAACGTTGGTTTTCCTCATCCCTCTATATGGTCCTACCTAACCACAAAACATATCAAAAGGGCCTCCTGTTTGTTGCCTGAAGTCATCTGAGTTTGTAAGGGCTTTTTCTTTTCTAAAAAGGAGGGGGGCATTAATATTATTTTTCCATATTAAAAAAATCATAAGCATATTGTGCATCCCCGAAAGAAGACCACCTAAATGCCCTTGATAGCCTCTCTCCATGTCCTCTTCTTTTTCTAAAACAGGCTGGTTTGCACCGCTGGCTAGCCTGAAACTCTCTATATAACCAAGCTGACCTTGAACTCTCAGAGATCCACCTGCCTATGCCTCCCGAGTGCTGGGATTAAAGGTGTGCACCACCACTCCCAGCACCTTCACAACATTTTAAACATCTATTAAGGACCCTCCATACAGCTGGCATGCCAGACCTGTGCTCTGGCAGAAAGAGCAATTGTTTCAGGGGAATTCAACTACTAGCTGCTTTTCTGCCTTCTCTCTGGTCTTTACTTTCTTAGGAGAGATTTGAACATTTCAAAGAATTGCCATTTCTGTGAGTGTCGCTGTTGTAGGCTTAAGAAACTTCCTGTGCTCAATGGCAATGAGGCCACTTTGGGTTGAGTATCTAAGCATCTTAGACTGAATGGGAATGTCATCCATATAAAACAATCAATCATTATATGCACTTCCAAAGTCACATCATTCTGGAACCCTTTCTGAAGAAAGCAGCAAACATGACTAGTTAACCATAAAAGAAATAAAGGTCTCCTTGGTGTTTACTAACTGTTTAAGAAATAGAGTCTTACGCCGGGTGGTAGTGGTGCACACCATTAATTCGAGCACTTGGGAGGCAGAGACAGGTGAATCTCTGTGAGTCAGAGGCCTGCCCCATCTACAGAGTGAGTTCCAGGACAGGCAGTAAAGCTACAGAGAAATCCTGTCTCAAAAAAATACAAAAGCAAACAAATAAACAAACAGTGACTTTCATGTTTTACATCCTCAGTAGCTATAGTATTGAAATGAGTGGGGGAAGGAGAGGGGAAGAGAAAGGTTGAGGAATGAATGAGAGGAAGGGAGGAAGGAAGACAGAGAACTGGAGAGGAGGAAGAAAAAGAAGGACGCAAACAAAAACACCTAGATATAATTGTGCTACTTTGATTGAGAAGTGGACAGTTGTGGAGACAGGGGATTGACCAGAGTGAAGAAGCTCATTAGGTCAACTTAACAAGACTCCTTGCTCATATTACTCTCCAATTTTCTGTGTCTTCAGCAATAAGAACATTCCTTTGCCCAGATATACAGTGACCTACCTCACATGGGGATTTTATGACCTTTTTATAAGGAAGGCAAGAGGTTTTTATCCACCTGCTTCAAAGGAAAGGAGTGGGTGAAAGTCAAAGAAATATTTCTATGTTTGCTGTTTTCTCAAATGCCAAGGTGCCATTTTCAGGAGTGTTTGTACCTAACCTCATCTTTTTCTTTTGGTCTTAGTGGGACTGCAACACCAGCGTAATTAGAAGGTTCTTTGATCCTAATAGACAACCTAGGTCATGAGTTATTGTACTCTGACTATACAATAAAACCATCTAATGAATTTTGAACAAATATTTCCACACTCAGTCTCTAGCCAAGCCCCAACCAGTATTACAAGTCATAGAGCCGAAAGTTTATTGAATTTGGAATTTTCTAAAATTTCAGATAATTCTAATTTTCAGTGTGGGGATAAGCACTCTGCAAAAATTTTAGCTGGTATTTTTAGGTGTAGTTAGTGACAAAGTTTGTGATCTCTTACCCAAAGTGAGCAGTTCCTTCCAACCTCACACATATGCAAACATTTTGTTAATCTCATTAAATGCTAAAACTGTTGCTACATTCAAACTACAGAATACTAATGTTCTTGGGGCATTTAACCAAAAACTTTACTGGATATTCAATTAATAAGTTCAGTGTTTTTCTGGACCAGTTCACATTCTTTGACAAGTAGAAAGATCCTAATTTCATGTTTTTCTCTATCCATTAATGAAACCCATGTTAATCTAAGAGTATTTTTAGAATTAGGCCATTTGAGCTGCCATAGCCCCCATTTCTTCCAGCCTTCATGATGCCAGCCCAGATCAAAGGACAGCATTTCCTTGCAGAAGGGGGACGGCAAACAAGGCTGACTGATAAGCAAAAATGGGAGCTAGCAGGTTTAAGAGGAGCACAACCAGATCTCAGGCTCATGTTTATCCAATCGATAAATGCCATGGCTCTTGAATAACTGTTGTTTAAACTCATTTCTCAGAGGCAGAACAAAGGAGTGTAATGAAAGCAGTGCTGTAAGAGAACTCATTAAAGTAAGTCAAGAGAAAGCAGGCTTTCAGATCATCAGGATCATCTTTTGGTTCACAAAAGCATCAGTGGGTAGCACAGTGCTTAGAGAGTGCCATTTACTCTATCTGTAGAAAGATGACAGAATGGAGACTCATCAATAGACTCATGGCACAGTCTTGTAGACTGGACTGTACAAACCTTTTCATCCAATCTTTTGTTTTTACTTTTTTTTTTCTTTTTGGTAATATGAATCTTCTCCCATGCTTTTCAGTGTTTGCATTGATGGAGTGGTTAGCCAAGCAGAAAGGCCACAGATCAAGACTATTGTCTGCCAGCAAAGGCTCCATTGAACCCTAATGGATGTAGGAATCTTGCAAAACAAAGAGTCCTTAGTGCCTGGCACAAATGAATCCTACATCAGAGAAGTCCAAGGGAGCCCTTTTGATTATCAGAAGAAGTAGTAATTAGAAGGTGGACCTATTATGAACCCAGAAAAGGAAAAATAAAAGAATGCAAGACAAAAGGAAGAATGAGAATGTACGAAACATTCTCCTTCAGTAATGTTTCCCCAGGATCTCCTGGCAAACACAAAGCAAGCTTGGATAATTTATGGCAGCGGTCTGTGGCATCTTTTGTCAAGTCTATGAAGAAATTATCTATTCATTGTTTCTGAGAGAGAATGCTGCATTAATTTTTGAAGTTTTAGGCAGGATATATTCTGGCAAGTATAAGAAGAAAGAAATTTTCACCTTTGGAGAGCATATAGTTGCCTTTTGAGGGATGTAACATCTAAGAGACATTATTTTTCCTCTAAAACCTTAAATGCTCAAATTCTGTGTTTGAATTTGTGATATATCATTTGATACTTTCCTTCCTTCTTTCCTGATCCTTAGAGATACTTGTTTCTCAATTTAGAGCTACCAATAATACTTTTGTGGAATGTTTTTGTGTGCATTTATTTATTTTGTTTTATATTGTTTTTATATCTTGAAACAGATGGCAGACCATGAATTGGATTCTGTGACAATTAGGAAACTCTCAAGTACAAGACATTTTAAGAGCAAATGGATGCATAAGGTGTCACCGCATGGCGAAAGGGAAGGTGACCATCAAAAGAAGTATTTGCTAAACTTGCTGCAACAATATCAACAACACCATGGACAATCACCACCTACATTATTTGCTGACTGTACAACAGCTGCAATGAAGAATGAAATACACGACATTCTCATGAACATTCTAAAGGATAACGTCATTTAGCATTTCAGGAATGCTAACACTAAAGCTAAGAATGGTTCACTGACCTGCTGAAAGGCAAGTATCTCTTAAGTAAAACAGCAACAGAACCCAGTCTCTAGGTTCTGAGGCCATAGAAGACTTCCTGACCTTCCTGCCAATGCCCTCTCTACATGGGCCTGTTCCTTTCCCAGGGCTACATAGACTGTCTTTCAATTCATCCATTCAGGAAATTCTACTTAGAGCAGGTATACTTTGAATGTAGTTCAGGGTGTTGGTTAGGAAACTATCTCATTTATCTACAGCATGCGGTTTCTTCTCATCATCCAGTCCATATATATGTGATGATCTATACTGGGGAAATACGTGCACACAGAGACTTTCTTCCATTAATAGTGTGAACTTCCTAAGTGATTCTGCAAACCTCCAAGCTCTTCCATACAACGTCATCCAGCTATCCCACACTTCTTGGGATGATAGCCATCATGAGGCGACTGTAGACCAGATATATTAGCTTCCAAACTTCCCAGCTTGCCCGTTGTGCTTTTAGAAATTGTCAGTGACTCTTGAAGTTCTGCCTCTTCTTACTTATTGGGTTTATACCATGTGAGCCATATCTATGGAGAGAAATTGCTGCTGTTCTCATTATCTCTGTTCTAGATATGAGCTCCAAATGAAGTTTTTGATTTGTTGACTTCAGCCTCAGAATTCATTTCTTTCTGATCTTTCCCATTATGGCAAGTTCCTTGTTCATGCAGCTCCAGGGACCTGGAAGATATGCCTGTGTAATTAGTTCTCTCCACTCACTTCCCTAATAAAGGTGATTCTCTGTATAACAAGAAACAAGCTGTGTCCCTCAGTCTTCATATGTGCTCTTTATCTTAGCCAATCTATCAGTGTTTTAATGCAGAACAATCTCTGAGCACTACAGGAGAATCGACAGGCATACTGGGCACTTGCTGATCAGAATTAGTTTCTTACATAGGGCCAACCATCTCAGAATACAATAGACATTGGCGTAGAAGTCTCAGGAAGGGAGGGGACTTCAGTCATTCCACTTTCTTAATGTGACATTTCACCCTATTATCTTTTCATGTGAAAAATAATTACCATGGGCTGTGAATTCAGTTCTCAGAAACTTTTTCTTGTTAGGTTGTTTTTACATGTTAACTTCTAAGTCTCATGCATAAAGGAATTGTCAGCATTCCCTGCCAATTAACTGCTAAAGCCCCTTGGAATTTCACTCAGTATGTGAGAGGCCTTGGAGGGAGAATGATCTTTGGATGTCTAGCTTAATAGGATTTCCTGTGCCATGTGGGATTACATTGTGCTCCAGAACAATTCCAACTGAGAAATGTTTGTCATATTTAACTGACAACTTAGTGTTATAATTGTATATTAAGAATATCTACTCCAGTCAAGCATTAAAGTAATACTAGATATTGGCCTCACTAGAATAAGTAAAAACCCTGCCAGATATATTCTTAGCTACCTATAGGGAGTTTTGACGCCAAAGCCATGACACTGACTGTCTTTGGGAATGGAACCTTAAGATATATGTGTGTTACAAGTGTCAAGGAGAAGTGAATTCAATCATAAGATCCATCAAAGCAAGGTAGACACGGGGGGTGAGGTGGGGGGGGGGGGGCGCGGGAGGCTGATCTCTCCTGAAGAAGCAGCCCCTCATCTCAATACTAAAAGCATCTGTGTAGGATTCTCTCACTGCTGCTCTTTGGGCCGGCAATCTTTCATATGATCCTGCACAATTCTTATCTCTTAAAAGTGCCAGTCTTGCTTAGCATGAGAAAAATTGTCTCTTTGACTAGTGGTCCCTCCCTTAGAGGGAGGGACAGAGGGAGGGATAGAAGGAGGGAATGAGGGAGGGAGTCTCTGAAAATTCTGGATTATCCTTTGTGAAAGTTTAAATCCCTCCTCCCATCACTTGAGCAAGCATTAATGCCATGTGTTTGAGAAAAGACCCTGAGAGAAGGGAAAGAGATGACACACAATTTTTCCCATTGTCTATAATCCCTTCTTTCTCCCTTTAAAGCCATACTTTTCTCCTGGGAAAAGGGCAAAAGCCTTCACTGCAGGATTCTGCAGAGGTCAGGGTACAATAAAAAGTTGTAAGTTTTATAAATTGGGTGAAAGTTCCCATAGTGAACTTTTTTCTGTACTGAGATAAAAATAAAATTTCTCGATCTCAATGACTGAGTGAGCGGGGTTGAGGTTCTTTCTCAGGGACTCTCATCTCAACAAGCTTTCTAGTATCAGAAGAGGGGGGCAAATCCCTTGTTCTTCAGCTGTGGGTAGTGATAGGTAGGAACTACAGGAAGTTAGAAGGTGTTGCATGACTGTTGCCATTGTTATTAAAGACTAAGCACACAGAATGAAGAAGACAAGGTGATAGTTCTGTCTCAAAATAGTATGTGTGTACAAGAAACAGATTTTAAAAAATCCTGGGCTGGAGAGATGTCTCAGTGGCTTAGAGCACTCTTTGCTTGTGTCATGGCATGCAGTGTTCTTTAAAGGAACAGAACTGATAAAATGGACGAATATATGTATATATGATTCATTGTGTGGCTTAGACCTTGTGACTGGGTTACTCCAATGGCTGTTTCCCAATGTCTCCCAGGGGCCAAGAACCTAGGATTCAGTTCATGACACTGGGTGATTCAATAGTTCTAATCTGATGCTGGTGGCCCAGAGGATCCCTAGATTCAGTATCCATTGGAATTTGAAGGCATAGGCTCCAATGCAAGGAAGGAATGCCTCAGCAGCAGGATTAAAGAACTTTGCCAGTGAGAGTGAGGGAAAAGTAGCAGAAGGAAATATTTCTCTCTTCCAGGCCCTTTTATGTGGGCTGCCACCAAAATGTGGAGACTAGCTTCAGGTGATCCAGTCAAGACAATCTCTCAAAGGCTGCCGAGCTGCTTCGAGTTTCGTCTACTCCAGATGTAATCAAGTTGACAGCCAAGATCGGTCATCACACTGCTCATACTGAGGACCCAAATTCAGTCCCCAGCATGGCACCCACATTGGATGATTCACAACTCTCTGTACATCCTGCACCGAGGAATCTGACACCTCCTTCTGGCCCCAACAGACACATGCCATGCATACACATGTTCATACTAAGACTCTAAAATGCATTTTTATCCTTTTCTGACACTATCTCCCACCTTCATTGTATACTAACCAGGATGGTTTATAAAAATCCTACTGTATTAGTTACTTCAGAGTTGCTGTGATTAAATACACAACAGAACCAATTTAGGGTAAGATTTTGTCTCGTGGCTTCAGAGAGCTTCAGTCTATCCTTGTAGGGTAGGCCTGGGGGAGTTCATGACTATGAGCAAAGGGAAGAGGCTCCTCACATCACAGCAACCAAGAATACGAGAGCAACTGAGCAGAGGGTAACCTATTTACCCTCAGAACCTCAACCCTACTAGCCTCTTTCCTCCAGCTTAGCTGCATCCATTATAGGTTTCAGGACATGCCAAAATATTGCCACCTAGTGAAAAGGAAGTATTCAAAACAGGAGCTTGTGGAGGGCATTGCTGATCGCAAATTATGATGCACAGATTTGATTTATTTAATCTAACCAAAGTCCTAACACTTGTTGACAGGGTACACTTCCCTATCTTACTGTTCTCAAATCAAATGATCTAATGCTACCTAAGGAAAACTCTGGAAAAAGAAAGTGTTCTGGTGCTCAAAAAGACAGATATTCAGCAGAAAGGACTGTGGATGGACTGTAATCTAAATATCTGCAGCTACTGAGACAAACTCTTAATTCAGATAGGGGACCTTGTACAGGTGTCCAAGAAAGACACATGGAAAGGGCCCTAACTTAGCTGAAACTGGCAACAAGAGCCCCTGAGCATCTCAGGACAGGAACCATCTTGGCTCACATTTATGAGACCTCTCAAATGACATAGCTGAGTTTTGTGTCTTTATTTCTGCAAGAAAGAAAGTATTAGGGAAGTGTTGGTGTATACCATTTAGTGATATGCTAGAACCAAATTAATCCGTGGGAAACAATTACCACTGGAAGATTTTGCTGCCGACTAAATAAGTGTAAGATAAAATTAGTGCAATTGGGTAACAAGACATGATTTCCATATTTTACTGACAAGTAATGTTAGGAATCATTATCTTAATGGTTTATGAACTTCATGCATTACCAAATGACATTGCAGAGCAATATTATGATCGGGAGCAGAAGGCTTCATCCCTGTGTGACATAAGCAAGGAGGTTCTGTAGAGTGTAGAGGCTGTATGTGCAGTCTGCATATGTGTCCTTAGAATGGGTTCACTTTCTTCTAAGAATCATTCTTTCTGTCAGAATGAAACACAGGAGAGAGACTCTTAAGTCTAGCATTGATGAATGTTTTATAGTCACAAACCCATGCAGAACCATGACTTTCCTCTTCTCTGGTATATTTAAGGTAAGAAATTTTTCTCTTTTACTTAACTACTGATGGAGAAGGGTCATCTGTCTATGTGTTACTTTCATTGGTTAATAAAGAAACTGACTTGGCCCTTTGATAAGACAGCAGCTTAGATAGATGGAGTAGACAGAACAGAATGCTAGGAAAAAGAAGCAGATTCAGTCAGATGCTATAGCTCTCCTCTCCAAGATGGATGCGTGTTAGATCCTTCCCGGTAAGACACCACCTCGCGGTGCTACACTTATTAATAGAAATCTGTTAATCAAGATGTGAGAGTTAGCCAGAAAGAGGCTAGAGCTAATGGACCATCAGTGTTTAAAAGAATACAATTTGTGTGTTGTTATTTTGGGTATAAAGCTAGCCGTGTGGGAGCTGGGTGGGAACACAGCCCGCCGCTCCTCACAACAAACTACTTGCAAGATTTGGAGAGTTAGCCATTGAGAGCATTGGCTGCTCTTCCAGAAAATCTGAATTTGAGTCCCAGTACCCACATGGCAGCTCATAATTACCTTTAACTCCAGTCCTAGGGGATTTGATGCTTTTTTCTGTCTTCCATGGACACCAGGTATGCAACTGGTAGACAGACACCTTACAGGCAAAACACTCATGCACATAAAGAAAAATAAAAATAATTTAAAAAAGATTAAGAATAATTACCTACAGCTGATTCTCTGGATAAAGCCCACATGATGAGAGGTTAGTGACTGCACAAACCTAATGTCTGATCTTCACCTGCACTTCTGCAGTGGCAAATTCCAGATTGGAAATACCAAGGATGTAGAACATTTTAACATATCTCTAGAGAATATGTGGAGATGAAAAGTAAAGCTGTAACTTAACATCTTATAAAGTATACACCCTTCCTGCCCTCCTTCCTCCTGATGAGATGGACCAACCTCCTCTGACTGTGTCTCCTGAGGGAGACATGAAGATTCTGAGCATGGTCTTGGACTCCTCTGAAATCTATATAGTGAAACTGTGTCACCCATTCTCTCTCTCTCTCTCTCTCTCTCTCTCTCTCTCTCTCTCTCTCTTTCTCAGACTAAAGGAAGCTCACGGATGAGATGGATAAAAGCAGACCAGTTTGCTAGAACAAACTTGGCCAGAGGAAATCCATTGTCACTAAGCAAATGTAACAACAGTCCCAGTGATGGTGAGAGATGGAGTCAGGTCTCCCTGATCTCAAGCATCTGTGCAGCGTAGGAGGATCTTCTGTTCATGTGTTTCTTTCATTGACTAATGAATACAGACTGCTAAAGGCAGAACTTAGGTAGGCAGAGAAAAAATAACTGAATGCTGGGAAGAAGGGCAGAGTGAGAGACGCCATGGATCTTCTGCCTGAGATGGACACTGATTAGAATCTTGCCGGTAAGCCACAGTCACATGGCAACACACAAATTAATGGAGATGGGTTAAATTAATATGTAAGAGTTAGCCAATAAGAAGTTAAAGCTAATGGCCAAACAGTGTTTTATTTATTTTTTTAAGGGGGGAGGGGTCATTTTACTTTATTGTCTTCTGAAACTCGACCACACTTTATTTGTAACTGCGGGATGACAATCATTTTCAGACACTGCAAGCATGGAAAACAGGACCACAGAATTTTAAAATCCAAAGAGATCATAAAGATCACTTCAGTTGACCTTCCTGACAGAAACAGGGAAACTGAGGCTTGGCAGTTAAGGCACATGTTACTCTTCCAGAGCGCCTGTGTCGGTTCGTAGCATCATGCGGGGAGGCTCACAACCATTTCAAACTCCAAAAACTTTTTTAAAATTAGCTTTGGACACAGCTCTATGTCTGTGTCCTTACCACTGTGAACAGAACAGAAGGCATGGGAAAGCTAGAAGTAAGAGAGAGAGAAGATCCCTAATCAACGCATGGTGGCTTTATGTTGCATCAGATATAATCACCAGACATTATTTGCCTAATCAGGGGAAAGGAAGTCTAGGACTCTTAGTTAACACAGTTTATCATCGTTCAACTGAACAAAAGCATTCCTCAGTCTAAACAGAGAGAATGGGGATCCGCATAGGTTCTGGAGTGCTGTCTTGATGCTGTATTTAATTGATAGCACAAATTGGATTGTATCACATCAAGCAGTGTTTTAATTAATACAGTTTCTGTGTGGTTGTTTCAGGTGTAAGCTAGACAGGTGGCCAGGACAAACAAAAAGATCCTCTCCCTGCACCTTGCAATATCCGTGGTCCCTTAGAACATGATTCTGAAAAGTGATGTTCTATTTTGTAACATAGGAAACTTGAATCACTAGTATTTCTTCTAGTATTTGCAAAGTTGTGAGAACTTATAGGCTTGTACTCCCAAAGCCTTGCATGTGGTCACAAGCTCAGAATGGCAACATTTGGACTACAGAGAAAATATACTAGGCTGTAATTGTTTCAATAATAAGAAAACCTAAGGAGACTCATAGGTCCATATAGCATAACTCTGAATTTAAAAAAATGATATACAGTTTTTTAACAATCAATAGAGAAAGAAAAATAAATGATTAATGGAAGGTTTGCAATCATTTAATTGATACACTCAATGTGGTACATATAGAAGTATAATATTCTTTAAATAGAGAAGACACATATCTGTGAACCAAAAAACTAATCACAAAATGGTCAAATACTAATCAAGAAAAGAAAACTTTAATAAGCATTTTATAACAGAGTCTTTTTCCCCTTAGGAACTTATGATTTGTTCAAAAATTATTATAAATCAACCATTTCCAAGTACTTTAAAACATAATGAATTTAACAGATTAACAATGAACACCAAGAATAAATGGGAGCGTTTCTAAATGAGAAGAACCATTATGTAATCATTATTCAATTGTACCTTGCTCTTAACCCCGCCTGTGAAAATAGCAGACAAACAAATGTGGAAGCCAGAAGGGTGGAAGGTGAATGTCCTTCCCAGATGAAGCTGTTCTGAGGTTCATTATCCCAGGAAACAGAAGTAGACCAGGACAGTCACCCAAGCATGCAGACTGTTTCCTTCAAAGCATCACACACACACACACACACACACACACACACACACACACACGTCTCCTTTGTAATGTTTTACATATTCTAACTTGGAGCTTATTATTAGGCATGTATGATATTATGCTTAATGAAATTATGTAGAATGAATATTACTTCTATGGACATGCCTCAGTGCTACTTTTGGAAGCCACAATATTTAAGGCCAGATAGAGTATTCTTAAATATCTGGGTATTCTTAAATATCTAGGATCTACTTGACTGTAAATATAAGGGTACCTACTTTGGTAAGGACCAAGGTGCATAATTCAACAATAATGCTTCTGCTTTGACAAATGACCTTCCAAGATGTCCTGGGCTTACATTAGACCCTGGCATGGAGAAAAAGAGGAGGACGAAATGGAAAAGAGTTCAAAACTCAGTAGTTGACTTTTATCCTTATTGCCAGGCTTCATAGTAGTTGGAGTTTTCTTTGGAATACCAACCAGCTTCCCAAATAAAAACACAGAGACTTATTATTAATTATGAATGCTCAGCTTTAGCTTAAACTTGTCCACTAATTCTTTTAACTTAATTTAACCTGTTTCTATGAATCTACATTTTGCTTGGACTTCTTTAACTTTCTTTCACTCTGTATGTCCTACAGTCCTGTTACCTCCATGTCTGGCTGACCGACCCCTGGCATCTCCTTTCTGTCCTCTCCTTTTCTTTACTTCCTTGAATCTAAATTCCTCCTCCTACTCACTCTCCCTGCCTGAAAGTTCCATCTATACTTCCTCCTTTGCTATTGACCCTTCCATTTTTTATTAGGCCATTCATGTGCTTTAGGCAGGCAAGGTAAAACAGCAACACATCTTTATATAATTAAACAAATGTAATACATATTTACATAGTTAAACAAATATTCCACAACACAAACAAATGTATTGCATAGTTAAATATTTTGCAACATAAACAAATGCAGCACATTTTTTGCATAGTTAAACAAATATTCTGCGACATTTCCTACTTTTGTTTAAATGAAATGTTTTAGCTTTACCATAGTAACACTATATATGATAAGAACAATTACTAAGTAAGAACTATATTTAAAATATTCAGGCCATTTGCATTTGACAAATTCAAAGAAAATACTCATTATCTTCCCTATCTTAGTGAGTCCCTAATTTACTTTCTGTCCTAACTTGTTTTACCAACCCAAAGTTAACTTTTTAAATGTCAAAAAATTTTCTCAGATAAACAATGTAAGTGGAGATTACACTTTTGTGCCTCTGCTTGCAGCCAGCAAATGGAGTCCATCAGAAAAATGCAGCTACCAAGAAGCTCAAATTGACTTCAGTTTTTATGCATCTGGAAGCCAATTTTTAACTTTTCTTAGCCTTTATGTGGATGTACATATGTGGATGTATGTTGCAGAACATTGGGTGCCATTATGTAAGTATGCTTTCATTTCTGGCTGCCCAGATACAAATAATCACACAAAAGCAAAATTAATTAAAATACTGTTGGCTAACAGCTCAGGGATATTCTTAGTTAGATCTTATACCTCAAATTAACCCATTTATATTATTTTATATTTTACCACAAGGATCATGGTTTGTTACCTCTTGCTTCCTGAGCAACTACACGGTATCTGCCTGACTTCACCTTCATTCCTCCTCTTTTTCTGCTTGGATTTCCCACCTTGCTATATTCTGTCCTATCATAGGCCAAAACAAATGGTAATAAAACATTTTCATAGCATACAGAGGGTAATCCCACATCAAAACAATTTGAGCTTTTGTGTTTCTCAACTTTATAAACTTGTATCTCTTATGTAACAAGGAAAGCTATAATTATGACTCTCTCATCTTCAACTCCATCAGAGACCGAGGAAGGATAAAATGTTATGCAAGTAAACAGGAGGTGAAGAGCAATCATCTTCTAAAACCAGAGAAATGATAGAAGCAGCTAGCTGCTTAGATAGTTACTCAAGGTTCCTCTGCATTGTTGGGGCATCTTCAGCCTGCATGCCTAGAAAATCTAACAGACTTTTCTATGAAGCAGAAATTTTGAAGGACTGTCCCACCTTGCCTTGCCAATATTTGTCAGTAGTTTTCCTTTGTGTCCTGACTGTTCAGTTTATATTATATTGTACTGTCAGCAGTTAAGGAAAGGACAGTTTCTTGTACAAATGGCTAGCTTTGCTACAATGAAGTGAATATGCATATGGATGTTCTTCAATGCCCATCATTCTTTTATAAAGTAGATTGGTGCTGTTAGGCTATGTCTTGTTGTCATGAAAAGCCTTAGGTTATTAAACATTTTCAATGTCATATTCTATAGGTCCCTGAAGTGTTTGAAGACCACCTATCTAAAATACATCTGTCTAACCTTGAAACCATACCTAATATGACTACAAGTTTAATTGTTATAGATGACTAACTACTAACCTGTATTTTGAAAATTATCCTAAACAGTTTTGATAATAACTTTAAAGCACTAGAACTTTATATTACATTTTGAAACAACAGTAGAAACATATATATGATATAGCAAAAAGAAACTTAAATTTGTATTAATACGTGAAAATACATACCAATATAAAATATTTGAGATGAGTAGTTATCTTTTTAATCCTGTGTTCCTATATCTCCACTAAATAATGCAAATATCCATAATCTACCTCATGATGAAAACCTACCCACCCCACCTCTTAAAAACATGGGAGTTTTTCTTTGGGTTCTCCTTATTTAGCTTCTCTAGGATCACTAATTATAGGCTCATTGTCCTTGGTTTATGGCTAGAAACCAAATATGAGTGAGTACATCCCATGTTCCTCTTTTTGGGTCTGGCTTACCTCACTCAGGATAGTGTTTTCTATTTCCATCCATTTGCATGCAAAATTCAAGAAGTCCTTGTTTTTTATTGCTGAGTAGTACTCTAATATGTATATATTCCATACTTTCTTCATCCATTCTTCCATTGAAGGGCATCTAGATAAGGAGAACCCAAAGAAAAACATATAGGCATCCTCCTGAATATTAACCTTCAGCAAGCGATGAAAAAAGACAGAGACAGAGACCCACATTGGAGCACAGGACTGAAATCTCAAGGTCCAAATCAGGAGCAGAAGGAGAGAGAGCACGAGCAAGGAACTCAGGACCGCGAGGGGTACACCCACACACTGAGACAATGGGGATGTTCTACTGGGAACTCACCAAGACCAGCTGGCCTGGGTCTGGAAAAGCCTGGGATAAAACCGGACTCTCTGAACATAGCGGACAATGAGGACTACTGAGAACTCAAGAACAATGGCAATGGGTTTCTGATCCTACTGCACACACTGGCTTTATGGGAGCCTAGGCAGTTTGGATGCTCAACTTACTAGACCTGGATGGAGGTGGAGGTTCCTTGGACTTCCCACAGGACAGGGAACCCTGATTGCTTTTCGGGCTGAGGGGGGGGGGACTTAATTGGGGGAGGGGGAGGGAAATGGGAGGCGGTGGCGGGGAAGAGACAGAAATCTTTAATAAATAAATAAATTTAAATAAATAAATAAATAAATAATTTTTTTAAAAAGGCAAAAAAAAAAAACATGGGAGTTGTGTTCTCTACATTGCTTTCTGTTGTTTGTGGGCAATACAATCCGCAGGAGACCCTAAGAAAATTAAGATAATGGTTAAGTGTTAAGAAAACTAGATATAACATTTTTGTCCAGTCTCTGTGTAGTGAGAAAGTACAAGACTTATCTGAAGTCCTGGCTAGAATAATATGCGAGGCTGGACTATCTCAGTGAGCAGCTTGAAGTTATTCTTGAAGTTGTTCTGAACATTTAACTCCAAGGAAACTGTAACAGAGGTATTGGGGACCAGCCTCAACAAAAATACCTCTTACCAGGGTAGGGTCATGGGGATCTAGAAATAATAGTAATAAATACAAACACATGTGTGAAAATAATAAAGTAAAAAAAAACATGGAATCGTATTGAGAGGTAGTTCCAGTAAATACTGAATTCGCTGTGTCTAATTTTCGATACACTTTTATACCCCAATACCCCAGGGGGAATAAGACAAAGACTGCTTAAACACGATACAAAGGACAACTTGAACAGTTATTTGCTTCAATAATTCAATAATGACTTGGTATTAAGTCATTAGCATTCTGTTGTTTAGGCAGTGAACCTATACCAAGTATCCTTAAGGCAGCCATTCTCAAGGTCAAACTTCCTACTTCAAAAGAAAGAACAGAAGTATGCTTGAATTTCCTGACCATTGGTCAGGGGGAAGTTGATCTAGCTTCAAACTCTCTGACCTTCAGATGAGGTGGAAATAAGCTCATATTTTTGGCCCTCCATACAGAGACACTCTCAAAGGTTGGACCACCTGAGCTACCCATTTTCATTGGTGTCTAGCCCTCTTTCTCTGAAAACACACTAACTAAGGTAATGTGCATTTCTGCATTAACACATGTATGGATTGCAGTTTGTACACAAGCCAGCCAAAGATGATATTTTGCTTTATGTTTGAGCAGATAAAACGTATCTGTCAATTTTATAAATTGGTTTAGACTCTACAACCAAACATCTATCCATGCCAAATGACAGGATGGCATGTAATAATAAGTCACGAGGACTCAGTAACCAACAAGATTTACCATGTTTCATACAGGCTCAACAGCCAGGTGGGGAAGTGACTCACGTTTCCCATACTTCTGGGAGTCAGTCACATGACCACTGTGGAGGTGGGAAACAGCCATATTGTATGCTTAGGAACAAAAAGAAATAGATCAGTGACTTTGCTACAGGCTTTCCCACAAAAGATTTCCAAATATACTTTTTATTATTATTTTTTTCAGAGTTGGAAATATTTATGACTTTTAAGGCAAAATGGGGAAGTGTGTTCTATAGACAAGGTACTTTCCCACCTATGCAAACTGCCATTATGGTTATATTCTATAGTAAATTGCAAATTCTGAAATTTTTCCATGTACTAATGTCCCTCCTAATAGATTTTGTCATTTTTTTTCTTTATATGTAAAAATTTGATTTTATTCTTTGGCAGTGCACAGTCTTGCTCCCAAATTGCACTAAGTGCAGAGTTTGTTGAGCTAAGCCAGCCAGGAAGCAGGATAAGCTCTCTGCCATTCTCCCTTAGCTCAGGGCTTTCTGTTACCAAATGTTCTGCAGCCTCCACTTGGCAAAGGGAAATTGCTACTGCCCTTGTATGAACCCAGAATAAGGAGATGGGTCATCTAACTGCCTCTCTCCACACAATCTTAGTGCAGATATCCATCTTTTGTGAAAGAAAAAGCTAGGAAAGTATCTGTGGGTGTCAGTCTAACCACCACAAGGCACTACTTGTTTGCAGCAACTGACATGGAGATAAATACCCTTTAGGCAGAAATTTTACATTCACCGAAATATACCTTCCTCTGTGATATTTGACCCTTGCTATGAAACTTTCCATCAGTAGAAAGGAGGGCTGGGATGTTAGGTATTGCAATGCTGTATTAGTTTGTGTTTGCTAAGAATCATATGACTCTCATGTCTCCATGACTCTCAGGATCTTTATGAAAGGTCTCATTTGACAGAGAAAAAAAAAAAGCTAATCCACAAATTAGACTTTTAAAGGCTGCAGCCATATTACAAGAATTTTGAACATTAACACAACAGCTTTTTCTTTTACTAGAACATATTTTATTTTTTCATGTAAACATGTGTTTATTGTACTAACCCTAAACTTTCTTCTCTCTGGGATCCTCAACACCTCCTGTTCCCATTTCACAGCACCCCTCACCATTCTCCAGGTCTTACATTCTTTTTAGCCTAGCTTACCACATGATCCTTGATCATTGGTAGGGCATGAAAGGATGGAAACATAGATGCCTATTTAGGGCTGAGAAATCAACAGTTGCTCATTCTCAACATTTTGGCCGGGTATGAGTCCCTGTAATAACCAATGACCATTGCAAAGAGAAGTTTCTCTAGCCAAGGTTGAGAGTAGTGCTGACCTATCAACATGCCTAGATGGATATAGCATGGTATATATTTAGAGCCTACATGGGTCATTAGCAGAGCTTGATGCCTTTGACAGTCATTCCCGGTCTGCCAGTTGAGATACAGGGGTCATGTAACTGTTCAAGCAGTTACATGACATAGTCAAATATTGCCAATGAATCATGAATGTTTCTGTGCAGGGATGGCATGAAATCCCACAAAATCTTGCATATTGAGCGGTCTCTTCATAGTTGAACAAGTCTCTTATTGATTACTTGAGTTAACCTGCATTCCAAGTCTTGTCTTGTGGTCCAGCCTTTATCTGCTTATCCATCTCTTCCCTCCATTCTTCAGAAGTCCCAGTGTGAGGCCTTTATTATATTACACCAGGTTTTCTGTCCCATCTTCTATGTATGTTTCCTACATAAAACTCACACAGCAACCTCACCGATTGAGGAAAATGGCCGTGACCACCTGTTCTTACCTTGTTCATAATTCACATACTCCCTGGCTTTTCTCTGTCTCCATTTTCCTCAAAATATCTCACGTGTCTTCTTTACCTCCCTTTAAAACCTAATGTCTACTGTTAGCTAGAGGTCAGATAAATAACATGACACATAAATATCAATAATGTGTTTGTTTGGTTTCAGGTAGTTGTACTGTGTTCCTTTAAGAACAGAATTACATAAAATGCTGCCATTCTGAATGCGATGTTTTAACAAAGCAAGGGACAAATGATCAAGACTTCTGGCCCTTTGGAAAACTTGTAGAGGAGAAATCTGGGAATGGGAAATTTTCCAGTGTCTTTTAAGTAACACAATTGCACTGGAAAGATGGTTGGTTCAATAAATTCCTTGTCAAGCTAAGTTGAGGAGCTGACTATCAAGCCAATTACCATGTAAAAAAAAAAATAATACACATAAGACTCTTGTCATACTTGAGCTGGGAGGCAGGGACAGAAGTGGGGTTTTCTAGTCAGTCAGGGTAGCCGGCTGGAGCAACCTTGAGGAAAATGAGAGACCCTGTCTCCAAATGCAAATTTGACTTCTGAGAAAGGGACAACTAGGGTAATCTGGCCTCCACATGCACACTCGTGTGCATACACACGAACCGACACACACATAACAGCAAATACACACAAACAAAAGAGAAAAACCTGTCAATAACACAGTAATTAAGACAGTAAGCTTCTTTACTCTAGAGGAACTATGGTCTCAAAGTTGCATATGATTTTTCTAGACAATAGCCTATGTTATATGCATAGAGTATGATAGAAAAAATGATGCTATTTACCTGCTTTTCTTTAAAACCAGTGTGTTAACATATGTGCCAAAGGCTTGATTGACAATATTTAATTTACCATCTGAATGGCCCAGAAGTGCATCCCCAACTCACTTCATTTCCTCCTTGGAAGTGAATTCAGCAGATTAAAATAGTAGCAGACAGACTAAGAATAACTATGTAATGGAGAAAAAATTGAGTGTGGAGATGAAAATGGCAACAATGGTCTCTGCATAAATAAGCGAGCAAATTAGAGTAAAAGAGAAGCTCTCAGTAGGAACTGGTAGAAGAGTCAATAGAAGCCAGTGGTAAAAGTGAAGGCAAAGGCAGTACAGTGTGCGCACAATGGCTTGATGAAATACCAGCTAACTAGAGACACTCATTGATCACCAGGGATTAGGCCCGTTTGCAGTAAACTTCAATACTCAGAATGCCTTCACAATGGCTCACAATGAAAATTGATATACATAATAATGACTGCACACTCTGAAAGATCCTGAATGCTTTTGAATCACGAAGAATTTGATTGTGCTCAGTATAAATTTAGGGACAAAAGCATTTATTTTTGAATAAAGAGACTTAAAAAATATTTTCTTCTGCAAAGAACTATTTCATTCAGCATCATCACATTTTAGAGCTAGACAAATGTTCCACTGCAGCCCAGTGATGGAGTGTTAATTCAGGAGGAACACTGACCCTGGTCTGGGGAGATGACCCAGTTAGTGAAGTGTATGTCACACAAGCACAGGGAGCACGGTTGCTTCCCCACCAGTCATGCAACACTGCCTGACATGTGGCTTATAGTTGTAATCTCAGTTCTAGGAAGCAGAGCAATGACATCAATCTCTAACCTCCACATGTACATTCATGTAACACATATACACATGCACATCTACACCAACACATGCACTGCACACACACACACACACGACAGCGTGATATCAGAATGGATTTCATAACAACATCAACAAAAAATATGCAGATACACTAGAATGTGTAGCTATGAAAAAGACCCAGTATCTGAAATATTTGACAGTTTCAAGTCTTGAGACATTGGGAAACCCAAGAGTCTGAAGTTAATGTGATTCTCTGAGTTTTGTTGGATGCATGCATGTGAGACATGATATACTGAGGAGGAAAGAAAACAGGAACAATGTAAAGCAGCTACATTCAATCCACCACTAATCTGACTTAGCCCATTTTTCTCTAAGCTGCTGCAGAACCTGAGGGCTTTCCATGCTGTGAAAGTGGAATCTTGGCCTTGTCTTATCTGTGGGAGCACTAACATCATCCACAAAAGAGTCTTTTCTACATAGAATTGTCTTATCCGTGGGAGCACTAACATCACCCACAAAAGAGTCTCTTCCACAAAGACTAGTGGTTTCCAAAAGAGTTGAGACATTTCTGAGTTGTTTATTAGGGTACAATTCAAGATAATCCTGTTTATCCAATGAAACTACACAGTTTGGTGGCTTTTCATATATTCCTGGATTTATGGTAAACAAAATCACTATCAATTTTGGGACAATTTGTTACTTGATAACTAAACTCAGGCCCTGTCATTGACTGCCTCAAAGTCCCAAGCTTCCTCTAACCTCTAAACTGTCAGTATGGTTTCTTCCTGTCCCTATAGGTTTGACCACTTTGAAAATGTTCATCTAATTGATATCATAAAATATGTGATTTATTATGATGCATTTCTTTCCCATGCTTACTCCTTCCTTCCCTCCTTTCTTCCTTCCCTTTCTCCCTTTCCCTTTCTGGGACAAATTCTCACTATGTATCCACAAACTTGTGATCCTCTTGTCTCTGGCTACCAAGTTCTGGAATTACAGGCTTGTACAGCTGCATTTCTAGCATGTTCATTTCTGTTGGGAGCACAAAGTTATTTGCACTCCTGACTAGGGAGACAAGGAGCATTAATCACACAGGTGTTCTTTTCAAATGAAAATATGGATATCCTGTTTTCTGCCTAGAAGGTTGGGGAAAGGAGTGGTAATAGCTTAAGTAACCCCTACGCTCTCTGTAAGGCCAGGCCATGGCAAGCCCCCGCAAGCAGTACCAGAAGTGGCTAGGAGTCTAGGTAACCTTTGTAGTATCTCTATTGCAAGGGGCTCTCCCAAGATTCCACAAACAGAGCCAGAGATGCTTAATAGTGTAGGGGAACTTTCTGTTTCATGGTAACCAATGGCCCAAATGACCTCTACACTCTCTGTATGACTGAGACTATACCAGATCCTCCTCTAGGCCCTTAACATAGGACATGTAGCCTGTCTCTAGAATGTGTCTTCTTGGAATAAATGGCAGGTGTGCCCTGAATTGAGTTTCGGTGTCGTTATGCCTTTTTTTTTGCAGAGAGGATTGTGTTATACCAGGAAACTTTCTTCTAAATTGTACTGTACTTAAATATGCCTATAATAAACTGCCCAGGGTCAGACTCTAGAAACTTGAGACAACACTGGCTACTGAGTTGTGTTGTACCAGATTTCATACTTGCCCCAAGCTGATAATTACTCTGTCCTCTCTGGTATTTGCAGAGACTCTCAGTTTTCTACATTCATTAGAATTGTAGCATTCTGACTACCTCATCTTTTTTAATGCCAAGTAATATACTGATGGATGGATAGGCCACTATTCTTAATTAAAATCCATCCATTTTCACTTTCCTACTCATCAACATTTCTTTTCTCTAGCCTTTAGGTAATGTTGCAATAAACATCTGTGTACCCATCTTGTGAACATTTTTACCTCCTTTGGGGATGTACCTAGGAGTGAGTTGCTGGGTCATAGAGTAAGCCTGTGTCTGAGCTTTCAGATAACTGCTAGATTGCTAGATTGTTTCTCACTGTGGTTGCGCTGTCTCAGACCCCTACCATCTGAGCCACTTTCAAGATCCAATATCTTTTCTTTTTATGTCTCTCTTGTAAAATTAGTGGTTATGCTCCAACCTGTTATTCTGTGTCTATTAGAGTGCTTGGGTAGTCAGAGGAAATGACACAAATTCAGAAACAAAATATTATTACACATGAAATTATTAATGCACCTTTTGTGCTAAAGAGCTTGTCATTTTCTTTTGTGTACCAATGCAGTCACACTTGTCATTGTCACCTTCAGTTCAAGTCCATTTTTCCCTCTCATGTTTGTTCACATCTGGGGTGAGAAAGCAATATCCAGGGTCTGTAGGTTTCTATTGCTGTGAAGAGACACCATGACCACTGCAACTTTTATAAAGGAAAACACTATTTTGTTTACAGTTTCAGAGGTTTAGTCCTTTATCATCATGGCAAGAAGCAAGGTGGTGTGCAGGCAGACATGGTGCTGGAGAAGGAGCTGAGAGTTCTACATCTAGCTCTGTAGGCTGCAGGAAGACACTGCCACACTGGGCCTGGCTTGACTTTCTGAGACCTCAAAGCCCACTCCCAGTGACACACTCCCTCCAACAAAGTCACCACTACTCCAACAAAGACATACATCCTAACATCCCACCCCTTATGGACTAAGCATTCAAATGCATGAATCTATGGGGATCACTTGTATTCAGGCCAGTATACCCAGTTATGTGAATCAGTTGCCTGGTGCTGATGATTCTAGGCTTACATCAGTCTGCTTATCTGTTGCATTGTTAGTGACCTTGTCTCTTTACTCATCTGCTTTTCTGCTTTCCTGCTGCTTTCACTGATGTAACCTAGAGTCTCAGTTATAGTTTGACCAAAATGGACTAGGTGACAACATCCAACAAAATGGAATGAAACATTTATGTGAAATTACATTGCACTACACTATCCATCATTCAAGAAAACAGTGAACAATGTTTATGATTCATATATAAAATGCAGCTTTTAAAGATGAGGAAAGGTAGTTGGCATTACAGTGTCATAAAATTAAGACCTACCTTTTTTCGACATGGATTACAATTTAAACTGATGATTGGCTATCATTCCCTTCCTGCTATTTATCTTCCAAGCCTGTTTGGCTCTATAATATTTTTTGTCCTTTCAATTTTAGGAACTTCTCCTATGATTCTGTCAGCACAATCCATACAGTACACTAGAGGCAATTTCACAAGTATTTATTGGGTGTCAACCACCTGCAAGGCATAATATTAAACATTCCTTTGAAAGGACTTTTTAAAGCTATTATTCTTTTAAATGTGCTCATTGGAGGCAGATACCCCTCCATGGATGGTAGATTTTATTTGGGGAAACGGTCAAAAGTTATTCAAAGTCAATACTGATGGATGCAGCGGGTAAGAGCCATCAAGCAGGATGACATTCTTAACAGTCAAAATTATGTGTGACTGTAAATTTATGGGGCTGATTTTCGTGTGTGCTTCATTAACCAGATTTGAAGAAAATTCTGCAAGAGGAGTTCCAGTAACACTTTGAATAATGGCAGCAATGGTGGGGTGTAGGCTGCCAAAGGAGCTGTTCTGATGGATGGCACACTTCTTCGGGTGTATTAGTCCTGGCATGTTTTGCAAACATATTCATTGCTTATGATCACACATTATATAGTGCCTACAAAACACTGGACACTGAAAATTCAACAGTATCCATAGCCAGAATGATGTCATGTTCTACTGTCGCATCCTCACCACCGACAGAGAGAGAAAACAACTCTCGGGGCAAGGAACTTGTTCTTTCCCAGGCTCAGAGGAGCTGGGGTCTGAGCTGCAGGCTCCAGCAAGCAAACCATCTAGAAACAAAACATCTCATTTACCGGGGGACTTTCCCATCTGACACTGTTGGTAGAAAGGGTAACAGAACAAGATCATGGCTCACACAATTTGCCTAGAAATTGGAAGTAGCTCAATGGAGTTTTAAAGACAAAAGTCAGGACTGAGTACCACTTATTGAACACGTAGTCCATTCTAAATCTTACTATGGTTGGACTACAATCCACTGAGGAAAGCTCCTCTTGTGTAACATAAGCTAAGAGTGTGCACAGGGCTGTTCATTCTCAAGGACTGTGCTCACAAACTGCCACAAACTAGGTGGTTTAAAATAACAGGGCTTTACTCCAGACTCTGAATTCAAGTGACAGTGAGGTCAGGTGCTTCTAGGAACTAGGAGATCACAATGCTGTGACTGACTCTCTTCTAGCTTCTATGGGTATTGGCAATCCTGTTTCAGTTATTTAATTATATTGTTTTGGGCCGGGCGGTGTTGGCACACGCCTTTCATCCCATCACTGGGGAGGCAGAGGCAGGTGGATCTCTGTGAGTTCGAGACCAGCCTGGTCTACAAGAGCTAGTTCCAGGACAGGCTCCAAAACCAGAGAAACCCTGTCCCCAAAAACCAAAAAAAAATAAAATAAAATAAAATAAAAAAAAATTATATTGTTTTGGTTTATTTATTCCCATGGTCTTCCTCCCTCTACATGTACTTATATAAATTTTTCATTCCTCTCATAAATGTGTAGATCATTAGATTAGGGCCCACGAAAATCCAATATCACCTATTGTTAATTAGACTGGATCTTCAAAGATCAAAATTCCAAATAAGGTCAACATCTGAGGTAGCTAAAGTAGTGATTCTTATTGCTCCTGCAACCAAACATGCAAGGAGAAACAATTTGGGGGAGAAGGGTCTGTTTGTTTGCTTGCTTGCTTGCTTTGACTCACAATTTAGTAGCAGATACCACCCATCATGGCAGAACATGCACAGAGCAGCACTAGTGTGAAACACTCGTTCAAGTTGTATTAGCAGTTGTGGCAGAGAGGAAGTGGCACGTGGCCACAAGGTCTATCTCCAGAGATCCACTTGCTCCACCTCCTAAAGTATTCACTTCCTTCCAAACAAAACAGTACCACCAGCTGG
The DNA here is from genome assembly GCF_018167655.1 of Microtus oregoni. Lineage (NCBI taxonomy): Eukaryota > Metazoa > Chordata > Mammalia > Rodentia > Cricetidae > Microtus > Microtus oregoni. The sequence goes on along the minus strand of NW_024543070.1, from coordinate 36,455,530 downwards.
AGACCTACAGAGGGCAATTCACATTCACTCAACAACAGGTAAACCATGCTAGGTATTTTTAGAATTGAAATCAGAAACAACCCTCAAAGGCTTGTTGACTAAGAGACACATGGCTGCAGATGAGGCTATTGAGACAGGATTGATACTCAAGGACTCTGGACTTCTACTACTCCGATTAATCTATTGCTAAATTGATAGTTAGATATCATTATTGAAAGAGACTAGAGGGCTGGAGAGATGGCTCAGTGGTTAAGAGCATTGCCTGCTCTTCCAAAGGTCCTGAGTTCAATTCCCAGCATCCACATGGTGGCTCACAACCATCAGTAATGAGGTCTGGTGCCCTCTTCTGGCCTGCAGACACACACACAGACAGAATATTGTATACATGATAAATAAATAAATATTTAAAAAAAAAAGAAAGAAAGAGACTAGAACTAGATGGAACCTGGATGGGGAGATTATCCCAACTTTACACTTAAACATAGACCTTGCTGGTAACATTAACCATTGCAGTGGTTGAATTTTGCAAGATAATTATAGGCAGTAGCAATTCTATAAAATCACATATGTGTAAAATACAAACAGGTTGCTTGAACAATCTAAATACAACAAAGGTATAGAATATCATCAGCCTCTATTAGCTACGGATGTCTTATTCCAGATACCAAAACCCTGAAGGTGACAGCTGCCCTGACTACTAAGAACTGAGATGAGTGTTGACTGGTTTTGAATTTAATATCCTTTACATCACCCAGAATCTTTTCTCTTTTGTTGTCTTCTTTTACTCAACACATAGTGTGTGTGTGTGTGTGTGTGTGTGTGTGTGTGTGTGTGTGTGTGCGTGTGTGTGGTATTCAACCATGCCTCTATATGTCCTCATGAAACAATACATTTATCCATCTGTGGATGTTTCTCATTATGAGAAAACATGTATGGCAATCAGCTTATGAGAAGGAAACAAAAAGTTTTCTTTTGTCAAGGAATTTCAGGTCTTTTAGGTTTAGATTTTCAGGTCTCTTCCTGGTTGCTCTGAGTCAACAGTGGTAGAGCAGTATCTCACAGAAGGGCATGGCAAACCAAGCCAATTCTGGATGAGGATGCCTTGTGCTTACTAGAGAAAATAATTCTGGTGTTTCCCACTCAATAAAAAATGGTCACATTAACCAGGATATAGGTATTTCCAGGTAGATCTATGTGACTAGAGCTAAAGGTCAAGGGAGAGATCTCCCCCAATGCCACAGATCACCTGAACCCCATAGGATTTGTGCCAATGAAAGATGAGAGCTAATTTTAAATAACCCAGCAGAAACAGAGGAGTTGCACACTTGCATTGTTAGAATATGAATCGCTCCATAAGTTCTCATTTGATAAAAAAAAGTGTGGTTTTTAAATGTTGATACTACGGGAGTTGGGGAGGGAGCCTTCAGGGGTCTTATGTAGGTGGAGGTAGATCACTGGGACCATGCTTTTGAATTTTTTTCCTGGTCACTTCCTCTTGTCTATCATGAAGTTTGCTCACCATGCACTCTGTCATGTTTTGACTCATGTATGAATGCATAGAAGCAACAGAGGCAGGTCACCTTAGCTGTGAGCCCCAATACTATAGCCCAAAAATCCCTTGGTCTCTTAGACTGTTTCCTCAGGTTCTAGCACAGGCAGCACCAAGTCTGCCTTAGGCAGGTCTTGAAATAATTTATTGGTTCATATCCACTACTCCATGAAGGTAGAAAATATGACCATCAATCTCTAGCCAAGTACACTTTTAAGTAGGGGAACTTACATAACATAGATACTATGTAATTATTTATTGAATACCGGTTGACAGTGAATAGTAAGATCAAAATTCCTGGAAACTCAATCATGGGAAAACCTATTATGGCAAGTTATCTTTTCATCTCTGAGTGTTGGGGATAAAGTGGTGGATAAGGGGTCACTCTTGCTCACAGAACTGACATCAGCTCCACAGAGTAGAGACCGGCACCCCAGCTGCTTCACTTATTTCCCAGACTCGAAAGCTGTTAAAGGTCTTTAGATGTTTTGTTTCATCTTCTGTGATAGCTGTGGCGAGGTGATGACATTTCATCTGGAATGTCTAGAGGCTTGTTAGCAGAGAGCCTGTCACCACCAGGGATCACAGCATCCTTGTGCTCAGCCCTTAGGCCAACTGTACATCTGGACTTGACAGCAAGCATCACATGCTCTAACATGACAAACAGCTGGCTCTCCCACCAGCAGGCAGTTACTGTTCTGAAATGCATGGCAGTTCATAGAACAGGGAGGTGGAATTTTCTTCTGTCTTATGGTTACTGTGATGAAACACATAACTGAAGAAATTAGTGTGTGGAGGGCGTGGTTTGACTTACACTTCCTTATCAGTGTTCATCACCATCTTAGTTTGGGTTTCTATTGCTATGAAGAGGTAACCACAACCATGGAAACTCTTATAAAGAAAAAGATTTAATTGGGTGGCATACAGTTCCAGAGATTTAGTCCATTATCATCATGATGAAACATGGCACCATGCAGGCAAATATTATGTTGAAGAAGGAGCTGAGAATTCTGCATCTTGATGAGTAGGCAACAGTAAGTAAATTGAGATACCGGGTATGGCTTTGAGCACATATGAGACCTCAAAGACTCCCTCCACAATGACACATTTCCTCCAACAAGGTCATACCTCCTAACAGTACCACTTTTTGGTGGCCATTTTCAACCACCACAATCATTGAAGGATTTGAGGACAGGAACTCAAATTGGGCTGGAACCTGGAGGCAGGACCTGATGCAGAGGCCAAGGAGGAGTGTGTTTGCTCTCATTGCTTCCATATTTTATTATAGAACCTAGGACCTCCAGCCAAGCCCAAGGTAGTAGTCAGAATCCTCCTACATCAATTGCTAATTAAGAAAATGCCACAAGTCTTGCTATAGTCCAAATTTATAGTGGCATTTTTCTCAATTGAGGCACCCTCCTCTCTGATGATGCTAGCTTGTGTCAAGTTGACATAAAACCATCCAGCATACTCCCCATGTTATTGAAGGCAGCTCAGTTGCACCTCTGCCCCTGTGCAGCATAGCATGAATGCTCAAAGCAGGTGAAGTGGAATTCCAGTCTGCCCAGCCTGTTTCTACAAAATTGTCTGCATTGGCTGAAATTGGTTAATGAGGTATAATGCAAAGATCAAGACAGAAGAGCAAACAAAACATTTTATGTACAGTGAAGTTTTCCATTCAGCACTTCATGCACATTCTCTGTAAGCCCAATTACCAGAATATCAATGCTTTCACTTTTAACAAGCTCCCTTTGTTGTAGGACAATCTTTTGACCCTGAGCTGCAAGTCAGGAAGAGAGCAATAGAATGACTGGAAGCTGTAGACTATTGTTTGTCTGAGATTTGAAAACTGCTGGGGAACTAGAGATTCCATGTCTTGCAGAAGTAGTTGCCTGCCGGCTGCTCAATTTAAGCAGGGCTCTTGACAGTTTTAGGGACATCTCCTTTGTCTCCTAAAGAAAGTGAAATGTCAGCCAGTCAAGAAACATTTTTGGGGTTTTTTTTTGTTTTTTGTTTTTTGTTTGTCAGTAGCTTGTGACATTTTTAAGCCACCAGGGGGAGAAATATGCACTGTGTTGATGTCTATAAGGATCTTTTGAAAGATTGCTGTTCAGAAAGTATTTCAGTCTTCACGCTTTTTACTTCTAGTGACAGCTGAGTGTGCAGAAACTGTTGGTAGGTTGTTTTTCAAGTCAAATATTTTGTGTTTTAGAGTTTATTTCTACAACACTCTTCAAACTTGGTAGGAAAGTCAAAATGACATACAAATAGCTCATAAAATAATGGCTCCATAGCACGGACGTGGCTAAAGTATTTGTAGGTCTTGGTATATTGAAGTATATATCAATATCTTCAAATATCAGAGCAACTTTGGAATGTCAACCAATGCATGGGAGTAAAACAATTGAAATACTAGATAAAGCTGGGAAATCCCAGGGTACAAGAGAGTATTGGATTTGTGCAAGCTGCCCTTCTGTTTAATTATTGAACAGTAGATAGAAACAGCAAATAGCAGTGACCTCCATCAGTAAAAATTCGGGCCTGATGTTATGGGGAAGGTCTAGCTAAAGATGGATGTTTGGGCATGGTGAATAAAATGATTTTCAGCATTGCTGAATTTTAACTTTTGCATTCCTTTAAAGTCAACTCCATTTTAAGATAACTTTAACAAAATAATAGATCTTACACTAGTTACAGGTTATTTGAAACTATTCCAAATGGAGATATATTGACAAGAAGGCATCTCCTTTTGAATATATATAAGTACCGGGCAGAATCAAGTACAGCTATGGTTGACTATATGTGTGTGTTAAAGAATTGTGTGTCAGGCTCCATATAAGAACTAAATAGATCCCAGCATCAATTCATGGGTATTCCTGCCTCGGTTGATAACCTGATTCAAAACCATATGAATGCATCAGACAAAACACAATTGCAGAATATTCTACCAAATAAAACAACATCGAAACCAAACAAGACGCAAAGAGGTTAACTTGATAAAAGAAAATAAGAACGATGTGACAGCAAAATGAAATATCTCATTCTGGATTGGTACCTGCACTGGGAAAAACAGTGGTAAAGGCTGCCACTGGGACACAGAACAGAATTTGAATACGTACCCCCCGGATTACATTGTGATTGTCTGTGATGTATGGATGTATGACTTTGGTAGCTATAATGTGATCATTCCACAATTCTTTAACTATGTTAAAATGTTACAGGAAAGGAGAGAAATTGCTGCCAAGCAGGCTACCAAAGCAGCAGGCCACAGCGCTCGGCGCAAGGAGTGCAGGGAGATGGTGAACAGTTTAGAGACCGAGATGACTGCCAGGCCAGGCACTCTTGCTCCACTTAGGAAAGATTTTATAACAAATATTTTATAAAGCTATCAATAAAAAAACAGAAATGTATTCAGGGAATTATGAGTAAAATATTTTTAATGTTAAGTCCTAAAATAATATTTATAAAATAATATATACATATTATAGAATAATAACGAAGACTTAAAAAGCATTTGCTAAAACTTAACATCTATTCTTAAGATAGTCTTAAAATTGAGAGTAGAAGAAAATTAATTTTTAAAAGTAGTTACCAGAAATTCTGAAAAACATCAATTTGAATAAGAATTATTAAAATTTTGTTATTGTTAAAAATTTCAGGCACAATGATAATCACTAATATACTGTTAGTTGCAGTCCTTGTTAAAGAAATAATAAAAGAAAATAAATGTAAAAAGAGAAAAATATCTTTGTAAAAGGAAGAAACAAAATTTTAGTATCTGATATTGGTGGTGGTATGTTAGCATTAGATATGAACCTAGGGTCTTCTCATGTCTGCTACCAAGCACTTGACCACCGAGCTACATTCATGTCCCAAGTGTTCCCAGTTTCTACTTTAATACACACCTGAGCAAAGCATAATGGCAAGGGGAAGCATCAACATAATCAAGCTTTTCAGTTTCAGGGTAATTACGAGTGAGAAGATACTATCAGAAGAAAAAGTGTCCAATTCAGAGAGAAATAATGTGATGATATATATAGAAAACAAGTTTAATTAATTCTAACTTTCTTGGTATTATTCCAAAGGTTTACTTCAAAATAAACCTTGACAGACAAGAGAGTATGGGTGCTTGGGACTAAGAAGTAGTTTTCTGTCTGCTGCATCGGTTTACTCCAGTATACAAGAGAACTAATTTCTCCCAGTGTTTGGAGCAGCTGCAATGGTATTGCCTTGAGTTTCTCCATTTTGATGGCTAATGTGTTTGGAACCTTACTGTTAATTTTACATCTACATCTATAATTCATACAAAACTTGCTTTGGTACATAGCATGAGTTAGAATTCAATATGTTCTACCAGTCATATACAATATTGGTCCAGAATTGTTCGTTTACTTATTTTAAAGACCGTCTTCCCTCCCCCAGTACATTACAGTGTCATCTTTTTTATATTTTGGCTTTCTGCATGTCTGTGTTTTATTTGTGGGTTTCATTGTTTTCCTACTGGTCTACCTATTTGCCTTTGAAACAAGTTATACTTGGTGTTTTTTGTCTTTTTTTTTTTTTGGTTCCACTGTGTAACTTCCTATGTAGTGCTGATATTTTCTAATTTTATTGTTTTATAAGACTGTCTGTCTTTACATTTGGGGTCCTTCTAATTTTTATACAAATTAGCTTTTTAATTCCCCAAGAAAAATGCTCATTCCAGAATTGCAGTTGGAATTACATTTTATATCAAATTAGGGGAGAGATATTTTCAATGCAATGCCTTTTATTATCATTACCAAAATTATCTTTAACTTCTCTAGGTAATAGTTTATAGTTTTGGCATAGAAATATATAAAAACAGATGGTGTCAATTTATTTTTCAATATTAAAATGTTGGACATTGTAGTACACAGAGTGTTCTTCTGTTTGAGTTTTAGCTATTTCCTTCTCTGAGCAGATACATTATTGGTCTTATGATGACATTTCTAAGTTCACTTTCTAATTCTGGCAGTCATTCTATACATATTGAGAATTTTATGCATCAATAATTACATTTACTTTGTGTGATATATTTTTATTTCATTTTATTTATTAGTTTTTTATTGTACTGATGGAGCCCCACACAGTGAGAAAGTGGTCAGAGTGAAAGTCACTAAAGCTCTTGAACTCAGAAGGTAACTTTTCAGTCTTTTCTTATTGTCTGGTTACAGTTGTAGAATTCTTCTAAGTATTCTTTATTGATGATTTCATCCTTAAATTTAATCGTAAACATATATGAAGTTTGTTTGCTACAGTTAATAGTGAGGTAAGAGAAAATGAATGGTGAGTGGAAGAGAATAAACACCTCATCTGGACCCCAGTTTGCTGTTCTCCTAACTGACAGCCAAGAAACTTCAACTCAACTATTAGAGCCACAATAGCCTACAGGTATAACATACATTTTCCTAAAGATATCTCAAGCGCAGAAGGTAGAAAGAACCAAAAACTCTCTTACTTAGGACCAGAAATCTGTGATCTTGTTTTACTGTTATTAGCCCATCTATACAACTAAATTATACATCTCAAAAATCCACTATAGAATATCATTTATAAAATTACATTCTTTTATATAAAAATCCAGCACACATATTTTACATAATTTTAAACTTAACATTTAAGCTTAAATAAACAAAAACGTTATTCGTATTATAAATTATATCCTTTGAGTGTAATATGTACAATTACACATTGGGTGGCTCAACCTTTTCCATGCCTTGAATGTCTTAGGTTATGTGTTCTCTCTCTCTCTCTCTCTCTCTCTCTCTCTCTCTCTCTCTTTCCTCCTCATCACTCCTATCTTCTCTTACCTCCCCTCTGTCCTCAATCTATGCTTTATCTAAACTACATAGTCCACTTTATCTTAGTAAACTGTCTACCTCCACACCACTCTGGTTCATCCTGAAATTATTTACCATAATCAAGGGTCAGGTTATACCCTAGTGGGGGTTCCTAAGAAGACAATAACTCCTTAGGCTACTGGTGTTTATGTTGGGATATAGTTTGTCACCACTACTGACAGACAACAGAGGTAGGATCCTTATGTGATTGGCAAACATTCTACCATAAGCTACATTCTCAGCCATGACATTTTATTAAAGTGATTTTCTGCATTTAATTAATCATGTGACTTTTCTTCTGTGAATGGTGAATTACACAATTGATTTAAAAATACTTAGCTATATTTGTGTTTCTAGAGTTAACACAATGTGTTAGAGTTTTTTTTGTTGCAGGGAAGAGATACCATGAACATGACAACTCATAAAAAAAAAACATGTAATGGGGGGCTCACTTGTAGTTTAAGAGGTTCAGTCCATTACCATCATGGCAGAGAGCATGGTGGCATACACGCAGATGTGGTGCTGGAGCTGAGAGCCCTATATCTTGACTCACAGGCCACAGGAAGATACCATTGGGTGGTATCTTGATCTTATGAAACCTCAAGGTCTGCCACCAACGTGACACAGTTCCTTCGAAAGGCCACACCTCCTAATAGTGCCATTCCTTTGAAGATTGTTTTCTTTTAAATCACCACACCCAATGTAGCTATGATTAACAGTTTCAGATATGTAAGACTTAAATACTTTTATGCTATATTGTATTTATACCCATTAATATTATCATAGAATTTTTGTTGTTATTTCAGTCATACTAACATCATAAAATGAGAAATGAGTATTTCTAAGAGATTTACGTAAGTTTGTGGTTATTATTTTATAAATATTGGAGAGATAAAGTACTTTGTCTTCTGAGCCCGGAGGTTTCCATTATGGGAAAGTTATAAGCTATAAGTAATGGATTCAATTTCTTTAATAAATATAAGAGACACTTTTTTGATTTTAGTGAATTATGGTTTTCAATGAATTTTTCCAATTCACTTTTTTCAAGTTCATGGGTTAAATCTTCATTCTTATCACAGCAGTCTAGCCAATTCATGAGTAATTTTGACCTGGCAGGAATACAATAGCAGTGTCTAGAGTCTTAAATGGATTCAGTAACCTAGCAGAGATTAATGACAGAAGTCCGACAAATCATTTCCCTGTCTACTTAAATATGCAAGCCTGTTGGTTCCGCTGTCACTGGGAAAACAATAATGAATGATGCAGAGTCAGCACTGAAACAACGGGAACCAACTTAACACAGAATCAGATACATAGACTTGTAGGTAGACACAGACACAGTTCATTCACCTGATACTTCATTATTTATCCTGCGTTTAGACATGTGGGGGCAATAGGATTTTACTCTTTCATTAAACCCTAGATCCTCCTGTCACAGAAATTGGGGCTTTAGTTCTCTGTACTACAATCTGCATTCAAAGTGTACTGCCTTCAGAGTGATTTGTTGAATTAGTAAAAGATTTTTATTTGGTATTAATAGAAGAATGGAGCTTAAAGAGGCAATTATCAATTCACCAGAAACTCCGAGTTTTTGACAAGTACTCACAATTTCAGCTCTTGGGTATAGACCACAGTATTCATATGCACTCCTGAGATGGCCAACTGATGAATGTTACATTCAATAACTCATCTTTCTTTCTATGATGACTAGGTGTAATCGATTGATATAGATGGCTTGGTTCATATTTTACACCGTTTTAATTATTTTTCTGTCATCACATCTTTCTTCTAACTTTACCACTCAGTCTTTTCCATGACACAGTTGCTTTGGAGATTTTTATGTGCAATAATGGTTAATAGTCTTTCTCAGAAACTTCAGTTCTTGGAACAGAGACGGGAGACTATAAATGATGCAGGGTTCTACAAGCCAGTTCCTCCATGAGTATTTATGGAAACAACTTTATTTAAAAAAAACTTGAATGAAGATGGGTAAATGACTTAGTTGATAAAGTACTTTCCATGCAAAAGCCAGGACCTGAATTTGGATTCTCAGAACATGTCATGAACTCCATCTCTCGTGAGGAGACAGCCAAAGCAAACCCTTTCTTCCCTAAGTTTGGTTTTCATGTTATCTTATCAGAGCAACAGAAAAGTAACTCATCCACAGACCACAAGGTGAAAATGCTTATAAGCTTTCTCTGTTTCTAACCCTAATGCACATCTGCTCTCCTGCCAGGGATCCTCCTTAGTCTCACCCTTCCTACGAGCGTCCCTTTCTGCCTCTCCTCACAGTCGTTAGAGGCCCTATAATTGTGTTGCTCTAACCTCACTCTTTTTTAAAACTTATCAAGGGATTGGGGATTTGTGTCTTGTCTCTTCTCCATGTTGACGGAGTTATTTTCTCCCTAAAAATGTAAATAACAATTATTGATATCTACTAACATAAGGACTAAAACTGATAATTACATTATTTATTTATATCATTTCTAGAGGCTTTAGATTATATTCTCACTCATCCAACTTGACTTTAAGAAAAGCACTGTCTTCTTTTCATTTTAAACAGAAGAAGCAGAGACACATGCAGAAAACTGAATCTTCAGGTTGCATAGCTTGTACTCATGCCTGGCACCATGGGGACTCAGATCTGGCTGAATCCAGGTACACAGCCATTCCACTTGGTCACTAATGTTAAGCATGCTCAGTATGACAGTTTGATGCTAACTGATTGAATGACTATGTCTTTATCTTGCTGTCTTTCTGGCCACATCATTTGATTTGAGTTTTTCTCTTTTTAGTTTTCTTCTCAATTCTTCTCAGTTTGAAAATGAAATTACAAAGAAAAAAAAAAGACTTAGGAGGTCATGATTCATCCATGCTTAAAGCCAGGTAATTACATTTTCAGAAAAATCAATCAATCACAGTATTAGTAATAAAGGGCAAAATTTTAATAGTGCATGATCTCACAGCTGTTGTTGGACTGGGATTTGTAAATATATTTTGTGGAGTTATTTGCTACCTAAAGAAAAAAGTATGTTTATAAAACTACAGCATTTTAAGCTTCCAAAGGACAGTAACCCCTAAACTAGGAAAGTTAGACCTAGTACTACTGTCCCTTACCCAATGCCATACAACCAATTAAACATTTAATGGTGTGACAGAATTTAATAGAAAGTTCTGGCCAAAAGTGTGTTTATTCTGGACCGGATGGTGTTACCCTAAAATTAGAAAGTCATTTGCAAGTCTGAGTGGCTTTAGCTTCAAAATTGACCAAGAGAGGAAAAAAAAAGTCAACTGCAATAGAAAACAGAGAAGATGTCCAATGGAGAGTCCGTGGCGAAAGTCACCCTGCTGTGTCACTTTGGGAATAGTCTGGGAAAAGCTAAAATTCATTGTGGAAATTTTTAGTTCACCATATAAAAATCTTCGTGTCTGTTCTGCCCTCAATCAAATGCAATGTGAGTCACTTGCCTTGGGTACTACATTCCTTTGGTATGGCCTCAAGTTGCTTTTATATAACTGTTAGAAAATAATTGCTGGTGACTTCATTAACTTGCTTCCTCTGAAAGGATGAAGAGCATTGGCATCTGCATCTGCCTGTTGTCATCATACATGAGTGGTTTTAATGGCTATTACCCACTTGGATTTTTTTATCAGTTGCTTTATGTCAAAATGGTCATTGCTTCCTTATTTTTATTGTGTGTCTTTGTTGTTGCTCTTATTTATTTGCATGTCTTAAAAAAAAACACAGCTTAACTAAATTGGACATGGGTCTGTTTTGCAACATCTCTTTTCTCAGGATGCCTCACCAATTTTTAATTTATACCATTATTGCTCACAATAAAATTCCATAAACTTTCCTTGCATCTGGTTTCCTTAGGCTACTCACCATTTGTTCATTCCACATGATCATCATCATCATCATAATTATCCTCTTCAACAAATCAGTTTTGGTCACCCACAGGGTGCATGCTAACAGAATGATTTGCCTCTCCACAACATAGAGATCACGTGATGCTATGCCAAAGCCCAGAAATGGAATTTTGCAAAGATGAATCCGAACAGGAGAGTTCTAGAACCCTAGTTTTTACATCCCTAATGTGAATCACACTCTGGTCTACCTACACTTTCATGAACAGTAGATATATGATTCACAAATGCTTCAGAAAAAATCAGCATATCCACAATTGATAAAGTGTTCTCTGTTTTGCTGTAATTCCCAGCTACTGGTCATATTTTAGCAAAATTTTCCCCATTGCCAATCCAGGCTTGGAGAGCTTTGTCTGTTCATGCCAATGCTACAAATAAAGAGTGGAAAGTGCAGCCAAGCAGCTGGGACTCCAGGCAAACATTCTGTAAGACTACTCATCCAAAAGCCGGTCCCCCTCCTGAATGATTGGCTGCTTGACTAAACTAACTAGACTAACTGCTAATGTGAGCAACATGAAAACAAATGTTAAATAACTGCTAATAAAAACAAAACATATAGATGGGCTGATTTTTCTTTTTTCAGAGTAATTGTGCCCAATTGAATGTGTGTCTTAGTGATGTTTCCAAGTAAATTTACTATTTTTTTTCCAAAGAATATTGTTGCAGGAACTCCTACAGCTAGTAGCTTTTAAGTTACCTGCCCACTTTGGCATGGTGTCTAATACTATATATGTTGATGTAAAGAGCATATCTGGTCTCTCTTCTGGCTGCGGGAATTGGTTGCTCTTCCCCGTTCATGCAGGGGACTGTAATCTTTGAGTCTACCCCTAAATAAATAACCCTCGATTATACTCAATTCTGAGTTAGTGTGGGATTTCTTTTATGTAACCATCTTCATCTGGCACTCACATGAATCTGGACTCCACACCTATGAGGTGGACCAGCTTAAAGGCTTTAACCAGTTCACAGACCCAAAAGTCTCCCACCCCAGCCCCCCCGACTTGCTTTTACCTAAGCGGTTTTTGTAAAACCCCTGCCACAGTGGAGCTAATTACTTGAAGAAACTTAGAAATTTCCCAAGCTCACACTCATACCAATGGGTGAATGGATTCTGCATACACTGAACATTGAGACATTTGACTATAAGATTGAATCTTGGGTAAGAGAAGCAATTTCCAAAGGAATGAGGAGACATCAAAATGGCAAATGTTTTAATTGTGGTAGAATAGGACATCTGAGAAGGGATTGTAGACAAGGAATTCCTAGGAATAATATCTCCTCTAGGAATGGCAAGAATAGGAAGACTCAGTCTTCAGGTATATGTAGAAGGTGTGACAAAGGTCAACATTGGACCAATGAATGCAGATCAACAAAAGACAGACAAGGCAACACAATAACATTGGGAAACTCCTCTAGGGACCTCTCACAGGCCCCCAAGCCAAAAGTGATCCAATCATTCCCAGTCACTGTAGAGGACATGTCTCACCAGAAAAATAAAAAATTCAGAGTGTTCTGTAAAAAAACATATTGTTCTGGATGTTGGAATAAACTTAAAGAATGAATCAAAACTTCCAGTAGGAAATAGAAACATATATTCTGGCAGACTTCTATAAATGATCAAAGACTAAAGCTAAGAGTATGTATAAATGGCATTGTAACTGTGGGTATGATAGACATGGGTGCAGATGTGAGTATCATTACTCCAGAATCTTGCCATCTAAATTGGCCTCTTCAAGAGGCAGATGTTCAATTACTAGGAATTGGAATACTGTCTCAAGTGAAACAAAGCAAAGATAGGTTGAATGCATAGGGCCAGAAGAACAAAGAGGAAGGCTGAGGCCATATGTGGCTAATATTGCAATGAATTTATGGGGTCATGACCTGCTGCAGCAATAGAACAACCATATTAATATTCCTGCAGTCCCAAAAACTCATAATTTTGGAAAGATGTTATATGGTACTATATACAAAGGTCACCAGTCATTCAGGTTGTACAAGAATAAAAAGCAACTAGCAAACCTTTAGAGGTACCATCAGCCCTATTTCTAAAATGGTTAACTGAGAAACCAATTTGGGTTAAACAGTGACCGTTAACAGAAGACAAATGGCAGGCTTTAGAATAGCTGTTATAGGAGCAACTAGGTGTTCGTCATGTTGAAGAATCAACCAGCCCTTGGAATTCTCCTGTACTTGTTGTTAAAAAGAAATCTGGTAAGTGGAGAATGATGACAGATCTAAGAGCTATCAATAAGGTAATTCAACCTGTCGGCCCTCTACAATCTGAAATTCCTCTGGCTTCTCTGTTACCAAAAGATTGTTTCTTCACTATACCTTTACAAGAAAAGGGCAGAGAAAAATTTGCCTTCACAGTGCCTACTTATAATAATTATCAACATACTAGAAGATACCAGTGGACCATCCTTCCACAGGAATGCTCAATAGCCCCACCCTATTCCAATACTTTGTAAGTCAGCCATTGGAAATAATATGTAAAAAAAAAATTCCTAAATCTTTAATTTACCATTACATGGATAACATTTTGCCATCTGATTCACACATAGATACTTTAGAAAGACTGTTTGAAGAAGTAAAGAAAGTTTTGCCAAAATGGGGATTATAAATTACTCCAAAATAAATACAGAGAGGAGATTCTGTCAATCACCTCGGTTATAAAATAGGTTTACAGAAAATTTAGAACACAAAAGGCACAAATAGAAGAAACTAATTGCAGACTCTTAATGACTTTCAAAGACTGTTAGGAGATATTTCCAGTCTACGACCAGTTGTTGGAATAACACCTGATTTAATAATTATTTAAACAAAACCTTAGATGGTGACAAAGACTTGAGTAGTCCCAGAGAATTAGCAGCTGAAGCAGAAAAGGAATTGATGATTGTTGAGGAGAAATTACAGGAGGCACATGTGGATAAGGTGAATCCAAATCTTAATTGTATTCTAGTCATATTACCTTCCAGAATTTCTCCTACATAAATTTTAATGCAAAGGGACAATATTATCTTAGAATGGATCTTTTTACCACATAAATCTAGTAAAAAATTAAAAACTTATGTGGCAAAAGTCTCTGAATTAATTATAAAAGGTAAATTGAGATTTCGTCAATAAGTAGGTATTGACCCAGCAAAGATTTTTGTGCCTTTTACTGCCAATAAAATTAAAAAATTATGGAAAGACAATGAACCTTGGAAAAGAGTTTGTGCTAATATTTTATGAGAAATTAATAGCAATTATTTCAAAAGTGATAGAATTAACCTTATAAAGAGAACTACTTGGATCCTTCCCTGCATTGTACAGTACACACTAATAACTGGAGCTCATACATTGTATACTGATGCAAATAAATCAGGAAAAGTGGGTTACAAATCAGAAGATTTAAGTAAGACGAAACAAAGTCCTTTAATTCTGTCCAAAAGGCAGGATAATATGCTATTCTCATAGTGCTAAGGGATTTTAAAGAACCTTTTAATATAGTTACTTATTCACAATATGCAGAAAGAGTTGTTTTTCATATTGAAACCACTGAATTTATACCAGATGATACAGAACTGACTTTATTATTCATACAGGTTCAAGATATAATCAGGAATAGGCTTTGTCCCATATACATAACACATATCTGACCCCATACTGACTGTAATCCTCTTGCACAAGGTAATATAAACATTGATCAGTTACTGATTGGCAGTATCTTGAAAGCCTCAGAATTCCATATGAAACATCATGTCAATAGCAAAGGTTTAAAGAAAGAGTTTTCTATTACATGGAAACAAGATAAGGAGATTATAAAGAGATGTCCTACTTGATCTTTATATAACCAAACACCACTACCTGCAGGGACCAACCCAAAGTGTACTCAAAGGAATGAAATCTGACAGATGGATATGTTCCACTTCAAAGAATTTTGAAAAATTAAAATATGTACATCAAACCATTGACATTTATTCAAGTTTTCAATAGGCAACTGCTTTGAGCTCAGAAAAGGTTGATTCAGTAATCACATATTTATTAGAAGTTATAGCCATCATAGGCATACCTGAACAAATAAAATAAAGATGGATAATGGCCCGTCATATATCTCTAAAAAAAGAAAGTTTTTTGCTTATTATAATATTAAGCATATTACAGGTATACCACACAATCTTACAGATCAGGCAGTATAGAAAGATCAAATCAAACTATAAAGGATATATTAAACAAACAGAAAGGGAAAGATTACATAATGCTTTCTTGACCTCAAATTTTCTTAATGCTAATGAGAAAAAGACAACAGCAGCCGAGAGACATTGGATAATAGAAAAGTCTTCTGAATTAAATTAGCTGGTGTATTTCATGGATGTGTTGACCTCACAATGGAAGCCAGAAGATGTGCTATGTTGGGAAAGGGGTTTTGCTCTCATTTCAACAGGAGAAGAAATGATATGGATACCATCAAAATAAATTTATTTTCTTCATACCTATTTTTGTCTCTATTATACCTTTCATTGAATATACGTCTGTATAAATAATGTTAACTTTTCCATAATGAGCAATGAATTTTCCTGCAGTAATCTTTGAAGTTTCCAAGAAGAAGATGGGGTCCCATAACAAATCCATCTGGTTGATATGACATCATGATGCTGATAGCACTACTATAAGACCTGTTTGGGGTACCAGCTGCTCAAGATGGTTCCAAATTGGTTAGCTGAAATGGGGCACTTTTTTACAATATTCTGGCCAGAACTCCAAATAGACACCTCAGAAAAACCTTACCAAATACTTAGAGACTATTTGCAATTATACCTAACAGTAATCTTGGAACTTAACCGTCATTTTACTTTCATGGAATCCCATAGAAAGAACATTGCCCCCATGACAGCTGGAAGTAATTCTAGATGACATGCCTTCTCCCGAAAAAATTTTGTATTAGGGCTAGGGACATTATTTAGGGGTTGATAATATTGGTATAGGGTTGGGTTGGGCGTAAGCTCAGAGATCTCATTGAAGAAAACAAAGGAAGGAAATTGGATGGGATAATAGATTAGTTTGAGCTTACACTAATAATAATAGTGAGTAATAGAGTGAATACTTGTGAGCTATTGTTTATAGGCAATTTATATTGTTATAGATTTTTGTATATTGATATAACTTAAATTATATTGAATATGTTCCTATTTTCATTTACAATATTTGTATACCTAAGCAAACTTATGTTGTCATGTAGTATGCATGCATGCTTCTACCTCTGCTTAAGCTATTTTGTATAGTGATACAATTTTAAGATATATTTATCATATCACAATACACATTTCTGCCTCTGATCAAGATACTTTTACATTGTTTACATTTTGAAGTCATTGTCCTCATTTGTTGCATAGTTGTTTAAAGATTGTTTAATATTCTAGTATGAAGTCTTAGTTTTTAAGGTATATAGGTATTAAGATTTATAGGTCAATAGTCATCCATGTTTGTCATACTTATAGTTAGACTAATCAGGTTCTTTAGACACATAAAGATTGTATTCTGCCTAGATAGGCAATCTTCAATCACTTCAAAGAGCTTTAAAATATGGTATTTAAATAACTTAGGGTTCTGTTGACATGAGGCATGATTGCTCTTGGCAGCCCCAATCTATTCCCGAGAGAATATTGAGCACCAAAGACACCACATTTAGAGTTTCTTTTCTTGTTAGCGAAACTGAACTTTGGGCAAGGAACTACCCATGATGTCTGGACAGAACAAGCAGGATATAAGAAAAAAAAGACTTTCAAATCATGCCATGACAAGGTAAGACAGTTTTGAAAAATTTCCTGCCTCTGAAAATGGTCTGTCAGTTACTCTAGGACTTAGCCAAAGTTGGTTGCTCCAATATTACAAAGTAGACTTTGGATGATTGCCCAGGTAGCCAGTTGTCTCTTGTTGAACATTTTGGAAGTTGCTTGATTGCACTTCCTGTTTACTCAAGTAATATTATTTCTCTTCTCGGGTCTTAAATGGGATTGAAGACTAGATAGTTGTAGTTACTTTCCTCTCATGACTTGGCCAAGTTATTTATTATTCAAGACTTAAACTCATTAAGATAGGATAATTATTGAGACATTTATCCCAGGTTTCTTGATATTGTTTATGCTGGTTGTATTTCTAACTTTTGTACCTAATATTTGTTTTTATTGTATATAATTTTGTATCAGGCTTAGAACTTTCTTATTTAAACAAAAGGTGGAGGTGCTGCAGGAATTCCTACAGCCAGTAGTCTTTAAGTTACCTGCTTCTTATACTTTATTTGCCCATGTAAAGAGTGTGTCTCGCCTCTCTTCCAGCTACGGAATTCGGTTTCTCTTCTTTGTTCAAGCAGAGGTATGTAATCTGTGAGTGTAACTCTAAATAAATAACCCTCTATTATACTTAATTATGAGTTAGTGTGGGATTTCTTTTAAGCATACAGCTTCAGAATATAAAACTAGTTAAGGTGTGACGATATCGATTAAATGATTTATAGTTTGATATTTTCTCCACATATTATGTAGGATATGCTCTCTCATTTTTCTATCTAATCAAAGGGTTCTACTTACATCCTTTCTCCCACTCCTTTACTTTTGATTTGCTTGGTTTTTGTTTTAAGGCAGGGTCTACTCACTGCCCTCACAATCCTCCTGCTTCAGCCTCTGGGCTCTCATAGTTACTCTGTTTGAACTTATTCATCACATCTTTAATAACCTCATCCTTTTATGGTGATTAGAGGCACACCATTGAATATTACACTCAGAAATGAAAGCAGGAAGTTCAGAAACTGAAGGCTACCCTCAGCTGCATAGGGAATTTAGGGACAGACTAGAATGGAAGACAGCTTGTCTCAAATTTTTAACTATTACCTTTTTCCCAGACACTCCTTACTTTCATGACCAGTAAAACCAAAAGGGAGAAGAGAAAAATGAATATGTATGCAGATTTTTCTAGAGTTACTATTAGCACATAGAGTATATATCACTGCAATTTATATATTATCAGAATTTTTCTTTCCCAAAAACCTTTAATCTTCCCTTCTTTGTAGATCTTAAAACTGGTCATAAAGGAATTCTTTTGTACTCTTGTCACATGGTTAATCATCAGACTCTCATCTCCCGCCTTTCCAACCCAGGTCCTGTAAGGAGGATGAAGGCAAGGATGACACCAAAATGCTCTCTTTGTGGCAGGTGTCAGCTCCACTTTATGACATTTCATCAAGGTAGTCCACAATCCTGAGATAGGATTTGAAATGTCACAAAACTCATACCCAAAAGTCTTTATTTCGGTTGTGCAGCACACTGGTAGAGATGTGATAAAGGGTTGGAGGGCAAGGTGCTGAGTTCTAAGCCTCTTCTGGGACTGCCACACTGCTATCTAATCAGCAATATTGATGCTCTCTTAACCCTGTCCTCTTGGATTTCTCTGTAGACACAATTGACCCTATCACTGACTATCAGTTCAACCTTTAACTTATTGACTCTCCCTGAAGGTCTGAGAAGGAGAATAAAAGATCCAGGTACCCATCTTTCTCCTCTCTGCAGACAGGTACTATGGAATCTCCTCTCTCATCCTAATGTTATGTTAATCCCTTCGATGGTCACCTGTTGTCTCCAGAATGAAAGCCAAACAATTGAGCATGACAAATATCCTCTCCATCCTGGCCTTTCCTAGAGTTCTCATCTCATTTGTCTAGACTTCCTTTCTACAAATGCTAGGCTATGTGTGTGATTATCTCAATCAAACCACAGAGTTTTATACTGCTGAGTTGTTGCCTTCCCCTATTCCAAGACTTTGGATTCCCATGCCTTATCCTTCAATGACCAGTTTGTATTCAATCCTAGAAATCGGGCCATTGTCCCCTACCCTGAAAAGAAGACTTAACTGTACTTTTATACATAAATGAGAGTTGTCATTAGACCTTCCATAGACACCAAAGCACTAAACTCACAATGTTGCAAAAAAATAATGCTTCTCATTTGCTGTGAGCTTGTTATGGACAAAATCCCTGTTTTATTTAGTTATATGCCTACAGCACCAGGCAAGTATCTTATTTTGGCTGTTATCTTTATTTTACATTCTAAAAAGTTTCCCGTCCCTTCTCTCCTCCCAGTCTCCCCTCCTGCTCTCCTCTTCCTTTCCATCCAGTCATCCTCCGTTTCTGTCCAGAAAAGGGCAGTATTTTAAGCTTGGAATGTAAGTTTGTCAAGTGGATGGATGGATGGATGGATGGATGGATGGATGGGATGAGAAAAGGCTGGGAAAGCCTAAGTTCCCAGTTTTGTCATGATTTATAGTGACACACCTCAAAAAGAAAAAGCTTGGAGGCTGAGAGGAGCCCTGAGACTACATACACAGGGTAATCTTCCCAGAGAAGGAGAGACACAGGCTTCACTGCAGTCAATGAAATTCACAATTTGCTATTCATTCTACTGTAATACCCAGATTCAAGTGATGTCCTTTACTTAAATGAATGAGTGAGAAATGAGAAGAAATGACCAAAGGAGATGAAACAAGCAGAGAGTCCCCGTTTTTGTAATTGTATTTATGATTTGGCAAAATTCATTAAGGCAACTTGATCAAAGACATAGTCACTAGATATGCATAGTGTTATGAGCCTATAGCTTTGGTTTCTTGTGTGACATAAAGGAGAATCATTTGAACCCTGGAATTTAGAACATCTGAGCAATAGCAAATTTCTTTCAAAACTCAAACACTACCCCTCACCACAGAAAGAAAGAAAGAAAGAAAGAAAGGAAGGGAGGGAAAGGAAGGAAGGAAGGAAGGAAGAGAGAAAGAAAGAAAGAAAGAAGAAAAAAGAAGGAAAGAAAGAGGAGAGAGAAAAAATGAGCAACAGTGAGAGGCACTAAAAAACGAAAGCCCTTTATGATGCCCCTGTTTTCCCATGCCTTGGCTGTGAGGAAATCTACTTAGTAGACTATTTAGAAAAATAAGCTTACTTGTCTTAGATTAGAATGGTTAGTTGGCTTGCATCCATGATATAATTAATTTATGAGAAAGCAATGCCTTCTCCCCTGACCCTTAGCTTTATTTCTCACAGATTTGGAAGTTCCAGTTCATGATAATTAGGCCCTACTCACTTGGATCTATGGTGAGACAGCCCAGCACATCATGGGGGAGGTATTTGGTAGAGAAAGTCACTCACATTATCTCCAGGAAGCAAACAGAAAAAAGAATTCCCAGGATTTCATTGGTAAGCATGTTTTCAATGACCTAAAGACCTCCCACAAGAACCCTCTTTCGGTTGCTAGGAAAGGCTTGTTTCATGTTTAATGATGTGGATTTCTGTGTGTCGTGGGGATTATTTGCATATAAGTGAAAGTGCTGGCAGATGCCAGAGGCATCCAAGCTCCTGGAACTGGTGTTACAGGTGACTATGGATGCTGACAATCAAACAGGGCCTTCTAAGAGTGTAAGATGTATTCTTAACTACTGAGCATCTTTCTAGCCCAGATCCCAGTTCTTAAAGTTTCTGTCTCCTCCTGTCAGTGGCACCCTGAGGACCAAACCTTAAAATGCTGTCCTTTTGAAAGTATTCAAGCTCCAGTCTAATACAGGATCTAATGAAGTGATTATAAATTCCATTGACACCTGAACAGAACAAATGTGTCTCACTGTACATTTTTCTACTAGGCATTGTTTAGAGAAAATGTAGCAGTAATCTTTATATTACTCTCCTCTGCATTCACCTTTAGTTTTGCCCCTCATATTTAGTCTATGAGCTATTTCTAAAGGTCATACAGTTTCTGATCCATCATTAACAGTGTGAACACATAATGCCATTTCTCTTTTGTTCATTTTCATTCTTCCTTCCAGCTTCCCAGCTCTTCTAAAGTGCATAAATAAATATTGCCGATATTTCATCTATTGTCCTATGACATAGCACTTACTGACTATTATCAAAATAGAAGCTCCACGGCAAATGGAGAGGAATGGAGTGGCTGGAAAGACACTTTCCTTACCAGTTCAGAGAGTCCTTAAACTCAAGGTCACTCCTTAAGATAACCTGATTTTTTTTTTAATTTTAAGGTACAAAAAGTGAGGACACTGACCTCTAAGTCAGAGCTTGGAGGTTTGCTCTTAAGTCCTTCCGCTTTTCATCCTGGGCTCTGAGCACCTCCCCGTGGGCCTGACATTGAGCAGCAGATGAACAATGCTTTCATACACTATTGGGACACCTGAACTTCAATAACTGCTTCACATAACGAAATCAGGAATATGTATTTTAAGTTTTCAGACATTTGCAATATATGAAACACATTTTAGTCTACTGAAGATAGTTTAAAATGCGTAAGGGACTATGTTTCTGAGTCCACACTATGACACACACACCCCCAAAAAAGATAAAGGAGTCCCTACTTTGGAACAATAACAGATACATTCAAAGGATAAGTTGTAGCCTGCACCTGAGGTGGCAGGTATACTGTAAGAAAATGAACGAGGACTGTGGTAACAGTAATAATTAAGGCCATGTGACAGGAAAATCAACTCAGTCTGTTTATGAACTTGAGGATATGCTCTCTCTCTCTCTCTCTCTCTCTCTCTCTCTCTCTCTCTCTGTGTGTGTGTGTGTGTGTGTGTGTGTGTGTGTGTGTGTGTGTGTTGCTAGAGATTACACCCAGGGCCTTATACATGCTAAACAAGAACTCTACCCCCAATCTAGACTCTACTCCTCTCATTCCATAAAATTTAACAAATACCTTCTCTATAAGTCAGGCAGCTTACTAAATTCTTGACAACAAGCAAAACAGTGCTAAGACATGACACTAGACCAAAAGAATAACAACAAAAATCTTAAAGAGAAATTGATAAAATTGAAGAATAGGAAGAAAAAGGTAGAGCAATATTAGCAGATTTTTCCTGAAGTTTCTGAACTAGAACGGGAGTCCCGGTCAGGGCAGGGCTCCATCATGAGTGGCTTAATGCACTGAGTCATTTGATGCTCTCAGGTCTCTGTAAGGTGGGGGCTACTGTTACTCACTCACCTTCTGAATGAGGAAACAGAACAACACTTATTCATTGGAGCCAGTGTAGAAACTTAACAGGGTGCTCATAATGGCAGCTTCACCCTGTTTCTCAGTATGTAGAAATGACAAAGGATAGGGGGTTTTCTGCAAGCCAGAAAGATATAGATTCCCAGAGAGAAAAACAGGTAAAGTGCATATCAAGATGTCTCTTATAAATTTAATCTAAAAATTTAAAAACATACATTATGAGATATCCATTTTGTTTTGTTGAATAATGTTTAGACCACAATCCTCTGTGTAGACCATCCCATTCTAAGGAAATCCTATGAGAAACCTTCCCAAAGGACCTAATTACAGATGCTCATCATGGCTTTGGTTGTCCTCATATATAGACAGCAAGCACTTTACTTTGCCCAGCTGAGACATCAGATTTTTCTGGTACCCATTAGAAAATGAAAATCATTCTAGAGCTGCATGAGGCTTTCTATTTCCTGACACGGTATCAGACTTGTTTGAAAAATGACAGCCTTTCTGTTTATGTTTGTTTCTGTTTTCCCTCTAGTCTAAAATGAGCAGGCTTTGAACACAGTGACACACACACCCCAACACTTCAACTTCCACCTCTATCAGGCTCTGCTTTCCAAACCTAAACAAATGCAGGCTCCTTTTCTCTATTTCCCTAACACTGATCTGCCTTGGTATATAAGGTGAGCATCCAGTCCCAGGCTGGTCCTTGAGCAGTGGCCCTAGTGGTGGTGGTGGGCCATGTGGTAGCAGGTAGCAGGCCCTGGGAGCAGCCAGTACCAGGCAGAGAGAGCTGCCAGTCCCCATGGGCAAGCTAGTCCCAACTAGCACAGCAGTGTGAGCAGGCAGTGGGTAGGAGGCACATGTATAGACACATCGTACAGAATAGAATTGGATATTTATTACTTAGAGGAGAGAGAGGTGGGGGAAGAAGGGGAAGAGGACAGAGAGAGAGAAAGGCGAGCAGAAAAGTGGGGAGAGAGGCAGAAGCAAAGCTACCTCTCTGAGAAAAAGACAGAAAAGAGAGTAAGCTCAGGCCGGAAGTTAAAGATCAATCTGCCTCAGCAGATGGGGGAGGGAGTGGGCGTGGCTTGTACGAACAATCATAACAAGTGTTCCCTAAAATACCTGAAGGGAAACAGAGAGAGAAATAGAGAGTTGTGACTACTTTTCCATACTTATCAAAACCTATTAGTTTTTACCTCATGAGAAGACAGACTTAGTGGAGAGGGGAAGAACTTCTAAGCCAGGCATTCCAAATTCAAAGCATGGTTCTTTCATCTACGAGTGGCACAGATTTGGACAGACAATTGTCTAAGCCTTTGTGTGTGTGACTTTTCTTTTTCTACTTAGTTTGTGTACACATGCGTGTGTGCATGTGGGTGTGTTTGTGTGCTTGTGTATGATGTGTGAAGCATGCAAGCCATAGTGTGCCCGTAGAGAACAGAGGACTTGTAGAGTAGATTCTCTGCTTTTTCCTTTATGCAAATTCTGCAAGTGAAGCTCGGGTCTTCAACTCACTCAACAATATCCTAGAGCCCTGTTCTGTGATTGTAATGGAGTTTTTGGATTTTTGAGTGACTTTTTAATTAACTCTTAGGGTAATTTTAAAGGGTGTGCAAAACGTATGTGTTGCATTTGGCCTGGTGTTTGAGATATTGCTACTCAATGAAGAGTCCGAGGGTCTTGGGGTTACCTAGCTTCAAGAGAGGACATGGTAGACACTAGCCACACTAGCCACGCTGCGAGAAAGCCATTTCAGCCCTAGAGGAAGAGTTCGAGGCTACACAGTCAGTTATAGACCTAGAAACTCAATCCTGTGCTAATTCCTGGTTAGTCCTTCCGACTGCAATATTTGCAGATTCCAAAAGCTTTTTGTTTTCTTGGTTTTTATCGCTTCACTCACACAATTATTTTTGTTCCATCAATGGCGGATTTTTTCTAGTGTTTCCACATCCAAGATCTATTTGGAATCTGAAATGTATTCTGATCTGCCTCCGAGCTTACACTTTCTCCCTCAGTTTCAATTATGAGCACACAGTCAGTAGGAGAGGGGTAAAAAAAAAAAAAAAAAAAAAAGCTCTTAGGGATTATTTTTAGCTCCTGATTTCTTTGCAACCTTGAGTTCTTCGTGCTTTGTGTAATTAACTTATCAGAAGAAGGGAGATGTTGAAAGCCATTTCCTCTGAGTACCACAGATGCTGCAAAGAGGTTGTAGGAAGTCGCAGCAGTAGGAAGGGGATTGCTGAGCTTGGCTTTATTAGAAAGCAAAATAAACAACATGCTGCACGCTGACTTCACCCTCATTAAACATTCATACTGGAAATGCTTACCTTGTGACAGCCGAGATGTTATCCTCTGTAGAAAGAGAATGGGGGAAAGGAATCCCTAGGCCATGCATTGCAGCTTGTGCTTCACAGCTTGGAAAAAGCAGTGTTATGTAAAAGTTTTTAATATGCCAGTCTAAGCAGTTTGGCCTTCAACCGGTTTGAAACACCTGCAGGTGGGATGTGATGGTGATGAGGGAGGCATCTGGAGACTTGCACACCAGCATGCAGAGAAATGTAAATAA
This sequence comes from Microtus oregoni, assembly GCF_018167655.1. NCBI lineage: Eukaryota > Metazoa > Chordata > Mammalia > Rodentia > Cricetidae > Microtus > Microtus oregoni. Next base: position 36,430,612 of record NW_024543070.1, on the reverse strand, counting down.
AAGCCTAAAAGCCGGACGGGCCTTTATGCTCCATCTATTGTGCGATGCCAGCCCACGAGGCCCAGTGTGTTAAGAGGATTAGCGCTAAGGCTGCATGAACTTTGAAATAGCCCAATGAAGCTTAGGAACTTTCCAGTTTAAATTGGTCTTCAGCAAGACCTCCTTGATCATCAGGAATTTGGCAGCTCAGATCCTGCCATTGTCTGGCAGCAGGGCTGACCTCCTGGGCGTCAATCCTGTCACAACCCTTTGTATTCTAGGCAGAAGAAAAGAAAAAGCTGAAGGGGCAGGGATTATCATAGAGGTCAGAGTGGAAGCCCAAATCAGAAATAATATTCTGTCATAGCTTTCCCAAGTTAAAGAAAATGCTGTTAGAGTCAACATGAAATCATTTTTGCTGCCATTTAATCTAGAAGGCATCATGTTATTCCCTTATGTAGAAGCAGGCATCAGCTCAAGTAACTGTTGGGAAAGAGTTTGAAAAAGAATGAGAACGAATTTCCAGTAAAGCGACTCTTAACCAAAGTTTCCGAGACCTTTCCCATTGTGTTAGCAAAACTGACACCAAGTAAAGGGACTGGTGAGAGAGAAGAGGCCAGAGTCCTTCATCTGGGCCCATAGTCGCCTCCGCTGAGCAGTGAATGCCTGCAGAGCTACCTCCAGATGTGGTATGCTGCCGGATTTGGGCATGGCAGGGTCCACGTGACTAAACAACTCACGGCACAGTTGCAGAATCAGCATAAATTGCAGAGCGTGAAAGTGTGAAGAACCGCGTTTGCTCCACATGCAGGGTTCCAGGGCCTTTTGCTGGGGTTGCCAAGGATGATGAAATGGATTTCCACTAGCTGAGGAGCAGCTGGAGACTGGAGTTGCCCAAGCCTCTTTTGAGTGTCGTCTGAAGACCCTACTTCTGTTTCAAGGGGATCAGATAGCAGGCACCTTTCTTTGTCCATACAAGGAGGGAAAAGTGTGAAAACGGTTTCACCACCTGAGCCAGTGCTATGTCATCCCCACAAAATACAAAACCGGTAGCTGGGAACAGCGGTCAGTCCAGGTCAAAGGATGCTAGAGGTGGAGCTGCAGGTCAATAGGAGAGAAAGCTCTCAATTTTGAATGGGTTGTTTTCCATAAAGTGGAAAACATTTTAGAAGACCAAGCTAGAAAAGGAGAAAGAACAAAAAGTTACCATGAGCTTTTGATAGCTGTGCCATGTTAACCGAGAAACAGCAGGCCGTGAGTTGGTATCTCCTTCCAGCCAGTGGGTTTGTTCTCCTCCTCCCGTTCTGTGACCATAGTACTAAGTGAATTCATGAGAAAACCAGGAGCTGGTCTGACAAAATAGGAAACCAGTTGTAAAAGTAATGAATATTTCAGTGGAAAAGAGATTGTATTTTTAACAAACTGATTTCTCAGCTGAAGGATACAGAATGCGGGCTCAATTGGAGGGGACAAAACTCTGACGCTCACCGCAGATGTGATTTCATTCATAACTCCATCATGCCAAAGCTGCTGCTGAGCCCATTCAACTGCAGAGCCCCGCAGTGCTGCTACTGTGTTAAAGCGCTTGTTACAGGGTCTTTGGGATACTGGTGAAAACAACTTTCCCCCTGAATCAAAACCAGCAAATAAACTAGCTGAGTGCAGCATGGCAGAAGGTATACTGGAAAATGTATAAATATCTCGAAAAATAAGGGGAGCAAAGTTAGCTAATAAATTCTACTTTTATTTAGCATATAACACCTTTGTCCTCGCCCCGTGAATTTTTTTTTTTTTTTTGAGTTTGGGCCTCCAGAGAAGCCCAACTCACTAAGTTATTCTGAGTTTCTAACCTTCAGTGAAATACCCAGGCTTTCACCTGAGTAAGCGTGTGTATGCATTTGCATGTGTGTGTGCATACATGTGTGTGTAAACACATTATGGTGGCCACAGGTCAAACTCTAACATCTTTTGTACTCAGCACTTTAACGACTGAGCAATCTCCCTGTCCCAACTTGGTCTTCTGATGGTGTCGTCCCTAGGCTATGTGACTTCCAGTCTCAGCACGGTGAAGCTCCCCTGGGCTTGCCCTGGCAACCTTGACCTAGCCCAACAATTTTGCAAGGTCAGCATCTAAGTAAGGCTGACACAAAGTCATGAACGTACACATATAAAGACAGAGCCCTGCTCTACAACCAGCAGCATCCAGCCCTGGAAACTCACCCCTGATTTGTAGTAATCACACTCAGAAACCATGTATAATGCAACAGCTATCCCAAAGACCATACTAGAATTCCAACAATTCAAATAATATTCACAACAACTGGCTAAAATTTGGTTAATTAGACAGCTTTTCTGATTGTTGGCCATATTTTTAAGTGTGGGCTAGCCAGAGAAATCCAAATATACAATATAAAACAATCAACCAGGAGACCCACTTTTGATTTGCCCACCTACATTGGCCCGATGCAAGCCCGCCAATCACACCTGAAGCCTTTCTTTATTTTCACCAACTCTCCAGCTCTCAGGAGTGCCTTTGAGTCCTTGCCAACACAAGTGCTGCTGGCTAATTACCTTGCTCTAACAAGCTCTGAATATGTAGCCTTTGCTTGTTCCTATTTGATTCACTTCTACTTCTTTCCACAACCAGTGCTTCTGAAGAAAAGGTATACTTTTAATCTTTAAACTAAAATAGCATTTCACCATTTCCCCTTCCTTTTTCTCCCTCCTACTCTTCCCATGCACCCCCTTTCTGCATGCCTGTCTGTCTCTCTCAAATTCATGAATTTATGGCCTTTATTTGTCTAATTGTTGTTGCACATGCACAACACACACGCTCATGCACTCACTCCTAAATATATAAATGCTACTTGCTCCATTTTATATTACTTGCATATATATGATTTCAAGCCTGCTTATTTAGTGTTGACTGTCTAGTTTGGGCCTCTCTTCCCTGGGGAAGATTATCTCTTCTGCTCTCTGCATTCCTTAGTGGTCTGTAATTCTTTTCTAGTGTTAAGGCATGACTCCCTTCTATGCTAGCATGTCTGTTGGTATTATTGCTTCATTCGCAAGATAGTCTTTAAGAAGTTTTTGTTTAATATTTGTTAATTTTGGAGAAGAAAAGTCATATTATTAAAGTGTATCCACTTGGATACATCTTAAATGTATCAGGAAATCAGAACAAACCCTATGCTTGGGATTCATACAGTGAGCTTGCATGACATCATAAAAACAGAAGTCATCCTGCATACATATATTTTAAAGGGACTGCTAAGAAAAGGCATGGATCATAGAAGATTTGGAATGCTGGGATGAAAAGAGAAGAACTCAAAAGGGAGAGAGTCACTGCTACTCTAAGATCAGAGAGTCACTACTAGCCCTTGACGTGACTTTGTAAGGGATCAACAGCTCCTACTCTGATGGGCCCACCCCACTACTGAGCAGAAAAATGAAAGGTAGAAAGACACCAACCCACCACAATTATTGGCACCTGTGGAAAAGTTCACACTTTTTCTCTAGGGTGTCGATTTTTCCATCTACTGAAACACACTAGCAAGGACAGCACATCAAGAGAAGAGAACAGCAAAATGTATTAAGATACATAAACACAGGGGGCAAGTGAGAAGACAAAAAAAGGACTTGGTGGGTGCAATAGAATCTTCTTCACAAGGAAGAGGGAACCGTAGACTGAGAGGATCTAAAGGAGCAGTAACTGATGTGAACAGAGAGCAAAGGCAGCAAATGCTGGCCTCTAAACCAACCCTGCTGCTTCTGACAAAGCATCCAGAGAAAGACTATACCTTGAGAGATTACCGAATGCCAACCAACATGTGTTATTTAAACCTAGTCAGCATATGAGAAAGAAAGAGATAAGACAAAATCTCCTGACCTTTTAGAGTATAGGTTCTGCAAGGAAGGGGCAAGAATAATACAACAACAACAACAAAAAAAAAGTGGTATTAAGAAAAAAGAGGCACAGTTGGGGAGGGGAGGAGAGGAGGAGGTACAGAACTGGGATTGCAATTTCGATGTACAAATGGGCAAAGGCTTTACAAAGAGGAAATCCTCTAGCAAGGACTCAAAGCTGAATTAGGAAGTCGTCTGAACACCAGGAGTGCACCAACCAGGGAACATTGCAGAATCGAAGGTTTTGAGGGAAAATACACAAAGTCAGGGAGACTGGAAAGAAAAGCAAAGATTACATTATGAAGGCCCCAAGGACCAACGAACAGTGATGTCTTCAGAGTATAAAGAGAATAAGCCAGTGATTTTAGCTCCAAGAATGACATGATCTGAGTTAGGGTGTTGTGAATAATTCCGGAAGCTATGTACATGGATAGAGAGGACACGTGGGATTGCCATGGGGAAAGTCAATTAAGGAAGTCTATTCAGGGTCCCATTGAAATAACCAAGGTGGAAGATGCCTGTAATGGCTAGAGCAAATGTCAAATTGGTGAGATAGTTTTGTGGACAGGCCTGTGGAAGATTTGTCTTGCATGAATTAAAGCCGGAAGACTCACCCATTGTGGGTGGCGCTGGTGCCTGACTGGACCCTGGACTGTACAAACAGTGAAAGGAAGATGATATGACTACTTCCGGCCTTGCCTTTCTGCCGTGACAGACAGTATCTTGAACTGTGAGCCAGAACAAGCCCTTTCTCCTCTAAGTGGCTTTTGTCAGAGCTTTCTATCCTGTCAACAGGAGACAAAACATACGCTACACTAAGGCAAGGCCCCAGAGTAGGTGACCGTGGAGGTGCTAGCATACAGTTGTTCACATAAGTAGGAAAAGACATGACTCAGCCTAGGCAGAATTAACCCGCAGCCTTTAACTGGAAAGACATTGCAGAAGAGCCTTCATCGTGGCATGCCAGCACTGCCTTCTTCAGGCCCACACGTTGTTCCCACATCGTCTTCATGTGCCGTGGCCTGTGCCTTCTTCCTGCTTCATTTTGGCTGCACAGATTTTGCTGTCATCATTAATGAGACAACTGAACTTAGTCTTTTATTTGTTTGTGGTTTTATGTCCAGATGAAGGGTTTTTTGTTTGCTTGTTTTACAGAAAATTATTTTGTGATTCCTTATATACAAATACGTGCATAGTGTCCTGAATAAGCTTTTTGGGAAACCATTATTGCAAGAGTATGTCATATTTTACAAAATGCAAGAATGTCTCCATTCAACTGATAAGAAAGTGCAGATGAGAGCACAAAGCCAGGGTTTGTCAGTCGCTGACCACATAGAGCAGGCATGTTTTACAGAATCTCTCATGTCATTGTTAGAGAAATAACCTTTATGGAGTCAAACAGCTTTGTCTTAATCTTGGACTTAAATATTAAACTCAAATGTCCCCCTAACAGGAAAAGTGAGAAATGGATCAGAATAGAAAAGTAATAAACTGTGTAGTAATATGGGGCGGCAGGGCTGCGTCCCCCACACCCGGCCGCCCACATGGCTAGCTTATGCTCCGAAATAACAACACACAAACTGTATTCTTTTAATCACTGCTTGGCCCATTCTCTTCTAGGCTAATTCTCACATATTAATTTAGCCCATTCCTAATCATCTGTGTGTAGCACCCCAAGGTGTGCTTACCGGGGAGATTCTAGCCTAGTCCATCCTGGGTCGGAGCTTCATGCCGGGAGCGGGGCATGGCGTCTCTCTCAGGCGTCTGCTCCTGAGAGGAAAGCTGTCGAGACTGAGCTCACTTCCTCTTCCTCCCAGCGTCCTGTTCTGCCTACTCCTCCCACCTATCCTCTAACCAATAAAATGGGCCAGGGCAGTGCCTTTATTAGCCAATGACCTTCCTCCATCATTTCCCCTTTTTCGGTTTAAACAAAAAAAAAAGGCTTTAACTTTAACATAGCAAAATTGCATATAACAAAACAGTTATCAAGTAAAAGTTACAATAATCTTTATCATAACTAAGGAAAACTATAACTATAACTAACTATTCTTAACTCCATCAAAGACTCCAGAAAGATATAATATTACCTAAGTAAACAAGAACTAAGAAACTTCAAACTCTAGAAATGACAAAGACATCTCGCTGCCTGGACAGTCACCCAAAGTTCTTTTGTACCGTTGGGGCATCCATCTTCAGCCTTCAGGCCCATGGTATCCCGCAGACATTTCCATAAAGCAGGAAAATTCAAAGTCAGTTCAGTCACTATCTGTTGTGTCCTGAAGAATGTCTCGCAGACTCTTTCAAAATGAATCAGGAACCCCGAAAGATCATCTCACCTTAGGCAAGTTCAGTAGTCCTCTCTCTGTGGGTTCTCTGTGTCCAGTTTATGCAGTAGTCCAGGCAAGAGCAGTTTCTTGCCCAAATGGCTATCAAACTCCATAAGGATCCTCTTCGATGCCCATCTTCCTCTTGAAGTAGATTGGTGCTGCCAGGAGCAGAGTGTCTCATTGTCATGAAAAGTCCTCAGTTATTAAAACATTAAATGTCCTATTCTGTAATCTTTGAAAGACATGAATGTCTATCTAAAATATATCTCTATATATCTAGAAAATCTAACATGACTACAAGCTTTATTATTATCGATGATTATCCATTAACAACCTATATTTCTTAATTATACAGTACATATTTAAATGAACTACACAATCACAATACCTTAATCAAAATCAGAAGCACTTATATATATAACAAAATTGACCTTAAATCTCTATCAATAAAGCAAAATCTATACTAATGTAAATTATTCATATCTATATCATATCCCCCTTTAAATATAAAGAACGTTTATAAACCATATTTGGGAACATGGGCGCAGTTTTTTCTCTCCAAACTGCTTCCTGCTGAATGGGGGCGTCGTTAATTAGGTCTTTCACGGTATAACCTGTGTGCTAGCTTCATCTCAGTTGGCAGTGGAGCAAAGCAATTTTCTGAAGGTGTTCACACCAACCCGTCAGGAGGGCGTGGTCCATCATACCAAACCGGAATAGAAGAAATGAACAGTGTCTCATCCTCTGTGAAAACAAAATAAGAAACTCCTTTCCAAAGTATCATATCCTTAGATCCAATTTCATAATATCTATGTTGGATTAGTTCAGCAGTATTTATAAATAAATATCTTTTAGCATCTGTTTCTCCTTCCTCAGCATTTAAACAATTTAAAGAGAGCATAATAGCATATAGTATCAAGATTCTCTGTGTATTTTCCATCTTTGTGCAGCTTTGTTTTAACCTCTATTTTGTTTATTTTTACTTTTAACTCTTTGCTTTTTGAGACAGGTTCTCTGTATCTTTTACCTGAAGTAACTCTGTAGACCAGGCTGTCTTTGAACTCTCAGAGATCCGCCTGTCTCTGCCTCCCAGGCATTGGGATTAAAGGTGTAAGCTACTACACCTTGAACTCACAGAGATCTGTTTGCCTCTGCCTTCTAGGCACTAGGATTAAAGGCGTGTGCTACCACACACAACAACTCTCTTCCTTTTTTTGTTTTTTACTTTAAGAACTTCAACTTTTAGTCTGCATATATTTTTAACACACTTTACACCATTCACAAATTTTCTCTGTCTTTGAATCTCTCTTTACTGTATATCTCTCTTTTTCTGACCACATGAATCTTTAATGTACCAAGCTATCTCAGTAGGACTAAAGGCGTGGCTTTGCCAGCTAGATCCAGTCCATTCCTTAGCTTTCCAGCCTCATGGCTGAGGTACTGGCTGTAGTCATGTTTACTGCCACAACTGTATGGCATTTCAAGGTTCCTGCCAGCAAGTGAGCTACAACAGACAACACTCAAGTCCTCTCTCGGTAGCCAGCTCTCCTGCCTCAAACAGTCAGAGTTTGCCCTGGCAGGAAGGCCCAGAAAGCCGACATTTTTAAACGGCGCAGCTTTTTTCCTGCTATGGCTGAAAACCAAAAAGCATGTGTTCAGCTTTTCGTCAACACCGTTTAAGTGTTTCGTGGCAGGACCTCTTAATGAGCTGCAGGCTTTGCAGCTAAAGCTGAGTCAGGAAGCCTCTCTTAGATGAGGCGCTTGCTTGCCTCTAGCAAGCAGAGCAGACCCGAGAACACAGCGAGTCTAGTTGCCATCAAACAAATCGTAGCACTTTACTCCAAATGCTCTATTCAAAAGCTCTGTCTCCTGCAGGAGCCAGACAGAGATCACAATGGCGGCACAGCCCCAGGAAGTTGCGCTTTAAAATGACACAGCGTTTTTTTCTGCTACTGTTGCCGAATCAGGAAATCTCTCTACAGCACGCCACCAACAAACAGCAAAAATCTGTGTTAAACTCTCTTTCCCTTATTTTTAAGCCTTCTCAGGTTTTTTAAGTGGGTTTAGTTGTTCACACGTCTGGGCGCCAAATGTAGTAATATGGGGCGGCAGGGCTGCGTCCCCCACACCCGGCCGCCCACATGGCTAGCTTATGCTCCGAAATAACAACACACAAACTGTATTCTTTTAATCACTGCTTGGCCCATTCTCTTCTAGGCTAATTCTCACATATTAATTTAGCCCATTCCTAATCATCTGTGTGTAGCACCCCAAGGTGTGCTTACCGGGGAGATTCTAGCCTAGTCCATCCTGGGTCGGAGCTTCATGCCGGGAGCGGGGCATGGCGTCTCTCTCAGGCGTCTGCTCCTGAGAGGAAAGCTGTCGAGACTGAGCTCACTTCCTCTTCCTCCCAGCGTCCTGTTCTGCCTACTCCTCCCACCTATCCTCTAACCAATAAAATGGGCCAGGGCAGTGCCTTTATTAGCCAATGACCTTCCTCCATCAAAACTGACTAATAAAGATCACCACTGGTTTATCTGAGAAAGGAGTTTGACCTCTTATTTCCATGGCAAATGGAAGTGGGAGTTCACACACCCAAACTGAAAGTCTGGGATAAGCATACCCCTTGTTAAATTTGGCATCTCATGATTCAGACCTAACACTAAATAAAACATTAGTCAATTAATAACCTCCTAGAGGTAAAAAGGTATTTCAACGTTGAATTACCTTGATAAGCCAAGTCATATTCGTATTTAGAGCACAAATTCCCTTAGAAAAATATTATACATTCATAAATATATGTATATACATACGCAATCTGCATTTGTGTTTGTATATATATAATCCATATATATGCAATTATTTAAGTATTGATGACTAATTATTATTGTATAATATATAAGTCCTGTTTGTTTGTTTTTGAAAAGACAAACTTAGCCAGGTGGTAGTGGCAAACTAGAATTTCTGAAGATGTCGAGAAAAAATTGCTAAGCCAGACACACCCTTTATAGAGGAAGTCCATCAGTCATAGGGAGCTTCAAACTTTTAAAGAAATTAATAATCCAAGTGTAGAAATGGCACCAAACATAATGAAGGCCTTACAAAAACTTCCCAGCTCTATACTTAGAAAACACTGGTTTACACGTTTAAAAGGCCACTCTGGGTTAAAATGAGTGTGCGAAAGTGAATGTTAACACTTCAAATGGAGTTACCTCTGCATAATCTTTTCACTGCACAAAACTCAGTCTGGAAACTTTGACAATCCAATGTTGACTGTAGTTCCTCTATTTCCTAAGGCTTCTAAGCCCCTGGATTGGATGCCATGGGCACAAAGGAGTTGCTGGAATGTTCACCCTTTCCCTAAGCCATTTGATGCCTCTTCAAATGGTCTGCTTCTCAGCAATGAGTCAAAGCTTGCTTTGAAGACAGACCCAAAGAGCCCACATGTTGATTGACTCAGAGTCCAGCTACACAGGAATGCATCTCCAGTGAGTTCTGGGAGCCTTTCTCCCCAGCTCCCCTGCTAACTGTCATTGTCTTCACAGGTAGTCAGAGGACACCACAGACAAAAAGAGTGGTGTGGCAAGATCGATGTTCCTCCAGAGACACTCTTTGAAATGCTGTTGAATAGCTGAGCACTTGAAACCTTTTCCTTCTGAGACCAATTATCTCCCTGCTACAATGGACTCAGCCTTCACCAGACTGGCTTCTGGACCCAGCTGTTTCCTACAAGGCCAGATGTACATTTGAATCACAGATGTGATCATTTAAATTAACTAAATGTCCTATGTTTTATAGAAGGTACATTTATAAGCCTACTGGGATACAAGCTTTTGTTTGTTTTCTGTTAGGACCTCCGGTCCTCAATGCACTGTCACAATTAAAGCGCTCAATACTTCACAGACACTGGAAACATCGACAGACACTCTCTTCCTTGTGCACATAGAGTCAGTGTAGGCCTTGCATGCAGTTGGATTCCATTCTCTAGAGACCCCATCTCCCCCTTTGCTGATTTCTACATGCCAACCACAGGCTTGATGCAAGTGCTGCTTTGAGAAATCCTTAGTCTTTGTATATGTTCATTTGATTTAGCAAAGAAATCCCTTGTTCTTTTGGAATCTGTTTTTTAATCTATCATAGACAAAATTTTAAAGAGCTGCCACTGAAGAAAAAGAAAGCTGTTCAGTCTCTCTGTACCCTGAAACACTATGGTATGTGCACATAAACAAAATCTCAGTGTGAAGTGTTGCTTTATCACAAGAGACATGGGCTGCATACTGTCTTTACCTTCCACAGGGGTTTTAATTCATAGCCTTGAAACCAAAAAATACGAGAAAATTATAATGACTTTTAATGTGGTTTTATATAATACGAGACTTTCAGAAAGGAAGACCAAAGAGTTCAGAGAAAACGTATGTATTGTTTTTCTTAAATCAGATGAAGAATAGGCAGTCATTTAGAATTGCAATTGGGCTTGAAGAGACAGCTAAGAAGGGAAAGGCTGCTAGCTATCAATACTGATGATCTGAATTCAATACCAGAAAGTCACAAGGTAGGAGACAATCAACTCTCTCACACACATTGTCACCTGAATTCTACACACACAGAGAGAGACAGAGACAGAGATGTTTAAATAAATAAATAATAGATAGATGATAGCTATAGATAGATAGATAGATAGATAGATAGATAGATAGATACATAGATAGATACATAGGTAGGTAGATAGATGCATAGGTAGGTAGGTAGTTAAATAGATAGATTATCACAAAGTACATTAGTGTTGTGGTTGTGAGACAGGTACAACCAACAGCAGTAATCAGGTGACCTCACTAAGGCCTGTTTGTTCAGACTGATCTATCACTCTTGTATTTTTTTCTGGATGTGGGGCAAACATACTTGTGACCAGAGACCCAGTCTGAAATGGATGGGAGGAGAGAGCAGAGGAGAGTTCTCAGCCTTTGCAGCTTCCTCGCTGCCCTTCAGCTTAGGCTCAGGTGACAGTAGAACATTTGGGCCATCCTGTCTTCTTCAGAAAGCACATTTTATAGTGGGTGGCCTGAGGGTAAGCTTTGCCTTACATATTGTTTGCTTTGTTGCTAATAGAATCAAAATAATAACTGCTTAGCTGGAATGCTTCTGAGACAACGAAATTAAACAACAAATGTTAGTTCACTTTTTCTGATTTTTTTAATTAATTAATTTATTTATTAAAGATTTCTGTCTCTTCCCCGCCACCGCCTCCCATTTCCCTCCCCCTCCCCCAATTAAGTCCCCCCCACTCAGCCCGAAAAGCAATCAGGGTTCCCTGTCCTGTGGGAAGTCCAAGGAACCCCCACCTTCATCCAGGTCTAGTAAGTTGAGCATCCAAACTGCCTAGGCTCCCCCAAAGCCAGTATGTGCAGTTTTCTGATTTTTTAAAACTTTATTTATTGATTTTACATCCTCACTGAAGTTTCCCCTCCCTCTTTTCCTTCCAGTGGCTTCCCCTACTTTCCCTCTTCCCCACCACAATCTACTCCTCCTCTTTTGTTATGTCTGTTCCTGTTGAGAAAAGGGCAAGCATCCCATGGATATCAACAAAATATGGCATAACAAGCTGCAGTAAGACTAAGCACTTTTCCATATCAAGGCTGGACAAGGCAATTTGGTCCCAAAAACATCAGAATCAGAGACAGTCCCTGGTCCCACTGTTAGGAGTACCATAGGAATAGAAAACTGCACAACTGCCTCATATATGCAGAGGGCCTAGGTCAATCCAATGCAGACTCCCTGGTTGTCCATTCACACTCTGTGAGTTCCTATGAGCTCAGGTTAATTGATTCTGTGGATTTTCTTGTGATGCCTCTGGTGACCCTTCTTGTTCCTACAAATCCCTCTCCTCCTATCTTCAACAGGATTCTCCAAAGTTCAGCCTAATGTTTGGCTGTGTGTCTCTGCTTCTGTTTCCATCAGTTGCTGGTTGAAGCCTCTCTGATGACAATTGGGCTAGGCACCAATCTATGGGGATAGCAGAATATCATTAGATACCTTACATTGCCATTTTCCCTCGGTAATGTTGGGTTCTATCCTAGGTCTTTGGTCCATCCAGCCTGAGTCCAGCCAGTGTCACAGGCAGGCTTATCCTCCTGGCAGTGATCTTAGGTTGGACCCATCTTAGGTTGACCACTCCTTCTTACTCTAGGCCACACTTACCCCAATGTATCCCATAAGTAGGGCAGACTATAGGTTGAAGGTTGTGTGGCTGGGTTGGGGTCCTAATCCCTCCACATGGAACTCTTGCTTGGTCACAGGAGAAAACTAGTTTGGGCTACATATCCACTATTGTTAGGAGTCTTAGTTGTAGTTATCCTGGTAGATACTCTCAAGTTGGGAGCATAGGCCCCAGCCCCTCTCATCTATCCCAGTACCCAGGCCTTGTCTGGACTCCAAATCCCAGCAGGCCAGGTCCCAACCCCTCCCTGGGGGTGGGGTCAGGACCACTCTTCAGGGTATTTAAATGAGCCCCAAAAGAGGAACACATGGTTTCCCTTTCTTCCTCTCAGTGGTTGATGGTCCTGTTTACCAGGCTTCCTGGTTCCCCCTCGGGGCCACCCGAGAGCGCAGAATTCCCATTAAACCTGAATATTTCTTAATTTGGCTTGTTTTGATTTGGCTTGATTGAGAACTTTGCGTCCACAGGGAGCTCGGGTTAGGAAACATTCCTAACAGATACCTGGGAGTTTACTTACACCAGGCATCTACCTGACCCTGAAAAGGCCCCCTTTCCAGTCATCTTTCAGTACTCTCTCCCTTCACTCCACCCAACCAGATAACTCATGTTCCCATCCCTACCCATTAAGAGTCCACTCATGAAATCTCTTTCATTTCCCCATTCCCCTCCCTAGGGAGATATGGGCGTCCCACCTTGAACCCTCCTAGTTACTTAGCTTCCCTGGGTCTGTATACCATAGTACAATTATCCTTTATTTTACAGCTAATATCCACTTATACATTCCATATTTGTCTTTCTGGGTCTGGGTTACCTCACTTTTTTTCTAGTTACATCCATTTGCCCATAAATTTCATGGTGTCATTGTTTTCAACAGCTAGTTATTCCACTTTAAAAAAAAAAATAGCTGATTTTTTTTTTGAAGACATGGTGGTGCACACCTTTAATCTTAGCACTAGGGAGGAAGAGGCAGAACAATCTCTGTGAGTTTGACAGAGCTAGTTCCAACACATCTAAGGCTGTTTATTACACAGAGAAACCATGTCTTGAAAAACCAAAAAAAAAAAACCACTAAATATCATTGGCAAATGGTGAGCCCTTTGATAGCATTATAAGATCTTATATGATCATTAAAACTGTAGTTTCAATAAGCTATGAATGTTACATTCAACACAGAGAATGTTCAATTATAAATGCCATAATTAAACTATTTAAATTTATATAATAGAAAAAACAAAAAGATATTATATAATCATAAAACATAATAAGACTATGACTTTCTAAAATAATACTTCAATTCTTTTTCACTTTGAGGTTTTTAACTTTAATTTCTACAAATATGGAGAACACATAAAACAAATAAAAATTTTAGGATTTTGAATGAAATATCTTCAAACTCTGAATTCTGTAATGAAGAACCAATTACTATTGCTGTAGTACATAATGTTCATAACCCCCAACACACACACACACACACAGACACACAAACATTACACTAAAAATGTTAAAGCTGTACCTATGTTCATCCTTTCAGGGAATAATATACAGACTGAAAGGGTCATATTTAGGAAATACACAGGAATATATACACATAGATAAACTTATGCAATAGCAATTAATGAAAAGAGGCTGTAAATTTTTAGGTAGGGGCATAGAGCAGAGTTTGAAGAAAAAAAGGAAGAGGGACAAATATAATCAAGTGATAATCTTTGCGTGTGTGTGAGTGCGTGCACCTGCATGCATGCATGTGTGTGTGTGTGTGTGTGTGTGTGTGTGTGTATGTGTGTGTGTGGTTTTTAAGACAGGGTTTCTCAACATAACAGCCTTGGCTGCCCTGGTATTTGTTCTGTAGATAAGGCTGGCCTGTAATTCGCAGAGATCAGTCTGCCTCTACCTCACAAGTGCTGGGATTAAAGGCGTGCACCGTCCAACCCAAATTATAATCTTAAAAAAAAATAAAAAGCTGCACCTACCTCACACATGCCTGTCATTCTAGCATTTGGAAAACTGAGGCAGAAGGATATCCTTAAGTTCTCACCCAACCTGGGCTACAGAGTGAAGCTCAGTCTAGATGATAAAATAAAGTAAGCTACACTAAACAAATGCTTATTTCATGACTTTGTTTACTTATTTTCCATGTCTTTGAGGCAGATTGGGTTCATCTTCATTATAAAGGTGGGAAAGAAGCTGGGAACCAGGCAGGTGGATTTCTTAATGTAGCAGCTGCAGATATGACAGCCCAATGCATTATAAAGGGCACTCTGCTCATCCCTATGAAGCACTCCATTGCCCTGGCTAGAAAACCCAGCCCCCAGTGTTTATCTCCATCTAAGAAGTGAATGGAAGGGGAGTCAGGCAACGCGGAATGCAGCACAGGTGAGTGCTCAGAATGCTGAGAGAGGTCTTTGCGGCTGTTCATTTTAAGCAGCATCAGAATTGCCAGAACTAAGTGCAAGTCTCTTCCCTCTTGATAGTAATAAAATACCAAGATACTTCAATAGTTCTGTAGAATTGCAGAGTTTTCTGTAATTTCAAAGGTCATTTAGGCTGGGCTTTTATCTCAGTGGTATTGCAGCCTAGCATGTGTGAGGTCCAGGGTGCAGCCACTCAGCACTGGTCGGGGGAGGGGGGTTTGGGGAGACAGGTCATTTATTAAGTTATCTCCCACCTCTGGAAATATGCTACAGAGCCATGATTAGAGCGTTGTGACAAAAAAACAAAAAAAAAAAAAACAACAACAAAAAAAAAAAAAAACAGTGTCTTCCTTCCTGAGCACCTGTCTTCCTTTGCACAATGCAAAATGCAGCAACCTGTTTAATCTATTTGCATGAATGTCAACAGAAAGTGAAAGAAAAGACGCATCAAGGTTTCCCTCAGAGCCAATGAGATGGCATAGCAGGTGGTAAGGATGCAGGTAAAGATGCTCTCTCTCCAGTGCAATGACCTGAGATTGATCTGTCCGCATGTATGTCTTTGTGTGTGTGTACCTACGTCTACATGTATCTGTGTACACACACACACTTATACACACACACTAATAAATGTAGCAAAAATTTAATTCAGAAAAAAAGAGCCATTTTTTTATCTTAAAACATTTACAGTTAACAATCTTTTGAAACTTATGCATTTTTCCTCTTGCTTTCTTTTGTGGTGCTTGGATTCCTCCTATACATGTCTTGCCAGCAAACGCATTTTCTCTTTGTTTTACATTGAGCATTCTTACACAGTTGAAATGAATTTCCATTTTTAATTTTTTGTGAATTGACAAAATTTGACATTATAAAATAAAAACATTGGTCGGAGAGCCATCTTCTTCAGGGTTAGACTTGCATTATAGGTAGCTAATTTCAGATACTTCTTGGGCCTCAGAACTAGTTTCTGTAATGAACAAGTGTTTCAAAGTCATCATCAGAGCCAGTCTGGTCTCGTGCACATTTGTTCTGGACGCCGTGGGGCACAAGAGGGTTACAAGAACAACAAGGACCTCCCTAAGCAGATTATGTTTCAAGTGGGTATTGTTAGGCATAGAAATATACTGAAATCTAAATGTGGGAAACATGCAATTTTATCCATCTTTTCTCAGCTTGGTCACCCCAGCCTTGAACCTGCCTTGGGTTTACTGTGAAGAAGAGGATCACAAAGGTGGCAGGTGCCCCTCCATAGTCAGTGGTTCCAAGTGTCTCATTTAAACCAACGATGGCGGTTACCTCACCATCTCTTGGGCCTTTGAGGATCAGATATATACATATATATGTTGTGGTTTTACATTTAAAAAAAAAGGAAAATGGGACTTGGGAAGAAAATCTGCATACTCTAAAGAATACAGCTTCATTTGGCTCAATCTGCTCCTCATTGCAACACTGCTAGAACTTCCAGTCACTCAAGCCCCAGGGTTACTAGTAGTTGGTGCCAAAAGCCCAGAGAGGGTCCTTTCTCTTTCCTTTGCACCAGAGTAAAGGAGAGCTCAGGTAGTTGGAAAAGCAGCATGTTTCCTGCAGAATAAAATGACTTGGGTATTTCCCAAGGAAATTTTCATTGCTAATAGATACAGCCATAGTCATCGGTAAGCCTGTTTTAATCAGAAATCACCTAAGCCTCATTAACCTGCAGTCCCCAATCCTTGTTTCCCTGAACTCTATCTAAAGATATCCTAGTGACAACTCCCCACTAGGACTATGAGCTTCCTGTTGATTTAGGAACTGAGGTCTGCAATGAGGAAAGATTCAGGTTATAGGATCGCTCCTTATTCTCAGCAGTCAACTGACACCTGGCACAATGCAAAGGGGGCAAAAAGGAAATCAGAACAGCTAACACCGTGCTGTTTCAAATAAGGAAGAGCCTTACTAGAATGAAGAGGGAGGCAGGGATGGGGTGGATGTCTGGGAGTACACCAAAATATGCAAGCAATCCCAGGGCAGCTCCTCTCTCTCATGCATTGCTGTTGCCCAGAGACTGCATCTTATATGATCTCTTCATCTCCTTGGACCTCACATTCCTCACATATTAAGGGAAAGATATGAATCACTGTAGCATACCTTCTTCTCTTTGGTAATGCAAACAGAATAGGCAGGGACTGTTTATGTCTTGGTTTATTGTACTGTTGTCTTATACTAATTATGATTTTTAAGGTTATTTTGTATTTATAAACTCTTTATAATGTTGAAATGTAAGCTTCGAGAATAATGTGCCTCCCTGTGCCTAACTCTTTTGATTGATAGCTTTTTTCTGTCTTCTGAGTGGAAGTGTGTGTATGTGTGTGTGTGTGTGTGCGTGTGTGTGTGTGTGTGTGTATGTGTGTGTGATAATTTCCAAGATGGACAATAGAATTCCCAGGCGTTGTTACAACATTCAGGATAATAAAGAATCGATCAGGAGCCAGACTTCTGAGTGCACCTGACTTCTGCAGCTATTCAATCCTCACAGTAAGAACTGGTTTTATGACTATGACAACATTAATGATTCTGTTGATATTCTGAAGCACATAGCCAATGTAATCATAGCAGAACAAGATGTGCCAACCTAGCAAGAGATCCTCTTTTCTTTGGTAATACTATTAATGTGTGTTAGTCAAAAATCTGTTTCTGCTTAGTTGTCTCACATGACTGGAAGGAGTCCACTGGACACGTAGCCGCCGCTGGTAACCCTGTGTCAACCTTTGGTACAGTCTGGTGGTTACATTTCTATTTCCTTCTATAGGATCACTTCTGTATTTCAGGCGTGTCCTTAAGTGTAGAAGTTTCTTAGCACTCTCTTCTTTAGTTTTCTTTTCTCATCTCATAATTTTTTAGGCCTCTTTGTTTTACTCTCTGTGTCTCCAGTTAGTCTTCCTTTTGATCCAGGGCGTTGTTTGTTTCCCACGTGAGCCAAGGCCCTAGCTCCTGCCATCTCAGTTACCAGGCCTTCTCCACCTGACCGTGCCCATTTGAGAACACTGTGGAGTAGTCTGACATCCTTGCCTCTCTGGTTCTTAGAGACTTTATTGTTTTACCCATCTTGAGATTTTTCTTTCTTTCAAGCTCAGTTATGTGTCTGGACACAGCAAAATTATTTCTAAGACTTGGTAACAGTAAGAGTATCATAGTAGTATAATTTTGAAGTAGCTATAACTTTTAAGGAGTAATATTTCATTGAAAAATACCTGAAAGTCATGTAAGAAATAACAATAATGAACTCATTAGAACGCCAATATATAAGCATACATTTATAAATTAGGAGTATCAAGGATAAATAGGAATTATTAAAAGCAAATATGGTGGATCATGCAAACAGTGGGCCAGGAAAAAATGGAAGTTATGCCAAAACAAAGAAAAAAGTCATCACCTACAAAAGAACAACTATATAGGCAGAGATTTATCATTAGCAATAACAAAGGCCAGAAGAGGATGTCTTTTGGTTAATGAAAAAAAGAGCATAAAATATAGAATACTATACTCAGATATACTCAGATAAATAAATTTTAAGAATGAAAGCAAAATGGTGATGTCACTTGCAGATTCAGCTTAGAAAATACTAAGGATATTCTAGGAAAGAGAATTAAATCGAGAAAGATTTAGTGAGTTGAACTTTAGAAGTAACATTAAATAAGAGGATGGTAAATGCTGGTAAATTTAATGTATGTAATGGGATCCTCAGTAAAAACTAATTTTCCGGGACCTTGTGGTTACGACTGGAGAGTTGAAGGAAAGGTGAACAAATGGATCAGTAGGTGAAAGGTGTGCAGTGTAAGCATGGCCACCAGAGTTGGGATTGCCTACTATTCACCTGACACCTCAAACAAGGCAGAGCACACCCACAATCTGTGCACTGGGGAGACAGACAGTCAGTTCTTCATCCTACCTGGTCTTGAAGTTGTTCAGTCCCAAATAAACACACAGAGGCTTATATTAATTTTAAACTCTTTGGCCCATTATTAACTTGCTCTTACAACTTAACCCATGATTCTTGTCTAAGTTTAGTCCCGTGGCTTGGTACCTTTTCTCAGTGAAGCATTCTCATCTTACCCCTTCTGCATTTGGGTGGTGATTGCAGACTGAGTCTTTCCTCTTCCAAGAATTCTCCTAGTGTGGTCACCTCACCTATACTTCCTGCCTGGCTACTGGCCAATCAGCATTTTTTTTAAATCAATGTGAGTGACAAATCTTTACAGCATTGTCCCACAGCAGATCTCAACAGCTTGCTGTCCACGCAACCTAACTAAATTGGCCAACTCTGGATTCAGTAAGAGATGACTTTGTCTCAAAAAATTAGGTAGAGTGATGGGGAAAAAAAAAAAAAAAACACCTGACTTTGATTTCTGGTCTACACACACACACACACACACACACACACACACACACACAAAATAAATAAATATTAAGCTGGAGAACAAAGACATAGCAGCACCGCACTCCTTGCCACACGGCTGATGGCGCTGAAACAGCTTGTACTCAGGCAGGTAGCCTTGGGACTCACTGACCTGCAGCCCAAACTGCATCTGTGCACCAGGTCAATATTGCAACAGCACTAGAAAAAGAAAGGGACTCTCTCACGGACTTAGCCAAAAACTCTTCCTGACCTTCCATGCTGGAGCAGGGCAACTTTCTTCTGAGGCTTCTGAGCCCTCCTCTTCTCCAACCCTGAGTGTTCCTGCCCTCTCTCCTCTGCCTCTGCACTTCCATAGCTGCAGGCATGTGTCTGTGTGCTTTATGAAGGAAGATGTTGAGTTTTGCAGCTCCAAAATGTCTTTTTAAAAATTAATTAGAACTATCAACATGAAGAGCAGAGCTTTTCCTTCATAAAACTCTGTTTACTTACCCTGTGAGCTGAAAAACCCAGGAAGCAGGGACATCTTAGTAAGGAAAGATGTTCTTCCTGCTCAAGAGTCTAAATCCCATTTTCCATTACAAAGAACCAGAGATAAAAGAAAAAGAGGGAGAAGGAGGAGGAGGGGGAGGAAGAGGAGGAAGAGGAGGAGGAGGAGGAGGAGGAGGAGAAGGAGGAGGAGGAGGAGGAGAAGGAGAAGAAGAAGAGGAGGAGGAGGAGGAGAAGGAGAAGAAGAAGAGGAGGAGGAGGAGGAGGAGGAGGAGGAGAACTCATTTTATTGAAAAGAAAATATGCAAAATAACAAATATAAGCTGGAAGCCAAGGAAGTTGTTTTAAAAGCCTCACAGGATCATAAGTCTAGTGTAAGCCAAGGTAACCTGAGCAAAGGAAGGAAAAAATCTATTGAAGTATAATATTTTATCATCTCTGAGTTCGTAGTAATATTTTTAAAAAGTCTATGGTACTGGGCTGAGTACAGCTTGGTTGGTAGAGCACTTAGCTAACTTAAGCAAACCCTGGGTTTTTTTCTCCAGAGATGAATATACTTGGCATGGAAGCTCATGCCCATTACTTTAGTAATCAAGAGGAATCCACAAGTCAAGATCATCTTTGGCTGTGGAAAAGATTGAGATTCAGCTTCAAAAATAAGCAAAAACAAGCAAACTAGTAAAATAATGACAAAATGGACAACGTCACCCGACTTTATGATATTATCTTGATATTGAAATATTATCTCTCAGAGACATCTCTGTCTGTAGAGTGTTTGTATCCCTGGCAAGAGAAACTCAGTTATATCCTAAGGACAGACATACAATTTGCTGCTGCAGTTCTGTGCACCTGTAGTCCCAGTGCACATACTGAAGTGGTGACAAGGGGGTCTTGGGGGCTGATGGTCAGCCAGCACAGTCTTGCCAGTAAGCCCCAGGTCACTGAGACAATATCTGAAGAACACAGCACGAGCTTGACTTTTGAACCTCCACAAGCATATATATACACTGGCCCAAAAATAAACAGGACTATGCATACACACAAAAATAAATTAGTAAAATAAAAGTTTTAAAACACAGTGGTCACAGTGACAGATGACTCATTGCTTAAAAAGGCTGATAAAAAAAATCAAAGAATTGCCTTTCCATACAAACTGTCACAGATAACTTGTGAGAGAATGTTCCTTAAAGTACACAGAAAGTGTATTTAAAATACACAGAAAGATTCAGAGGCATGAAATAAATAATGGGTTCAGACAACAGTTGTCAGAAAGATTAAAACCACTGGGTAGAATGTTGATCGGTAATTTGATGTTGAATGGGTGAGCGGGAATGAGCTGAGCCCACTAATTCATTCGGCATCTCCACAAAGAGGACAGCACCAGACCTTACATGCTATTCTTAAAGACAGTAGAAAAGACTCACCGTGCCCCGGAGACTCTTACCTAAACACGTTTAAGTATGCCTAGAATGAGTCTCTGAATGTCAGTGCCAACTTAACAAGAAATATAGAGGAAAGGGGAAGGCACCAAATTTCCATATTAGAAGCAAACACTGACCAGAATTCAGAACAGTCTTTCCACATGAGGAGAAAAGTGTGGTCTCGAGAATAAACCAGAGAAATGTAAGGGAGTGGATGGGGGGGGGGGATAAGAATGTAAAATCAAAGACAGTCAAATACAAGAGGTAGGTCCCACTTGGCTGTTAATTCCACTAAGACTGAAATCCTGCATTTCACGCAGTTGGACAAGCTTCCTCCCTGTGAGCCAAGAGGTTAAGCTGTCTTATGACCTCTTCCTGTACATCATCACATTCTAATCATCCACATGAGCACAAACTAGGATGTTAAAACAAGCTTACACAACACCTCTAAAACTTCATTCTGGGAGATTTTGATCATGTATAAGCATTCAGAATTTTTAAATATCTTTCTCATATTTTATTAAGTTCTTATATGTATAATAGTCCTTCTTTTTCAAAGTTCAATAGAAAAATAATCGTATCTCTAGACACCCAAACACTGAGAATTCCAGTCATGAAATATATATATATATATATATATATATATATATATATATATATATCTTCCATTTGGTAACAAGAGCTAGCAAGGACATTCAAGACCATGTGATTACAGAGGAGATGAAACGTAGTGATGATGGGACTTATGGAATCAAATCTCAATAGTCCATTGTTGATCTGAAATTTGCTGTGAGGGAGCACCTTCCGAGTCCAACTTCCGCAGCTTCTGGAACCTTTTCTCCTTGAAATGGCTAGGGTGGCCATACATTTTACAGCTAAGACCTCTATGGAAGCCATGCTGTTTCCCTGGACTCCTGGGCAAAGTAAACTATTTTCCTCCACAGCATCCTTTGACAAAGGAATGGAAGGTAATGCTTAATTGTGAATTAAGCTTTCACAGGACTCAGACTTAGGCAAATACCTCAGATCTTTTCCCCCAACTCATGTAGTCTCTTCTCTCAGTCCCCTTCCAAATGAACAATAATTTCCCAGTCCTATCTTCTATTCTTTGGCTTGCATGGGCCTTGACATTCTACAGTAGTGGTCAGATAATTGTACCTGGCTGCTTGTTTTTCTAGAGATCTATAGCAACACAGAGTGACTCTTATTTATGTATTATCTGTCATCTCATTGGGTCTATAACTGCAGAGCTGAATAGTTATAGAATGGACACTATGATCCCCAAAGCCTAAAATACTGTTTATCTCTTTACATAAAATGTTTGTTAGTTCTTACTTGACTGGTTTAGAGCAGTATTTCTGGACATTAGTATTTTTTTCTTTTTATTTAGGTTTAAGAAAGATATAGAAACAGACAGTGGGGAAGGGGGAGGAGGGGAAGGACCAGGAAGAGTGGGTATTGTTTTGGGAGGCTGTGGAAATTTGGAAGGAGCCTCACTGAAGAAAGTGAGTCACTGGGGTCAGACCTTGAGGTCTTATAGAATGGTCTCAATTCTTGTTCACCTCTACTTTCTCACTGCCTATGCAGTGTGACCAGCAGCATCATGTTCCCATTGACAGACCTCCCCTGCCGTTATAGACTCTATCTCATCCAACTAGAAACGCAAATAAGCCCTTCCTCTTTTAAGTTGCTTCTTGCTAAGTATCTTGTCACAGCAGCGAGTATTGTAAGTAAGAGAGAAGCAATTCTCTAGGACAGTGATGAGTTCTGTCTTAGTCATTGTTAAGGCTTGTCCCCTTGCTCACATCTTGAGGTCATTTCTGTACACACATAGTCTTCAGTATGGGTTGAAAGTTGTCGTGTCTTATGTCACTCTCTATACACTCAAGGTCCTTCAAGAAGAGTCTCCTCATTACTTTCAAACAAATGTCCCATAGTTCCCAGGAAACAAGCATTTTGTTTGGTTCCCACGGCCAGCTGCTATTATAACCTCTAGCCTCTTCTCTCAAGGATCTTCAAATTGATGTTATGTGTCTAGACATCTGACTCGACATATCCTGGAACCAATGAACCTGTTTCTTGCTCCCACCACCTAGATGATCCAAATCTACACACACACACATTGCATGATTTCACTTTCAGAAAGCTGGCTGTTCTCATACCAGTGGGTGCAACAGAGAGAATAAGTCCTAATTGTCCAGTTACATGGAAAATTAAGTGAACATGCAGTAAGACCACAATAAGTGAGAAAAATTGAGCCAGACATAATGGGAAAATGAGAACTGTATGTATTGCAGTGGACAAGAAGCCACCAAAACGCCACCCATAGAAGTCATAAACAGGTCTGGTGATGTTTCACTGTAAGCTCATAGTATTGATTTAAATTTGAGCAAATACTGGATAAGAAAACAGGTATAAGAGTCTAGGCAGTTTGGATGCTCATCTTACTAGACCTGGACGGAGGTGGGTGGTCCTTGGACTTCCCACAGGGCAGGGAACCCTGATTGCTCTTTGGGCTGACAAGGGAGGGGGAATTGATTGGGGAAGGGGGAGGGAAATGGGAAGCGGTGGTGGGGAAGAGACAGAAATCTTTAATAAATAAATAAATTAAAAAAAGAAAAAGAAAACAGGTATAAGAATCCCCAACACAAGTAGTTACACATCATCTCTAACTTTTGTTGGCATTAGAATTCTGGTGTCTTTTCTTACATTGTTAATGCAGGCTTGCAGACTCATACTCTGCTCTCAAGGTGGCCCCTCTCCTGCTCTGGAGTCACTCACTACTGTCATGTGCCATAGCCCACACTCCATCTCTCAGAACTGGGCTCTGATGTCTGGCGTTACTGCAATTCCCTTGACGTCTTCTTCAGACGCAGACTCTCAGGACAGCCAGGGAGCTGAAGGGATGGATTATGACAGTGTTAGTTGTGGTGGAATTTCGATCCATTTACCCAATGAGTTTTGGGGCAGCAAGCCCTAGTTTTGTCTGCCTACAACACGGCTCAAAAGTTGAGGGAGAGGGTCATGTGCTCTGCTCTCTTGGGTGGTTGGATCGGAGTAGGGGGTGGATGATGGCTTGTGGTTGGTGCTCTTTACTCCTGTGCAGAATGATTGGACAAAGGCACCTGGATCACCAGTCATGTCTAATTGGCTCTGTACCAGTGAGTGTCTGTCCCTATGTATACTATAGCTAAATAAATTCTAGAGACCCTCAAGCAGTCTCTCATGGTTTCACGTAACAGTTAGCACAGAGCTATGGAAATGAATGACTTGTTTTAAGTTCATGGGCTAAGCAATTTGGTAGTTAAAAAAAAAATAATGGTATTGATCTAGAGAAGCAGTGATGGCCACAATGAGGCGAATTGTATGTGCATGTGTTTTCTGCTCTTTGCAAAGTTCCTTAGTGCTCAATTCAAAGCAGCTAGTGCTTCAAAGAGTCAAAATGGTGTCAAAGTAAGTCAAGGAAATGAGACCATGGGTCTGGGCAAGCTCTAAACTATGCATGGATTTATCTTTGACCTCTTCTATTTCCCTTGAGGTATATACTCAGTCCTTATGCATCCACTCCAATCTCCCCAACTTTTATCCCCTACACAAACCCATATAATAAAAAGCAAAGAGCTCACCCTGCTCATTGTGAGCCAACTGTCCATATGCTAATGAGGGGCACTCATGCTCAAGTTTCCGTATGCTAATTAGTTGCTCCCACCCTCAAGTTTCCTTTGATTCAGTCTCCCTCCTGTCTATGGAAGATGTTTGTATTTTCAAACTCAGGATTTTTGAATTGTTTGGACTCGGTTTTACCTGAGCACCAAGCAGATCCTTGGGAGATCAGAGGGAATAAAGAAAAAACAAAAAAAACAATAAATTGGGAAAGATGCTGGTTTGGGGTGTTTAAAGCTGAATGAATGATCTCATTAGCCCAGTTTCCAGCCCACTGGCCTGTAGGATGAGTCCCTCCTGAGTCACTCTGGGTTCGGGGCACTGGTTGGGCCTCACACTCCACCCCTTCAGCTATTGAGTTCATCTTAACTCCTGAGACAGTCTCTTCTAAACAAGAGAGATTCTTGGGTAGTGAGCCTTTTTAATTGTGTGGCATGCCGCACTGTCTGTATTTATTTATCTGATAACTACTAATTCATCAGTAAAAGGAAAAGTTCTCTAATCCCAAAGGACAAAATTTCCTCTTTATCCATCAATCCTCATCCACTATACTATAATTGTGGATTATTTACACAAACCTCCTTTCCTTGGCAGCTCACAGCAAAAGGTGTCTGCAGGCAAAGTGATTTGTCATTACGAACAAAGGTCATTAGTGCGTAAATGTTTCAATCTGTCCTTTCTTTGTTCTATTGCCAGGTCATGGAAGCCTTGGGGATAGGGCTTTGTTAGGAAAAAAAAAATCTGTTTACATTTTGCATTTTTGAACACACACACACACACAAACACCACCACCACCACCACCATCACCACATACCAAAGCCCTACGGGACAAACGATAATGAGAAAACTAAATCAGAAAGGTCAAATGCTCTTTGGCTAAGACAGAAAAAGACACCAAGGGCAATCCTGCTTACTATAAGGGGTTACAGCTATACACAAAGTTAAAGTATATACCTACACTGATATTTTACCAACACAGCTTCATTTCTTGCTATGAGCATTCCCTGTCAGTCAGTGTTAATGAGAAGATGCAAACAACAGCCCTTTGGCTCACCCACTGTCTTAGCAAGGAGAGCCCCTGCGGAAATGTTGCCTCAAATTAACTGTTTACAAAAAAGAAAAAATACTGCGGCTGTGCTGCCCTCTAATGGCTGTCACGTCACAGGTTCAGGGTGGTCAGTCTTGAGCTGGTGCCCCACCCTGGTCAGTGGCTTCATGGGGACAGAAGTGAGACTCAAAGTACACAGCAGTGTCCTCTGAGGGCAACGATGGCAGGGTGTGTGTGTGTGCATGTTTGTGCATGTGTGTGTGTGTGCTTGTTCTCTCTTAACACCCATTAACCTGAATGCCCATCTTAACCTAGTTTGACGGTTCCCCTATGCCAGATTACTTACTGCCAATTGCATAGTAAATGTCACTGTGTCAAAAGTTAAAACCAAAATCTTAATCCAAGATTGACAGTTTGAGCTTTTAACATTCCCACTCTCAGAGCTAACTCTTAATTGTCTCCAAAGAGCAAAGGAGAAAAGGAGAAGGCATTATGGCTTGGATGTGTTTGGCACACGTTAGCACTGGGACCTGACCTTCGGTTAGCCTCCAAGTTTGACAAAGAGAAGAAGCAGCTTAGGGCTGCAGAAGAGAGGAACATAGAAGGCTCCACACGGGCTGCAGAAGACCTGCATCTAAACTAGCTGAGCAAGTCGTATACATATTAATAGTGGCATGTGGCTCTAGCAGCCACGCCTCAGTCAGAGCTGCTTCTATAGCCCAGCTGCTAGTGGCTGTCTCTGGGATCCATTTATAAATAATTGAAGTGTTTAGTGTCAAATTACCACCACGTGCATGGAAGAGATCACTGGGTGAATGCCCATCAGATGGGGAATCCCAAATTACTGTTAGATGGAGAAGATGGAGCAGGCCATTTGCCAGGATGCATACGCCTCTGTGTGTGTGTTTCTGTGTATGTGTGTTTGTGTGTGCGTGCATAGGTGTGTCTTTCCCTGCATGTATATGTATCTGTATGAGACTTTGGGTATCTCTAAATGTGTGTATGTGACTTTGTATGTCTGTATGTGTTCTTGTACATGTCTGTGTATCTGTGTGTATGTGCATGCCTATGCAAGTGTGTATATATGTCTGTGTGTGTGTGTATATTTGTGGGTGCACATGAATGACTGTGTACACATGTGCATCATTTAGCATATGTCTGTGCACTTGCTCCCCCATCTTCTCCCTGTGAGACGTATAGGTCCAAGCACCTGCTTTAACCTGAAGCTCTCTCAACCATTCTTTCATATGGAAAAAAAAATGGTAGAATAAAAGAAAAAGATAATTGAGAAAAGGAAAAAAAATATCAGAGAGATAGATACCATTGCCACCACATCAAAAAAAGTTTGCTATGAACAATTAAAAATAAACAGAAACACACATTAAAAAGAGTTCTCAGAACATTACTCCAAGAGATACAAAAATTCAAACTGTATTAGCCAGCAAAAGAGTGGAAACAGAGTTTTACAACAGCGTTATTTCAGAAATAATGGTTTCTGGAGTTGAGAAAGAATGCACATGAGAACTTCTTCATCTTCCATTGCACAGTGGTTTCTTATTTTAATACTGTTATTCTAGGATGTATAGAGCAGTCTTTGTATGCTCAGCTTGTGCGATGCCCTGATCAAGTCAGTTTTCAGTGTACAAATTGGTAAATATTTCCATTTTTATCTCTTAAAAACAGGTCACTGTAATTATGAAGGGAAGTTCAAGTCTGAATTTTTAAGCAAATAGCTCCTTAAGCCATTTTTAAAAGATGCTGATGGAACTAATTTGAAGATGCAAGAGATTTTTCTTTTACAAAAATAAGTTTCGTATAACAGTATTTCTAAACTTTTCTGGGCTAACTCATATTTCAAAGTAAGAAAACCTCACATATTTTAACCAGCATTATTTGCTGCAATATTTTTTTTTCTGTGGAGGATTCTATCAGATCCCATGAGAGGCTCAAACATTTGTAAAGCAGGGTCTCTACCCTGAAAGTACGTATAGCAGAAAGCATAGTTCCTGTAAAACAAACCCGTGCTCCTACGTGATTTTGTGATCATATCTAATACAAAAATGTCTGAACAGCTCTCCCCAGGAAAGTCTTCAGAAATTCCTCTTGAATCAGATGTACAGAAAATACAATAGGAATTAAATCAAATGTGGAAAAGGCACTAAGAGTGTTCTGCATGGAATACCATAATAAGAAGAGAGTGCCACTAGAGCAGAAGGCTGAGCCTGCAACTCCAGTGACTTTGCACAAGACTATATTTGATCATCTATGAACAGTCATCTACAGTTTTTCAAAATAGTGAGAAATTCTGAGCAGGAGATAGAGTTCAATTGTTCTCTTTAACCTCTTGAGCCCAAGCTGTCAAAGAAGAAGTTTCTAACTACACTGGGACCAAAGATAAGGGGAAATGAGAAGAAAAGCCAGGCATATTTCTGGCATATTCAAGAGTTTTATTAGCTGAAACTTCTAAAATAGATCAGTGCTGACAGAGGTGCTGTAACTAAAGCAAAGATTACCATCAGCTCGCGTCTGGGTCTCAGCTGTCCATGACAGGGACCGAAGTGCTGCTCGGTAGACCATCCTCATGTTGTATTTCCGGTCTCTTCATGTTTCTGTATCCCATAGACAGCCATGGGCATGACACATATGTTCTCCTTTTCTTCAAATTCAGCTTCTCTTGGGAGCATAGATGCATTTTTGATGACATATGTGGGAGGTGGGGGAGTGGTATCCTCACAGCAGCTGTTCTGTACTTGGATAAATGTTATATATGCCAATTGTATTGGCAGGAAAGAAGCAGGGAGAACTGGAAAACATTGTTCAGAAAAGGTGGAATAAAATATAACGTACTTCTCAACTTTTCGCTTTATTTATTTCTTCTATTGATGTTTCAGCATCCCACTGAAATCTTCTGAATATTTTCTATCCATTGTCTCATTTATTGGGCTCTTGTTCTTTGAGCCTATCAACATCTGTAGATGCTCTAGAGGTCATGACCTGTCATAGTAAGGTGATTTTAGCAGAATTACTGCCAGATAGGTGAACAGACTCATGTGAGTTAATGCACACAATTCCTTCCTTCTCTTGTCTTCTGATTCAAATTATTGCCACTCCAAGAACATGGAACTGGATTTGAGAATAGAGACCTTGGAAAGGTCTAATATTGTCTCTGCTTTTGGACTTTTGTCTGTCAGGTAGAAAAATGCCAAATACACATAGAGATTTGAAGGTGATTAGAAAGAAAATATTGCCTTGTTGATATAATTAGTCTGTCAGTTACCATACAAAGGATGATCATTCTGGTCTTTGGTACACATGAATGAACAACTAAAATGTCGTTGGACCATTCTCAAGAGGTGATAGGATTTAAATATCAAATGTTCCCTGAAAAACTAATCTGTTGAATACTTGATTACAATATAACAGTATCTAGAAGCAAGGTCTCTCTGGTGTGATTGAATTATGAAAGATCTAACTTCACAGATATATTGACCCACTGATTCAGATAGAGTTTAGTAAGTTATTCAGAGCTAGAAGAAACTCAAGGTGGGGTTTGGTTGGAACATGTTACTGAGAGCATCTCTTGAATGGTGTAGTTGACCTTTGGGCTTTTTATTTCCTGGATACCACCACGAGTTGAGCTCTTTCCCCCTAACATATGCTCTTACCATGATTCTCTGCTTCAGCTTAGGCACTAAAGCAGCTAGGTAAGCAAACGTGGATTGAGTCCTTTGCCACAAGCCAAATTAATTCTTCTTTATTATAATTTACTCAGGTGCTTTGTCACGGCAATAGAAAGCTTTATGGACTATGTAGCACCTGCAAATCTCCAGGTCATTTTTCAAGTATCAACCTTTTAAGAGAAGCACCCAAATCCCCTAGCGAACACCAGTGAAGCAACTTGGGATGGTGGATGCTGAGACCAGGCCAGCTTCTGGGTCCCTCTCCTATCCCTTCGTCATTAGTGTGTATAACATGTGTGACTCTGCATTGCCCCTTTGAGATCAGGATCTCTACCTTCTCCATTTGATTAAAGACCCAGGCTCTAACAGAGTACCTTGAGGACAGGAACTTTCCCCTGTGTGTTTGCTGAATTGAACAAACATGTTTTCACATGTAGTGTGTGCTACAGTGTAATAACAACAGTTCTGACTCTAAAAGATTTACCTTTTTCTTCTTAACAGCTCAACAAAAATATGTTATTATCACTCTGATGAGTGAAATATTTGTGTACTGATATGGATAGATGAATAATATTTAACTAAAAGGTCCAGTTTTATTTCTGATAGAATGTGGTTCTTCACCCCCAAATAAAAGATTAAACCCCACATGATAAATAATGATAATTTAATTGTTCTGTTGCTGACAATGCTTGCCAGGGAATCAGTGATCTTAAACACAGCAGAGATGCCCAGAAGATATTTTATTGATTTTTTTTTTAAATGAATGATCTGGATGTTGGGGGAAAAAAAAAAGGAAAAGAAAACTGAGTTCGTGCATTTTCTCACTGTGTGGCTGAAATGGACCTTCTCTCTGATCTATACCATTACCTTCCGCAGGTGAGCCACGCCCTGAGGGACTGTTGAGACTCAAACTGTAAACCAGCATCAGTAGTGCCTTGTGCAGCAGTAATGTAAAGGCTTTAAAAATAGTATGGGTGAAATGTCAACTATACACACAGTCTTGAAACTTTAAGCAATACATTTCATAGAAGGAATTCCCTAGGGTTAAATAAGCTAGACACTCTGCAAACACCAATGCATTAAAGATATTTCCTATATCATTACTGTATTATGTGAGTTTAACATGTATGAGAGATCCCTGGTTTACCTCCTTACTTTGTACAGCTGTGTGAGATACCACCTCTCTGAGAAAAAAAAATGTGTAATAACTTACAATTTCCTTCTATATAAATAAACAATAATAATGCCTTTTTATCTCACATACTTATTTCTTTTTCTGTGCATGTGCATGCGATTTAGGGTGCTAAAGAACATGAGTGGAAGACAGGAGGAAGTCAAGTGTTCTGCTTGCTGAGTCAGGAGCTGTGTTAGTAGCCAGCAGGCTCTGGCAATCCTCTGCCTGTCTCCAAAAATGCAGGGTGCTGAGGATTTGAACCTGGGTTGTCATGATTGCACAGTAAATACTTCTTACCCACTGAGCCATTTCTCCAGTCCATGACTAGCATTTAAAATTCCTTTAGTTTGAACTAACTTAAAATAGAATCAGTTCTTACTTGAGATTTGAGGTTTGAACCTCATCCAATTCAGTCTATACTGAGACACAGCACAATTTTCAAAGGACTTCTCTCACACAGAGTAAATGGGTTCTGGAGGCCAGGTAAATTCAGTGCTTTTCCTAATTTTTACTTATGTAAAGAGGTATGTTCAGACCTCTAGTTGCTCCAAGTGTGTCTGAGGAAGGGTCATTATGACTCGTTTTTAACAGCACCCTGGCACCCAGAACAAATGCCATGAGGGTTAAATTATCATCTGTGGTTGGTACCCTAAAAACATGATCAGAAGAATTGAGGTTTGTCTCTCACTGTGATTCAAGCTGAATTTCCTTTCTAATCCTGACAGAGCCTGGAGACAGACTGTGGAGCCAAGGCAGAGTTCCTTGAGACACAGCCTAACTCAGTGAAGGCAGACATTGCCTAAAGACCTATTATTTGCTGTTTTCACAGTTTTAGACTGAGAATAAAGGTGTAGATATCTATTTTTAAAGATCTTTAAATTTTAATTTTCCAGTTCTTTTCATCTTACACAAAAGACCTTATGTAATGACTTAGTTTGCTTGTATTTTAATGACTACAGGAGACTGGAAGAATTTCAGATCTATCTCTTTGCTGATTCCGAATATTTCAAAAACAGTGTGTAGTTAAGGAATATGAAAGACATGTGAGGAAAAACTGCATTAATAAACAGCTGTTGTGCTCCAATCCCAGCATTCAGGAGTTGGAGGCAGAAAAATCTTAACTTTGAAATCAGCCTGAGATGCATAGTAAGGTGCTGTGCCAAATACGGAAGGAGAGGGAGAAAGTACATTGAGATAGAAAAAAGGCTATTGTGTTGTGGGGATGATGAGAGGAAGAAAGAGAGGGGGGAGGGAGCAGGAGGGAGGAGAGAGGGAGGGGGAGAGAGGGGGCGTAGAAAGAGGTGAGGACCAATAGGTCTTTCATCCAAGTGCTTTATTAATAACACATCAACTAGTACAGTGAGAATTCCAGTCCACCAGAGAAAAACAAAATATTAACTTTGACATTTCCAAGAAAAGGCAGGGAGTCTTGTACCCCAAGGAAACAGGATTAGTTAACTGAGAACTGTAGTACATGACAGAGGTAGGAGAGATGAGCACACGTGACTTAGGCTACACCCCAAGGGTCACTATTACTCAGTGAGGGATTTTAGGCTAAACAAAGAGGTGGACCATGAATGGCTATTCAGTGGCCAAGATAGCTCATGATACTTGGCCCTGGACTGACAACGATCTAGCCTCTATGATCATCGATGTTCTAATCAGTTGGTGAGCTTTGTGGGTATCCTGGTAGAGTGAGGTTTCATTCTGGAATTTCTGGGAGTCTTAGATTTAAATTAGCATTGTAACAAAGATAAATATAAGTGAGATAAAAGTGGTAAACACAAAGTTTATGTATTAATTTCTACTGCAGTAGAAGAAAGAATTTATATAAACTGAGGTCGACTCCTTCAAGACAAAAGTAAAAGCTTTTTAAAAACTGAGGTATGTTCATGAAAAAACAGAAGGAATGAAAGGGAATGAAAGGCTAGACAATTTAGGTTTGCTAATTGGTGTTTATTTTTAGGGCCAAGAAGTCTGGACCTCTATGGTGGAAGATAGCACAGGCTGAACCTTCTCATGGGGCCTAAAAGACATGGAGCAATAGTGAATTCCTTGAGTATTTTTTATTTCAGGAAATTACTCCAGATCTTTCTGGAACAACTCTAAATGGTAGAAAATTTATATCTTTAAAGGCAGAGAGATAATTGGTAATTGCTAGCTCTTTTAATTGGACATTTTAAGGATGTAATTGGACATTTTAAGAATGGAGCCACACTAGGGACAGTTTTTTTTTTAAGTTGGTAAAATTCTTAAAAGGATTTGGCAGTAGGACTAGCCAAGTCTAAGGCACTCTTAAATATCCAGTGTCTTGTAAGAGATGGAAGGTCAGATGAGAGCATTGCTAGATAGATATTGACTCTTGACAGTCACTGAGGCTGCTGCCTCGTCCTCCAAAACCAGGCACTGAAACGGCAGGCGTTTGCTTACTGGCCAAAATATCCGGACCTCAATATATCTGTGGCCCTGGTGTTCAGAATTGCGAGGAAGATTGTAAAATTATGATCTACTTTTCTGGTAAAGAACAAAGCCAAACCACTATACCCTCCTTCAAGAGATACTGGGAATGAGGTTGTCAATCTCCCAGACTAGAAATCAGGCCCTGGGAAGCTGTGTACTCCAGGGACTGTAAGAAATAGTTTAAAGTTCATCTAATAAATGTAGGCTGCTGCAATGGTCCCTTTGGTCCCTGCCACCCTCAACCTTCAGTGTGCCCATTACTCTGTAATAAACTTGTGTCTCTCTACTATGTTCTGTGTGTCCTGTTTGAGTGTAACCCGTGAAGATTACAAGTTTAGGGAACTGCAGGAAGGCCAGAGAGAGACCGCAATTTCTGCTGTGGCACAAGGGCAAGAGCCGAGGAGGTACAAAGGGAGTTAACTTGTGTAGTAATTTGTTTTGTCACGTGTATGAACTTTGAAAAAATGAGGGAAAAAACGAACAAGCCACAACAACAAATGTTGGTTTGAAATATTGTAGCCAGTGGATCTACCTAATTCCTTACTGCTCTGTTTTGGCTATTTAAATGTTGACAGCTGCATTTTTCTGTAACAGTGGATTTTGCTATTTACTTCAAAAATACTTTAGTCATAGTCTGTGAGATATGCTTCTGACTCAGTCCAGAGTGGATGTCTTTTTCCATATCACATGATGGCTTCTGTCTTACATCCTGCCTTTAAAACACACACACGTGCACACACACACACACACACACACACACAGAATTTCAATTTGGATGATCTTGAGAGTATTTCTCTGTAAAGTCTTCTCTGGCTTTTATAGAAAAATTGAAAATGAGTTTTTGTAAATGCTTATAAAAATTGAAGGTTCTCAGTGTATCCAAACACAGATTGATATTGTTTATATGCCGTCGTGTTCAAGTGCTGCAGCCTCTGCAGAAGCACGTAATTAAACCTGGTGGCATTTTCATTTTCAACCTCATCATAAACATTTCCCTCTGAGCAATAAGGTGCCATTTTCAGGCTCTAGCCAGAAGTTCCCACTGTTTAGGAACAATATTTGTGAAAGTTTTAGCGGGGGGCCAAACTCTAAAGTGGTGAAACATAAAGAATCTTTTTAAAACATCACCCTTGATGCTTGTTTGCTCTCCGAAAACTAATTTCAATCTATGGTTCGATGTTTATAAATAGGACAGACTCAATACGAGAACTCTATGCTTTCTGCAAAGTTTGAGGTACAGCTGAAACAAACCTGAATACTGCTTAATACATACATATACATGTAAACACACACACATATACATATATATGTATATATGTATAAAGTGGTTCTCAACCTGTGGGTCGTGACCCCCTTATGAGTCAAATGACACTTTCACAGAGGTTGCCTAAAACCATCAGAAAACATAAATATTTACATTAAGATTCATATCAGTAGCAAAATTACAGTTATGAAGTAGCAATAAAAACAGTTTCACGATTGGGGGTCACCATAACATGAGAAACTGTATTAAAGGGTCACAACATTACAAAGGTTGAGAACTACTGGTGTAGTGTGTGTGTGTGTGTGTGTGTGTGTGTTGTTTTATTGAGTCTGGAGCTTAAGAATTTGAGAGGGAGATTAAGAAAAAAAATGAAAACTACAAATACAAGTTTAGAAATGAGAATGAATATTTGGAATGGAAAATCAATTACAAACTGCTAAGTTAGAAAAGCTGTCAAACACTATAATGTTAAAATGACCAGGACAGCAAGATATGCTATTGCTCCAGTGTTTCCCAATACTGCAATGTATTTTCCTCACATACAGTTGTCTTCTTTAAACAATCATTTGTATGACAAAAGCACATAACTGTGTATTACAGAGGTGATTTAGCTAGTCTTCCCCCTGCATGACCAACTTTTCTCTATAAAAGGCTTATCGGGGACTATTGTAGGTTCTGAAGGCCATATATTCTCTGACACAGCTATCTATCCCTGTTGTTAACACACACACACACACAAACACACACCACACACACGAAGGAGCATAGCTGTGTTCTCATAAGCATTACTTGTGGGCTTTGAATTTGAGTTCAACACAATTTCCATGTATCCTGTATTTGTTTCTCCCGGGTATTGAACTGAGAATCTCCTGAATTTGGGGCCGTGCAAAGGCACAGCTGATAGTCCACTCACTATTCATCTGCTGACAAATGCCTGTATGTATGTCTGTACAGCACATGTGTGTTTTGTGCCTTTAGTGGTCAGACATGTTGAATCCCCTAGACCTAGAGTTAAAGCTGATGGGAGTCTCCATGGAGAGCTGTGAACCAAAGTCTCTTGCAAGAGCAACAAGTGCCTTTAACTACTGAGCCATCTAACCAACCCCGATTAATAATTCTTAAAAGTTACTTTTAATCTCTTTAGTTGTTAATAATACTTATGTTTAATGTTTAATAGTTTTGAAAAATAAATCCTTTCAGATTTGACCATGTGAGATAGTCTTTTTCTAATGTGACTAATTTATGTTTTCTCAGTTGATGGCATTCATTAATCTGTTTCTGATTGATAACATCAATAAAAAAGGTATAATATGAATTCTATTATCTTTTCTATATTATTACTAGTTAACATTGAGTCACCAAGAAATTTTTCTATTTCTAATAAGTTTAGTACTCACTCATGTTATTCTAAGAATTTGTTTACTACTGGTAGTGTGAATTTGTCAGCGCCCTATTAAGTATTACTTTTTGCTACGCTGTCAATCGTTTTCTGGTTATACATTCGATGTTGGATGAATTCATCTCTTACTTTGGTCATATTGCTTCAGGTATGTATATTTCTTGATTCTAAAATTGCTCTCCACTCTTTCATAAACTTTAATCACAAGGTAAGGAACACATAATCTACTTCTAACTTAAATCTAATTCCTCACGTGATTTATTGAAGCATCCAAGCAGGGGTTCTCAACTGTATTGCCAACTTCAAGCACCTGCCAGTTATCCCAGGGAGCCATAACAGCAACGCAACAGTTAGTGCTCACTTTCATTGTCCAGAGTACTGAAGGTCTCACTGTGTATTCCTTCAAAACCCTAAAGTGTATTTATTAGTCATGTATGCCTTAGTCAAACTCCAGATGTGCCAATAGCCACTGCAGTCTGTGAAGGGAAGAGGTGCCCCAGAATAAATCCAGCTGTAAAGTTACAACACTTTTGACTAACATTATAAACATACTAAGTACTATAGGCATCTTCATGCTTAAGTCTCTTGGTGAGTCTGCCTCTGAAACCCACTAGGTGCCCTGTCATATCACTGAGCAAGCCCTGCTGTAAACTCTCCACATGTCCCTGATGATTTCTCACAAACAGTAAGAGAAGAACATTAACCAAGTATTCCAGAGGATACAATGAGAACACATGGAACCCACAGACTACATAAAGGTCATTTTTAACACAAGAAGTAATAGTTCAATTTTTTTTTAAAGAATAAATTAGGAAAGTCATCTCCTGAGATTTTTTTTTCCATTTTGAATGCTCAGGACATTTCATTCCACAAAGCTTAATAGAAACTTGTATATCATAATAATATCATAATTACAGACTCTAATTTAATTATGTGAATGCACATATTAATTTATTCTGCGAGTTGTAAGAAATATCCATCAACTAAACATTCTGACAGGTCTAACAGGTCAAAGCTATAGAGGAAAGCAAGAAACCCGTGAAGTCTTTTCCACAGTGAAAGGAGGAAGGGCAATCACAGCTCACAAAAGCAGACTCTCCGGATGGTAAGGTAATTACAGCCAGATCACTGGCTTCCCACCACAGTAGACGCTGTTTTACAAGTGAGAGAGAAATGGATGAGTTTGAACTTTGCATATCTTCATGGCTTTAAAAGGGACCACACTCTTGAAGGTTTCCATAAAATAACCTCTGTGTAAAAAGTCCTGTGAGGGCAAATCAATGTGCGCCAGACGCCTTTCTCCTGTCCTTCCTTTCTGATTCTTTCAGCTTTAGGGTATTCCTAATACATGTCTAGCCTATGCCCACAGCTTTTGAATGTCTGTTGTTTTCCTAATAAAAACCTAATAGCTTTTTTCAGTATCATGATTATCCATGTAAAGGATAATTAACTCCAAGAAATTACTATTTTTTAAAAGGCTTAGATACTATAACAACAGTACAGATACCTGAGGTTTATTTTCCAACCTATTAAGCTAAATGCTATATTGAATTTTAAACTACATGCCCACAGGTCTGCCTGGCTGTGAAAAAAATTAAATATAAGACATTAGATAAATATAAACAAAACCAGATAATTTAGAAAAATAATCATGTTACACATAGAAGACTTTATAATATTCTTTATAATATTTTATAAAATATATTTTTTCTATAAAGTTTTAGACTTTGGTTCTTATAAAGTAACCTATGGCATTACAAATAGTTTATCTTTCCTATCCTCACGTCTTTACTTACTAAGGTGTTGTTTTATCAAGGTATATGTGGTCCTCAGAGCAGTAATACCAGTTAAGTACCTGCCATCATCGAGAGACAAAATAATATTCCCATAATTATTTTTACCATTATGCTTATCTATCATGGTTGTGTTGAAGTTGTGATTCTATGTGCATCCCTATTGCTTGCAATAACGGACATCTCACAAGCATCACAGAGCTTTGGGGACATGTTTGGAGACAACGCTTAGTTAGGCAATGTTGTGAATTTTGACATCTCTCTTCACGGCTTAGAAAATTCTCCATTTCAAACATATGATTTCCACTTTTTGAAGGTCCGAAAAATCTTACTTTCTTCAATATTATAAATGAAATTACAGGGTCACAATATTGTGAGAAACCAAAGGTTTTTTAATTTATTTATTTTTTCAAAACCGTCTTCTTGCTCAATGAGTCTAAGAATTCTATCATTATGCAGAATATGCCACTAACTTGTGACAGACCAGTGACGGTTGAACTTTGAGTTCAAATCTCCAAATCTTTTGGGATAAGCATGGGACATAAACATCAGGCCTCAGGGAAATGGGAACAATTCTCTGTCGTTTATCAAGTAGTGTCGACACCTTCCCAGGTTCAGCAAGACATGCTTCAGTCTGATAGGTAAAAATTCTCCTGTCCTTAGGTGGGAGTCTAAAGTTACCCAGTAAGATCTATGCTAAATGGTTGTATTTCTCTTTCCTTTCTCTAAACCTACATCACAGAATTATAGGAATGAAGATGTTCATAGAAATTATTAGCCAAGCAACACATTCCTCTGGTTTCTAATATCCAGGATGTTAAGTCTTAAAATATTATCAATTTACAGTATTGAGCCGTTGACCAGGTGGCCACTGTGGTTCATGTCTATATTAATGTTAATTAATATAAGGTTCTCCCTTATATTCTGTTATTTGGCAAGTTGGTATTTGCAGGACATGCATGTGAGTTTCACCCACAAATTCTTTACCACAACAACACGAACAAGAAAGTGAGGGTTAGGGTTCTCAGTCACCATATTGACCAGGAGGCTGTATTATAATCAAATCTGAACAGAGCATCCTAAATGTGTGTGTGTGTGTATATATATGTATATATATATATATATATATATATATATATATATATATATATATACTCACAGGTATACATTCTTTAAAAGTTCTTATTAATATATCTTATGTTGGACAGGAGGAATATGAGCATATGCTACTCCCGCAGACGACTGGAGTTCAATTCCCAGAACCCACACGAATAGTTCACAACCAAATGCGTTTCCAGCTCCAGGGCCATCTTATTCTTTACAAAAAGCTGTACTAACATACATAGGCACATATAAACATGTCATTAAAAACAAGAAATAGATCTTTAAAAAATATGTATGTTTGGAAAAGAAGAGGAGTGTAAAAAAATTGAAAATAAAAATACTTCACTACTCTTTTCTACAAAATTATTGATTTGCTCAGCTTTACCTCAGTCATCTGGGAATCCCACTGAATGTGTTGATATCAGGGAAGTGAGTAGAACAATTACCCTATAGCCAATCTTCAATGCCCCATGTTGGTAGAAAAATTTGGAATGCATTTGACCAAAAGATGTTACAGGAAGTCCTCTGGACAAAAGATCCTGTACCGTATTTAACAGGAAGTAAAAGCATCCACATTTTGTTGCTTTATTCTCTTTCATTTGTCTTACAGTTTTCCCGACTGAAAGTACAAAGCACACTTTGGTTTTCACACCATTTAGCATGCCCAGGCTCGTTTTCCTCTGCTACAGTGTGCACACAAAGTGCCCTGCCCCATCCAGAGTCCTGTGTAGGAAGCTGGGTCCCCAGCTGCTGTCATTGTTATGAAAGACCCTGGAAGTGGGACTTAGCAGAAACAGTAGGCTATTGCTGCAGGTGGTCCTGAGAGTACTTTGTATGAGACTTCTTGTCTGGCTCCCTGCATCCTGGCTGCCTCCTGTGGTGCTTCTGATGTCACAAAGCTCTTCCTTAACAGCCTTCAGAAACCACAGTACCAAGTGAGGGTGCACCAACCCACTGAGACTGTGAGCCAAAGGAGCTGCCATTGTTTTAGGAGCACAGGTTTTAATTACTTATAAAGGAATGCAGAAGAGACCCAAGTAAATGTCCGTCGTTTTTCTGTTCAGCTGCTCACCAAAGCTCCAGGCAGTTGTCCGTTGCAGGTAGAAAAAATAAAATCATTCAGATTTGTTTTGAGAGTATCCTAGCCACCTTCTCGAGCTAGATCTCACAAGACTGTGACAAAGGAAAGAATCTATCACTCTCAAATATGACTGAGTTTGAACTTAGGACTTTGTAGGCTTGAGAAAACAGAACTCTGATGGGGTTATAAGGACTCTAATATTAAAATGAAATTTTACATGGGGTCTGAATTCCTCCATGGAAACATAGAGGCCCCACAGTTCTGATACTAGTAAGTGGAAAGTGCTGTGAAAATATTACTCTCCCCTCATGTAGTTGGCAAAAATAGAGGGGAATTTCATCTTTCACCTCTCAGAACACTTGTAAGTTTCTTTTATTAGAAATCACCTAAGCAACTCAGATTAACCTAAAAATAGTCCTTAAGAAGCAACTTTCTGCTTTCAATAATCATATTTTATCTTATCTCATCATCAAATAATAGACCCTACAGTAACTTTTCCTAATGTTCCATGCTCTGACAGTTCCATACTTGGCTCTACTCCAGCTCCATTACCCTCTTCCTACCAGTGCCATCTTCTTCCCAAATCCTCTCCCCACATCCATATCTTTTTGCCTTTTGTTGTTGCTTTGCTTTCTTTTGTTTTGCTTTGTTTTGTTTTTTGTGAGCCCTGGGCCGAAGCAGGACCACCCTTGTGGGCACAGTGTGATGCTGTCCTCTGAAGCTTGGGTAATTCTCAGAGAATCCATGGTTGCTTTGACTACAAATCTCACTGGGTCATGGATTTTAGTGATCTTGACTTTGCTTTGCACCTGCATAGAAAGCCCTGGTGAGTTTTACCTAACTGAAATATCCACATTGATAAATTGATCTTCCCTTCTTTTATTTTGTTCAAGTAATGAAAAAGTTCTCAAAAATGTAACTTTTAGAAAAATTAAAAATATTCCATCACTAAAATAATTTATAAAAATCAGCCATATTACAATGGGCAGTACCATAGTATGTGGTCTAGATTCAGGTTCTGAGCATCTATGAAATTTATGCATGTAACATTCAATTACTCTCAATTCTTGTTTGAAATTGAGACTTTCACATGTTATTTTTGCTTAAAAGTTGAACGTAGAATGTATTTCAGTTGATGTGGAAGTTGTCTAGCATGCATGAAGCTTTGAGGTCAACCATAAACACCGTAAGTCAAGTGTGATGATGGAGCCACCTTAACAGGAGGATCAGAAGTTCAAGATCACCTTTTGTTATACAATTAGTTCTAGACCACCCTGGGCTACATGAAACAATGTCTCAAAAAAAAAAAAACCACAAAAATTGAAGTTTACCAAACTGAACTTGACAAAATCGGACTCTCTGTGTCTTCCAGTATACAAAGCACTAATATCTGGAGATCTAGGTATTTTCACTATTGCACTCCATAATCTTGATTTAGCTGTTCAATCCCTTATTATAAAAATACCCATGCTTACAATCAGGTGTGGGCTTAGTATTTCTATTCCAGTGTAGGTGTTACATTTATGTTCATTCAATCTGTTTATCTCAGAAAACTGACGCAAGGACTGTAAACTTGTTTTCTGAGGTCAGCCTCTGGTCACCTGACCCATGCATAGGCATTTGACGCATGCTTCTGACAATGGCGACACAAGATTGTGCCATCATGTTTGACACTGTATTCTAACATGTGCAATGCAGAAAAGCAAGGCCACAAAGCAGTTCTAAAAACAGAGCAGCAGTCTGGAATCCTGGGTATCTGCTCTTTTAAATGATTGGCAGTCAGACATCCGAAACACCACACTGGAACAGCAGGGGCAGCCTAGTTTGATATGAAGGCTGTACATTGTGATTTGTTTTTTGTTTTTTTTTTTTAAACACAGTGAGCTTGATTTTTTTTTCTCTCCTTCTAAAAGTGATTTAGCAAGTTGTCCTCTGGGAGATGCTCATGGAGCAGTGTCCTGGAATCTGAAGCCAGCTTCTGTTGCTACTAAAATACATCAAGGAATATTTCCTATGGTTTCAAACACATGCAGAGCAGCAAACAGGGGCATACCTAGGTTACTGACAATGCTTTCTTGTTTAATCAAAGAGATAAATGCTTTACTAGGCACAGATCCTCCCAAGAACAATGTTCTTGATGTGAGTGCAGTGAACAAAAACACCAGCCTCCTGCCAAATGAGGCTAGTTGGGTGGAAGGCTGTACAACTTGACCTGGGAAGATGTAAACAAATGTTAGTCCACCCCAGATTGCCAGAGCAACAGCAGATCAAAGAGAAGGTCCCATCTGAGCCCACCTTAGAGAACCAAGGGGTGTGTCGGAGTGACTCACATAAGCAAGATAGACTTTAAAGCAAAGGGTTCTGTCTGTTCCCTAGGTTTGACATTTCGAAGATTCTTGCTGCTTGTTGCTGTCCATATAGAAGGGCAGGTCCAGCCCAAGGCAGGTATGAGATGAAGAACAGATCTCTGTTTCTTCTCTCTACCAACACCCCTCAACACATGGTGTGTGGGTAGAATTAGGTTAAAATGAACATCCTTGGAAGAGAACGAAATTATCAGCTAAGGAAGTACGCTGTAGAATAAAGAACAGAGGGCGGGTTGATATAGAAGGTGTCAGAGCACTGATCGTATACCCAGAGAGTCTGCCACTGACCATCTGCCTGTTTTTTCTCAAAAGTTTTTAGACAATATATTAAGTTTCAGGCGGCTCAGAACAGAAGAGGACAGAACACGGGGAACATGTTGCTAATTGTCAGCTGTGAGCTGGACACCAGGATAAATGATTTTCAGGGGTCTTCGCATCCCAGTGCGATGTGGTTCAAGGTGAGTACAGCATAGGTATGCCCTGAACAGTCCTATGGAGAGGTGTGTGAGGGTGAGGCTAACCTAGCACAAACCCAGAGAAGCAAATCAAGACGCAAAGCCAGGACCACATCTCCCACCATGAGAAGATAAAGGTCTTGGATTCTCATCAAGGTTTCTGTTCTGTGGCACTGGCTGCAGATATGAGCTTGACACAGCAGTACAAGTCATCAGGAGCATCTCCCAGTAGAGACTGCCACTATGAAAATGGGAGATCGAATGGGCAGAAAAGGTAGGAGGACATTGCAAGCTTTCTAAGAACCAGGAGCTTGTTCACACAAACTTTATACAGGAAAAGTCAGATCTTTCAACAGCAGTGAGTGTTCTTGAGTAGACGACCTGCTGAAAGTTAGAATCCCCCAGAAGTCCTCCTTTGGAGTGAGCTCTGGTTAGACACCTCCCACACCCAGGCTCGGGTACAGCTGGCCCCTCTTCTTCCTGTCTCTGCCACCTGCTCTCTGAGTCATAGTCTTTACATTTCTGAAGTACAGCCAAACCTCCTAATGACCTTCACTCATTGATTCACTCAATGTCATATACCCTTAGCAGATGTCCTAATTAAAAAGGAAAAAAACAGCATAATACGTGACATTTAATGAATTGTATAAAAATCTATGTGTGGGATACTTGGTAAAACGGAACAGGAATTCATTATTTTTATTCCGTGTTTACATTCCCATGCAAACAATTAAAATGTGAAGGATTTTTTAAACCTTTAGCCAGTTTTTTTTTAATGCTAAAGGAAAAGTGTCAGGCAGCCTGTATTAACATAAAAAGTCTTTTTATTACTAATAAAAATAAATCCACACAAACCCAGGGACAGCTTTGGCGTATGTGTAACCAAACTCAGCTGACATGATTTTTCAGGTTTAGGGCAATAAATCAAAACTGGGCTTTCCATATATTCAAAAGTAAGGAAAGAAATAACCTATCTTCTATTGCTCTTTTGAACATCCTATTAGGTAATGAACTAGTTCTCTACTTAAGAAATATTTATAATCTAAAAAGGTTTTCAAAATTTTAAAATATGCTTTAAAATAGTTGCATTAAACATGTCCTTTTGTAGTTGTGAATTATTCTTCTTTGATATATGATGTAGGAGGGTCTTCTATCTATCTGCTGCTTTAATTGCTTAATTAATAAAGAACACTGCTTGGCCTGATAGGTCAGAACATAGGGAGGCAGAGTAGACAGAACAGAATGCTGGGAGAAAGAAAGCAGAGTCGGGCAGACGCCATGCTTCTCCTACACAAGACGGATGGTGGTTAGAATCTTCCCAGTAAGCCACCACTTTATGGTGGTACACAGATTATTAGAAATGGGTTAATCAAGATGTGAGAGTTAGCCAATAAGAGGCTAGAACTAATGGGCCAGGCAGTGTTTAAATGAATACAGTTTCCATGTAATTATTTCGGGTTGTAAACTAGCTGGAGAGCCAGGCAGTGGGAAGCAGCTCACTGCTCCTTTCACTACAGATATATTTGTACCTTGCTCTGATCTTCATAAAGAATTTATTATTATTAAGAGAGAAAAATAACTGAAATACTATGGTTGCTACTGGTGACTTTTCTTTTTTACCTTGCAAAGGAGGTGTGTGTGTGTGTG
Organism: Microtus oregoni; assembly: GCF_018167655.1. Classification (NCBI taxonomy): domain Eukaryota; kingdom Metazoa; phylum Chordata; class Mammalia; order Rodentia; family Cricetidae; genus Microtus; species Microtus oregoni. Next base: position 36,386,344 of record NW_024543070.1, on the reverse strand, counting down.
TGTGTGTGTGTGTGTGTGTGTGGTGTATGTATGGTAAAGGAGTATTATGCATGTATGATATAAGCATTGTATGTTTGGTGCTGTGTGTGTTGTGATATATACATACATACATATACACATATACATAAGCATATATGTATGTATGTTCTACAGTACATGACAGATCATACAAGGAGAGCCGCTTTTCAGACATGAACTATATTCTTATAGGAAAATTATCTATTTATTGGAGTTTGGAGTGCTTGTGTAGACTTGTAGAAGTTGATTCTATGTGGGTCCCAGGGAGGAAACTCAGGGTGTCATGCTTGGCAACACTGTGGAGCATTTCACTGGTCCCACTTTCCTTTTCTTGATGTGATTTTTTTCATTTATTTGTGTTGTGTGGAACACAATATTTTCTATACATGAAGTGGTACAGGATAACTAGTTTGAGATTTATATCATTAGACTTCAAGGAAGGGCTAGGTGTGCTCAGAAGGGAAAAATTATCAATACTATGTCTTCCAAAGATGGCTAGAAAGATGGCTCGGCAGTTAAGAGCACTGCCTGCTCTTCCAAAGGTCCTGAGTTCAATTCCCAGCAATCACATGGTGGCTCACAACAATCTGTAATGAGATCTGGTGCCCCCTTGAAGAAGAGACTGGTCAGTTGTCCTCATCAACATAGCCCATGATACCTAATGTGGACAAGTTCAACAGAACCACCATGTTTCAGCATTGTCAGGGCATACATTTCATTTTTTTCATTTTTCATGTCTTTTGATGGCTTTCTTGCCACCATTCTGCCTTTATTAATACATGAATATCTTATGATCTGAGAAAATCATACCTCATACTGCTCAGCTCCAATTTGATTCCTTTGCCATCATTTTACCAACTTAGGTATATTTCTGAGCTGGCATCTAAACCAAGAACTAGCTCTTCTCTCTTCCCTCACAAGGTTGCCCTTCTTTCCCAGTCTAAAGCCTTCCAGTTTAGTCCTGCACATTCTTCAGCAACCCATCCATTTATTATTAAACAGATGCTTCAAATCTTATACTTTCTTCTACACTATGTTATAGAAAACAAAGAATGCACTGTGCCACATTTGGTTTCATGTCTTTTATAAAGATTCTTTTCAGAATGCATTGTGTTATTCAACCAAGTCTAAATTTGCTCTGATTGGAGAAAATCACAGAAAACCCATCATGTTCAGAATCTTTTCCAGCAATCCCTTTTACCGGCATCCCTCTTTCCCCTGGATGTTCCCTTCCTCAGAGGCTCCATCAGACCTTTACAGGCATCAATACAAACAATGACAAGTGCTACACTGTCACATAACCGAACCCACAGTTTCTCACACTGGCAAAATACAAGCCCCGTGATGCTGCAAAGATGTAACACTGATGCCCCAATAAATGTGACATTAACTGTTCCTGGATATAAACAGGAAAAAGAAAAACAACATGTTCAAAAGTACCTACATAAAACAGATACTTTGTTGGAGAAAATGTGAAAATTAGATATGGAGACAACTCAAGATAAATTTCACAACAATTAAATGTGAGATGGTACAGAAACATCAGCTCACCCTGAACAAAGAACAATGCATTTTTACTTAACCGGAAAGAAAAGAATTCATTCTTTATTAGAATTATAGGCTTTGGCCCCAGGAGGATGGGCCCACCCTTCACAGGGTTGAAGGATGTGCCAGGGTTGGACTTTGGGCAGAATTCAGGGCTTGATAACATGCAAGAAACACCCCAACTGTACTTCCCAACAGATGTGGATTGTTCCCTATTCAGCTGGCCAGGGGATTCTCTTTTACTTCTTGGAGAATTACAAATCAGACATTGTGTTCACAGTCAGCAAAAGAGGGGGAAACAACATGTGTCTATGCTAGAAAGGAAATGTGACTATTACCACCCAAATCCTTTTCTGTTTTTCTCTAGAATAGGAAATGTGACTAGTACCACCCAAATCCTTTTCCGATTTTTTTCTAGTATTCCTACCCATTCTAGAAGACAAAGAAGGGTTTCAGAGATTTGTGCTGAGGATGTACATGTATACACAAACACAAATGTGCATTGTTGTACATATACATGTTCACACACCATGCAAATACAATACACATAAACATAAAAAACCATGTCATGACATATACCATTTCTTAAGAAAATAAAAATACTGAATCAATGTTTTCAAAGAATTTATTACCAGTTTTGAAGCTAAAAGTATCTCATCTGATAGATCAAAACATAAAATTGGGAATGGAGAAATGAATCAGTGGTATACCATGTTTGCTGCTGTTCCAGAGGATCAGAGTTCGGTTCCCAGCACCCACATCAGGCGACTCTCAACTGCCTACAGTTCAGCTTCAAAGGATTTGACTTTCTTTTCTAGCCTCTCTGGGTACATACACATAGAAGGATTACACACACACACATAGAAACCCATACGTGCACACACACATACATATATATGCACATATATACACAAATACACGCATACATTTACATATGCATACATACACACACACAAACAAATAAAACATTTAAATGCACGAAATTATACATATTGCTATTTTATGTGATGTTTTGAGATTTGCAAAGTATCTCATAGAGACACACATACACACACACACACACACACACACACACACGAGGACAGTGTATGCTGTTTTACACCATAAAAACTGTATTGCATTCATAATTCTAAATTACTTTACTGTCACAAAGTTACTTTGTTTCAATAGAGACATAAAATCATATATATATATATATATATTTCATGAGATGCTTAGAGACAGGTTTACATTGTGCTAATTCTATTTTTTTAATGGAAAAATACAAAAGGAAGGAACGGATGACTGGCTCCTTCTGTGGATGCCTGTAGGAGGGAAAGAACAGAGCAGTCTCCAAATGCAGCAAAGTACAGTCGTCTATTTTCATTACGGAGCCGTTAAGAGCACGGTGGGAACGTGACCTTATCAGGTCACATGAATAGAAACAGCTCCTGGATCTTCTGTAGCTGAGGCTTGGAATCAGGTTCCATGGCCAAGGTATAAGAAATGGTGGCAAATTGCTTCCCTATGTGGGGACTTTTCAATGATGTATTGAGTGAGACTAAAAAGAAATGGGTATCGAAAAGATAAAAAATATTTGATCAACAGAAGGAAAAAGGAAAATGGTTCTTTTCATCATATCTCTCTCTCCTATCCCCCGTTCCTGTTTCCTGTTCTCTCTTAAATCTGGAAACATCCCAATGCAGCCTCCAAATCCATCTTGTAAAGATTGAGAAAAAAAAAAAAAAGTCACGGAGATCTCTTCCTTCTGCCTCATCCGATATGCATCCAATGAGTTTTTTTCTTGCTAAGCCTCTGGGCAAGATGGTTGTCCAGATACAATGTTCTTTTGGAATTGATGTTGGTAGCAATACCTGGATAGTTTTCTGATGAAGTAAAAAGAAATGCTTCTAAAAAGCCATGTGTGCTGTTCCTTCACATGTGGCTCTAAAGTTTTGCAAAGCTTAAAATGCTCATCAAAGTATACATAAATAAGTTTCTGTGATACAAAACTCACTGTTTGCTCTAATTATGTGACACAGTAAATTTAGTGAATGTTTTCCCAAATGTAGTATTTGGCTGGAAGACACCTTAAATACAAATCATCCAGTTAGTGCATGTGTCCAAATCTAACTAAATTCTGACCACTTGTCACACTGAACATAACTCTGCCTCGATGGCAAGAAGTGAGTACTGACTGACAAAGGGCGTGTATTTCAAATCTTCCTTGAAAATTCCAAGGAAAATTCATCTCATTTCCTACTGTGTTATGTAAAGTTACATATAAAATTTCTAAAAGGAAATCACAGCATCATAACTAGATGGCACCTCAAGGGGAGCTCATCCAATCTCATTCTTTCAGGCCAGACCACTTTGTCCAACAAAACCTAAGATTTGTATTGTGTAATTTGTTCACTTGTGACCACCAAGGTAAAAAGGGCTCATGTCTTCACATAGTACCCAAAACTTGGCCTTGGCTGCCCATAGCCAATTACGCTCCAATTCCCAAGGTCACATGGGAAACACCAAACCAACTAACACACATAATTATACCCTCCTCCTCCTTCTTTTTGTTCTTCCTCTTCCTCCTCCTCCTCCTCCTCCTTCTTCTTTTCTCTCTCTCTCTCTCTCTCTCTCTCTCTCTCTCTCTCTCTCTCTCTCTCTCTCATGTGTGTACACCTGCATGTGGGTTTAGAGGCCCAAGATCTTTAACCACAGTTGTTCTTCCTCAGACACTACTTAACCTACCTCATGAAACAGGGTCTTAATTGGAGTAGAGCTCATTAGTTGGGTTAGACTGTCTGGCTAGAGAACAGAGAAACCCAGCATGAAGGTTATATAACATGAGTTGGCATGGCCAGCTTCTTCCACAGGTGTTGGAGATGGAAGTCAGGCATTTCTTGCTTGTGCAGGAGGTACTTCACCAACTGATCTCTCTCCCCTGCACCCCTTTCTCCCATGTTTTAGAAGCAGTTTTCTTTTGAGGGTTCAGCAGGAGTAGAAGGTGGGTGTTACATTGTATCTGCAGTTGGGGACTACATACATGAATGCGAGCACTCAGCTAGCTCTCTTCTTTATATGCAGTCTGGAAACCAGCACAGGGAATGGTGCACCCGCGTTCAGGTTGGATCTTCCAACCTCAATTAGCCTGCTTTATACACTCCCTCATTGACATACCAGGACTTGTTGCTTCAATAATTCTAAATCCTGTCAGCATGACAACCAATAGACACCATGATGTTATTTTTCCAATGACAATAGAATTTAGAAAATATTTTTGTCTAAGCATTTCTATTTTTAATAATAAATCTATTATTAAAAAATCTGCAAATAAGCCAGGTATGGCAGTGCATGCCTTTAATCGCAGTGCTCTAGAGGCAGAGGCAGGTGAATCTCTATGAGTTCAAGGTCAACCTGGCCTACAAATCGAGTTCCAGGATAGCTAAGATTGTTACACAGAGAAACCCTGCTTTAAGGAAAAATTGCAAATAAATAAAAGCATCACACAGAAAATCTAACCATATCTAAAGACTATACAACATAAAATGAATTTGTACATAGTTAAAACTGCCATTTGAAACAGAAACAGTAGAGTTTCATGTTAAATTTTACACTTTCAGGTTAGAATATATTTTATGCACTTATCCTCCACCAAAACCAGGAAAAAAATCCATGATAAAATTAGAACAAGAAAAAAAATTAGCTTTCTATCCTGTTTCATTTATGTCCATTACCTGCATTCTGTAATTCCTCTTAGTTTTCTACTTGGTGTTCTTATATTTAGAATTTCTACTCAAAAACTTATAACTGCTATTTCTGAGAAGATTTTTTGGTTGGTGCTATATGTTAGTTATGCATAAAGCATTAAAGAGGCAAAATTCGGGTGGAGGGAACTCAGGTGTGGTGACTCACCTGTTGGGACACATGTTGTAAAATTGCCAGTTGACAGAGAAAGAGTAAAATTAGGTAACACTAATTTGCTTCACTTTGTTTGCTAAGAAAAAGAATCTCTAAACTTAAAACATAATAAGCCAGAGAAAGCGTTTGCATCTGTAGAAAAGGAACCCCATTGTTCTAAGTCAATCAGCCCATTTTGCTGAGTATTGCACTATATGGTATATTCTATCAAGGGCCATGTGTGATCATGTCTGTTCAATAAGGAGGAGTGGAGAAATTAGATAAATAACAGATGAGTAAACCTTAGCTCAATCGCAAAACCATTAATTCTAGAAATTATATGCTGCTGAATTCGATTATAAAATTCTACAATAGAACCATTAACACATGATCCAGAAGCAGGGAACAAATAAACTAACAATTATCCGAGAATAAATCCAAAGGAACTGGGTTTATTTGTTCAGTCTCAATTATATGTTGGAAAAAAACTTCATAGGTAAACCAAGACTCTCGCAATATATTAGTTTCCTACCACGTTCTTAAGAACAATGCTGGAAAAAAAAGTGAATTGGATTGCAATGCTGGAGAAGGACTGTTTATTAATTAAACTGTTTCTACTGGCAACCCAGAAAGAAAACTCTAAATCCTGATGGGCGATGCCCTTTGTGATCTTTCCCACCCACTCACCTCTTGTTCGCCCAGTTTCCTCCAAGCAGGTGCCCTTCAGTTCTTCACTGGGTCATGCACATTTCTTCTGCCCACACTGTTGCTCCGTCTGTCTGGAATCCTGCTTTTCCTGCTCTTCAGAGAGTTAGAGCATGACTTGAAGATAACAGTTTAAATTTCACCATGTCAACATTATCTCCAGATTATGCACTCACATGCCCAACCCATTCACTAGCCTATCCTTCTGATGATTTCCTGCCATGCTCAGACTGCTTTTCAACCCTTTCACAGAACATCAGCATCAAAAAGGGTAAGGTTCTATGTAAGTATACTAAATAAGTATTTCCCAAACCAAGAGTTTGGCATGTAGTAGGCTGTGTTGTATATATTAACAAATGAATGAATAATTAATTGGTGTCCTTGTAAATTATGAAGCAATATCATCATGTTTTACCTTTTAGAACATAATGTTTTTTAAAACAATGTTTTATGTGTAGATATAGAAGCCCTAGTACTCTGAAAGGCTACAATTTCTCCCATTTTGGACAAATATATTCCATGATGGAAAAAAATTAAAGTGCCTTAATAGGTGAAAAGCCAAACCATTATGCTGCGGAACACTCTGAACGTGGAATAAAAGGGATGTTCTGTCAGGAGCCATTTTCCCAAAGAATATTGCAGGGACCATTGTCCTGGGGATGTTTGCGGAGAGCCCCACACCCCAACTGTATTGAGAACTGTTTGTTGGCGGAGCCCACCCCACACCCAACTATCTTGAGAGCTATCTGTTAGCGGAACCCACCCCACATTCCAACTATCTAGAGAACTGTTTGTGGTTGGAATCACAAAAGGAGCGATTCCGCTTGCAGAGAGAACACTAGGTGTGTCGACTCATGACCAACTAGTGACCAAGTGTCGACTCGTGACCATTGCTGCCCCGGCAAGGTCCCTTCCTGCCCTTGCCATGCCTCTGCCCCATCCCAAGCCAAATTCCTCATCCAAGGGCTATATAAGACACAACCATTACACTAATAAATGGAGGCCTTGACAACAGATCTTGTTTGGCGTCGTTCCTCTTTCCTGCCCATGTCTTTTCCTTTTCGGGACCCTGGAATAACTGACCAGCCAGGTGGGTTACAATGTTCTATGGTATCAGAGAGGGGGAGACTTTATTGTCATCAAAAACTTTAAAACAATACTGTGGTTTTAGTTCATCACAGCCTTATTAGGGTGAGCCAGTAGTGTAATAAGGCATTACAAAGTACCAGGATCTTAAATCAAAAGATCAAGTATCTTAGGGTTTCTATTGCTGTGAAGAGACATCATGACCATGGCAACTCTTATAAGGAAAACATTTAGTTGGTGTGGTTTCCTTAGTTTCAGAGGGTCAGTCCAATATAATCAAAGATGTAAATAGAGGTTTCCTGTCCCACATGCTCTCAAATAATCACTCAGAGGCTTAATATTAATTACAAATGCTAGTCCAATAGCTCAGACTTGTTACTAGCTACTTACACTTGAATTAACCCATATTCATATCTATGCTTTGCCATACAGCTAATGGCTTATTGCCTCATTTTCTACACATCCTGCTTCCTCAGCAGTTGGATGGTATCTCTTCTGACTCCACTCTTCCTCATACCATCATTCTCAGTTTGACTCTTCCACATAGCTTTATCCTGTTCAGCTATTGGTCAGGTAGCTAGTCATAGCAACATATAGTCACACAGCATACAGAAGGATTATTCCACAGTAAGCAGCATAGAGGCATGCAGGAGGACCTAGTATTGGAGAAATAGCTGAAAGTCCTACATCGTGCAGGCAACAGGAAGCCACTGGGTGATATCCTGAGCAAAGGAAACTTCAAAGCCCACCCCCACAGCTACACATTTCCTCTAACAAGGTCATACCCACTCCAACAAAGCCACACCTTCTCATATGAGCTTATGGAGACCAATTACATTAAAACTCATACCAAGTCTGGTATTTGCTCATCCATAGGCAATCAAAACAAATGTGATTCAGATAGTAGAGTGCTAGCCTTGCACAGCATACATAAAGCCCTGGGTTTAATCCCCAGAACTGCAAAAACTATGCCTAGTAGCACATACTATTCTCCCACTATTATCAGGTAGGGAAGGTGGAGCATGAACACTAGAAGTTAGTGGTCATCAATTGCTGCATAGAAAGTTTGAGGCCAACCTATGCTATCTGAGACCCCATCCCCCCAAAAAATACACCATAAAAAGAATAGTAAGTGAGTCACAGAAAACATGTCTCATAATGAAAGAATGAGAAACTTTTCCAACAGAGCCAATGAAAACTAAGAATTTTCTAATAGTTCAGGGTCATCCTGATCACTCCATAAAACACTGACTTGCTTGTCCATGTGTATCAATACCAACTATGTAGTTAGAAGTTAGGACACAAGCAAGGGAATGCTCATAAACACAGGCTGACCTGATAAAGGATTGATTATGTCATCATAGTTGGACCCTATTCTCCCCCAAGCTTACCACTGCAAATCATTTCCATTAAATTTCATATTTTTGTTTGATTTTTCAATATGCATGGTTGGTTAAGAGGTATACGTGTTGAGGTTTACTTAGTCTCTACACATTATAGGAGAATTATGAGAGCAAACATCTTAAAATGTGTAGGTAGCTGATAGAACTGTGAAGAATCCATATAGCTGAATGGAATGGGCCTATGTAAGAGTCAAGCAGGAGCTTATGTTTAAATCCGCATCTTAAGAAACTGGAATTTAATGGATATGAAAGTGATTTGGAAGGTTTTTATGGCTTAAAAGCAGGGGTGTAAATGTGTTTACAAGATTAGAAGTAAGAAGGACACAGTCAACTTGAAAAGTAACCTGCAATGGGGCTGGGGAGATGGCACGGAAAGGAGAGCTGGCTGTGTAATCCTGAGGACTTTATTCCTCACCCATCTATCCCAGCACACTGAGCGATAATTGAGGAGCAAAGTTATGTCCATAAGCAGCAATAGTTTGAATTTCATTCTTTTTCTTTTTGATAATTACTAATTTCTTCCATCAATAAAAGTTTTTGAATTCTAATGTGAGAAAAAGAACAAGACAAAAAGGAAGGAGCAATGCCACTTGTCTTTGAGGTCTTTGTTGGGTGACTTGAAATCCTTGTTTACCTGGTGACTTAAGGCCCAGCATCCTGAATCTTCCCCAGGTTCAATGAGATCTGCAGCCGACCTGCAAACAAAGAGCTATGTACCTGCCATCCAGAGACAGAAAAGAGAAAGTGGCAGGGGTTTGGGTTTCACATAAGACACTCCAACAAGTTAGCACCAGATAGAGGAATATATGTGACACGACAAAAGTGAAGAGCTTTGACATTTTTAAACAAACAAGCATATGTTATTTTATATGTTGCAAAATACTACAGTATTCATCAGTACTACAGTATTCATGATTTTGTATCATGAACAAAATCTATGAACCCAATGTAAGATAGAAACAAACCATTGTTAGTCAGTCCTACAAAAGCAAAAAGAATCAAGAATGCCCCCTAAAGTCTAAAGAAACCAAATCAAAATGGTGTGTTTATTTGTTTTCAGCTGTTAACTTATTTTTGACAAGGGCCATTTGGAAAACCCCAGAGTTCTCTATGCTTCCCTCAAAATAAAGCAAGCTATCCATGTCCTCAGGGGTCCGCTACTTCATTAATTATGTTTCACTTTCTGGCAGGCCTAAGAATTTCCTGGCTTCCCTAAACCCTTGAAGGTTAGATGTAAGCAATTGAAATCTGCTTTCAGTACCCCCAAAGACTACAACAAACACTAAAATAGAGAAGTAACCGAAACTACAGTGCAAAAAAAGACCAATTTCCAGAAGAAGTAATGAGAGGGCTAAGCTAGGAAGCCAGTTACGGAAGCCATAGTTACCTGCTCTGAAGAGGCTGCTGCTGAGAAGCCATCAGAGTTCCTTGACAGCCTGCCAAGGGAACTGGGCAACCCTCCTTAATGTGCGCCGTGTGCTCACAGCCGCTTGCTTGGTAATTGTCTCCAAGACAATAAGCAACAATTACCTTGCTCCAGGTCTCCATCCAGCCTGCTTATCTCAAGATCCGCTGACTCAATAAGTTCTGTGACTGCGTGCACAGACTGATGTATTGTCATCACCCCCAGAAATAGTGATGCTCATGAGCTTGTTCCTGCCATCTCCATGCATGGAGACCTAGCCTGGGCAGCTGTTGGTCGTCTAGAATTAAGAGTATTCAGTTTTGAGGTTTAATACTTGGGGGCCTGGGGCTGAGGAAATGATATAGGTAATAAAGTGACTTCCAGGAAGCTTAGGACCTGAGATCTAATCCCCAACACCTATTTAAAATCTGGACACCGCTGTGCACATCTGTAATTCCAGCATAGCTCTTGTGAGGCAGAGAGGAAAATGCTGGGGCTTGCTGGCCAGGGGCTAGCCAAATTGGTTGACTCCAAGGTTAGTGGAAGATCCTGTCTCAAATAAAAAGGAAGGCGGAAAGTGACTGGGAAAGAATCATGCACACACACACACACACACACACACACACACACGCATGCACACACGCACACATGCACACATGCGTGCACACACCTGTAAACAGAGGCTGGTCATTTGTTTCCCGAATGCCCAGACCCAAGCAATCACACAGAAACTATATTAATTACAATACTGTTTGGCCTATTAGCTTAGGATTTTTATTAACTAACTCTTACATCTTAAATTAACCCATTTCCATTAACCTATGTATCACCACGAGGTTGTGGTGTACCAGTAAGGATCCAACATCTTTCTCCTTAGGCAGATACATGGTGTCTCTTTGACTCTGCCTACTCTCTCTCTGTATCTCTTCCAGCCTGGCTATATTCTGCCCTGCTATAGGCCAAAGCAGTTTTATTCATTAACCAATAAGAGCAAAACATGAACAGAAGAACATCCCACATCACACACCCTCTCACACATACATGCACACATGTGCATCTGCACACCTGTACATGTGTACACACACACAAAGAAAATAAAGGGACAAGCTCTAGAAAGTCTGAAGAAACCATGTTTTTTTTTTCCTTTCAAATGAATCACATCTAAGTGGGGATTTAGTGGAGCTCTGTCAAACTTACCACACACAACTGGAGCAAAATGTATCCGTCCATTATTTAAATTCAATTCATAACAAGTTAAGGAGTCTAAAGTTTTTGTGTGGTGTTCTCTAATCATATGCATTTCTTTTTTAGGCAGGTGAATTGAGGATATCAAGAGTTCTGCCTTAGCATAGAGACCCATTTTGTTTTGAAAGCAAAAAGCACTCCTCAACTCGATTTCCTTGCTGTAAATTTGCAATGGTGTTTTAACATCTGAAAGTGCCACCCGCGAATTTAAATTCTGAACTATTAAATGGGCAACAAGCTTGTGCTCGCTGCTGAAAATATGAGCTGGGAGACAATGGCACCATATGGAATGACAATGGCATAATGAACCAGGAAAGCAAGATCTAAATGAGTCAGTCTGCTCCAAATACAAAACAAGGTTCGAGCACTCCTCCAAAATTAGCACACACAATGGCAATGAATATCATCTTCTAAGCCTGCCATGATCCCACTGCCTGGTTTAATTTACAGTGGCTTCAGATCCTCCATAGGATGCAGCTAGCTCTTGTGCATTTGCTAGAAAACCAGGGCAACATTTTGACACTCTACTGTGAGTTAAACTACAAGCTATCCTCAGACTCACCTTGTCACCTTTTCAACTATGGTGGAAAATGTCACAATGGATAATATGGTCCTCAAATCCATGGCTGGGATTTGTATAAAAGACCATTTTGCTAGTTACTAAAAGTAATTATTTTGATGGAGCCTTGAGTTTGATGGATCCCATGAAGGATGTTGATACAGAAAGCAGCAATGTCTTCCTTTATTTGGTTTAGGACTCAAAGCAATTTCAGCATCTTATTATGACTTGATATCTATTCATTAACTGACTTCAGTGACTCAAACAGAAAGAGTAGCAAGTATTTCAACATAAAAAGTATCACAATATCCTATATTCCGTATCATTGAGAACCTGTCAAGCAAGTTACAGTTCGAGAATAAGAGACTTTGAAAACATTCATTATTTTGGTCACCAGAATGCCTATAATAATACAGAGTACCTAGAAGTCTTGACAGACATAACAGCAATAAACCATGCATGCATTGGATTTGTGCATAAGATATGTTGTTTTGATCCAAGTGAAGCTGTAAGGTGGGTTTTATTCTTCACATTACATGTAAAGGCTTAAAGAATTTGCTCACCCCCAGTAAATTTTAGACAAAATTAAACCTGGAAGAATGGTAGCAAAATCTGTGTAACGAAGGTACAAGCACACAGAGGCAATAATGAGAAATTCAACAACTCAGGTGAATTTGCAGGAAGGGAAAATGAAACCCAGGATCCCATGTTTCATAGTTAGAAATGTGGTTCTAAAGCCCATGACCTCAGCCTCCTCCCATTTCTTTCATTTCTGATTGATTCCAGATGAATTAAAGAAATGCCAATGTCCAGTGGTTTATGATCCAGGCACAGTGTTGCATAGTATGAAGAGATACAGAGTAAAAATAGGCTGAAAAAGAAAGAAAAAAAGAAAGAAGAGACCTGCTTCTCAAATAGTATAAAAGTAAGTAAATAAAGAAGAAAAAAAGAAGGGTCAGCAAGACTGATCAGCCTGTAAGGAGACTTGCTGTCATGCCAGGATCTGAATTTGAGCCCTGAACCCATATGACGGAAAAAGAGCCAAACTTTTGCAGGCTGTCTTCTGACCTCCACATACACAGTGTGGCATGGATGACATCTGCTGCCTCCAATACATAGTAAACAATAAATAAATGTAAACATAGTAAACAAATAATAAATATAAGAATTAAAATCGATACAATCTTGACATGGTAAACTCTTTGATTTCTATGTCATTCTCTTGATGTGACTTTTTGTTGTTGTTGTTTTTCTAGACAGGGTTTTTCTGAAGTTTTTGGAGCCAGTCCTGGAACTAGCTTTTATAGACCAGGCACGCCTGAAACTCACACAGATCTGCCTGCCTCTGCCTCCCGAGTGCTAGGGTTAAAGACATGTGCCACCACTGCCTGGCTTCTTGATGTGATCTTAAGAAAATGGGAATTCAGCTGTGCTACATGACCCTGACATCAACCTATCAGACTCAGGCTTATCTAGAAGACACACCTTTGGATCTGGCTATACGGGGGTATCAGAAACATGTCATTGATGAGGGAAAACCCACTATGAATGTGGCTGGCACTCTCCATGGGCTGGGATTCTAGACTGAATACAAAAAAAAAAACAAGCCAAGCACTTGCATTCACCTCTTTTTTTCCCTGTTGTGGATGCAATGTGGCCAGCTGCGTTATATGCCTGCAGTATACCTTCCCACAAGGATGGACTGCACCCTCTTACACAGTGGACCAAGATAATCCCTTTCTCCATTATGTTGTTTAGGTCAGGAATTTTATCGCAGCAGTGAGGAAAGTGACAAATACACTTGCTCTAAATCACCTAAAAGAACACAGTTGTGGTGGGGTTCTGTTCATGTCTTTGCAGGAAAATACCCATCTTCAAAAAGTCGAGAGACCTTGGACATCCAGATGCTTAAAGAAGAAAATATAGCTGTACAGAAAGAAGTCACAAGCAAATAGAAATCTGACATATGGTACCAATATCCGCTGCAGGGTAAAATTTCACTACCTGAACATACATATCTCCTTACTTCTCAGTATAATAGTCGTGACTCACTTGAAAATCAAAGCTGGCTTTGTAATTGGACAGTGACTATGCTTCTCTAAATCCAAGTGTGTTGTTAAAAGAAAAATTCAGAGTTTGTCTCATATCAGAACCCACTTGGTGTGGGACAGAAGGAAGGTAAAATTTAGAGGCTATTATTATCATCAAAACTCTGCTTTCTGTTACCCTCTCTTTTTTTAAATTTATTTATTTATTAAAGATTTCTGCCTCCACCCCGCCACCGCCTCCCAGTTCCCTCCCCCTCCTGCGATCAAGTCCCTCTCCCTCATCAGCTTGAAGAGCAATCAGGGTTCCCTGACCTGTGGGAAGTCCAAGGACCGCCCACCTCCATCCAGGTTTAGTAATGTGAGCATCCAAACTGCCTAGGCTCCCCCAAAGCCAGTACGTGCAGTAGGATCAAAAACCCATTGCCATTGTTCTTGAGTTCTCAGTAGTCCTCATTGTCCGCTATGTTCAGCAAGTCCAGTTTTATCCCATGCTTTTTCAGACCCAGGCCAGCTGGCCTTGGTGAATTCCGATAGAACATCCCCATTGTCTCAGTGTGTGGGTGCACCCCTCGCGGTCCTGAGTTTCTTGCTCGTGCTCCCTCTCCTTCTGCTCCTGATTTGGACCTTGAGATTTCTGTCCGGTGCTCCAATGTGGGTCTCTGTCTCCTTTCCTAGCCTGATGAAGGTTAATATTCAGGAGGATGCCTATATGTTTGTCTTTGGATTCACCTTCTTATTTAGCTTCTCTAGGATCGCGAATTATAAACTCAATGTCCTTTATTATGGCTAGAAACCATAAATAAAGGGTAAATATGATGACATAAAGAGGGTAAATATGATGACAGTATATTGTCTATATGTGTGAAATGCCAAAATAAAAGCAATAATTCAAAAATAAAAAAAAAACTCTGCTTTCAAAAAACTTACTTCTCCCCATACTTATTTTTGTATCTGTGGTACTCTATGTCTACATGAATGATACTTAAGTTTTCCACAATGAACAATAAATTTTTATGCAGTAATCCATGAAGTTTCCAGGAAGAAGATGGAACCCCACAACAATGATTCTACCTGGCTGATATTATGTCATTATGCTGATAGCACCACTTTAAGATTGGTTTTGAGTTACAAACTGCTCAAAATGATTCCAACATAGCTAATTGACATGGTGCAACTTCTTATCACATTCTGGCCAGAATTTTAAATGAGAACTTCAGAAAAATCCTACCTACTACTCGGAGACTATTTGCAATTATACCAGACAGTATCTTGAAACATAACCATCATTTCAGTTTTTACAGAACCTCATAGAAAAAACATTGCCCCCATGACACCTGGAAGTAATTCTAGAAAGCAACATCCCCTCTCCCAACAAAGTTTGTCCTCAGGGTTAGGAACATCTATTAGGGATTAGTTGTAAGTATAGGGCTGGGAGTGGCAATGAAGTAAGCTTGGCAATCTCTATTGAATACAAAAAAAGGGGACTGAATGGGATGGGACAATAGGTAGATTGGTGTGAGCGTATTCACACTAATAATAGTGAGTAATAGTAAGATTACTTGTGAGCTATTATTTATAGACAATTTGCATTGGTATACATTCTTATACATTAATATAAATTCAAATTACATTTGTTATATTGAATATACTCCTCTTTCTGTCTATAATATTTGTGCACCTATGCAAAGTTATTTTGTTATATTGTATGCATGCATGTTTTTACATCTGCTTAATATTCTTTGTATATTATGCAATTTTAGGATACATGTATTATATTGCACTATACATTTCTACCTCTGATCAGGATACTAATATATTTTTTATATTGTGAGATCATTGTCCTCATTTGCTGCACAGTTGTTTAAAGATTGTTTAATTTTCTAATATAAACCTTTGTCTTTAAGCTATATAGGTATTAAGAATTACAGATCAAAGGCCATCTATGTTTGTCATACTTATAATTAAACTAGTCAGGTTCTTTAGATGCATTATACTCCACATAGGTAGGTAATCTTCAAACACAACAAAGAACTGTAGAATATGGCATTTAAATAATTTAGGACTCTGTTGACGTGAGACACATTGCTCCTGGCAGCACCATGTGTTGGGCACTAAAGACACTCCTCTTGGAGCTTGTTTTCTTCTTGGAAAAACTGGCCTTTGGGCAAAGAACAGCTTCTGACAAATGCATGGTGTCTAGACAGGACAGCAGAATACAACAAAAAAGACTGTCAAACCTTGCCCTGGATAATACTTGATATTTTTCTTATTGTATATAGTTTTGGGTTTGGCTTAGAACTCTCTTAATTAGACAACAAAGGGAGATGCTATGGAAACTCATTCAGCCAATAGCCTTTAAGATACGGCCCATTTTGGACATGGTTTCATGTACTATAAATGCAGACATAAAGCTTGTGTGGGCATCTTGGCTGCTAATTTAGGTTCAAGTCCCTAGCACACACAGAGGGTTGTGAATCACGACTCTTTCTGTGAATTTAACCCTATATAAACAAACCTTTGTTATAGTCTATTCTAGGCTAGTGTGTAACTCTTTTGTATGTTAACACCTGTATGATAAGAACGTTAAGTCTTTGAAGAAAGAAATTGAAGAAGATATCAGAAAATGAAATGATCTCCTATGTTCTTGGATGAGTAGGATCAACCTAATAAAAATGGCAATTTTATCAAAAATAATCTACCGATTCAAGGTAATCTCCATCAAAATCCAAACATAATTCTTCACAGGCTTCCAAATAACAATACTCAACTTGATATGGATAAACAAAAACCCAGGATAGCCAAAACAATCCTGTATAAGAAAGAAACCCCCAGAAGCAACACCCTGACTTCAAGACCTCCTATAGAGTTATAGTAATGAAAACAGCTTGGTATTGGCATAAAAACAGACAGTTGGACCAATGAAATCGAATCAAAGACAATTAATCCACATACCTATGAATACTTCATTTTTGACAAAGAAGCTAAAATTATACAATAGAAAAAAGAAGGAACCTTCAACAAATGGTGCTGGCAAAACTGGATACCAATGTGTAGAAAAAAACAAATAGATTCATATCTATTCCCATGCAAAAAACTCAATCCAAATGGATCAAAGACCTCAAAATAACTCTAGTCACATTGAATCTCATAGGAGAGAAAATGGTAAGTAGTCTTGGGCACAGGAGACCAGTTCCTAAATATAATACCAGTAGCACAGACACTGAGAGTAACAGTTAACAAATGTGATCTTCTGAAATTGTGAAGTTTCTGTAAGGCAAAGAACACAATAAATAAGACAAAACAGCTGCCTACGAAATGGAAAAAGATCTTCTCCAACTCCAGATCAGATAGAGGACTGATATTCAAAATATATAAGGAACTCAAGAAACTAGCCTTTAAAGTACAAAATAATCCAATTTAAAAATGGGGTACAGATCTAAGCATAGAATTATCAACAGAAGAATCTCAAATGGCCAAAAGACACTTAATAAATTGCTCAATGACCTTATTCATCAGGGAAATGCAAATAAAAACAATTCTGAGATACCATCATATACCGTCAAAAATGGCTAAGATCAAAAACACTGAGGACAGCTTATGTTGGAGCAGATGTAGGAGTACAAACTTGCACAGCCACTTTGAAAATCAGTATGGTGGTTTCTCAGAAAGTTGGGAATCAATCTACCTCAAGACCCAGCAATATCACTTTTGGGCATGTACCCAAAGGATGTAGACCCATACCATAAGGACATTTGCTCAACTATGTTTGTAGCAGCATTATTCATAATAGTCAGAACCTGAAAACAACCTAGATGCCCCTCGGTCAAAGAATGGATGAAGAAAATGTGGTATATTTACACAGTGGAGTACTACTCAGTGGTAAAAAAAACATATACTGACATCTTGAAATTTGTATGCAAATGGATAGAACTAAAAAAAACATCCTGAGTGAGACAACCCAGTCCCAGAAAGACAAACACAGTATGTACTCACTCATAACCGGATATTAGATATAAAGCAAAGGATAACCAGCCTATAGTTGGTGATCACAGAGAAGCTGGGGCACAAGGAGAACTCTAAGGGAGACATACATGCATCCCCTGGGCAAGGAGAAAAAGACAAGATCTCCTAAGAAAATTGGGAGTGTGGGGATGAAAGGGGGAATGAGGGTGAGAATGGAAGGCATAAGTAGAGGAGAAGTGGAGAAATGGAGGGAAGAGGAGAACATGAAGGAACAGGAAGGTCGAGATGGGAGAGGACAGACAGGGAGAGCAAGGAATGAGATATCTTGATTATGGGAGCCATTATAGGGTTAGCGTGAAACCTGGCAACAGGGAAATTCCCAGGAATCCACAAGGATGACCCCAGCTAAGCAACAGTGGAGAGGATGCCTGAACTGAACTTACCCTGTAATCAGATTGATGACTACCTTAATTGTCGTAATAGAACCTTTAGCCAGCAACTGATGGAAGCAGATGCAGAGATCCACAGCTAATCAATGGGCCAAGCTTCCAGAGACAAGTCAAAGAGAGGGAGGAACAATAATACGAACAAAGGGGTAAAGACCATGATGGTGATACCCACAGAAACAGTTTATCTGAGCTAGTGGGAGCTCACTGACTCCAGATTGACAGTGGGGTAGCCTGCATAGGAGCAATCTAGGTTCTCTGAATGTGGGTATCAGCTGGGACAGTTTTGGGGCCACTGCCAGTGGGACCGTGACATGTTCCTAGTGCTTGAACTGGCTTTTTGAAACCCATTATCTTTGGAGGGATATCTTGCTCAGTCTAAATATAAGGGGGAGGGACTTTGTTCTTGTCTTAGAGTGATGTGTCAGACTTTGTTGACTCCCCATGAAAACTCTTACCCTCTCTGAGGAGCAGATGGTGGGTGGGGTGGGGAGCAGGGAGGGGGAGGGGGGAGGGAGGAGTAGGAACTGGGATAAGCACATAAAATGAGGAAAGGTTATTTTTAAAAATCAATTAACTAAAAAAGGATCTTCTCCAAATAGAAAGAAGGGAGAAAACAAGGGAAAGAGATAACTAGAAAAATAGACAACTAAACAATTCAGTGGTTTGAACAAGAATATCTAGTACTACTAAATTTAACACTAACTTTACTATGTTGCTCATATAATTGGTCACAAAGAGAACAGAGTCCTCATCTAAAGTATTTTCTCAATTGGGAAGTCTACATTAGATGATGAACCCCCTTCCTTAGTCCTTGTCTTAGTTGGGGTTGCTATTACTGTGGAGAAACACTGTTACAGAAAGTAACTTGGAGAAGACTGTTCCACATCACCATTCATCACTGAAGGGAATCAGGACAGGAACTCAAACAGGACAAGAACCTGGAGCAGGAGCTGATGTAGAGGCCATGGAGGGGAGTGCCACTTATTAGCCTACTCCCCATGGCTTGCTCAGTCTACTTTCTTATAGAATTCAGGACCACAAGTCCAGCCATGACACCATCACAAATGACTGAGCCCTTCCTCATCAATCACTAATTTTAAAAATGACCTAGAGGCTTGTCTACACCCTGATATTATTGAGGCATCTTTTTCAGTGGACGCTTTCTCCTCTGTGATGATTCTAGCTGTGTCAAATTGCCATAACATTAGCCAGTACAGTCCTCTCCGCTAACTTCCTTATCCCAAGCTAAGCAGAAAGCTATCAAATGTATTTCTAGCTCTACAACCGTAAGCACACCTCTGCCACCTATTTTTAAGTAAAGAAAAATTCTCTGTTTCTATTTCCAGGACAGGGACTCCAGCACTTTGAAGAAGCTTACGCATCCACTTACAGTTGTATCTAGAAGGAAGCTTTCCACTGACTACTGAACAACGGAATTTTGTGATGTGTTAAATCTGCCTAATGAGAGTGTGTTTAAATGCTGAGGCATTTTTTAAAAGACAGAAAAACAGCCACTGCCTGAAAAGCTTCAACTTCAGGGTTAATGCCCCATAGACAATTCCATCTATAGCCCTTCATGTCTCTTAGGGCTTGAGCATTAGGAGTGGGAACCCATGAGGAGAGCAAGGAGTAAGGCATGACCACTCCCCTTTTCCATGACAGGTCAGGTTTCACAGAGCCCAGGGTTGACAAGGCAGGGTGTGACCCTTGAGCCGCGAGTCAGATTGGTCCAGATTTTAATAACTGAAAGTGGATGCGCCACAGTTTCTGATCTGATTGAACAAAGGGATGAGTCAACAGAACACTGTTCAAAGCGATGCCTGAATAAAAATAAAACGTTTTCATGTTTGCACCCCACTGAGTGCAGGACCACTTCAGTGAGCACAGAGGTATGAGGAGGAGCAGCTGAATAGTGCAGGGTCCTGTGTTGCCAAGAACAAGGAGCAGGTGCGATGTGGTCCTGCTGGGCAGGGTGAAGAAAGGGGAAAAGAGAGAAGGAGATGGAGAAGCAGAGTTTGAAGGAGCGACAGGAAGTAGGAAAGGCTGAATGCAATAGACAATCTCTAAAGCAAATGAAGTAGGCACAGTGACTTGATTTATGAGAATCCTGTTCTGACAGTGGTCACGGGAGGCACCAGGAAGAAAGCACAGACTGAAGGCACAGGGTAAGGAGGCTGCATCCTATTGAAGGTCAGTGGATCATTCCTTTTCCATCCTGGAGATAAAGGAGGATGTCCAGGACAACGCGAAGATGAATAGGGTTGCCTTAGTAGGGTGAAGAATTGAAGGCATGCAGCATCTAAAATTGCCTTTTAAATAGTTTTGTTTATATTTCAGTCTCTCTGATTAGCAGAACAACGCTGTGAATCCCTCCTGCTTGAAAGGAAAATTTCCCCTTGAGAAACCACACAGGGTAAGTTCAGGGGAGTAAAGGAACTTGCGGCTGAAATTGGATCTCTAGTCTGGGAAAGTGTGGGGACCAAGCAACTTTCAAGTTCAAACATTCCTTTTCCCTGAAGAGAATCGACAATGCTTTGAAATTATGTCCGTAATTGGTAATAAGTAAGACAGGGACCCTGGGAGATGTCAGCTGCTCTTTCTAGAATCTATGGTATTTTAACAACTCCATGAAAATGCAAGAATTTTGATACCTGCCTGAGTGTCATTCCTTTAAAAAAATACTATTTTTATATTTTTTGAAAATTCTATACATGTATATATACCCAGTAATATAATTCTTAAAGAAAAGAATGGAAAACAATAGAGAAGGGCTAGCGATGTTACTCTCTAAGAGAGCGTTTCTTTCAAGCCTGTGTGAGGTTCTGGGTTCAATTCCCAGCATGCCTAGCCACCACATGCAGACAAAAAAGCATAACTGTAATAGGGACATTGGCACGACTTCCAAGGAGGTAAGCATCAACATGAGAAGAAACAGGTTCTGAGACTCACCTGTTACACAGACAGTGGTGCCACTCACAGGAGGAACACAAATAACCTTCTGAGATGAGGGAAGAGGGGAGGATTTGCTTTTAAGCATCTGGAAACACCATTAACAAGCAAAGCTTGAGCATGCTTGTCTTCTCTGCCCAGTCATTGTGGAGACAGAAGCTGAGGTTGTTGGTGTTCCCTGAAAAAGGAGGAACTAAACCCCAGCTTTAGCACAAGTAGTGACCGCAAGAATTAAACAACAAACACATTTTCCTCTTTGAGTAAGCTAACTCCCCAAGTGCTGGCACTGTCTCCATGGGCTAGGGAGTAAAAGGCCCATCAAAAGTGAATGCTGAACTAATGGCCAAGGACTGCAAGTTTAGATGCCGTGAAGTTTGTGACAAGCAGTAATGAAAATGTCAGATGCCACATGGTTGAGGAATTTGGTGCATACGAATCACATGTTATTTAACAATCTGCCACTGGGTGAACAAAGCCCAGCTGAAATCAGGCTAGAGACAGCCAAGAGTGCACGGCTAAGTCATTACTAAGCAAAACCAGGATTGGCTGTAAGACAGCAGAGCTGTGATTCTTATTCTCTCCGAAGCCCAGATCAAGAGGGGATGGATGGAGTGTGCTGGAAAATGAATAATGAGGGAGGAAGGCATCTTCGTTTCAAGCCAAGTCTTATTTGTAATTCAAGGCTAGGTAAGAGAAGAAAGTTACCCCTCTCTAAGACCTGCTTGACCCTGGTCTATCCTTGATGGCAATTTTATTTACTTAACCCATTTCTTTATATCCTCCATCAACTGGGCATGATGAGACATGGTCAGACATGACATGACAGATGAAACAGGGGTCTGGAAGACAAGTTCCCTCTAAAAGAGAATGCCTGTCTACCAGGGACTCAGCTGAGGTGTGGAACTCAGAGATTTGTAACACCAGTGGCAAAGGAACTTGGTGCCCAATACAGAAGGAAGGCCGGCTCAAGCAATCAACAGATTCAAGCTAGAAAGCACAAGTGGACACCGTTGCAGAACATGTACTAATCCAACAGAAAATACTCACCAACTATTCCTCTGATGTGATACATTAAAGTTTTATGACTCTCCCACTTGACTTCCTTTCTCTTAACAGCAAAATGGGGATAGTAGCACCTCTCTTGTGGCAATGGTCTGAAGAAGTGTTAAGGACTACGGAGCTGCTGGAGGCAGTGGGGCTTAGTGGAGATAAGAGAGGTCCTTAGGAGGTGTCTTTGACAAGGATATCGGATTCCTAACTCTCTTTGCTTTGTGGCCACTGTGAGGTGAACACTCACATCAGTCACCCCCTCCTGCTCTATAAACTGTGCCACAGTAACAGAGCCGAGTAATGACAGACCAAACAAATCTCTAAAACCACGAGCCACAAAAAAGATTCCCTTCATTAAGTTGATCATCTCAGATGTTTTGTCAGAGTGATGGAATCTACGCACAAACACCAGCACCCAATCTCATGTTGAAATAAAATCCCTACAGAGAGGCTGAGGTTGTAGGAAGGGGAAACAGTCTGCCCAGGGCATAGCCAGTGGAACTTCAGGAAGTGGTTTACAGGAAAGGAAACTGCAGTGGCGGGGACTCTGGCTCAGTGCAGCTGTGCCTTTACAAGCCAGAGACTGAGTTAGTGTGCTCAGCCCCTCTCACCTTCGTGGTGTTCTCTGCAAGAGCAAAATGGGGTTCTCCAGATGCATCTGTGCACTGTGTCTAAATAAATATTTATTCTTTTCAAATTCCTCTCCACTGTCTTCAGTTATGATGACCAAACATGTACCAAGATAGGGATTTTCTCGGAACTGTGTGCAAATAAAATTATCTGGACTAATTGAATAAAGTGAATCTAATGTTAAAAAGATGCCCATGTTTAAACAGTTACAAAATGTTAAGCTCATGCATAGCGAGTTGGAGGGCAGGCTAACAGCTGGAACTGTCCTTGTTAATGCCCTGCTCATGCAACTGGCTCTCAAGTTAATTGCTCCGTGCCACACTTTTTTTCTCACCTAAGAATGGTGTCTGATAAGAACACCTTATTTTGAGGTGTACTTGGGATTAAGTTAAGAAATATGAATTTTATCATGCCGGGAACACTGAGCATGTTCATTAAATGTTGGTTTACCAGATGCAAACCTGGCTTTCCCCACAATAGGAAGGAAGTAATTAAGCTCTTGCAGTACAAGCATGTCTGTGCACAAGAATTACTTTCCTTATGGCAGTGGTATTTGTGTGAACACTTACAGAACTGACTATGTCTCATTATCTCTGTAGATTCGTAGAAATGGCACAAAGACAATTAAAAGACAAACTCTGTAACATCTAACGAGTCAGCTCCAAAAAGTACATAACTTTTTTCTGGTGGCCACTGGCAACTTTTGGCCCAATTAAAATCACTTGCATTTTTTTCTAAAATAGTCTCCCACTTAAGAATAATCCTCAAGAAAAAAAAATCCTATAAGGTGAGGTTCATTAATTTTGCCCTGATAATTGCTACAAGTGCTCCAAGAGGCCTTCCAGAGTTCAGTGTGGAAACCTGGAGCTCTGGACTCAAATAGTCACAGAAAAAAATCTATTGAAAGGTTTTTTCGAAGAATTTCAGTTTAAACCTTTAACGGTTTACATTATAAATTATCCTAATGCTAAGGAAATAAGGCTCCCCCCATTCTCTTCCCTGGATGATGCCTAAGTACCTATAAGTACAGGTGAATCCCTATTTCCTCCAGGTCCTGGGGTTTCCAGAAATGGACCCTCTTTGCCAACTACAATGCTGGGCCCTTATGAGCTAGGTTTCAGGCTAGTTTTCCTGAGGAACTCTCATGAGAAAGTCAATTTTCTTTCCTTACAGCAAGCTGCATTCCTGCATTTAATATTTCCTCCGGACATGCACTTATTCCATCGCAAGCTTGATTTTTAAAATGATATCCTCATGCAAAAGAGTAGAGAATTTTACTGTCCATGTGAAAATATAAATAACAACATTCACCATAGACAAATCACAATAAGACTAAATTCGGTTGTAGAGTGAGGGAAACAGCAAACCTTGGTGGGAACCATACAGCATGTTAAAATGTTTTACCTTTCTTCACAGTACCAGCATCTACCTATTAAATTGTTATGTGCTATAGATAGCTCAATTTTTCAAATGGGTGCTTGTTCGCACATTTACGGAGGGGTGGGGGGACATAACAGGAACATCGCCAGGATCCCCTACAAATATCCACAGAAATTCTCCCGTTGCTCATTTGGTCCTGTTGTTAAAGAACATTCCCTTGGTTCCTGGGTTAGGCAACTGGCTAAGAAAAGCTTTGAAATCCTGCCTGTCCCTTTGGTAAACATTGCCATCTGTCCCCAAGAGGCCCCTTTAGAAAAGTCAACAGTGTGCAGTACTTGAGACACTCTTGTTCTTGACACAAGCTCTGTTGGCTCAGGTCAGCTCCATAAGACAATGTAATGACGGAACCTGAAGTAGCCGTGGCTATCTAGTACCAATCATTTTCAAATACGTGAGATCTCATGAGCATTCCACACGAAATAACTGACAAAGGTAATGATCAACTATTTTCAAAGGTTACATCTGGTTTACAAATGCACAGACATTATGTGCAGAGATGCAAAAGCTCTTGAAATATAACATATAATCTGACACGTTGTATGCATAATAATTTACCAAAAATAAACCACGCATATCAAGTAAAGATCCTCAGTTGCTCTGAAAAGCGATCTAGATGTCTCCATTTTTTATAGAATTCTAAGTAAAAGAATGAGTATCTTCATTTTAGAGCCATTGGCAAGACAATGTTCTATTCGAATTTGAAAATTTTCTTTTCTTATTTATTTTGAAATAGCAAAACTCAACTGATAACAGTATAATTGATGCTATTAGCAGACAATATACCACTGGGCTTCTAATTAACAGGAACAGATTATGGACAGTGAAATTCACAAATCTCCACTGGAAGTGTTCATAAAGACACATGGAAATATAAATATATTTATGTAAATATATTTATGTAAATATATTTACATAAATATATGTGAAATATTTATGTTATAAACATTTGCATACTCAGATACAGCCTCAGAAATACAAGCATCTCTTCCACTTGGTAACTCTTTATACTTCATGTCCTGTCCTCATTTAATAAGAATGGATCATTGTCACTGTGCAGAGATATGTGAAGTCTGTTTTACACATAAAAGACACGCTAGAGCTTTGCATTCTTACATATACTTATTCTTAGACTTTGACTTTTTTTGAATTAAAAAAAAGTCAAAAATAATTGTCATAGGAAATTTGAACATGCGCTAAAGATAAGCCTTCACACGGGTACCTGAGAAATTATACATCATTATCATTTAATCAAAGTTGAGCAGAATATTTTAAGGTAAACATGAAAGTACCACAAATCAAAAGAACCTTATAGTCTTTCATGAGAGAAGAGGCTTTGTTCCTTGTTAGTCTTTTGCCCTAACTTTAACTCTTCTTGTTAGAAGACCACTACTTTTTAAGAATAATTTTCTTAAATTTAAAATTATGACTTTCATGTACACATAAAATGAGCAGGTGTTGAAGACGGCATTTAACTCCTTAATTAATGCGGAAACGGGAAAATGTGGTGCAGCCAATTCCAAGGAAAATTCAAACACTGGACAAATATATAAACCCTTCAGAAATGTTGAAATTAATTGAATAGTTCAATACCATCATCTTTGTCGGCTGGGATAGGAAGTCAATTGAGCACCCACCAAATAATACTCCACAGACAAGATTCATCACATTTCTATTGTCTGCCAACCTTTCTTCTCAGTCATGTTGTAGGATACCAGAAGCGAAGAGAGATTCAAACTCTACAAGTGAAGAGACCAACAAGACATGTTTGACACAAAGACAGCTACTAGACTTTTTGATCCATTTAAATGGTTTTACAAAGTCCTCATACCCTCACAGAGATAAAAGGTTTTTAAAAACCCTGCTTGATCAGTTGGCCAGGATCAGTGTTTGCAGCTGGCTACACACTGGGTGGTTTACCAGGACTCCTGCACACAGTAGAGGAAGCTGTCTTCCCAGCAGGAAAGGCAGCCTAGTGAATGCAGCGAGGATGGACACAAAATATCACTTCAGTCCAATCTCAAGGCTGAGGAAGGCTTACTGCAGTAATGATAGGCATCTGCAAAGAGACAGGGAGCAGTGGCTGCTGTAGGTACTGGGAGGAAAAGGCTCGAGACAGAAGAAATCACAGCAGCCATACCTGGAAGGGAATTACACCTTACTGGTTTCAAGGCCGTGCTTTTCGTCTTTGAGGCAAATGCTCCCACAACTGTGATGTAGTAATAAGAGCGGCGGGGCTGTGTCCCCAGAACCCTGGCTGCCTTCTCGGCTAGCTTGTGCCCCAAAATAATTACACGGACACTGTATTCTTTTAAACACTGCTTGGCCCTTTAGCTCTAGCACTTACAGGCTAATTCTCACATCCCGATCAACCCATCTCTAATAATATGTGAGAACCGGTCTTACCGGGAAGATTCTAGCCTAGTCCATCCTGGATCAGAGCTTCATGGCGTGTGTCTGCCCAGGAGCGGGGCATGGCATCTCTCTCAGGCGTCTGCTCCCGAAAGGAGAGCTGTGGAGTCTGAGCTCACTTCCTCTTCCTCCCAGCGTTCTGTTCTGTTTACTCCTCCCACCTATCTTCTAACCAATAAAATGGGCCAAGGCAGTTCCTTTATTAGCCAATCACCTTGCTCCATCATTTCCCGTTTTTCGGTTTAAACAAAAAAAAAAAAGGCTTTAACTTTAACATAGCAAAATTACATATAACAAAACAGTTATCAAGTAAAAGTTACAATAATCTTTATCATAACTAAGGAAAACTATAACTATAACTAACTATTCTTAACTCCATCAAAGACTTCAGAAAGATTAAATATTACCTAAGCAAACAAGAAAAAAGCAACTTTTAAAACTCTAGAAATGACAGAGACATCTCGCTGCCTGGACAGTCACCCAAAGTTCCTCTGTACCGATAGGGCATCCATCTTCAGCCTTCAGGCCCATGCTATCCAGCAGACATTTTCATAAAGCAGGAAAATTCAAAGTCAGTTCAGTCATTATCTGTTGTGTCCTGAAGAATGTCTTACAGACTCTTTCATGAATCAGGAACCCCGAAAGATCATCCCACCTTTAGGCAAGTTCAGCAGTCCTCTCTCTGTGGGTTTTCTGTGTCCAGTTTATGCAATAGTCCAGGCAAGAGCAGTTTCTTGCCCAAATGGCTATCAAACTCCATAAGGTGCCTCTTCGATGCCCATCTTCCTCTTGAAGTACATTGGTGCTGCCAGGAACAGAGTGTGTCATTGTCATGAAAAGTCCTCAGTTATTAAAACATTAAATGTCCTATTCTGTAATCTTTGAAAGACATGAAGAATGTCTATCTAAAATATATCTCTATATATCTAGAAAATCTAATTAACATGACTACAAGCTTTACTATTATCAATGATTATCCATTAACAACCTATATTTCTTAATTACACAGTACATATTTAAATGAACTACACAATCACAATACCTTAATCAAAATCAGAAATACTTATACATATAACAAAATTGACCTTAATCTCTATCAATAAAGCAAAATCTATACTAATGCAAATTATTCATACCTATATCATATCCCCCTTTAAATGTAAAAGAACATTTATAAACCATATTTGGGAACATGGGCGCAGTTTTTTCTTTCCAAACTGCTTCCTGCTGAATGGGGGCGTCGTTACTTAGGTCTTTCATGGTATAACCTGTGTGCTAGTTTCATCTCAGTTGGCAGTTGAGTGAAGCAATTTTTTGAAGGTGTGCACAGGAACCATTCAGGAGTACGTGGTCTATCATACCACATTGGGATGGAAGCAATCCACAGACTCTCACCCTCTGTGAAAACAAAATAAGAATCTCCTTTCCAAAGTATCATATCCTTAGATCCAAATTCAAAATATTTATGTTGGATTAGTTCAGCAGCCTTTATAAATAAATATCTTTTAGTAGCTTTTGCTCTTTCCTCAGGATTCAAACAATTCAAAGAGAGCATAATAGCATACAGTATCAAAATTCTCTGTCTATTTTCCATCTTTGTGCAGCTTTGTTTTAACCTCTATTTTGCTTATTTTTACTTTTAACTCTTTGCTTTTTGAGACAGGTTCTCTGTATCTTTGACCTGAAGTAACTCTGTAGACCAGGCTATCTTTGAACTCTCAGAGATCTGCCTGTCTCTGCCTTCTAGGCATTGGGATTAAAGGTGTGTGCTACCACACCTTGAAGTCACAGAGGTCAATCTCCCTCTGCCTTCCAAGTTTGGGATTAAAAGTGTGTACTACCACACACAACAACTCTCTTCCTTTTTTTTTGTTTTTTTACTTTAAGAACTTCAACTTTTAGTCTGCATATATTTTTAACACGCTGTAAATCATTTAAAAATTTTCTTTGTCTTTGACTCTCTCTTTACTGTATCTCTCTCTGTTTCTGACCACATGAGTCTTTAATTTACCAAGCAATCTCAGTAGGACTAAAGCCGTGGCTTTGACGGCTGGATCCAGCCCATTCCTTAGCTTTCCAGCCTCATGGCTGAGGTACTAGCTGTAGCCATGTTTACTGCCACAACTCTATGGCATTTCAAGGTCTCTGCCAGCAAGCGAACTTCAGCAGCCTGTGCTTGCAATCCGCATGAACCGCCTGCATAAAAGAGTCAGAAACAGCCCAGAAAGCCAGCATTTTTAAACAGCGCAGCTTTTTTCCTGCTACGGCTGAAAACCGAAAAGCATGCGTTCAGCTTTTCGTCAACACCATTTAAGTGTTTCGTGGCAGGACCTCTTAATGACCTGCAGGCTTTGCAGCTAAAGCTGAGTCAGGAAGCCTCTCTTAGATGAGGCACTTGCTTGCCTCTGGCAAGCAGAGTAGACCCAAGAAATTGTTGCCCCACGTTGGGCGCCATTTGTAGTAATAAGAGTGGTGGGGCTGCGTCCCCAGCACCCCGGCTGCCTGCTCGACTAGCTTATGCCCCGAAATAATTACACGGACACTGTATTCTTTTAAACACTGCTTGGCCCTTTAGCTCTAGCACTTACAGGCTAATTCTCACATCCCGATCAACCCATCTCTAATAATATGTGAGAACCGGTCTTACCGGGAAGATTCTAGCCTAGTCCATCCTGGGTCAGAGCTTCATGGCATGGGTCTGCCCAGGAGCCGGGCATGGCATCTCTCTCAGGCGTCTGCTCCTGAGAGGAAAGCTGTGGAGTCTGAGCTCACTTCCTCTTCCTCCCAGCGTTCTGTTCTGTTTACTCCTCCCACCTATCTTCTAACCAATAAAATGGGCCAAGGCAGTTCCTTTATTAGCCAATGACCTTCCTCCATCACTGTGACTTATGTGAGACACAAGGTCTGGGTAAACCATAACATCCCCCAACTCCTTCAAAGAAATTTAAGAAAAATGTGTAATGTAGAATATACAATAGGCCAAATGTGTGAACAGGAAACTGGAAATAACTCTTACCAGTCCTAAAAATGACTTGCAGTGTTTTTAAAGCTGCCTAGAAATTATTTATTATGTCTGATACAATGTGTGATAATACAGACATACACAGTTGAAAGTTTGTTGAAATTAAACCCAATTGAAAAAAATGGCAACAAGGGGCAACACCAGCATAGACAAAAGATCATTTGCTTTAGTGTCTTATCCAAGTAAAAGTTTAAAAACACTCTCACATTCAGGAGGTAATACCTCCTTCCAGAGTTACTAATTTCTGGTACCGACAGATAGAGCTGTCTCCTCTTGTGTCTGCTACCATATTAAATAAAGAACCAGGGCTTTTCCAGTCATGGTGGGAATGGCTACTGAGAATAAATACAACCCAGTAAATATGTCCCCAGCCTCTCCTAACTCCAAAATTACATCTGGGAAAATGAAATTGCAATCATCTAGCAGATGGCTCAACAGAGAAGAACTCTTCACAGGAAATGGTAGATGCCATTTATTTATTTGTTGTGTACTAGGATCTTTAACAACATTTTATGTTTTTAGATAGTGAATTACCAAGCTTACCTCACAGATGAATAAACTATCAGTGAGAATAAACAAATTACCCCAATTTTTCTATGCTGCAAGATGAAAGACTTGTTAGAGTCCCCAAGTGCAGAACTTCCAGACAACTCTGGAGCATTCCCAATGCTGCTAAATGATGGTATTTATGAACAGTAGCTGCATAGGCAAAGGGAAGGCTGTTATCTAGGAAGCTGACTGCCGGGCCATAGTCACATTTCTCATTTGTTGGGTCCTAGACAACGATGCCGATGAACGTCTGCATGCTCAATATTAAAAGTAATAAATACATTTAATAAGCTGCTACATAAAATATGGCCTAGATTGCTGCCTCCATACATATACTGTATAATATCTAGGAGGCCAGGTTCAAATTAAAAGTCTCTACCTGATTGCAGAGCTTCCTTCCTTTCCTGATCCTCCCTGTACATTCTTGCAAGCTCTCTCTGTCTCTGTGTCTCTGTCTTTCTTTTTTCTCTCTCACCACGCAACAGACATCCACATAAACACACACACACACACACACACACACACACACACACACACATACTTCAAAGGGCCTGCTGTGCACATCGACATCTCTAGAGAGCCCCTTCTGCACACAGCTGTTTCATTGCTGCTGGTGGACTTGTCTATCTCTGAAGACTAAAGTCCTGGCTAAGCTCAGGCTCCTCTAGAAAGGGGATTCTGCCCACTGGAGCACATGCTGGAAACAGTGTTCGCTGTCTTTGAACTTGTCCTGGTCTTTGAATTGTTAGTTACGAGTCTTCACCAAGTTAATTATGAAAGCATGGAAGTAATCACTTGGCATCTGTGGCAGCCATGTGACATTGATGCTATATGCAAATGTAAAGATGCATATCTTAAAAATATATTCATTGGGTTTGAATGAAAAATCATAAATGGGAAGGCAGGGTTCTTCCCACAGATAGACAGAAACACTGTTTAGAAAAAGGAAGAAAGGAAGGCACTCAGTTCACCCTGCCTTTGCCCACAGCATCTGCCAATGTGGGGACAGACCTTGCTCGAGGAAGAATTCCTTAAGCATGGACTGAGATTCCTCTTAGTTCAAGAGAAGCAAAGTCAACAGCAAGCCCATTCTTCATTTGCAGCCTAATTTCACAGATCCACATGTCCAGGCTGTGAGTCTCCGCAGAGCCTCTAGAATCATAAAGGCTGGCTTCCGCATTACTGTGCTGGCTTTGGGGATCCCACATGACAAAAAGCAGATCCATCCCTAAAAGGCAGCAAACAGGAAATCATTTACTCTGTGGATCTTCCACCAACAGTGGGTTGCTGATTAGCTTCAGCCGGGAAAATCAGGTCAATGTCAAAAAAAAAAAAAAAAATCAGCTTCTTTTATTTAACTAGGCACTATTTTTACAATTCAATAGAATGATTTTAGCTGTGTTATTCTCCGGTCAGTTTTTGCTGGAGACACACTCCTCTGCCATGATTTTTGTTTTGTTTATTTGGGCGGTTTTGGTGTGGGGGTTGTTTTTTATTGTATGTGTGTACGTCTGCTAGGAAAGGGATTTGAAAAATGCAGGGAAGAAATCTTGAAATTTAGAAATGTTTTTCTAGAAAAATCAACTTTTAAAAGTAAAACAAATGTAACTCAAAATCCCATTTGCAATGGTCTTAATGGGATTGCCTAAATAAATGTTCGGGACAGTAGGAAATTGTTTTTAAATGACCTTGGGTAAGAAATACTTTTTGCACTGTAATTTTTTGCTTTGCAATCTATTTGCTCAATGTGTAACACCCACCTCCTCTACTCCTCATCCACCCCCTTCCTTTTGGCCTTCTCCCAGTTCACAGGTCTGTATGCCAACATCAACACTCAGAGATGGTGAGAATGATAAATGTTCCTTTGTGTTTAAATACTCTATTTAACTATTAATAAACAATAAGCTTAGCAAATACGTATTTTTATACAGATCACATAACAAGACTATACTTTTAAAGTAATAAAGGCCTAGCTATAGTGTGGTCTTGTGTTAACAACATATTAACTTTTTATTCAGATCTAGTAGTCTGTAGACATTTTGCATTGAAATGTAGAATTTGGGATGGGGAGGTAGTTCTGTTGATAAAGTACTTGCTATGCAAACATGAGTTTAGTCCCAAGCACCTACACAAAAATATTAAGCATGATGATGTGCTGTTGTGATTCCAGCATTAGGGGGATAGAGATAGGAGGATGAATCCCTGGGGCTGACCAGCTACCCAACCTAGTATACTAGGCAAGTTCCAAGCTAGTAAGAGACCTTGCTCAACTGGCAAGGAAAGGCGGACCTGAGGATTCGCTTTAGGATTGTCTTTTGGAATCAACATGTATGTACATCACAAACAAGCATGCACAAGCACGTGTGCAAATACACACAGAGACATATAGAATTGATGATTGAAATTTTATCCAGGCAAATTCCATAAAAAATAAACCCAAAGAAGTCCATCTCCCAGGATACGTATGTATTTTATGATAGACTGACCCCTTTTTACTGCAAGGCCAGGGTTTTGTTCAGCACCAAAGATCACCATTAACTTTACATGAAGGTTAAATTAAAGATCTTAAGCCAACAAAATTTTCAATATCACACTTAAAATTATGTAAACACTCTTCAGTGCCACCAATACCTTAGTGAAATCTAAGTTCCCATAAGTCCCTACACGATTTTAACCCTGCAATTGTCTGTCAACAATAACCCTTTTTGCTCAAACAGTGGCTTGGTCTCTTGAGGCACAGATGATTTCTGTATTTTTTTTCTCATTCTTTTATGCCAGAGCCCTGTCTCTAGACATTTTAATTTTATAGATACAAGGTCTAATCGGGAACCTTTGTTTTTAACATATCCCTATGGTGACTACAATATAAATGCTCCATGAAACTGTCTGAGAGAAACACGATACTATGCCATGAGTTTTGTTAACTGTTGAATGGAACAACTCCTTTTTATTGACATTTTAAATCGATTTGATTTTGATGACCAAGATACCAAGATGGGCAAAAGTACAATTTCACAGTGATTCATAAACCATTAAACATTATCCTCTTGGGCTCCTGAGACAACCCACTCCAGTGAGGACCTATTGGCAATTAATGGCCACATAAAAAGGCAAAGTAATTTTCTTCACTGGTGTAGCCACTGTTAAGTTGCTCATGAGCCAACAGATACCTTTCCACCCCGTCTTATGTAAACAGTCTTAATGAAACCCAGTGAAAAACAGAGAAAGGACAAGAATAGGAGAGGACTTGTTGGGAAGGGAAGAATTCTGTAGCAGCAAAGGGAACTAAGAGAGCAATCGGGTGAGAATGACAAAAATGTATCACATAAGAATGGAATTATCAACAAATAGAACATGCTTTAAGTAAGTCCTTTCTTAGTTTGTGCATGGGACTAGGTAGAGGCTGCCCCAGTCCATTATCAAGGATGCCTAAGTACTTACCTGGCGTGCATAGTTTTAGTTCATAACCTATCTCTACTCTCTACTCTAAATCACCATTGCATTACTTTAGACCTAATGCAAATTCTCTGCAAGTACTCGCCAGACTTTGTAGTTCAGGGAATAATGACAGGAACACCTGCAAGCATTCAGTATAGATGCAATTTTAAAATCAATTTCCACTCATGCTTGGTTGAGTCCATAGAGGCAGGACCCACAAATATATAGGGCAGATTGTGTTATGGAAATTGATTGAAAAGACAATCAATTATACTTAAAGTTGCCAATGTAATTCAGACCCCTGGTTTCTTATAAGAAAGTTCTTAAGGTCCCAAACACATAGAAAGAAACAAGGCAATGATTGCTCCTCACTATAGCTCTGTAGTTAAGAGGCTCACACAATGAATATCTGCCAGTTAAAAAAGTTGCTGCTGTTTAATTATTGCACAGAGACACACATCAGGATGTCATATATAAACGCATATGCATGAGAAGAACAAAGAATCCAAAGTTAGAGATGTACTTCCCTGTAAAGCACTACCCAGGTTGGCACTGTGAGCAAACTGATTTCAGAGTCCTTTTATCTAAATGACATTTGGATTTCCTTTCTGTAAAAATTGTCCGTCGAACTCATCCTAACATCTGACTGATTGTTTCATTAAGCAATGGATTAGATAAAAGCTTTGATATGTATATGAGTCTCATGTTTCATTTTTTTGATAGTTCTTGTTTTTGTCTTTATTTTGATAGAGGCTATATATAATATAGCATGTCACAGAGGATGACCTTGAAGGCTGATGTCTCCTGAGCACTAGGATTATAGGTTTTCATCATGACACCCACCTCATATTTTAATTTTTGGGAGAGCTGTGCTCTGGAAGGTTTGGATAACCCTCTGAGATGTTCTTAGGTGCTCACCAGCCGGAGTCAGAGACACCTTCACGTAGCCCCTCCTGAGAGGCTCCAGAGGCAGAAAACACCTCATTGCTTCTCTGCTCAGCCTCCTGATGACTCTATGTCTGTTTCTGGTTCTGGTACGCATATGGTTCTGACTCTCATTTGTATACCTTCTGCCCCACCCCACCACTGGCTAGAAGATGGATCTGGTTTCATGGTTGGATGGCATGATTATCTGTTTCAAGATGATGGGCATCTGTCTGGATCAAAAGAAAAGCCAAGGAGATGTTTTCTGCCTGCCAGTCTGTCTGCTTCTTTCTCTGCTCACCCTAATTAGGAAAATGCTTTAGACACATTAAAACGAAACAACACGTTGAGATAGAAAATCATGATATTTTGTGTTTCTGCTTTATTTTGACATTTGGCTTCAACTAATGTGTTCATTTATTGTATGTATGAGTTTAACTCTTTGTTGTTCTTGTCTTTTTTTTTTTTTGAAGAAAGGTTTCATGTAGCCCATGAACTTGCTGGATAACCAAGCATGAACTTTATAGGTCTGCAATTCTTGCTTGAGTTTCCAATTTTTCTTACTTTTAAGGATGATGATTTGGGGGACAGAAAGATGGCTACACAGTTAAAGCATATACTACTCTACCAGAGGACCCAAGTTCAGTAAACAAGACTCATAATGACTGGCTCAGAACTGCCTGTAACTCTGTCTCAAAGACTCCTGAAATCTTCTTCTTGTCTCCAGGGATACCTATACACATCCTCCATTCTCTTCTGATATCCATACACATTCTCCATCCTCTTCTGGTACACATACAGATCCTCCATCTTCTTCTGGTACCCATACACATCCTCCATCCTCTTCCGGTGTCCATAAATAGTAGTATTCACTCAAACAGACTCAAATATACATATAAATAAAAATAATAAAAATAAATGATTTTTTAAAGATTAGATGATATATTTGAAAACAAAGGAACACTTCTTTTATTTCTTTGTAGCAATGAATGGGTGTACTTACAGGGGCAATGAGCTATATCAACAGTAAAGGCACATGCCACCAAGCCTGACAACCTGGGTTCATTTCCCAGGACTTTCATGGCAGGAGGACCAAATTGACTTTAACAAATCATTCTCTGAATTCCATATGCCTACCTTGGCATGCACCTCCCACCCCAATTAGTAATAACTAATATAATTTAAAATTGCAAAACTTAGACACACACATGACATCGCTAAACTGCTCCAGAAAATGAAGAACCTGAATATTACATCTAATAACCTTTTATAAGAAGTCAAGTAAATGGGTAGCCCAGAATATTCAACTAACAAAATATCCATCATTTAATATTTAATTAGGGCCAGAAACTATGACATTACAGAAGGTGTTCATATACAAATTGAATTTCCCATAATCAAGATGCACCATTGGGCAAATCAGCCTAGACTGGTTTTATAATTTGAGGTTAGAAAATAACTGCTTGTCTTTCTGTGTTTGTATCTGACCATGCTTTCATGTAAGAATTCTTAATTTTAAAATATTCATGAATTTTCAAAAGATCTTATGCTATTTTACTGGGCAAATAAGCTAACATAATGAAACTCTAAGAACATCAAAAATATAAACTCATATCAAAAAAATTAATTATAATTCATCATAATTCTAACAAGGTTTTTATATAAATGTCTATATTCTGTGGAGTTTTGATTTTAACATAATTTGCAAGATCCTTGGCTACTCAAAAACCCTTGGGCTAATTTTAAACAGACTCCATTAATAATCTTCAGATGCCCGGATTTTTTCTGAGAAAAACACTACAGACCCTCTTTTATTCATTATGGGGCTTCATCTCAGCAAGTTGAAAACATAACTTGCAAATGTATTAGGATGCCTTACCCTCTGAATTTCATAGAGCAGCAATGCAGCATATATATGGTGTCAACCGACTTGTGTATCCTTGTGATTCCAGATCTCACAGGGGGTATGGCTCACTCCAGCTGCTACGTGCAGCATGAGAGAGCTGGGATGCATTTCACTAGCTTGGGGAAAGTTCAGAGACTGAACTTGTAAGAATTGTTTTATTGAATGCTTATTGCTATGACACTATTTTAAAGTTGAAAAGCCTCAGGTGGAATGATTACAAATAAGTGACCGTCTGATGAAACCCAAGCACAGGCTTAGTGTAGATGCCTTTCTTTGCTTCTTAATACATGCAGGAGCTTCAAGCTTGGATGATGTGTTTGAATATGCTCATCCTTGACATGTGAATAATGCACAAGACTGATATGAGCTTCTATCAGAAAGGAGCCCTAATGGTTCATTTGCTAAACGTCCAGTGGAACAGGCAACTCTCAATGACCTGCCTTCCGCAAATTAGGAGACACTTAATTGGGTGAAAGTTGTATACAATACCAGTGATTAAGATGACTGCAGAATAATGAGCATACACCCATGTCTGTAAGACAGTGGGGCACAGTCACAGTGGTAAGACAGTGATGTAAGGCCGTGCATGTAAGACAGTTGGGTACACCAATGCCAGTAAGACAGTGAGATACAGTTGTTGGGCCTGTAAAACAATGGGGTACACCTATGTTGATAAGACAGTGGGGTGCATTTTTAGCTTTGTCCTGGTGAAGACTGTCAGCTTACTCCAGTGTGTAAAAGAGTAAAGAACTAAGTAAAGTTTGTTAAGTAAGTTGAGACTCTTGGCAAGCCCTAGACTATTTACCTTGGTAGATGATGCCTAAGTCTGTAAAAAGCAATGCTAAAATGTCACCAAAGGGACTGAAGCCATTGACTTGTTGGATAAGAGCACTTGCTGAGCAAACCTGAGAACCTGAGTTTGTATCCCGACACCTGTAAAAAAGCCAGGCATGACCATGGGCAGCTTCCCCAGTGCTGACGGATGGAAACAGAATGCAGTATCACTGAGCAAGCCTAGCAAAAACAAACAAAACAAAACAAAAAGCAGGAAACAGAAGAAAACTCCTCCCTTTTGTCCAAAGGCCATCAAGTTGGAGGCTTAATGAGAGACCATATCTTAAAAGAATAAAGTAGAGAATAACAAAGCCGGGCACCTGAAGTCTTTCTCTGGTTTCTACACAGGTACGTGCACATATAAGCACCCACACACATGCAGGCACAGACACACATGCACACATACAGAGAGAGAGAGAGAGAGAGAGAGAGAGAGATTTTAAAATGTTAAAAAAAAGGTTGTTCAGTCCCAATAAGTTTATTTCTAATTAATTTACAAGGGAACTTAAATTGCCAAATGCTGTATTCACGCAGGCTAGAACTTGGCATCCTCTGCATAAAACTGACTGGCCTCAGCCTTGTTCAGATTTAATAAAGGGCACGCAGTCAGTGGTTATTCTTGACCACTGCATCGTCTGTCAAAACAGGATCCAGTACTCAGCAGGAGAGCATGCTGTGCTCCCTTGCTTTTTGTCATGTCCCCAATTATCATTATCACTCTTTAATAGAAGAGCATAAAATCTGCTCTCTTTAAAAAATGCTAAAGTCACATTTTGGATGCTACAAAAGCAGTTATTGAGATAATTAACATTCAAGGCTCAACACAGCATTCAAAGAAGACAGAGCAAAAGCAAAGTTGGACCCTGGAGAAGCTGCATCACCCTCTCCTGGCTCATTCAACACATATGCATACACACACACACACACACACACACACACACACCACACACACACACACCATACACACCACACAACTCACATAGTCACACATACATACACATATACATTCACATATTCATACCCATATGCACACATACACTTACACACACACACACAGTAGACCACCTGAGGGAGGCTCTCATTTGAATATGATTGATAGAATCAAGCCAATGGCAGCTGGGCAGCACGTTCTCCTCCATGTCTACCGCCTCCTCCTACAGCCATTTTATCCTCTGCTTCGTTCATGTGAAGAGGCTATATTGCTGGCTTTCTAAAATAGGTAGCCAAGAAAATCACAAAATTGTGATTTCTGCCTTAATCCAGTGAGAGATCGCTTCTAACACCCCTTGATTTTTCTTCACAGGATCAGAACCCAAATTTAGAAAATAACACAGTTCCATAAAACTACTTTATCATCAGAAACTGACTTTGAGATTTTTCACTCAGCCCCTGGATCATCACAAATGTGTCTTCTTTTGCCTTACAAAAAGAAGGATGCTAGAGATGGTATGCAATGTTTGGTACAGGCCATATTTCTCAATCAGCTCAACATTATTGTAATAATATTAATGTGACTTGTCAAGGCAAAGGATCAGTTGAACAGGCAGGATGCTACTAATGAAATTGCTTTAGAAATTACATCTCTACAGCAGTGGCTTTCATAGTGCATCCTCAGACCTCATTACCTGGATCCTGGTTAGGCATATCCATTCTAAGGTGGCGGTGCAGCTCAGTTGTTGGCTGTGTACCTGACATATTCAGGTCTCTAAATAGAGGGAGGGCTGCAGGGAGAGAAGGTGGGAGGAGATCGGGAAGGAGAGGAGGAAGGAATATTCTAGAGACCCATTTCAGACTTACTAAATGAGAAATGAAGGAGGTAGAGTCCAACACTGTTTAATGTGCTTCTGATTGACACATAACAATCATTGCCTTAGATCAGAAGACTCCCCAAATATGTTTATATCGGGATGTGCAGGGTCTCATTAAAAATTTATAGATGTCACTAAACAAGAGGATTTTACACTCCTGCACTCTATATTATTTGTGATCATAACAAAGGAATGTCAGCATTTAACCTGTTCTCAGTCCAGTGTATTCCTGGACCTAATACTCATCTGAAGTCCACCATAAGCTGTGACTTCCATTTGTATCTACGACTGAATGATAGTATCATGAAAAGGCTGAAACCCGCAGGAGCAAGGCGGAGACTCAGTCAGGCTTGGGAATTGAAAGCTGACATCATTTAGATTAGTGTTACTCGACCTGTGGGTCACAACCCCATGGGGGTCCCATATCAGATATTCTGCATATCAGATATTTACATTATGATTTATAACAGTAGCAAAATTACAGTTATGAATAGCAAGAAATTAATTGCGTGGTTCAAGGTCACCACAACAGGAGGAACTGTATTAAGAAGTCACAGCAGTAAAGAGATTGAGAATCACTGATTTAGACAGTAAACTTATTGAAGACAAGGACAAGACTTCGAAAACTACACTCCAGAAGCAGACAACGGCATGACAGTAAAACAAAAATCAAGAACTCCACCACATCTAATGCACCAAAGAGATAAATTTGGTTCCTCATTTTGGAATTCATTTGGTCTAAGAAAAGCTCCTTTTCTTCTTTCTTTTAAAAATAAAACTTTTATTTCTCTCAATTCAGTAGATGCAATAGCTAAGCTTGATTTGTCAGTGTGATTGGATTGAGTCAGCCGGAAGATTATAAACTCACTCCTGAGCACGTATGTGATGGCCTTTCCAAGACAGCGAACCCATGGCTGGAGACTCACACTGAACTGTGAAGCCGTGAAATATCCTAGCAGGAAGCAAAAAAGATGAAATAGGAATCTCACCAGTGCAAATGCTCTCTCCTTCCTGGCTACCGTGGGT
This sequence comes from Microtus oregoni, assembly GCF_018167655.1. Lineage (NCBI taxonomy): Eukaryota > Metazoa > Chordata > Mammalia > Rodentia > Cricetidae > Microtus > Microtus oregoni. The sequence continues at coordinate 36,346,057 of NW_024543070.1, read as the reverse complement.
GAGCAGGTGTGCTCTGCCACCACCTCCCACTGCCACAACGTCCTGTTCCACCACAGGCCAGAGCAATTGAGACTGCCAACCAAGGACTGAAATCTCCAAAACTGTGAGACAAATAAACATTGCCTTCTTTCCAAAATTCTCCTTCCAGTTATTTCTGACACCAAAAATCCCTGACCAGTAAGCAGACTGTACTTCTGCTGCTACACAAAAACCCAGCCAGACAGGTGATGCATACGATTCCCGTGCAAGACAGCGGAGCATACAAGTCCCCAGCATGCAAGCGCTTTCCATGGTCTCCTTCTGTTTAGTGGATATTTGGTAATTTGTGTGATTTCAGTGGCCCTCTGCTCCTCTTACTGGAGTATGATCATGTACTTGAACAGAATAGACAGAGAAAGATATAGAATGTCAAATTTCTGGACTATCCTTGTGTCCAGAATAATTACGAAATCGGGAGCGCTAGCCCATGCCTAGAATCCCAGTATAAGGGAGGCTGAGAAAGAGGACTACTATGTGCTCAAGGCTAGCCTATGCTACATAGGCTTTCAAGGCCAGAGTGGACTTAAAGATGATAATTACCTGAAAGGCCAATGCCTCCATGCCTTCCTAGGAAAATTTGCCTACAACCGTCCCGGATCCCTAGGAATAAGCAAAGACATTTCTTAGTGGTTATCTATTTTAAAGTAATGGGACGATCTCTGACATGGGATTTGGGTCCAACTTACAGCTACTGAAGATGATATGGCAAAGGCATGAGTTCAGTGGCCTTGGTTTCCTAGATCCAGGATAAAAAAATAAATCATGGAAGCTCTGAATTTCCAAGACAAGGCTAAGGTTGGAGATTTAAGGCCAGCCTCAGCTATCTAATGTGATTCTGACTCACAAAAAAAGAGAAAAAGAAGGAAGGGAAGGAAGGAAGGAAAGAAGGAAGGAAGGAAGAAAAAAAGAAAAAAAGGTTCCAAGCCAAAATAATGCCTATGTTCTACTTGTATATATTTACATATTACGTCGTGTGTGTCTGTACTATGTCCTACTTGTATATATTTACATATTACGTCGTGTGTATGTGTCTGTACTATGTCCTACTTGTATATATTTACATATGTACGTCGTGTGTATGTGTGTCTGTACTATGTCCTACTTGTATATATTTACATATGTACGTCATGTGTATGTGTGTCTGTACTATGTTCTACTTGTATATATTTACATATGTACATCGTGTGTATGTGTCTGTGCTATGTTCTACTTGTATATATTTACATATGTATGTCATGTGTATGTGTGTCTTTACTATGTTCTACTTGTATATATTTACATATGTACGTCATGTGTATGTGTGTCTGTACTTTTCCTTTAATTTTTCAGGCTAGATCCCAAAAGGACCAGGCTCTCCTCAAGCTCACTATGTCACTAACGCTTGATTTAAACAACTGAACATCCTGCTTTTGCCTTTCGATTTCATATAAACTTTTGGTTCATCCTTTAAATAAGGAACTAGAATTTAATGAGCTAACCTCTTTGGTACATGTGAATTTTGAAGTTTATGAATGGTCATGGTGGGAGCCAGGGAGCAAATGGGAAGGTTCTTCAGGTTAATGTAAACTGGAGTGCTAACTCATGTCTTTTCCCTGTCATTGTGTAACTATGGACTACACAAATGCCTGGAAGAATATACCCAGATTTGACTTTGTTATTCAATATTTTTATTTAGAATTCAGAGACTTTGAAATCATGTGATAATGTTCAGGGAGTAAATCATGTGATAATCATGTGATAATTAAATCACATGTTCAGGGAGAAACTATTTTATTCCTTTATACACAACTAACCATTTTTTAAAAATTATTCCTACAAAATGGCTTCAGCTGCTCTGTAATTGTCTGATTGCACCATTTTTTCCTCTTTAAATTCTCCTTTGAACCATCTCTGCCATCTTTCTGGTTCCCTCATCAATTAATGAGTCAAATAAAAATTTTAATATGTGTTCTTCTTGCATTTCTATGAAAGTCATACATTTTACTTAGAGAATTCTGCTCTAATACTGGGGACCAGATGCGTTTTGGAATTCCAGATTCATCACATTTAGAAAGTGCAGAGACATATATCTCAAATATACATCAATCTACAAAAAGCTTCTTAATATTTCTTTAGCAAAACATATAAATATTTACACTCAGTGACATGAAGGGTTTATAAATGAGAGCATGTCATTCGAGGTTCGGTTTAGCCAAAGAGCATTGAACAAGTTCAGAGTTGGCCAAGATGCTGCCAAATTAGTTATGAAAAAGTTCGTGTCACTTCTCAGCGGTGGACAATTCAGAGCTGGAGAATCAGCAATTTTTTGACCACCTCAATCTACATTTATCCCATTTAAAGAGAGCCATAACAAAAATAATGAAAAAAGGGGAGGTGTGCTCTCTCAGAATCCATGAATAATTTAGCATCTCAGAGCACAATCCAATGTGAGCCGTCTCCAAGAGGAAAGCAATACAATTGTAAAAAGTTAGCATTCCCAGAACAATGACTGAAATTCTTTGCCCCAAGTTCAGAAACACTTTAAGATATTAACTACCACATTTAAAAACAAAAAACAAATTTGAAGCAGACAAAAGGTAAGGAGCAAAGTTTCCTAAGTTTAAAATAGGTAACTTTGCCTATAGCTATACATTCATGGCAAACATCCACCATTACCTAACGGCAAGCATTCAGGAGCTTTGAAACAAAGGTAAAGATCCAAAAATAACATATTTATAGAAAACGAAGGCTTATTCATTTTATTAATGAATTGAAAAGTATCTTTCACATTTCAAGGCACTGCAAACCTATATTGCAGTGAACAAGGATTTCTGGTGCAAAAGTCAGAACATAACTTTTAAAATGAGTATTTTTAGAGATCAGGCAGGAAGCCAAAAGTTCAGGCTCATGCTCATTTTCCACCATTCGATACTCTAAGGTGGGAGGACTGTGAGTCGGGATCCAATCTGGGTTCCATGTCATAATCTTGACTCAAAATGTGAAAACAGGAAAGAAACGAAAAATAAGAAAGAAAAAAAATCAAGAACAAAAAGTTTTACCTCAAAAGAAATCATTTTGTATAAATTTTTTTCCTAATTTTGCAATATTTTCAATCATGAGGATTATAGTCTGTGTTCCTGAAGCTTAAAGGAAGCGAAAGGCAAGATGGCAAGATTTAAGATTTTTCAAGTGATACACACAGTTACATTTCTCTTTGGCCTGACTCCGTCTTACCAGAGGACAAAATGAAATAAAAAGAAAAACAAAGACAAACCAAAGGGAGTTCTCTAGGAAGAGGTTAGTCACGGGAGAGCAAGGGGACCACGTGAACGTGCAGACTGGCAGGTGTGGCGCTCCTCTGCAAATTTCACACAACAGATGAATGCTCTGACTCTGTGTGGAAAGACCAGTAGACTTACTTTCTTTTTAGCTATCGAAGGGTGTGCTTCCAATGAAGCCCCACCTTTCGCGTGTCTTACTGATGGCACTCCACTCACTTTGTGCTACCCAGAGCAACCTGACTTGGCATGTGCACATGAGCAGCCACTGAAAAGTCCCCGTCATGATCTCAATGGATTCTCTCTTCCCATCCGCACCATCTTGGGACATTGCAGTGGGTTAATGCCTATCTACATGACATTCGTTCCACCTATGTATCTATGTAAACATACAAGCCAAACCAAATATATGCTGTGTCATGCTCTCATACAACAATTCACACTTTCAATTTATTCACAGTACTCAAGCAAGGCTTGATTCAATACCAAATGTGAGCTTAGTGAGAGGGACTTTCGCTATTGAAAGCTGTTTCTCCCTAAACCTTAGCCCATCAAAAAATTTAAGGGACTGTTTCAGTTTTAGCAATAGAGAGTAATATTTATGGAATAAATAATTTCCTATTTTAAAATGCTGAAAATGCTGAATGCAGAGGTTTTTGGTTGTGATTTAAAAAGTACAGTTGAGTGGGATTTCCCTTTGTATGCTGTGATTATCATTAATAAATAAGAAACTGCTTTGGACATATAGCAGGGCAAAGCTTAGCTGGGGGGGGGGGAGTAACTGAATGCCGTGAGAAAGAAAAGTGAAGTCAGAGAGAAGCTATGGAGCTGCTAGGGATAGGCACTGGGAACTTTACCAGATAAGCCACAGCCAAGTGGTGATATATAAATTAATAGAAATTGATTTAAATTAATATGAGTTAGCCAATAAGAAGCGAAAGCTAATGGGCCAAGCAGTGATTTAATTAATACCGTTTCTGTGTGATTATTTCACATCTAAGCTAGCCAGGCGGCTGGGAACCAACAAGTAGCCTTCTCCAACATAAAGTTGCAGATAAACATTAATCTTTTATCTCTATCAATTTAAAAATTAACTCTTTTGCATGTGTTGCAATTTTTTTCCTCTAGAAATAGAATATGAAGCCTGTAACTTTAGAATACAGTTTGCAATTAAAACATGAATTTATTTACTGAGTTTACAAATTCACTAGAAATGCATTTTCGTTCATCCCTTTGAATTGTGCATTTGTGTGTGATGCTCTCCCAAGTCCTCTATTTGCCCACATGCTATGCGTGAACTAATCTTCTGTGACTCGTACACTCTCTTTATAGGCCCTCTATACTGCTTCACTACTTAACTGCTCATTCATTTCTGCTGCTGTGACAAAATACCTGGAAAAAAGAGACTCAGAGAAAAAGGGTTTATTTCAGTTCACAACTCCGGGATACAATTGTGCAAAAGCCAGGGCAGCAGAAACATGAAGGCACTAGTCAGTCACACCCACAGTCAAGAATAGAGAGAAATAATCACTTACTTGCCTGGTTTTTGTGTTCAGCTTCATTCCCTCACTCTTAGACAGTTCAGAGCTCCCTATCTAAGGAATGGTGCTGCCCACAGAGGGCTGAGTCATTCTGCACCAATTAACTTAATGAGGATAATCATCCCCAGATATGCCCAGAGGCCAACTCAGCAAAGATAATTCCTTATTGAAATTTTCTTCCCTGGTGATTCTAAGTTATGTTAACTTGATAATTAAAATGACAATCACAATTCCTGTGTTATTTAACAGTCTAAATTATAAGCATAACCCCCAATAAATAACAGTTAGTTAAAGGGGCTGGGGCTGAGAGAGAATGAAAATAAGTGAAAAGATGGTTCAAAATAACACGCAAAAACAGTTTTATTTTATTTTTCTTCTTTTCCTTTCTTTCTTTTTTCATTGTAAAAGACATCACTTAAGACTTGGGCAGCTGGTTTCTAGATTGCAAAGAGCAAGATGACCTCCAAGGTAATTACTAAAAAAAAACTAGGGTGGACCCACTGACGTCCTTCTGTACCCATTGGCATCCTTGACGATAGAACCTAAGGAGTAGCAGTGATTGGAGTCTCTCTTTCAGTACATTCCTCATTAAAGTACAGCAATCATGAAACTGACCTCAGCCAGCTTCAGTACAATCTCGGAATCTTTGCTCCAAGGCCTGTGAGCCATCTACACAGTCAGTTTAGTGGATGATGCTGACACACTGATATTCTAATGCAAATGTGCTTTCCTGAAGAGAGTAACAGTCTGAACACAGAATATTGAAAAAAGACTCTACTGAGGATGCTCTGACCTTCCCTGAGGAAGGCCCTGAAATGAGTGAGCAGTGTGCTCAGATTGCTATCAGCAGTCACTGCTGTCTTAAAGAGCACAGATAGGGTGAATGGGCACCCAAATTACCGTGGCCTTCAGCCTTGCCAGTCCATCCTCACTTCCACTACACCAACCTTAGTGGCTTCTTGACATTTACGGAAATCACAGTTTCACCACATTTCTGAACGATTCGTTCATGTCCTCATTCTTCTGACTCCTGGATAAGATACTCCTCTGCACCCCAATCTGGCATCCCCACCCAGAACCTGCTAGGGTAGCTTTTCATACTCAGAGCCTTCCCACCCTTCTGAAGGTCAAAGAAGCCCATTATTCTAGTAGTCAGTTTGCTTCCCTCACAGTCATGACAGTTGAACACACAAACATGGCTAGCCCCGCTCTGTTCACTGCCTAAGTTTAGCTCTCAGTTTTCTGCTGAATATGTGTGGCACATTGCTTGAGACACAGCTTCAACTCTCAACCTGGCTTTTGTTTATCCAGAATATTTCAACAGGTGAAATAAGTGTCCATTTCAGGAATCTGGATGGTTCTTAAATTTGCCTTGGCAAACCAAATTCTTCTAAATTAATATTGTCAACCCCAGGCACAATGACAGTTGACAATAATTTGCATTTGCTTTTTGCTAGACTTTCTGCAAAGTGCTTTCTCTGCATATATTAATCAACTTCACTTGCATCTCATCTCCAATTGTCTAAATTGCCATTATTTTCTTTGATGAAGACAGCTCAGATAAGGGAGTAAGGTCAGATCATTAGAAGTTTCACTTTTAGAATAAATTTGTGATTTTTCAGTTACCTATCAACTGTATCTGTGAAATGATTACTCTAACATATGTATCAGCAAATATAAACAGGATTAATTTCACTTTCTTTTTTGGATCGCCAATATAGCTAGCATTAGTCTGTTTTCTAGAATACTGGATTTCATTTTTAACTTTGGGTTGAGAGCCAAGAAGATGCCCAAATGACTCACTATACAATTGCTTTCAGCAAGTTAGTTTAATATTTTTTGACCAGTTTTACCCTCGCCTGGATGGCCCATTAGTTAGTCTCATTCTGATCTCAAAGACCTTAGCTGAAAATGAAAAGAGTTTTCAGTACTGTTAATGATTTTTACAGTGAAAACGTCCTTTCTAATGCTCTCCATAGTGTCTGTTTGCTAGCTTTTCTTCCTCTTACAATCCCTAGTGACGTTTATTTAAAGCACCGGCTTTACACAACCTCTTGACTGTTGCTTAAATTAGTGGAAATCCTCAAGGAGAATACAAACTGATTAAACCTATCAATTTAGGTGACAATGCAATGTTCAGAAGTGTAAAACTGTGGCTAGCTCTTAGTTCCACATTTCTAATGAATTTCAGAAAACTCAGTCACACTGGAACCTTCAGCTCTCTTTTGATGTTGCTTTGGTCATTACGTGGGTGGAATAATGTATAGTTCAGGACAGGAAGTGTGTCACAGGAACTAGGTTTGCTAACATATTCCAGAGTTGGATTCCCGGGTAGGGATCTTAGGGCTGTATGCCTGAATGGCTTTTGCCTGTAGCCCTCTGTCAAGAAACTCAAGTGGAGGAATAGGGACTTAAGTGTGCCATAGATGTAGACAAAAAGAGCAATTCATATGCAAGCTATTTGAAATTGCACAAAGGCACACAATAAACTGTTGTTGTTTAGTGAGTCAAAAATTCACACACTCAGGCAACAATATACCTGAGTACTATGGTTGAGAACAGCACAGATGTTGTCATAGATCCAGTTAAATCATAGTCCTACTTCTTACCTATGGCATTTTGAACAGGAATGCCCCTGCAAGGCTAATATGATTGAATGTTTTGTCTTAGTTGGTGGGACTGATTTGGGGGAGATTAGGAGGTTCAGCCTTGTTGGAGGAGGTGTGACACATAGATGGCCCTCGCCCAGCCCCACTCCCTCTCTGCTTCACGGTTGTGAGTCAGATGTGAGCTCCAAGCTGCTGCTCCAGCATCATTCCTGCTCTTGCTGTTGCCTTGCTCCCCATAATGATGGTGATGAACTCACTCTCTGAAACTGTAAGCAAGCTCCCAATTAATTTGTTAAAAAAAATATGTTGCCTTGGTCATAGCAATAGAAAATTAACAAAGGCACCACCTAAACGATAGGCTTTTATGATATTCAGGCTTTTATGACATTCGTTCATAGCAATATTGTTCTTCTCCTCATTGGCAAAACGAGTGGCCCAAATTCCTTGCCTTTTCACCTCTACTCAGGCAGCATTTATCTTTCATGAAACCCTAAATTAACTTCTTCTTCTCCACTAGTCCACTAGCTAATCTAATGTCAAAATTGAAAAACTTAATGTGAGTATCCCCAGGTTAAAGATGAGAATGGTCAGTGCTGCTTAGTCTAGATGGGAACTACTAGTGAGGTGTTTTTTTTCTCCCCCAGCCTCTGTTTTTAGAATCATAAAAAAACACAGAGAATATATTTTAGCCTTACTATAATTAGAAAGCAGAATAAAATTTTGTTCTGAAAATGGTATCATAAGAAAACACTTTGCCTGTCCATGTGAAAAGATGTCTTCCTCGCTGGCTTCCTCTTGGAAAAGGAATCCCCTTTGCCTGCATAGTAGCTCAGCTGCTAACTGTTCTGCCTTTACTCACAACACAGAGAATTTCTACTTGTTTTTCTTAAAAATGCATGTCATTGTAAGTGCAGATTTAGGATTAAGGACCTTAATGCTGTGGAAGCAGCTATCAGATTGGTAGACTAACTAGAACAGCAACTGATAAATCTAAATGAAAACTACAAAATCTTGGGGTCTTTTAATCTGCCTTTATGTGTAACAGCTATTTCAATTAAGAGACGCTTATACAAAGAACTCAAGAAATTGGTCATCAAAAAACAAATAATCCAATAAAAAAAATGGAGTAAAGACCTAACTGCCAACTCTCAACAGAGGAATCTAAAATAGCCGAAAGACACTTAAAGAAATGTTCAACATCCTTAGTCATCAGAGAAATGCAAATCAAAACAACTCTGAGATTCCATCTTACACCTGTAAGAATGGCCCAAATCAAAACCACTGAAGACAACTTATGCTGGAGAGGTTGTGGGGTAAAGGGAACACTCCTGCATTGCTGGTGGGAATGCAAGCTGGTACAATCCCTTTGGATGTCAGTGTGGTGATTTCTCAGAAAATTAGGAAACAACCTTCCTCAAGACCTAGTAATACCACTTTTGGGTATATATCCAAAGGATGCTCAACCATGCCACAAGGACATGTGCTCAACAATGTTCATAGCAGCACTGTTTGTCATAGCCAGAACCTAGAAAAAACCTAAATGCGCCTTGACTGAAGAATGGATAAGGAAAATGTGGTACATTTATACAATGGAGTATTACACAGCAAAAAAAAGTAACAACATCTTGAATTTTGCAAGAAAATGGATGGAGCTAGAAAACATTATTTTGAGTGAGGTAACCCAGACACAGAAAGACAATTATCACATTTACTCACTCATAAGTGGTTTTTAAACTAAAGCAAAGAAAACCAGCCTACAAATCACAATCTCAGAGAATCTAGACAACAATTAGGAACCTAAGAGAGACATACATAGATCTAATCTATAAGGGAAGTTGGAAAAGACAAGATCTCCTGAGTAAATTGGGAACATGGGGACCTTGAGAGAGGGTTAAAGGGGATTGGAGCAGAAGAGAGGGGAGCAGAGAAAAATGTAGAGCTCAATAAAATTCAATAAAAAGAGAGACACTTAAGATGAGATTCAGTGAGAAAAAAATTGTTCAATGTCTGTGTGTTGGAAGAACCAGATAGAAGAAAGGGTCCAGTGGCTCCAGATCTATCTACTGTAGACTGATATGAATAAAACTCAGATTAAAAAAAATATCTGGAGCAAGAAGCCCAAAGTCTATATAATGAAGCTGTTTTAGTTAAGGTCTGATATGATTGGTCATTGTTTCAGGTCTGGTTCAGCAGGCTGATCCAAGTCAGTTATTCTTGCTTAAAGGTACAGGCTAGTTCTCAGAGATACCCTGATGCCCTTACAGAACAGGCTTGCCCTCTGGAAAACTGCCCTCATCTGAGGGATTCTCTGTTCTATAAGACTGTGTTATTTGAAAGTCTGAAGTGAACACAGGTTAGAAGGACAACTTATTTTCTGCCTTCAGCTTTGGATAAGGTAAATTGGTGAGCACGAGTGAACAGACACTTCTTAGATGTCTTTTACACTCTATTGAGTCTGGCAGAAGTTTCACCCAAAGTAAAACACATATGCATGTGCACACACACATACACACACCGAAGGCATAAACGCAACCTTTGATTCAGATTTTGGTTAACTCATGGGCCCAAGTAAAAAGTTGATAGTTTTAGTAAAGATAATACATGTAATAATCAACATGAATGTAACAAAGAGTCAATTTTAAATTGTTGATCAAAAAGACACGTCAGGCCTAGAGAAATGGATCTCTCCAGGGTTTGTACTGCTATTGCATAGGAACTGAGTTTGGTTCATGTTACTCAAAACCAGCCCTAAGTCCAACTCCAGTGGGTAGATGTACTTATACTCATGTACATATCCATGCCCCCAGCCTCCCCCACACACACAATTCTTTTTATTTAAAAATGTATATATCCCTATACCAGGATTGCTACCATGATTTGTCCATGTGTTAATTGTAGCTTGTTTCATGTAAAGTTATCACTGGAATAAAGTTAATTTATTTTAAAAATTGTTTTCTCCCGCAGCCTCCAGAATGGTCTTCACCAACCCCACATCCGACAGAGGGCTCATCTCCAAGATAAACAAAGAACTTGAGAAACTAGACACCGAAAATGCCAAATACTCCAATTGAAAAATGGGTTACAGATATAAGTACAGAATTCTCAACAAAAGATTCTAAAATGACTGAGAAACACTTAAAGAAATGTTCAATATCCTTAGCCATCAGAAAATACAAATCAAAACAACACTGAGATTCCATCTTATATTTGTCAGAATTACTAAAATCAAAAACACAAGTGACAGTTTATGCTGGACAGGACATGGAACAAGGGAAACATTTCTCCATTGCTGATGGGACTGCAAACTTGTATAGCCCTTTTGGCAGACGAGAATTCTACCACTGAACCACCATGCAAACACATTTTGGAAATCAATATGGCAGTTTATCAAAAAGTTGGGAATTGAAGGAAGAACAGGATTTTAATTCCAGTGATGACTGCCTGTTTCTCACTGAAGGCCATCCCAGGCAACTAGAGGCAACCATCAATATACCTTGAGTCATTCTTGGCATGCAGATAATGTTAAAACTATTAAAGCTCCATTCTCTGTTTTAATCAGTAACCCAGAAACTCTTACTAAACAAATCTGTATAATAACCATTTTGGGGAGAGAATGCCCAAAAGTTAAGGAATTAATGTTGCCAGCCTAGCACTGAGAATTTTCTTAAACAGGGACTAAGCACAAGATCCAACACTGGAAGTCCTCACTCAGGTGTTAGGTCCCCCCTTGGACCGTAGCCCACTCCTTGGTTATTCACCCTAGCAAGAGAAGAGATAACATGTTTCCAGACCATAGCAGTCACAGCCATGCTGGTAGCTGAGACTATTCAGAAAGCTCTTATACCTCTTTCTCAAATTAAACAGAAGATCACCAGTTGTAGAAACAGAAAACAAATGAACAACCCAGCTCAGCTACAGATGGACTGAGGATGACTGATTGCTAGACTCAGAGTAGCTTAAGAACAGATGAAACATTACAAAGGGACATCATGCCTCATATCATCAGGCCCCAAGCTTTGTGTCTCTGAAAAGAGAAACGGAGGATGAAGTCCACGAAGCAAAACTTGGCACGTCCCTGTCTACTCCATTTCTCTAATAAACCAGGGGTTGCTACCAAACACAAGGCTGACATGGACGACCAGAGGGCTGTCGGGTAGTTTACTCAGATGGTGCCTGTCAAAGATATCAACATCAGTTGAGTGTCACCTTCTCAGGGTGGAAGCGCGCCTCCAAGAACCAACCCAAGCAAACTAAAAGCATTCAGAATGTGTTCTTCCAGAGTAAAACATGTCCCTGCTCTGTCTCCACAGCATTCACAGCCCCCTGAACACAAAGGTCTGCAAGAGCAGCAAGTAAACATAAAAAGTTCTCTACAGTCAAGAGAAAAAGTGTAAACTTCTTAAACAGAAAGAAAAACCTCACATATCTAAGTACCAATAGTCATTAATGCATCTGCTGCGGTGCTGACGGCATTGCTCTTGTCCAGGGCGTTGTCACTGTAATCTGCCACATTCAGTGAGTGTACCCTCGCACTTTTCCTTTGACTCTACTCGGATTCTGAACTCCATCTCAGAACTATCCTTTTGTGCTTTGTCACATTCTTGGTATATAACCATCAGTATGTTCTTTTTACAGCCCAAATGATCTCACTCTTAGAATCAAAAGTTAAAATAATGAGGACAGCATCCCACAAGCCAGATGGCCCTCGATATTCTGACTGCAGTGCAGTTAGAACCTGTGCCATTACTAAAGCAGAGAGCTGTGTGCACACACAGGATAACTAGGGCAATGTGGCTTCAGTGCTCCAAAATTTGCATGCCCCATTTAAGTCACTTTAAAACTCTGCATTAAGTTTTTAATAATTTGCTAGTGTTATAGCTCCCAGGACCATCATGATTTAAAAAAAAAGGGGGGGGCCCTGGTAGTTTTGGTGCTAATCATAGGATTCAGCTTAACAATCTGATCTATGCTTATCATTTATATGGTTTTATATCCCAAGTTGTGACATATTTTCTTGCAAATTTCCATCAGATGATCACCCTACAGTAAATAGGAGACCACCATGGGCCACTTGAGACCACGTCTCAAACAAACAAACAAATAATAATATCCTCTAAACTTTAAGCTCCCCAGACCTTCTCATGTATTTCTGAGCTTAAATAGGTTGAGATGTTTATCCTCTGGATCGCTCAGCCTCTGTTCCTGTTCAGTAGTGAGGTTGCAGAAAACAGATCCTTTTACCTTCACCAACTATTTGGAATAAGACACAAAATCTTCAAATGAGACACTGAGGCAGGACAGGAAGAAAAGGAAAGTTAAAGCGACTTACGGGGAAAGTTATAGGATGATTAAGAAACCCTTCTGTATAGTCTTGTTGATACCAAATCTTTTTGAGAATTCTACAGGCAGCATTCTGCATGAGCAGAGCAAGGATTCCTTGGACTCTTCTAATCTTAGAGTTTAGTCTTCACCCTTTCTTTAATCCTATCTAGTACTCCTCAGGGAATACCTTACAACCTTATTTATAAAACATATAAAATAAAACAAGAAAAAAAGATCACTCCTTAGAGACCATTTGGACAATGTAACTTCATAAACCTCCAAAGGGAGCTGGAGAGATTGGCTTAGTAGTTAAGAATACTTACCAGTCTTGTAGAAGAGACCCAGACTCAGAACTGCCTGTAACTCTAGTTCCAGGAAATCCAGTGTTTTCTGGTTTTGGTGGACCTCTAACCACCAAAACCTTCATATTAGGAATGTTATCCTTCATATTAAGAATTCTTTCTTCATTGAGAAAGTAAAGAAACAAATATTAATGATTTATAATCAGTACTTTATTGTATTCTCAAAGATGGTATATAGGCGTCTTTTTCAAGTTGTATCTGAAAAATAACACAGAATGTTATGTTTACTGAGTTCAAAGACATCCAGTTTGGTAAACAATGTTATCTTGAAAGCAGTTGATTCTTTTAAATGCTTATCATGCTTTCTTGTATTAAATTTAAATGTCAACATCAGTATCCATAGGTGAGCTATTGTCAGTGACCTTTAGTTTATGTTGAGAAAGCACCAGGAGTTTCTTTTTAAAATTACCTATTTTCACAGAAGTGAGGGAAAGACTTTATGTCCCATTCTTCCACTGCCAGAAATGCCAGCAGTCAGAGCCCAGTGTCCCCTATTCCACGGTGTTATGATTATAGACTGTTGGGAGAGGCTGTTTGTTTGTTCCTGGCAGCTCAGACCCAAAATAATCACACAAAAAACTATTATTTAAATCACTGCTTGGCCAATTACTTAAGCGTATTTCTATCCAGCTCTTACATCTTTAGTTAACCCATTTCTGTTGGGGACCAAGAAGCCCCTCGACAAATTAAAAACACAAGAGATATTGTTTCCCCACAAAGACAATCAAAAATTGATCCTTACACAAGCCCTCTTTGTTCTAAATTTCTTGACGCTCAATGAACAAGGAAAATCGACAACAGACAGGCACTGACATCCCAAAACTCATCAGGGATATGCCAAAGTTCTATGGAAGGACCCTATGACGGGGCTATGGAATGGACCCAACCCAGTTCTAATCTGGGGTAAAGGTTCTGCTGCCATATATGATACAAAAGAAAAAGGAGCAAGATGGCTCCCAGTCAGGCTGGTTAAACCCTTCTCTGACACCAAACAGGCCCAGGGATATACCCCCTGAGGAAATATTTTTCTGTTTATATTGCAGAAACACAACGCTTGGAAATGCAAGATATGTTCTCCAAAAACCTCGCCATAACCTTGATGTTCTTGATTGTTCTTTTCAGCTGTTTTTGCCTTCGCTGTCACAAGCCAGGTCAGGAATGCACTTGGTAAGATCATACATGGTAAGGATGTTATATTTGAGAGCGATCTGGCTTGGTTGCCTACTGTTTTTTAGCCTTAAAGCAGGTAAGACTCCCTCAAAGCACATCCCTGTCCCCCAAAAATGGGTAGTTATTAATCTTTCAAACGGGCAGGTTGCTGCTTCTAATTCCTCCACAAATTATCCCTTTGGAAAATGGTTCCCGGATCTGTTTGTAGACTTATGTAATATAGTAGACAGATGGACTAATCCATCTGAATGAGGATACAACTCCCCTGGGACATGGCAGAGACCAAAAAGGCACAGTTCTATGTTTGCCCAAAGCGCACTGGCTCCAGATATAAAGCTGAAACATGTGGAGGAGCCTCGGAGGCTTATTGCAGAGACTGGAGTTGTGCTAGTACAGGCGACATGGGTTCTTGGAAGCCCTCCTTAAAGGATGATTACATCACTGTCCGTCCCCATGATCGCAGTGATCCAGGCACGTCCGCTGTGAAAGAAATCAACCTTGCGGCGCTTGCTATGATTCTCGCTATTATCCCCAGCGAAAGTATGCAAGGCCAGGGGGACGATGTAACATACTCAAAATTTCCTTTACTAAATTGGGCAAACAACGGGGCACGATCTGGGCAGGGGGAAGAACTTGGGGAATCCGCCTTCATGTAAAAAACACGGATCCAGCTGCCACTTTCATGACTCAGCTCCAAAAAATGACACCCCCTTCCTCATCTGTGGGCCCAATCCCGTCCTTCCAGATCAAGAAAAGAGCTATGCAGGAGCCCCAAAACCGCGCCCTGCCTCTCCGACACCTCGATCGATGGTTGCTACAAAACCTCGGTCCCCTCCCTTGCCTGGTCAGGATGTAATTTCTTTAGCTCCCCCGCCTGATTTAATCCCCAAAACTGCAGATAGATTGTTCAATCTTATTCAAGGAGCCTATTCTGCAATCAATATGTCCAATCCCAACCTTACAGAAGCTTGTTGGCTATGTCTATCAGCAAAACCCCCCTACGATGAAGGGATAGCTACTACTGTCACCAAGGTGAACGTACACGCTTCAACCCCTCCCCAATGCCGAGAAAACCCACACCAGCTCACTTTATCTGCAGTCTCGGGATCAGGATATTGCTTGGATCAGGTTCCCTCACATTTTCCCCAATATTGTTATGAGACAGTTTCCCCCTCTAAAAGTAACAACTATCTTGTGCCCCCTAATGGAACTTATTGGGCCTGTAATACTGGCCTAACATCATGTATATTTGCTAACAGCTTTACCCCTGGGGAATTTTGCATCTTAGTACAACTTTGGCCCCATATCAGCTATTATTCAGAAGGCATTTTTTTGACACAAATGTCACAAAAAATAAAAGAAAACCCATAACCATACAACTGTCACAAAAAAAAAAAAACTGTAACTATGACCCTTGCCTTACTATTGGGGGTCGGCAGCATTGCTGCCAGAATTGAGACCGGAACAACTGCCTTACTACAAAATAATCAATTATGGAAATTACAAAAAGCCATGACAGTGGATCTCGAGGCCATCGAGAAATCCATTACTGCCTTAGAAAAGTCCTTAACTTCGCTCTCTGAGCTAGTCCTACAGAATAGACATGGACTAGGTCTCCTATTTTTAAAGGAGGGAGGCCTTTATGCTGCCCTACAGGAAGAATGTTGTTTTTATGCCGACCATAAAGGCGTTGTCAGGGAATCTATGGAGATCTTGAGAGACAGGCTAGATAAACATAAAAGGGACTTTGATAAAGAAAAATCATGGTTCTCTACCTGGCTGCAAGGATCCCCTTGGCTCTCCACCTTACTCCCCACTCTTATAGCCCCTTTGGTAGTGTTTCTTTCCTCCTTTCCTTTGGGCCATGGGCTTTTAATCATTTAACGCTTTTTATTAAATCTCAAATAGATTCTACATTCAAACCTGCTGAGGTTCATTATCATCGCTTAGCTGCCAATGAAGAAGCTGCCAATGAAAAAGCTGCCAATAAAAAAGTTGCAATAATCAAACTACAAAAGATTTCCCTTCCCTCCCCTCAACCCTTTTCCCACTCCCCACTTAGATTTCATACCCCAAGCCCAGGCCCAGGGTAAAAATTCTGGACAAAATTGTAAAATTTGGCCTTGCTAGATCTATCCCCATGGTGCTTTAACTCAAAATGTTCCATGAAAAAAAAGACTAAAAAGTCAATAACAAAAAAATTGTTTAAGCCTAGGCCCACCAAAGACAGGGCAATCCTAATGGGGAGGATGTCCCCAGGACAGGGAAAGGTCTAGCATCAGTCTTCTAACAGGCTCAGTCTCTCTCACGATTCTGACCTTGACACCAGCCATAGAGTTGCAGAACACCCATTGTCGAGGCCTTGCACGCTGAGGGCTAGTTCCCATTACACCAGCTTAGGCTCAGCACCGAGGCCTTGCACACTGAGGGCTAGTTCCCATTGCACCAGCTTAGGCTCGGATCAATTTTGTGTCTGCTCCGGCTACAGAGTCTTTGGTCTTTCAATTATCAGAGTAACACCCAGATCCCAAATCCCAATTGGCTCATTTATATATAAAGAGAGGGGGAGATGTTGGGGACCAAGAAGCCCCCCAACCTAAAGTATTGGCCAATCTTCCTCATCCTTTCTGCAAAAACAGCTTGCTGCCAAAACAGCTTGCTGCACAGACAGCTGTGATACAGTTCTCAGAATGACCTGACCACAAGGTGCCAAGACACAGCCTAACCACTAGATGTTTCTAGAGATATATTGCTTCCTCCTTGGCCTATGGCACGATAGTTTCCGCTCCCCTCTAACCCTACCCCTCCCAATCAAAACCACTCTATAAGAATAAACCCCTGCCTGCAATAAACGGAACCTAGACACATCTCAGACTGACTCTGTCATTCTTTATACGCGCTTGGTTCTCTTTCTCTTTCCCCCCATTCCTACCCAGGTGATCCCGAACTCGAGGCCCATGAATTACATGGCCTGCTGGACGGGTCAATTTCTATTAACCTGTGTATAGCCACAGGGCTGTGGCCTACCAGCAAGATTCCAGCACATCTGTCTGCAGTGGTGGCTACATGGTTTCTTCCTGACTCTGCCTACTCTCTCTCTCTCTCTCTCTATATATATATATATATATATATATATCTTTTCCAGCCTAGCTTTACTCTGTTAAGGCAGTGGCCGAAAGCAGGTTCTTTATTAGCCAATGACAATAAAACATATTCACAGCATACATCACCTCCCATATTGCCTCCCCTTTTCTGTCTAAATAAAAAGGAAGCTTTTAACTTTAACACAGCAAGATTACATACAAGAAAGCAGTCATCAACCAAGAATTACATTGCAATATTTAGTCCATTTACATTTGTCAAATTAAGGAAAATAGTCTATTATCTACTGTATCTTTGTGAGTCTAAAGTTTTATATCTAATCTATCTTTTATTATAATTAAAAAAACCTATAACTATAACTATCCATTCTTCAACTCCATCAAAGATCGCAGAAGGATATAATATTACCTAAGCTAACAGGTAATAAAGTTGCCTTGTAATGATGGCAAATTTCACAAAATTTTTTGGATACCTTGTGCTAACAACCAAACCAATGTATGTGTCCCTAATGGAGGTGAAGAGGGCTGGATTTTATCTCTTCTTAATAGGCTTTGTATATGACTGCACCAAGTCAACCCAAGGCCTGCAAGCAGTCACTCCTAAACACTAATTTATATATACATATATGCACGTACACACATGTATGCTTACAATTAATGTATTTTGTATTATGAATTAGAAGTACAAAGTGAGAAAATTAAATGCTAATACATGAGCCAAATGCTTAGATTTTAGATTACCTCCTTAATGGGGATTAATATTTATATGGCCAGAACTGAAGTGAACAAACAGTCACTTAAGATGCATCTTTAGGTTTTACAGCCATTGTTCTCATTTGGCTGGCTACTGACATAAATAGTGGCAGAAATGTGATTTACATATTGAAGACCAGTGTTGTTAGTAGGAGGGAGGAAAACTTTGCTTTGATGGAAATAATTAAAATGGTTGGTCTTGAAAGACTAATACTTGGGAAAAACTAAATCTTTTGTTCTAGCCTCTGCCGGCCTGGAGATTCCCATTGTCAACCTCTCCTCTCTCTACAGGGATTCAATGCCAATGTTTTCAGTTCCCAAGCATTTGCCTCCTATACCGCTCAGAGCATTTCTAGCTCTCTCAAAGGATTCCTTTCATGTACAGCCAACTGTCTACAAGATTCATTATTCTGGACTTTGTGGGGTTAACACCCAAATCCAGTCTGGTGGCAGTACAAGTCCAGGGAAAAAGGAAGAGTGAAATTACATGGAAATTCCTAAGGGCATTGTCTGTAGGGAAGAGGGCAATAATTAAGAGATAATGTGAAAGCAGAGAGAACATTCTCACAGGATAATGGTCTCCTGCTGCTGAAAGAATGTCATGGCAAAGCCCACACCATTTATGGAAAATAAATGTCACAGAAAGGGAGGTCAAGACAGTTACTTTCAATAAGAAAAGCTGTTCTCTTGGTAACGTTCCATTATTGCAAACCATCTAGCTGATTAAATAGTTTTCTTCAACAGGTGTTCAAGCTAAAGAGGGATTCTCTTTTTGTCATCAGCAGCCTGAAGAGTTAGAATACTCAGCTGATAGATACTAGATAGATAGATAGATAGATAGATAGATACATACATACATACATACATATACAAACAGGTAGATAGAGAGATAAATGATAGAGAAATGATAGTGATAGATAGATATATAAATAGATGATAGATTGATTGATTGATAGAGAAAGATTAGATAGATAGATAGATAGATAGATAGATAGATAGATAGATAGATAGATAGATAGATGATAGTCTTTTCCTCCCCGGTGGATGGAAAGAAGAATAATTTTTACTGAGTTTCACTAGACTGTACCCTAGTCTTTCCAACTGCTTAGCACCAAAGTGCATTCTATGAATCAGTCTAAGAACTTTTTGTCTCCTGTTTTTCCAAGTAGCAGGACTCACTCCAGAATCAGAAACAAGGGTCCAGGAAGACAGTCTGTACAGCAAGAATGTCCTATTTTAGTTTTGTCTTGTTGATTTGAGACCAGGCTCATCTCAAACTCACTATGTAGTTAAAGATGACCTTGAGCTTCTGACTTTCCTACTCCCTTGCACAAAGTGCTGAGATTACAAGTATTATGACTATGCCTCCATTTGTATATAATGTTGGGGATCAAATCCAGGATTTCCTACATGTTAGGCAAGCAGCCTATCAGTGGAGCACAACCACAGATATATATGAAACATATTTTAAGGGAAGCTTAAGGCCTTTTGCTACTGCCAAGGAACACTCATAGCTAAGCCTGCTGTTCTGGTAGTAAGATAAAAGCCAAAGAGACTGCAGATTGTTTCAAATGCCTATCAGTGAAACCCAACCACGACACAGCAGATTCAGTGGTTTGGATATGTGTGGAATGGAATATTACTTTAGTAATTTAAAAATAATCTAATATTAATATAAGTAGTTTTTCAAGTGAATAATGTACAATTTTTATTCAGTCAAGTCCAAGGATCACATTAAAAGCCACTGCTTCTGAACTTATGTGACATTTCATAATTGAACCATTATAAACAAACTTGAAAAATTACTTAAAGACAATTTTAAAAATTAGTAGATAGCTACTATATGCAGTGCTAACTGTGGAGAGCATTGGGCACACAAGTCAGAATAAGATACATTTGAGATATTTGTGACCCAAGAAAAGAAGAAAGACAAGAAAGACAGTTCTATGCCTATGGTTACACAATGTGACAGCAATTTGGCAGAAATACCATGAGAACCTAGGAATGAGCAGTAAATTCCAGTTAATAAAATTATGAACAGAGTCATAGATAGGTATATGGTCACTGAGTATGTGATCAAATCAAGACAGAAAGTACCCTAGTGCTCTTCAAGGCATGTGGGCAAAGGACTGAGCCTGCTTGTGTTGACAAGGTCCTTCAGAGCCTTGCTGGACGTGGCCCTTTCCTCCCTTCTACTCATCATTCATACTCAGAATATCCCGGGACCCTGGGTTGTATGCCTAGGGCTGGGCATGCTCTGTTCCCTCTGCCTGAACTGCTATGCCCCCTTGTTCTACCCCCATAGCTTTGTAGCTTCCTCCTAATGCAGTATTTCCCATCTCAACAAGGTCTCTAGCCCACTATCCACAAAACTAGAATTCCCTACTGCCCAACTCTAACCTTTCCACACTTCCACGGTGTTCGTTTTCTCTCTTCTCATGTGTCCCACTCTAAACGTACTTTCTCAGGCTGGCCTCAGCTCGCTATGCAGCCCAGTATGATCTTGAGCTCCTGGTCTTCCTGCCCTGACCTACTGAGTAGTGGGGACCCACACCTGGTTTATGTGTCACTGGTGACTGAACCCAAGATTCTCTGCTAGTACTGAGCCACATCCCCGGCCCCAATACCTTTAAACAAGTTGGTTTTTTCCCCACACTATTCAGTGAGGGAAAAATAGAATACGCTTTATAGAAACAGTCCACTGTATACAAAGTTCAAATAATAAAAAGAAACCTGATAATGTTACCATTTGATCTGCTTACACTAAACGCAAGACACAGTAGTCAATTTCTTTCGAGAGAGGGTGTTGCAATGAAACCAATGGCTAGTCTCTAACTGATCATCCTGATTCACTTTCCTGAGGGCTAGTGTTATCTGTGTGTAAAACAACACATGGTTCTCTTAACCAACATTTAAACAAATGTCAATGGATCCCCTGACTTATGATAGGCACTGTACATGTTTTGAAATAAAAAGTTAGAAATTACTTTGTTTTGTTCTTCCACTCCTCTATGTTTTGATCCATCTAATTATTAAATCACTGGACAGATATTAATCACTAAATAGATGTTAATCATGTAGTGTGTGCCGAAATAAGAGTGTCATACTCCTTAGCATATATGATACCTCTTCCCACTGACTTCAGTTCCCACAGTTGCTTCTGTTGATCAGCTCCTTTCTCTTCCTCAGCTCCATTCGGCTGGGCACCCTTGCCTTCTCCACCATGGCTGCAATTTCCTGTCAAGCCTCCACAGTGTCTCACTTGTCACCTTGCTTTTGGACTTGCTTTGACAGCACAGTCACCTGCAATGATTTCTTGAAACTAAGAGCAACTAAATAAAAATGTCAGGAAGTCACTTGTTTAGACCCGAAGTTGAAAACAAATGTTCTCCACTCAATCAGCATCAGAGGGATTGAGTGCAGTTTAGCACGGGTGTTGGCACTATTTATGATACAATGCAATGGTATCAGGCTTAACAGGTTTCATCAGAGTGACAGTTTTTCATCTTGGGTATGTGTTAACATGACTTTTTTCTCAGCAAACCACTGCTACCTTCTCCTCTTGCACAAGGCCATCTTCATCTATGAAGAGATTCCACTCCTTCATAGATGGTCATAAACCCTCAACTATTCAGATATCTGTACCACAATGCACATACAACTCAGCCCTAACTGCACTTGGTCTTGGGGAAGGGCAACAATACAAACCAGGGAACACTAGCAGGAAAGAGCGCTCCGTGGAAGAGGCTCCTGCTGGCTAAGTACTTTTCAGCACCCACGCTCCTGTAAGCAACCTTCACCTGTGCTCTGTCAGCCCCAGAACTCCCTGGTTTGCCAGAGTGAACTTGGTAGAGTCATGCCTGGGTGTGTGGATGGAACCTTAGCAGAAAAGGTAGATGTTTTTCAAGTCTTCACCACCAATAGAAGAAAAGGTTCTGCAACTCAGATAAACCATGTCAATTGTCTGTTAAATGTTTTTAACTTTAAAGTGTGAACTTCATAGAGCACTTTTTAAAGTGTGAACTTCATAGAGCATATATTAGTATTAACGCCTATTATCTATTGTTTAATGTCTAATCATAAAAATTTCTCAATTTTAAAATTCTTTTAAATCAAATTCCTGACATCTGTAGAAGTACTTAGTATAAATTGTCCCTTTGCTCCAGAGAAGCAGACATCAGTGATTTTGAGTAACTTAGGAGGTCTCAATTAGAGTTTCTGGCTCAGAGGGTTCCCCTCTATTATTGTTTTCTGGCCACACGGAAGACAGGTTGATTTTATGATAACCATTGGCTTCATTGCCTGTCTTGAGAAGATAGATCACTGCTTCGCTGTGTTGCCCAGGTTAACCTTGAGTTCCTGAGCTGGAGCCATCCTCCTGCGGCATCGGCAGCTCAGACTGACTACAGGTGTGTACCACATTTCAAACATAGTTTTGATCAAAGACAGTTTTAAATAGGGACACTTTTATAAACCTTTATGTAATAAATTAATTGAAAATGAGGGAAGGAAAAAAATAAAGAAGATTGATGGATTAAAAGAAAACCTCACTTGCTGAAACCAAGCTAGGAAATTGTGGATGATTTAAGCAAACCTGTCATATGATCAAACTGGGCCAACCTGGAGTGAGCACCAAGGGTGCTCTAAACAGTTCACTCATTCCTTCCTTCCATCTCCTCTATGCCTTACAATCTTTTTATTTACATTTCCACATGGGAACTATAATTGTTTCCTAGGAAATTTTCCTAAGTAGGATACCCCATTTACTTAAAATATGCAACCATTTAAAGACATTTTAAATGGTAAATTTAATAAAAATCATTTTGGCAGGAACCATCACCAATTTTCCAAGTTATATACATTAATACATATATATTTATAATATTTATGTTGTTACTTCATGTAGGCATAGCAGGGGTGGAAGAAGCAATGTGTTCATATGCCTATGTTTGGGCTGCAATTCTTTATGCCCCAGAGCTAGATTGTGAGTGCATCTGTGCTCCCGAAGTGGTTGCTGAGGGACAATGGTTTTACCCTGTAAAGATTTGTTTCTTGTACTTGTTTAATAAATTGCTGATTGGCCAGTAGCCTGGCAGAAAGTATAGGTGGGGTGACCAGGCAGGAAATAGAGGTGGGGCAATGAGAACAGGAGAATTCTGGGAAGAGGAAAGATTCAGTCTGCTGGTTCATCCAGACACAGAGGAAGCAAGATGAGACTGCCTTGCTGATGAAAGGTACCAAGCCACATGGCTAACACAGACAAGAATTAAGCTCTAATATAAGTTATGAGTTCTAAGAAGCCTGAGCTAATAGGCTAACCAGTTTATAATTAATGTAGACCCCTGTGTGTTTCTTTGAGGCTCATCAGCTGCAGGACTGGGTGGAACAGAAACCTCAGTCAACAAGTGATGACATTCACGGTTTTGTTGAACCACCTCCCAATAACAAAAGCTTTGAATAATGTGTTCTGAATTGATGAGCACAGTTGGGCTAGCTAAGACGGTCTCTGGTGCACTCTTTCCTCCAGCAGTAGAAAAACCACAAAGCATTCATCCTAGGAAACATGCTGAATTTATTCCTTTTGGACAGGACAGTAAAGCAGGGCATTTTTTTCATGTTGAAAAAGACTATACAGAGGTGAGACTGTAGTTCTTTATCAGAACATTTATATGATACATGGAACACTCTGGATTCCATCTACACCAAGGGAAGGAAAAAAAACATAAGGCAAGGCAGAAGTTAGGGTTAGGGTAGAAAAGAGAGGGTAAGGAAGGAGAGGAGGGGAGAGACAGCAAAGGGAGATAGAAAAGGAGCAATGGGGGGGGGGAATGAGTATAATATTGTACTAAAGGATAACCAAGACTGTCCTCCTTGAATTGAAAATAAAACTTATTGTGTAACCTCCTCTTTGAAAAACAATCATCAGGGGCTTAGGTGGCTCAGTGCTTAAGTGTTCCTAGCATCCATACTGAGTGCCTCACAACCTCCTATAATGCTGGTGAGATGGTCTGTGTCTTCCCAAGAAAATCAAATAATATCTTAGCTGTCTTTTCGACTTTTACTCTTTTCATTTCCAAGTTGAAGAAAAAAAGGAGACCAAATAATTTTTGTCGCTGTTTCTGGCACATGGTGAGTGAACTATTTGCTTCTACTTATTAGTTACCTACCCAAAGAGGGGGGGAAAGTTTAGTTTTTAAAACACCACAAAATTGTCCCAAGTCTTAGTGGGCAATGGCAGAAATACAGCTGATTAGAATCAAAAGCAAAGTGTCCTTCATGACATGATTGTCAGACATAGCCCACTTCAGTTGAAGACGGTCTTACTCAGACACATCTACCTATCCAGGCAGGGAGTGTCTGGGGAAACTCAGACTAGGTCATTGACTAACTGATTTTATACTAGATTAAATAAGGACAACCACATACAATGAGGAAAGTAATGAACACTACACTAGACCAGAGAAAAACCCAGATAATGTTGCCCCTGAGACAGAAATAAGTTGTGTGCAGACAGGTATCCTTGGATAGCTTGCAAGTTGGATTTGGGGGCAAATGAAGCTCCAAGCCATGCCCCCAGGGACTAGTTCCATCCATGAAGGAAGAGATTTTTTTTTCTAATATAGACACATGCATAAACACATTTCAAAATATCTCTATTCTTTTTCTTTATATTTAAATATTTAAATGTCTGAATGCCTGCTTTCTATTTAGTATTTCTGCTTTTCTTTAATGGATTCTATAAAGTAGATTAGCATGTGAAATCTACCACGCTTATCCTGTGGGGTGTGTGTGTGTGTGTGTGTGTGTGTGTGTGTGTGTGGTGTGTAACTCTGTGAGATGATGTGCTTTCCTATGAATGCACATATGAAATTCAAAGGTCAGACAACTTCGTGTGTCTTCCTTTATCACTCTCTTTTTTTCTTCACTGATTAAACCTGAAGATTACCAATTCAGCTAAAATGACTGGGCAGTGAGTCCCCAGGATCCACTCTCTGTACCACCATGATAGATGCATACTGAAAAGTTTCTGCACCCTGATAAGCCTCTCTGCCAATGCAATAACCCAAATCAGACCAAATCAAACCAAATTAGAAAAAGTCCAGGTTTAAAGGATACAAGACTCCCAGATGGCTTTCCAGTACCCGAGAAAGGAGATGGGAAAGGAGGACCAGAAAACCAGGTGTCTGTTTTCTTGGGTGCAGTTTAAGTATCTTGTGAAAGTGGTATTGAACATCTCTGGAGAAGGGGTCATCATTAGTCAGGCTTTCTGAAATGCAGCACGGTTTGGAGAGAGATGGGGGAAGAGGTTTGGAGTGGAACTTTCACCTGAACACATACCACTGTGCCTAACTTTTACATGGGTTTGGGGGATCTCAACTCAGGTCCTCATGTATGAACAACAAGCTGTTTCCTTACTAAGCTTTCTCCCCATCCCACTTCATGCAGTTCTTATTAGTCCTCAGAGCTCCTGCTCCTGTCTTAACTCTCCATTCCTTGTCTCTAACCTCTCACCACCCACTGGCTCCCAGCACTGCACATCCCCAGTCAGTGATAACCTGGCCAGTCAGTAAGGCTCCCCACAGCCTCAGTCACATCTCTCTGCAGGCACACACTCCCATAGCAACACACCTTCTGAATCTCTTTCCTTGCCCTGCACATCATTAGGGTTCTCTTTTCTTCCCCGATTCTCCAGAACTGCTTTCTCTCTCAACCCCCATACCAGCCTCTTGGTGTAGGCAATAATATCCCATGATTCCTGTCACCCTTTGTCCTCAGCCTGTCTTCTGGGGCATTTTCAAAATTTATATGTTGGATTAATCCAGCAGCATTTATAATCAAATGTCTTTTAGCAGCTGTTTCTCCTTCCTCAGCATTCAAACAATTCAAAGTTAACACAATAACATATTTTGTATTTTTAATTTTTGGTTTTTTGAGGCATGGTTTCTCTGTGTATCTTTGGCTGTCCTGAAACTCACTCTGTATACCAGGCTGTCCATGAACTCTCAGAGATCTGCCTGCTTCTGCCTCCCAAATTCTGGGATTAGAGGTATGTGCCAACACACCCACTACTCTCCTCTCTCTCCCTCTCTCTTCTTAAAGACTTTATCCTTTTTCTTTTCTCTCCCAAGCCTACATATATTTTTAAGCATACTGTAAACCATTTAGAGGTTTTTTTTTCATCTTTGAGTATATCTTTACTATATATCTCTTTTTCTGACCACATGAGTCTTTAATTTATTAAGCAATATGGCTAAGATTAAAACTGGGGCTTTAACGACTGGATCCACCCCATTCATTAGCTTTCTGAGAGTTGAGCTTCATGGCAGAGGTACTAGTTGGAGCCATGTTTATTACCAGAACTTTATGGAGTTTCAAGGTACCTGCTGCCACCAAGAAGCAAGCTGTTGTCTATCATAAATGTCACTTAAGTGTTTGTTGGCAGGTCCTCTTAAAATAGCTTCAAGGGTTTTGCAACTAAAGCTGAGTCAGAAAGCCACTATAAATGAGATGTGCTTGCCTCTAGCAAACAGAGCCCACCAGAGAAAATGCTACTGAGAAGAAGTCTAGAATTACTTTCCAAACTCTCTCAGGTTTTAAGTGGATTTAACTGTCTACGTTGGTGCCACTTGTTGACAGATGTTTCTGTCCTGTCACAATCCAAAATTTTCTTTAGTTTCCTATAAGATTATCAGAACCCCCAATCAGCAGGAAGTAGCCTGGAAAACTATGTTCACATTCCCAAAAAAATAGATTATGGATGATTTTCTTTGTTTAGAGTGTTGGTTACAAGTTGTTATGAATAATGGTCAGGAAGAAAGCTAAAGAAAGATTAGATTCAGAGTTCTTGTTTTGAAAAAAAAGAGAGGGAAGTGCTGTGGGACAATGGTCTTGTTCCCTGTAAGTATTTGTCACTTGTATGGTTTAATAAAATGTTGATTGGCCAATAGCCAGGCAGGAAGTATAGGCAGAGCGAGCAGAATAGGAACATTCTGAGAAGAGGAAAGGCTCAGTCTTCAGTCATCACCCAGAAACAGAAAAAGCAAGATGAGAATCCCTCACTGATAAAAGGTACCAAGCCACGTGGCTAACACAAACAAGAATATGGGTTAATGTAGGATGTAGGGGTTATTAAGAAACCTGAACTAATAGGCCAACACGTTTATAAGTAATGTAGACATCTGTGTGTTTTCTTTGGGGCTGAATGGCTGTGGGGCCAGGCAAAAAAGAAATCTCTATCAACATATCACTAACAAAAAAATGTATTTAATCATGCTCTTTTGCAAAGGAAACCTCAAAACTGAAACAAAAATCTTTTAAAAGTATTCCAAAAACCAAATTTGTATCTATTATATAAGTAGGAAAGCTAATTTAAAATTTTTCTTTCAATGTAGCAAAACTGTATCTTTATTGTGCATATGCTTCATGCTTTTTAGAAGAAAAGACTCAAAAATGGCTGTATGTTTTCTCACTTTGTGAAGTCTAAAGCATTCAAAGTTAAGACTGTACTCCACCAGTCTCCCAGATTTAGAATATGAATGACAGAATAAATCAAGTTCATCTGCTTGGGAATATCAGGTCAAGTGCTTATTGAAGCTACTTTCATGACCATGTTTGACAAGTTTGTGATTATGTTGTAATGTAAGCCCCACTCTGTCTGTAAATGACTGAAAAGAGCAGACAGGCACAGACATTGGACCTTATTGTGTCTGTATTCAAATCTGACCATTACCAGAGTTCTTTTTCAGTTTTCTGCAGCCTCCATCTATAGATGTCTATTGCAATGCTGAAAGACCTTTGGATCTTAAAATTTATGGAGGGTCAAACCTGGTGAGTCATTTGTGGAAATGTTTTCCTAAAATAATTGAAGAGATTTCCCAGTTGAAACAATTACTAGTTTCTTGCTTACTATATGTGACACCTTTTGAGTGAAGGTCTTCGTGTGAGCTGCAGACACGGGCTCATTAACTTCCTGACAGCACTGAGAGACAGGTAACTGCTATCTGATGAAGACAGAGATGAACACTCTCTGAATGGGGTCCATATTGGATTCAAATGAGGCTCATCAGCCCCCCTAGAACATACATTTTTTTTATTTTTACAGGACATTATGATTTCATATTTCAGATTGCTCAAAATAGTTTGAAGTGGCTCAAATATGGAAACATTCATTTCATCTTTGGGAGATGATTTGATTTCTTTGAAAAGTTTTTCCATCTATTTGATGCTGTATATTTTCATCCATCAAATTGCTTCTCATCTATGAGAGTTATTCCCCATACTCTCCAGGTAAGAACTAGTTTTTCTTTTTTAGTTAATCTTCTTTAGTATAATCATTTCTTAATTAAATTATATGTACATGAGTGTATCTATGTGTAATTATGCAGATATATGTGGTTATATTATATGCACAGAGACCTGAAGAGGGCCTCAGATTCTCCTGGAGCTGGAGTTAAAGATAATTGTGAGCCACCTGACTTGAACTCAGATCCTCTGCAAAAATAGTAGATGCTCTTAACACTGAGCAGTTTTTCTATCCCTCAGTTTGATAATTTTTGAAGCATATATTCATTGAATTTTCTCAACAAATATTAGAGAACAGAGAACACCTACCATATGTACAACAACTACACAGACAGATGAATATGACAGTTACAGACCTGTGTGGATCTACTGCTAGTAAGAAAGTTGATGTCTTTTATTAGTTGAGAGATTTTATTACTAATAGCCTGAGGACAATGAATATGAATGATTTAAGGAAATGATATAAGTGATGAAATCATAGCCCTTCTGTGCTGGCTAGTTTTATGACAGCTTGACACAAGCTAGATTCATTTAAGAGCAGGGAGTGTCGACTGAAAAAAGGCCTCCATGTTGGGCTGTAGGTGAAGTTGTGGGTCATTTTCTTAATTGATGATTGTTGTGGGTGGGGCCACTTTGGTCTGGTAGTCCCAGATTCTATCAGAACTCATGCAGAATAAACCATGAAGTGAGTTCGAGACCAGCCTGGTCTACAAGAGCTAGTTCCAGGACAGGCTCCAAAACCACAGAGAAACCCTGTCTCGAAAAACCAAAATAAATAAATAAATAAATAAATAAATAAATAAACCATGAAGAGTAAGACAGTGCGTCTCAATGAACTCTGCATCAGGTAGGTTTCTTCCTTGTTTGAGCCCTGCCCCAACTGCCCTCGGCAAGGAGCCGTGATGTGGGAGAGTAAGAGAAATCAACCTTTCTTCCCCATTTTCTTCTGGTCCTGGTGTTCCATCACAGTGGGAAACACTCCTGGACATCTTCCCTTACAGCGTGCCATCCAAAACCAAGCCACAGGCTTTGGCACCTTCTTAAGAATGCCCTTCTTAAGACTCACATTAGGAACCAACACCTAGAGGAGAGAGTCACCAGGATGACATTGTTCCAATGTTAAATTCTCCAATTCTACAATTAAAGCACTGACCAGGAATATGTGTAAGAGGGAAAGTGATAGCAAGGAATGTCAGAGAACAGAAAATTGGCAGGTCTCCTGAGAAGAAATGACAGACAGTAAGAGCAGAAAGCTATAGGAAAGAGGGTCCTGTGGTTGCCTAGGGTCTGCCCAGTTAGGGAAAATATTAGATCAAAGACATTTCAAATGACAGTTTCTCAGGGTTCAAACCCTGCAGCTATGCTTCTAATTTAAGCTACTCCAGGACTGTCATTTCATAGTGGACATTACACACACACACACACACACACACACACACACACACACACACCCCTTCTCTCACTGCTATAATGATATCAGTATTTATACTATATAGGAAAGTAAATAGAGAACTAAAATTAATTAATTCCTATTTACCTGTCAAAAATTTGAATACTCTATATTTCTTAATTCTAGATGTGTCCACTGATATATGATAATAAAACTTCATAGAACTTATTTTTTATAGACACAATGTGTGCTCAGCTTCCTGGAGACAGAAATAATGAACTGGAGGCTTTCAGATTGGACCAAGAGGGTAAGTTGGTAACAAGCTCATATGTCTCCTGGTCAAAAAGGTCAGAAAATCCCAGGGTAATTTCTTTCCAGGAACCAGAAATAAAGAGCGTAATTGGTGGCTTGGGACTGTATGAACCTTCAAATCTGCACCCACCCTCCACCCTCAGTCCTCTTTTACAGAATGACCTCTGTGCTGTTTACAATAACAGTCTTAATTCTTCAGGCTTTTCCTCTGACTAAACTCATTCATCATTTTTTCTTTTCTTTTTGAACAGTATTTATTTTTATTTGTATGTATGTAGACATTTTGCCTGCATGTATGTATGTGTGCCACCTGTGTGCTCGGTGCTTTTGTAAAGCAGAGAGGGTATCAGGTGCCCTGGAACTAGGGCTGCAGGGCAGCTGCCTTGTGGGTGCCCAGAACTGAGCATGAGTCTTCTGTATGATTAATGTTATTTTTTTTTTTTAAAAATGCTCCAAGATCCCCGCGGCAGTAGGCAGCAGAAATGTTGTAGGTCCCAAATGGTGGCGGCGGGCCATGTGGTGGCAGGCAGCGGGCCCTGGGAGCAGCCAGTCCCAGGCAGAAATGGCTGCCGGTCCCAGAGTGGTGGCCTGAGCGGTGGTGGCGGGCCATGTGGCCGCAGACAGCAGGCCCTGTAGCAGCCAGTCCCAGGCAGAGACGGCTGCTGGTCTCAGAGCAGTGGTGGCGGGCCATGTGGCAGCAGGCAGTGGGTCCCAGGCAGAGACAGCTGCTGGTCCCAGGCAGGGAGAAACATGGTGGGCAGGCAGAAGACAGAAACATGGATAGACACGACATGCAGGGTGAGGTTAATGTTTATTCAGGAGGTTATGGAGGAGGAAGGGTGAAGGGGGAGACAGAGAGAGAGGGAGAGGGAGAGAGAGAGAGAGACAGAGAGAGAGAGAGAGAGAGAGAGAGAGAGAGAGAGAGGGAGGGAGGGAGGGAGGGAGGGAAGAGAAGAGAAGAGAAGAGAAGAGAAGAGAAGAGAAGAGAAGAGAAGAGAAGAGAAGAGAAGAGAAGAGAAGAGAAGAGAAGAGGAGAAAGAGACAGAGAAGGGGGAAGCAGAGAAGTGGGGAGGGAGGCAGAAGCGAAGCTGCCTCTCAGAGAGGAAGATGGAGAGCGAGCTCAGGCCGGAAGCTGAAGATCAGTCTGCCTCAGCGGATGGGGAGGGGAATGGGTGTGGCTTGTCTCTTAAAGGGACCAAAACCATAGCAATTAGTGAGTCTCTTTTCCGTTTGTTTGTTTGTTCCAAGACAGGGTTTCTCTGTGTAGCCCTCGCTGTCCTATGACTCACTCTGTAGACAAGGCTGGCCTCCAACTCACAGATCTACCTGCTTCTGCCTCCCAAGTGCTGGGATTAAAGGCACTGCCACCACTGCCTGGTTCAGTAAGACCTTTAACCCCTCAGCTAAATCAGCCCTCCACACCTTCTAGGTTTTTGTTTGTTTGTTTGTTTTTAGAAGAATGTGAGTGTGCTTTCCACACTTCATTGCCTTTCTTGGGGACTTTATTTTTCTTGTCCTGGATTTTGTATTTAGTCGTGAACATATAACATGGTCTTTTCCATAAAACATTCAGACAGAAAATCAAGAATGTTGAATTCCTTTCTGGGTTCATTCTTTAACACCACAGAGAAGGAACGTGGCCATCACCCCTTACTCTTACCAACTGTGATGTTGGAGGAAAGGGAGACAAGCAGTGCGGTCCACACAGGAAAACTGTCTCTGACTTGTTTGTGGACTCGGTCTGACCCTTCCCTCTTCTGAGGCCTGTTGGTTTGTGTTTTCCTGGCAGCTAGCTGGATTCATACAGACATATAGATCTACAGCCTTAACTGCAGAGGTGACTGCAAGAAGAAGTGTGAGCAATGCAAAGGAAGAAACTCATGCCTACTATTAGTGTGTCTCCATTATTCTGCCAGCCGTCTTTACAGTTTGCCTTTGAGCCAGAAACAACCATTATTGGTGAAAAAATGAAGGAAGGCAGGAGGCTTGAGGCTGGCCTCTCACTCAAAGGCTCAGTTTAACTTCTCTCAGCCCCTCCCCTCATCTGTAGATAAGCTTTATTCTGAAGATAGAAAGAGAAGGTGCCTTTCTAGTAACCAGATGCACGGCTGGGGTGTGGGTGTGACTGACGGCATGCGCTGCTGGGGTGTGACTTACTGCATGAGCTGCTGGGGTGTGACCGACCACGTGCACTGCTGGGGTGTGACTTACTGCATGCGCTGCTGGGGTGTGACTTACTGCATGCGCTGCTGGGGTGTGACTGAGAGCATGCGCTACTGGGGTGTGACTGGCCACATGCATAGTTGTGGTATGACTGACCACATGCACTGCTGGAGTGTGACTGATCACATGCCCAGCTAAGGTGTGACTGACCACAATCACTGCTGTGGTGTGACTGACCGCATGACCTGGTAGATAAAATGTCTGGAGTCATTGTATTGGTCTTGCATTTGCTTGGAGCAGAGATCATTTTGTACACATTGTAGCTCATGGAGCTCCCAGTTCTCTCAGGACAATGTACTGCTTTACAAGAAATCTTCAGAGGGACTTCAGAGGCAGTCAGAGGCCATTGATCATTCTTCAAAAGTGTTGGTGGCTGCAGTTCCAAACATATAGGCCTTTGTGGCTTCGGAAGCAGGCGAACAGCTCTGTGCAGGGCTTAACCAGTCTATTCCAGACACTGTGGCACAAGTGTCACAGTCCAAGGAGTTGAGATTAGGGTGTCAGTATGGCTGGTTTCTGCTCAGCCCCTTCTCCAGGCTGTAGACTTCTAATGTCTGGCAAAGGAGAGAAACCTAATCATCATGCCTTAAAATGGCACTAGCCATACTTATAGGGGCTCCTCTCTCATGACTTGATTACTTACTCCACAAAGCCTACCTCTAGCTACACAGATATGGTTTCAACACAAGGAATTTAGAGCAGGAGGCACCATTATTCAGCCCAGAACACCCATATTGCCTTATTTATGAATCCAAAGGAGAAGAGATACTTGGAAAGAATCCAGTGTAAGTTGTGTGTGTGTGTTTGTGTATGTGTGCACGTGCGCACAAGCATGCATGCGTGTGTACTACCGAACCAGATCACAACTCTCCTATACATTTTCCTAACCACAAAATGGATTTGTATCTTTCCCAATTAGCAGACCTTGCATTTTGAAGACCATCTTGTACCTAACTATAGTAGAATAATTATCATAGGAATATTGAGAAACTTAAATACTGTTTTTTCTTTGAAATGCCCTCAACAGCTGTATTCCCTTCACCGTCAATATATACTTATCACTCCCATCAACTTCCCAAGGATGCTTACAGCATTTAAAATCCTTCATTCTGCTTATTCCCAATGAGTTCTTATTGGAACTTAGAGGTCTCCAACTACCTCATTAGGGGAGACTCATTGATACCAACACTCTATCAGGACACTTGTTTGAAGTCTTTAAACATCATGCTTCATCAAAATTAAAGGACAAAGCATTGGCAGAAATCATCTATTTTGATTATAGTGATCACTCACATGGGTTGGCAGAGAGCCAGTCATATACAGCCCAACTATAGTTTCCATCTTTAGCTAGTTATATCTACTTACAACCAAGTTATGGTCCTTTAACAAATTCACACTAATTTGGTTTGTACAGGCTGTAAGTGGATCAGATTTCCCTGCCTCCCTCTGACCCTCGGGCCACAGGTATGTAGTAATAAGAGCAGCGGGGCTGCGTCCCCAGCACCCGGCCGCCCCCAGGGCTAGCTTTACCCGAAATAATTACACGGAAACTGTATTCATTTAAAACACTGCTTGGCCCTTTAGCTCTAGCCCTTACAGGCTAATTCTCACATCCCGATCAACCCATCTCTAATAATCTGTGAGCACCGGTCTTACCGGGAAAGGTTCAGCATGTCTAACCTGGCGGCTTGCTTCATCGTGTGCGTCTGCCCGGGAGAGCGGAGCATGGCATCTCTCTGAGGCATCTGCTCCCAAGAGGAGAGCTGTGGAGTCTGACCTCACTTCCTCTTCCTCCCAGCATTTTGTTCTGTTTACTCCACCCACATGGCCAAGCAGTTTCTTTATTGCTTAACCAATGAAATCAACAGATTGATATATGACACTCCCACATCACAGGTATAAAAAGAGAGGGCACACTAGACCATTAAGCTGATCCATCCAAATGTTCCATGCCAAGAGCTTCGGGTCCCTCCACTCATCCTGCTGTCATATCAGTTTGGCTACAGTCTCATTGGATCCCAAAAATAAAACAAGACCCACGGAGCCAGCACCTGGATGCCAGACTTAGAGACTGTTCCAGAAAACACTGGGCCTACTGTGGGGCATCCAAGTCACACTTCCCTCTCCCTGCTAACAGCTAATGAAAAACCAGAGGGGGACGATTTCTTCTTAATGAGCCTCTTTTCCTCCCTGATGTTTCCTTCTACATGGTTACTAGAAATGACTTCAAAACTCACCCATATTTCGAGATGAATTTCTTAATTTTCCTCCAGATAAAATTTACTTTTCCTTCTTCCATCACTTATTAAATTACTTGGTCACACCATCCTCTTAGTGTGGCAACAAGCGTGAGAAAAGAAAGTTCCTTTCTGTAAACAGAAGGTAGGGTTCCAACTGAATGAACTAATATGCTTCACGTATGGAAACAGGATGATTTTGATTATTGGATTTGATGTTACAATAAGAATACAGGCAATGTCCTCATGGTCCTTTCTTGCATCACTAATGGGACTCTCTGCTGCCTTCTCCCTGGCCAAATTCCCACTGGAGTTCCACAGATCCACTTGGCTGCTGTTTCTTGTCATGAGCATGCTATTCTGCTGTAGATTAGGAAAGTGCTGGTATTTTAATTCCTATTTTATTTTTTATGGTAAAAATAGCCTTTATTGGTGAAGGATGGTTATTTTATATCACTGCATTAATGTGATTCTTTGCTGGGTCTCATATTTCCAGTTTCTAATTTCAACTCCGCATAGTGAGCACACTTTGTCAAACTTCCCTCTCACAGGATTTTCCTCACTCCTGAAAAACCTGCTAATGGCACTTCCAACACTGGCAATATAAAAGTAAAAAAAAAAAAAACTTATAAAAAGGAGAAGGAGAATTTGAATGACACCCATTGCAGAAATGAAGCACCAACAGAACACATGTAGAGGAAGGGTGTGTCGGGTTCACATATGTGTAGTTTCTTTCACCACGAACTTCTATGTGAAGGTTAACAGTGTCATGCATTAAAATAAAGGAGATGCGTTAGAGTTGTTGAAATAGATACTCCTCCAGTGTCTTGAAGCTGAGATTATGTGTAATTAATTAAGAAAAAGGAAAAACCCTGAAGTAATAAAAGTGTGAAAACTATTACCAATTGAAATTCAATAAAAAATAAAGACAACATAATTCTTGAAATACCAATGATATTCAATTGTAAGGTATGACTTTAAGTAATCTTTCTGAGGTCACATCTACTA
This sequence comes from Microtus oregoni, assembly GCF_018167655.1. Taxonomy (NCBI): domain Eukaryota; kingdom Metazoa; phylum Chordata; class Mammalia; order Rodentia; family Cricetidae; genus Microtus; species Microtus oregoni. Next base: position 36,310,431 of record NW_024543070.1, on the reverse strand, counting down.
TAAAGTGTATATTTGCATGTATGAAGGGCAATTGTAGTATGATGCTGCATAACATGATTATAACACATTGTGTCAGGAAGGGCACCCTGCTGTAGATTAGGAAGCCTTGAAGAGAGGATTTTTATGTGTCTTCATCAAGTAACCTCTTAAGGGATAAAATGAATTCTAAAGGTGGAAATATTGAGGGAAGCAAAAAAATTTAGTCCAGATGCATTTTCAGTATTGATAAAAACTTGAACACTGCCAGCAGACTTGAGAGAGGCAAGTACTCAGGAGCCTTTCTGTGGAAAGAAGGAATGGTAAATTTTTCCCCAAAATACCAAAAGAGGGACATTTATTTGACTTTGAGATGTCACTAGGTTTTCAGTCAATTTGACAAATATTGTTTGAAATCAACCATGCTTTAGGCAGCATACTAAGTGCTTTGGAATACAAATAGAAAATATGAGAAAACTTGAATGTCTGAAGAGCTCATGGTCTTGTCAGTAACCCATGCATAACAGATGCCATTACGGAATGCAATGTTGTTTACGTAAACCTTAGTAGGTACAGCGGGATGGCCACACCAAGATGTCAATGTTCATAAGCTGAGATTTAAAAACTCCAAGGATGAAGAAGAGGATATATTTGAAGAGAGTAGCCATCACAATAACAACAATAATAAAATGATAATAATATCAGTAAAATCATGGCATTTCAGAAATTTATTGAGATATCTAAAAGTTGATCTATCCAAAGAAGTTCATGAACATTGAGGAGGCAAACCATTAAGACACCCACACTGCTCAGTGCTGCCTGGGCCAGCAAGACACTGTGGAAAACACCAAGACAACACCGAGATCCTGTGGGTAATTGGGAAGTGAGTAGGTAGATGGTGGAGTGGTAACAGAGAATGGCATGAGGAGATAGGTGGGAAAGAAATGGAAGATGAGCCGTTTGCGCATTATGAAGTGAAGCAGAACTGGAGAAGATGTGAAGGCAGTTGCTGTTCTTGTTCCTTGGGAAAAGGTAAATTATACTGCTCACCAATTGAGCCAGTAACAAAGACAAGTGCTAGTGGGCCTATGCCTTCTTCCTTTGAAACTGACCACTATATGAATTGCCACCCTCAGAGCTTCATGCAAGCCAAGGAAAAAAGCAATGCCTGCAGAATGGAGACCCACAGCTGGGCAGACATGTCCTGCTGTGTTTACTTCTCATCAGAGGACTAGCTGCTAATCTCTCTGTTTAGGTGTGGTGGCCATTCAACCACGACACTAGACAACTTTGTGTTGAACTGCATTTTTACCGTGTTGTATCTAACTTTTTACTAGAGATCTATTTCTTTTAGAAGCTTGGACAAATACTTGAAAACACCCAGATACCCTGTCCTGGCCCACGGCAAGTGCCAATACAATGAGCAAACATGGGTAGAGAGATGGGTGAGAAAGAGACGGAGAAGGTAAATAGCTTGTGAAGCCACCTGAGACCATGGTGAAGTCCTGGCTATGCTGTCACTTAGGGCCATGTCTGAGTCTGTGGCCATGCACCAACCAAAGGCCATGCGGATGTCCCTGGTCTGTCATAAGCATGGGAGAGGTGACCCCACGACTCATCTGTGTCTGTCATGTGGTGGCACAGGCCAGGGAAAGATGCATCTCTTTGCTCCTCTTTCCTCATCTCTTGTCACTTGTAACAGGTGGGAAAGCTGGCTTCAGAGTCCTGATGGAGAGCTGGTCCTGCCCCCTCAATGGCTGCAGCACTAGGGAGTAGGGGCCTTGAACGTACCCCAGGCAGAACAGTAGAACTGACTGTTGGTGGGGGCGTGAGTGAGCACAAGAATAAGAGAGCTGGCCACCTTCCCCCAGCCAGCTGTCATGTGGTGACATGGGGGAGGGAAAGATGTCCTCTCCACCTCACTCCTCACCACATGTGGCAGACAAGAGAGCTGCCCCCGTCCCTGCCTGGACAGCATATTAGAGCTGGCCCCAGTGATTTGAGTATGGCTGAGCAGGACCTGAGAGCGTGAGAGCAGGAGAACTGGCTCTGCCTCTTGCTCTCTGCTGCATTGGGTGAGCTAACTAGGTTGGTGCTGGTGAGCATGCCCTGGTGGTGGTGATAATGAAGGAGAGCTGCTGAGCTGCCCAACCCAGATACCACCCAGGCCCAGAACCTGGTTTACTAGTTGGCTCATCCCGATATCCATCCCATCTTTGAATTGCTGGAGCAGGTGAAAGGGCTAGTCCTGCAGATCCAAAGCTGCAAGACCTCCATGACACAGGGCAACTACAGGATATCCAAGAGGATTCCCAGTGAGGGAATCGATAGTGTAGCAGAAACCAGAGGCCTCCAACCAAACCCATGACTCTACACAATGAACACTTGCAATTAAAGATGTATGGTCTAAAGGATAAACTGTATGACTCACTGTGGCACACTGCAGCTTCCATGATGAGATTCCTTCTTTCTCTTTATATTTTCATTTAATTTATTTGTGAGGTTGCAAGGGCAGATGGTGGCTATGAAGAGATGGGAAGATGAATGAGATTGGGATTCATGATGTGAAATCCAGAAAGAATCAATAAAAAGTTTTTAAAAATCATAGAAGGTGAAGTATTAAGAGCTGAACACAGAATTTTAAGTCTATGACATCATCAAATCTGATTCTGAGAAAATACAAATCGAATTACAACGTCCCACCCTGGACTGCTGTCCTTGCTGTAGGGCTTACGTTTTCAGCATTGTTTATTTTGGAGGCTCTCTTGGTTCTTTAGGGGAGATAGGCCATGTTGAAGATGCCTACAAGTTCTACTCTATCAAGACGTTGTTTTAGGTGATTCTAAAGACCCCTTCATTCTCCACCTGTGCAATGAGTTTGTGGTTCCCAAGCATCATATTCAGAGAAGGCAGATGAAATCCCTCGCATTTGAGGACGCCTACTCTCAAGGATACTGTTCAGTCTGTATGCAGTAGCTGTCATGCTTGGACAAGTGAAACAGTGAGAAGTCTATTTAGAGTCTTGCATTGTCAGTCAAAAAGTGTAGCCTTTACCATTGATTTCAGGGGTGCTAGAAGTCATGTTTAGTCATCTAAATGTGGCCTCTATGGATGCAGGCTTTGTCATTTGAAGGAAACAGAGCTCCTTTGACCCACTGGAGACACTTACAATCATACCCACACAGACACACACCCCTCCTAGTGCTGTATCTTGTCACAGAGCCACGTCTAGCCACCTCCGCAGAATGACATGCTATCTTGTTTACTGAGAGTCTTTCTTTAGTCTACTTTTCACTCCCTCTGTGTACAAAGCCTCCTGCCCACAGCTGGGCAGGTTTCCAATTCTTTTCTTCTAGATCACAAATGGGTACTTACAAATGCATTTTTTAGCATAAATTATATATGATGTTAATATGTTGCCCTTGTTTCCAGCCAGAAAGGCACACTATTGCCTGGAGAGAGAGAAAAAAATGTAATTCTTCCTCTGCTGTATTGGTGCACAGAAAGAAAGCCTGGCTTTACTTTATAAAATTACCTGCCAGTCAGACTTTAACTTCATAACATTATTATCAGTCACTGTGGTTATAATTATTTGTTTTGAGACTTTCTAGAATTTGTATCTTTAAGAAAGTCAGTTTAACCAGGGACAGCTTATAGCAAAGTTAGACTTCTGATAGTGGATCATCCAGGAATGGTCCTGGGGCAAGATGGTTAGCAGCTCAATTGTAACAATCCTGAGAGGATGAATGGAGCTGGAGAAAGGAAAGGATATAAAACAGAAAATGCACATAAATATATGTGTGTGTGTATTTACTAATATATAATTACCAACTACTACTTTTACCTAATATATCTCATACATATTCTATAATATACATTATATACAACATTTGATGTATATTATATAATATTATATAATATGTTAAATAAATGTGTGTATGTGTGTGTAAAAAATAGTAAGGAGCCAGAACTAGAAGTAAAAGGAGGAATTCAAGCAGTGCTTTGAGCCTAGGTGATAAAGATGAGCTGTCACCAAACAAACAATGTATACAGAGAGAGGGATGGGAGATTTGAGGACAGGCGATCAGCTCAAATGTTCAGAATGAGGTCTGAGGTCTTAGAAGGATGCTGCGATAGTCAGTCTCCCGTCGCTATGACAAAACCCCTGAGATTAAACTGGTAAAGCGGTTCTGGAAGCAAAGGCACAGAGGTCAGAGGATAAAGATTCTTGCCACCAAGCCTATGCCTTTCATGGGTCTGCAGAATTCACTGTCACCCTCTTTCATGGTGGAGGAGGGTCATCTGTCTATCTGTTGCTTTCATTGGTTAATTAATAAAGAAACTGCTTGGTCTGATAGGTCAGAACATAGGTGGGTGCTGTAGACAGAACAGAATGCTGAGAAGAAGGGAAGTGAGACAGACGCCATGGAGCCAGGCGCCAAGTCAGACATGCTGAATCTTTCCCGGTAAGCCACCACTTTGTGGTGCTACACAGATTATGTGAGAATTAGCCAGTAAGAGGATAGAACTAATGGGCCAGGCAGTGTTTAAAAGAATACAATTTGTGTGTTGTTATTTCGGGTGTAAAGATAACCATGCAGGAGCTGGGTGGGACGAAAAGCAGGCCTGCTTGCCTCCTCACTACACTTTCAAATACCTTCTGTTTTTATTCGTTCTTATTGAAGTGATTGTTCCTGTCTCACTGTCTCCTTATTGCACATTCTCACTCTGTCATCTAACTTCCTGCTTCTTGAAGTGAACTATGCGTGCCACCCAAGAGCTTAGCTGAATGTCAGTTTTGAGGCTTTATCCCCCACTTATAGAAATGAAGCTTGTCTTCTACAACTCCCTAGGTGATGACAGTGCACATTCAGATTTAAGAAGAATGGTTCTAAGCCTTGTTTTGTTGTTGTTGTTGTTGTTGTTGTTTTTTCTCTTCAGAGCTACCAGACTGCTACTAAATTCAGCAATATTAACTCTGTGGCATTATATATCCTTTAAAATTTCCATAACCCTTATTTTCTTCAAACTTTATTAATCTTGCTCATAAACACATTTTCCTTTGTCCATCTTATATGGCATTTATACTTTCTTTAAGACAGAGTCTCATGTTAGCAAAAGCTTACTTTGGACTTGCTTTGTAATCTCAGATGATCTTGAACTTCTGGTTTTCCCAGCTTTTCAGCCTGACACTTCAGATTTGTGCAACAAGGCCTGTTTTACGCTGTATTGTAGACTAAACCAAAGACTTCCTAAATGTTAGCCAAGCACCCTACCAATGAAGCTACATCTTCAGACTCTATTTTTACATTGTATGCAATTTTAAAATTCTATATCCTTTATGTATGGATTCTAGTATCTAAAGTCTTTGGAAGCATATTAGCTCAGTTTCTTATGTCTTCCCTGACTTGGGTTATTTTGTGGATCTGTGGGACTATGAGACCAAAGATTGTTCCTTCACAGTGGATGTTAGGTCTCCTGGGGAATATCCTCATAACAACTAAGCATCTGAGATGAGTTGGTGTCCACATTTCAATAGCACCTCTACACTTCTATGGGGTCTCACAGGGTTATGAAAATTTTGAGACAGAGAAGTACCTCTTTGCCAAGAGACAAACTTTTTTTCCTACAAGTTCCTCACCATCGTGTGCAGCTGCCTCATTTATAAGTTCCTATCTTGCAAAGACCCTGGTCTTCATCTTCTGAACATAACATCTGATTATACCAATTCAGCAACTCCACTTTATCCAAAGGAGACATTTTCCAAGATTGCCTTGGGTGTCTGCACCTGTAGATAGAGCTGAAACCTGTGCATACTTCCTGAGACATCTTATCACCTTAGTTTCCTCCACCTTTCCAGAGGAAGGGCCAAGCTAACAATGATTTCATGCTAAAATGTATTTCATTAGCTCATCTGGGGATATTGTTATCTAGAAATGAATGAGCCATCAGCTGGCCAGTGACAGATAACACATTGTCTCGCTGAGAACTCTGGAGTAGTTCCATCTATCCACACCAGTGTCCTAAGCAGGATGCACAAGCAAAAGCAAGCACTCAGACTCCTTTCTTTGACTTTTTCCCTTTTACTTCATCTATTAAATTTTCATCATTGCAACATTGTGGGGTATATGGCTTAGAAAGCATGGGTCTTCATGAGGCATGAACACAAAGCATATAAGTCCTTTCCTTCCCTTCCTTCAAGGCATCTCCATGTGCCACTTAAACAAGAGAAGCAAGAACAGTGTGTTGTCAAGCAGAGTACTGAGGCCACCTGACATAAGAAGCTCATTTAGTTCTTCACTAAAATGTCACCATTCCCAATATGCCAGATCTGCTTTTCTCAGAGGAGCTTATTTCCATTCTGTTGTGACATTCCTCACTCTTTACATATTTGTGTTATATCTACTTTGCCTACTATCTTACAAATTCAATGGATAGATATCATAACTGCTATGTGTATTTGTTGAAATTATAGCAACAATAAAATAGATTATTTTAGAATAAAGCCCCAAGTTTACAACTAATTCTCCTATGAGATTCAGAATCAAAATGATGTTCAAACAGACATTTCTGTTCAGGGAACTTAGATTAAGTGCCTTTTACAGTGGAGTACCAATATATAATGAGGTTACCTGGAAAAGTAGGCACAGCAATCATGGTCTAATAGAGACATGTGCACATCCAGGAATACACAAAGTGATCTCTCTGGCAGTGTGGGCATAGTGCCAAGGAACTTCCATGATGCCTTTCACACAGCATCCATCACAGACAGCAAGGATTTATTGACTGAAGGAAAGTTATAGGTTCGGATGTGGTTAGGTCAGTGGAGCAAACCAAAGAAAATTTGTATTGTCCAAAGGAAACATTCCAATTTCCTCATGCTTTCTAATTATGTCCTGCTAGGAAGAAGTGGCCATCAGCTCTAAATACTGATTTAAATCTTAATTATGGATTTACTGAGCCCCATAACATAGCATGAGTTTTTCCTGTTTTTTATTGGGACATAAGCAGTACAATCTCCATTAAACAATTAAAGATAGAACCACTACAGTGAAACTGCTTCTAAGGCAAATAAATACCTAGAGACAACCCGTCAATTTGGAGAGTTGTGTTTAACTGTGAATGTTGCCTTCTATTACTGGAAACGACTTAAGGCTTCTCTAAAGTGGCCACATAAGAAGAGCACACTTCCTCTCAGAGATAGTCTGCAATTCCTAACCCCACAGAGTTGCCTTGAAAGGCTTGGCTCAGAAATCTTGTATTTTGCTGGTTATAACTCATAGGAATAGAAGGTACTGGAAACACATAAGGCCTGGCCACAAAAGTAGGAGAATCAGGGGCAATACACGTATTTACTCAGAATCGAACGTGTTCTCGTTTTCATTCTAGCATGGATCCGAGGAGTTCTTTTATTTAATTGATTTGTGTGCCTGTGTTGTTTCAAGTACTATACTCTGTAGTAGGAAAGACAGTTTGATAAATTATAACAGTGTGCAGAGGTTATAGTCAGGTATGCACTGAAGAACGAAGCTATTAAGGTAGGATCCTGGGTCCTGATAGGCCCAATAAGTGGGGCTCAGCCACCTAGCATCCATAGGCCAATTGAAAAGACATGTAAGAGCTAGAGGCAGAAAAAGGAGATGCATTTAGTGTGACCACATCGGCAGGGGAAACAAATGGAGGGCCTTGGTGAGCTTTCAGGGTTAGTTTCTAGTGGAGAAAGCACTTTCTGCATAACTAAGCCACACTGATCAAGATGACCCTGCCCAGCACTGTCTTGACTCTGGGTCGTCATGTGTGGGGGTCTCCTAAGCTGGTAGGAATGTGTGAAATTTCTCTATCAGAAGAAAGGTACTCCTCTCACGGGCATTAGAGCTCAATCCTTTCCATTCCTCCAGCATGGGATTTGGGATTTATTTTTTTAGTTCTCCGAGGTGAATTTTTTCAGCATTCTAATAACCAAAGAGGGGTCCCAAGGGTCTCTCCTTTGAATATCTTCTCTCCTGTTCCAATGGTTACATTAGCCCAGAAAGATGAGGAAGCTGCAACAGAGCCACAAGTAAAAGACAGAAACTTTCATTATTTCCCTTAGCTTTCAAATTTTCATTTTTTCCAGCTACATTTCCAATCTGGATTGAGTGAGTACACTTTCAGGACCACATGTAAAGAGGCTGAGACTGTATGTAACTGTACACACGTATGGCAGTAAAGGAGGCCATTCTCGTCATGACTTCACCATGGCAGATGTGGAAGCTGAGCCCCAGCTAAATTCATGGACATCTTAGTCAATTCTTATTCTCTGCTTCAGAAGCCTGAGCCTCCCATTAAGCCAGATTTCAAATCCAATACTTTACTTGAGGTAAGTTCACCCCAGTCTGGTTCTCCATGCTCTGTCTTCTCACTACTCTTGGCTTTACAGGGCATCATGTGACAGGTGGGTTGATAAGCCCCTGGATCAGGCCAGCATCAACATTGGCTATGTATTGTGACGTTTCCTGGGGAGTTGTCAACAAACATCTACTTAGTCCTGGCAGGGCATCAGTAACAGATCAAGAAATAACTCCACTCAAGTTTGACCTGGTGACCAGTGAATTTAACAGGGCTACTACTAGAGTAGGGTTGAGACATCACCTAAATAGGCATAAATAATTTAAAGAAAGCTGTATCACCAAAAGGGTCACCCAAGTATAGCTGAAAACTCATGATTTCTGCATTCTGGAGTCCCCTACATAATAGGAGGCTTCTTGCTTTATTGGAGAATTCTTCTCCCCAGCAATAGTCACTGCTCTAGAACATTGGAGAGGGGCCTTGAGAATCTTATAACTTTTTCTTTATTTGAGACAGGTTTTCTCTGTGTAGCTTTGGTGCCTGTCCTGGAACCAGCTCTTATACACCAGGCTGGCCTTAAACTCACAGAGATCCACCTGCTGCTGCCTCCTGAGTGCTGGGATTAAAGGCGTGCACCACCACCACCAGGGCAATGAATCTTACAACTTTTAAGAGTGTCCTTGTAGGAATCATTTTACTTCCTGAGCCTCATATGTTTCCTTATATGACTTTCTGAATTATAGGCCTCTCCCTCTCCTTCTAGGTAGGAATGTTCCAATTCAGAAAAAAACATGTTGGGAAACTTGCCTCAGTGCACAGTTATTCCATGGTGCTATTCTGCTTTTCAAGAAGGGACGAACAACTGTGTCGTTTAGGTTCACTTTCACACTCACAATCCAGAGCACATTGACAGCATTCCCAATTCTTTGTCTGCTGGAGAGGAAGCTCTGACGGCTGGAAACCCCAACACCTCTCGAGCAACACATTTGGACTGTACCCCTGTCCAATTCCTTTGTTCTGTAGCTTCTGCTGCTTTTGGCAGAGTCTGGTATTACTCTGAAGAATTCCTGGAAAGGCCAGAACTTTCTGCTATGAAGCTCTTCAGGCTGGAGCAGTACCATCTGTGGCTCCCGAGCTGCCCACAGTCCTGCTGTAGACATGCTGCCCTGGGCCTTCCTAGCGTTCACGCTGTCTCCCTGCTCTCCCTGTCTCATGTGATGCTCACCCTGTCTCCCTGCTCACCCTGTGTCTCTGTTTACCTTGTCTCATGTGCTTGGTCAGCATGAAGCAGCTCACAGCAGCCACTTGCCCACTCTTTCTTGCTTTATTTCTTTGTCCCAGAGGGAATTATACTAGCCCAAGTAATCATGGGAATTTTTCTTTATAAGTAACTTCCTGGAATAAATGATTTCTCTCTTTCAAATGACCCCAGACTGGCTAAAATCTTATGAACAACAACAAAAAGAACAACAAAATTGACTTTATGAATCTCCTAAAACATACCATAAAAGATTAGGGAGGGATGGCCTTTGTCACCTGAAGGGAGAACAATTTTAATGGCTCATGTGACTCTCTTATCTTTATCTTGGCTAGATCCTGAAGGGTTTGAAATTTGCCGTCACTATAGACAGCACAGTGTTGGAAGATGAGAACATAGAGAGTAATACCCTCTGTCAGCTGGACTTGCAAGACCTTCTAGCACCTTCCTTCTGCCCTTTCAGGATGCTCTTGCTTGCAAGGGCCTGCCTGAGAGAGCAAAACAATTTGAAAAACTATCCCTTTAGGGTACAATTGATTTAGTCATAAATAAATCCTACGGAGAACATTCTGCTCTTTGCCAAAATGGCCAGCACGCACAATGTGCAGGCTCTTTCACACAGCGATATTTGATAGGACCCAGCATTGGCTGGAAAATGTAATTTGATCAGTGAAGCGTTCCCATCCCTTTTCCTTGATGACTCCAGGCTCCCTGGCAAAGGCACCAGCCCCTTACCACTGAGTCCCTATCAGGGCTTATCTTGTGCCTATAGCAAGTGTTTATCAGATTGGTCATTGTTTTTTATTCTGAGAAAAATGCCCACATAAAATGGCCATGTTAGTTCAATTACAGAAATTATGCCTTCCCCCAGGTGAATCCTAATTGAGTAATTATAAGGATTACAAGGCTCATTGAGACTTCTCTGGGTACCAGTGATGGATTGCTCCTTCATTCAGTGAACCTTTCCCCTGATGTTTCCCCTGTGAGAGGTGTTTCATCCCTATCAGCGAGGCTTCAGTGGCAGACACTTGTGCTCAACAACCTTATCACCTCTGCTGAGTCTGCTTTTCATCAAGAACTGCAAAATGAACAACCCCTGGGGTTTTCTATAAACACCAACTGTACTAATGAGAAATGTCTTTTGGCCTGGCTACAGGGTGAGCCAGGGACTGAAGCACACAACGCTTTCTCCCTCCCAGGCTTCTATTCTGCTTTCAATTACTGTCTCTCCTTGGTTGAAGTCCTCAAAGTGTGTTCCCTGGGGACAGATGGAGGGATTGGATTCTTACCTGCTCAGGAGTAGAATGTAGTTCCTTAGATACATTACGGGAGTCCTTGCTCATTATGCAATTTCTATAGATGCAATTCAATTTTGTCTGAACATCTAAATATGTAAGGAACACAACTTAATACTCCCACCCCTAATAAAAAGGAAAAGGAGAAAAGTTGCTTGACAAAGCTCTGGTGCAATGTGAAAAACAATTGTCTTAAAAATCTGGTTCTGGAAAAGAAGTTGAAAGATAAACACTATGGCATGAGGTAACCGCAAACAACTATGGAAAAGTAAGTGCACCAGAGATGGCCATTCCATCAGTCCCTTCTGCTGGGGAAGACTGTTCTAAAGGAATTTGTAAAGTGTGGGGTATATGGGCCTTATCTAGAGACCAAAACACCAGCTCTGCCTCCTGGTCTGCTTGTTACCCTGAGTGCCAGTGGGCAATTTCCTCTGTGTCTCTAATAGTTCTTTTGAACAAGCAACAAGTGGAGATAGGAAGGAAGAAGGAGAGAAATTAGGAGAGAGGGATAGAGGGAAGGAGTGAGTGAAGGAAAAAAGGAGGGAAATGGGGGAAAGAAAGGAGGAAGGGACGGGTTCTGAGAGTATGAGCTTCAGCATTGGAATTTTAGAACATAATCCAACTGTTAGCACTTGGATAGGTAAAACAAAACTGTATATTCCCAGGTAAAAGAACAAACAACAGGCATACATATAAAAGTCCAAACTGAGAGATAGATTTGAAGAAATTTTGCTAATTATTCATAGTCATGAAGTTATTAAAGACAACATAGCTGGCGGGTTCACCCTTTGCAGGCAATACTATGGCTTGTGTGAAGGAGAAGCACTTGAGACACTTGACTTTTCCTTGGCCTTCCCCTGCCACTGTAAACCACCACCTTCCCTGGTGCATGTACATTTGTTTTCTGTTGTTTTGTTTTGTTTTCTGGAGTCTAAAAATTCTAAAGCCAGTCAGTCCATAAAGCATGTGATGTATAGTACAGCACTATATGGTAATGGCATGAATTTGCATTGTTGCAGACCGCAATGCATCAAGGCTTGAGTGTAGTCAAGCTCCTGTAGCATCCCCACAAAATATGGTGAGGCAAGAAGAGTGAAGTGACATGTCTAACACACATGATAAAGGCAGAGGTCCTCGCCTGCAGGTAGGGTGCTATGGGGAACGCTGCTTGCTATAGGGGCATGAGCTAGGTGGGGACAGTATGTGTCACTTTTCTCATTGCTGTGACAAAATTCTGACAAGAAACAGCTTAAGGGACAAAGGGTTGGCTTGCAATTCATTGAGACACAGTCCATCCTGGTGGAGAGCATGGGTGGGCTGTGCCTGGGGCAGCTGGTCACATTGCATCTGTAGTGGAGAAACACACAGACATACACAGAGAGAGACAGAGACAGAGACAGAGAGACAGAGACAGACAGAGAGAGATTCTGATGCTTAGCACACTTTGTCTTTTTTATAGACAGTCCAGGATCCCAGCCCATGGAAAGGTCTTCCAATTTAGATCATATTTTCCCTCCTTCAATTTAACCCAATCTAGAAACTCCCCAAGACTTGCCCAAAAATTTATTTCTGTGATGACTTGGAGTCTCATCAAAGTGACAATTAAGATTAACCATCACATGATTAGAATTAACTAGGAAACCCAACTGCTGAATGATCCTAGAAACATTGAAGCATCTTATTTTATGAAAAATTTTTGATACAATTAAAAGGATTCTCTAGAAATAGAATTTCCTAATACATGAAGGTCTTTTGCAAAAAATAAAGCCTTCTTATATAGGCTCAACCTAAGGCTCAATTCAATACACAAAGACAGTCACACACTATACATATGTATATGAATATATGTATATATATATATACATATATATATACATATATTCATTTTGCTTGTTATTGATAGAGAGGCAGCTATGAGTTCCCTGCAGATATTTTGAGTGTTCACTTGTTCTTGACTTTGGGGAAATAGCTTTTACTCAAACATCAAATAGAAAAGTTACCTTGACCCAGTTAGAACTGGATATTCATTTTACTTTTGAATGATAAATAAAGATCAGAGATGTTTCATCAGAATCTTCACCACTGGGCTCCTTCTCAATCTGAATTCATTCTCTGATTGGTTTCTTGGCAAGCTCAAGGCCTGGGTGCCCTCTTTGGCACATTCTTGAAGGATGGGCACTGTCCCTTCTGTAGGACACAACCACCTTGACAGTGACTGCTCTGTGGGTGGCTGTTCCTGGGGCCTGCCTTTGGGGTGTCTGAAAAAGAATTTCCTGTCACAGCACATTATTGGACCTCGCCTCTACAGCATTGCTCTTTTGGCTCAACAGACAAATCGTTAAGCAGCAGTGGGCAGAAGGAAAGATCAAGTAAGGAGATGATGGAATGATTCTCCCTTCTAGTGTAAGGAACAACAGTGATGACTAATGTAAACAGGTCTGTTGGCTAACAAATGTTTACACACGCCGAGTGCTTAGGACTGTGACTGGCTGCTAAAGATGATCTTGCCAAAAAGAGAGTCATTTCCAAATCCATTTGAATGTAGATCATTTATTTATTTATTTATCTACTCCTTTACATTTATTTTGATTTGGTTATGAGGCTGGCTTTCTCTAAATAGTTCAGGTTGGCATTGAATTCACGGTTCTCCTGTCTCAACATTCATTTTCCTGGGATTACACAAATGTATCACCACGTTTAGCTCTAAATCTATCTTTTTATTTTTGCTTATTAATAAATGTTCAATTTTTTTTCTTTTTCTTTCTCTATGGCTGTGTGGTATGAGTGTAACTATGTGCTCAGGTGTGTGTGTGTGTGTGTGTGTGTGTGTGTGTGTGTGCGTGTGTGTGTGTGTGTGTGTATGTGTAAACTTAGATCACTAAGCATGCTGCTCTACCATTCTTGGCCTTATTCTATTGCAACAGGATCTTTAGCTCCTCTGGAGCTGACCCAAGCTATCCTGTCTCTGTCCCCACACTGCTGGGATCAAAAGCACATGGCTATGCATAGATTTTTTTTTTCAATGTAGATACTAGAGATTTGAATTCAAATAATTATGCTTTTCACCAAACTCAACCCTATTGAGTCATCTTCAAAGTCTTATTTTTTTTTTAATTTTATTTAACCTTCCAGCTCCAAAGTTAAAGTTGGAAAGTTGGTTCAGCAATTAAAAGCACTTGCTGCTCTGCACAAGGCCTAGTTGGGTTCCCAGTACCCATGCTAGGTCACGTACAATTGCTTGTAACACCAGCTACAAGATGTCTTCCTTCCCTGGTCTCTGTGGGCACTGTTGTCACAAACAGACTCACAAATTGGTAGTCACACACAGACTCACACATTGGTAGTCACATAGATACAGAATTTTAAAAAAATATTTAAAGATCAGACAGCCTTTCAGGTATTCTTCAGTAAAAAATATCAGAACAAATAAAAACCCTAACAGCTTTAGTAAATAATTCCAAAATTTCATAATAAAATGGACGCATATCAAAACTTCCATTTTTAAAATTAAATAAGAAATAAAAATCTAGGCAGTAGTGGTATATGCCTTTATTCCAGCACTCAGAAGGCAGAGACAAGTAGATCTATATGAGTTTGAGGCCAACCTGGTCTACAGAACAAATTCCAGGACAAGCTCCAAAGATCCACAGAGAAATCCTATCTTGAAAACAAAACAAACAAAAAACCAAAACAACAACAACAAAAAAAACATACAAGTAGTTAGGTAATACATAAAGATAAATTATAGCCAAATATCTTATTAAATAAACTTATTTTTAAAGTAGAAAAGTAGACGTAGAATTGATTGTTTTACTTATGTTATCTTTGAGAAAGGGTCTTACCACATATGCCATAGCAGGCCTAGACCAGACAGCCTTGAAACTCACAGAGATTTACCTGTCTCTGCCTTCCAAGTGCTGGGATTATAAAGCATGTGCCACAATGCTGGCATTAAGGATTAGTTTCACAAAGAGAGAATAGTGATGCAAATGAGAGCCAATGACATTATTGTTGCATATTATCTTTGCATATTTTAATGTGTCAAACAAGTGGAATGATATATATTTCCCATTTTCTTTCATTCAGAACACCTGCATGATGGATTTCTACTGTTGTACTAGTAGTAGTGTAATCTGACTGTATGTAGCATTTCTTTTGTAACATTTTCTTGTCCTTCACTTACTAATTAGGTTATCTAGTCTGTACTTTAGAAACCATAGGGTGTTTCTCTCTTCACAATTATTCAAAAAGAATTCTTAAAGAGAAAACATGTGAATCATTGTGTTTAAAATTTTGCACAAATATAGAAAATTCTGGTGTTTTTGTCTACATTGGAAGCTATATCTTGTGTAGAATACATCAGCACAACATTGGTAGAAAACCTTAGTCTTCTGCAATCAATGTATTAGAGATCTGCTTGCTCTAGTTTTTTAATAAACTTAAGGAATGCACATAAAACCCCATTTAGAGGCAAGTTTACAGTATTCTATTCACTAATTAGAACAAAAAATGAGCTAAGATTAATTAACATATTAAGGAATAAAAAACTAAGCTACATTTTCATTAATCTCAAAGAAAATTGAATTAATGAAATAAACAGTAATGGGAGAAAGTTATTAAGGAGAAAAATAAAATACAATGTAAAAATTAAACAAAGTAAGAAGTTCACTGAACATCGAGAAAGAAGAGGGGTGTTGCTAAATTCAGGAAGGAAAAAAGAGTTCTCACAACAGACCCTACATTCAGTATAGAACATTCTACACTGCTTACGCCAGCACAGTCAACATGGTATAATGTTGTATATAAAAACAACTTTAAAAGCATAGCTTATCAAAGAGAATGCAAAGGAAATAAAAACTGTGAAGAATATTAAATCGACTCCTTCTTGCTACTCATGTTAGGAGTATTAAAACAGCATGTAGACAAAAAGTTGCCTTCAAAGGATTCCTCTTCATTAAACTTTGTAAACCGGTAAGTGTGTCTGTCTTACCTTTTTTTTCCTTTTCTTTTTTCTTATTTTTTTCAGTCTGTTTCCAGTCACTAACACAAGGTCTTCGAACACAATCACTTTAAACCAACTTGTATTAAATGAAAATATGGCCAAGAATATTCAGACATAATTATTCAAAATAGCTGCTACCATCCAAAAAATTATATTTCATCATAGAACCATACAAAACTAACTGTATTGATAAGTACTAAATTTTCCTCAAAGTATAATGTAATGAAGACAAATTCGTGCATGGGTGTGTTGCAGGAGGTCCTTCACTCCTCCAGCCAATAGCCGCTGAGATACCAGTCCATTGGGGCGTGGTCTCTCTTTAAAAAAGGGGCCACTTCCCTCCTCACTCTCTCTTACTTCCTGCTCTGCTCCAGGCGATTAGACTCCCTTCCTGATTGCGCAGAGGGCTGTTGTCTGGGACGGTGATCTGTAAGTTTTTTCCCCTTTAAATAAATAACCATTCTATTAATCATAATTCTAAACTGGTATGGGATTGTTTTTGACTTACACCTTCGCCTTCATGGGTGTAACATGTATTGTTCACAGGACAAAGACATAAAACTTAGTTTTCTCTAAAATTTTTCACTTTCATCATGAAAATTTGAATTTTCAAGCTCACATGTCAAAAATGTAGGTCTTTCTATTCAATTTCACTGAGGTTTGTAAATACATGTCTCTTTAAGTTCACCAGACAAATGCTTGATCCCATGTCACAGAATCCAGGATGACACACGCTGTGGTGTGGGCACCTTGACACTCAAATGGTGGAACTCAATGCATTTGTGTTACATTTCTCATCTTTGTGTAGATCTTGGGAAAGGCTTATTTTTATGAATAAATGTACTGTATCTGTGCTACTCAATGTATAGTAAGAGAGATGACTAATACAGAAAGAAAAAGAGCATTGCTTTTTTTGAGAAATGGTTTTCTGTAGTTTTGTTTTGTTTTTTGTTATGTTTCTTTTGTTTTTGTTTTGTTTTGCTTTGTTTTGCAGCCTGTCCTGGAACTAGCTCTTGTAGACTAGGCTGGCCTCAAACTCACAGTGACCCACTTGCCTCTGCCTCCTGAGTGCTAGAATTAAAGGCATGCACTTTGGCCACACATAGGTAAAATACCCCATTATCACCTGACCCTAAGAAAACCTTATCTTCAGACAAGGTATTTTGCCATATTCATGCATATATATAATTTAAATGTCTGTGGCCATCACTAGGAACTGTTACAATACTCAGGTTATAATTTTGAAGAAAAGTTTAAAATACAAATACAGTCTTTGATCTTTAAGGAGTAAGTGATTTAAATAGAGCAAAAACCTCTAAAATTTAGAAGCTTTTAAATCCACATACAATTACAACACAGACTTGCACACATTAGCTTACTAATTCTTGGTATGATGTATCAAAATCACAACAACAAAATAATGTATACATATACTTACTTTAGAAAGTGACCATTTTGGTGCTTTTAAAGGGTTACAATCAGTACCAATTTCTACTGCCCTAGACAAAACTTCAAAACCAGTGTTCAAGTGATCACTTTATTACTTTTCTGTCATGAGAAATCCTCATGAATTACAGTGTTTTCAATATGCATGGCGAGCAGCTACAACTTTTCTTCCAGATACTCATAATTTTTCTTGTGGTGCCCTTAGCATAATCTTGGCAGTCAAAGCGTCTTCCAGGTGCACCTGCAGAGTGCAGATGGCCTTCAGTTCCTCTGCTCAGGGCAGGGCTCAGTTCTCAGCATGCTACCACCCTTCCCAGGGAGTCTGGTGCCAGGTGTTTCCCAGGCTCTGCATTTCACAATCTCTTCATGCTCTTTCTTTGTAACCTGCAGGAAAGTACTCCTTGCTAATTTTTTAATGAGAATATTGGGTTTCTTTTTCAGATTAATTATGTGACCCGGAGAGGTTAGCGGATGTTAAAAACTTAAAGGATGTGATAGTGTTCACAAGGCAGCACTGGAAGGAGCAGGGATAGAGAGAAGTACACTTCACTTCTTACATGAAAGGTTTACAGATGTTATAAAAGGAAAGTATACCAAAGGAAAGGAATGATTTCCCATTTCTTATTCTTCTCAGAGTTCTTCTTATAAGTTTTTCCCAAGAATAATGTTACAGCTAATAAAACTGAAGACATATGCATATGTGTTCATTCCACAAAGTGGAGGCATGGATTATATGTAAACAAGTAATCTCACCTTAACCATGACAAGAAGAATAAAATTGTATATAAATATTTATTTACTATGTTACTGTCCTAGTTTAGCTTTGGCAGTCAACCTGAAACAGATGAGAGTCACCTGAAAAAGTGTCTCAATTGAGACACTGTCCAAATCACATTTCCCTGTGGGTATATCTTTGGGTAGATTGTCTTGATTTCCTTAGCTAGTGTAGAGAGTCCAGTCCACTATGGGTGGTACCATTCCCTGACCATAAGAGAGTTGGCTAAGTAAGAGCCAGTGATTGGGCCACCAAGCAACATTCTTCCATGGCTTCTTCTTCAAGTTCCTGCCCGAGTTCCTACCCTGACTTCCCCGAGTAGCAGCTTGTGATCTGTAAACTGAAATAAACACTTTCCTTACTCAGGTTGCTTTGATTGGCGTGTTTACCACAGTAGCAGAGAGACAACTGGTTCCATTACTGATCTCCAAACTATCATACTCAACATTTCTTAACTTCACACACTGCTAGTAGCTTTAAATAAGCAAATTATTCTTGAAAGTATAGAATTTGCATTTGAAATTTCAAATTTAAAATGCGATTTTTAATTTTTACCCATTTTCCAAGGTATCAACATTGTTGCAATGTATTATTTAAACATTCTAAACAATATTACTAATTTGAATGAAGTTGAGTTTTTGGTGCATCTTAATTATATTAATATTTAGTTGAAAAATTTAAATGTATTCAATAAGAATATTCAAATTCATTGAGTTACCAACTTAATACAAAGTAATTCTATGAAAATAGCAACGTAATATAGCAACATGGGATTACACTTATTAAATAATATTACAGAACACAAATTAGCTCTCTGCTTTGATTATAGCAATGTAAATTTATAAAATAAAATATGGATAAATTAAAGTAGTTCAGGGGCTAGAGAGATATCTCAGCAGTCAAGAGCAACTTGATACTCTTCCAGAGAACCCATGTAAAGTTCTCAACACCTAAGTCTGTCAGATAACTCATAACCACCTGTGGTAATAACTTCGTGGAATCTGATACTTTTTCCTGACTTCATTGGGCATTGATAGATACATGCTATAAATATTGATGTGCATGCGAGTGTGTGTATGTGTGTGTGTGTACGCACGCACGCACACATGCACACTTAGACATAAATAAAAACTAAATTGATACTTCAAGGCCCAGTAAGAATGGTCTTTTGACTTTTTTCTATTTTCCCTGTCATCTATTCATTCTCATAAGCAAAGATGGAGTTTATTAAAGAGAAACTATGATTTACTCTCATTTACATTTCTTTCCTTCTGCATTTCTTCCATGCCACATGGTTTTGTTTCTTCAGTTTCTTCTGGGATACCTTTTTCTTTGTGTAACCCCTCTTCTGGCTTAGCGATTGGAGTTTTTCAGTCTGCACATAGGAGGGAGACTTACTGGAGTGAATCTGACTCAGACCTCTTTGTGTAGCCAGCATGTTTAGGCTGTTTCTACCTATATGGGTGTAGTTAAAGACCAGAGACTCTAGATTCTAACTCTTAAGTTCCCTAGTCCTCCTCTCTGCACTTTTAAGCTCATGAAGATGTCTTTGGGACTGTCAGTTCTGTGACTACTCTTTGGACTGGACACACATTCTGTCTTCACTGTTGTAGCACTGGAAGGTCATGTGCTGATTTCTTATTGACATTATAGGCAACATTGTGACTGTTCAGAAATACATACTCTTGTTTCACAGATATTCTTAAAGGAAATGTGAAGATTTGAACCCTTGATTTGCATGACTTTGTGAGATTTTTCTGGATCAAGAGATAAACAAACCATTTTCTCAGGCCTTCCTGGACTGCTTATATGAAAAGATGCAAATAAGCTTTAATGTGAATTTAAGCATAAACTTGGAGATAGAGGCTTTAACATGCTAGAGTGGATGTGTGAAGAAAGAAGAGGGGCGTCTAGATGTCCTAACAATAGCTACATATAGAAGATATTGGTAGCTTTTACAATTGCATCGTTTACAGGGTTTTAAAGATTATATGAAAATATTTTGGTGTATGTATCCAACAACTCTTTCTTTGGTAGAGGAGATTATTTGCTAGTGTGGGGTGCATCCCAAAGAAATAGGGCTTGGTGAGAGTGTAGTCAAAGAGCTGATCTTCCTGCATCTGTAGAGTCCTTCTCATGTGTAAGGCTGGGGCTCAAAGCCAAGTGCTAAATATACCAGGTAGAGCGGCACCCACTTGATTCCAGCACTTCAGAGATAAAGGAAGAAGCAGAAGTTCAAAGCCATTCTTTGCTACACAGTGACTACAAGGGCTACATGAGACACTTTCTCAAAAACAAAAGGTATTATTAAAAATAGACAAAGAACTGCTATTCGTGGGTTCAGGAGAGTCACAGATTGTTGTGGGTGTGACACCTCCTTAGTCTTGCTATCCTCTGAGTCTACAGACAAGGGTAAGGCACTCCCTTCCCTTTCCATGTCCTCATAATTCTCCCTTTCTTCTGTCCTGTCTCAGTTTCTCTTCTGGGACTTCCATTCTTTAATCTTAGGAGCTGCTGATGCCCATTCCTGAAGTTTCTCCCTTTTTTAAATAAATTCATATGTTTATTTATTTTACATCTTGGTCACAGTTTTACCTCCCTTCTCTCTTCCCAGTCTCTCCCCACACCTTCCCTCTACCCTGCCCCAATTTCCTCCATTTCTGTGGTGTAAAGAGCAGGCCTCCCATGGATATCTACAAATCATGTTATCTCAAGCTGTAGTCAGACTAAACACCTCACTTTGTATGAAGGCTGGTCAAGGTGACCAATATGAGGAATAGGCTTTCAAAAGCCAGGAGAAGAGGCAGGGACAGCCGTGCTATCATTGTTAGGAGTCCTATAAGAGGACTAAGCTATGCAACTGTCACATATATGCAGAAGGCCTACCCCAGTCCCATCTAGGGTCGCTACTGAAGCTTCCTGATATTGAACAAGAATTCAGTTTCAGGGATACAGACCCAGGGATGTACACTTAGGGATGCAGAGCCAAGGATGAAGACTCAGGGATGCAGACCCAGGGATGCAGATCCACAGATGGAAATCCAAGAATCCAGGTTCAGGGATACAGACCCAGGGATGCAGATCTACAGATGGAAATCCAAGAATCCAGATTCAGGGATACAGACCCAGGTATGCAGAGCCAAAATCCAGATTCAGGGATGCAGATCCAGAGATGCAGATCCAGAGATGCAAATCCAGGTATCCAGATTCAGGGATGCAGAGCCAGGAATCCAGATTCAGGGATGCAGAGCCAGGGATGCAGAGCCAGGGATGCAGAGCCAGATTGTCTAGATACTGGAAGT
This sequence comes from Microtus oregoni, assembly GCF_018167655.1. Taxonomy (NCBI): domain Eukaryota; kingdom Metazoa; phylum Chordata; class Mammalia; order Rodentia; family Cricetidae; genus Microtus; species Microtus oregoni. The sequence goes on along the minus strand of NW_024543070.1, from coordinate 36,289,049 downwards.
CTTTTGTCTTCCAGACCTAAGAATCAGGAGAGGACAAACCCTAGAGTCCAGAATTCAGCATTTAGAGAATCTTGAGCTTTCATTATCGAAGACATCAAACCTCACAAGCAATGAGTCATTTTGCAGATCATTATTTTCAACCCCAAGATTAGCACCAAAAATAAGAAAAATCTTTCCCTCCTTAAGATGCCAGAGAGCAACAATGCTAATAAACCATTAAAACATGAAGTGTGTCCAACACTGCAACCCAGTCATATAACACCAGCACTTAAGAAGCTTAGACACAAGTATCAGGAATTCAACGTTACCCTGAGCTATACAGTAAAACATAAAAACAAGAAAAAGCAGGCAGTTTAGGAACCCTGAGAATGAGCAGTTTTTCCTTGGCTAAAAGCTAGAAACATCATTGGTTCAGTGAACAATTCTTTCCTGGCCAAAGGCCAGAGATGCCAAAAGTATTTAAGCCCAAATGTCTTTGCTTCTGCCATGGTCAGATGCCAGGGATGCTGGGCAGGAGGTCTGGGCATTTCTCTTCCATTATATGATTCAGGTAACACTGGGCAGGTGATCTGAGAATCTCCATTCCCCTATATGATTAGGGAACACTGGACAGGAGGTCTGGGTACCTCTCTTTTCCTATATAATTTAGGGAATGCTGGACAGGAGATCTGGGCAATTCTCTTCGCCTATATAATTCAGAGATTGCTGGACAGGAGGTCTGGACATCTCTTTTCCCCTGTAAGATTCAGGGAATGCTGGGCAGGAGTTCTGGGCATCTCTCTTCCCCTGTATGATTCAGGGAATGCTGGACATTAGGTCTGGACATCTCTCTTCCCCTGTATGATTCTTTGAACACTATTCAGAAGGTCAGGGCATCTCTCTTCCTCTGTATGATTCAGGGAATGCCAGACAGTAGGTCTGAACATCTCTCTTCCGCTATTTGGTTCATGGGATGCTGGACAGGAGGTCTGAGCATGTCTTTTCCCCTGTATGATCATCTTTGCTTGGGAACTATGCATGAAGACATGAGTGAAACATAGGAACTCCTGGATATTGTATGCAAAGGTAATTGGAGAACCAGTTCTTTGCTTCCATTCCTCTGTTCAGTAAAGCCTTACTAATTCCACAGTGGGAACCCTTGGATAAAGTATTTCCAATGACCCTCTCCTGCTACCCAGCACCTCTTACTTCCTTCTCTCAAGCTTCAACTCTAGTCCTATAATGCAATAAAACTTCCTTCTAAAACTCACCCCTCTGTTGTTACAAACTTTATTCTTCAAATGTGGCCTGGGGTGACTTTGGTAGCTATTATTTTCAAAGACTGTAGCCCACCTGAGGCTAGATAGCTTCCATTTCTCTCAGGGACACATCTTCTTTCCCCTATCAAAACCTTGGTTGAATCTGACAGAAATTTGGTTGTGCAAATCTCAGGAAACAGGAGAATGTATCACCTGGTGCCAAGTATATGCATGTTATCCCACTTTAATAATGATGGTGGTCATCACGTGCTTCTGTCAAAGCATCAAAGCCCTCTGGGTTGGAAGACAGTTGTTCTTGTCATAACAACTTTTGAGTTTAAGGACAAGGCACCTTGAACTAAAAGAAAGAGAAAGAAAGAAATGAAGGAAGAAACAAAAAAAGAAAATCCAACTAGACAAGCATAGTGACACAGTCTTGTAATCCTAGCACATACTCGATAGATGCAGGAGGATCCGAAGTTATAGATCATCTTTAGATACATAACAAATTCAAGACCAGCATGAATGACATGAGATTCGGTTAGAGAAAGAGAGACAGACAGACACACACACACAGAGAGAGAGAGAGAGAGAGAGAGAGAGAGAGAGAAGAAGAAGAAGAAGAAGAAGAAGAAGAAGAAGAAGAAGAAGAAGGAGAAAAGAAGGGGGAAGGAGAGAGTAAGAGTGAAGGACAGAGGAAGGAAGGAGGAAAATAAAAGGAAAGGCAGGAAAGGAAAGAAAATTTAACATAATGCTGGTGGTTTTGTACTGAGAATATGATAAAACAGAGGAGATCAGTTCCAAGAAGAAATTTAGTGTGCTGTCAACTAAGAGAAAAATCCTGTAATGTTGAAGTCACCAGGTGTGTGTTATAACAATGGTACATTAAAAAGAAATGCAGTTATTTAAAGCATAAAATAAGGTCACACCTACTGGTAGGGTTAAAATGAAACTTATCTTCATATATACAAAATTAAGATGCAATGTTTTTATTGAAGGGAAGTTTAAGTCTTACAACAGTTCTCAGGTTAAGTGGCTATGGTTAGGTTCATGGAGACTCAGTATGGCGGCTTTTATTCTGCAGACTATGTTTAGATCCCTTTTGGTAAGAAGGGCAGTCTCTACCCACCATGAGAAGGTGTCGGCAAACACCAGATATGCCAGGGCAGTTAGCACTTCTCTTCCTGGGTGCTCAGAGTTGTGAAATCTTCTAATAATTTTCCATTGTTCTGCTTGGAGCAGCATAGTCTCGTGTTTTCCTAAGTCAGTGTGTTTGCACTAACACCCTGTCTATACTCTGGCTGGTTAGCCTGTTCTCCGCTTCACTACAAGAAGCTTCTGCTTAGTTCTGGGAAGCATTGTTTCGGTTGCTTTAGTGTGGATATATCTGGCCATTGTCCATGTGCTATACTGGAGAAGTAAGCTATGGTCCGAAAATGTCCCCTAATTTGTGGGTGAGAACTTTAAGTGGCATGCCTTAACATTATGCCACATAGAGCACAAAGGAGTTTGCTAATTTGAAGCTTCCCAAGGCTGTAATGCTGACAACCCTTCTAGCTTTAGAAAAATGCTCAAACATGGCAGGCAGGGTGGGGTCCAGTAGAGCACACGAGACCCTGCAGCACAAGCTGAAGGTGCCCGCGCTCCCTTTCAAGGGGTTCTTGACGCCTGCCCATTATGCAGACACTCACCGCTCTGGGTGGGTAGCCTTAGTGTAGGAGCAGGAAAATGTTCCTGAGCAAAGGACCTTGCAGACAATGGAGGCTTGGGGGGGGGGGGGGTCGTGTGTAAGAAAGACAGCCCTGCAGCAGGAGCTGGAGGAGGGGGTTTGTGCTCTCATCCGGGACAGTCCACCCCTGGATAGCACAAACTCACCCGTCCAGATGGAACTCCTCAGCACCTAAACAGGGACGCCTGGTAGCCCAATGAGGCGGGCACAAAAGGAAGAACGTGGTTGGCAGGGCGGGGTCCAGTAGAGCACAGAAGACCCTGCAGCACAAGCTGAAGGTGCCCAGGCTTCCTTGTGGCGGACCTTGAGTCCTGCTAAAAGTATTCAATAGAAGAAAGAAAGCATCTTCAACAAATGGTGCTGGCAGAACTGGTTGTCAACCTGTAGAACAATGAAAATAGATCCATATCTATGGCCATGCACAAAACTCAAGTCCAAATGGATTAAAGACCTCAATATCAGGCTGAACACACTGAACCTGATGGAAGAGAAAGTGGGAAGTACTCTACAACATATGGGCACAGGAGATCACTTCCTACGTATGTCCCCAACATCACAGACATTAAGGACAACATTGAATAAATGGGACCTCCTGAAACTGAGAAGCTTCTGTAAAGCAAAGGACACTGTCACTAAGACAAAAAGACAACCCACTGACTGGGAGAAGATCTTCACCAACCCTGAAACAGACAAAGGTCTGCTCTCCAAAATATATAGAGAACTCAAGAAACTAGACTTTAAAATGCTAATTAACCCAATTAAAAAATGAGGCACTGAACTGAACAGAGAATTCTCAACAGAAGAAATTCAAATGGCCAAAAGACACTTAAGGTCGTGCTCAACCTCCTTGGCGATCAGGGAAATGCAAATTAAAACAACTTTGAGATACCATCTTATACCTGTCAGAATGGCTAAAATCAAAAACACCAATGATAGCTTTTGCTGGAGAGGTTGTGGAGTAAGGGGCACACTCATGCATTGCAGGTGGGAATGCAAACTTGTGCAACCACTTTGGAAATCAGTGTGGCGATTTCTCAGGAAATTCGGGATCAACCTACCCCAAGATCCAGTAATACCACTTTTGGGAATATACCCAAGAGATGCCCTATCATATGACAAAACATTTGTTCAACTATGTTCATAGCAGCATTATTTGTAATAGCCAGAACCTGGAAACAACCTAGATGCCCTTCAATGGAAGAATGGATGAAGAAAGTATGGAATATATACATATTAGAGTACTACTCAGCAGTAGAAAAAAACAATGACTTCGTTTATTTTGCATTCAAATGGATGGAAATAGAAAACACTATCCTGAGTGAGGTATCCCAGACCCAAAAAGATGAACATGGGATGTACTCACTCATAATTGGTTTCTAGCCATAAATAAAGGACATTGAGTATATAATTTGTGATCCTAGAGAAGCTAAATAAGAAGGTGAACCCAAAGAAAAATATATAGTCATCCGCCTGGATATGGGAAGTAGACAAGATTGCCGGGCAAAAACTGGGAACTTGGGGGTGAGGTGGCATGGGGCTAAGGGGAAATGGGGTGAGAAACGTGAGAAGGGGAGGATGAGGGGAGCTTGGGGGAGTGGGATGGTTGGGATAAAGGAAGGATGGATACGGGAGCAGGGAAGCATATATCCTAATTAAGGGAGCCATCTTAGGGTTGGCAAGAGACTTGACTCTAGAGGGGCTCGCAGGTGTCCAGGGAGATGTCTCCAGCTAGTACCTTGAGCAACTGAGGAGAAAGAACCTGAAATGACCCTATCCTATAGCCATACTGATGAATATCTTGCATATCACCTTAGAACCTTCATCTGGCGATGGATCTAGATAGAGACAGAGACCCAAATTGGAGCACCGGACTGAGCTCTTAAGATCCAAATGAGGAGAAGAAGGAGGGAGAACATGAGCAAGGAAGTCAGGACCACTAGGGGTGCACTCACCCACTGTGACAGTGGAACTGATCTATTGGGAGCTCACCAAGGCCAGCGGGACTGGGACTGAATAAGCATGGGATGAAACCGGACTTTTTGAACATGGCGGACAATGAAGGCTGATGAGAAGCCAAGGACAATGGCACTAGGTTTCGATCCTAATCCATGAACTGGCTTTCTGAGAGCCTAGCCTGTTTGGATGCTCACCTTCCTGGACCTGGATAGAAGTGGGAGGACCTTGGACTTCCTGCAGGGCAGGGAATCTGGACTGCTCTTCATTCTCGAGAGGGAGGGGGAATGGAGTGGGGGGGGAGGGGGAGAGGGGGAGGAGAGAGGGGGGAGGGGTGATGTGAGGGAGGAGGGGGAGTGAAATGGGAAATGGGGAGGAGGCGGAATTTTTTTTTTCGACAACTAAAAAAAAATAAACAAAAAAAAAAAAAAAGGAAAAAAATGCTCGAGGCACAGTTTATACATGGGGCCGAAGAGATGGTTTAGCAGTTAAAAGCATTTGTTTCTCTTTAAGAATAGAAAGGTTCTATTTTTAACACCTTTCTGATGACTGAGAACACATTGCCACTTCAGTTCCAGGGTATCCAGAGACTTCTGGCCTCCACAGGCACCAGGCATATATACAGTGTGCATATGAACACTAAGGCAAAAACACTTATACACAGAAAGGCAATCTTTTTTCAAAAGGGGTCAGCGTGTATGTTAGTTTGGAGATTTACCATAAGCTCAGGTTTTTATGCAAACTCACTTCAAAAGGAATCCTGGATGATCAACTGAAGCAGAAAAGCAGCTCCTAAAGCAATCAGCTTTTTGACCCTTACACCAGTAGTCCCTCAAGGAACCTCAAGTCAGCCTCAGTGGCCTGGAAGGGACCTCTCTAAAAAGGTCCCACAGCTTCTGCCTGTGCAGCCTTCACTGGTTGACAGCCATCCCTCAGAAAGTGAGGCGGCTTCTGAAGTTTTCCTCTGCTTGTGGAGGAAGCAAGGCCCGGCTTTCTTAGAGACCCCTTGTAGTCCCCCTGCTGCAGCAATCATAGGACACTTTAGAATTGTCCATCCGCCCGGGCTTTCTCCGAGGACAGAAATACGTATTTTCCTGATAAAATGCATTCCCCAGGCCTGAGCCTATCATTTGGACTTGTTTTGTCTGCAATCGCTGCTCCGAGCCCTTTGTACCACCTGTTTCCTCCATTTTCATTGGTTTTTGTTATTTGTTAGTTTGTTGTTGTGCTGTTTTAAAGCCAAATTTAAAAGTTGATTGAAGGCCTGTGAGAAGGCTGCCTGTGCTGCCTGCTTTTCCACTTTCTCCTCATCACTGGAGAAACTGGCAGAGACCAATTGATTAAAACAAATACCTAGCAAAAATTGATCTTAATAATTAAAACAAGAGAAATCTTTGAGTCAGACCAAGACTAATCACATCCTTACCGTATATGAATATGTGAAGTTTTGTCCTCCACAAGGCATTATTAGCATGCACTAGCCTTATACTTTTATCCTTTGCTGTGAGTTTCCATCTTGGAGCAAATCATTATTTTAGAACAAAACTGCCCTACCACATAAAATTCTTTCTCACCCAAAAATATCTCCTTTCCCTGTCAACTTTTCACTGAACATGTGTTTCCATACCTACAGCATTTTATATCTCAATTTCCTGCTTGGTGGTTTTTCTGACTCATCTTTTCCATAAAGAAATTCTTAAAAAATAGCTAAGAATAACTTTTTCTTAAGAAAATAAATTAAGTCCTGCCAGGCATGGAACTGTAGCCGTGCAGACCCCAGCACAGGGAGGTAGAGGCAAGAGGGTCACGGGTGATCCTCCACTACATAGTGAGTTCAGGCTAGACCGGCCTACATAAGATCCTGTCTCCAAAAACTAAGTAATAGTGAGAATAATAATATTATTAAGCAACTCGGTTTTAAGGGAAAACCAAGCAGCTGTTCTGAAATGGAAAACTACGACCATTTTAGCTTTGCCGTCTCACAGTTCTGAAGAAAACCACAGGCAAAGCATGAGAACAATTTTGAAGATGTGTTAATTCTCTTACCAATACATTTAAATTAAAGCCTACTTGTAAGGAATTTGTGAGCATGTTCATGTCTATAATCCAATGTGGTCCCAGAAAAAAACACAGACATGAAAATCAATGTAGGCAGCGAGTGAATGCACACAGCCATACACAAACATAGGCCCAAGTCCTAAAGATTTGTGGTTTTCATCTAGATTCTCAATTTGTTACTTTTCAAAAAGTTTGGCTACTTCTAAGAGTAATTTTTACAGTGCAAAAATGCCCCTTCAGATCAAATTTTCACTTCTATAATGTGACTCTTAGCAGATAAATGATAGAAAACTTGTATCTTCATCATAGAGGTTAGCCAAACTATTATTGATAAGGGGGAAGTAAAAGAAAAATAAGCCAAAGCTGAATCCTGTTCACACTAAAGTTACTATTTCTGGTTTTTACGGCTAATTCCCAAGGAGGGAAATGCCCTCACCACTGGGATTTGACATCAGAATGTCATTTTATGCTACATTTCTATTAATATTATAATGAAACTAAGCTAAACCCACGGATTTGTCTGAAGAAGATACATTAGATAGATAGACAGACAGACAGATAGATGAATAGAGGGAATCCCAGGATACCCCTAATGAACAGAGAGCCTTTCTAGACTAGACACAGCTGACCATGCCTATATCTGAACCCGGAATATTCACACCTTATTCCCTACCTGGACTAGACACTCCAGGCTGTTCTATTTTGGCTCCAGGCATTTCTGGGCAGCTTTTGAGGACATCACCAGGAATCTGTTATAGGTAAACATTAGCCCAAGGCGAACACACCCCCTAAAGGGCGGGACTTATCCCTACAATCTGTGTTAGACTTTGTTTGGCTCCTTGGTCCATTGGGGAAAAAAAAATAACTGAGAGTTTAGGCAGAAGATAGGTCAAGTTTATTATCAAGTTAAGTGGGGCATTGTCAAGGGGATGGAGCAGAGGTTCCCAAAGGACAACTTCAGCCCTCTATATTTCAGGTGGGTTTTCTACTGTCTCTAAAATCTCTTTGGATGTCAGTGTGGTGATTTCTCAGAAAATTAGGAAACAACCTTCCTCAAGACCCAGTAATACCACTTTGGGGTATATAACCAAAGTATACTCAATCGTGCCACAAAGACATGTGCTCAACTATGTTCATAACAGCATTGTTTGTCATAACCAGAACCTGGAAACAACCTAAATGCTTCTCAACCAAAGAATGGATAAAGAAAATGTGGTACTATTACACAGTGGAGTACTACCCAGCAGAGCCTAGGCAGTTTGGATGCTCACCTTACTTGACCTGGATGGAGGTGGGGGTTCCTTGGACTTCCCACAGGGCAGAGAACCCTGATTGCTCTTCGGGCTGAGGAGGGAGGGGGACTTGATTGGGGGAGGGGGAGGGAAATGGGAGGCGGTGTCGGGGAAGAGACAGAAATCTTTAATAAATAAATAAATTTAAAAAAAAAGAAAAAAAATAATGACATCTTGAATTTTGCAAGAAAATGAATAAAGCTAAAAAACATTATTTTGAGTGAGGTAACTCAGACACAGAAAGACAAGTATCACATGTACTCACACATAAGTGGTTTTTAAACATAAAGCAAAGAAAACCAGCCCACAAATCACAATCCCAGAGGACTTAGACTACAATGAAGACCCTAAGAAAGACTAACATAGATCTTATCTACATGGGAAAGAGAAAAGGCAAGATCTCCTGAGTAAATTGAGAGCACCTTGGGGGAGGGAAGAGCTAGGGAGGAGAGCAGAGAAAAATGTAGAGCTTAATAAAAATCAATCAATCAATAAAAATAAAATCTCTAGAACAGACAGTTTCTACTGAAGAGGTATGAAAACTATACAGGAGATTTTCCATGTTTAGGGTAGATGGCCTCTTTCAGTCCTATGCAGTCTCTGGCCGGAAAGTAAAACTGAAGGATGAAAAGCAGCATGTACACCCAAAAAGAGAATTATATCATAAACCCCATGTCACAAATCAGGCCATGCCTTCTACAACTCCTTTCCAAGTACAACAACAAAGAGCTGACATTCTACTGACCATGGCCCAGTAGACATGAAGTGCCCAATCATTCCTTCCCCTGCCATCTGGGATCAGAAGCAACTTCAGTGTAAGCACTAATCACTGAGTACTGATTAAGTACCCACAGGAGTGAAAACATGTTTCAAGGAACTAAACTGTCTTTGGGAGTCCTGCTGTCCATAATGTTAATAAATCTTTTACCAAAAAGCCAACCCAACTCAACGTCCCTCTTGAAACAGGTCTTTCAAAGAGCTAAGAAAATATGCAGAAATCCAGACAGTCTCACAAATTTGCAGGCTATCAAGGAAGACTGCAGCAGCATTAGGAGGAATTGCCACCAGTGCTGCTGGTTGGGGCAGCCTAAGGGATAATATTTTTCAGTGATATTTACCCAGGTGGAGCCAGGATTCTTTTGTTTTGTTGTGTTTTGTTTTTCGAGACAGGGTTTTTGTATATAGCACCAGCTGTTCTGTAACTCCATTTGAAGACCAAGCCTCCCTTGAACTCATAGAGAACTACCTACTTCTGTCTCCTGAACGCTGGAATTAAAGGCATGTGCCACCATGCCTGGCTGGATCCCACATATTGACTTGTGCTACAGAAGAGAATTTCAGAAGGAACCAGTGAGAAGCAAAGTTGAAATCCACTCAATAAGGTTTTAAAGTTTGGGTTTACTTAAGAGGATAGAGAAGCAGAGAACATGAGTATATACCCTAGGAGGGGATGGCTCCTCTTCTACATCAAGTGCAGGAGAGAGAGGCAGAGAATACCAGTGTATACTCTAGCATTGGTATGACTCCTCTTCTAGAGGAAGTCTCCTTTAGTCTTACTATAAACTATTTAGTGTCTTAAACTCACTATCTTGCTGTGGGAGCTCCTTCAGCCAATAGCCTTTAAGATACCAGCCCACTTGGATGTGGTCTCTTGTACTATTAAAGCAGACATAAAACTTGCACAGTCACTCTCTCTCTCTCTCTCTCTCTCTCTCTCTCTCTCTCTCTCTCTCCTGCTGGATTTGGTTCCTCTTCCCTACTCATGCAGGGGACTGTTGATCTGTGAGTCTACCCCTAAATAAATAACCCTCAATTCTGAGCTAGTGTGGGACTATTTTATTATGTTCATGTATATCTGGCGCCCATGTGGATCCCAACTCCACACCTACTGGGAATGGTTCAAAAGTTCCGCGGCCAAAGGTCTCCCACATCTGAGCACCTGGCATAATTTTTATCTACTAAGTAGTTTCTTTGCCGAAACCCACTGCAGCAGAGCTATCCCTTTGGTTGGCCCTTCTCACTCACACTCCCCCTTATTCCCTGTCAGCAGCAACTTGTGCAGCTTCCGTTTTGTGTTTCCAGCTTCTGATTTATGTTCCTGGCTCATGAACTCTGGGTTCCTTGATATTCTGGCCATAAAAAAAGCTCCCTGTTTGCACAGAATCAATCTAATTTCTCTTAATTTGTCAAGCATATTTGTCAGTAGTTAAGCAGGCATCAGTACTGAACAGAATGGGACTGTTCACACTGCCACCAAGTGCATCTCTCTGCCACATGCCCACAATCACAACACCTACTGGTCAATAAAGATTATTATACCTACAACAATTTACTTAAATCTCATAACAGAGGTAAATTAATTTTTTCTTTTTTAGTTTATTTGTTATATTTTTATTTTTCCATTCAAAAATTTCCACTTCCTCCCCTCCTCCCATTGCCCTCCCGTTCTCACATTCCCCTTCCTCCCTCCCCCTCTCTCCTTAAGAGAGGGCAGAGAACCCTGCCCTGTGGAAAGTCTAAGGCCCTCCCCCCTCCATCCAGGCCTAGGAAGGTGCACATCCAAATAGACTAGGGTCCCAAAAAGCCAGTGCATGCAGTAGAACCAAGTCCCAGTGCCATTGTCAGCCACATTCAGAGAGTCTGGTTTGATTACACGCCCGTTTAATTTCAGTGCAGCTGGATTTGGTGAGCTCCCATTAGATCAGGTACACTATCTCAGTGGGTGGACCAACCCCTCATGGTCCTGACTTCCTAGCTCATCTTCTCCCTCTTTCTGCTCTTCAACTCGAACTTGGGAGCTCAGTCCAATGCTGTGATGTGGGTCTCTGTAATTTCATTAATAAATAAATCAATAAATTTGAAAGTTATATAATGCAGACAATATCACCATCCAGGAATTTAATAACTTTTTTGCTTTTACTATGGATGGTATTCTGCAAGGATTGTATGGGTTTGTTTGTTGTTTTTTTTTTTAATACATCCATTTATTTGATATCGGAACTTTAAAAATAAAAAAATAGAGTTTGATATAAAACCATGTAAAGATGAAAAATACACAGAGAATCCGGATACTGTATGTTATTGTGTATGTTGTCTTTGAATTGTTTGACTGCTGAGGAAAGAGCAACAGCTGCCAAAGAACATTAGATTATGAATGATGCTGGATTAATCCAACCATATATATTTTGAAAATGTCTTGACTTTAAAAATCAATTAAAAAGATATGTTACTTTGGAGAAGAGGTTTTGCTTTTGTTTCCACAAGAAATGAGAGGATATGGATTCATTAGGGGTTAAGAAAGTCAGGTTTGATCAAGGAAGACCCCTGAAAAATCTCCAATGGAGCAGATGACCCAGATGATCCAACATTTCAGAGGACCTCTGTTGGAGTTTCCTCTGAGTTCTAACTCTAGAGCAGCTTCAAGACTGCTGGCTGAGATAATCCAGCCTCACAGAACACTTCAGTGAGAACCTTGACCATATCCTAAATTTTCTCTAGGTCCCCTTAAGTTCATCAGTGCCCCCAATCAGCAGGAAGAAGTCTAGAAAAGCAAACTCACATTCCCAGAAATTGGATTATGGATATTTTTGTCTTTGTTTAGAGTGTTGTTTACAAATTGTTATGGATAATGGTTAAAAAAAAAGCTAAACAAAGGAGATTAGATTCAGAGTTCTTGTTTTTGAAAGAAAAAAAGAAGGGAGGTACTGTGGGACAATGGCCTTGGGCCCTGTAAAGATTTGTCACTTGTACTGGTTTAATAAAATGCTGATTGGCCAGTATCCAGGTAGGATGTAGATGGGGGCAACCAAAATAAGAATAATTATGGGAAGAGGAAAGGTTCAGTCTGCAGTCATGACAGAGGAAGCAAGATGAGAATGCCTCACTGATAAAAGGTGCCAAGCCACATGGCTAACACAGACAAAAATTATGGGTTAATTCAAGATGTAGGAGTTAGTTAATAGGAAGCCTGAGCTAATCAGTCAATTAGTTTATAAATAATATAGGCCTCTGTGTGATTCTTTGAGACTGAACAGCTGTGGGACCGGAAGGGACAAAAACTTCTCAACACTATACTAATATTCCTCTTTTATAAACCCACTACCATGGCTCAATTCAGTTCAAAGCCTTCTGATTATTTCCTACATGAAGCAGTACAGAGAAGAAGTGATCAGCTTGTAACCATAATGGTGCATATCATAAGCAGTGGTGCTCTTTAAGGAATACTAGCTCTCCTCCAGTACCCCTGACTTCAGTAATAATCTCATGTTTGGATGCTGTTCACGGTAGTTAAACTGAAATAAAGTAGTGTAGGCAATATGCACAACTTAAAATTCCATTTGATTTACCATCTTGGGAAGCTTCAGTCTGGCCATTCTTGCTTACTTTAGAAAATTCTCAGCTTTCAGCCTATCATTAAAAACATAATCAGGAGAAAGAAGTGGCTATACATGTCAGCTATGTAAAAATTAAGCTGAAAGCCCATCTGGCTCTACTGTTTTATTGAATTTGTCACAGTTTATAGGTAGTTGAGTTTCTTTCCTAATAATCAGTCTCTCCAAAGGATGACAAGAATTGCTTCATCACATAAGCAAAGCACTTCTGTTAGTTTTTTTCTTCTCTGTGTCATTCTCTATCCCAAACTTCACTGATTATACAGAGTTCTAAATTTTTATTTCAAATATTCTATGTATATATCCATAGAGGTGATCAAATAATCCATTGTGTATGTGTTCACCCACGTACATGAATGTTTGCATGTGGTTCGTGTACATATGCATGTGGAGGTCCAAAATTGAAGACAGAGTCCGTCATGGAACTCTTGTCTCATCCATTCTGATTACTCTATCTAATTATCTTGTCCAGGGGATCCCTGGTTTCTGAGTACTGGGATTACAGAGAGCCACCATCATTGCTCCAATTTTATGTGGGTTTTGAGGTTCCAAACTCCTGTCCTAAGCATTACAGAGTGCCTTAATCCATTTATATTGTTGTTATAAAACACCACAACCAAGAAAACTTACAAAAATAAGTGTTTAGTTTGAGATTATGGTTTCAGAGGGCTAGAGTCCATTATGGTGGAACAAAAGAATATGGCAGGAGGAACAACTACAAACTCGCACCTTTATCTTCCAGTAGGAGACAGGGAAAGAGAATTGTCTCTGGAAATGGCTCAAGTTCTCTGAAATCTTGTAGGGTGCTTCCAGTGACACACCTCCTCCAAAAAGGTCACACCTCCTTATCATTCCCAAACAGATCCACAAATGGGACCAAATATTGAAGTATGAAGCTGGGAGCTGTTCTTATTCAAACCACCACATATAACAAGGGCTTTAATCATTTGCCACCACCACCTGATCCATTTATCTCTACTCACATCTAGTTCCATGGCATCTCACCCTGACTATAAAATGGACTTTAAATCTATCACCCACACAGATCATTGCTCTCCCATCCCTCATCTTGTGGTACTCAGAGAATATTTTCTAATTCAGGCACAGTTGGCCTGAATTCCTACCACTATTCTCTCTGTTCACCTCTTATTATCATCCTTCTAAACCTTATATGGTTTAACTTATAAAAACCCATCTTTACCCAACCTCTTTCACCTTTCTGCAGCTTCTTCTCATGTCCCTCTGCCATTGTTTGGGGGATTTTGTTTACATGTCATTTGACTCCTCTGTAACCTACACAACATCACAGTTGCTCCTGATTTTCACATTCAGTTTTGTCTTCTGCTTCTCTCCACATGGTACACTCACCCATGGAGACCACTCTAGATTGCCAGAACATATCAGATCCACCACTGTGAATCTTTCTCTTCATATACGTCAGTAGTTTATATTGTGTAATCATCTGATTAGAGCCCCCAGGGTTTTCTGACCTGCCTCAAGGCTAAGCTGCATTGTATTTTCTCATTTCTCAGCACTGTGCACATTTCTGCTACTAAAGTAAGTGCTCAATGAATGAATGAATGAATGAATGCTTTAAAAAGATTTTTTTCTTGTTCCTTTTCCTTTCGCTTAAAATAATGACAGTCTTCTTATTTACCTAACACTAATTTTAAATATCACCTTGGTCATACTTAAAATAATAACAATTAATATTGTTTTGTGACTTTGATATTGCCCTTGATACATGTTAGTAACAGAGCTATGACAGAAAACTTTTGTAATAGAAACATTGGTTACTATATCTCACTTATACAGGGGAAGCCACATAGATTATCAAGAATAGCCATTTTGCACCTTAGGTTCTAAAAATTCTTTGGAGCCCAGTTTGTCCCGGATAGCATGATCAGTATACAAGACGAAATAAATGCAGTCCCTTCTCTCCAGTAGCTCACTCTAGACAAAAATCTATAGCATCCCATGACACCAGTAATTTCTTCCTGTGTGTTGTCCCACACCAAAATGTGTCAGACGCGAAGTTCTTTTTCTTTGGATGTATTCTTTTACATGCATGTTCACATTTTCCAAAGAGCCTAATAAAATCTGTTGTTGTAGGAGGCCGCTTGTTTGTTTCCTGGCCACCAAGACTCCCAAAATAATCACACAGAAACTATATTATTTAAATCACTGCTTGGCCCATTAGCTCTAGCTCCTTATTTGCTAACTCTTTCATCTTAATTTAACCCATCTCCATTAATCTGCGCATCACCAGGAGGTCGTGACCTACCAGCAAAGTTTCAGTGTGTCTGTCTCTGGTGGTGGCTCCATGACTTCTCCTTGATCCCACCTTCTTTCTCCCAGCATTCAGTATACTTTTCCCTGACTTGTTCTACTTTGCCCCATCATCAGACCAAGGCAGTTTCTTTATTCATTAACCAATAAAAGTAACACATATACAGAAGAGCCTCCCACACCAATTTGTTTTTATCAAAGGAAGACTATTTTTTCAATGTAGCTCTCCTAAGTACTGATTATGTGTGCCTTGAAGAAACCAGCATATTTAGGAGTTTGCTGCTGTTGCTTGCTTGCTTGTTTGTTTGTGACCTTAAGATAAAATTTTACTCTTTCTTTTATCTTAATAGGTCCCTAGGTAGCAAACAATGTGGTCAAAGAACAACTGTCACCTCTCCGCTGTGCTGGGTTCTGTTCACAGTTACAAGAAAAACCTGGCACTCACACCTTAGTTCAGATCCGCACTACAATAACTACACAACCCCAGTAGATCCTGAAAAACTAGGGAATCAGAAACTTCACTTTAGAAAGAGATAGTAGCAAGAATCTCAGGCAGTGGTGCAGGTATAAACTAGATGAAGAATTTTGGACGCCTGAGAATAAAAACCCCACTGAGAGATCTATTTTCAGATTTAAAACGGAGAAATAATTCACACTTTATTCAAGGGTTTTCATTAGCATTGGAGAAGTGCTGATATTAAAAAGATGTTTTAAAAGAAAAAGGTGTGATGTAGTGGGGATGTGAGTGTGGATAGCGTGTGTTGCTTGTTTTCTGCAAGCATTCACTCATAGCTTTTCAGGAAAGTGGCAATTTGGAGGCATTTTAGTTTCAAAGCACATGAAAAAAGTGAGAAAAGGTTTGGGTGATTATGTTTTCATTTTTAATATAACATTTCTTGAGCTATTTATCAAGTCAAATTGAAGAACCACGATAACAGCTGGTGGTGGGCAGAATTAGCATACTTAATTAAAAATGAGACGTAGAGACTGGCAGCTTTGGTTCCACAATATGCGTGTCCTACCCACTGAGGGCAGTTTGGATTCTACTGCATCCAACAGGCACACCAGTGCACAGAAGGCTGCCACAAGCAGGTCCTCTTCAGGGGGTGACGGCATCTACAGGTGTTCAGGAAAATGAACAAAGAACTGTAATTATTTGTATGACAATTGCTTTTTAATTATTTAAATTGTGCTAAATTAAAAATATGTGCTCAATTTTCAACATTAAGGAAAACAGAGAAAATACATGAGATTTCCCCATCAGTCTAAACCAGTGCAGCGCATCTCTGTTACATGCTATTGCCAGAGCTGAGGTGATGGCTCAGTTAGTAAAAGGCTTGCCATGCAAGCATGAGCAACTAAGTTTGGATCCTCAGCATGATATAAAAAGTTGTGCATAAAGGGGTATGCCTATAACACTAGAGCTGAGAAGAAAAAAACAGGAGGCTCACCTGGGCTTGTGGGCTAGTTGCATTCATCAACTCAATGAGCTCCAGATTCAATAAGAAACCTTGTCTCCAAAATAAATTGTAGAGTAATAGAGAAAGACACCTGACTTTGACCTCTAACCTCCATACGCAATGTGCACATGCAAGCTTGTATATTTCTACACACATATATAATACATATACATGAACATGTACATATGTATTACACACATACTCATAAAACATCATTTTACTTATTATTATGTGTACATATGTGTACATAAGATATATATATCTTAATTTCTTTGAAAACTTGTGATTCTGTTATATATTGAATTTGAGAAGTTATAATTAGATTTAGAGCTGAATTTATAGTTAGAATCATTGTCAAAGTCCTATCTAAAAATAATATCACTAAATATTTTTATTTAACATATTTCAAAAAGCTGTGTATAATGTTGATATAGTTGTGATGTTTTCATCTACTCACTATGTAAGGATATTTTTAATTTGAGAGTTTTTAATTTTAGTTATTTTACGCATATGAGTGTTTTATCTATATGTATATCTGTGCACCTCGCACATGCCTGGTAATCTTGGATGCCAGAAAGTGAAACCAGATCTCTTGGGACTACAGTTACAAGTGTTTGTGAGTTGACGTGTGTGTGCTGGTAATGAATTTGGGTTTTCTGGAAGAACAACCAGTGCTCTTAATCCCTGAGTTACCTCTCTAGCCCTAGGTTTGAGGTCTTATTCTTTTCTCTATTGCTGGGTTTGTCTAATTGAATCTCCTAAGAGTAGACTTTTGATCAAAATGCTTGACTAACTTTTTGGTGTGAATTATAATTTTTTCTAAAACATCAATAGTGTGTTGGGGAGTCTACTTAATCACAAAAAATAAAATAATTGAAATTTATTTCTAATCAATTTATGAAAATTATAAAATCTTTCTTATAATTTTGTTATAAATTATTCTCCTTACTTTATCTCTACATATATGATACAATCTTCAAAAAAGATACAAATAATTTTATCAATCTTTATACCCACTACTAAATATATTAGCAGATAACTTAAAAATTTTTCTCTTCCTTGATTTTTATTTTGGTTTTCTCCAGACATATATTGACATTCATTCATAAAATGGTTACTGTGAATACCACACTATTACAAGCCCCAGCAATCTAGAAATGAATGTAACTACCTGGTCATGAAAGGGGACACTCTACAGAGATGTCTGCCCTTCCTACTACAGCTCTTACACTATTAAAGTCATGGGTCAGAAATCATTAGAATTTCTACTGGAATCCCATGGTAGGAGAAAGGCTCAGACACTCATGTCATTCAGAGATATAACTTGTTTCCTAGACAGAAATTACATACACTATGAGACCACTGTGGAAGGCAGGTCGGTGCTGAGATGATGGGCCAGTGATGGTCAGAATCACAGGACTGCTACATTTGCGTCTCGACATTTGTTTAAACTGGAATCTCTTATTAGTTCCCCTGGTCACTGCACCCCTTTATATGTTCCTTTTCCCAGCGTGTCCATGTTAAGTAAATCTCCATTCTCTTCTATTCCCTATTCCTTGTCCTTGTAATTTTCATATTGACACAAGTGTCCAGACCTAGCATATTGAGACAGTCAAAGTTCAAGTTGTTTTTTGGAGGAAAAAAGAAGAAGCCCATGGTAGCATAAAGACAATATTAAGAAGGCAAACATGTAGTTTTTGAGAAAGTTGCGGTGGAAAGGTCTTTTGTGACTCTTGCTCTGTCATTAAAGGAAAAGGCAGCAAATGGGTTAAAAATGGCGTATGTCAGTAAGGTATAAATGCTGAAGGGGAAAAAGACACACGTGACTGAGGGTGCATCTGCTTGCAGGGTAATCAAGGGGGAAAACATTTGAACAACAATTCAGGGATGTGGTAGCAGGACAGGCAAAAGGAACAGCCAAAGATAATGAGGGAGCCATGTTCGTCATGATCAAGGAACAGAAAAGGAGACGTCACAGTGACCAGAATCAAGACTGATATCCCATGATCGAGCTGACAAGGTCTGGATCACAAAAGGCCTTGGGCACCATTGTCAGACTGTGGCATTCACATTGAGAAAGAAATGGAACCCTTGACTTTTTTGCATAGACAAATGCTATGAGTTGATTTAATGTCTCATTCTGGGTGCCACACTGTGAACAGAACAGTACCTATCATAGTCATTCAGGTAACATATAAAGCAGGGATACAGTAATATAGAATGATCAGACACCATGTCTACACTAACAAAGAACTGAAAAGATCTACTTAACGCTAGATTTGAAGATAAAATAGAGTTAATGGTGATGCATCTCTAACCTGAAACCAGAAGGATAAAGTTGTCGCTGATTTTCATGGAAATGGGTTTAGACAGGAATAAGCTTGGGGCAGGTGGTTTTGATATCCATATTTTATGTATGCAGACTTCTTGTTCTGTTAGACACCAAATGTTAGCCAGTAGTCATTTGTGAGAAAATGACTTTAAGAGATAAATCCAAAGGGGAGGAGCTCAGTCCTGCCTCAACTTGATGGGCCATCTTTGTGTAAGCTCATGGGAGACCGGTCCCTTTCTGAATGGAGATGGAGAAAGAGCCAATGGGCAGGGGGTAGAATGGGCATGGGAAAAGGGAGGAGAAGAGGGAGGGGGAACTGGTTGATATGTAAAACAAATGAAAAAGGTTATTTAAATAAAAAAGTTTAAAAAAAATAAGAAATAAGTCTGAGCTGGAAACATTCAAACAATACTATTTAAATTGTACAATAAGAAATAAGTCTGAGCTGGAGACATTCAGACAGTATTATTTAAACTGTACGATCACTAATATGCAAACATAGTAGCAAAGGCTGTGCTCTCAGTTACTCCAACCAGCAGCAGAGCTGCAGAAATAGCTTTCTGTGAGGAAGAAAGAGAGGAAATAAATGTATCCCAAACATGGGAATAATGCATACGGCCACATACTGGGGCTAGAAGGAGAAGGAGAAGGAGTGAAGTTTAGACAGGCCGTGAGTATAACAGCATGGTGACTTCCGAGACCTGGACAAGAAATAGCAAAGTTTCTCATATATTTAGCACCCCAGGACTAAGCAGTGTCTTTTGCATCTAGAGTAGTTTCCTATGGGTTTCTAGGTAGCCCATGCGTGGGAGATAGTAGTCAGGGAAACTCACATGTGAGCAAAGGAACACCCCTGACTCTGGAAACCAAAAGAGCCTGACATGTAATTAGGGTTTCCTCCATTGTTAACATAACTCTTATGAAAGTCTAAGAGGTCTTGGTGAAGAAAACTCCAGATACCTGAGCAACATGGAAGTGCTTAGAAGACTGCATTCACATTCCTATTGTTCTCTGTTTCTCCCCCTAGGTTAGCTGTTACTCTGTATCCTATGTAACATCCTTTCTAATAAAAGGCTAAGCAAGGGATAGTGTCTGGAAAACTAACTGAACTTGAGGTGGTGGTTGCAACAAGTCTACATTTATATGCATGGTAGAAGTGACAAGCTCATACAGCAGGCATTTGTGGATGAAGAAAGTCTTGATGATCTGAGTACTCAACCTGAGGGATTAGAAATTGGCTCAATATAGACAGTGTTGTTCCAGTTATCTTAGAAGATACCCAATTACTGTCTTTTGAAAATTAATCTGCAGACTGCAGGAGGATGTTTGTGGGGCAAGAAATTCATTCATCTGAGGTCATGGAAGAGCTCTGTCTTGTGAAAAGATGAGAGAGACTAAGTCATTTGAACATTCCTGTATCTTTGCAGAACTTCTTAGAATAAGATTGATAGAAAATAGGAGGAAAAAACTTTGGAGAGAATAAGCAAGATGAAGTATGGAAAGGTTTTATTGCAGAGGAATCATGATGTCTGGAGAGAACAAACTGGGGTGAACAGGGATCAATTGTAGATAGGTATGATATAGCCCAGTTCAACACTGGTGAGAAAAATCTAAGGGGCAGTAGGAGAATACAAAGCACTGAGTTAGGCAAACACTCTGGGATCTACTCTGTGACTATGGGGTTGGCTTTGGAGAACATGGACATTTAATATCTATGTATATGAGAGTTTGTGCATGTGTGTGTCGAAAAACTTTGAAGCATTGTTTGATTGCTTCTGTTTTCTTAACGAAAACGGGTGGGGTTCATCGCCTGAGGATAGTATTCATGTTCATCGGCTGAGGAATGTATTCATGTTCATCGGCTGAGGATGGTATTCATGTTCATCAGCTGAGGATCGTATTCATGTTAGTTCTCAACAGTGTGAATCTATTGAGCTGCATATTTTATAATTTATCCCTTTACTTTTCATTTTCAGAATAATCTTCCATATTGAAGACAGGCCCAAATACCTATCTTCAAGATTTTTGATGTAAAACTTTCCTGTTATGATTAGTTACTTTAAGTCTAAAGTAACAAATATTATATAAGCTTAACATCCAACTCAGAATATATAAATCAGCAATCAACCAAGACCATCTTAACTGTTTAAATATTTATGCATGGCAGAAATTTTTGTTAGGTGATATTAAAAGACCAACTCAAATT
Source organism: Microtus oregoni (assembly GCF_018167655.1). Classification (NCBI taxonomy): domain Eukaryota; kingdom Metazoa; phylum Chordata; class Mammalia; order Rodentia; family Cricetidae; genus Microtus; species Microtus oregoni. The sequence continues at coordinate 36,268,101 of NW_024543070.1, read as the reverse complement.
AAAACTGATTTATATGGACTTTACGGTTAACATGGTTTAGCTGACAAAGTGGAACAACAAGACAGTTCTTACCCCAGGTCTCGAGTCCTTGTGTGTATATACGCTTCTTCCTAGAACCTTTTATCTATGGTGTGAATCAAACCAAGGGAGATCCTGGGAGATGAAAGAATACAAGAAGGAGGGCACAGATATCATAATAAGGCTCTAGGAACATGGGAGAACACATCTTCCCACACAGTCACACTGGAACATAGCCATAGAAGTCATCCCAGCAGTGACCTGAAAAGCCACCCAGCTGAGCACAGTCTAATTGTACACCCTGCTGCATCAAATGGAAAATAATGATCACTACTCTTTTAGACCAACAGTTTGATGGGAATGGCACATGAACATCGCTAATTTAAATACATATTCTAAATATTTCTATAAAAGAAAAAGGATTAACAAACATCCTCACCAGCTCCCAGAAGGAGCTAGCTCCTTAGTAAAAACAATCCATCAGTTGCTGAGAGCTGCTGGCAGAATACACAGTAGATGACAACTGGTATTTAGCAAGGTGACCCACCAGACATATAACTCCCTATTAGGAAGCCCCACTTAGAAAAGCCAGAGGTCACTGGCTATAAATGAGCAGTTGCTCCTGTTTGTAATTTCTCTCATGTGCCACTTCATTTCTTCCCTAAGAATCGCACTCCTTCCCTAGGAACTGCTATAGGTATCTTCCCACGGCTTGTGTGTTTATCTCATGTCTATATTCCATCAGCTGGGCACACATATAGCTGTGGATAGTCAGGAAGATGACTTTTGAATAAAATATAATTCTGATGAATAGAAATAATACGAAGATATCATTCATTATTCAGACTCACATAGGAAGGTGGTGGTATTCTCAATCACAAAGAAAGTTAATTTTGAACTTAAGAGCAGATACAGAGCAGACTGGTTGTCCCCTGGAGATAAACATCTGGTTGCCTCTGGAGACAAATACACAAGGTTATTTTTCCAGGTGTTGTTTATTGCTGATTCAAAGTCAGGCTAGAAGCAACTTTAGTAGACATAACTTTGTCAGTAAATGGCTTTTTACACATAGCCCCAGCTTCAGTTTATGTTACAGGTTCAAGGTTCAGCCAACTGCTCATCTTCTGTCTAAGACCCCTTACCAACTTAGAGCTATGTGTAAGGCCAGGTATTGCTCACTGGCTGGTAAATGAGACATCCCTAGTCTAAGAGAAACTACACGACTTATCATGTGTTATGAAAATGGGCTGGGCCCTGAAAGCGTAACATATAATTGTTGAGTTATTCGCTCTGAGAGAGCAGCAGCAGTGGCGGCAGCATTGTAGAGAGAGGAGGCTGAAGGGGTAGAGATGTGAAAGCTGTGGAGAGTGATCAGAGAGGCTGCTGTGTAGAGCGATGAGGAACCTCTGTAGAACTAAACAAAGGGCTCTCTAGAGGAGCAAGAGAGAAGTTCACAGAGGATTTTTTTCCAAGATGAAGTAAAAGAGAAAGTTACCACCAAACAGCTTCTGAATTTCCTTATTTTGCCCCACAGATAGAAAAAGTCTAATCCTGTTGTTTGATGTTATACCCTTTTGGCTTTATTTATTTTGTTCCCAAATAAATCACACTCAGAGGCATATTCTTAGTTATGGATGCCCAGCCCTAGCTTGGCTTGTTTCTTGCCAGCTTTACTTAACTTCATTATCCCAACTACTTTTCTCTCTGGGCTTCTATCTTTCTTTATTTCTATATACCTTTCCTTACTTCTTCCTCCATAGTTTACTGTGTAGCTGGTAGGCTGGTCTCTATGTCCTTCTCTCCTTGTTCTCTCATTGCTCCTCATTCTCCTTCTATTTATCCTCTCTATCCCCTAATCCCACTGATTCTTGCTCCTTCCTCACTATTAGCCGTTCATCTCTTTATTAGGACCTTCAGGTATTTTAGACAGGCACAGCAACACAGCTTCACAGAGATAAAAAAATGCAGTGTAAACAGAAGTCACACACCTAACAATAATATTCCCCAACATAACTCTCATATAGGTAAGAACTTTTCTTAGGCCCTTGCTGTTTTCCTGGAATTTGTTATAAACACTGGATACTGACTGGAGGCTACCCCCACACCTCAAGTCAGCCATAACCAGTCAATTTAAAAGTGATGTTAACTATAAGGGGGAAATAGAAGGTTCAAATACAATTTCCCAATTTTTTTTCCTGTGCCCAACACTATTCCTACCCATAAAAATAAAGGTCTCTACAATGAAATAATTCAAAGAGAGTCTGAATAGTTCATTCCACTGTTGAAATACTACCCCACACATAGAGCCTCTGAGAAACTTTTAATATATGATCTGAAACCTAAAAAATACTCAGCAAATGGTCAAGAACTTATAATTACATTATCAACATAACCATTCTTGTTATTTTTACCTGTACATTAAATAGCAAATATAAAATCGTAAGCTTTCTGGGAACAAGGATATAATTCAGGCAGCAAAATGCTTGCCATGCGGCATGAGGACCTGAGTTCAATCCCTAGACTCGATGTCAAAAAGATTGGGTGTAATCCCATGCTGGGAAGGCAAAGGCAGGGGCATCCCTGGGGCTCTGCCCAGGCAGTCTATCCTAACTGGTGAACTCCTCACTAGTGAGAATGGCTGCCTCAAAAGACAAGGTGAACAGCATCGGAGAAACGACACCCAAGGCTGATTGCTGGTCTCCTTTACACACACACATCCACATGTGCATGTGAACACATACACACACACACACACATACACACACACACACACACACGACTTTTAAAGCTTTATAGTGATAGGTCTGGTTCTCAGATCCTTCCATTTAGTTGACTTTAGTTCTTAGCATTTTAAAAATTCTTTTACAATGATTTTATAAAATTACTAAAATATTTGATTATTTTAGATGCTTAAGGCACAAAAGAAAAAAATACAAAAAATAAACAAACAAAATAAAACAGGGGCTGGAAAGATGGCTTGTCAGTTTCTACTCTTGCAAAGTACCTGAGTTCAGTTGTTAGCATCTCCGTGCCAACTTACAATCATCCAGATGTACTCCAGTTCCAGGGGATCCAAATTCCTCTTTTGGCCTCCATGAGTACCAAGCACAAACATGGTGCACTTAAATCCTCGCAAGAAGAGCATTCATATACATATAAATATATAAATCTTTAAACAAACAAAAAAAACCCTTAGTAGTATGGAATGAGTTTGTAGACCTTCAACACAAATTTCTCAAATGTCACTGGAGTAGATAAAGCTGCAGGAGTATATAGATGCTGTCTCCACAGACAGCATAGAGAACTAGTATTTTGTGTCACATTGTGGGATTCACTACTTGAGGTGATGGTGGCTAAATGGAAAATGTCACAGGTGAAACACTCTCTGCTCTTTTAAAGACTGAAATAGTAAAAGGCAGGGAAAAGTTAATTACCTCCTCACCAAAGAAATAAGAGTCAAGTTTTCAGGTAACTCTGGAATGTTCCCTTGAAAATCGAGTTGTGATGCATCAATGCTAGGGCCGTTTCACTGCAGTAATGAACCCTCACCGAGCTGAGAAAGGGTAGAGAACTTTCTCAGAGTTCAATTTAATCTATAATAAACAGTGCTGATCTTTCTTAAGAGAAATTACAAAACCAACTTTCATCTCCTGTCTTCTTGTTAAACATTTCTCATTCATTAAATTCATCCTCTTTAGCATTTTATTTTCATTGATTGTTCTACATCTGTGTTTTATTTTCTCTGTATTTTTACCTGCTAATCAATTGCTACAAATCCATTAGTCTTGACCTTGTAGTCATTATCTTATTTGATCTAAGCACTAAAGCACATGGTAGTCGTTACAGGTTAATAGTAAACAGAAGTGCCCTAGATTTTACTGTTTATATTTCTGTCCTTCCTAAAGTTGTAACAACTTGGAAAAGTTTTAAGATCCTTGTATAATAACAGCTCAGCCTGTTTAGACTCAATCATCTGTTGATGCCAGGCACAAAGATAGTAGATAAGTCCTTGGTTTTCCTCTATCATATTATACCATATTATAGCAAAATCTTAAAAGTGACTTCTGTATTATTTTGATAAGGTTGGGAGGATGAAGCTTTTGGACAGATTCTTTAGACAGGAATTGTTATTTCCTAACAGTTTTGAAGGCTAGAAGTCTGAATGAAGTTCTCAAGAGGATTGTTTTCTCTGGGGCCTGTCACCTTGGCATATGGATGACCAACTTCCTCTGTCTCTTCATGTCACCTTCCTTCTGTTCATGTCTTCTATTCCATCCTTTCTTAAGCACACTGGTCAAACTTAGTGGGGCCCACGCTACAGACCTTATCTAAACTTATTTCACTCTTGAAATGCAGTCATGTTCTGAGGTACTTGGGACAGATGCAGAAGATCACACAAGCCTTTTTCTAAAACTTATTATCAGTCCTTGTATATAAAATAAAAATGATAAGCATTTAGAACAAAAGTACTAGCTGATATTATCATAAATGCCTAGTGTTGCATTTTAGAGCTCTTGAGGTGAAGAATAACATAATTATTAAAGATGGAGAACAAGAACAAATGAGAAATGAATCAAAGACCACCAAACAGAAGAGACTTATCTGCAGCAGAGCAGTTAGAACAGAATCTACGGCACACTAACACGACCAGATAACTTGTTGCATTTTATTATTTAATTTTTCAATGCTTAGGATGTAACCCAGGACATTGAACACATTAGGCAAGCCCTTCATCACTGAGCCAAAACCACAGTTCAAATAGTTTTTATGTTCCTTTGTTTTGTTTTAAAGATTTAATTCTTTTTTTTTTTTTTTTTTTGGTTTTTCAAGACAGGGTTTCTCTGTAGCTTTGGTGCCTGTACTGGAACTAGCACTTGTAGCCCAGGCTGGTCCCAAACTCACAGAGATCCGCCTGCCTCTGCCTCCAGAATGCTGGGATTAAAGGCGTGCACCACCACCACCTGGCTAAGATTTAATTTTTAAGCCTTTTATTTTTATTGATTCTTTGTGGATTTCACACCATGCATTCTTATCCTGCTCATCTCCCCTTCTCCTTCCATCCATCCTCTGCCATTGCAACCCTCACCACCACCAAAAAAAGACCCAAAAATTTAAAGGACAACCAAAAACCACTCAAACAAAAAATCTTGTCATGGAAACTGTAGTATGGCCCAGTGAGTTACACAGTGTACCCTTTAGTATATATTAAAAAGATATATAGATAAATATAAAAATAAAAATATAAATATATATCTTTACTTGTAACTGTTCATTGTTATGAGTCATTGATCTAGTTCAGTGCCTCTGGCTTCTGCTACACTATAGAAAATAGCTAGGGCCTTTTGGCAGTCCTCTTGGATATTCTGTTGTTCTGTGTCATGGAGATTCTGCAGTTTTTGGATCTGTAGGTCTGGCCCCTTCACATCTCCTGCAGTTCATAGATGAGGTAGAAGATGTTGGGGTGGGCTAACTTTGTTCTGGACCTGGGTGGTAGCTGGGTGGGTCAGTCCACCACCTTCCCCTCCTCTTCACCACCCAGGTGAGCTCTCCAGTACAGCCCTGCTAGCTCACCCTTTGTAGCATGCAGCGAAGGGCAGTGCACTTCTCCAGCGCTCATGGCCTTGGGTCTGGCTCATCCGCACCTGTACCACCACTGCTTTCTTCAGGTGATGAGCAGGGCCCACTCTTCCAAATGCTGGAGGGGGATTATGGTGGGGGGGGGGAGTCAGTTCTCCTGCTCTCCTGCCTTCAGGACCAGCTCTCCATCCATGACATCAGGGTCAACTCTAGAGCCCTGCCTAGATGAGGCATAGAGTCAGCTCTCCTGTGTGTGGCAGCCTGTGAGAGACATAATTAGTTCTCCCACTCTCGTAACCCCAGGAGCCTTCTATCCACAGGTGGCAAGGGGATAGTAGGAGGCATCTTTCCCTCACCCATGCTACCACATAGCAGATGAGGGGAGGAAGGGTCACCTCTCTGGTCCTCACACCTTCTTGGCCATAGACACAGACATGGCCCTTGGCAGCAGCTTAGGCCCGGAGGACACCATGGTCCCAGGTGTAAGTGCAGGCCACTCAGGTCTGTATAGCCGTGACAGAGACATGGTCCCCAGACTCCACCATGGTCATAGGTGGTAGCCTAGACCCCTAACATCCAGGTCGCTCGTAGTGGTAGCACGGGCTATGACTATCAACACAGACCCCAACCATAGCTGGACCATGGACCCAGAAATGGTTCTTTGCAACAATCTGGGACTCAGATGTCATCTTGACACTGGTTGGCTGGGCAGGTAACTTAGATTGGCCTGGCCCAGTGGGAGCCTGACCCTTGAACACTAACACGGCCCCAGGCATATCATCCACAGATCCTGACATCCCCACAGTCCCTAATGGTGACAGAAGCCTGTACATCAACACAGATACTGGCAGACACAGGGCCACAGACCCACATATGACTTGGCCACTGCTTGGACCCATTTGTCCACATGGTCCTGACCACTACTTGAGCCTAAAGGATGCCATGCCCTGGGTGGCAGGGCTTGTCTATTAGGTCTTGGACACCAACATGGCCAGAGATAACAGCACAGATTCAGTGCATTCATGTGGTCTTCGGTGGCAACATGGGACATGTGGACATCAACACAGATGGTGGCTGCAGGAGGTTATTTTTTTGTGCTTTTTTTGAGGGTGTGAATGAGTTTGTATGTATGCATGTGTGGGTGTCAGCATGCATGGAGGCAAAGGGAGGGCATCACTTCCTCTGCAGTGTGGGTGTCAGTATGCATGGAGGCAAGGGGAGGGCACCACTTCCTCTGCAGTGTGGGTGTCAGCATGCATGGAGGCAAGGGGAGGGCATCACTTCCTTTGCAGCTGGAGTTTTAGGTGCCCGTGAGCTGCCTAATGTAAGTACTGAGACCTGAACTTGAGTGCCCATAATAAAGCAGAAAGAGCTCTTAACCATGAGCCATCTCTCCAGACCCCAAATCACTCCTCATAAAATTATTACAAGAAATAGAATTAACTAATACAAAGGGAGCACCATGGAGTCCTGAAACAAGGGGCTCCAGAAACTGTCCTCATGATCTGCTCCCTTCAGGATGTCATCAGTGTATTAGGGTGTTCACACAACCTTGGAGAATCCTAGGAATCTCTATCGCACTATAAAATAAATAAAAAAAGATGAAGTAACTGAAAAATAAGTACCTATTCTTAAGTCTGTGAGGCCCTGGGGCAAATAGCTGTTTTTAAAACTGGAGAGCTACAAAGCTAAATACAGAGACCCATTTGTCACCATGGAAGACCCTTCCAGAGGAAGCAGTGTCAAGGTGAGAACCATTGTTCATCATGGAAGACCCTTCCAGAAGAAACAGTTTCAAGGTTTGGACATCTAAACTGTGACTTACAAACTACTGTAGGATCTGTATGAAGAAATGCCAGCATGGAAAATGTCTCAGAGGCTTGCCTTGGGGCAGAGCTATACCCGAATGGGTTGTCTGTCCAGTAACACTACCTTGACCTCACAGAAAAAACCAGAAAATGCTTACACTGTTTTCATTAAGGAGGAAGAAAAGATAGTAATTGTGAAATACACCAAACTCTCTTTTAATGAAATATAGTCTGAAGAAAAGTCGTTTTGCTAGAGCCCAGAGGTTGTCTAGTGTCTTGCTAATTTAGTAGTAAAAGAGGCACCCGGATCCAACCTCCCCTAGCCATCCTATCACATCTAAATGAGGAGTAAATTCAGATAGACCTGGGAAGTTCACAACTCAGAACCATGGGCTCCCAGGGTCAGAGATCTAATTATAGGCCATGAAGAGCCTCCCTACCTCTACACGTTATCACTACAACATCCAAGGTCTATCTACTGAGTTCCTTAAACTATCTCATGCCCTGTTTTCAATAGCAACTGACAAAAAAATTACAAGGTATACCATAAAAGCAAGGAGTGGTTTGAAAATAAAAAGAAAGTATTTGAGGTCTTTAATCCCTTTGGACTTGGGTTTTGTGCATGATGATAGATATGGATCTGTTTTCATTCTTCTACAGATTGACATCCAATTTTGCCAGCACAATTTGTTCAAGATGCTCTCTTTTTTCCATTGTATACTTTTAGCTCCTTTATCGAAGATCAGGTGTTCATAGGTTTGTGGGTTAATGTCAGGGTCTTCTATTCGATTCCATTGGTCGACTTCTCTGTTTTTATGCCAATACCAAGCTGTTTTCAATACTGTAGCTCTGTAATAGAGTTTGAAGTCAGGGATGGTAATGCCTCCAGACAATCCTTTATTGTATAAGATTGTTTTGGTTATCCTGGGTTTTCTGTTTTTCCATATAAAGTTGGTTATTGTCTTCTTCAGATCTGTGAAGAATTTTGATGGGATTTTGATGGGGATTGCATTGAATCTATAGATTGCATTTGGTAGAATTGCCATTTTTACTATGTTGATCCTCCCAATCCAAGAGCAAGGGAGGTCCTTCCATTTTCTGGTGTCCTCTTCAAATTCTTTCTTCAAAGACTTAAAGTTCTTGTCAAATAGATCTTTCACTTCCTTGGTCAGAGTTACCCCAAGATATTTAATGCTATTTGTGGTTATCGTGAAAGGTGATGCTTCTCTGATTTCCCTCTCTGCTTCCTTATCCTTAGTGTATAGAAGGCAACTGATTTTGTGGAGTTGATCTTGTATCCTGCCACATTACTAAAGGTGTTTATCAGCTGTAGGAGTTCTTTGGTAGAGTTTTTGGGGTCACTTATGTATACCATCTTATCATCTGCAAATAACGAAAGTTTCACTTCTTCCTTTCCAATTCGAATCCCCTTGATCCCCTTATGTTGTCTTATTGCTATTGCTAGAACTTCAAGCACTATATTGAAGAGGTATGGAGAGAGTGGACAGCCTTGTCGTGTTCCTGATTTTAGTTGGATGGCTTTGAGTTTTTCTCTGTTTAATTTAATGTTAGCTGTCGGCTTGCTGTAAATAGCTTTTATTATATTTAGGTATGACCCTCTACAACACATGGGCACATGAGACCACTTCCTACGTATAACCCCAGCAGCACAGACATTAAGGGCCTCATTGAATAAATGGGACCTCCTGAGACTGAGAAGCTTCTGTAAAGCAAAGGACACTGTCACTAAGACAAAAAGGCAACCCACTGATTGGGAGAAGATCTTCACCAACCCCGCAACTGACAATGGTCTGATCTCCAAAATATATAAAGAACTCAAGAAACTAGACCGTAAAAGGCTAATCAACCCAATTATAAAATGGGGCACTGAGCTGAACAGAGAACTCTCAACAGAAGAACTTCAAATGGCCAAAAGACACTTAAGGTCATGCTCAACTTCCTTAGCGATCAGGGAAATGCAAATCAAGACAACTTTAAGATACCATCTTACACCTGTCAGAATGGCTAAAATAAAAAACACCAATGATAGCCTTTGCTGGAGAGGTTGTGGAGAAAAGGGTACACCCATCCATTGCTGGTGGGAATGCAAACTTGTGCAACCACTCTGGAAAGCAGTGTGGCGGTTTCTCAGGAAATTCGGGATCAACCTACCCCTGGACCCAGCAATACCACTCTTGGGAATATACCCGAGAGAGGCCCTATCATACAACAAAAGTATATGCTCAACTATGTTCATAGCACCATTGTTTGTAATAGCCAGAACCTGGAAACAACCTAGATGCCCTTCTATGGAAGAATGGATGAAGAAAGTATGTAATATATACATATTAGAGTATTACTCAGCAGTAAAAAACAAGGACTTCTTGAATTTTGCGTACAAATGGATGGAAATAGAAAACACTATCTGGTGTGAGTTAAGCCAGACCCAAAATGAGGAACATGGGATGTACTCACTCATATTTGGTTTCTAGCCATAAATAAAGGACATTGAGCTTATAATTAGCGATCCTAGAGAAGCTAAATAAGAAGGTGAATCCAAAGACAAACATATAGGCATCCTCCTGAATATTAACCTTCATCAGGCGATGAAAGGAGACAGAGACAGAGACCCACATGGGAGCACCGGACAGAAATCTCAAGGTCCAAATCAGGAGCAGAAGGAGAGGGAGCACGAGCAAGGAACTCAGAACCGCAAGGGGTACACCCACACACTGAGACAATAGGGATGTTCTATCGGAATTCACCAAGGCCAGCTGGCCTGGGTCTGAAAAAGCATGGGATAAAACTGGACTGGCTGAACATAGCGGACAATGAGGACTACTGAGAACTCAAGAACAATGGCAATGGGTTTTTGATCCTACTGCACATACTGGCTTCGGTGGAGCCTAGGCAGTTTGGATGCTCACCTTACTAAACCTGGATGGAGGTGGGCGGTCCTTGGCCTTCACACAGGTCAGGGAACCCTGATTGCTCTTCAAGCTGATGAGGGAGAGGGACTTGATCTGGGGAGGGGGAGGGAAATGGTAGGTGGTGGCGGGGAGGAGGCAGAAATCCTTAATAAATAAATAAATTAAAAAAATAAAAAAAGAAACATATATACAGTATAACTAAAAAAAAAAAAAAGAAAGTATTTGAAGTGAATTCAGTCAGATGTGAAACTGATGTTCCTATTATCAGACAGGGGCCTAAAGAGACATGATTAAGATTAATAGACTAACAACAACAAAAAAATATAGCAACATACAATAATAGGTATAGAATGTGAACAGAAAGTTGGAAATTCTATGAAAAAGGAAATGCTGGAAATAAAGAATGTATTTATTTGTATAATGGAACAAAGAATACCTTTGGTGTGCTTATTAATAGACTGGCCATATCAACAGAAGTCTCCAAATTTCAAAGGCAGCAGAGAAAAAGACATGTCATAGTTACTAGACTCGTATGTTCTGTGTCAATATTGACTTTTCAAATAAAAAAACTGTAAGTTTAACAATAACTCACTATCACTGCACCCTTAGAGCAGTGACCGAAATTCAAAAACACCGACAACCACTACTGGCAAAGTTGTGAACCAACAGAGCTCGTTTTGTTTGTGGGAAGGCCAATGATGGATCCAATTTGGAAGAGAGTATGGCAATTCCTTAAAAACCAAAAGAATCTTACAATGTGATCTAGGAGTCAAACTGCCTGAGGTTTACTCCAAAAAGAGAAATAGTTAAAAACACATGGAATCCTCCACACGTATGTTTATTGTAACTTTATTCATAATTGCAACCAAGACATAACCAAGACACCCTTCATAAGATAACAGAAAGCTGCGGTACTGCCAAGCTCTAGAATATTATTTATCCTTATAAAATAAAGTCATGAAAAGACAAGGATTTAATAGAAGTGAAAAAAAGCCACCTGATAAGGCAGCATGTCTAATAATTCTAAGTTTGTGACATATTGGATAAGACAAAACAATGGAGACAGTGAGGGTTTCAGTTTTTACCAAAGTTGGGGACAGTGTAGCATCAATCAACTAACATTTCCAGATTTGGGGCTGCCGGGGGGTTAGTAAAGCAAGCCTGTAGATGTACCTATCATGGCGTTTCAAGGGACCTGTGGATGGCAAGACTCTGACCTGATAAGTTGCTTAACAGATTCAAAGTCTAATGCCATTATTGAAAAGTGCTAAAATGCAGGAGACCTCTCTCCACATTCCTTTCCCTTGCTTTCCTGGCCTGGAGCCATGAGCTGCTTTGCCATGCCCATTCTATCATAATGGACTGACTTCTGATACCATGAGTCATTTGATCCTTTCTTTTCAGTTGTGTCAGACATTAGGCCACAATGGCAAAAAAGGAGACTGTCCCCTACTACAGCCTTGAGTCACTGCATTGCTTACTGCACCCTGGGTGAACTGTGGTGCAAACCATCAAGTCTGCAGATAACAATATTTGCATTCATTTCATATTATGTTCTTTGAGCCTGATATGAACGGGTAAGTTATTTATAAAAACCTGGACATATATGAATAGGGTTGTGTTTTAAAGGCAGGGTGGTAATGAAGAAATGATTGGAGGATATGAAAAATCGCAAGCAAAATCATTAAGATACAGTGAATCCCACTGGGACTATGCACTTGCCATCCCAGAGTTCTCCAGAAAGAGTAGGCAGAACCTGACAGTGGATCCGAATTTACACATTCAAAACACTCCTCACAGTCTTTTCTTAAAGTGGTTGAAGGTGGTGTTTCTATTTCTTCTGAAGAACTGATTTCACAAATGAAATAGAAGAACAGAAGGACTATGTTAAAACACATACATATAAATGTACCTGAACAAGAGAACTCTTTAAATATAGTTTTCCATAAAACTCTTAGCAGTAGCATAACCTTAATTTTTTAATTCTGCAAGATTCTCAATGCAGCATTGCTTTTGTCTTGAAGGAGTGCAATTATACTGTGTTCAGTGGAGAGAGGATGGTTTCTTCTGACCTCACAGGAACATGGTGGGTCAAAAGTCAGGTGATAATTGCACCTCAGAAAGCCAAGTGCCAGGCTGTTTCTGGACCTCAGCAGCAGGCAGCAGACTATGTTTTAGACGGGAGAGGAGAGTGGTGAGCCAATTTCTTGCCCTATGTATTGGCCTATTCACAGTTCATGTTGAAGAAACAGAGTCTCAGCTGCTGAAGTTAGGATGAGGTCACAGAGATTCTGGGGTGAGCAGAGGAAACAAGGAAGTAGAGCAAGGTGCTACTGCCTGCTGGACTTTGGTGCTGAATGGTCTTCCAAAACTGCATTCCCCCTACGTTTTGACCTGTAAGGTCTTCACTGAGGAAGAATCCATTACTTTCTTCACTAGCTGTTAGGACAGAGTAAAATATTGCTTTCTCAAAGTCAAGGTTGAAAACTAAAGAATCTAGATCATCTATTTTGCCTGTTTTTTATTGATTTTTATTTAGCTACATTTTTCTCTGCCCACCTCCCGCCTCTCCCATCCCCTTTTCAACCCTCCCCCAAGATCCCCATGCTCCCAATTTACTCAGGAGATCTTGACTTTTTCTACTTCCTATGTAGATTAGATCTACATAAGTCTCTCTCAGGGTCCTCATTATTGTTTAAGTTCTCTGGGATTGTGGTTTGTAGGCTGGTTTTCTTTAGGTTTAAAAACCACCTATGAGTGAGTACATGTGATAATTGTCTTTCTGTGTCTGGGATACCTCACTCAAAATAATGTTTTCTAGCTCCATCCATTTTCTTGCAATATTCAAGATGTCATTTTTTTCTGCTGTGTAGTACTCCATTGTGTAAATATACCACATTTTCCTTATCCATTCTCTGGTTGAGGGGCATTTAGGTTGTTTCCAGGTTCTTGCTAAGACCAAACAATGCTACTATGAACATAGTTAAGTACATGTCTTTGTGGCACGATTGAGCGTCCTTTGGATATGCGGGGCCAGGCATGAGAATCTAGATCATCTTAAGAGTCTGATCCAGATGGTGAGTAGGTGTGAGTTGCTCACAGTTTTACATTTCTAAGGATAACACAAGGATTCCTTTCAGTTCAAGTGAGCATTGCATATCAGAACATAAAATTGGCCCACCATAGATTTTAGAGGAGGGTGAATTGTGAATTGCACAGATTGAGATCATGTGTCCCTCCTCCCTTAACTGCTCTTCAGGCTGCCTTGTTGATTAGGCTTTTTCCTCTTTCTTCTCTTTTATGTTTCTGGTGGAGAGGGAGCTCTTGGTGCTTTTGGAAAACAGGGTGGATGCGTGGAAGAATCCAGAAAACTAAAGTATGAACTACACGTCTGATGGAGGAAGGTCTTTGGCTAATAAAGGCACTGCCCTGGCCCATTTTATTGGTTAGAGGATAGGTGGGAGGAGTAAACAGAACAGGATGCTGGGAGGAAGTGAAGTGAGCTCAGAGACTCGAAAGCTCTCCTCTCAGGAGCAGACGCCTGAGAGAGACGCCATGCCCCGCTCCCGGGATGAAGCTCCGACCCAGGATGGACATAGGCTAGAATCTTCCCGGTAAGCGTACCTTGGGGTGCCATACATAGATGATTAGAAATGGGCTAAATTAATATGTGAGAATTAGCCTAGAAGAGAATGGGCCAAGCAGTGCTTAAATGAAAACAGTTTGTGTGTTGTTATTTCGGAGCATAAGCTAGCCGAGCAGGCGGCCGGGGTGCTGGGGACGCAGCCCCACCGCCCCAATTACTACATATGGTGCCCACGTGGACAACTGCTTCCACATAAAGCCTGAGACAGCTTGGGAAGTAATTATAGAACAAAATGAAAGCATTGTGCCTGGTTTCTTGGTAGCAGCAATTTCTCGGTTCTACTCTGCTTGCTAGAGGCAAGCAAGCGCCTCATCTAAGAGAGGCTTCCTGACTCAGCTTTAGCTGCAAAACCTGCAGCTCATTAAGAGGTCCTGCCACGAAACACTTAAACGGTGTTGACGAAAAGCTGAACACATGCTTTTCGGTTTTCAGCCATAGCAGGAAAAAAGCTGTGCTGTTTAAAAATGCCGGCTTTCTGGGCCATCCTGCCAGGGCAAACTCTGACTCTTTTACGCAGGCGGCTTGTGTGGTTTGCAAGCACAGGCTGCTAAAGCTCGCTTGCTGGGTACAGCCAGTACCTCAGCCATGAGGCTGGAAAGCTAAGGAATGGACTGGATCTAGCTGGCAAAGCCATGCCTTTAATCCTACTGATATCGCTTGGTAAATTAAAGATTCATGTGGTCAGAAAAAGAGAGATATACAGTAAAGAGAGATTCAAAGACAGAGAAAATTTCTGAATGGTTTAAAGTGTGTTAAAAATATATGCAGACTAAAAGTTGAAGTTCTTAAAGTAAAAAACAAAAAAAAAGGAAGAGAGTTGTGTGTGGTACACACCTTTAATCCCAACACTTGGTAGGCAGAGGGAGATAGACCTCTGTGACTTCAAGGTGTAGTAGTTTACACCTTTAATCCCAATGCCTGGAAGGCAGAGACAGGCGGGTCTCTGAGAGCTCAAGGACAGCCTGGTCTACAGAGTTACTTCAGGTCAAAGATACAGAGAACCTGTCTCAAAAAGCAAAAAGTTAAAAGTAAAAATAAACGAAATAGAGGTTAAAACAAAGCTGTACAAAGATGGAAAATAAACAGAGAATTTTGATACTGTGTGCTATTATGCTCTCTTTGAATTGTTTGAATGCTGAGGAAGGAGCAACAGCTGCTAAAAGATATTTATTTATAAATGCTGCTGAACTAATCCAACATAGATATTTTGAAAATGCCTTGACTTTGAAATTTGGATCTAAGGACATGATGCTTTGGAAAGGAGTTTCTTATTTTGTTTTCACAGAGGATGAGATGCTGTTCATTTCTTCTATTCCAATTTGGTATGATGGACCACGCCCTCCTGAAGGGTTGGTGTGAACGCCTTCAAAAAATTGCTTCGCTCAACTGCCAACTGAGATGAAACTAGCACACAGGTTATACCATGAAAGACCTAATTAACGACGCCCCCATTCAGCAGGAAGCAGTTTGGAGAGAAAAAACTGCGCCCGTGTTCCCAAATATGGTTTATAAACATTCTTTTACATTTAAAGGGGGATATGTAATAGGTATGAATAATTTGCATTAGTATAGATTTTGCTTTATTGATAGAGATTTAAGGTCAATTTTGTTATATGTATAAGTGTTTCTGATTTTGATTAAGGTATTGTGATTGTGTAGTTCATTTAAATATGTACTGTATATTTAAGAAATATAGGTTGTTAATGGATAATCATCGATGATAGTAAAGCTTGTAGTCATGTTAGTTAGATTTTCTAGATATATAGAGATATATTTTAGATAGACATTCTTCATGTCTTTCAAAGATTACAGAATAGGGCATTTTAAATGTTTTAATAACTTAGGACTTTTCATGACAATGACACACTCTGCTCCTGGCAGCACCAATCTACTTCAAGAGGAAGACGGGCATCGAAGAGGCTCGTTATGGAGTTTGATAGCCATTTGGGCAAGAAACTGCTCTTGCCTGGACTATTGCATAAATTGGACACAGAGAACCCACAGAGAGAGGACTACTGAACTTGCCTAAGGTGAGATGATCTTTCGGGGTTCCTGATTCATGAAAGAGTCTGCGAGACATTCTGCAGGACACAACAGATAGTGACTGAACTGACTTTGAATTTTCCTGCTTTATGGAAATGTCTGCTGGATACCATGGGCCTGAAGGCTGAAAATGGATGCCCCAACGGTACAAAAGAACTTTGGGTGACTGTCCAGGCAGCGAGATGTCTTTGTCATTTCTAGAGTTTGAAGTTTCTTAGTTCTTGTTTACTTAGGTAATATATCTTTCTGGAGTCTTTGATGGAGTTAAGAATAGTTAGTTATAGTTATAGTTCCTTAGTTATGATAAAGATTATTGTAACTTTTACTTGATAACTGTTTTGTTGTATGTAATTTTGCTATGTTAAAGTTAAAGCCTTTTTTTTGTTTAAACCGAAAAAGGGGAAATGATGGAGGAAGGTCATTGGCTAATAAAGGAACTGCCTTGGCCCATTTTATTGGTTAGAAGATAGGTGGGAGGAGTAGACAGAATAGAACGCTGGGAGGAAGAGGAAGTGAGGTCAGAGACTCCACAGCTCTGCTCTCCGGAGCAGACGCCTCAGCAGGGACGCCATGCCCCGCTCCCAGGCAGACACACGCCATGAAGCTCCGACCCAGGATGGACTAGGCTAGAATCTCCCCGGTAAGCGCACCTTCGGGTGCTACACACAGATGATTAGAAATGGGCTAAATTAATATGTGAGAATTAGCCTAGCAGAGAATGGGCCAAGCAGTGATTAAATGAATACAGTTTGTGTGTTGTTATTTCGGGCATAAGCTAGCCGGGCAGGCGGCTGGGGTGTTGGGGACGCAGCCCTGCCGCCACCCCTTATTACTTCACACGTCCCAGGTTTTTTCCCAAGTTAGAGGATAGGGAGCAGCTGTATTGTGCAATGGGGATGTCTTGGGTTGGCTATGCAGATGATGCAGCTCTCTGTGTGCATTGTCTGCATCCAACCCTTGAGAAGCTCAGGAGCATAGCAACAACTAAAGTGGAGGCGGGGTCATGGACTGAGCTCCTAGGACAACTTGGGAGGCACAACCTTAAAAGCAGGGTATTAACCAATGCTGAATTTTAACTATTTGAATCATAGCTGGTTCAAAGTTAAAGTTTTTAAATCATAAGAAGCTAATGTACAATTTTGAAATGTCTGCCAATATTGAGATGTCACCTTTCTCTATTTTTTTTTTTAGAAAAGGTGTCACTGCAATGCAATGGATAAAGGGATTTATGAAGGCTTTATTTCTGGAGCTATAAAGATGCTACCAGATCTTCGATAAAAGAATGACTATTTAGCAATAGCCAACCATTGATTGTTTGCTGCTAGTTCTAATTTTCATTCATTACTGGCTTAGGAGTTTGGGAAACAATTATGTTTGTAATTAAACTGGTATCTGCAAAATGCTTGTTTTGAGAACAAAGTGTGCTTGAATATGACCAATATCTGCATATTTGAAAAATTACTGTATAGGAAGTCATTGTCAATACTAAAGATTTCCCCAAAAATATTTCATGTCAAAAATTTAAATTATAAAGTCTTCATGGAACACCAGCTCTGAGCAAAATATTATAATCAAAATATATTGATTTTATTAAAATTAAAAATATAGCAAAAACTGAGTATGTCTTATGATAGCAATATAAATGTGTGCATATATAGCTATATATGTGTATATGCATTTATACACACATACATACACATATGACTATAGCTATATATATATGAATCATTTCAATATTCCAAGATGATCTATAATAAAGAACAAAGGTTTTTTTGGGGGGGAATACCTTTGAATGCCAAGAGGGCCCATTTCATCTTGGTCTGAACATAATTACAATCACTTTATTCTAGGAGCCTAACCTACCTATATTTATAATGATGGGACAGTTTTCTTTGCTTCCCTTTACGACCATTAATTTACTTAACCACATATTTCCTAATTAGACAATTGAGAGCCCTGTGGGAGATTTTGTTGACTACATGGGCACATGTCCTGACACCACCCCAGCATCTATAAATATTTGTGAAGTAGACTGACCTAATGATCTGTTTTCCATAAGACCTTGCAGCAGAACCTATTGCTCCTCTCCAATGCTCTCACAGCATTTTACTTCCACTAAATCATTATCAGATCATTATCACTCTTTCTTCTTTAAATCATAGAACTGTGACAAACAAGGTCAAGATTCCCTTTGTATTTTTCTCCTTTCACTATCTCCTTGCATAGTGTGCAACAGATCCTGGTGTCATATATTATCTTAATTAATTGACTATATGTATTAGCTTAATTAGCAATAAGTAATATTGTGGGAAGCATTTTATTTACTTTTCTTAATTCACATTTTAGTGCTTCCAAGATTTCAGACACTAAATTTGATGTAGTGGTAATGTCAAGGACTAAGGATAATTTTAGAGATAATCTAGTGATGTGGGAGTGTCGTATATCAATCTGTTGATTTCATTGGTTAAGCAATAAAGAAACTGCTTGGCCCTCATAGGTTAAAACATAGATGGGAGGAGTAAGCAGAACAGAATGCTGGGAGAAAGAAGCTGAGTCAGTGAGTCGCCATGATCCCCTGGTAAGCCAGCTCATAGGCTACACAGATTATAAGAAATGGTCTAGTCCAGGTGCGAGAGTTAGCCGAGAAAAGGCTAGATATAATGGGCCAAGCGGTGTTTAAAAAATTACAGTTTCCGTGTAATTATTTCGGGGCATAAGGTAAAGCTAGCCGTGCGGGCGGCCGGGTGCCGGGGACGCAGCCCCGCCACTCCTATTTCAACAATCTAGGTTAAAAAAATACATCAATAGTAATAATAAAATATTTAAAATCAAATAACAAAATAAAAATATTTAATTGATGGTCAAAGATATCATATAGCCAAATGATTTTTGCCCCCTCTGATGGGATCCATTGAGACTCTTGTTTTCTAGAATTTTTTCCCATGAACATGATTCCAGGTGGTCTTCTCTTGAGCCCAGCACCCTATCACCTGCACACTAGTCCTTCCTGCTATAGGCTAGACCACAGCATTGACTTCGCAAATGTCTGGCCACTAGCAATGATGGCAGGCTCAGAGTCATCCTGTTGTGGAGATCTGTCCTCTAAGCATGAAGAGGCTGCGACCATCTTGAAGTCAGTGAAACCCTCACAAGATGAGGCTCACTGGCATTCCTTGTGGAAGGAGGCATGGCTCAGGAAGTAAGGCCACTCATGAGAGACTCACTGTGCTGTTCCCAGTGAGAACCCAAAGAGCACAGGACCCTGTCCTTCCAGAAGATATATACATTAGTAATAGCTGAGGTAGGGATACTTTTCTTGGGTGGTATAGCTGCCTATAAGTCTGTCATGCTCTTGCAAGTAGCCTTCAACTACACTTCTGCAAATAACCCTAATTAAATACATTTCTTCACCAAGTTAGACTTGAGTGGAATAATTTCTTTAGTCTGTTGCTACTATGCTAACTGGGGTAAAACACATCTACTTTGTGTTCTGTTGGTGGGAATGAATTTGTTGAACCATATGGAAATAAGCAGACATATTCCATAAAAATATTACAAGAAACATACCATTTGGTCCATCAGGCCCTCTGTGGGATGTATGCAAGGAGCAGAAGCTAGCACAGCACATACAGAATCCTATAAAGACATCTGCACTGTCAGATTAACAGCCAAAACAAATAACCTGCTGTTTGTTAGCAAAAGAAATTCTATTAATGTTTGAAACACAAGCAGGCACACATCAAAAAAAAAAAAGGAGCGCTTTAATTTTGGCATTTTGTGACACTCTGGAAGAACTTGGAGGAAATTCTCAGTGAAATAAACCAGGTTCATAAAGAAAAGTTTTATGTGATTTCATTTACATGTGGAAAGTCAGCAAAGAAAGATCTGTCCTGAACGCACATACGGGAACAATACTAAATGGACCCAGTAGGTTATACATATATCATGAATCTCAGATGTAGTCGTGGGGAATGGGGGCATGGTAGAAGTGATTTAAATAGAGTGCCTAAAATTATTTTAAACGTTAAACACATAGAAACTAAAAATAGACAGCAGTTACCAGTGCTGGAGTGTAGGGAGGAAATAGAGACTAGTAAATGAAAGGGCACAATTGCAGATTACAGGGTAAATAAGTATGGAGAGTCAATGTGCAAGACAAGGGCTATAGTTAGATTTTACTGTGTACCAGAGATTATGATAGAAGATTTTAAGCGATACACTACACACATACACGGCTTGCAATGCATTTCTACAGACATAACTAATAATTTCACAAATATTTCAAGACATATATTTTTTTGATAAAAGTTATGATATGTTAAGTGTAAAAGTCAGCAATGTAGTGGCTTTACTTTGAGACGTTTAAAGTGTGTGTGTGTGTGTGTGTGTGTGTGTGTAGTGTGTCACATTGTGTATAGGTGTTTCATGTGTATGTGCACATGTGACGCTAAAACTCCACATTAGGCATTCCTTTATTTATTTCTTTTATTTTCTGAGGCGAGGTCTCTCAGACCTGGATCTCATCATTTCAGCTAGACTGGCTGACCGGCAAATCACGTCTTCTGCCTGCTCACAGTGCTGGGCTTACACATGTGCACCACCATACCAGTCTTTCTGTGCACGCTGGGGATACAAACTCAGGTCTCTGCGTAGTAAGCACTGTAGCACTGAGCCAAGTAAGCATTTCCCTCCTGAAACCACTTCCCAGGCCTTCACAGTTTCACTTTTGTCCATTTATGTTCTAAACAACATTTAAAACAGCAATTCTAAACTAACAGTTGTATATCATAGCTCGTTGTTTTCCATCTACCACCCAAAGAATTGTTGCATGCTCATAGAGAGATACCTGTGTCTAAAGTCTAGACTCTTTTATAAAAAATAAAACACTTAAATTATAATTATGTATGTATTTATTTAGTGTGTTTCTACATGCATGTGTGCCACAACTCAAGTGTGATTGTCAAGCGGCAGTGTGTGAGGATTGATTATTTCCTTCTTTGCTGTGCGTCTTGGAGATGGAAGTTGGGTCATCAGGCTTGGCAGCAAGCAGCCTTATTCACCCAGCCACCTCGGCGGTCCCCAGCCTTGGCTCTCTAAGCCAGTGATTTTCAATTATTTTCAATGATCAAACAGTTGCAAAGAATCTCCAGAATTTTCTTTTGGAATCAGAATTGATAATGAATGTGTTAAGACGGATCTGTTGCTGTTTATTTTAGTGTGTGGTTTATCCCTTTATCCAGTAGTGGAGCAGAGACTTGGGCACACGACCTACAGCTTGTTTTTCCTAGCTCACAAGTTACGCAATACCGAAGCCCAAATTATGATTCTGCGACAAACAGTGATTTTTGAAGTCTGCCTTCTTCCTGTTTGGGAACATTCAGGCTCAACTAGTGGCAAGGCATGGCTACACTGTGCTCTTCGGTATTATAGTTGGAGCTTCTGTGCTGTGATTAAGTGAGAGGAAACATCCACTATTCACCTAGTTCTTGATGTGGAGAGTAAATACCATTAAGCCATTTCCGTATCCTGCTTGAGCAGCAATGCAGTAGGCCAGAAAGGTTGTTACAATTTGTTAGTCATTCATCATCGTCCACATCAGAAGTGCCACATAAAGCGGATATCCTAAATACAGCTTGAAGTCCACACCCTGCTGGCAGTGCTCATCAAGTCAAATGCATTTGCTCTGTGTTCTGAGCAAGCCTTGCTGCTAGAATCTTTAACAAAGGACATTAAACTGACCACAGGCATGGAACTTCAAACACCCCGAAATTTACTGCGGTATTTCTCTCTCCAATTCACTTTTGTGCCCCAACTACACAAGATAAATTATACAGCTAGGGATATTTGTCTGAGAAGATTATGAGGGGTTGAAAAATGGAGGTTAACTTTTCCCCCTGGCCTCAGTTACTGGCGCGGCTCTGTTGCCCTTCCTTAAATTAGATTTTAACATATGTTGCATGTTACGGAACTGTGGAAAGCCTAGGCAGCAATCAGCTCGGCCCTGGCTTGTGCATGGTTCTGTTCTGAATCTGTCAAGTAAGGGTTTGGGCCACAAATGTAAGTAAACAACAGGTTGTGGGTGAATTCTAAGCTTAATTTCTACAACATATTCTATTTTAATTGGAAGTCAACAACGTATTTCAGATAGTTACCAGGGCATTAGGAATCAGAGCAAAGAAAACCCACTTAGAAAGTTGTTACAACACAGAACCACACAAACTTTATAGTCCACCATATATCAATTCTCCATACCCTTATGTGTGTGATATGAAATCAAAAAGGAAAGAAAAAAGAAAAGAAGGGAAGGGAAGGGAGGAAGGGAGGGAGGGAGGGAAGAAGGGAGGGAGGTAGGGAGGGAGGGAGTGAAGGAAGGAGGGAGGGAGGGAGGGAGGGAGGGAGGGAGGGAGGGAGAGGTTTGGCTCGTGCTATGAGATCACTCTCTATCATCGTGAGTTACCTGGACAGTACAACTGTGTTTAATGCTGCAAACCTTGAGCTGAAATACTGTAAAGTTTATTTCTCTACCAAAAAATAATAAAGTTGTCAAATAAGAAAGGAATTCTTCAGGCTATAAAAAAGAAAATCAGAAGGATGTGGGATACCACAAGTCCAGGAGTGTTTATGTCCTAGAAATGGTGTTTGATGCCCATGGCCAAACCTACACCCTAAGTCTGATCTTGAGACAGACACAACCTTGGACAGAAGAGGGAGCTTCTCTTCCCCACATCCTCCAATCAGGCCTGTTATTAGAAACTCCATCAAAGAAAACTGGCACAGGAAATATTGATAACTGTAAAGCTTCCATTACTTGCTGCTTAATGATGGAAGATGTTTTAAGCTGTGTTGTTGGTCAGTTTCTTCATTATGTAAACATCACAGAATGCAGTTACACAAACCTGCATAGAATAGGTCAAGTGACTGGCATGGTGCTTTGAAGTCAGGAGACCTGATGAATGTGAGATGCTGAGGCTTCTGGGAGTGTACTAATGGAATGTCGCAAGTAAGTAAGAGAAATACACTTGAAAGAAATGATTAAAAGTATAGTAGAGTACTGATATAAACCTAAAACTATTTGTACTATCTTTCATAGTCATAGAGGTTGACCAACAGGCTATTGAATGGTGAATGGTCATTCAATAAGAGATAAGAGGGATGTTTAAAAATTCCTAGAATTGTATAAAAGTGAAAACACAACATATATGTATCAAAGTCACAAAGCTATATTCAGTAAAATCTTGGAAAATTTCGAAATCTAGGGAAAGAGATGCCTATTCAGGTATAAAAGGCCTAGGTAACCCCACATCAATAGGTCAGAGAATACATTCCCCACATGATTTAATGGTCTGAAGGAGTTGATAAAAATACATGCACACACACACGCACATACACACAGAGAGGGAAAGAGAGAGGAGAGGAGAGGAGAGGAGAGGAGAGGAGAGGAGAGGAGAGGAGAGGGGAGGAGAGAGGGAGAGAGAAAATATGTCTGGCCCAGTTTGAACTTCAAGTAAGTCTAGCACACTATATTTAGGATATGTGTGCCCTCAATACTTAATGAACCAGAACCTCGTGTTTTACCCAGAAAATCTACTCTAAAGGCTGGCTATAGCTTTGAATTTTACAAAATGAAATGAATTTATTTTTTGTATAGTCTTGGTTATGAGGAAAACAAGATCACTTGTCTATTTCCTGGTGTCTGAACCTTCTAGCATACTGATTTCTTCAGCTGAAACATTTAACCCAGAAAGCAGAGGTATTTTTTTCTTTAACTAGAGCAGCTCCTACATTTAGAGTTTTGGACACATCTATCTTATTGTTGAAGATGACTATGCACATTAGAAGAAAACCCAGCATTGCATTCTTTTAAAGTTAATATATGAATCTCTCATTTCATAAAGTCTCTATGTTTCAGGCACTGAATATTGCACAGTTTAATAAAAGTTAAATAAACAAAGAGAAAAATTAATCTAGTGAACATTTCCCATCCTCGTATCTTTATTTAATTTATAGATCCTTTAATATAACATTTTCGCTGTTTTTGTGAAATAAATTTGCTTTCTGGTTTTGTTTAGAAGAACGTGTAATTGATTCTCTCTTTGGCCTCTGCTGAACTCACTAGCTGCCTGGGTTACTGATGACAGCCCATTGTGGGACTCATTTAGCAAGCAAGCTTGTCCTAATTGTTACTACCTTCCACACAAGACATAGGGAAGTTTACAGGAATCGTGATTCTCTCTAATGCCAGAGATCACCGACTACAGCAAATAATTTTTGAAGATTTGGTCATTATAGTGTAGATGGATGACTTTAGCAGTTATAGAGCAGGTAATGAGGCAACCAGAGAGAGAATGGGCATGCTTGTCAGGGACAGGCTCATCAGCAACTTCATGATAAAAACAAAACCTAGACTCCATGGTTACAAGAGAGAAACATAACTCTACAGATAACCCAGCAATTATTTCCCAGGAAGTATAAACTCGAGGTAGCAGTGTCTGTAACAAAGATTTATTTTCCTAGTTTATGATATGTGTATTATATCAGCATCATTCAGTGAATCCTAAATACTATTTGGTTGCCTGGAACATCTTTAATTTATGAAAGTACAAAAATGCCTGACAATTCCTTTTCTTGGAGGTCAAGGAATATGTGCATGATTACCCAAAAGCAGAGGTTCTCAACCTTCCTAATGCAGCTACCCCAAACCATAAAATTTTTTTCTCGATACTTCATAACTGTAATTTTCCCACTGATGTGAATCATAATGTAAATACCTGATATTTTCACTGAAATGAGACCCTCAAAGGGATCATGACCCACAGGTTGAGAACCACTTTCTAGAGGAACAAATTCACACAAATTCTTCATCTAAGTTATTCGGGGAAGGGGACAAAAGTTGAGGATGAGAAATTCAGGTGGAATTAGCTAACCCATGCCTGAGTTATGGGGAAAGAACAGTGAGTACTGAGTGGACAATATGATCAGATCAGGAAAAACAACACTGTTACCAGGGATACAGCACCATGAAAAGGGTTTGGCTACATAGGGGACAAATCTGTTCGTGGCATCTTAGAATATTTGGGGAATGCAGTAATCCACCCACACCCACATCAACTTCCTAAAGAAAAGGAGCAGCAGTCAAGTCCATAGAACTATTCTCTATTGTTGCCCTCAGGACTCCATGGGCAGTATGAACCTTCATTTTCAACATTGCTTACTTGTCTCATTATCCCAAAAATGCTGGAAGGGATATCCCTGTGAGGTTTACAAATACAACACCTCCCCGCTCCCAGCTTGTTGTTGTTGTTGTTGTTGTTATTGTTGTTGTTGTTGTTGTTGTTGTTCTTCTTCTTCTTCTTCTTCTTCTTCTTCTTCTTCTTCTTCTTCTTCTTCTTCTTCTTCTTCCTCTTCCTCTTCCTCCTCCTCCTCCTCCTCCTCCTTCTCCTCTTCTTCCTCCTCCTTCTTTCTCCTCTTCCTCTTCTTCTTTTTGAAAAGTTACAGCAAAATGTGTATCTTCACATAGGGGAAAAAGAGAACAAACTCCCATAAGTTGTCCTCTGATCACATCACGGATTCTGAGGATCGTGCGAGAGAGTGTGCTCAATGGTGCACGCGCCCGCGCACGCGCACACACACACACATTAAACAGAGATTAACAGTAATGAAAACTCACATATTCTCTAATATACCTATGTCTTTGACTTTGGACCATCTGTTGAACAAATTAAACCAGGACTACAAAATATAATCACCCTGAAAAGTAAGAGCTGTCGCTACAGTGGAATCAAACAGGGGAACTAAAAACATGAGTGTTATCATTTGTTGTGCCTTTTTGACCTACAGTTCAGGGAAATACACTGGCCTGAGTTTTCCTGGTCTAATTCTCCATATTCGTGGGAAGGAATATTGGGCTTTCTCCAGGCTCCGGTACCACTAACCTTGCTGACAATGTGCTGATAGACACTCTGTTCTGAAATGGTTCCCTTGGCGCTGTCCCGATATTCACCATGCCTCTATCGCTCGATAATTCTAAAGCAGCTAGTGAAAGTAGTTCTAGTTTCTCAGTAAATTGAAATACAAAACACAGGTGCAGGCTGTAATTTATATGCCAGGCACCGTTCTTTATGTCTAATATTCCTATCAACAAAACAAGCTAGAAATTATTAAGGGCACAGGAAAGATGGTGAAGCTTAGTCTCCAAGGAAGCTGGGTAATTTGCGCAGAAGTAGCACAGTTAGAAATTACACTCAGAAACTTCTAACATTGTGATTCAAATGAGAATGGTCCATGTAATCATCTTTGCACTGTAACCAGGGCTATGTTTTGTGTCCTCATTGATAACGGTGATAATTTTGGGTTGCTTCAATTTCATGCTAGGATATTTATGTACACAATATGTTCTAGCAATGCTCTCCCTGAACTCTTTGACTGCAAACCCCGATGGGAGCGATCTAAAGGTTGTTCTTTGAAAAAGCAAGAGTTAGACTCTCTAATCAAAGTCCTGTATTTCGGCCTCACAACTGCAGACTCATGGGTGTTTCTAGAATATTTAACCTTACGTCCTCATTGGAAAGGGACATGGAGCAGTTCTGATTAGGGACACAAAAGAGGAATGAAGCTGCTTCCAGCCTGGGACCAGTTTCCCACCTTGTTGAGGCTTCTGAGTCCTTGAGAATGTTTCCAGCTTTTTTTTCTCTGAGTAGGAACTTTTGAGTTGAAAAGTGTAATCCACAGACTGCCTATTCCCTTCCTCTTTCTTTCTCTGTTAGAAGAAGAAGGCCTTCACTTCCGCATTCATAGTGAACTGCGATTACTCTGTGGGAGCCTCAGATGCAGGCTGGGAGACGTTTGAATGAGCCAGATTAATAATAGCCTCCAAGGAGTTCGCTGACGCTGACCGACTTGCTAGGAATCTCTTTGCCCTTTGCTCTTATCTGATTTGGGTAAGTCAGTCTGTGAAACCATTCCTGCTCACCCTCCCTGCATAGCTTGTGTTCAGGGGGTTTTAGTGCTTTATAGCAAACTGCCGGTGGTGTTTCTCCATATCAGAGTCACGCAGTCAGCGCTTTAACCTGGAGTGAATTGTTTTCACTCCTGAAGCAATATTCTATTCTTTCACGCTGCTGCTTTTCTTTCATTAATAAATTGTAGCTAATTATTGGCCGTGAGAACACGAGACTGCATGAAGCCTCCCTAATGGCAGCAGAGGTTAAAGCCTTGAGAGGGAGGATGCATTCTGTGTCAGATCACTAGCGGGGCACAAAAGTCTGTTGGAAAATCACGTCCTTTCCAAGCAATATGCCCTTATAATAGATCCCCATCCTTGGAGATTAAAAAGCTCCAGGGCTGTACAAATAACAATAATCAGATCAAAAACTGTTAAAAGTGTAAGGCAGATAAACCCAACGAGAATTCTTTGGAGGGAGGCAGATAAGCAACGTGCCTAAGTTAAAATGTCAGGGAAGCTATTTCACTCTGTGGGCGATGGGCTTTTTATTTTTATTTTTTTCCTTTGGAAGGAAGTGAAAGCAATGACTAGAAAGAGAAAAGCTGTGTGTACATTTTAAACAGAATGATCATCCTCATCCCAGGGCTATCTGATTGGGGTGTTCAGGCTTCCTTGGTGTGCAATCCTGCACCATCACAAAACAGTTTGTCTTCCTTAAAGTTAGACCCCCAAAATCTATCTGTTAGGTATAAAAGTAAATGTTAAACACACAAGTAAATGTGTGTTAAAATGAGGGTGATATGAAGGTATAATGCACTCTATTTCAAAGTTGGACAGTCAGACAGCAACAGGTAAAACATTGATTTATTTCTTGCACGTTGCTTCCTCCAGGTCAAAGAGGGTAGGGCGCCTCCCATGAGAAGGAAAGCAGTGGCAGCATTCTCCTCAGGAAGCTGCCTGTTGTAGCCCCATCGGGGCTCATGCTTTGTTTTCAGTTCACCTCCTCAGAGTCTTGGCTGCTTAGGAAAAATATGAAATGATGGCCTGATGTAGATAAATGTTGTTTTTCTACCTTGACACCAGCACTTGCTTTTAATAATTCTTAGAGTAACTAAGTCGTTTTTTAAACATCTTTACGGAGGTATAATTTACATATGCGATTCACCCAATTCAACTGGACAATTCAAAGGTAATAGTCACACAATCATCACCATATTTCCTTTCATCCTCGGCTCTCAGCAGCTTAAATACACACGTGTCTTCATGTGTCTTATTTGCTATTAATCCTACTTGGTGTTCTCTAGCTGCCTGTAATTGCTGTTGCCTGTCTGCCATTAATTTGGGAAATTGTTCTTCATGACGGTTCTATGTATTTCCTCCTCTGACACTCCAGTTGCTTCCGTATTAACAGCGCTGCTTTTGCAATTGCTCCATAGTTTTGAGCTTCCTGCTCTGGCACTTTTCTTCTTCTATTTTTTCTTCTTCAAGTGTTAAGTTTAGAGAGTTTCCACTGGTGTGTCTTCTCTTTATTATAAAAGATACACATTCACTCTTTATGCAGAATGAAGATGTGTAACTCAAATGTCACATTTCTTCACTCTCTTCCCTTTGTGTTGTAAATGTCACACCTACATGTATCATATGTACATGGATTAATTTGTATGTATATTGAGATTTTTGAGGCAAAGGGTTATTTTCAATGTTAATTTGAAGTTTATGAACATCATTTGTTTTCAGAAAGGTTCTACTTTAAATTAAATTTGGCTTAGCTGATACTAGAAAGCATAAAATTTTGCATATTAATGACATATCATGTGGAATTTTGATGTATGCATACATTGTGTTTTGCTTAGGTTGAATAAACTGTCTATCTCCTTAGCGTTTAGCATTTTTTGAGTGGTAAAAGCATTCACAGTCCTTTCTTCTAACTGTTTAAAGTCTACACTACATAATTGAGGTCCATGGACATCCTGCTGTACACTAGCACTCCAGAATCTTCCAGCCCTCGCTATCATTTGGTAGTCTTAAGCATCAATTAGTGACACGTTCCCCTAGACTCTGGTTATCTACTCTTGACTTCAATGATATCATCTACATACTTTTAAAAAAGCCTACCTCTCACTACATATTTTGATTTCAACACTGAATACAATTGGAAGAGCCCGGGGGGCTAGCCTGTTGAATTTACCCAGCTACTTATTATATTTAAAGTTCTTTGTTCCTGATGTTCCACTTTCTGCATGAAAAAATTCTTTCAGACAGGCAAAATAATAATTATCTTAATTTTTCTTTGTCTAAAATGTCTTTATTTAGCACTAATTTCTAAGAGATATTTGAACTGGAAAAATTCTAAGATGAACATTCTATTTTCTTCAGAATTTACAAACTGCTTTGCTATCTTCTCTGGGAACTGCTGCAAAATGATTAGGGATCCCAGTTGTTCCCTAAATCATGGATATATTTCTCTGTTTGTAGCCTCTTGAGGTTTGATTGATTTATTGTGCTGGGGTGTGGCATTTTCAATTAGTGGTTATGCCTTTGCCATGTTTCAGAAAAGGATGACTACCGCTTCAAAGAGCTTCTTCTGACTCCACAATTCTTCTTTGGTTCTGTACTTCTCATTATTTCCTAAAACACCATATTATTTCCTCTCCTTTGCCAATTAGATAATTTCTATTGCTCTGTCTCAAGATGGCTGAGTCTTTCCCTTATCAGTTCTATTTTTAGAAAACTGGTAATTCTTTATTTTCCACTTAAGAAATTGAATGTTTTTTGTTTTGAAATTATCTGTTGGTTATTTTTCACATTTTTAATTTTGTTAAAGTTTTCTATGACCTTTGTTTTAGGGATGGTCAACATTACTCCTTGCAGTGGCTTTAAGTAGCTACTTTTAAATTTTGCCACATGATGGCGATATTTGTATTAACGCATAATTTGTAGTCATGTGATGGCCTTTTCTGATGAAAGTCACAATTTTATAATTCTTTGTATTTTAGACTGCATCTTGGACAATATCAGTAGTTTAAGCCACACATAAAGTGTTGAAATTTTTTTTTAGTTGGTGTTTGACCCCATTGGGTTCAGTCTACAGGTTATAACCACTCTTATGCACTGTTTTTGGTTTTCCAAACATTGGCAATGGTATTTAGAGCCATCCCACCGGAGTGTCATATTAGGCCATGGTTGGCGAGTTTCTTTGGCCTTCTCTAAGATTTTTTTCTGAAATTCATGAAATTCCATTAGCATGAAATAGAAAGCATTTGGATGTTGAAATAAATCCAGCTTTTCATAAATAGACTTCCTGTAACTGACTTTTCAATCTCAAACATCATGTTGATACTTAGTGACCCTTTGTAGCTTATGGCCCTTTTGCCATAAACCTGAAATTCCATCCCTTCCCTGTTGCAGTGGGAAGCCAGAGAGAGAAGAAAACCATAGTGTTCGGACCCTTTGAGCCGGCAGCTCCAGTGGGAGGAAGCTGCTGCTCACTAGGTGTGGGTCCTTCTGATCTCCACTCACTGGCGCTTTTCACTGCTGCCTTTGGAGGACTATTGGGGTCTGAGGACTGGAGCAAAAGGGGAACAAAAATGACAGGACTGCAGCCACTTTTTGTTCCTTAGATCAGAACTAGAAAGGCTTTTGGCCCAGTGTCTCTGCAGCAGTGCTAACTTCCTAGTTCGGCTTCTGAAAGCAGAAAGAGTAAAGGCAAAGGAGAAAATTACCACTAGGATTCAATTCTAAGTAAGTAGAAATTTATAAATGCCAAGACATAAGGCATGTATGCATGTACATATACTAACAGAGTTCTACACACAGAGATTCAAAAACAAAACTTTCAGAAAGAATTTAAAATTTTAAACAAAACTGAAGCATAGTGGACAGCAAACTCTAAGACCTTGCTCTAGTGATCGGCATCGAAAGTTGCAATAGTGATGGACGTCAGTGTTAAAATTAATAGAATCAAGAGTCCCTGTGATGGCAGGCACATGAACTGGCGTCTTACCAAATGGCCATGATCTCCTTTCCCTTGGCCTTCATGTCTAATTCTTTCTGCTCCTTTTTTCCTTTCTACTTGGAAGCTTCCTCTTCCATCTCCTTGGTCACTTTGGTCACCTTCTTCTTCTTCTTCTTCTTCTTCTTCTTCTTCTTCTTCTTCTTCTTCCTTCTCCTCCTCCTCCTTCTTCTTCTTCCTCTTCCTTCCTCTTCTTTCTCCCCTTGTCAAAAAGAGTTATCTATATACTTCATTGCATTGGTGTTTTACCTGTATGTATGCCTATGTGAATAGAACTGGGGTTCCACTGAACCCAGGTCCTCTGGAAAAACAGCCAGTGCTCTTAACTGCTGAGCAATCTCTCAAGTCTCCCCTCATTGTTCTTGCTGCCTTCATAGCCTCTTCTCCAGTTTCTTGTTATAGTTTTTTTTTTTAATTCCTAGAAGGTGCCGGGCAGTGGTGGTGCATGCCTTTAATCCCAGCACTAAATTTCCAGAAGCAGTAAATAGGCCAAATGTTAGCAAGGGTATAGAAGTTTTGGGAAGTATAGCTTACAACTGATCATATGTTTTTATAGACAGCAATGAACCAAGCAACAGAAAAGCATGTGCCTCCTTAAGAATCGTGTAAAATATTTAGAAAATTAAACATATGATAGATAATAAATCAATTATTAGTTACTTCCAAGAATGAACAAGCTGATAACTCAATAATTGATAAGAGAGGATCTATTACTTGCTTAGAGCTCTGTCCTCAATGAACAAAGTAAATACTTTTCAAACTATAGTAAATATAGTGGTCAGAAAATTCTGTCTCACTAAACATTTAGAAGCACTTAAAATAGAGCTATTAGCTACAATGGTTCCTTTGGAAAGGAATTTGGCAAAGTCTAACGAAATTTAACTTGTTTATATCAATGGTCCTACAGGTCCACTTGAACATAAATACTCTACAGTATTTGTGCAATAAAAGATGCAATCAATGGGAGAAATTATTTTAAATACAAAAACAAAAAATAACAAAAACAGGAGTTGAAATATCCATCAACAGTAGAAAATGTGATAAAAAATATATATGATAATACATAAGTCAGCTTTGTTCATGCAAAATAAAACAAATAATCAAAGGCAGCACCATCCTAAGGTCACATAGACAATTAAATCAGCAGGGAGAGCCACAAGCCAGTAAGAAAAAGACTAGTGACTCATCATCTCTACTAGACACTGAAAACACATTTCCAGGGCTCTATCAATAAAGTAGTACAGTCTTCTTGCATGCCAAGGTAGACAGACCAGTCAAACAAAACACAAAAACATAGAAAGACTCAAGTATATTCAAGGTATATTGAATATTTGATTAGAACAACATTTCAAATCACTAAGATGAAGATTGGCTTCATAATAAAGAGCACGGAAATAAGCCCTTAGTCACAGAAAAATACAAAGCTAGGGCTTGGTGAGCAGAGTGCTTGCTGAACACGCATGAAAGGCCAAATTCAAATCCCAGAACCCACATAAAAGCTGCAAGTTATAGCACACATCTGTCACCCAGTGCTCCTATGGTAAGGTGGGAGGCAGAGTCAGGAACCGTGGGAAGCTCTCGATCCAGCTAGCCTAGAATACGCAACAAACAAGAAGAGTACTTATCTCAGACAAGGTGTAAGGTATGCACTGATACCTCAGGCTGCTCTCGGACCTCCACATATGTGCCATGGCAAGAACGTGTTCATGTTTTCATTCTTACATATATACATACAACGATATGCTTCGAAACACAAAAACCGATCTACATTTCACACTGTGTCACCAAATAAATTGCACTGATTCAGGAAACTCCACATAAAATAAATCATGTAAATCATGGGTTAATTCATTTATAATTGATTGTAGCTATGTAATTATTCAAAATCCAGATGCAGTAAAAGAAAAAGCTACTAAGTGTATACACATACATTTTATAGCACAAAGTAGGAGTTAAAGCAGGGAAACCCAGTTGACAATCAGAGGTAGACAACACTCTGTGTTGTCCCCAGGTTAGTGCTGGTGACAAAATGCAGAGCCCCACACTCACTCAGCAGGACAAAAATTTCCTCAGCCAGGGCAGATAGAGTGAAGTAGTCTCAATGCATCCTATAAACAAAAGACTAAATGCTAGTAATGGAAGAAATCCTAAAGTTGAGGGACAAGGAAGCAAAGTTCTAATATAACCCTGAAAAAGACCAAAATGATTCACACCTGGAACAATATTAAAAGCTCCTGAAGCTAAAGGAAAAAAAATTAAATACAATTATAATAAGATTCATGAATTAAAGAGTTCTCATGTCGTGCTGTCATTAGTATTTAAGGGAGGGCAATATGAGAAAGCATATGTGTTTTCTCGTTCTTGTAAAAAAAAAACTGCCTGCAGGAAATGAATAATAAAGTTGTTTTTTAAAAGAAGTAGTAGCCTGGACTCTGAAATAAACATAGAAGGAAAAGAACATTGTTTTCTTATGAAAATCACAATTAATTTTATTTGTGTGAATGCGTGTGTGTGCTCCCATGTGTGGTGATGCACATGTGTGAGGTTATGGGACAACTGTTGACAGTTTTCTCTTCCATGAAAGTACTGGGGATTGAACTCAGGTCCTTGAGTTTGGCGGATAGTACCATTCACCATAGAGCCATCCTGCAAGCTCAAGAATGTGGTTCAGCAATCCTGCTTTGTGTAGCTTTGTATTTAAAAATCATAAATGTTTCTTGTGCTGCTATAACAAACAATGGAAATCATACAAGATGTAGGGTACTTGAATGGCATGTGAAAAACTTCAAACACACATGCACACACACACACACACACAGACACACACACATGCTTATCCTCACACTGAAGTGGGAAAGGAAGAAGAAAACCTACTACAAGAAAATTACAGACTATATATACTGTTTGGTTTAGTTTAACACCGAACAGGATTGTACACAAATATTTCTCCTGTGTTAATATTTTCTCATGGAGATGGAGATTAGTAATCTGGAAATTATATTCAGATAATAACTGAACAAATAACAAACATACTTTAAATATACAAGAGCCAGGGTATTCATTTATTAGAGCACTGAACTATGAATACAGATGGGGACCAACCAAAATAAATCCTGTGATGTTAAGTTGAATCAGATGTATTGATATGATGTATGTGTGTGTGCACGTACACACACATATTGGCATATGTTTTTCCTAGCTTTTCTGTGGAATAGCCAGAAAGAACATCGGTCAAAGCATTCAAAAAAAAAACCAATATATGAATTTAAGCTTCTAAATGTCATTCTTAAATAACATGGGACCATAGCTTCTTGAAAAAAAAAATCTAGTTCTTTCCAGGAATTGATAGAAACAAGTAATAAAGAATCGGTAGTAGCTTTTGATGCCAGAGTGTAAATAAATCTCTAGAATGCCCTAGGAACACATTGAAGAACACAAAAGCCATCCCCATTAAAGTTGTGAAGGCAACAGGGAGGAATAGGATGAATATTGCATTGTAATACTTACAGTGCAATAAACACACAATGCTCAGAGGTGGAAAGAACTCCTGAGTATTGTCCAAAAAGTTAAACAAAGAATCCCAAGGAACCATCACAGAGTGTAGGATGGATGGGGATACAAAAATGAATGTTTATAATACATTCATATCTCTTCATTGGAACTTAGAATAGGAAAAAAAACCACAAAGTATTAGCAGCAAATAAACGGTAAAATCTGAAACGTGTTATACCTCAGCTACTGGAACGTTTCCAGTGTTAGCCTCCTGGCTTTGATAATTGAATTACGAACACTGCTGACTTTTGCAGAAGTTGGGTTAAGAACATTCTGTATAGATGCATTCTGAAGTCATTCTATAGCATTTTAGTAAGTCTAAAACCATTTATTAATAAAAATGTTTGACAAAAAGATATATTTCAAGTCACAGCATTTTCAGTTACACTATTAAAAAAATCCTAAAAGAATCATAAGTAGAAGGGTCTTCTAGAAGAGACATTTGATGGCGACAGCATGAGAAATGGGCCAGGGGGGACACTTGGGCTGTGTAAAGGTAACTGTAATGCTTTTGAAATGAGAGCGAAAACATGAGCATTTATTGTAAAGTGATTGCTTTGCACCTCACTATAAGAAGATGCTTGAATCCTGCAGTATATTAGTCAATCTAAATGAGTGAGATTCTAGTCAAAATGGAAACAGTCTCCATGAGCAGCACATATCTTTGTAACAGTTTGGGCACCTACCAATGAATGAAATCATGCAAAGGCTTTGGAACCATGCCAAGTGCTGGCTGGCGGGCTCAGTGTGGAAGTCCCCCCTACGAACAGGCTTTTCTTTGAGACAAAACATTCTGGGCAATAGTATAGCCTGGCTCTGATTGAGGAATCTGTGGAGAGGGGGGTAGAGGAGCATTTGCCTGTGGATACAACGTGAAGAAGAGCAAACAGAAGAGAGTTCTTATTGGCACATACCAGGAGGAGAAGCAAGGATGGAAAATCCTGCATTACTCTCGTCATACAATCAAGAGAAAATTAAATCATGTAAATATTGATTGAGTTAAATTTGTCAGAGGTAGGTTTTATTACCTGTCAAAGTATTTTGGTGTCAAATAAAAAAGAATTGCAGAAAAGTCAAAAAGAAGATTTTTCAATCAGATGAATAGTAATAAATCAGAAAGCATACTTTGCTATTGTTTACATTAGTTATTAAATTGCAATTATTATTATTATTATTGATGCTAAAATATAAGTCTGAAACTATCATGGACAATGTTTCACCCTTAAGAAGTCAATTTTTTTTTAAAATGTGATGCACATGGTTTCAGTTTGCTCAGAACTCTGTGTGGAAATCAGACCACAGACTGCCCATGTGGGTTCTGAGATTCCCAAGAGAGGGACAATTTGTGATTTCCTGGATCTGATGATAGTTAGCACTATTATCGCTGTAGAAAGTTCAGAGGGCAGTTATATCCTAACTGATGTGGAAAAATAAATTTAATCCTACAGGAGCATGCATCTGAATCTTTTTAGTAAGATTTTTTTTCCTTTAAGGGACATAATTTTAAGAAACAAACTTCTTTTTGGAAAAAGTTACATCAAAACAGTGATAAAAATTTCATTCACAGGAAAGAGACAACTAGTCACCAGCTTCCTTGATTCTGTCTTTATTGCTCAGGTCACAGTTTCACGGAGTTTGTTATAAACAGCGTCCCTGTAAATCAGCTGACCTCTGTCAAATTTCCCAACTCCTGCCTGTGGGCGGGTGCGGACCACATCAAAGCAGCCACCAGTGGAACGTGCATTCCCACCAAAACTGACCCTTGATGGAAAAAACATCCAAGTTTCTCTTCTGGAATTGTTCTTGCAGCTAGCCACACATTCAGAAAAATAATTCCGAGAGAGAAATCTCACTGCAGTCATAACGAATTTGATTTCTGAAGACAGTTATACCAGCGCAGTCCAGGGAACGAAGTGGATGAGGAATCTGGTTAACACAGTTCGGGGCCACAGCACTTTTGCCCCTTGTGCCTTTGCTGTCCCGCAGGCCTTAGGGAAAGTCTGACACACTCTGTCGCTGACTACTTACTGAGTAGTCAGCTCTGCCACAGGGGGACGCTGTGCAGAGTCACCTTCCTTGCCTGACAGCCGTCACCCTTCCCCCAAGGCATGCTCCACCCTCATCCTTCCCTCTGCAGTTTAGCTTGACCTGGCTGAGATGTCCAGTCTCCTGAGCTGACTCTCCCCCCACCCTCCACTCCAAGAACACACACATGGTCAGTTTATCTCCTCTAGCTGCACAAATTCCTTCTCCGTGTCCACTTAGATATTACAGCAAAGTTAGGGCACAAAATTGGAATGCCAGCCTCACTCCAGAACAGGCCAATGATCAGTTTCACAGAAGTGTGAGGAGTGTGGTAAGGACAGAATGAACGTGTGCACATAAAGCATCCAGCTGGATGCTTTTCTCAAAACAGGCCCTGGGGGAACTCGACTGCCATTGTGAATGCTGCCATTTTCCTATGCTCAGAAAACACAGTCTCTCTGTGATGCCCTTGCATAACTGTTCACTGTCCATCCTTCAAGGCTTCCTACTTCCTGCCTGCTCTTAGTCTAGGGGAGGAGGAGTGAGAGTGAATGCTGCCACCTTCCACAACTTCGATTTCAATCTGGAACAGGCTTATCTCTTTCATGGTGGGGATTTTCCCCAGGCTCTTTTGTTCCCCATTGCCTAGCCTATTTTGCCTCCCTTTTGTGTTGCATTCACTTCTATAGGGGGGTAGAGTTGCCCTATTTACAAGAGTAGCTGTCACCATGGCAACTTGGTATTTTGATACAGGCACGAAACAATTCTCAGAGAAAAATAGGTCCTTTATTTTTCAACTTTGGCATGTAGATGTATGGGAATCCAAATACATGTCTGACATTATATAACTGGTTCAAATGTCAAAGCAAAGAAGCAAGTTTTGTTGATATTTTAAATAAGTATTGAGCAGCCACAGCACGCTATCAATTGAGCAGAACATTCTCACAATTAATTTCTGCTTCCAAGACGCTCATGCCTGAAGGCTGTGTGGCATACACTTCAGTGAACTTGTTCTGTGAATGAAAAAGTGCGTGCTCTTGGGTGGACAAAGATGGGTTGTAACACTCACAGTGCTGCGAGCACTGAACAATGCCATTTAGAGTTTCCACAAATTCTTGAGGGTTTCTTGAGAGGGAACAAGTCGGCAAATTGGGAAATGGTGATCAGAGGGATGTGGTTAGTGTATGCAACGCTTACACACTTTATATGTAACAAAAATCCACTGGTTTTGAATACTGAATGCCTACTGTGTGCCACATCCCTTACTTGAGGTGCTAAAACAGATGAATGGGCCTGCACTCCCATCTTTGGTGCTTTCTTTTGGTAATAAAGAAAATAACCAGTAAAATATGATATAGCTCCTTAGATTCTAAGGTGGTTCTCAACCTTCCTAATGCTGCGACCCTTTAATACAGTTCCTCATTTTGTGGTGATCTCCAACCATAAAATCATTTTTAATTCTACCTTATGTCTGTAATTTTGCTTCTGTTATGAATCCTGTAGAAATCTGATATTCAGGATGTCTGATATTAGACCCCTTTGAGAGGGCTTTGTTACTGGTCCAAAGGGGTCAGCCCCATAGATTGAGAACTGCCTTAGCGATTAGCTACAGAAAAAACACAGGAGAGTAGTGTGCTATGGTGAGAGGGTTGCCTCTTTGGACACTGTGCAGAATTTCCCAGAACAAGAACTCTATGGCTTTGCTAATCAAGGGCAAACCTTGTGTCGGCTTTGGACAGCCCAACAATCCACCAGGTTCTGGGACTGGAGTTCCTATGTGAGACAGCGGTTCTTCTGTTAGAGATTTTTGCTTCCTAATGTTCTCTGGTCTGGTTCCTTCCTATTACTCAAAACTTCAGTTCCTATT
Organism: Microtus oregoni; assembly: GCF_018167655.1. Lineage (NCBI taxonomy): Eukaryota > Metazoa > Chordata > Mammalia > Rodentia > Cricetidae > Microtus > Microtus oregoni. The sequence continues at coordinate 36,229,681 of NW_024543070.1, read as the reverse complement.
GACCTGCATGCATGCTTCCATTCAATAACTTTAGGTCCTATAGGTCTTGTTCTTGATGCTTCAGTGGGTTGACCTTTGATGACTCCCAGAAAGTAATCTAGTGCACCCATTTGCTCTGTAGTACCTTCCTCATTGCCAGTCTTCCGTCCTGACTCATTCTGTCGCAGCTTTCACTAGGAAGCAATGGGTGTTATTTGATTTTGTATCCTCAAGGCTTCCCTTGATGTGAATTAGATATCTCAGTGACCAAAGGGAACATGGTGTATTATACCTGTCCAGTAACGAAGAGACTCTATAGTGTAGAGTGTTTTCTTACATGTTAGAGATGAATGAACTGGAGAGGAGGTAAAAATTTCATTTTACTCAATTTGTGGGATGTCTTTGAATTTTACATATTTTTGGGCTTGCAGAAAAGTTGTATGATTTTAGAAGACAACATAAAGGACTGAACCAGACTTTTAATTTATCTTTTATCACAATTGCTTATAATCCTCTCTGTTTTTTTTCTTAATGAACATTGAGGATTTTCCTGCATGTATGTCTGGAACTGGAGTTAAAGACAGTTGTGAACTGCCATGTGGGTCTTGGGAATTGAACCTAGGTCCTTTGGAAGAGTGGTCAAAGTAACCAGTGCTCTTAACTGCAGAGCCTTCTCTCATCCCTGCTTATGGGTCTCTTACCATACCTCTCTGCACACACACACACACACACACACACACACACACACACACACATTTGGCACCATTATGGATACTATGATGGTTAGCACTAATTCCAATGTTGGCAGGCCTAGGAGGTAGGCACTAGATGTTTCTGACTTGCCTTTGCCTTTAAAGTATGTCAACAACATGACAAAAGTTAGGTCTTTCTGTGTTAGCAAAGATTCACTACCCACCATTGTGACATCTGTCTATTCTTCATGTATTTTAATTTTAACTCATCTTTCTCTTGTATCCCTTTCAAGTTAATCAAATAATTTTCAGTGTGTGGGTATCTTAGGGTTTTCATTGCTGTGAAGAGACACCAACTCATTTTTTCTCTTCTTTTGGATTTATTTTATTTTTTATTTTAATTATCATACAAAGAAATGGATTTAATTGCAATATATTTTTTATTTATTCTGTATATTTTACATCATGTTTCTTGATCCCATTCATTTCCCATCCCTTCACATCCGTCCACTGCCCCTGCAGATACCCACAAATTAAACAAAATTTAAGAGATAAAAGGAAAAGAATTTTAAAAAGGAAGCTTCAGTGTGACACACAGAGTTGTGTCGTAAATCCCTTTGTCCATATATTTTTACTTGTAAGTGTTCATTGCAAAGAATCACTGGTCTGGTTCAAAGACACTGAGTTATACTATACTATCAATGCTGGACACTCATCAGAACTCTGCCTACTGCTACCCTGTGTTGTGGAGATCCTGTAGTTTTGAATTTACAAGTCAGGTCCCTTCACCTGCTCCAAAAGATGATAGATGGACTGGATGTTGGGCGTGGGCCAAGTCATAACCCTAGATCTGGTCCTGCGCAGCTGTAGGATTGGTCCAGCCAGGCAGGTCTCCCCTGTCCTTACCACCAGTGAGCACTCTTCAGGACTGAACTAGCTCTTTTACCTCTTGCGCCAATGAGCAAGGAGCAGGACAACTCTCCTGCTTTCAAACCCTCAGGGTGGACTCTAGCATCAAATGTGGTGGGCTGCTAAACCCCGCAGAAGCAAATGATCCACACATACATTAGGAGAGTCAGACCAGCAGCTTGAGTCAGTCAGAAATGTTGAGACGTCAGCATGGCTAAAAGGCGAGTGTAGCATCCTCTGCCAATGCCACCCGAAGAGAGAGATCTCTGGAAGGGGTAGAGTTTGGAGACCTTTGTGTGTTAGAAGATGGGATAGGCGCTGAAAAGAAAAGAGAAAGCAACAATGTGTGTCCCGAAGGTTAACCTTTTCTATTCATGTATAAGAAGTTCAGCTGCAGCCAGAGCAAACAGGCAAGGTGCCCATCTTTGGACAGTATGCTCTAATTTTTTTTTTATAATTATCTGATGAGCACAAAGAAAAGTTCCAATTGGTGACCTAAAACCCCCAGGGCATATTCCACTTTTGCTATAGCCTGGAAAGAGAAGGGTCAAGTTAAGTCCAGAAGATAAAGGACTGGGGCCTGAAGGAGGGCCTGTTGAAGCTGACAAAATGGCTTGGTAATGGGTGCAAGACAGGATTCATGTGAAGGGCAAAGAGCTACCTCATATAGAGGCGAGTGAGAAGAGGGAATAAAGAAATCCAAGAGCATAAGAAGCTGGCCATCCCCTTGAAGGATAGAATTTCTTCCCTGGTGGTGGGGACTATGGGTGACTGAAAGGTTTTCTGTTTAGGGAGATGGTCTTGTGAGTTGGAGTGCTAGCGAATTCCAGATAAGTAACCTGAGAGGTAGACAGATGGACTTTAGTGAGTGAGACCATATGTCCCTGGCTGTACAGAAAGTTTAATAAGATAGAGGGGTCAGCCTGGCTAATTGCAGTGGACTAAAAAGAAGAAGAGGAACTATGCATTTTGTAAGCTTGAATTTAGGAATAGACACAAAGAACAAGTCAGAAGTCTGAGCCTATCCTAATAGATGTAGGATATGACAGAATCCCTGGGGTAAGACAGTCCAGGAGTGTTGGCTGGACAGATGAGTATCCATGGCAGTCCAAGGCAAATGTATTTTATGACTGGGTATAGAAAGGTATGGAACAGAAGGCATCCTTCAGAGAAATGGGAGGTATCTGATGGGATAGTGGAAAGGGGGTAGAGGAGTTGGGTACTATGGAGAGGAGAAGTTACTAGGAGGGGAAAAGCCATGAGGGTGACAGCCTCTGCTCGGATGAGAATCAGCAGGGAACTGAGCAGAAGACAAGGTTTCTGTAGAGGTTCTTTCGGGAGGAGACTTTTCAGGGTGCAGCTTTTCGGGATGGGAATTGGTGGAATTTCAAGTCCAAAGCGTAGGCTGTTTACTGTGTCCGGCAGGGGTTGGGTTCAGCTGTTAGGACAGGTAGAGTGCTCTGTGGGTGGAACCTGGCAGTTGGAGGTCCTCAGGGGAGGGGTCTCATGTGCCTTGAAGGGCTTATATTCTGTAGTTGAAGTCTGGTGATTAAGGATATTTCCATTTTTATTAATCTTGTACTCAAGCTTCCAATTTTAATGACATTTTAGCTAGACATTGAATTCTGAGCAGATACCAGAGAGTTGAGGTAGGGGGCATTCCTGAGTATTATAGTCAATATGAACCAGCAAGTCATCTTCAGCCCACACTCAGAACAATGCTGAAAATCTCTGTGTTCATTAATATTGGTTTCTAGCCATAAATAAAGGACATTGAGCCTATAATTCATGTTCCTAGAGAAGCTAAATAAGGTGAATCCAAAGACAAACACATAGGCATCCTCAGGAATATTAACCTTCATCAGGCGATGAAAGGAGACAGAGACAGAGACCCACACGGGAGCACCGGACAGAAATCTCAAGGTCCAAATCAGGAGCAGAAGGAGACGGAGCACGAGCAAGGAACTCAGGACCACGAGGGGTGCACCCACACACTAAGACAATGGGGATGTTCTATTGGGATCTCACCAAGGCCAGCTGGCCGAGGTCTGAAAAAGCATGGGATAAATCCGGACTAGCTGAACATAGCGGACAATGAGGAATACTGAGAATTCAAGAACAATTGCAGTGGGTTTTTGATCCTACTGCACGTACTGGCTTTGTGGGAGCCTAGGCAGTTTGAATGCTCACCTTACGAGACCTGGATAGAGGTGGGCAGTCCTTGGGCTTCCCACAGGTCAGGGAACCCTGATTGCTCTTCGAGCAGATGAGGGGGGGGGACTTGATCGGGGGAGGGGGAGGGAAATGGGAAGCGGTTGTGGGGACGAGGCAGAAATCCTTAATAAATAAATAAATTAAAAAAAAAAATATTGCCGGGCGGTGGTGGCGCACGCCTTTAATCCCAGCACTCGGGAGGCAGAGGCAGGCAAATCTCTGTGAGTTCGAGGCCAGCCTGGTCTACAAGAGTGCCAGGACAGGCTCCAAAGCTACAGAGAAACCCTGTCTCGAAAAACTAAAAAAAAAAAAAAAAAAAAAAAAATATTGTTTTCGGTTCTTCAGTTGGGGAAATCAAGATTAGGCCGAAAGTATTTTACGATCTGTGCTTACATACACATACAGGGTTCAAGTGTAACTTCTCCCCTGGTATTTAGTTTGGGTCATTTTCTTTCACTGACTCCTTGCTTAGTCAATACCCCGTGCTTTCATTTCACAGAACACTAGCTGAAGTGCTACCCAAATTCTTTATAGTTCTTTTTGCATAAAGAAATCACTTACATACAAACAGAAAAACAGACTCAACAGACCTTATGTTTATTTATTTTTTTTTGCTCTTCTTTCTTTTTATTTTTTTTTTATTTTTTTAATTTATTTATTTATTAAAGATTTCTGTCTCTTCCCAGCCACCGCCTCCCATTTCCCTCCCCCTCCCCTAATTAAGTCCCCCCCCCCCTCAGCCCGAAAAGCAATCAGGGTTCCCTGTCCTGTGGGAAGTCCAAGGAACCCCCCACCTCCATCCAGGTCTAGTAAGTTGAGCATCCAAACTGCCTAGGCTCCCACAAAGCCAGTAGGTGCAGTAGGATCAGAAACCCAGTGCCATTGTTCTTGAGTTCTCAGTAGTCCTCATTGTCCATTATGTTCAGAGAGTCCGGTTTTATCCCAGGCTTTTCCAGACCCAGGCCAGCTGGTCTTGGTGAGTTCCCAGTAGAACATCCCCATTGTCTCAGTGTGTGGGTGCACCCCTCATGGTCCTGAGTTCCTTGCTCGTGCTCTCTCTCCTTCTGCTCCTGATTTGGACCTTGAGAATTCAGTCCTGTGCTCCAATGTGGGTCTCTGTCTCTGTCTCCTTTCATCGCTTGCTGAAGGTTAATATTCAGGAGGATGCCTATATGTGTCGCTAAGACACAAAGGCAACCCACTAACTGGGAGAAGATCTTCACCAACCCCACAACTGACAAAGGTCTGATCTCCAAAATATATAAAGAACTCAAGAAACTAGACTGTAAAAGGCTAACCAACCCAATTATAAAATGGGGCATTGAGCTGAACAGAGAATTCTCAACAGAAGAACTTCAAATGGCCAAAAGACACTTAAGGTCATGCTCAACTTCCTTAGCCATCAGGGAAATGCAAATCAAGACAACTTTAAGATACCATCTTACACCTGTCAGAATGGCGAAAATCAAAAACACCAATGATAGCCTTTGTTGGAGAGGTTGTGGAGAAAGGGGTACACTCATCCATTGCTGGTGGGAATGCAAACTTGTGCAACCACTTTGGAAAGCAGTGTGGCGGTTTCTCAGGAAATTTGGGATCAACTTACCCCTGGACCCCGCAATACCACTCTTGGGAATATACCCAAGAGAGGCCTTATCATACAACAAAAGTATATGCTCTACTATGTTCATAGCAGCATTGTTTGTCATAGCCAGAACCTGGAAACAACCTAGATGCCCTTCAATGGAAGAATGGATGAAGAAAGTATGGAATATATACATATTAGAGTATTATTCCGCAGTTAGAAACAAGGACTTCTTGAATTTTGCATACAAATGGATGGAAATAGAAAACACTATCCTGAGTGAGGTAAGCCAGACACAAAAAGAGGAACATGGGATGTACTCACTCATATTTGGTTTCTAGCCATAAACCAAGGACATTGAGCCTATAATTAGTGATCCTAGAGAAGCTAAATAAGGAGAACCCACAGACCTTATGTTTATACACTTGTGCATCACATGTGTTTGTACATGTGCAACAATAATAATTAAAGTAAAACAGCTATCAGTTTGAAAGTGCGAGGACAAGGCAAGGTTTGGGCGGAAATCCCTGGGAGTAAGCTGGGATGAAGGGAAAGAAAGGGGGAACGTTTTATAATTCTATTTTTATTTAAAATGTTTAAAAATATATTTAAAATATAAAAGCCAAGGGAATGTTTTTCGACCTTGGCCAATATCATGTTATCTGTACAACTGTAGTAACCTTCCATTTAGTTCTTTGATCTGTTATGTCTACCTGTGGCTAATCCAAATTTTGATTCAAAGACATAATCTCCTGTCACTTGAAGCTCCTAAATCTTTTATGTCCACAACTCACAGTGAAATCCCTGGGGACTTTAGCAGGCCTCCCCCATGTTGGGATTTTTGGTGACAGTGCACTGATACAACTTGGTATCTAGGAGTACTGATTAAACACCACCCATCTCAGGTCTTCTAGGCCTGGAGATCTCAAGACCTTTCAGAGGAGGGTGACAGACCCTTCTTTTCTGGTTTCAGGTAACAAAATTTGGAGTTAACATTTTATGAAAGATAGTATAACACCTTCATAGCCTTCTAGGATATTCTTTACCATTGCCAAGGTCATGCAGAAGAAATAATTCCCAGTAAGTTTACCAACATTTCACCCCTGGCATCCTCCTGTTCTAGTGTAATTAGTAACAGTTAATCGTAAGTGGATCACTGTATGGCCTGCATATATACATTTAGATTAATAGCAATTCAGTTATATTGAATCCAATACTTGAATTTCCATTTGTAAGAGCTTCTTCTCACTCAGAGCTTGCCTTCTATGAGATACCTATACGAGGACACGCTGAACCCTAAAGGGAGTCACTTGTTCCCATTGAGAGGGCAGCATGCCCACAGACGCTCTTGAAGGAACACATCCAACTTGCCTGTTTCTGAAGTTCTCATTGACGTGTGTGTGCCTCATTCACCTTGTAATGGTATTAGTCCCTTGCTCCTTCCACGATTAGCACAGCAGTAACCATCACAGGGTGTTTACCAAAAAAGAAAAAAAAATCAATGAATTAGGCACAAAAGTGTAGTTCTGTGAAGCAAAGATACTGAGATGTAAGATTAATATGTTGTCTCCATCTATCATGGTTAAAACCAAGCACAGAGGGTCAAGATTTAACAATGTTACTCTTCACCTCTGTCCTGCATCCAGCCCACCTTCTGCACCTCGTCCACCCAACCCTCTCAAGTTCCCATCCCTTCATCTCCACTCCTCTGGCCCCAGTTTACCCAGGAGATCTCTTCTATTTCCCCTTCGCAGGGAAATCCATGCCATTTGGGGTTTAAGGGGAAACTTGGTACCAAGAATATCCCTAGGAATCCACAAGGGTTACCACAGCTATGACTCATAGCAATAGTGGAGAGGGTGCCTTAACGGGCCTTCTCCTATATTCACGTAGATGATTACCCTAATTGTCATCAGAAATACTCTATCCGGTAACTGATGGAAGAAGATGCAGAGATCCATAGCTAGCACTAGACTGAGCCCTGGGAGTCTTGCTGAAGAAAGGGAGTAGGTGTTGTATGAGGCAGGGGATTCGTGACAGGGAACCCACTACAGCTGACCTGAGCTTGTGGTAGTTCATGGAATCAGGGTGAACAGTTACGGAGTCTCCATGGTACTAACCTAGACTCTATGCATCGGTGTGACAGCTGAGTAGCTTGGTCTCTTTATAAGGCCCTAGTAGTGAGATAAGGAGCTGTGCCTGGTGCTTGGCTGGCTTTTGGGAACCTGTATTACCTTGCCTAGCCTTGTCATAACAAGAGGAGTTCAGTCCTGTCTCAACTTGATGTGCCATGCTTTACTGAAGCTGATGGGAGGCCTGTCCCTTTCTAAATGGAGACAGAGGAGAAGTGGGCAGAGTAAATGAAAAGCTTTTGGAGGGGGCACCAGGAGAAGAGGAGGGAGGGGCAAACTTTGATTGGTATGTACAATAAATTTTAAAATGTTATTTAAATAAAATAAAAAATAGAAAAAATAAAATAATATTCTGCAGCATAACAAAAGATTAAGTCACATCTTGCTTTTTCTGCAGCTGGGTCACAACTGAAGACTAAAACTTCCCTCTTCCCAGAATTCTCGTTGCTCCACCTCTACTTCCTGCCTGGTCATCCACCTATATTTCCTGCATGGCTACTGGCCAATCAGTGTTTTATTAAAAGCAATACAAGTGACAGGATAAAAGACCATTGTCCCACAGCACTTCCCCCCTTTTGAAAAAAAATACAAGAACTCTGAATCTAATATTCTTTGTTTAGCTTTTCTTTTGACCATTATCCATAACAACTGGTAACCAACACTCTCAACAGAAGAAAAGATCCATAGTCCATTTTTTGGGAATGTTGGCATAGTTTTCCAGGCGATTTCTTTCTGACTGAAGCATTGATAATCATATTGGGACCTAAAGAAAATTTATAATTATGATCAAGCCCTGACTGGAATATTCTGTGAGGCTTGATCTCTCAGCCAGCAGTCTTGCGGCTGTTCTGAATGTAACAAGCCACATGGCTAACACAGACAAGTATTATGGGCTAATATAAGTAATAAGAGTTAATAAGAAGCCTGAGATAAGTTGAGCATCCAAAGAGGGAAATGGGAGGCGGTGGCGGGGAAGAGACAGAAATCTTTAATAAATAAATTAATTAATAAAAAAAAGAAGCCTGAGATAATAGGCCAATCAGTTTATGATTAAGAAAAACAGGTTAAGTTTGGACTAGGACATTGTATTTCTTTGCAACTTTTAGCTAGGTAGCATTTGACTCAATTGTGTTCACTCACTGTATCTCATGGAGTTACTTTAATACAGACATTAATAATCAGTCTCTGGTCTTCATATCAAAAACCAAAATACTCCTTGCATGGTCATTACTCTTTCTTATAATTTCTTATATATATAATACTCTTTCAAATTTCTTATAGAAAGAAAAATGAAAAAAGAACTACCAAATCCTGTAGGTGCCATAAAGTAATATCTCATGAAAATAGTTGGTTTTTGGGATTTTGAATATATTTTTTGCTTCAAAATTCTATGCAGAAAAGTTTTGGAAAACAAGTAGATAAGTAAGAATTTATGTAATCTTATTTAAGGAGGTAATGATAAAAATGCAAATATGAAATTGCCTCTAGCCTCTCTTAGCTAACAGAATAAATCTTAGCTAAATCATTTATCCTCACTCATACATATTCATATTCTTACTGTAGCCTGCAAACTCAGAGGTAAAGAAAAGACCTTTAGAGCTAGCAACTGGTAAGCAGATTAAAATCATATATTTGGCGACATGCCTGGTCCGAATCCCCTCTTCCTGCCTGTGTTTGTCTCCATATGGTGCCTTTGTCTCAGGCTAGACACTATTTTGTCTTCTTCAAATGAACCAGAATCAAATTTATATTTCATTTTAATCTCTTTATGCTAAGAAATTAATGCCACCTGCCCTATAAAGAGCAGGATGTGCCTTTGTTTGGGCAAATTTGTTAACATGATGTCTGGCTTTTTCTCATCAAGGGACATAGATACTACTTGGCCTTACTGTCTAAGAGAAAGCAAATTGTGTAAAAATTTACTGCGACCTTTTTATGATAATTAAATATTATGAACATAACTAAGGTATTTTGATGAAATTTATTTTCCTTTGGTAAGAAACTTTTTGTTTTGTTTCTGTTTTTAAAAGCTTTTAGGTATTTGAGATGGTTTAGGAGGTGAGGACATTTGCCACCAAACCTAATGAGGTGAGTTTAATTCTGGGGCCCACATGATAGCTGGTGAAGCCAGCATCCTCCCTTTGATCACAGACACACGTACCTAAATTAGAGGTACTGTAACACACACACACACACACACACACACACACACACACACAGTTTTTATTGAAATAGAATTACACTACTCTCCCTCCATTTCATTCCTCCAGGCGTTCCAGCTACCCTTCCTTGAAACACTCCCATGTCTCCCACTCTCAAGTTGATAGCCTCCTTCATTTTTTTGATTATATTTGCTGCAAACATATGCATGTGTACACACACACGCTTGCTGAATCAATTTTTTTGCTGTTTGTGTATGAGTTCCAAGACTGGCCGATCTGTATTGGGCAGCTAAGAAGGGTTTCCGCCTCTCCTTCTAACAGTCTGTAATTGCTGTAGTTCTTTGCCTAGGAGTGAGAACCCCAGTTTTCCCCTTCCATGTTAACAGGTGCATTGATATTGCCATTCTTCCAGTCTTGATGATGCAGCCATTTCTAGGAGAGACTTTCACAGCAGACTCTCTGGTGTTCTCCCTCTTATAGTCTTTCCACCCCTCTTCTGCCAATGTTTCCTGAGCCATAGCTGCAGGAGTTGTCATGTTGATGTGGCTGGTGAGGTCATACATCTTGGAATAAAGAACATACTAAAGACATTCTGCCAAGCCAGCACAACATCGTACTGCATTTGAAAGCTTATCCTTATACCCACAGACAAGATAGTTAACTGCCCTAATCAAAGAAGATCACAACTGGACGTAATGTAGCGATCTGTGGATCCTGGAGAGCCCAACTTCATCACAGCTTCTGTAAGAAATCTGTAAGCTGGGATCTAGGATGATGAAGAAATTAACCTTTCTCTTTGAGACTACCTGATTCTCAACCCTAGTTTTTAGAACTGCCTTTGTATTGAGTTAAATTAAATCTTATCAGAATTACTTCATGTGTCAAATTTAGTACACCAGCATGAAGTAACAGAGTTGGCACTAGACAATTCCGAGGAAGGGGCCTCTGCACAGCTTGCTTTTACTATCTTGCTATCTGCTCTTATTTCTTGTGTCTCTGGGTTACAAATGAGCTGGCCTAGTATCAGAGCAGTCTCTGTGTTCAACCACACATGGCTGTTTAATAATTCTATATTTACATCTGTCTTACTGAGAACAGAGAAGGGGGAATCGCAGGTCTGTTTCTACAATAACTGCTTTTCAGAGACAAACTAGAATTCTCCCTGCCTCTTCCTGCTTTATGGGTGAATCTGAGCAAATAACATACCGCTGCTCTTATTATAGAAGATGTAATATGAGTCACCCCAGTAGAAAGCATGGGGACTGGGGTCTTCCACGTGCTTGGCAAGAGCTCTGCCATTAAAATGTGCACATGGTGAAAGAACACCCTGAAGGAGAGATCCCAGGTGGCTAAGTTTACTCTCAAACTACTCAGGTGAAGCTTCAGCTTGTCAAGAGATTCACAAGTGGAAGTCCGACAACATTGATTCTTTCCAGGAACCTATTGGCAGAATCGGTCAGCGACCAATCAAGAATCATTAGAAACCTCTAGGGGAAATTAGAATGGGCTCTGGTACGAAAGCAGGCCGGCGAAACCCTTCTTTTTATTCTAGCAAGTTTTGCCCATTTGGAATCATACCTGGCAATGAACCTCTCAAAACATTTGCTTCTTTTCATATTTTAGAAATAAATAACACTCTCCTGCAATCTTACTGAAAATGTAAGTGCATAGATTCATATGTCATTATAATCTAGAATATTAATTGCTGACCCTGGCACTTTTCTCTGATGTACTATGGTTCACACCCATTAAGTCAAAAGGCAGGAATGACAGATACATTGCTGAACTCAGGATACTAATGCATGGAAGGTCATGGGGAAGCTCTGTGTCGTCCAGAAGTCTGAGATAAACAGGAAGCCAGAGTTCTAAACTCCATCTGTACTTACTAGTGCATACCAGCAAACATGGACAAAGTTTTCTGATAATCATGTTATGTTATATAAACTAAATCTTTACCTGAGAAATATATTTAAATTTATAAAATACATATTTATAAACATTTTCTAAGATATTTTATATAAAAATTATAAGTATGTCTGGTAGTGGTACCTTTAATCCTTGCACTTGGAAGACAGAGGCGGGTGGATCTCGGTGAATTTAAAATCAGCTTGGTGTACAGAGTGAGTTCCAGAACTGCTAGGACTATACAGAGATACCCTGTCTAGAAAAATCATAAGTGTATAAGGATAAATAGTATTTTCTACATCAAAAGAATGTCTTGATTTACAAGAAAATTCAGATGGTATGTTGGAATATTCCTATAATTTCAGTGCTGAAGAAACCGAGACAGGAGGGTTATGAGTTTGTACGTAGGATGAATTTCATAAAGAGCTCCCTAACAACTGGCTACATAGTAAGAGTCTGTCTTGAAAATAAATACATGAGTCAAATAAAATAAGGAGGAGAGATAACTTAGGAAGCCCACTTACTCTGACTTTAATACAGGTAGATTCTTGCTACACTCACCCTTCCCGTTATAAAATGAATAGCTATGTGCCAAATTGTTTCTGAAATAAATCACAATGTATGTCATTTCTGAGCCCTGGCAGCTTGTCCGCATCATGATTTTTGTTGCAATAAGGTAGATGTTATGGGAAGTTGTGGGACCTTTTGCAGGTGGGATTTTTCAAGAGGAACTTTGAGAGGTGGGTCCAGTTTCCAGTCTGCCTTCAGACGCATCCGCTCCTCCAATCCCCCAGCACTTGTTTATCCAGTCATAGAGATGTAAGACATCCCAGTCCTATGCTCCTGCCACCGTGAACTCCGTCATACCTTCTCCACCACGGCAGACTGTACCGTGATGCCATGAGCCGAAGTTAAACCTCGCCTTCAGTTGTCTGTGTCTCACTGGCACTACAATGAGAAGAAGTTAAGTGACACAAGGCTTAACACAGTGTTGTTTAAGCAACATCCTGTATCTCGATGACCACAGTGTTCCATGCTTGTGAAGGTAGCGACTCATAAGCTGGGCTGAGAGAGTCGCTGGAGCCCAGGAAACGTGGTGAGAGCTCCAAAACAACACAATAAACAAATGAGCAGCTAATAGCAGACAGCTCCATCCATTCCCACTGGAGGTCACAAAGTCTTTACAGTAACGGATGAGTCAATGAATACTTCGGGGAAAAACAAGCTAGACGTGCTTCAGGTTGGATGGCAGGCAGGACAGTTCAAGGCAAATTTTCTGGAAGATTGGAAACTATTGGCCATCCAACAAACTATTCTCTACTAAGGTCGGTCTGCTTCCTAATGTTGTAACAAATATCCAAGACAACTTGCAAAGAGAAAAGGTTTCTGCTGGCTCCCTGTTTTCGCGTCTTCAGTTCACCATCCATCTGCCCCTTTGATTTGGGCCTGTGATAGCATATTGTCACATGGTGTATGCAGAAGAAAACCACACACCTCATAGTCAGAAACTGAAGAAGCCTCTTTAAAAGGCACTTGGGCACCATTATCCCCTGCAAAAACACAACTCCAGTGACCTGAAGACTTCTCACTAGGCCCCAAATCTTTTTATAATTTTTTTTAAAGATTTATTTATTTATTATGTATAGTGTTCTGTCTGTCTGTATGCTTGCTGGACAGAAGAGGGCACCATATTTCATTACAGATGGCTGTGAGCCACCATGTGGTTGCTGGGAATCGAACCCAAATCTTAAAGTTGCTACTACAAACTAGGGTCAAGGTTTCAGTCACACCTACCTGGTAGCATGAGGCTTTCCAAACCCAGCGAGAAGTGACTATAATTTCTGAGTTTGATATAATGGTATAATAGCAAGTAGACATAATTTGCTTGATATCCTTAACATTTTGGAGATCCACAGAACAGTCTCCCTGAGATAATGTAAACCGCTTTGGGTGGGTTACTTAGTCTAGGGGTTGTAACTCACCCTGCAGTCAGTTATTCCAGGGTCCCGGAGAGGCACTATCTGGAAGATAATGGGCTAAGAGAGAAGAAGAAGGCCATGTTAGGTTTGTCAGAGTCTCCGTTTATTAGAGACAGGTTACAGCTTATATAGGATAAGGAGTTGGGGGTGGGCACAGGGGCCTAGGCTCTTGCCGCATGGTTCATGTTGGTCACGTGGTTCACGTTGGTCATGTAGGCCAGGAGGTTACCTTAGGTCAGGTCAGGTAGGCCAGGAAGTCACAACTAGGAGTTGACACACCTAGTTCTCTAGATAGTTTGGAATGTGAGGCGAGTTCCGCTAACAGATAGCTCTCCATTAACAGCCAATTTGGGTGTGGGGTAGGCTCTGTCAATAGAATGGTTTCTTAACACAATTTGGGGTGTGGGGTTCTCTGCAGACTCCCCAGGGTGATGGTTCCTGTAATGATTTTAGGAGGAACCGGCTCCTGACAAGATAATGTGAAAGAGAAGATACAAGTGAATTAACACTATAATTAGCATACAACTGTGAAAAGCTGACCTGCCATTGAGTAAATGGATTAAACAGTGTACAACAGAGAAGAGTGGATCAACAGTGCTGGGTACGCACATGCACACATAGACACACACACACACACACACACACACAGAGAGAGAGAGAGAGAGAGAGAGAGAGAGAGAGAGAGAGAGAGAGAGAGATTGATTCTCTTGTCACATGCATTTTCCATCCCTTCTATCTACTTCCATTTCGGTCTGGTTTGTGCTGCTGTCTGCACAGATGTCTATCAGCCAAGCCAGTAGGTTTTCAGTTAACTCCACATTGCCTCCTGACATGATTCTGAGAGCAGGCTGAGTGCCATTTGTGCTTTGATGTGCGGGTTTCCTTTCAAGCCAGTGAAGGTCTGTTCCATTACTGCAACTAGAAAGAAGAGATTTCTTTTTCCACAGGAATCAGAGTGGCCTATTGTCCCTTTGATACTGCTGGAGGTTTCTTTCAGGGACCTTTCTGATTTTAGCACCATGCTCCTTTCCTGCCCCAAAGATCAGATATTTTTTAAGCTGGTATCTTCCTTAAAAAATATGCTACAAATCTAACACATTAAATGAAACGCAATCACATTAAGTGCTGAACCACACTATTAAATGAGGATACAATGGTCAGTCATGTAGCCACGGTCTCCATGGAGAGTCACACCCTGCAGCTTATTTAAACCATGAGCGTTATCTGATGCAAGACTCTGTAATGGAACTGGAAGCAGGCTGTTATTTGTGGACCTCATTCTAGTCCTGGGACCTCCTCACTGTCAACTTGATTGCTGTCCTCCAATATCCACACATAGGCTGATTACAATATTGATACAGTGTGCAGGATTTTATTGTTCTCTAACTAGCCATAATGATTCTAACATTCTTCTAGTTTGTGTGCTCTGTCTGTTTCTGCATCCTTCTCTCTCATCAGAAAGAGACTGTTGTGTGACAAATATTTTCCTGGGGAGGTATACCACAAATATTCACTTACCCTGATAAGAAGCCCACTAAGACCAAAATAGGGATACCACCAAAGTCCAACTTGGTGAAGCAATGAGTTTTATGGCAGTTACTCACAGGAGTGCAGGTGAGGGGTTACTTATAGGAGCAGAAGTGACTCAGAGACAGCCTCATCCGCAAAATCTACCCCAGCATGGATAATAGCTCACAAAAGCTGGGAACCTAAAGCACTTTGCCTAGCTTATCTGCTCAATAGCTTGAAGAGTGTCCCTTTTCAGTGACAGGTTTGTGGAAATCTCTTCCAAGCAACTTGGCTGGTTTCTCCTTCTTGCAGGCAGCTGGTCTGATCTCAGAATCCTCTCTGTAGCTTGACTCCTCCACATCTTGGCTTGTTTCTTTTGGGGAAGAAGAGGACTAGAGAATATGGTCAGTTTCAGGGACTTCCTGAAGCTGTTTTGAGTTGTTTACTTTCCTGCCTAAGGAGGGGCTCTGAAGAATGGAAAGTTTCAGTTACCTACGAAATTGTTCCACAACAGCCACCCATTCAGTACGACTGTGCTGGGTTTTCAATCTAGTCCCTTGACCTTATGTTACCTTGAAATACATGTACATATGTTGGCTCTATTACTTAACTTCATAGCAACTGTTCCTTGAATTACCAATCTGAAAACCCAGCAATTGTGATAAATCTAGGGCTATGTGATCTCTTCAACCACAACTAGCTCTCATTTTGGAATGATTTTCTATTTATCCTAATGATAGTTCTATTAATTTTACTTTATTCATGTATTCATTTATTCAAAATATATCTGAGAAGCTCCCGAATCTCTCTTTTCACCTAAGGAATAACCCCCACAATCCAGGAGTCCTTGATAATGTCATCTCGCCTTCCTCCTTCAGTGGACTCCCTCTATCAGCCAGCATCTCAACTCATTGCCACTCATCCTTTCTAGGCTACTCAGGCGTTGGCACAGTTGAAGGTAGGGCATACCTGATTGATTTGTAGGCAGCATTTCACTACAGCACAGAAATGATCAGTATGAAAAACATTGGAACATGGCTTCAGCAGCATAATCTTCTCAGTGCCTTCAGCCTCTGAAGATTTTAGGTGAGCATTAGAGAAGCCTAAGTGTTAAGTGTGAATAGTGAAGAAAATTAATCTTCTATCTTTACCTCATTCTATATTCTTTCTCAGCTCTCTGCAACAAAGGACATGATATGAACCTTTCATGAGCGGCAGAGGCCCTCATTCCTTGCTTCTCTGCCATAGGTTCCTGGCTAACAGCTTGACCGTTTCTAAAATGTGTCTGAGTCAGTGAGAAAAGGCAGATACTGCTCTTATAGAGGACTGGGATTCAGATCCCAGTACCCACATGGCAACTCATACTTATCTATGACTCTAGCTCCAGGGGATCCAATGTCCTTTTCTGAACTTTTCAGGAACCTGCATTCATATGCACAGACCCACATAGAGACGTGCACATAGGCAGATAAATAAGAAGAATAAAAATAAATCTTAAATAAAATGAACTTGGAAATCACAACTTGGTTGTGTTTGTTTTAAATCAACCTTGGAACAGCCTTTTTCTGCTCATGGTTGGGAAAATGCACCCTTTCTCATTCATGTAGTCAGACGATGCAGTACATGAAGTATTGCTATGAGAAGGACAAAATCCAGAGAAATCCCATATTCATGTTGTAAAAGTGTCAGCAGAACTAGGACCACTTCTGCCAGGGCACTTACTACTCTTTAGCTGGTCACGTGACTCATCTCCATATTGGGCCAGAAAGTCCTTGAAGACAGATGACAAATCTTATTTATCTTCGAGGCGTCAAGGCTGGCATGGTGCTTGGCAGGAAAGAAAGGTTCAATCAGTGTCTATTGTCAGTGACTACCTGTCTTTCTAGGCTGACATAAAAAATGAGAAGCATTTCTTCTATTCACAAAAAAAAAAAAGTCTCTTAAACAGTCAAAGATTCTTTTCCCCATTCACATTTAAAATACTAAAAAATCAAAATCCTTTTAAGAAGGCTTGCTAGAACCTGAACTGAATTCATGTGAATGACTCCATTATTCTGAAGTACTATAAACATACCAATAGTATTTGGCAGACAATTAATCATTGAGAGAAACCTAGATATTTTCAATTTTATACTTTTAGTGTTACTTCTTCTTGACTATGAAAAACTAAATGGAAGTTATAAATTTACTTTGCCAGCTTGTCCATAATGATCAACTGTTGTGATAATCACCAGTTAAGGTTAGAAAATCAAAATTAATATTTCTGTATATTTTGCAAAAGTATTTCCCATGTATTTAAGGTATCTTAGAATATTTTTAAGGTGGTTTATGCAGAGGTCTTTACCCGACTGTGGTGAAGACGGGAGTGAATATTGATAGTGTTTTCCTACTCACATGTGCTCTGTTCATTACCAATCAGTATTACTGGGCTACGAACTAAGGGCTCCTGGCTCCCTATGCTTTGCATTCCAACCCAGTGTACTCATTCTAGCTCACTCCAGTCCTGCTTAAATATGCAGAACAATACATTTCTCGTTCATCTGCTCTAGTTTCCTTCTGTTGCTGTGATACAACACTCTAATCAAGACCAAACTGGGGGAGAGAGTTTATTTTATTTAATACTCCAGATTGAAGAAAGATGTGTTAGTTACTATTACTAGCATGTAATATCATGACCAAAATGAACATATGGGAGAAAGTTCATTTTGGTTTTTGGTTCCAGAGAAAGGGCCCTTAATTGTGGAGAAGCATGGCGGCAGGAGCAGAAAGCTGATAGATGACATCTCAACAGCGCAAGGGAAGCAGATGGAGGGAACCAGATGTGACACGAGGTTAGAAACTTTCAACATCCACCTCCAGCCCAGTGATGTATTTCCTCCAGCAAGGCTCCACCTCCCAAATATTCCATAATCTTCCCAACAAAGCTACCAAGTAGGAACCACACGCTCAAACATGTGAACCTATAGTGACATTTCTCCTTCAAAGCACGGCATAAAGCAAGGTATTAACTCAAGGCAGAAAGCTGATGGCAGGAACCTTGAGGGAACACTGATTTCAGTCTTACAATCAGGCTGATGCTAATGTATCTTTTTATATAACCCAAGGTCACTCACCTGATGTAGAACGTCCCACAGTAGTCTGGCCTGTCCTTCCTCAGGTAGCAATCATTACATTCTAAAAATAATATATGCAAAATAAGAGTTCCTCATCACTATTATGATATTCGGCTGATTTATCTGGTTTCTCGGTGTCTTTTCTTTCTGCATCTCTCTCTCTCTCTTTTTAATAGGATCTCCCTATGAAGTCCAGACTGGCTTCAAACTTGCGGTCTTCCTGCCTCAGCCTCACAAATGCTAAGATTATAGGCATAAACTACCACACCTAATGTTATTTTTAATTTATTTTTTAACCATCTTAGTCGTCACTGATATGTATTGCCAGAAAAACGATGGCTCAGTGGTTAAGAGCCTGCTCTTCCAAAGGTCCTGAGTTCAATTCCCAGCAACCACATGGTGGCTCAAAACCATTTGTAATGAGATCTGGTGCCCCCTTCTGGAAGAAACCTCATAATGAGTCAGTCATCCTCATTAACTTAGACCATGAGACCCAATATGGACAAGGTCAGCAAAACCACCATATACAGGCTGCCCATGCCTGCTTCAGCATTGCCAGGGCATAAATTTCATTTTTCTTTAAAAAGTATATGCTAAGCCTTCTCAACTAACATGCTCTCAGAATTCTATTCTCTGCTTATGGGACACAACACAGTGGTGGGCTAGATAAAGAGGCAGGAGTCAAATTTTTAAGTTTTTTTTTACATTAATTGAACTAGAGACCATTATTTTAGCAAATGAAGGAAATTCTTTTTATTTGTTCTAGGAAGGTTTTATGTATATCCAAACAGTCAGGAATTCAAAGGCCATAAATGGTGGGTTTGCATTTAATTTTGAGGACATCAATAAATATTTAATTTTCTTTAGACACAGAGATGTTCATTTAGTATAAATAAACATTTATACTAAGGTTTCCCTTCTTAAATCTTGTATTTCTCACCTCTTTCACGTCTTGGAGGTCTTCACTTCCCAATGCTTTTCCTAGTGAATCTCCATGTTTGCCTTCTTCAGCCAGCAGAGCACACACAGCTCCCCCATGTATGAACTGATTGCTGCCAGAGCTAAGAGTCCTAACAATAACTTCCACTGCGGACACCTCCTGATATTCTTCAGAGATGTATTACTCCTGTGTCAGTCTGGACCCCTCACCAGAATGTTTACAACGATTCCAACAACAACATAAGAAATGGCAAAAAAAAGAAAAGAAAGAAAATCTGCTTCTTCCCTAGCCTTCTCCATTTTGCGTCTCTGATGGAAATGTACAGGAAATTCATTTGTAACCCTACAAAATGTTAGAGTGTTTCATGCCTACCCATGTGGTGTTTTCTAAGCTATTTAAGTGTTTATCTGTTTTTATTTGCACCTGACTCTCTTCTTCAAAATCTTAAAAGTTGCCCTGTGATGCCATGTATTTCTGTGAAGAGTTATTCCCGAGGAATGTCCTTCTGAAAGAAACATTTCTTCTATAAAAGAGAAATTCTTATCAATGGCTTAAATTTGTGTTACTACTCCTCATGATAAAACGGCTAAGATACTAATGCTAAAAACAAACGAATAGGTATTCATTGTGTAGTGACACTCAGAACCTTCTGGAGAACTGAAAAAACTTATACTTGTCTATTTTTGAAACTGTTGCTGGCAGACAGCCCTCGGTGGTCAGCTTTCTTCCAGGCTTGCCTCCAAAGGTCAAAAACAATCCTAGAAACTGTATGTGTCCAGAGGTTGGTGAACATGAAGCTATCAGGCAGTGCCTTCTTGGCCTCCATTTGACATAAAGCTAACGGGCTACCATAGCTTTGTGTAGCTTTATAGCTACCTGATGTGTCAACTGGAGAGCACTTTGTACAGTCAATGGCAAGACTTCATCTACTGAGGGCCAATCCAGCTCCTTTCTTCGATAAACGTCCTGCATGCTTGCCTACATCTCTACGTGTTTCCTTTGGAACACACCCTCAGCAGTCTCTTAATTAATGTCCTTCCAGACAGCGACCAGAAGACTCAGACAAGAACCTCTCAACACTTTTAGGCAAATTCCAATCACTTCTTTATAGTGGTTTTTGTTGTTGTTGTTGTTGTTAACTCTTTTACTCTTTGGGGGTCCACCACCCAGTTCCCAATCAAACAAATATAGATACTTATTCTCGTTTATGAAAGCCCAGCCTTAGATTGGCTTATTTCTAGCCAGCTTTTCTTAAGTTATCCCATCTACCTTTTGAATCTGTGCTTTTACCTTTTTCTCTTTCTGTATATCTTCTCCTTTCTTCTTATTCTGTGTCTTGCTGTTTGACTGGATGGCTGGCCCCGAGCATCCTCCTCCTTTTCTCAGTCCCCTCTCTTTATCTTTTTTCTCCATCTATTTATTCTTTCTGCCGGGAAATCCTGCCTATCCTTCTCCGGCCTAGCTATTGGAGCTTCAGCTCTTTATTAGACCAATCAGGTAATTTAGATGGGCAAAGTAACACAGCTCAGAGAGTTAAACAAATGAAACACAAAAGAATGCAACACATCTTTAATATTCCCAAACATTTCTTCTTGTTAGGATCTGAGAATGAAGACCCCAGAATGTAATAGTATGTAAACACAAGGAATGTTTATTCTTCAGAAATAACAAACATTCAAGGGTTGATTATCAACAGAAAATGGCAGTGATGACCTGGGACAAAGAAGCTCTGTGCATTTTAAAAGGGAACTTGGGGAGTTCTAGTGAGATGAGCTAATCTGTGTTCTAACTGGGCAGACAAGGAGAAGTTATATGGGATGCATGTTGATTGGACAGGGCCAGCAACAGTTCCATTGTGGGCCTTTGTCTTACATTGCCAACAGCAGCCATATCCAATAACTTTTGGTCTCCCAGCCTTGTAAAGCCAGGTTTTTTAAATGGCTTGACAGATTGGTAAAACTTGGCTGGGGAATTCCTGGACACAGGCTCAGGCCATTATCCACAAGGGAATTGTTCCTTCTCTAAAATGGGGTCATATTCTGGCCCCTTCATTTTCTTGAGAAATTTTGCTTTGCAGGATTAGTTGCTCAGACAGTGGTCTTAGCATGGAAGCCAGGTGTCAGTATTTTCAAAATATCTGCAGAAGTTCTAATTCACGTACGTTTGAGGAACTAGTGATCAACTAACTTGACCTTCTTCATTGTGTCCTTCTACCCTCCTTGGTGCCTTTGTCTATGAAGGACCTTTGCTACCTCCCTGGAGTTCATTCTTATCCTCTACTGCTCATCACAGGAGCCATGCTTTCCCACTTTCAGTCGTTAACTGACTTCAGATCTCTTGAGTGTGGTTACTATTTGTCATCATTGAGGCTGCTGTGCTTTGAATTTCTCACAAATGGCATGTTTCCTGAAGGTCTAGTTAAATTAGCATGTGGATCAGTGATAGAAGAATCAACCTAGCAAACAGAAAGAGCAAAACATGGCATCCTGCAAAGGGCACAAAGATCAGCTGACCACACTGTTCAATAATTCTATCCCTTGACTAAAAAGTTACAATTACTACAAATTATTCATTTATTTTATCTTATTTATTATTATTATTTGTATGGAGCATTGATGTGTGACAATTCTGTATTCTGTCAATTACGTTTTAAATAAATACTGATTGGCCAGTAGCCAGGCAGGAAGTATAGGTGGGACAACCAGACAGGAAGTAGAGGCGGGGCAATGAGAACAGGAGATTCTGAGAAGAGGGACGCTCTTCCTGTCCAGACACCAAAGAAGGAATGTGTGACCTGCCCCACTGAAAAAGGTACTGATCCATGTGGCTAACACAGATAAGAATAATGGGCTAATATAAATTATAAGAGCTAATATGAAGCCTGAGCTAATTGGCCAATCAGTTCATAACTTATGTAGACCTTTGTGATTTTCTTTGGGAATTACAGGCTGTGGGAACCAGGCAGGACAGAAACCCCAACAAGCAGGCCCACCATGTTAAAGAGCATGTGGGTAGCATGCACATGCCATGGCACACATGTGAAGGTCAGAAAACAACCTTGGTAGTGGGCTCTCTCTTTCCATCATGGGTCCTAGGTATCAGAGTTGTGCAGTGGATACTTTCATCCCCTGAGTCAGCTTAACAGACTTAAAATATATTATTTGAGGAATAAAGTGAACAAGCAAAGACAAATAGAAAAACAGCTCCATCCCTGTCCTCTCTTGAGGATGTGGCAATTTTGTTCTCTGATATAGCTAAATAGGAGCATCCAGGACACGAGACACACATGGCTGAGGCTTCAATTTGTAAGGCACCATTTTAAGGAAACACATACTGAATTTTTCTGAGTCAGTAATACTTAAACCCTAACATTTACTTAGTACTTCGGGGTTTATAAAGTATCTTCATATCAATTTTTTTAATTGTGTTACTTGTGCTGAATGACTCACTAAAGTGGAAGGTACTGTTATTATAATACAACTAACAAAGATTTTTGATGTATTTGCTCTATGGTCAGTATATCAAATCATTAAACTTTAATGCTACATGATGACCCGTTTTTTTTTTTAAAGGATTCCTACACACACAGTCAAAGGGCTTAAAAAGAATGGTCATATTAAAAATGGAAATATTAGAAAGCGGATATAGAATCAGGTGAGCCAGGCTAAAATGGATGATTTTAGCAGAGTTATTAAATCTGCATTTTGAACGTGCAAGCCCATATAGAAAATCTTCAAAGTAATGAAGTTCGATTTCTTTAGGATCTCTCATTTCCTGGCAATTTAATCAATCTTTAGCATTTTATGCTTCCAGGTTTCCTGTATATTCTTGGACTTTCTTCCAAAGCTGGCAATTAAGGGAGTGAAGATGATAAGCGTGGAAGCTTTCTGGCCACTGGGGCCTGGAATCATGCATAGAATTTCTCTAATTAACCTCACTCTGAAGGCCAAATTCTTTAGAATACATTAATGCTGTTTTTAATAATGGCATATGTTTGAAAATCTTTTTCCTTGAAATTTTTATTTTAAAGACTTATTTCTCTTTGTGTGTCTGTGTGTGAATATATATCTGTGCTAGTGTGCACATCTCTCTGTGTGTGAATAAATATGCATGTTAGTGTGTGCTTCTGTGTATGTGTCTCTGTGTGAATGTATATGTACATTAGTGTGCAAATCTGTCTGTGTGAATGTATATGCATGCTAGTGTGTACATGTGTCTGTGTGAATGTACATACATGTTAGTGCGTACATCTTTGTGCGTGTGAATTATATCCATGTTAGCGTGCACATCTGGGTGTGCATGTGCCCAGAGTCCTGCTCTACCCCTCTCTGCCTGTTCCTTTGAGTCATGGTCTCATTCTGAACTTGGGGTATACATTTTCTCAGCTAAGCTGCTAGCCAGAAATCTACCTATTTCTCCCTAGAGAGTTTATAACAAGTCTGGAACCCCTGGCTTTGATGCAGTTTCTAGGATTTAAACCTATAATTCTAAGGATTGTGTAGCAAGCACTTTTACCAACTGGGCCATCCTTCAGAGGGTCTTCATGTTGAGGAGTGTTTCATATAGCATAAGCTGGCCTCAAACTTGCCTCTACAGTTAAGGCTGCTTTTTTTCCATATTCTGTTTTCTCTATTTCCCAGTGTTGGAAGCACAAGAGTGTGCCACCACACCCAGATTCAGAAATTTGTGTTACAGTATTAATGGCTGTGTATTTGAATAATGAAGCCACCGCTTTGCTAACTTAAAAAAAAATGATTTGAAGAAAACGGATAAGGAGTAGTCAGTGGTAACCATACCTCTAATTTCAAAATTTGGGAGGCTGAGAATTCCTTCAGTGGCTAAGACAAGGTCTTATGAGTCTAGGGAACTTGAGCTACATAATGAGA
Organism: Microtus oregoni; assembly: GCF_018167655.1. Lineage (NCBI taxonomy): Eukaryota > Metazoa > Chordata > Mammalia > Rodentia > Cricetidae > Microtus > Microtus oregoni. The sequence goes on along the minus strand of NW_024543070.1, from coordinate 36,205,676 downwards.
CATTGTGTGAGCAGAGGTCATGGTGGCACATGCCTTTAACCCCAGCACTCAGGAGTCAGGGGCAGGTGGACCTCTGCGTTTGAGTCCAATCTGGTCTACAGAGGAAGTTCCAGGACAGTCAGGGATACTCAGAGAAACCATGTTTCAGAAACCTAAATAAATAAATAAATAAATATTAAAGTAACTTATGAAACAAGAAAATACTATGAGTTTCAACAAGCACTAAATATAGAAAGCATTTAACATGAAAATAAGTTAGACTTGGGGATATTGCTTCCTTCTTGACCCTGAATATCAGTTAACACTATAAATACCTTGAGCACACAGAATCAAAAACCTCACAAGAAACTCTATAAACTTCAACTTTGCTCTATATGAACTGTTTCCACAAAGTCTGAAAGAATAAAGTCTCACTGATGACTTCATCAACATACAAGACAAAAGCTAGAACTCTTAGATGAGAAAATTTGTATGCAAAATCAGTTACTTGTGGAGAAGATCAAAAGCAAGGCAACTGATTGTTAAAGCTGGTATCATTTAGTACTTCAATTTCACATGCATTTCCCAACCCAGAAATACTCTAAAGTCTTAATCCAGAGATCAACATGCTCAGATTTTCCAAAGAGGAATAAATGAATCGATTGCACTAAATATATGTTGATATAGAACACAGAGTGTCTTAGACTGCATCCATCACACTTCTGATTTAATACCAGCATCTCCAGTCCAGAGAATGTGACTCATCACTGGCATAAGTTGTAACAGCAGTTAAGGGAATTATAATTATTTTTAATCTGTGCATAGTTTGTCAAAAACCTTTTCTGTATATTCCTTCATGTTGTTCTCCACTCAGTTGATTTTTCTAAAAGATTTATTTACTTTGAATTTTCTTTTTAAGAGGGAGGATTTGTTGAATTCCGTGTTTGTTGTAGACATTATAACAAAAATCTAGATTTGCATTTTGTCAAAGCCGTCTCCTATTAGTCAAAAAGTGGCAGCTCAGGGCACCATATGACTCTCTTAGGACTGCCAATGTTCCTTCTAATATTTCCTTTAAATATGAAAATGACACTTTGGCCCCAAGTGTGCAGAGCAACAACAACAAATTCCACACGAAGCCGTGAGAGGTAAGGCTCCGGAGAGGCGGAGAGGATGGGGCCTGGTACTGTCAATGCCTCTGAGTTTTGCAGTATTGAGGTCAGTTCACTTGCTGATGCCCTGGAGACATCATGGGCAAAATGAGCACACATTCTAAGCACAAGATTGGAGGTGCCTGACTTCCGGATTGCCAAGCCTGGTGCTGTTGCCAATTTGCTATGGCACTGCCTGTTGGGAAATGACATTTGAGTAGCTTTGCCTTGTTTACAAAGACGTGTTGTTGACACAGGGTCTTGCCATGTAGCCCTGGGACTCACGTAGACCACCAGTGACTTTACACTTTCAGCATTCCCTCTCCTTTGCTATACCACAATGCACCAGCCGCTCTGCCCACTGAAGAGCCATACTAAAATCAATTATGCCTTCAGTAAAAACAAAATAACAACAAATGGAACAATCAGAGAAAGAAAACAGATGTGCATATGCTGATATCAAATAAAATGAAATTCAAAGTTAAAAGCCCTAAATGTCATCCAGAAATGCACTTTCCATAGGTAAAATGATAGTGCAATGGTTTTAAGCATATTTTTTCCCTGCCTGGAAATATACAGATCTAAAGCAGTGTGGAGGTCACAAAAAACAAAACAAAACAAAACAAAAAAAAACCCTAAGAACTAATAAAACAAAATTAAGTAAAATACTAGTTATTGTAAAACAAATTACTGGGCTGACACAGGTCATACAAAATATTCAAATGAGCGTATCTTCACACTGCATTTGTTGATGGTGGTGGTTGTTTTAGAGACAGGGTCTCACTCTGTAATCCATGCTAGCTGGGATCACACTCTGTAACCAGGCTAACAACAAACTCCTGGTAGCCCTGTTGTTATGGTACCCAAATGCTGGGACCATGATCAGCCTAGTAAGAATACATCTGGACTACTAACTGAAACAAAAGCAAAGGGCTTCTGGAGAGAGGGATGAGAAAAAATCCTCAAGGAATGAAGCAGACTATTAAAGATACAGGATGCACCTACCTGGCCATAAGTTTTTCTAAAGTTAGGTAAAACAGCTAAGTTCAAAAAATATATAAGCTATTAAAAGTGATCAGAAAAAAAATATAGCAACTGAATTCCTGAGAAATAATTCAGGTACTTACTTACCCAACAGGGGAAAAAGTATAGATTAGCAAAAATTTTAATGAACAGATAAATATGATTTATATAAAATATTGTGGGGCATGGGGGAAAAGCCAATCTTCTGAATAGTTTATTTTAGGTTAGCATAAATCTGGGACTAAAACGTAGCAAGAACCAGAGTAGCATAGAAAAGTGTATGTTTTAAGGTTCTCAAGAAAAATAACAGCAAACACATTAGCCCATTTAGGGAAAGAGATTATGACCCACTGAGTTCATGCCAGGACACACTAGATTTAATACTAGACCATCTAAGAGAAATAACATAATCTACCAAATTAATGTATTAATGATCATCTACGTAACAAAGATTGTTTAAAAATTCAACATGTACATTTATGTTACTGTTTATAGTAAATGTTATGTATAATGTGAAAGATAGTTTCCAACTACAGACAAGAAAAATAAAAATAATTCTTATTACCATACCAGTGCAGGAGAAATTCCATTTATTAGACTTAAGAGACAGGAAAAAAAACTGTCATTATTACTTTTTAGGAATATTGAAGAGAAATCACCAGAAAAGGATTGGAAACTAGTGGAAGGGTAAACTAAGGCAGAAATAGGAGAGATCAGTCAACTTGCAAGCAACCAGTAAGAGAATTGGTAGAGAAACAGCAGTGTGAAAAATTCTTTTTCCAAGAATAATGAAAAGGACTAAATAGAACACAAAAATGAGATGCTTAGTAAAGCTCCATGGTATGAAAGGGTATAGAATTTGATGGGAATAAGTGACATTGTTATTTTTCTACAACTTAGTAAAATCTGAGATATAATTTGTTGTAGTCCTTGACAAAATATTTCTGAAATTCATGTATAAGAAAAATTCAGAAAAAATACAGAACAGTTTTATTAACAAGAACAGCAAGGGAATGATTTATCAAAATAACACCTTAGAATCATCCAGCACTGTGCAGACAATCTGTGAACCAATGGAACAGACTCAAAGACCAAGAAGGAGATGTATAGGATAAAGGTTCTATGTCACATGACTGGGACAAGGTTCAAATTTTTAACAAATGATGTCTGAATATCAGCCTTTACATTTAGACATGTTGTTCAGAAGCTGACTCCTATAATCATGATGCTGGGTGAATGAAAGTGCTAAATGTCACTGGGGAAAAATAATCTCAGAAATCTCACTTTGAAATATAACAAACTCTTTAAAAAATCATGAAAAATTTGTGCTATAAAAACACTGTAGTGACCTCAAAAGATTAGCAAAATACTAGGAAAGCAAGCATGTCAAGAGCTCTTGCCTGTTGCGGGGTGGGGAAGCAACAAAGTCCATGGGGGAATGGGACAGACTTGAAGGAACACAGATGACTTGCCCATGCAGAGAAAGAACAGAGAGCCCCCCGCCAGGCTTCAGGGGGATCTCCTGATGACCCTGGGAATGGTCATTGTGTGTGTGTGTACACTATACATGTAGAGGTCACAGGATGACATGTGTGTACGTGCGTGCATGCGGTACATGTAGAGGTCACAGGATGACTCTATGGAGCTAGTTCTCTCCTTCCATGAAAGAGTTCTGGAGATTTGACTCTGGGTGCTCTGTCAGCAAAGGCTGCTTGCTGCTGAGCCATCTCACTGGTCCCCTCATGCCAACCTTTAAGGGGCATAACATCCAGATGGCTGTGTGAGAGGAGAAGTCATTCACGTAATCCATTGTGATTCTATGAATTACTGTTGTCTTTAACTAGACAATCTGTTGCTCTTGGTGGTATTTAGAGCACACATAATTTTATCTCAGAAAATGACCATTACCAGGAGGATCCCTCTACATAAGGGGGCTCACTGCTCACATTTCAGCCAGACCCAAGTTCCCAAGGATGGCCAAGATAAGTTTGCTTCTGGATCAGGTCTGAACATCACACTCATAAACAGAATTTTTAAGGCTTTATTATATTACATTTTAAAGCCATTTTACAGATCAGTGGAAGCTATGACCAGGACTTGACTCCATGACTAATTTCCACAGAAACGAGAATAAGGCCTTAGTTAGATCATCTTGAATTCTGCTGCTGGCTTTTAAAAAGCTGCTTCTTTTAGCTAAAAGGCTCATTGAAGTAACACTAAACATTTATAATTTTAGCCATGTTTAATTAACTTCCCTCTGGTTTCTTGAATCATGTAATTCCATCCCCAAGCTTCTAATTTGGAAAAATACTCCCACATGCAGAGGCTTGCACAGGCGTGTTTACTGTGGAATCATTTTTAATCATGAAAAAGGGAAACAAATTAAGAAACGATTCAATAAAACTATTAAGGCCATATTATGGAATTCTATGTAGCAGTTAAAAAGGATGAAGTGGAAATACATATATAGTAATACGAAAAAAGTCCAAGATAAAGTGTTAGCAAAATAAGAAAATAACAGAAAAATATGTATGTAACCTCATTTTCATGAATATAAATTAAAATGAAATATATATGCAAATGTGTATAGAGTCGTTTGGATAACAAGAACCATGCATCACTACTAATTGAATAGAAAAATCCATTTGTAGCAAAATGAGCCCAACTACTACTCTTCACGAGTTGTCGGGAGCTTGGCTTAGAAATGTTTGTATAAAGGGCCATGTCTGTGGAGGGCATCTGGGAAAAGAGGAGTTTTGAGAACTATTAATCACACACACAATGTGTGTGTGTGTGTTGTTTGATTTATCTATCTATTTATGCTTTGAGTCATGGTCTTGCTACTCAGGTCTGGCTGGCTTGGGCCTCTAATTTGTGACCGTCTTCTTGTCTTTGCTGGAACTGCAAGTGTGTGCCTCTACAGCCAGGTCGTGAGGAAATTACCTACCTGACAGAAACTGTACACATCTGAATTTGAAAGTCAGTTCAGTTTTCATTTGGATGTACAAAATGAGGGCACTGTCTATGAATTCATTTTAGACAAAGACTATCCAATTTAGTATGTTCTCATTATGGAAATTCTCAGAGCCTAGCATCTAAGGATCTGAGAAGGAACCGAGAGCCCATTTTACTGTGTGCATACAATAACTTTCAGGTTAAGAAAAGCAGAGCAGTTATGTAGAGGAGGTGTGTTGTATGTGTTTTCTGAAGTCTACAGTGTAAGAATTACGTGGTGCTATGACCATGAAGGTAGACAGGAAAATAGTGAGAATTCTTTCAATTCTCACACAACCCACTTATGAACCATAGTTAAGAGATATGAACAGTTTTATAAAACTTAGCATGGCTGTTTCCTTCTCTGTCCCTCACTGTAGAACACACAACATACACAACTAAAGAAGAGACTGAATTAAAGTCAGGAGCCAATCCTGAGCATCCTTCCCTAAGAACAAAGAACAATGGCTCCAGGGAGGGGTGAGAGACTCAGCAGGTGTCCACTGCTTTCCCCAAGGCCACGCCCTCCACCCACTTCAGTGTAACCAACAGCTTGGGTGGCAACAAAAGGTGAGCTAGCAATTTCACGTGTTCAATGAAATTCATGTAGTTGTGTTTATGCCATGGCCACTAGGTTCCTTTTCAAGTCAATCAGTGTCTTTCTTCTACGCAGACATTCCAGGCATTTCCGGAGAAAAGAACTGAGAAGGAACACATCATTTTGCACTGCTGCTCCCACTCCCAGGGACCCCCTGACTCTTGGGGTTTCTGCCACACTCAAAGCAGCTCTGGGAGAAAGAAAAGGTTCAAACCAGTCACCAGATCCAAAGTCAGCATTTTATTCAGAACGCTGGGGTCAGAGGTGTATTGTTTATAATCTGGTACACAACACAGACGCAAAGCCGTCGTCAGGGTCTTTCCAGTTTAAAAGCTTTTTTTTTCTTTTTTCTCTTTTTATTCATTTTTTGTTTGTTTTGTTTTGTTTTTTAAAAACACACACTTGCTAGTGCTGCCAGTACCAGGCCACCCCTTTTAACTTTTCCTTCCATTTTTGTGTGTAATTTTTTTGGTACAAATTATGTAAAACATTTGTGCTAAGAACTTTTATCCCTCCCCTGAACAAAACAAAACAAAAAAAAAAGAAAATAATAAAAATTAAAAAAAATTAAAAATTAAAAATTGAGTATTCTAACTACAGCTCAACAGTTGAATCAAATGTCACTTTGTTTTGTAAATACTTTATCCATAACGAAAGATATTAACATGCAAAAAACCTGAATCCAAAGTCAAATAATACATACACATGTTCTGAGTTCTCTGCACTCCTCCATAGTCTATGCTGATAAAACATTATGTACACACACCATTTTTACAGCGAGGTGGAAAAAATACAGGAAATAAAAAGGTGTACATGGATTAAGACCAAAATGTGTCTAACATTCTAGTTTATGAAAAAATTCAATTTTGCTACAAATCGGTGATATGAAAACTCCCTTTATCTGCAACCAGCTGCGTAAGTTTTAAGATTTTAGTGAAAAAAAAAATCTAAAGTCTAAAACTAGAAGTAATGTACATTTTTCCTATCTCATGGTCTTCCCCCCCACCCCAGGTAACAAAATCACTCCATGAGTTAATTTTTTTAATCTGTTTGTTTCATTCTGCATCTTAACAAAAGCAAACGCATTGTAACAAAAGTGTGTTGAAGCATGTCACATTTACCTTTCTGCTCCCGCCTCAAAATATTTTGTCTTTTCCTTATTGTTTCAGAAATCAGTACCATTAAAGCCTTAAACAGAAAACTAATTCCAATCTGAAAAAGGTACAAAAAGGCACATAAAATCCCAGTGCTTCTGTACTGTAAAATTCAAGTGTAGCTGAGCTCGGTGTTTTCCAGACAGTATCGGATCACTGATATTCCCTGGGAGCCCAAACTGGTTCGCAGCCTACGCCAAAGCCTCCAGCAAGCACGGTGCTAGTGGACTAGAGTTAAAGCCTAGCTTCTTTATGCTTTTTGGGAATATCAGGTGAAACTGTTTATACTTGTCCAAAAGCCAAGTCCGTCCTGCCGTTCAGTCATCGCCGCCACCGTACATGTCGGCCAGCTTCTTGAAGCGGGGTCCCCAGTCATTCAGGTAGTCATAGTCCTGGTCCCCACCGCTACTGGAGGAGTTGAGGGAGCTCAAGGAGCCGGCTGTGGAGCCGCTGCCCTCATAGTCGAAGACCAAGAGGGAGTCATATGGCGGAGCTGTGGGGTCGTTGTCAGCGGCTTTAAGGCCCTAGGTTAGGGGAGAGAGAGGAAGGAATTACAAGAGGATACCGGCTGACAGAGCACAAGGTCACCCAAGAGACCATTGGGGATCACAGCTTGCTCAAAGGTTTCCATTGGCAAGATCACAGCAATTTGAGCACACAGAAGAAAAAAAATGGTCCTCTAAGTCAGACAATTCTCTTTTTCAAGGAAACAATCCTAAGGGTAGCCATGATAAAGAAGGAGATGGCAACTGGTTGGGGAATATATTTGACAAATGGAGAAAAGGGGTCATTCGTTTGCAGCTCTTAAGAGAGGATGATATATGGAGACCAATGGCTAGGCCAAAAGAAAGTATTTACCAAACTGCAACCTAAATTTTAACAGGGTAATTACTATGAAAACAACAAAATCATCGAATCACTGAACATGAACAATACTTTCCTTGGGATAAGATGTAATAAATGTGACTGAAAATCCATGGGATAAGAGCTTTTTTGGAAAGAATAATTTAACTTACTAGTAGATCAGGGACTATGAAACAAACACAAAAGTCCTTGTGATACAAGTACTCGGAGAGGGATTTTTGCCAGTTAACTTGAATACAGCTGGGCAACAGTGGCACACACCTTTAATCTCAGCAATCAGGAAGCAGAGGCCAGAAGATCTCAGTGAATTTAAGATCAGCTTGGTCTACACAGCTAGTTTGAGGACAGACAGTGCTACACAGGGAAACACTGTCTCCAAAAACAGAGAGAGAAAGAGACAGAGAGAGAGGCAGAGAGACAGAGAAAGGATATTGAATACAAACTATACATGCATCAAAGAAGACATATATAGGAGAAACAAATGGTCCTTGGCCCACTATCTTCTTACAATGTATTTTATAAGGCATGAATATACCAGAAAGCTCATGACAAATATCAGAATTATGGTAATATATGGAATCTAGGCAAATGTCAGGAAATTGGAAAAAAGAAATGAAAACTGAGATTACCACAAAGACTGAATTCACCAAGGAAGTGACATTGACCTAATTTTGGAAGGCTATTGACAGATAAGTGAAGGAAGCCCAGATGCGTTACTATACTACACAGAGAGTCATATTACAGCACTTTTTTAATAGGAACAAAAAAATGTGGAGTTAATTGATATAGTGTGAAAAGTTAGGGCAGATTCTAAGTATGCTGTTTCTAGCACAGTAGATCCGCCTGGCAATAATCACAGAAAATAAGGCAGTCTCAGAAAGACAAATGAGTATTTTCTGTAATTTGTGGTTTTTAGACTTTGTGCATGTATACAAAACTGTGCGGTGTGTGTGTGTGTGTGTGTTTACACACAAACACATTCAAGGTATAAAGGTAGAAGTGAGTCAGTGTAGAAGGACAAAGACCAATGGGCAAGGAGAGAGTGAAAAAGGTGTGGGTGAGGGGTATGGAAGCAGTATGCCCAATGCATAACATGTATGACTTGTCTTATGTAAGGCACTCCCACATACAATGATTACATATAAAGAAAATTAGGATATTTTTTTCAATAAAAAGTAGGGTGACTTCTAGATTTCATAGGCCATAGAAAGGCCATGAGCTGATACTTCTACATAATATAAATATTAGGGAGGGGAAGAAATTTTGTCAATCTAAAACTATATATATATGTGTGTGTGTGTGTGTGTGTGTGTGTGTGTGTGTTAAAAATAAAGAATAAAAAAATAAAGAACAAAAAAAAATAAGGAAGTAATTAGTATCCACATTCTTAACTCTCGGAATCAGGTGCTTTTAAGTATGCAGTTAAAGTATCTACAGCTAATTGTTAATTATGCACCACAAAACATTAAAAAGAGAAACCAGCCTTAGGCGGTCAGGATTTTCTCAGTTCTGTTCTGATGCTCACAACATGGCAAGAACGGTTGTTTTCAAGCAATTACTGTTTGCCTACAGCTTTGGCTCAGCAGAAGCTGGTAGGCACCTAAGATGCGGAGACTTGTCATAGACTTTCTTCCTCGAGAGATAAATCTTTAAATAGTTCCATGTTTTCTGAGTACATATTAACTTATGAATGTGTGATCGGGAGTTAGCAGTCAACTCACAGACCAGAAGATGATGATCCTCTGGGCATGTGGGGAAATGACTGGTTACAGTAACTGAGGTGGAGGACATGTCTGCTGTGGCTGGCACCATTCCCTCACAGGAATCCTGGACTGTATAAATAGTGAGGGAGGGACCTGAGGAGCATGCACTTGGTCCTTTCTCTGCTGACTGAATGACTGTGGTTGAACACACTGTGTTCCCTTTCTTTCCACTGTGAAGGCCTTCAACTGTGAGCCAGAAGAGGCCCTTTCTTCCTTGAAATGCTTCTGTCAGGCTATTTTGCCACAACAACCAGAAATGAAACTTTGAAAAAAAAAAAAAACAACTTTTTTTTTTTTTTTTTTGTAAATAAGCATGTTTAGTTGTTACAAGTTTACCAATAAGGAACAAAGAAGAATCAGGAAAAGAGTCAGTATGCTGTAGTGTTTCTGAGATCAGACCAGAGCCAACACCTCAGCTTTCACCAGCATTCTCCTTGAGCCCCCACTACCGACTCATGTGAGACTGTAAGAAGGTGAAGAGCAAAAGAGACATTGGGTTCAAGTGTTCACCAATGTTGGTCACAGAAAACTCAATGAGTACCAGTCAATATTTTAATGGTTAGTTTTAAGGAAAAGAGAAAACCCTGCATTGACATTTGAAGCAAAAGTTAAGAGAAGTTATTTTAAGAAATAAAACAGCAGCTGCTAGACTCCCATCAAAAAAACCCAGAGCCAGAGCCTCCCAACTCTCCCACAGCCAAGAATTTCTTACCAACAACCCTAACCATTTATAATTAGGCCCAACTTTTCCCCATATCATGTTATACTACTTCTACCCCAGAAAGGGCTGTTAAAGAAAATTTTAAAAGTCTTCAGCAAACCACTTCAATATGTAAAACAAAACTAATTCTGGAAGAGACTTTACCTCTCTTATTTTTAGAAAAAGCTACAGTGCAGTTCTAAGACTGAGAACAACAACCTACACTTTCTCAGGATCCCTGTCTCCTTTCTGTAGCAGAGAGGGTTGCTGTCCTCAGTGATCCCCAGGGGAGCACACACCCAAGATGCCACAGGGGCCTCTTTAGAGGTCATCCAGCTGTCGGGCTTGGTTGTGGCCAGTGCTGTGAGGAGCAGGAAGAAGAGAGGCCACTTGAAGGGTTCTGAGGTGCTGCTGACAGTACTTTCTCTGGTCAGTCAGGAAGGCAGTCTGTTCCATGTGCAGGCTTACTTTCCCCAGAGCTTGCAATGAAAACTATGCGTGACTAAGGAAAGAAAGCCACCATTGGGCTTGGAACTTGCACAAGAATTGCAGCTATCACTGCCACAAGCTAGCAATAGCTATTAGTTACTGCAGCCCCAGCTCTTGAAAAGCCAAAGAATTCACCTTCATTCACTTTGTGTCGTCAATGCAAGACACACGGTTTGGGTTTCTGTGACTCTAATGCTTTGGGGACCTGGATGTGAACAAGCTAGATTCAGTGACTGCCCTCTTGGGACTCACAGTCATTTACTATCGCCTCCTATCTCCCCTTTTCCTACAAAATCTACCAACCACAATCACAGTTACTAAATGAATCTTTTAGTTCAGCACCATCTAGTTTTGGTCTACACATGAAATAGGCCCTGGAAGTAAAAATCAACAAGCTTCATGGAAATTCCTAGTACAAAGGACTTCCTAAAAACAAGTACTAAGATTCTTTTCTGAAGAGATGAGTTGGGGATGCCGCACAGTTGGTAGCGTGTTGCCCGGCATGGAAGAAGTACTGTGTTTGTTCCCCAAGGCTGCCTTAACTAGGCATTGGGATGCCCACTTGTAATCACAGCACCCCAGAGAAAGAAGTAGTACGATGGGATGTTTAAGGTTATTTTTGGAATGGCTGCAAAACTAGTTCAAAGAGTTCAAGGCCACTCTGTGATATATAATACCCTATCTTAAAAGAGTCAATGGCAGGGTGGCAGAGCTTCAAGGACATCTGGATTGTGGGGTTGAAAAATGATGACACAGACCTCTGTGTCCAAGTGACTCATGCTGCAACTCTCTGGTCCGCACTGGTATGTCAGAGGACTCTGAGAATCTTCAGCAAATGCCTTAACACATTTTATTCAGTACTCCTTAAGATCAGTGTAATGCTTGAAGTAATCTATCCCTTACCTGGTACTAAGAATCTTAAAAATATCCTTTTCATCTTGAGAAATATACATTTCAGCTCCTGTGTTGGTTTTCTGACCACTGAGATAGTTTGAATTTGCTTTGCTTGCTTTTACAGAGGAGTTAAGGCCATGGCATGCTTAGTGAGTCTGCTGTGCATAGTAGGGCATAGTGTCACGAAGGGTGACATCACTGACCTGGAGGAATTCTTGGGGAAGCTCTTTCCAGGTAGGGATCAGGAACATTGAGCCCCTGTTACATGCATAGGATTGGTTTGCACTTCAGAACAGAGTGGACCATTTCAGAATGAGGTACTTCCTCAAAGGATCATAAGCAAGCTGAGAAACTGGCAATTATAGCCCTGCGGTCAAAGACTGCAGAATAAATCTGGGGGAGCAGTCTCCTGGATTCCTTACGGATTCCTTTATTCTTGGATATGGACCCTTGTCACTTGACATATGAAGGATCGTTACTAAATTTACAAACCAACCACGTTTTTCTCCAGAACTGATGCGATGCAGAAAAGTACGCTTGGCTCCTTGGTTCTCCTCTCATGGATCAGATCTGGAACTCTAGATAAATTAATCTGGGTGCTGTATCAGTTTTCTTCAGTCGCAGGTCCTTTGCAGAGTATAAGCTGTGGCTACTTCTTGCTGAGCTTGTATTTATAGACTGTGGACCCTAAGCTTTTGGGGTGGAGACTGACTTTGATGGGAACTATAAAGGCACTCTGCAGAGAGGAACACAAGAGCGATGGAAGGAGAAAGAGCCACTGATCTCCTGACATCGGCTTCTGTAGTCTTTGTGTCATAGCTTTGCCTCGGCTCCCCATGTCCTGCCTGCAGCAGAGCGACAGGGACATCTCGCTGTTCTTCTCATCTCAGAACTCCAGCTCCTTTCCTGGGATGACTGTGGGTTTCTCACAAATGTGGTATCACTCCCTGTAGGCAAAGCCTTCAACATGCTTTTTAAGGCCTGCATACCCAAGGGACAGGTTCACCCGGGGTGTGAAAGACAGTCTTCAACAGAGGTGCAGAGGCACCTACTGGAAATAAAAGCAATTGCCTTTATTTAAGAAAATTAAACTTAAAATTGATTATCAGTTTAAGTAAATAATAGAAGAGAGAAGCTGAGATAGAAGAATAAGATGGTGCTTTGCCAAGCCTGACTGACGGCTGGGTACAAAGCTCTATAGAGAAACCCTGTATGACCCCTGTTTGCCCTAGCCTCAACCTGAGCACCCACAACTGAATTAAGCACCAGTTCTCCAAACCCTTGCGCACAGCTTCTATTTGCATATTCATTTCTTTCTAGCTGCAATGTGATTGTAATGTTTCTCAACATATTTTTATGATTAATATACCAATCATCTATCCACTCATCCATCCAACCATCTACCGCTCCATCCACCTACTCACTGAGGCATTAGCCCACTGCAAATGCTGCTTTTGCTGTTGAGCTTCCCCGCCCCCCTCCAGCTATGGGAGTCACACCTGTGGTTGCTCCAGTCACTTCTTGTCTCACCTTGTTTGAATCACCTCAGAGTGTGAGGCCCCTTCCTGCCAAGGCTATTTTGCAATCACATCCTGCTGGTCAGGACAATGTCTGAGTTCCGGATTCCCTTCTACAAGAGATTGTTTCCCTAATGCTCCAGACTTATATAGGTTGACATACTAGTATACCATTTTATATTATATATCAAAGCTAACATTAGTATCCTATTTGGTTATAAGGAGTTTAAGATGCTATTATTTTTATAAAAAGAGAATTTAATTTTTCATTTCAATTAAAAGACCATTGAGAATCTTTTATTGATAACAATTGTCTGAAATAATCGTTACTGCATTTCCAACAATACAGAGACACATACTATGCCAAGCATTTTACACATGCTGTCTATTTATTGTTGCTGTTGTTTCGTTTTTTGAGACAGGGTTTCTCTGTGTAGCTCTGGTTGTCTGGAACTTGTTCTGTAGACCAGGCTGGCCTCAAACTCAGAGATCTGCCTGTGTCTGCCTCCTGAGTGCTGAGATTAAAGGTGTGCGCCATCACATCTGCTTGTGTCTGCCTCCTGGGTGCTGAGATTAAAGATGTGCGCCATCACATCTGCCTGTGTCTGCCTCCTGAGTGCTGAGATTAAAGGTGTGTGCCATCACACAGCATCCACACACGCCACCTTATTAAGATTCCACTACAACCTCAAAAGAAGGTTCAATTTTATTTCCGGCTTACAAAAATGACACTTGGAAACCCAGAGATGAACGTCAAGGGCCTCAAACTTGCACAAAGTCCCAGTTCTGAGAGGTGAGCTGGATTTGAACTCAGACAAGCCCCGCAGTCCTCTTGGAGAGAAAGGATGAAGCGCTTTAAAGCAGACAAAGTAAATGCAATTAACAAGAGAAAGAAGCAGTCCAGGCTTTAGTAGTTCCAACCAATTCTCCTACAAAGCCCTTCCGGATGTTGTAAGCAATGTTAAGGCAGAAGTCAGTCCTCTCACAGAAGGGCACACATGATTTTAATTCCTCTCAGATAAGGGCATGTGAGATTAATGCAGTTATTGGAGATATGCTAATATCTACTAAGGAGCTGAGATTAAACGAATTTATTTCACTATTCTCACCTTCTGAAGGTCATGCTTAAAAACGCAAACAGAATGAAATTCTAACTAAAATCCAAAAACAGGTGTCTTCCTCTACTCTACCTGCTTGACTAGAAATGAGTTCACTTGTGAGATTCATGGCGACGCTCATTCATTATTTAAATAAACAAGCTGGAGGATGTTCTCGGGAGCATCCCTATTCCTTATATCTATAAAAGCGCTCCAATTATAATCACTGCTATATTATTCTTCCCTTGGAACATTTGGTCCTCTGCTAAATCAAATAAGACCTGGAGATAAATAAATTTGTATGTATTTGCAATGTTTTCACAAAGTGTACTGGAGTTCTTTCCAGGTGCCTTCAAATGTTTCAAAATACATGTATTTATTTTTGTTTGCCAAGTTAATGAAAGATATTGAGCAAGTCTTAATGGTTCCCTGGGATGGAAGAATCTGCCTGGTGCTTCTGAGGATTGTGTAACTTCTAGAGAGTATTAATCCCTTTTCTTTTGCCCACAGAATCAACTATCATATCCTGCTACTCTCTTTTGTTGTTTTTGAGATGCCTTAATCTGCTTGGACTTCCTCCTGCCTCTAATTGTAGGACTGTTTTGTTGTCATTGTTTTGTTTTTTTAAAGACAAGGTGTCCTTTAACTAACTAAGGCTGACGTGGAAACCATTATGTACCCAAGAATGACCTTGAACTGATGCTCCAGCCTCTGCTGAGCGCTGGGACTGTAGGTGTATGCCTCCACAGATAGTTCACGAGACGCTGGGGATTGAAACCAGGGCTTTGCGCAAGCTACAGCTACACTCACTTCCCTGGCCCTCGGACACGGCAAGGCTTGTTTGTGGTCTCCTTTCTAATTCCTGTATTTTGAGATAATGCTCAGCTTCATGGATTTGCTGCTATTTTGAAGATGACTAGAAGTTTCATTGATCTTTTTATTCATTCACTAAGCAAAGTATCTGCTCGACCCCATCCAGCCACACCCAGGAATAAGGACCCATTTCCTTGGCCACAGAAGACCTCAGAGGGAGGATGAATGGAACCACACATGGTTTTAGGTTGGGTTGGGGGACACTGGACAGCACCTGTCTCTGCTCTGTGTCCTGATCCTCTCTGGCATGGCAAGCAAAAGCGAGTTTGAGTCTGGAAGAACAGAATCCAATTACAAGCCAGGAGTACAAGGCACAGATAAAGCCACCGTTCAATGCTCTGCAATATGCAGGCTGGCGAGGGACCGGGGATGAGACTGGAACAAGTATAACCCTGGCATGAGGGGCTATCTGTGCATCGTGCGCATAAATTCACTATTGAACATAGGTTCCTCGACTAAGGATGGATGGAGTCATGTCCCCACCAACACATTGACAAGACTGTAAATGAAAACACACCTAATACATCTAAAGTACTGGATGCCGCAGAGCAGCCACACAGAACAAGAAATAGCCCTTGCTCTAGAGAACCCATATACTCAGGTGAGAGACGAAAATATTGACAGTTGCATCCTCAAATGGAAGAGAGGATATCGACATTCACACTCTCCAACGGCAGAAAGAATATTTAAAGTCACAGTCCAGGCGGCTGGGGAGGATTGTGTCAGGAGAAACATCACTTAATGTCCAGACATCTCAAGGACAGTTTCAGAGATGAGATGTTTGCACTGGATCCTTATGGCTACAGAAAACTTGCAGATCGAGAAAGCGTGAGTTTTTCCTGTTCAAAAGGGCCTTTGGGGACTGCAAGTACCTTAGGATTGCAGTTTAAGAAGAACTCGGGGAATGAAGGAAATTGCAGGAATCAGGCCATGATTAGCCTTATAACTGCACTTAGGGCTTGATTTTCATTTCTAAGAGAAGAATATTAGGGCTGGAACTGAGTCCCACAGTGAACTGCACCACAGGGCCCTGCAGCAGCTCCTAAGGTTTGAATTCCACTCATCAAAACTCTTAATTGCAAGAAAATATAGTTCTCAGACCTGTAATTCTAAAATTCATTATATCTTAAAACTCAATAACCATAAGGATAATTCAATGTTTTTTCAGAACAATATACAACAAATACAGACACAAGTCCATTGGGCACTCTTACATAAATAAAAATCTCTAATGTTATCCATAAGCTGCTGCAACTGTCTCTAAGCAAATCTGCGTAAGAACAGGGCAAGTCGGAACACAGATTACAGAAAAAAAGGAGATAGTAGCTTTCCTCTCTTCCCTTCTATATGGTCTTAATGGACATCTGCCACAAATTAACCTGTTACTTTCTCAACAGAAGCCACATGTTTGGAAAGCAGCCTCTTTTCATTAGGAACAGACAGCAATGGAAAGTCACAGATGCTGAGAAATACTCCAACTCTGTTTTAAAACTTTGTTAAATAAATAATTACTCTTACACGTTATTTAGTTTGTGTGTGTGTGCGCGCGCGTGCGCATGCACATGGGTGCTCACGTGCATGCCACTGTGTCTATGTGGACGCGAGAGCACACTTGTGAATCACGTGGATCCCCGGGATCAAATGCAGATCATCAGATGTTGGGATGTGCCTTTACCCACTCATCAAAATTGCCAGCCCCTATTTCTAACTTACTATATATGAAACTTACAGTAGACTGCTAACATTTATATATTGTACAACGATGTCGATAAAGCCCATGAAACAAGAGGCTCATGTTGTGGAATATTACCATAACTAGGTGAAGATGTGCTACATCTGTTTAGTCTACATTTGTTTAATTATGTAAAAATGTGTTGTTTGCCTGCCTAAGATACCAAACTGGGTGAAATAAAAAGCTGGATGGTCAGGGGCTAGGCAGAGGAGGGATAGGTAGGGCTGATGGGCAGAGAGAATAAGGAGGAGAAGGAATCTAGGCCCAAAAGAGAGAAAAAGAGAAAGAACTAGGGAGACATGGGGGGCCAGCAAGTCAGTCAGGCAACCAGCCAGACAAGAAATAGGACATATAGAATGAACGAAAGGTAAAAATGCTCAAGGCAAAATATAGATGAAAAGAAACAGGTTAGTTTAAGTTATAAGAGCTAGTTGAACAAGCACATGATAAGGCCGAACATTCTTAACTAATATTGTCTCCATTTCATGATTTGGGAGCTGGTTCGCAGCCAACAGAAAGCTTGCTAGTGACTCGTCAAGTCAGCTTCATGATCAAAGACACATGCAATGGCCACCTTGCATGCTGTGATGTATAGAGACCAATGTTGACTTTGGAGTGGCCAGCATCTGAGCAGAGACCACAGCTTCTGCTATATATTCAGCCAGTATCATTAACTATCACCATCTTATATGAAAAATAAAAATCCTGGGAGAAAATTTGAGTAGAAGCATGGCTAGTATCTAAACAGAAGAAGCACAAGTCATTCTCTGTCAAAACTTTAGTATCAGCCATAGCAGGACTCTTGGGAGCAATGAATAAAAGAATGAAGGAGAATTCTCACAGTGAAATTGTATCCGCTGCATCCAGCAAAGAATTAGCTCCCTCACACAGAAGCTTTTTAAGTCTCCTCTACAAGGCCAGTGTTCAAGTCACATGGTATTTAATTTAGCCACTCTTCCAACTGTCATTTGATGAGTTGATGAGGAGGTAGTGAATTCTCATGAGTATAGAAAAAGGCAAAGAGAACTCCTGTTTGTTTATTAAGGCTAATACAGGAAGTTAGAACACAGGGCAGTACTGGTTTGTTTGTTGTCTGTAGGCTGCGCCTAACGTGTGACGTCATTTTACAGTACAGGATGTTGGCCGATGCCTCCCTTTTGGGCTGACTGAAACCATTGAGGGTGCTGGGAAGACAGCTCAGTCTATAATGCGCCTCCTCTGCAAGCTTTAGGACCTGTTTGATCCTCAGCATCAACATGAAAAAAAGTCCATCTGTGTGCCTAGTGTTTATTAGCCCAGCACTGGGGAGGTGGAAACAGGTGAATGTCCTTGAAGCTTGACGGTCAGCCAGTCTAGTCTACATGGTGAGTTCCAGGCTCATGAGAGAGTCTGTCTCAGAAAATCAAGTTTGATGGTGCTTACGGAATGTTCCCCAGGCTGTCCTCTAGTCTCCAAAAACATGAATGTAGGTTCCCATGTACACCTGCACATACATGTACATCTGCACGTACATTTAAAAAGCTTGTTCTCTGTCACCGAAGTGGTATTTCTTTTCATATAAACATAAAATCAAAATGATATTTTAATGAATTAATATTCAATAGCTGTGTCCCAAATGTAAATCCCACAGAGACCTATACAATAATAAAATGTCCTATAAGAAAGTGAGTAATTTTCTTCAATAGTATAGTTACTGGGCAGTTGCTAATGCTCCTACATATAACCCCTAATTCACATTCATGCACCTAACCCTAATTAAACACTTGGGGTCAAAAGAAAGACACGAAAGTAGAAGGAGGACTAGTTGGGAAGAGGAGAGGAATCAGTGGGAGTGTGAGGGGGTCGAGAGATGTAATGGGATAAACAAGGAATACACATTATACATGTGCATAAATTACCATAAAGAACCTGATTCTGTATAGCTAATATATGTTAATGTGTTAATGAAATAAAATTTTACAAAGAAAGTGAGTCTCTGCACCTCATTAATGAAGTCCCCAATGTCCCCAGGGTGTGGGGCTGCAGAGCGAACTGGATACTGTGGCTCGGCATGAATGGGCCTCTCGTCTAGCCGTCTGATCCCCACGGGCTTGATGGCGTCAGGCTCTACAGTGTCTGGCTGCTGGAGCTGGCTCAGGTCGTAGTCCTGCAAGGGAAGGAACCAGAAAGCATGGGAGATGAACACCAAGAAGGAAGATTACAACCTTGTTTTTAAACACATCCTCGGAACGCATGGAAATGAGTGCAATTTAACATAATGGAAAAGTTGCCACTAGGAGTTTTTCATGTTATGATTAAATATTTCTTTCACACAGCTCTTTCTTCTGTGTTTTCCATTTCTGCAGTCTGTGCTCCATCTGTTTTCGAGCGCTCCTCATCAGCTCCCAATGGGAAACAGCAGTGACGAGGTCTCACTACAACATGACTAAGAATCCAACTGCAGCCTGCCCTGTGGCAGCGAAGCGTCCATGTCTCCAACATCACATGCAAGTACTGGGCTGCATGTCTCTGCTCTCTGAGGAAGGCACTAGTGCATCAAGGTTGAAACCCAACCCTCCATTCCTCCCTTCCTTCTAGAGTCTTGAATTTCTTAGCCATAAATTATGGTCTGTGGACCAGTCTGAATTGCGCTCTAGTTTTAGTTAAAAATGGCCTTCAAATTTTCAAAGAGTTACTTAAAATATCAAACAAGAAAAATAAGCCCTGGTGACTCTCTGTAGCCCACAGAACCAAAGTATTTTCCTATCTTCCCTTTAGATAAACAGTTTGATCTAGGCCCGCTGGGTAAGGATGAGCCTGGATTTCTCCCCATGTAGTCCTGTGGAATGTTCTGGAAAAACAGCCTGTGCTTTTGCAGAGAGGCAGAATGATGGTGTGAAAAGGGTCCTTTGGGCATAGCCTGGGCTCTCGCAACTACTTACAGTTAGCGCACCAGCCACATGGACAGGAGTGCACAAGGAGAACAACTATATATTGAAACCAAATCCAATTCCAGTTTGGCAAACGCTGTATTTTTCAAACCTCTACTTCAGAGGTTCATGACCCTTTGGGAGTCATATACCAGGTATCCTGCATATCAGATATTTACATTGCAAGTCATAACAGTGGCAAAATTACAGTTACGGAGTAGTAACAAAGTAGTACTTTTATGGTTGGGGGTCACCACAACAGGAGGAGCTGTGTTAATGGGTCACAGCATTAGGAAGGGTGAGAGCCACTGGTCTACATTCTGGTGTTACAAAACGGCAAGTCCTGAGCGTCCCCAAAGTGTGTAACCATTCAACTTTGACATTCTCAGAAAGTACCAACTCCTAGCATTCCTCTCGGTTCAGCCTGCATTGCTCTGTCTAAACTCAGCTTAAATGCTTTCGAGGTTTCTCCACCGTGGGTCTGATTTATTCAGAACTCAAACAGTGACTATGTCTGGCAGTGTGCCAGGTGCTGTACATATGTCTGCTCATTTAATCTTTTTAACACATTTTATCATCTCCCTTTAAGATAGGAAGATGTGGAGTGGCAATGAACCCAAGTCACCCACCCATGGTCCTGTAGATACTAGCACACAAAACAGGCTTGGACTGTGGATGTGTTAGACGCCACAGCCTGGCTCCTTTCACAGCAGTGAGTCAAGCCCAAGCTACAAGAATGGTTTTAAAGAGAGATGAGCCGCATAAATGGTCTGGACAAAGAAAGGAAAGCAGGGGGACAACTCAAGTATTCAGGGACACTAAAGGAAGTCGAGAAAACCTCATATCCACAGTGTGCCTGCCACTCTGCCAGTTTAGTTTTTCGAGACAGGGTTTCTCTGTAGCTTTGGAGTCTGTCCTGGAACTAGCTCTTGTAGACTAGGCTGGTCTCGAACTCACAGATATCTGCTTGCCTCTGCGTCCCGAGTACTGGGATTAAAGATGTGCGCCACCATCGTCCAGCTCGCCTCTCTAATTCTTAACCAGCCTGTGAAGAATGCTTCATTGCTTCTTTTCTAGATCATGGTTGACTGAGAGGCTCTAAGCGGGCTGAGTAGCTTGCTCAAAGCCGCGTGGTTAGTAGGTCAGCATGGGAATTAAAACCATGGCGCCTGTCTTTAATGTGTCAGGTTTTATTATAACACTAGGCTGGTGGAGAAGCACTTGTTACAACTTTACTCCCTCTGAGTAATTATTTACCTAGTTTGATGCAGCCTGGTGTGTAATGGCCCTAGGGTAGGTGGATGGAAAAGCCACCGGGACCAGGATGTGCCATGTGGTCTACAGAGAAGGGCAAGCCAGGAAGGGCACAAACTCTGAACATCACTAGTGCTGAAAAGCCCCCACTGGACAACTGGCTTTAGGTTTGAACCTGGATCTACATGTGGGCCAGAGAGACATCGCTGAGGAAGGAGAACCAGCAGCTTGGACAGGGGCACGGGAAGAAGAGTTAGGTCATTTGTAAACAACTGAGGAGAGTAGCGTGAACAGTCATGTGCTCCAGTTTCAACCTTAGAGGCTTTAGAAGCTATAGAGTGTCTTAGAGGCCTGAAGTGACAAAACTTGAGAAAAATCTTTAAAGCGGTATAAAGAGGGATTTATTTCAAAAAATTTTAAATACTTTCACAGGAAGTGATCACAGGAGAGACCGGTGAGGAGAGGGACTCCTCTAATGAAACTTGTCCTGGAAAGGGAAGCCAAGTGGGAAGGGGACTGCTAGCTAACAAATGCTTCTATCCTCAGCGTGAAATCACTCTATTAGGAAGTCTTAATTACAGAAAACAGGGCAATCTTATGTTTAAAGGCTGTCTTTATCAGATGAAACACTCCTTGATACTCTTGGATGTACCTTGTGAAACTTCAATGTCACAGCAGTGAGAATGCAGAGGGTGTGACAGTTTGAGTAAGAATGGCCCCCATAGGCTCACAGATTTGGGGAGTTAGCCAGTAGGGAGTGGCATTGAAAGGCGTGACCTCATTGGAGGGTGCATGTCACTCACTGGAGGTGGGCTTTGGGGTTTCAATGCTCAAGCCAGGCCCAGTGTCTCACTCTTTCTGGTGCCTGCAGGTCTGAATTTAGAAGTCTGGGCTCCTCCTACACCATGTCTGCCTGCATAGCCACCATGAACCATGCCATGCTCCTCACCATGGACTAAACCTCTAAAACTGTAAGCAAGCTCCCAATGAAATGTTTTCTTTTCTAAAGTTGCCGTGCTCGTGATGTCTCTTCACGGGCAAGGGAACACTGATGAAGCCTGAAGGGTTTCTTTTCTATACTAAACTAAGTAAGCCTGACGGTTTAATAAGCCTGATATTCTCCCACTGGACAGAGCCCACTATCCTGACATCCCGACAATGTCCACTGTATCTTCAGGTCACGAATACAAGCACATTTCAACTGGCTAGCACTATTTAAAAAACATTCGATGTCCTGCCAACATTTAGACACACTTCTGACAAGAACACTGAAAGCTCTATACAGGAGGGGAAAGTTCCCATCCTTACAGGGTGACACATTGCAGGTGACAGCAGCTACTCCCTTAGCAGCACTGTATCCTGGCCATCATCACCCACCAAAGCACAGCTACATACACATACAGCACGTTATTAGTCTGCAGAGTTTTTTGAAGCTCTGGCCTGCTTCTGCAAAAATCAGAGAGTCGAGTTGAGGAGATGGCTCAGTGGGTGAGAACATTTACTGTGCAAGCATGAGGACCCGAGTTCAGATAACCAGCAGCCAAACAAATGACTGTACGAAGCTGTCACCTAAGGGCTGTTACAGGTGCAGGCAGAGACAGGAGGATTGCTGGGACTGGCTGATTTCCTGTTGAGCTTCACGTTCAGTGAAAAACAAAACTGTCTCAAAGGGATAAGAGGACTTGCAAGGTCGTCCGCTTATCTCAGCATGTGCACATGCACACACATATGCTCCCATAACACCACACACACACACACACACACACACACACACACACACACACACCCCGTTTTGTCCAGGTCCAAACCAAGTATTGGCTGGAAGCGAGTGTTGAATATAATTGCAGCGATGATGTTCATGCCAGCTATCAAAAGAACAGCTGATTCAAGAGATGCGCTTTGGATCACATTACCATCCTTGGCAGTAATTCACATCAGTGAAGGAGAGACAGGACCCTAGGCCCATCCCTGAGAACAGTGCCAGGGTGATTTATCTCCCCATGATGATAGAAACCTGGTAAGTTGCTCAGTTATAATGGGATCAAAGAGAATCAGAAAGCCATTGATTTACAGCAAGCTAGAGACTGGGCTAAAGGGAGACTTAAGAGTGTCTTTGTGTTGGCTTCCTCTGCTCTACGGAGAAAGCAAACTATCAGCATCTGGTGGCAGGAAGCACGTGGCAGGGTATGTGGGGGGAGGTCAAGGGACAGGCTTTGCTCTTGATGTTGTTCTGTGTCATATGGCAAAAGTCCTGCCCTGAGGGTTCAATTTTAGACATTTCGATAAAAGCTCACTCTATATGAATTCCCTAAATTATATATCTTTACAATCCCATCATGCTTTCTTTAAACACAAAAATTACAACATGTAGGATAAGAATTAAAGTGAGAATTAGAGAGACCCTGAATTCTCTGCAGGTCTTTGGGTCCATGGTTTAAGCCATGCGGACTGTAAAGAGCAAGCGATTTTATCTAGATCCCAGAACTCTGGAGGCTGAATGGCTCTGACACTTGCCTTATGACTGTCAAGTCTTACAATGTGAACTTCTCAAAGAAATTTGATTTTCAAATGGAAGTCAAACAAAACTGTATTTCAACTCATCTTTCGGATGCATGTTAATTGACAAGAATCATTAAAAGTAGGCGTGGAGTTGGGGCTTTTGTACTATTTGTGAAATATTAATACTTGCATTAAAGAACTAAACCTTCTTTCTTTCTTAAGATTTAGAACGCTTTAAGGGGGATTTAATTTTGGGAGAGCCAGTGGGAGGTTAACAGCTGAGGCTATGGTTCTGGCTTTTGTTGTTAAAATTCCACTGACTTGTAACGATTTACAGTTGATTCAAATGATACCAGCACAAATATACCTTGAGGCATTTGGTTGTGCTAATAAAATAAAACAAAACGCAACAACAGAATATATTAAATTTCAGGCTTTCAGACAAATATTTTAGGGAAGGAAATTCCAAAAGAATGTATAGAATTTAGCCTCCTTGAGGAGGTGATGGAAACATTCATCTGGCATATTCCACAGAGACGCAGGAGCACCTACTGACTGCCAACTGCTGTTTTTAGCTCTAAGAAGATGAAAGAAGGAAGTCACCCTTCATCCCATGATCTGTGAGAAATCATACTAGGTTGTTCCCATATGGCATCTCATATAAGCGAACAGAAACTTTTGAGTGGTGCTTTTGCTCAGATCCCATTGATTACTGAAGCTCAGCAGGCTCATGTTGGACGAAGGTCACAGTCCTCTCTGACAGACGGCAAGAATAAAGCTCCGAGGCAGGGGAACACTCGGTAAGTACAGTGTTGCCAGGCAAGCAGACAGACAGAGTTTCCCTCCCAGAACTGCATAAAATGTTGGACAGAGCAATGCTGCCTGGAATCCCAGTGCTGAGAGGTGGAGACAGGAGGATGCCTGAGACTTAGTGGCCAATGAGTCTAGTGGAATTAGTGAATTCTTGATTTACTGAGCATCCTCATCTCAAAACTCATGAAAAGAGATCTAGGAAGACACGGGATGCTAATATCTGACGTCCACACACACTTAACAATATACTTACATAAAAACATGTTCATGCACATATCCCATCCCTAACACACAGATAAAACTCTTAGTTCCCACAAGTGTATGCATATAGAGAAGTTGGAAATTTTCCAAGACCAGGCCACTTGCTCAGTGAAGAATTTTGCCCTATCCTACGCCAGGCCTCTTACCAAAGAAAATATGTTTTTGCTTGCTTGTTTGTTTTGTTTTGTTTTTAATTAGAGCAAAGTAGTTTCAAGATGGTAGGACAGACAAAGTAGGTTCAGGATGGCCAGACAAACCGGCTTTAGGAGGGTAGGACAGACAGACAAGGTACCTTCAAATGACAGACAAAGTAAACAGTTTGTTTCAGCATCAAGAGACTATGAAAAATAAAGCAAACGTCAAGGTAAAAAACTGAAATTCCCAAACTGAAGAGAAGTTGACCATAGCATGGTTGAAGAAATCTTCAGACCAATGTGGAAAGGAAAGGGAGAGTAAATAAACCTTGATCCTTCTACTCCTCGCAGTACCCAGTATTAAAAGAATTAAATCAGTCCGAAGGTGTTAATGGATCACCATGCAATATCTGACTCCTGTGCAGTCCTTATGTAGAGGATATAAGAGCTGATCTTTCCTAGCAAAGCAGTTAGGATGGATACCATGTACTGAGGAGAGCCCATTGCTTCTTAGGTCTCCCCACACCAAAGCTTTGCGAAAGCCTTTTGCTGAGTTGAGCTGCAAACCTACTAGAGAGAGATAAATAACTCAGCAAACTGCAAAGGCAGTCTCTCCTGCTCACTCCCATCTCACAGGAGCCAGCCCGGCATTTCTCACGGGGAGCAACCAAGGCCCCACTTTAAGGGAATCCATTCACTACTCCCTCTTCCTTTGCTTGTTGCACACACTATCCTGGCAGCTTGTGAGGTATTGTGTGTCTCCAGAATTTTTAATGAGATGATGCTTCTTTCTTTAAAGCACCAATCATGGTTTTGTGGCAGAAATGGCTTTGGTGAAATTTTGTCACAAACTGTCTCTAATAGTGAAATCGGGCATATTTTGGGGGAGTGAGGAGTGAAGCTAATGTACAACTTATGTCAACTGAACTCAGAACACACTTTCTCTTGAATCACAAGTGTGGACATTGACTTCATAGATCATGTGTGTGGACGCATGCATGTGTATATGCGTGAGACTGGGTTTCAGGTAGACCCTCACTGGTCTAAAACTAATTTAATTTGTATTTGACACTGGCTTTGAACTCATAACCCTTACCCTCCACCTCTCAAGTGTTAGCATGATAGGCCTGCTACTTGGCTCTCATCTATCATCTAGTTTAATGCTCTTTATAAAGATATTTCTTAAATTTGAAAAATGAATTTTCTACAAATGCATGTAATTTCCCATTCTTCTTTGAAATTTGGTCACAGACTTACAGAAATAAATCACTTCTTACCCTCTAAGTCTTATCTCTCTTGAGGAGTAAGTGTTGTCATTAAAACTGTCTTCTCCTCTATCTCTTCACCCCAACCTACAACTTCTTACAAAAAAATAAAAAAATGTCATCACTAAGATAAAGGTCAAAGTAACCTATTCTCAGCCTCGGAGAAACATAAAAACAGTTAAAGAAAGAGCAGTATTGGATGGCCATGTGGGGAGACAGATTTGAAATCCTTCCCTCCTTTCCATGTACGATCTTGGAATATCTTAAGAAAGACTATGTTTCAAGATGAATTTACACATAAAGTCATTCCAACATATCAACCCTAGTATCAGTGCTTTTGTGTAGATGCTGGCTCTGTTACAGCTTAAATATGTTACTAGAGTAGATGACAAGCATTTAGTTCCTGGAAGGAACTTAATACTAAGAATTCAAACTTTGTAGGGGGAGAGAGGGAGGGAGGAAGGGAGGGAAGAAAGGAGGAAGGGAGGGAGAGAGGGAGAGGGAAAGAAGGGAGAAAGAGAGATTGAGAGGTTAACCACAAGTCTACAGTAAGTTTTATAGTCATTGAAATATCCATAAAAGGCCAGACAGTAAGCATTTCAGGATGGCTGGGCACACACTCTCCTCTAACACCTCTGCTCTGCTATTGTTGTAGTGGGTATATGATAGAAACAGAGGGACTTAGCTTTTGGCTGGGCTCCAAAAAGTCTTTATGAATCAGAACCAGCAGTGGGTGGAGCTGCATGCTGGCCACACTCTAATCTAGAAATTTTAGCAACATATGGTATTAGTCCTTTGTCCTCCTGTTCTGCTCTCCCCTTCCTCTCCTCCTTTCTTTTCAGACAAATACTGACATTTATCTGACATTCAAATTATTATTTTCTATTACTAAAATACTGATACATTTCTTTTCCCCAAGTCTAAAATAGTATACTTATGATTAGCCAGAAAAGATATATTAAACTGATTACACAAAACCCTGTGTTCATTCACATGAAATGACAGGAACAAAAAGGAAAGAAGCACGCGAAGTGTGTGTGTATATATATATATATATATATGATATTAAATGAACAGAAGTATATGGATGCACACTGTCCAGTCCTGTCCCTAGCCCAGGAATGTATAACTGGCCATGGGCATGTTGTGAACAGCAGGGCAAAAGGGACTAACAATGTTCTGATGAAACTCTCCTCCTGTGAATTCAGTTCTGCTTTTAAAATAACTAACATGTGCTAGCACTTGCAGGTGGGTATCCATGGATGGATGACTTGGAGCCTTGTTAGGAGGGAGCTTAGCCAACCATAAAGATGCAGAAAGTGGTCCTCACAGTCATGTCCAGATCCTGCCATCTGGTAGTTAGTTTAGGATACAGAAAGATTTTGTAAGATAATGACTTCAAGGGACCAAATACACCATGGCTAAATAACACACTAGTTCAGCTAGATGGTCAGGCCTGGTTGCCCACAGAGAACCCTGGCACAGCAGATAGAGGGCCTAGATGGGTTCCAAGGGTTTTTTTTTTTTGTATCTGTGCCCCATTCCTCTGTCTAGGCAACATGCCTGGATTCCAGATTTTAGTTCTTATCCAAATTATTTATTCAGACCTCATGTTTTTAATAATTTGGTTGATGAGATTGAGTTGCTGGTTTTTAACTTTGTGTATGTACTCAAATTTGCAAGTCATACTTAAACATTTGATTGGATCTTTCCTTGGCTTTCTCTAAAAACTAACAGTGGCTACCAAGTATGTCACAGCTAAGTCAAGAGTCTTGCCGATCATACACAGGCACGCTCACACGAACATTAGTGGACTGGATCTCCAGAACAGTGATTAAGAGCAAGTGTCACAGGCCTGGGTCTAAAACTGGACGCAGCTGCACTGCCTACTTCATAGGCAGGCAAGCAATGCACAGGGACAGACACGGAACAGGCAAGTAGCAACAGCAATTTATACAAGCAGGTATTGGGATCTCATGTGATGAAAGAGAAATTACTAGGGTGTTCAACATGTCTTCCTGGTACAATTTCACACTAGGCTGGCCACTGAGTAAGGAGGAAAACTACATTCTGTGAGTGCCGTCAGGGGCCAAATGTCAAGATGATGGGAATAAACAATAACTATGAGAAGTCTCTGCTCTTACAGAGCCAGGTTCACTGTTAGGACTGGGTGCAGAAGCTCTGCGTAGAGGAAGACCTGAAGGCTGGCAGGGCACAGCGCACAGACACACAAATCAGCCTGGATTTCCAAAACAAGGGGCCTTGAGATGCTTCCTGAGGGGTAAAGTTAGACAGGTTGGTCACATGGCACACCAAGAAGCAGAAGGCCAGCTGCAAAAGCTCTGCTGTCAGTTATCCTGTGGTTCAAAGTGCAACATGGTGGGGTGAGGAGAGGAGAAATGAAGCTCTTGGAGTCATCGGTTCTCTTGTTATTGGGACAAAACAGCTAACAAAAGCAACATAAAGAAAAGTTTATTTCAGCTCAAAGCTAAATGTGCCCTCATGGGCAGGTGAATGCAACAGTTGGCCACACTGCGTCCACAGTCAGGGAGCAGAGAGCAAAGAAAGCTGGCCCTCAGGTGAACCATCATGGGCAGGTGCACGCAACAGTTAGCCACACTGCATCCACAGTCAGGGAGCAGATAGCAGAGAAAGTTGGCACTCAGTGCACTTTCTTCTTTTCATTCAGTTTGAGACCCCTATCCCATGAGATGGCGGACCTTCCCTCCTCAACGCAATCTAGAAACAACTTAATGGATATGGCAGAAATCTTTAAATATGTTTCCATAGTAATTCTAGATGTCATCTAGTTAAGAATCATAACAGGATTAACAATTAACATGCTCCTTCCTAAAAGTCATATCCAAGATCATGGCCATGAAGTCTGCTGAATGAATTTTTGCTGTTGTGGACAGTGGGAATCTACTCAGTACTAACTCAGCGGATTGAATAATTACTTCTGGATCTTGAGACATGAGTTACTAAAGGAAGTTTGTCACGACTCCCTGCATGTATCCTGAAATTACATGCAGTTCTTAACAAGACTGGGTCTGACGGAGAGGACCAATGCTTTCTCTCAAAAGAAAAGCTGGCCTGGCCTCCAGCTTCATGGTGCACTTCGTGTATGATGCTCATCTCATTTGCATGAGCAGCAGTATCTGCTTCGTCTCCTCTATGTCCAGGGATGCCTATCCCCACACCATGTCTGATAGGCCAGATCGTGCAAACTGTCATGGGTGGTGTCAAAAATGAACCACAGATGATACGTCAAAGGTTTTCCACATGTAAGTACCTAACCTGTTTTGGTGAAAGCCCACAGCTTTCTCTAAACTCATTTACTACTCTTCCCAGGTATGTGGAGAGAGAATCCTCCCATGGATTTGTGAAAATAAGTGAAGAGTCACCACTTGTAAGCCTAAACTTTAATTCATATAAATCATCCTTCAATATGGATGCCATCATTGACGGCAAATGCTGGCTGGCTCATGAAAAAATGACAGTCCTATGAGCATACGGGGTCCATAAGGAGTGAGACACTCTTCCCTAATCCTTACATGCTCACAGCCATGCTCCGTTACTGTTAAGGAAACAAGAACACATGTTATCAAGGCTTCACTAGTCAGTAAAGTCATCGTGTCTATTACAGAAGCAAACATTTTCAGTAATAAAGCTGTGGGAATATATTGGTGGGCTTTCTTTCTTCTAATATCGGTAGTAGAGAAAGCTATCCTATGCCTTTGGAACATAATACAGCCTTCTCATAGAAATCTGTTTTTTTTTATCCAAAGCCCAGTAATTAATATATAATGTAATGTAATCAGGGTCTGCAGAAATAACCATCCACATAGTACAGGCTAATGATAGACACCAATAAAGCTACTACAGTACAAATGAGAAAACAGAAAACTTACTAGAGCATGCTCATCTTGCTTAGAGAAAAACATCTGGCTTTCAGGGGTTGGTCCTGTTAGCGTGTGGGCATTTCTTGATTGTCTAATTTTCACAAAAGATCAAGAAACAAGAATTTCATGTGATTTCCTCCTCCATGGTTTTGAATCTTCAAGCTCAGTAAAACATAGCCATGAGTGCATGGCATAAATTGATGCCTTACTTGGTAGAGAAACCACCTTTCAGCGGTGTTCCTCAAGCCATCAGAGTTGGTTGGAATTAGATGCTTTCTGAGAAAAAACT
This sequence comes from Microtus oregoni, assembly GCF_018167655.1. Lineage (NCBI taxonomy): Eukaryota > Metazoa > Chordata > Mammalia > Rodentia > Cricetidae > Microtus > Microtus oregoni. The sequence goes on along the minus strand of NW_024543070.1, from coordinate 36,175,522 downwards.
CACTGTGCTTAGCCACAAACAGGATGTCTATATCACAACACACATCACACACACACACACAGACACACACACACACACACACACACACACACACACACACACACACCTAGCAACCATTGTAGAGGAGGTAGAAAGACTGTTACAAGCCAAAGGTAGGGAAGAACAGGAGCAAACAGTATCTTCTGGACATGTCTTACAGCATGGACTCATAGCAGCTTTGGTCAAGATCAACCCAGTCAACGTGAGTATGGAACTAGAGGGAATTGGAAGGGATTAACTGAGGAGCTATGGACACTCAAAGGGTTCTTGGGGAGGGATGAATTTTTTTCTCAAGATATGGTCTCTGATAGACTGACCAATTCATTAGGTTATTTAAGAAAAAACAAACAAAACTCTGTAGGGCATAGAATTAGGAGGGGACAGTGTGAAAGCCAAAGTTATATTTTAAATCTTAATTACTGCCAGGCAGTGGTGGCGCATTTAATCCCAGCACTCAGGAGGTAGAGGCAGGTGGATCTCTGTGAGTTCGAGGACTGCCTGGGCTACAAGAGCTAGTTCCAAAACAGACTCCAAAGCTACAGAGAAACCTTGTCTCAAAAACCAAATAAATAAATAAATAAATATAAATTAAATCTTAATTACTGTGCCTAAGAGATTCATGAAACAAAATGCCTCTAACCTGTAATTCCTTACCCTAAAACAGATATTTTCTAAAATACTGAGGCTATTTGGGTTATGGGAGATAACAAGTTACATGTTTTCATTCCCCTAGACAAGTAGGTTTGGTCCAACTATATAGGATGCACTTGATCACATGTGGGCAGGAGGTATACAAGCAGGAAATTCACCAGGATGTATATATGCTTGCCTCTGATTGGACAAGACGGCAAATATGGTGAAATGTGAGTTTGCCTTTCTAAGCCATTTCAAAACGTGACTCTTGGCCATTTTCTAAAAAAACCAGAGGTATTCCTTGTCAGAGTCCATCTTCCTGGCCACTACTTAAACAAAGCTTGCTTCAAATTTGGCTTTAAATTGTGGTAGTGGTGTCATTCTCGAGCAATGAGATTAGGAGCAATGAGATAGGGAGGAAGGGGGTACATCTGGTACTTCCTACCAGAGCCACATCCTGCTGTGACCTGAGCTAGCTAACTCTGCCATGCTCATTGGGGCGACCCCTTGGGGTCTGGTGGGTTCTGGTGACCAGCGGTCATTCGTGTTCTTCATCATCAACAGCATCGCCTTTTTTCACAGACTGAGAACGCCTGCAGCAATTGTGGTCCTGAGTGAGATGACAACCCTTCCCGATGAAAACTGAGAGAAGAGGACTCCGAAGGCTTCTGAAGCCCAAAGCAAAGAGAGGGCAGCCCTCAGAAAAATTCTGCCACAGGATGTAGGGCAATGCGTCAGTAGCCTGGATGAACAGAAGCTGTGTAGAGGATGGTACAAGGGATGAAACCTTTCCTCTCCCTGTACTCAAATGGACATTTAATCCCACTTTGCTACTTTCCAAGACTGAATGTCTACTCTGCCTTATGTTCTGAGAAACTAATGAGAACATAGTCACAAACCACCCAGGTTCATTTCTAACACCCATCATAACAGCAGCTTAAACACTATATTGATACCCATGTGGCAGCTTTTCCTTAGGTAAAGAATAAAGCTGCTACCTGATAACAGTGACTTGGGTGAGGGAGCTTTGAAGAGAACATCAAAGATGCTGCCAACATAAACCACACTCAGTAAACATTGGTTTTAATGGAAGAATTACCATAAAAAGAGTTTAAGCCTTAAAGAGTAGTGTGTTACTACCCCAGGGTTCAAAGGGGAAGGACCCAGGGGGCGTGAGAAATGCCCTGTATTGTATATTCTTCCCGATTTTATTAGAGATGCTGACACAGAAGAACTACACACAGAGATCACAGAAAGTGATACCAGGATCTGCAAGCAGCTTTGCTGACCAAAAGGGCAGCGAAGGACATTTACTAATGAGGGTAATTAAATAAGCCTTGATAACCAGCAAAGCCCGGCTGGTGAAAGCAGTGAGCCAGATAAAGGGGTCTCACCCTAGGAAAAGAGACCAGACACTGTACTAAAAGGGTCTGTCCACCAGTCAATAATCCCAGGCAGAAAGAGATAACAGGCCTGCCAAACACACAGGGAAGGCCTCTTGCAAATGCAGTTTCAAATGTGTCCCACTCTGGCCTTGACCATGACATGACCATCCACAGTGGGACAGAGTACCTACAACCCCCTTCCTATTTCTCAGATAAGGAAAAAGGCACAGAGTTTCCTGTCCCCCATTTCTTCTTTTAGGCCTCTCTTTTTTGTTAAAGAAATCAGCAGCCCTGGCAGAGAACCTCAACAGATAGAGATGGTAATCTCAGTAGATAAGACATGCCCTTGGGAAAGGCTACTTTGCTTTGATTTCTTCCTAATCAGCCAGCTGCCAGGAGGAAGGCTGCATTGTTTTGGAAAGCAGAGCTAAATTCTGGGCAATTCAGCCACAGGCTGAATTTCAAACAAACCTTCCCTCTAGAAGTTAGCCTGTGTCTCTTGGCTGCCACCCTTACCTGAAAGGACCTCTCAAGACCTCTAGAAGTGGACAGGTAAAAAAAATATTGTCATGTTGCTAAGATAACACAGTTAAAGCTGTTATTTTGTTGACCTTCCCTGTCACCTGGGTACCTTGTACCCTGTACAAGCTCCACCCACTCCCAAACCCCCCTTACTTCAAGACAAGCAACTCTCACCACCCCCTCCTCTCCAGTCTCTATCTCTTCTGGTCCCTCTTCTGAAGAGGTAACTACTGCCCCTCTCCCCCTCCTTCTTCCCTTTTCCCTCCCCCCCATAACCCACTAAATAAACTCTATATCCAAACTCTGTCTGTCTCTCACTGGCCATGATCTCCCACCCACCAAGGGGACTCGCTTCTGCCCCTCATGGGACTGGTCCCCCACCACCGTGTGTTTATAAACAATAACAAAAGTAGCCTTTGTGACAAGTTGTATTCACTTTTGGAGGCACAGATCCCATTTACACTTCTAGCAGTAAACATGCTCCCTAAAATGACAATTACCGAGTTATAAAAAAATTAACAAACAAAAGCAACTAACTCTTGTCTCAGATGTATAAAGGCCCCCGGCTCTATTTCCAAGGCATGTCTTGGTCAAGATCTATCTTCCAGTAACTAAAAGTCCTGATCCCCACTCCATGGCCCATTCTACACTCTAAGGAACTGAATTCCCAACAAGGACCGTGGGAGAGTTATAGACCAGAGAAAATGCTTTATTTCAACAAAGCCTGAATTCTTATGAACTGAACACAGCTTTCATATTTGAAATATGAGCATCTGGTTGGAAAAGGATTTGCATTAAACACACTGTGATAGGAAGGTCATTAAGTATTTCTGGTTTCCTTAGAGACAGAGTCAAAGAGTAAAAGAATCCATCAAAAATATTTTGAATGAGGTTTAGCAGGATGGCTCAGTGGGTAAACCTCATGACCTGAATTTGATCCTAGAGCCCTAAATGGTGGGGAGAAGTGGCTCCTGCATGTTGTCTGAACACCTCCACATAACATGTAGGCTATGGCATGTGCAAGACTCCCTTACCTCTGATGAATACATGTGAAAAAATGTTTTGGAAGACAATAGTTGTGGGATTTATTTTACCAGATAGCAAGACATTAGAAAGCAACAGTAATTTAAGCAACATGGTAAAGGAACAAAGACAAACAGAATAAATAGTGCAAAATAGTGGGGCACCAAACCGCGGAACTACACATACGTAAGCATCTGCTATGATTCATGATTTTCATTCATGCTAATAGAGGATGGAAACGGAAGAAGGCCCTTCTCCACATCTTATACCCAATAGACAATCTAGCACAGATAGATTGTAAGCGTGACTGACAAAATCATAAGTACCCTTCACAATTATGACAGGTAAAATGAGAGCCCATCTATAAAGCCATACGACGTTGTGTTTGTGGGTGTAGGGTTCGTTATAGTGACAGATATAAAGATCCTAAATAGAACGCCATACTTTAGCACAACAGGAGCAATGACAGATTGGCTTCCATTAAAACTAAAATTCTGCCCATCATAAGACATCAGTAGGAGAATCTAACGAGCAGATTACAGAATGAGATGAGATCTGCAAGGAACTTATCTGAAAAAAAGCTATGTCTGTCACGTATGGTTCCATCAGATCAATAAGGAAAAGGCAATGCTATAGAAAGAAAAAAAGGCAAGTTGAATTAACGTTCATGAAAGAAGATACAACTGGTCAGTAAGCCAGCAAGGATATCCCAGCTAAACCGTAGTGAGACCCACTGAACCAGGAGGACTAAAGTTTAAGATCAGAGAAGTCAGAGTGCTAAGGAGATTGAGTATGCTGGGCAACCAGCATCCGTACTGTGGAGTTGGGAGCTATAAACTGTAAAGTCACTTCCAGAAGAGGAATGGGCGATGCTCACAGCCAGCAAACACCTAGCACACGCATAGGAAGAGTTACTGGAGGTTTACTCATAATACTCACCTGAGGACGCCTTTGAAAGGGTATACCTTTAATCACGGCACTCAGAACCAGTGACACCAGCCTGACCTACATAGAGAATTCCAGGCCAGCCAGTGCTACTTAGTGAGACCCTGTGTCTAAGTAAATAAATAAAACTGGAAACATTTAAATTTTCAAGTACAGCAGAAGGATAAGTACACGCAGATGTTTCTTACAACTAAACAGAATTCGTCAATGGCAAAATGAACCCCTTCTACACTACATGGGTGAAGCTTACAGGTCTACCAATGAGCAGCAGATAACACACACAGAAAGTATCTAATGTATGTTATTTGTTTACAATGAAGTAAAAATAAATATTGCTAATCTATCATGACTGAAATTTAAAGAAAATCTGCTTTTTTGTGACCTTCATCTGCCTTGGTAGAGTCTGAAAGGGGGTTTCTAAAATGCTGGAAGCATCAATATGGGGGTAGGGGCACTCTTAAATCTGTAGGGAGCCTCCTTTTTTGACAGGTTACTCACACTTTCGAGGCTAGTATTCACCTTCTCATGTCAAGAATAAGTCAGAGAAGGGAACAGGTCACAGCTTCAGAAAAGCCTTTGCTGAGAACAAAGGGAAGCCTAGCTCCCCATCGGCAGGAACAGGCACACCTGTCTTATGAAAGACCACCCATAGCTGCTTTTTATCTTCCCACTTCCCAAGCAAGAGGATGCTAAAAAGAAACAGCCTTTGAAAGGACAAATCACCTGACCTTTGAAGACCAGAGTAGTGGCAAGTAGAGGATCTGTAAGCGGAGGGACTTTGCTCCACCTCCTTCCATGGGCCCGTACTTTAGGATACACGGGTGTTCATTAAACAAGGTGCGCTGTACTTTTGAACTGCGAGTAAGGGAGCAGTTTGGATTTAAAACTTGCCAAAGTGCATAGATGTATTCAAGGACAAGATGCCTGTTAGGAAGCTCCTGCAAGACAAAGGTACCAACGCGGGCCCCGATGCGAGAATACCGCCTTGAAACCTCCGATTTGATGAAACTACTTTAAGTTACGGCTACTGTTTTTCTATTGAAGCTTTGCTAAGGTGGTTTTAGCTTTACACTTCCAAAGTGATAAATGGGCTGGAGTGATGGCTCAGTTGATAACAGCACTTGCCATGTATGTATAAGAAGCTGTGTTCAAATCTCCAGCACCCATCATAAAAAAGCTAGCATATACCTTCAGCATCAGGGGTCAGAGACAAGTTAGTCCTGGAAGCTCACCGACTTGGCAGCCTATCTGAAACTGGGCTTCTGCCTTAATGTGAGACCCTGTCTCAGAGCAGAATGGAAGAGAACTGTAGAGTTAGACACTCACTTCCACATCCTCCTCTGGTCTCTTTCCTGCATGCATAAGGGTATGCACTTTTGCACACTTGCATGCATCACACACATACACACACACACACACACACAAACACGGGGTGGGGGGAGAAGAATGATAAGCCTTGACATGAGAAATCTAATAATGAAAGTGGATTTATGAGAGGATGTCATCAGTAAGTGCAAAGATAGGTTAATTAAGAACTAAGTCACATGTGAAGTTTTAAAAGCTAAATAGATTTATATAAGTGAGAAACCCTGGGGTCTATTTACAGAGCCTCTTTAATTAGTCAGTATTCAAAACAGCATTGCACACTTGGGTCAAGTTTTCCAGACATTTTAAACATACCTCTCTCTGAAAGGAGGGTTCAGACTTGGCAAATCGCAAAGAGAACCTGCAGTTACTGGCGCAGCGGAACGGACACGGCTTTGCAAATGTGGAAGAGGAAAGTCAAAGATGGAGACCAGGTATGAATGTGGTGTGAACGCCAAAGAAAAGGCACGCACCGACTCTTAAAAGGAGCTAGGAAGTGACAGATCCAACTCTGGTCCTGAGAGCAAAGCTGCCCTTACACAGATGAACACACACCCCAAACACGCTCAAGGCAGAAAATAATTTATCGATGATATGAATCCCAAGAGTGCCAGGTTCTTTTCAGACAACTATTTCTGACATTTGTTTCAGAAAGTAGAAACGGCGCAACTATACTATCAAATGTATTGATGAAATACCTGCTGTCGTTCTTGGGAAGTACTTTGTAGTATTCCTGATCATGACCATTTCAAGATGAAATATATGTATGGTGTAGGCTGTGTCACAAGAGAGACCTAAATTCAAATCCTGCTCCTGTGACCCACCTCTTACACTACTACCTAGAATCCAACTGGAGTTAATTTTTCAGTCATTCAAAGTAGAGATGTTCTCAGGAGAATTGCAGGTTACAGATTTGAGAGAGAGATTTAATGTATGTGGCCTAATGCCTAGCATGTAGTATGGATCTCCTAAATTGCTCTTACAGTGTGCAGAGGGTTGGTTCTAAGAAAAGCAGGGCCCATATTTTTCATGTCCTACTTGCTCATTTGCACTGTTGGTGTGGTAGCTCTGTGTGCAGCTGTGTAGAGCTCTGTGTGCAGCTCTGTGTGCATCTGTGTACAGCTCCGTGTGCAGCTCTGTGTACAGCTGTGTGCAGCTGTGTAGAGCTCTGTGTGCAGCTCTGTGTGCATCTGTGTACAGCTCCGTGTGCAGCTCTGTGTACAGCTGTGTGCAGCTGTGTACAGCCCTGTGTGCGGCTCTGTGTGCAGCCCTGTATGTGCATGGCATACAGAAGTGAACACTGTTTAATAACCAGAAAAACATTTTCTCATCTATGAAGCAACTAGTATAAGCCAGGCACCAAGACAGACACTGTAGATACATAAATGTGGCTCAGAGGCGAACATTTGCTGGTTCTGCCCCCTTTTATGTCACCAGGAATTAAGGAATGCCTGGAATACTGAATTTGCCTGGTAAGTGTTTACAAAATAAGCAAACAATGCTTTTTATACCAACCCTGTACATCTACAGTCCAACATAAAAATTACTTTTGCTTATGTTTTAAATATCCAGTAAGACAAAAGATCAATACAAATTTAAGTGAAATTGGTTTCAAGCTGCATGCTTCCTAAATCAATGATATTCGTATAATATACTGGTATTCTGGAAACAGCTGAGAAATGTGTGACTTTAGGGTTAGAATACATAAAATGATTGAAAATGATTTTCTTAATACAAACATCCTGAGGACTTAAAACACTGCTCACCTGGTCTTCTTCTCCTCCACCTTCTTCATCATACTTCAAAATATTATCTCTTACATCATCTTCTGGGTCAATCAGAAGCTGCTTGGCCTGGCGCTCTTTATCCCGGCGTTTCATCCATACCACAAACATGAGAACAAGGACTGGACAGGAGGAAAGTAAAATGCACACTCTGTCATTCTGAAAGCCAGACGTACAGAACCTCAGCCTTCCACATGAACGACGTAAGGACCATGGTCCATAGTTCACTCTGAGACTGCTCGTGGTCCTTCCCCGGGCCACTCAGAGCAATCCTCTGCCAGAGCAGAGTGAAGACCTGGGCTCGAGTCTGCAATGTGTCACGAGCCTGTCGTGTGAGGCATGATCTCCAGAAGGACTGGTTTCTGTCTTTATCTTGGCTTCTTAGCAGATCAATATCCTAATAAGAATGCTTCGTAAACCCCAAAGACACAAGACAGCAGCGAGGTAATTGAGACACTGGTCAGTCATCACTATACTCCCAAACTCTCAGGGAAAGGCGTTTGCCTGGATGACTAGGGTAGGAAATGAGAGTTGGATGTGTAATTGGATTCTGGGTTGTTTTCTGACTCGCAGAGGCGGCCGTTTCTCTGTCATGCTATTCTGCATTTTCTTTCCTACCTTGCTGTAGCTACGAAGGCATGGGGATTAGTTTGAGCACTGAAATAATATTAGGCTTTCATTCTTCACACTCAATGCCAGGTCTGAAACCATAAATTCTCCCAAGTTGATGTTAAAATCAGTGCCAATTCATTTTCCTTCAAAATGCTAGTGTCACTTTGTCATGGCTGAATCCATCATCCCTAAGTCTGTCTCGATAAGCTTGGCACATTTTGGTTGGAAGCGAAATGCTTCCCTGAACACACATCTAGGAATAAATTCTGTCTAAATCTGAGGATATCAGTTTACATCCGGAAACAAAAAGATTTAATGACTCCTATTTGAGCACGTTTTTATTATTGGCCATAAAAGTAAATATCCTCCTTTTAAAGCCAGATACATGATCTCATTTGCCATTGTTCAGGGCCAGATCTAGCAAGCGGATTATTAGTATTAGCACGCAGGTTTCAAATTATAGCCGAAGCAGTCTCCACACAGGAAGTAAAAAATGCTCAGGCTTCTATGGTAATTGCTTAGAATAAAGGGACAGAATTCTAAATTACCAGAACCCTTGTAAATGGAGAAAACATAAAAGAAATGGCCAGCATTTTCAAGGAAGTGATCGGTGCATAGTGTGATCACACAATAAACCGAGTCCTGCTGCTACTCCACACAAAACACTGGGCCCAGGCAATTTATTCTTTTAACCTGAATGCTTAGAAGTGGCTTCTAAAGTACTTTCCAGTGGTTAATTTCTTGCATTCCACTGAACCAAAGATTGCAAAGTATCTTAAAAAGGAGAAATTCCTTAATCTACCCTTATGCTAAAGACAGACAATTTGAGCCGTGTAATCATTTCTACTACGGAATGCGATGTACGCGAAGGGCAACCTCACCGCTCTGCTCAGCCCTTCAGAAACACACACCTCGATCCTCGCGTGACTGGAGCGGGTTGCTGACTGCACTTTATATGCAGGGAAACGAAGGAAAGCAATACACCTATTTTTCTAAATCATCAGCTATGTGCCATAAATTCATACTCGAGTCAAGAGAAGTGCTCAAACGCACGACTGTTTAACATTTCTCTGTGGAGCGGGCTTCCTGTGGCTTCAAGCAATCAGCACCAGAAAGTGGGGGAGATGGCATGGGAACACAACCCTGAAGCTTGCTGAAAACACGTCAGCACTCTAACTGATGCTCATTGTTGTGTGTATGCTAAGCCGACCCTGACTGCCCGCATATGATAGACAGCATGGTGCTCAGGGGCCCAACAGACTTGCGCAGCTAATCTGAGGCGGTCCTAGAAGTAGAAGGGATCACTGTTTCCAGGACACAGTACTCACTCAGCAGGATGATGATACAAAGCAGAATCGCGATGATGGCGCCAGTGCCCAGCCCTGCACCCACGATCCTGTCCACATCTGTGCAGTCTCCGTTGGAGTCACACTGGCAAACTTTGACGCGCAGGATGGAAATATTGGACTTGGGAGGATTCCCCGAATCTGTGATGATGATGGGAACTTCATAGATACCAGCTTCCAAAAATTTTATCTTTAAATTGAGTTGAGCAAAATCACCTACATAGAAGAGAGAAAAAGAAAACAAGTTTGACAGTCAATACCTAAAAAGATTTAAGGAAAAAAAAAAAAACCCACTGCTTTCTAGACTGTATTTCCCATCTAACTGTAACCCATTGAGGAAATACAAACTATGCTGTATGGTGAAAAGTTGGTTGGGGGTTTCAACGGCTTTTAATATCTCTTTTAAACCCTTAAATAGCATTTAAAATATATTTAATGAGAAGATTATGAAGTATGTAAAATTAATTTCCCATACCCAGGGTTCCAAAATATTCAACTACACATTCGTTCAAATAATTAACCTGTTCTTACCATTAAGCCGGGTGATGGTCCAGTTTCTTTTAATAGTCACTGGAGATAAAGGAAGATCAAAAGCAAATGGCCCCGCATTTGGATCGATGTCATAATCAAGTGCTGTGATGTTAATTGAATTGGGCTCTGGAGTTTCACAGGTCTCGGCCTCTTGAGGCAACACCTGAGGGGCGTTGTCATTGATATCAAGTAAATAGATTTGTAGTGTTCCCGTGCCACTCATAGGGGGAATTCCTAAAAAGAGAGAAAAGTCAGTTGAGCAACAGTTTCTCAGCTGAGCCTCAACTGTGGTATTTTCAACTCTCTTGTCCCTACCATTGTATCATATGGGAAAATGTTCACTGTCACAGTAGCTGAATGGACAGGTTGTAGAACAAATTCATTTCTTACATCCCTCCTAGGATTGCTCTGAGCTGCTGGTGCGATCCTATAGGAGCTGGGCATAGATCTAATGCCTTTCCTGCTCTAGCCGTCCAGCACTCAGTGCTGATGAGATTATGGACCCCAGCCTCTGATGGAGAACCAGGACATGTGCATGTTTGGAGGGGAGTTCTGAAAGTTCAAATCCAGGTGTAATCATTGCTAATAATTTCAGGCAACTGATACAAGACCATAGGCTTTGTCTTGGGAACATGTACTCTGGAGGAGAAAAATGGGTTTTATTTATCAGCCAACCATACACACGAGAAAGGATTGGGGCTGCTCTTTGTATACTAGTTCACAGTATTACTGTGCAGGAGGTTTAAATGGATGAGGACCTCAGTCTCTAAGAACTGCTCATGGCCATGGGCCTTTCTGCATACAGTAGAGTAGACAAAACTGTATACACTGTTCTGCCTAAACTCAAACCTCTTCTCATTGATCCTGAAATGTTATCTCTCCCAGCTCATAGGATCCTGTAGTCTGGCTTCTGCTGTATTATAATATCCACATATATCTAAGAAGTTTTATGTGCGTGAATTTATATTTATACATATCATTTATATTTTTATGTGTTTTATAAGCAGTTTCACATAGTGAATCCTAGAAAGTTAAGTGACATGGCTGAAGGGTCATGAAACTAGAAAGGTGTACAAGGAAGTGAGCAAGAATACAAGGAACACCTGGGTCAGAGGGCAGGAGCATTGGCGGGAATTGTGTTTTACTCTTATGATATCATTAACACCACTTGTTTGATATCTTGAGCAATGTTTATGTGTACTATTGCTTAAATATTATGCCTAATGCATAACAACTTTACAAAACAGGCAACAGAGAAGTCTTTTATAACAAGGAAACAAAGGACAGAGACTAAGAGCTTGCCCATCCAAGTTCTCTCTTCAGCCTTGTGTAGGAAAGTCCACCTGTGAGGCTTCACAGCTCCAAACGGCTCACTTCTCTCATTGCAAATATTCCTCCAATTAGAAGCAGTGCACCTTGGTAAGCGAGAAGCCTGGCTGTGCCTCAAAACCAATATGTATCCACGTCACTTATGACTCTTTAAGTCTCTCCTTGAGAGAGCTTTCAGCTCCAGTGCAGAGAAAGGGCTGTTTGCAACAGGCACGGCCTGATGCATCACTACCCCTATGGCAGAGGCTGGTCCTGCAGAAGTCCAATACTAAGTGACTAAACAGAGTTCCTATATTAGAACGGATACAAAACGCTGCCTTGGTCTATTGCTAAGCACATTTTTTGAAAGTCATTCATTCAGATGAGTCTCATGACCACAATGTTGTAAAACCGCACATCTTGACCACCAATTTGAAGCCTGTATTTTTTTTTATTAAACAAACACATCCACAGTCTAGCACTAAAGTATTTTTAAAAATATGGTTGTGATTTCATTTTGAAACTATTCACAATGACAGAAATATTTTTGTGAATATTAGTTTGTGCCAAGTACTGCTTTAAAAGCTTCATTTGAAGAATTATATCTAACTCAAAACAGTACAAACTAGCTATTAATACCACTATAGCTTTATTTCACAGAAATAATAAAGAAATACGGTTGAAACTGTATTACTAAGTACACAGAAAGAAGAGGCTGGGGACATGTGACAGATAACAAAGCTACCACTAACGAACTCTGACCCAGTAGAGACCCATATGGGGAAAAATGTCAAAGTCTAATTTAAAACCAACACCTTCATAAGTCTCCTATAATCACTGTTTGTATAGGCACAAAATTATGTTTCCTAGCACATTACAGGAAAAAGAACAATCTCAGAAAAGGGATGACTAAAAGAAGCACAACAAGAATAAATAAACCGCAGATTCTGGGAACAATGATGACAGACTTCACCTATAGCTCATAGGGCATCTGTGCATGTCAGGGCAGGAGAACAGACCTGGAGAGCCACGATCACAATGCCAGCCACTGTGTGTACACAGACAGCAGAAAAGTACTTTATAGCAAACTGGGGAAAGGGGAAGGAAAAGTCAGGACTTCAAAATAAAACAAAACTTTGGAGCCTTAAAAGAATAAAGATCTGCGAGGCACTGGTGGTGCACTCCTTTAACCCCAGCACGCAGCAGAGGCAGGCAGATCTCTGGGAGTTTGAGACCAGCCTGGTGTACAGAACTCAGAGAAACCCTGTATGAAAATCGAAAGAGAGAAAGAGAGAGAGAGAGAGAGAGAGAGAGAGAAAGAGAGAAAGAAATCTGTTATCTGCTTTCTATATAATTTAGCGCTGGAGAAAACCTCAACTCCTACATAAGCACGAGAGGTTTAACACACAAGAACGATGCAGAAAACATACTCAATTACATACCATTGTCAGAAGCAAGGAAGGTAGCATTATATATGTTGTTTTTTACATTTGGTGACTCTCTATCCAAAACAGCAATAGTGGTGATCTGCCCATTCACGGGGTCTATTTTCAGCCAATTGGCAGGATCAGATAATTTTGTGTATCTATGAAATGAAAGTACAGTGGCTTAAATATTTTAGATAAGAAATTAGCAAAATGTTAGTTTTTACAGGTTTAATTACAAAAAGGCAAAACATTATTAATTTGCATGACTGTAGATGATGGTCAGAAATAGAATTCTAACGTGCAGAAGTACTTCGCGGCAGAGATTTTGGGAGGTATGTAAAGGCCATGTTCCATCTTACTCCTGGAAATTCTGCAAAGGTTTAGAGGAAAGACAAAATGCACAGTCTCCCTGGGGTCGATTTAACGGATCTCAGTGTAGGCTCTTGCCTACTTCAATACATAAAATAGGTGCTGAAAATAGGGTTCAAATATACTTTCTAAATCGGAGCCCTATCATACAGAACCTGGGGGAATCAGAAGGTATATTTTACATCACAAACCACTCCTAAAGGCCTCACTACCTTATGACGGTGGAGACAAAGCCTCACCAGAGATCCCATAAAAACCCATTCCTACCAGGAGCCTCCAGATGGGGCCGAGCCCCCCACAGGCTTTCATCTGTATTAGCAGATTCATCTGTTCCAAGTCCTTTTTAAATGTGAGGTGGGCTGAAGTTTTTAAACTCAGATAACGAACACACAGTTTGAAGACACTATGGTATATTGTGAGAAGTAAAGTCTACAGGATTTTAATGCACCTATTAATTAACCATTTACCTATCCTGGAATCCATGTATGGAGAATCGGGGAATCAAAGCAGTTATGTCTTATTAGCAATTTTGAAAGCACTTAAATAAATTATTAATTTTAAAATTATCTTCATCTGCTCCAGAGAATGGTTGCATGGGGTATGCCCTGCCAGCCACTCACTCCTGCCTCAGGGTGAATTAGGTTTTGCTGAAGGTTTTTACAAATACATCTTCTGGGTGCATTGCACAGGTGCTGGGTGCATCCTTAGCTGTCCATTTTGGTCTGGCGTTAGTGCTTTCTTCTCTGGACATTTGGAGAAACAAGAGTTTATAATTTCCTGTCCACTCACTTTGTTGCTTTTCAATGTGTTTGTTAATAAAAGCACAGGCTAAATAATTAATACTTTCAATTAAAAAGACCGAGTTGGAGAAAGTTTTATCTTCTACTAACACATGAATAAGCTAATAAAGTCATAGATGTCCTGAGGAGAAAATACACCGAAGAATTTAAAATTATATTGGAAAACATACATGACACCATGTGATCTTTATCTGGGTGCTGAGGAACTAAAGAAGCCCATTTTTGTAGAACAATAATGTTTTAATCTCAGGAAATATGGAGTATTTTCTGTAACACATGGCAATATTAGAATTGAATCATCAGTTTTCTTTAGGAATGCAGCCCCAGAGAAGTTTTTCCCGTTCCACGGATGAGCCTACACCCATGCATATACAGGTAGAGCAGCTGGACTCGGTGGCCATAAAACAAGAGCACATTCAGTTGGGAGGTGAATGTGGTGGAGGAATCGGGAAGGAGGTGGACGGGAGAGGCTATGGGTGAATTTGAATACATGCATGAAATTACTAACGAGTAAATAAACATTGTATTCAAAATTAAGAAACAAGAAAGTCATCTTATCTTCTAATCATCACTTTTGGTTGGAATGTGCATTTCTTACAGGGTGAAGTTAATAACTTTCACACAGGGCACAAAAGAGAATCTAATTTCAACATCACTGTGGCATTTCCTACCTGATACTCTGTTGCATATATCGATCGGGGTCCTGAGCTGTGAGCGTGGTAAGCATGGTACCTGCATGGAGGCCTTCTTCTTGGCGAATGATTTTTGGATTTGGGGCAAAATAAGGGTTTTCATTGACATCGATAACTGTCACAGACACAGTTGCTGTCGACTGGGGTGGGTGCTGAATTCCCTTGGCTAATGGCACTTGGTTTTCTGCAGCAACAGTAAGGACAAACATCCTATTCGTTTCAAAGTCAATTGGCTGGAAAAGAAAAAAACAGAAACCATATTTTTGCAGAAGTAAGAACATTTGTACGCTGCCATTCATCTGTCTTTGAGTCCTGTTTCCAAAACATTAGCTTTACCCCTCAGTTTGGCATGACGTTCTTCCCTAGTTTCTAAAAACACATGCAGGAATGTCTCATTGACGTATATCCCAACAGAGAGATTTATGTTTCTCCAAAATTGTACGTGATTGTTGCATGGATCCATTTATTTAGATGCTGCAGATTTGATTATTTTCAATAAATCAGCACACAAAACAAAAACTACTAGACAATTCGAGGTTAGGTGTGAGCACAGGATTTAGTCTCTCAAACATTAGGGAAAAGATAGCTCTCATGCAGGAAAACCTTTACCAGTTAATGGAGAATTGAAAACAAAATCTAAAATCAATACTACATAATTGATTAGATGCAACATCATTTTTAAAAATCATGCTAAAAACTTATTCAATTTAAAAGTGTCTTCCAGGGCTGGGAAGATGGTTCAGTAGGTAAGGATGCTTGCCACCCAGCCTGACTGACCTACATTTGATACCAAGAAACCATGATGGAAACAGAGCTGATTCTCACAAGTTTTCCTCTGATGTGCCCACACATGTGCACTCAAAGCCCCCGCCCCCACGCTTCCTGATGCAATCAGTCAATCATTCCATGGAAATGAAAAGTATCTTTCATAAATTAGAATGCAGACTGAGGAGTGAAGTGCATATACACACTCCTCTTAAAGTAAGTGTTCTATAGGAAGATTTATGCTTTTTCTCCTTACTGAGCAAACTGGAAATCTGGCTGTCTTCCAGAATTATTCTGAATATTTTGCAGGTTTTAAAACTCCCACATGAGAACACTCTAGATGATTAATGCAATGCACAAATAACCCGTCATGTACACATTAACTGCGAGAGTCTCCCTGAATCCTGCTGCCACTAGAATGCTGTAGGGACCTCAGTCTGCATTTCCCTCAGTGACTTTGTCATGGAAAGAGTGCTTGGCAGTAACAGGGAAGGTCAGAGGGCACCTCGTGTTGAGAATGACCAAGAGCTGAGGCTCCCAAGACATCTGTGATCAGTACAAACACAGCAGCATCCTACCCTAGGCATCTTCAGATCAAGTTCAATGCAATATTCAATTCAGCAAAACAGGAAGGAGGGCAGTAAGGCAGTAATAAGCTGAACGAATGAAATGCTCCCTATGCAGATGTACATATGCTAGCGATCTATGCGCAGCCTGAGTCCTTTCGTGTGTCTCAATGTCATTCATTCCTCACAAATGTGCAAGTACTAGGAGCTGTACTCAAGCCCCACCTTCGGCAAGAGGAACCCGAGGTTCACCAAGGTGGTGATGGCCACACAGCTTTGCCCAGGCAGAGCTGAGATGCAAACACAGAAAGCTCAGATCTGGGGCTGGGTCCTCTCCTGACTATTCCCCATGTATGTGGGAGATTTCCGGGCCCATCTCTTTTCCCTCATGTGGACACAGATCATAATTCCCAGCAAGAAGCGCTGAGATTGATCATTTTGTCAGGCAGACACGTGAGTTCACTTAATCAAGTGTCTCGGTGGTTAAAGGGATGGGCTTTTATGTTTGTTTGTAGCTGTGTTTGTTACCCTCTTAAGAGCTTTTCCTTTGTGACTGCACCCATATTGCTCTGTTGCTCTTTTGGCCATTAAATATCATAAAACTAGTTTTGCTTTTTGTTTGTTTGTTTGTTTTTGATTTTTGAGAAAACGTTTCTCTGTGTAGCCCTGGCTGTCCTGGAACTTGCTCTGTAGACCAGGCTGGCATCGAACTCACAGAATGGTCTGCCTCTGCCTCCTGAGTGCTGGAATTAAATATGTATCACCATGCCTGGCTAGGCTAGAAAACTAGTTTCTTAAAGTCATGAAAATAGAATTTTAAAATAGCCATGAGAACGCAATTTATTTATAAGGTGCAGGCTCTCCTGCCTACATATTCCATTTTACTTTGGTTATTTTTCTTTTGTCTTTTTGATTCATTTACTAGCTGATCAAACTCCATGAGGTTAGTAGGCTTTCTTCCCTCCCTTCTTCTCCCACCCTCTCACTATCTGTTCAAACCCCATGAAAATAATAAGCATAGACTCCTCCTCCCCTCTTACTCTTCCCACCTTCCTGATGGGGATTGAACTAAGAACCTTGTGTAGGCTAAGCAAGCATTCCAGCTACGTCAACCAAAGGTCTAACCTCGGGATGGGAAGGGCCATTAATAGAGCAGTAATATTCATTTCACTTTGCTGAGAACTCCCATGTCTTCGGACTGGTAAATCTATCCAAAATGATTTTAATTGTAGTGATAATGGGAGAGAATTTATGTTATCCTTAATTTCAACATAGAGTGTATAGTCTACTAAGTAGTAAAGAATTCCAGATGTGAAGGTATTTAAAATAAAACAGTCCCAAGATTCTACAGGAAGGTAGTGGGAGAGGACACAGGCCGGTGCCTGCTGAGTAGCTGTCTGGGTATGTGGTTCAAGGGACACTTACTTTTACCACAGTGACTAGCCCATCATTGCTGTTGGGGTCTGTCTGGATGGCAAACCTCCCCGTAGGGTCTCCACCACTGATTCTGTACACCGCATTCCAAGCTGGCGTGTGGGGTTGATCTTTGTCAGTGACAGTTAAGTTGGCTACGATGACATCCACCCTGTTCTCAGGGACTTCGCCGTAGAACTGCAAGAAAGACAAATTTCAGTCTGAGGTGAAATGTGGTCCACTGAATGACAAGCCGTCTGATGACCATACCACCCTAATTTTACTGTTCCATTAATTTTCTATGGTCCACAATAAACAAGGAGATAGGTATATGCTGGTAATTACTTCTACGTCTCACTGAAAAG
Organism: Microtus oregoni; assembly: GCF_018167655.1. Lineage (NCBI taxonomy): Eukaryota > Metazoa > Chordata > Mammalia > Rodentia > Cricetidae > Microtus > Microtus oregoni. The sequence goes on along the minus strand of NW_024543070.1, from coordinate 36,157,632 downwards.
CAAAACAAAACAAAAGAACCATGAAACATTTTTCAGCAATCCACTGGCTTTCTTTTTCCTTTTTTTTTTTTTACCATTTATGCATCAGCTTCATTAGTATTAAAATTAACACCCATTTGTGAGTATCAGTGTGATTAATGTGGGGTCCATAGAGAGGGCTTAAACATAGGAAATAAGTTCACTTGGGATCTAGGCAACTACACGCTGGAAAAATAGCACCAATCAAGCATGTATTCGGGTGTCTGAAACACTGGAAAAACTGTTACCTTTGCACCAAGCTATTTGCTGCAGCCAGGGCATTTAAACTTTTTTAACAATACCTGGAGGGTGATGAGAAAGTAAGTTCTCCAATGCCTGTTTTAGAGCCCACGTGATGTAAACATCAGAGTCAATGGCCACTTCATTCTCAGAGCAAGCTCCATTTCCATCTAACAGATTTATTATTCATAACAAAACTTCTTCCAAATGGCCCTCGGTGCTGAAGTACTTTGAGTGACAAGTTGTACTTACCGTCATGGCAGTAAACTCCGGGGGATTGTCATTGACATCTGTCACCGTGATGACCGCCGTGGCTGTGTTTGAAAGGCCATAAGTGGGATTGCCTTCCATGTCTGTGGCCTGAATTATTAACGTATACTGTTGCACTTTCTAAAAAAGACATCAAGATTACAAGTTAAATGATGCTAATTCCTCAAGAAGACATAACAGTTGTCCTGCAAAGGGCTCTTTATTACCCATGGAGAGCACAGCATCCTTCATTCTGATTAACATGACTTGCAATTTCCCACGTGGAGTTTACTTTAACTCAGGAAACACAGGTCTGGTTCTTGTCTGGGGAGATTTAACTGTGTATATTCACTTTGACTCCCAAGAAGGAATGCGTTAAACACACTGCAGATGTGTGAAATTCATGGCTGAACTGAAGCCTCCATCTGGTATCAACCTTTCTCTTTTGCTACAAGGTTGCTAGTAAGTATTCGAGCCTTTTGGTGTATCTTATATATTAATTTCCATGTTTAGGACAGTACAGAAAACGAGGAAGTCAAGAAAAGCATATGTAATTCACAAAGCATGTCGGTCTTCCCTTCATATTATATACATATTTTTCTATTATATTATTATATAGTATATTATATATTGTGTTATAACTAGTTGATAACATTTCCCCCACTCCTCATTAGTACTAACTGTTCAAAATTATGTAAGAGTTATACAGTCTTCAAAAAAGATCAAAATTCGGAGCTGAAGACATGGTTTAGTGGTTAAGAACACTTGCCGCATCTGCAGAGGATTGGGGTTTGGTTCCCAATGCTCACAGGTTGGTCCACAAACATCTCTAACTCCAGTTCAAGGGAACTGGGTGAGCTCTTCTGGCTTTTGTGGGCACCATTGATGCACGCAGTACACACAGTATACATAGCATCACACAGACAAAACATTTATACACATGAAATAAAATAAATCAATCTAAAAGTATTTTAAACAAAATTAATTAAGGGGTATAAGCTGTAGGAATTCCTACCTCCAGTAGTCTTTAAGTTACCCCCTCCACTTGGGCGTGGCCTCTTATACTATATATGCTGATGTAAAGTGCGCACCTGGCCTCTTTTCTGGCTGCGGGATACAGTTTCTGTTCCCCATTCCAGCAAAGGATTGTAATCTGTGAGTCCACCCCCAAATAAATAACCCTCTATTATACTCAATTCTGAGCTACTGTGGGATTTCTTTTAAGAATCCTTCTTACTGTAGGTATACATTTAAACCATTAGTCCTGGAACAGAATAGGTGCTTAATTGAATAGGTAAATAATGAATGGACCAGCACTAAGATACCATGCACAGTGTCTATTGTTTTGAGCACCACCTATCAGGGATACAGATACGGACACAACTACATTCAGGTGACTTTTATCAGGCTAGCACCCATTACTTGAAAAGTACAGATTAGCTCTTGTAACAAGGAGCCAAATGAAGCTGTAATGCATGTTCAGTGGAAATCCTGAGATTATCCTAGAAATCTATACTGCCAGCCGATAGCATTTTATTTGCAGAAACACCTAACCAAGAGCACTATCTAAAGTCATTTGGAATCTCCGTGAAATTTGGCACAGAATAAAAAGGATCATATTCCTAAATGCTAAACCATTCTGAGCAACAAAATTCTCTCTTCTTCAAACTAAACAAAACAAGTGTCATTGCAAAGTGCAGTTGCCTCTGGTTCTAAATATAGCTGACATTATAAACGGCCATTCTTAAGGGATTCCTGCAGCTTGGAGGAAAGAGGCACAAATTGTGGCTTTTGATGCAGTCATTAGAGGGAAGGGCAAGGAACAGAAAGACATGGGCTGGTAAGCCAGCCTCACCCGTGAGCTTTAAACACTGTTCGGCTGATTGAGTGTCACTCTCTAGCAGATATTTTAGTTCCCTTATTTCTTCCTAAAAAAGAATATACCATACTTTTAATTAGAAAACCTTCAAATATGTAGTGCAGGAGGAACCATTTTAAGATTTTGTGACCCACAGCACTTTATTATAACCCAGAATGGCTTTTCTTCTCAAGACTATTCCTTTGGGGAAAATCTCATGGGTTCCGATCCCTGACAATGAACTGCAGACAACTAATATCTGCTAGTGAGAGAGAACCAGGCTCTCCAAGGGATGAGTTCCCTAACTGGTTACAAAATCAACCCCGAATCATACACACAGGTAACACAAATGGACTCAGCAGGTCAGCAGGTTGTGTGTGTGTGTGTGTGTGTGTGTGTGTGTGTGTGTGAATTAAGGAAAGATGCCATCAATTTGAGAAGTGAGGTGGGAAAAAGTGAGGAACTGGAGAGAGGAAAGGGAAAGGAGAAATGATACAACTATGTTTTAATTAAAAGATAAATCTTTATAGATGTTCATTGAGTTTCATCCTTTCGTGGTTACTGAGAAAACCCAGTGCGGGGACATTCAGTCAGCTTCCCAACTGAAAACTATGAAAATAAAAATGTCCTATGACTGAGGCTGAGAGAGAGTTAAGCAGCCAAGGTGACTGGCTGACAACTCTTCTGGAGGAGCTGGGTTCAAATCTCCACACCCACATGGCAGCGCACAACTGTCTGTAACGCTAATCCCCAGGGACCTGCCACCCTCTTCTGCTCTCTGAAGGTACCAGGCGTGCATGTGGTGCACAGATATGCATGCAGGCAAAACACTCATGCACAGAAAATTAAGTAACATTATGCATGATGACTTATGAAATGCCATTTGTATAGCTATTATAGTTCTATTAACAATGAAACATTCAGGCTTTCTTTTTAATAACGTTATAAAACATATTAGGGACATAGAGTGTTTCCTAATGTCTATTCTATAAAAAATTACTTAAAATTATACAAGTACAGTACATACAATTTTGGATGGAGCTGAGATGTTTGGATCAATTGCTAATCTTTGAAATTTTCTACTGTTTCAAGCTAGTACTGAAATCTTTGCGCTTTAAAGAACATTGTGTGGGTGTAGTGGTGTGCACCTGTCATCTCTGAACTTGGAAGCTTGAGTTTGTGTTAGTTCCAGACTAAGCTGGGCTCCGAGATGAATTCAAGGCCAGCCTGGGCTATAGAGTGAGACCCTGTTTCAATAACTACAAAAAGTCAAAACTCTAAACCATGAAATGGTTATTTCACAAACACAATGCCTGTTAAAATCAAAATTGCCCACTTGATAAATAACCTAGTCTCTGTGTATGTTCAAATGCCATGGTGGTAAACTGATCTTGCATTTGGTAAGGAAGTTGTGCTAACTGATGATTTTAGCAACTGAACTGTCCAGAGCGCCTTGCGTGATCTAGTCAGGCTTGACTGACATGATTGGTGACATTTCCAATCTCTGAGAGGAGTATGGTTGCCCACCCTCGCAGTGCTACACGGGAGGCAGGAATCCTGACTTACTTCCCGTTGTAGATGATATAATGGCTTTCCCCCTTTGCTTATTTCCGCCCCACCATACGCCTGCTTGGTGATGTGTCCATCACGGCCATATGTCAGTTCCTCTGCCTCTATCAGCAAATCTCCACCAAGGTGACTATGCCCAATGAAAAGATCTTCGTCAGTGTTACAACTTGGGATGTATCATTGACCTATAATGGACACTGGCTAAGGATTCCATGGAACGTGTATGACAGTCCCTACATCAAGAACTAGTTCAGGGTGTTGGTAGTGCACAGTCGAGAAACCTTCTCCTTGAATAGTAATCTTTCTTTGTTCCGGATCTCTTAAGTGAATGGTTTGAGGCGCAACTGTTTTGGGTCTTCAGCCAAGTGCCCACAACACATTTCTATCACTGTTTCTAACTTTTTTATCTATTCATACTTCAATCTGTGTATTGCCCCCCAACACACATGCACACATAGGGAAAACATCTAAAATTATTTCTACAAAGAACTGCGTGTGATTGGATAAGTAATAGGCATCACTATTCCAGCGTGAGAAGCAAGGAATTCTGATAGCTTTAGGCCAAGGAGGTAATGCAGCCAAAGTCTTAAGGGTCTGAGATGCCAAAGTAAAGAGCTTTGCCTTCACTCACCATTGAGGAGACTCAGCAGTTTGTATAGATTATGAGGAGGCTGCAAAGATGTGAGAACCGAAGTCGGTAACAACTGGAGACCACTCATGACCAAAAAGGAGTCCAGTGCACAAGTGTAAGAAGTGTTTGGCCTAAGAAATAGCAAACATTGTTCTTTCTTTGCCAGGAAGATAAAATGCTGTAGGAAAACGTAATGGATGCTGCTCAGTCAGTAAAAGGGGCCTCCAGTCATGCCAATGTCGGGGGGGGGGGGGGGGTAGCTGCAAGGACTTATTGGGCACCAGGTTCCTGAAAGCTTTATGAGTGCTACATTATCTTTCCAACCCTTTTGTGGCATCTCTGTTACAGATGTGGGGACTGGAGGCCTAGCAGCACACATCAAGAACCTCAGATTTAAACCTGGTAGAGAATCTGCGAGACGTGTTGTAGTTTTAATGTTAAGTGCTTCCTATAGGCTCATGTGTTCAAATAATTGGTCCCCAGCTGGTGGCACTGTTTGGGGAGATTGTGGGACATTTAGGATGTACACCATTGTTGGAGACAGTAGCTCACTTGAGGTGAGACCTAAGGCTTTAGAAGCTGGACTAACTTCCTGTTTCTTCTTTGCTTCCTGACTGTGGATGTTAAGTGACCAGCTGCCTCCTGCCACCATGCTTTCTTCGCCATGATAGGCTGGAGCACCACATTGAACTATGAGCCAAAACAAACCCTTCCTGCCTTAGGTTGCTTCCTGTGGGGTAGTTTGGCATAGAAGTAAGAGAAGTGACTGCTACAGGTAATCCAAAGAGGGGAGTGGTTAGGCATGGGAAAAAAGGCTGGAAAAGGTAAAAAGTCAGGAATAGCCACCAGCAGCTATTGCAGTAAGGAGACAGAAGTCAGAGGTACATAAAAAAAAAAAAATGACACTGGGGGAGGGGCGAAGGCTTGAGATTTTGAGACCTTAAAGAATAGACGTTTTTAAAACCGCAGATTAAGGAAAAATTAAAAAGTGACTCTGATAAGCGTGTCAACGGTTAGAGGCTCTGTCTCTGAAAGGTGTCATACATCCTGAGAGAATGATAGTGAAAATTACTTTCTACAAAAAGGAAACTGTGAATTTTAATAGAAATAAAGGAATTCAAGCCTGCATAAAAAGTCAGAGTAATTTATGCCCGGCCTCAGGCAGAATTACCATAAACCATCCAAGATAGATGTATTTTTTTTTCTGAGAGAAATGACTTTCAGAAAAAGGAAGGCTTTCCATAATTTCCTCTGGTAAGTCATTGTTGATTTTTAATAATTCCACTGTCAAGAAGCGATTCCTCATATCGTATCCAACCCATGATCCCACAGCGTCCATCCAGTTCTGCATTAGTGTTATCAAGAGTGCTGGATGGCTTCCCGTGTGAACTGTGGATGTGCTTAGCTACAATTACACCCCACTTCAAGCTTTAGCCTGGAAGCTAAATACAGTCTCTCTGAATTTTTTAAACATGGTTGGTCTGCATAAGGAAAACTGCCTTTAATTCCTTATGGCTTTTTCTTGTCATGCAATGGCCAGGGTAAATACAAGAGAACTCTCAGGGAGAAGCTGACTGAAGTCCAGACTTCTGTAGCTCATGAGGATGTGTGAGTGGAAGGAGAAATATTACAGCTGCAACCTGCACTAGGTCTTCTTGATATGATGGACCTTACCCTGGAGAGGAAAAATTGAAACATATTTCGTAATCTCATACAAAGTATGGCATTCATATTGAGTTCATGGGTGTGTAGGAATACCATTTCATACTCCACTGGGAGAGTGGAAATACTCAGATTGTGACGGAGCCATCTTTTCCTATTTTTCTCTTTGGAGTATGTAAGGTGTAAACATGTGTGTCTGCACATAGCCCTGTAGAGACCAGAGGAGGACACCAAGTGTCCATGCCATTACACTCCACCTAGACCAGAGGAGGACGCCAAGTGTCCCCTCCACTCCACCTAGACCAGAGGAGGACACCAAGTGTCCCCTCCACTCCACCTAGACCAGAGGAGGACGCCAAGTGTCCCCTCCACTCCACCTAGACCAGAGGAGGACGCCAAGTGTCCCCTCCACTCCACCTAGACCAGAGGAGGACGCCAAGTGTCCCCTCCACTCCACCTAGATCAGAGGAGGACGCCAAGTGTCCCCTCCACTCCACCTAGACCAGAGGAGGACACCAAGTGTCCCCTCCACTCCACCTAGACCAGAGGAGGACGCCAAGTGTCCCCTCCACTCCACCTAGACCAGAGGAGGACGCCATGTGTCCACTCCACTGCACTCCACCTCATTCTTTGGAACAGAATCTGTACAGAACCTGGAGCTAGGCTGGCAGTCAGCAAGTCCCATGATTCCGCAGTTGCTGTGCCCACATTGTGCTGAGTTTACAGGAACCGTGCAATGACTGGCCTTTTATGTAGATCTGGGGATCCGAACTCGAGTCCTCATGCCAGCACAGTAAGCACATATACCCACTGGGCCATTTCTCCAGTGCCCTGAACTTTGAAAGCACCACAAGAACTAAATTCACCTTTGGATTACTGAACATTTTCAGAGGCCAAGCATCTTTAGAGAAAGAAGTACCAACAGTGGAAGTCAATGGATAAAATGTCACAGGTCATACTTTAAGTAGAATTCACAGACATAAATGAATTCATCTTGATTGGTTCTGTTAATTGATTATAGTGTTTATGTAACTAGCAGGCACGTTGCCTTCTCTTCAATTCATGTGAACACTACTGGAGCAGAGAAAGTACCAAACCCAACTTCCCCATTCTTTCTCAATGATGTACATCATGATGGACATGATGCTACTCTTTGACATAATCTGAGATACAATTGCAGCAAAAGCTGACTCAGCATGGAAATTGAAACCCACAGTTCTCCATGTGTTGGTACTTGGAGAATTCACTTGAACAACGATTCTGCATGGTCAATGACCTTGCCAAGATGTAAGACAACTGCCAGGACACAGACTAGAGAAAGGGTGTGAAGGTTTCCTGAGGAGAGAGCTTTAGGAGAAGGCACAAGGAGGCTGGAAGATGAAAGTGTTCAATGTCTAGAAAAACAGGCTCAAAACGCCCTTTCAGATGGGACATCATGAGCAAAACGCAGTGCTCAGGACTACGCATCCACCTGACACTTTACGAAAATATGCATATTCTCTCACATTGAGTCACAGTGGTGTTCAATGTGGTCAATGTTGGTGTTTCAGGAACATACATTCCACAAGTGTGATTCTCGATATCACCAGCTTTAAATGCTCGACAGTAGAATTAACACAGTTACCAGTGTTCAAACTTGGAAAGTAAATTCTCTTAGAGGTCAGAAGCAAGTGCCAGAAAGATGATAACTGCCTTGCAACATGGCCACCAGGCAATTCCCAGAACCCCAGACACACAACCACAGGTACATTATTCGTAGTCTCTGAAAATGAATTCAGAGACATATTCCTTGACTATGATGTCTAGCTTGGTTCTCCACGAAAACCTTTGACTATGAACAAAAATAGGAGGAATCTTTAAAAAAAAAAACCTCCAAAATTGGAAAAAAGAGAGTGTTGGCCTAACTTAGTGAAATATCACTGAAGCTGACATTAACTTATAACGTATACACAACATTTACGACATGAAGTTCTGTGAGAACTCCCACTGCTGACCAAGAGTGGAACTGAGCATGGAAGTGGGAGTTTGCATCCACCCCGGCTGCCTCTAAGACATGCACACATTCAGGACAGTTTGGGGTCAACTTACCTCTCGATCCAGACCAGCTGCCACAGTGATGATATCCCCAGTCTCATTGTTGATTGTAAACATATTGGGTGATGGGGTGCTGGGAGCCTGCGACAGGATCCTATACCTCAGCATTCCATTCAGGGCATTGGGGTCGTCTGCATCAATAGCAGTGACTGTCATCACGTAAGTCCCTAGAGGTGAACAGAACAGGTCATCCTTCACTCCAGGGAGCCTAAAATCAGGCATCCTTACTATGTTGCCTGTCTTGTTCCCACTTTTCCACATGCAACAAAAATGTTTAAATCCTTCAAAGAAAAATATTTTTTAAAATAATCAAACATGGCAGTGCAGAAGTCAGTTGGTAGAATATCTGTCATGGAAGCATAAGGGCAAGGGTTCTAGGAGGTATATGCTTGTAATTCTAGTGCTATGGGGATGGACACGGGCAATTCCTGGGACTCACTACACATCCAAGCCAGCCTAGTCTAACTGGTGCCAATGAGAGACCCTGACCGAAAAAAAGGTAAAATGGGCTTTTCTTGAAGAGTGACACCCATTGGCCTGGCATGCATGTGCATCCCCAAACCCATACATGTCATCATAACAACCACAAACTAGATGCAAAAAGGAATTAAGAAATACACATGTTTATAGACTCAATTCTTCCCATACCTAGAAAACAAATCTAGTCTATGATTCCCAAAGGGCTCATGGTCAACTTTAATTTACATAGATGCAACGAACAAGAAATAGAGATACTATTTGCAAAACTATTTTATGGCCACCCATTCCTCTCTCTGGTTCCACAGAGCTTGCTGGGGGTAGTTCTCCCCAGTGGCCAGGTCATTTTCTGAGGGGAAGCTATGTGACAGGAAGAGCCCATTCCACTGCCCCAGGCCAGAAGGAAGCACGCTAGGCCTTACTGCTCTGCTACGCTGAGTAGACACTCAGCATTGCGCACCGTTATTTTTCTTAAGATTCGAGGAAGACTGTAACTGGCCTGGGGACTTTAACCCACTGAATATTTTAAAAACTAAATATGGAAATCAGATTATCCAAGCAGGCACTAAGAGAACCCAGTCACTTTTAGACTAGTTTGTTTTGTGAGAACTATTTAGAACAGAATGAAAAAATGTTCTGTCTCTGTCTTCTAGGAAACAGAGAGTCAGGGCTTACTTTAGGAATGTAGGGAATTCACCCCAGAATTGGTCATGGCTTAGCTGTATTATTCAAATATCTTTTCAAAACTCATTCTTTCCAACAAGATATTCTGTCTGATTAAGCAGCATGTCCACACCTTCCTTAGTTTAGAAACTTTATTTCATAGATTTCAATTGACTGGCTTTCCCTTTCTTTCCCCTGCTAGACTGAAGCTCCTGCAGGGCAAGGGAGCTTCCAACCACAGGAAGTATACCCCGGAAATTCAAAACTGCCTGCAAGGGAGCTTCCAACCACAGGAAGTACACCCCGGAAATTCAAGACTGCCTGCAAGGGAGCTTCTAACCACAGGAAGTGCACCCTGAGTTGTTTTTCCTTACAGTGATCACTCAGAGACTTCCATTCATGGGATGTTTAACCAGAAACTCATGATTGGATGTGAATAGGTATAGCTTGAATGGCTTATTTCATATAACAAGACTTGTAATGGAGTGGATTAGCTAAAGTCTGAAATAACCAAACAGGAAAATGATACTTAAAAATAAAACTTCTGTAGTCAAAATGTCCAAAGCTTATTTATATTGTAGGATATTTCCATGAGATACATTTTATTTACTTACTTATATGTTTATCTGTGTGTGTGCGCGCATATGCGCACGTTGTTGTGTGTGTGTGTGTGTGTGTGTGTGTGCCCATCACAATATGCATGTAGAGCTCAGAAGACAACTTCCAGGAGTCTGTTCTCTCTTCCCACCAAGTGAGTCCTAAGGATTGAACTGAAGCCCTCAGGCTTAGCTCGTGCCTTCAATGACTGAGCCATCTCGCCAGCTGCACAAGATCCATTTTAGTAAGGCTCGGTCTGATTCTTAGGCCTTCGTTATACTGTTGTTTAAAATGTGTGAGTCTGGAGGATACCTTGTCTGAAAATGAGTCTGAAGGAGCCACAGAGGGCAGAGTCCCCTCTATGCCTCTCTCTGCCCTCCAGCTGCTCCCCACACCTACATCTCTTTATCTTGGAGGATATAGATAACACTTGGACCTACAGTCTAAGGCAGAGTTGTTTCTTCCCACAAATTAGCTGATGCCTTAGGAACCTGCAGACATTGATGGGAAGGCCAAGGTACAAGTGCATAGGTATCTTTAAATGGTGGTATTTTAGAAAACAGAATAATTAAATCTCTCAAAACACCAAATCTGCCCACAAAGGCTGGCAAAACATTTATTTTTTTTCATTCCTTTACAGACTGAGTGCTTGGGTCTGCTAGGCTTTCAGACTAAATAGGCCTCTCTGGCCTGGCTAATTTGTGATTGATGTCCTTAGTTTTCAGTACAAGACTCTGAAATGTCAACCATGTCACAATGGCAAGAGGCTTTCGGCAAGGGCTGCCTCAAGGCCAGGCCACTTTCCTTATGATAGCTGAAGGAGGGTTGTGGAGGATATGGGGCAGGGCACTCTAGAAGTAAATACCCAGTGTGTCAAGCTGTCACCACCCCTGCCTTGCTTGTGGTTTCACTGCCTGGTAACAGGCACCAAGTAGCTTTTTCTGATCCTCTGTCCCCTCTGAGGAAATCTGTACTCTGTACATCGAAAGTCTCTCTCAAGTGACTCTCGCTATGCCAACTACAAAGCAAAGAAAGGCTACTATAGATTCTGTAGGTTCTTGTTTTCAAACAAGGTAGAAATCACAAGGGATGAAGAGATGTTTAGCTGTTTTCCCTCTTCAGTTTTCCCCTTAGTTGCTTCCATTTGCTTCAAAAGCACCATGAATGACAGATAATATTAAAAGATAGATACATTCTTTTTCTTACTGTTATCACAGATTCAGTTACAAATATTTTTCTCTCTGAGGAAATATTTGGTAGATCAGTTTAGCCTTGAGCTCAACATATAGCTGAGGATAACCCTGAATTCATGCTCCTACTGCTTCCACCTCTCAACTGCATGAATTGTTGGTGTCATCCACCATGCCAAGACCCAGTTCTTATTCAGTGATAAGAGATCCAACCCAGGTCTTTGTGCTTGCTCAGCAAGTATTTTACCAGCTGGGCTATCATACTACACTTCTTTAACTCATGATCTATTACTGTCCTAACTTACCTGGCTTTGATCCTTCTGGAACAGACCCATTCCAAACTTGGTGTAGGAATTCAGGTCTGTTATCATTCATGTCAATGACATTGATGACAATGTCAATGGGGTTCTCCACTTGGTTGCCATTGATGTCCACTGCATGTGCCCTCAACTGCAAAAGCAACCAGAGGACAGAGCCACTTAAAGATCTGTCTGGGAGATGACCCAACATGTGGTCACCATGCTTCCGCAGCAGCAAGAACATCCTGAGGACAGACATGCATGGTTCCCCTCCCAAGAGCTGTCCCAACTCTGATATGAGCAGAGTCCAGTAGCAGAAAGCCACCCATCCTTTAGGTGAGGACTCATGCTGAGTATGCAGCTTTTAGTTGATTCCCAGAGAGAGAGCTAGAAGACCGAAAACCAGAGCATGGTGATTGCCCCATGGCTCTCAGTGGACAGAGCCCAGGTTCAAAGCCAGCTGTGTCCAGATCGAAAATATCTATTTGTTAAGTACAGTACTGTTGTTAAATGACACCTTTTTTAAAAAAATAAATTGTAAGGTTATTGAGAGTAATGAAGAAGGTACGTGTGTATAAGACATTCCTCACCACAGTCCTAGAGGATAGTATCAATGTTTCTCTGAGAAATCTTGTTGTTCTTCACCATAAACAAATACAATCACTCCGCTACTCTGGCCTGAATATCTTCTTAATCTTCTAGAAAACAATGGTTGCATCTTTTTCAAAGGCTATCCACTGTACTATTTCTTTCCAAGTGGGATGTTTTCACTCTTTCCTTATGACCTCCAATGCTGCAGGCTACTTTAGGGTATGTCCTTATCCAGTTAAAGCAGCATCAAGACATCCTTTTGATTTCTAGATTACTAAAGACATAACACAATGTAAATTTTATTACTGTTTTTCAATCCTTTTGAAGATATTTTCTTCTTGATTTATTTAACACAATATATTCCATTAACAGATTCTTAATACTGAAATTTAATTATAGTTATGTAAAATAATGAATCCCAATTACTCTAAATACTTGCAATTCTGTAATTAATTCTATTTTGCTGGTGTTGCTTTGAATGCATACATAGCAAGCATTTGAGAAACAATTTGCTTGGGTCTCGGCTGAATATATTTATTTGCTGAATTTTCACCACAGGATCTTAGATGATGAGAAGTCAAGCAGGAAAACACTGGAGTGTTTGCTCCTATGTTGATCATCACCAATAAAGACTACCCTAACTAGAGTATTAAATCCTACCTCAATCCAGCTATGCAGTCTTTGTCAAAGACTTCCAAGTATTATTTCCATTTTTGTATGTCAGAACAAAATAAAAAATTATTATCTGTTGTTCTCTCATGAATTTTAAAACAATGGGATTGTAAATAATCAAGGTAATGATTGAGTTCTGAGTCACAGAACTCAAAACGTATTCAACTTTCCCTAGGCTTGTCTCTTTAGTTCAAGGGGAATCTAGTGTAACTGTAAGACACCAGCAATTTTAAAGTTTTCTTCCGGTGCATGAATTTAAAAGTTATTGATGAGAAAATTCAGAATCAAGTAGCATCATGCATGGGGGAAGGCTTAATGACCACTGGAGACGGCAATGCAAAAATGGTGTTGGTTAACAGGCTGGGCAAAGCCAAACCGTGTCAAGATCCTAACTCTCTCTGTTAAAATCATTCCGTGGAGGCTAAACATTTGAAATACAAGAAGCAAAGGTGATAGACAAAACCTGAGATGATGAGGAGCTCAGGTTCAGGAGGGCCCTGATCAACATTCCTGGAAAGCTACAATTTACGTCATACATGTACTTAAATGAACTTCATGATGCAAACAAATATGAAGTAACTGATGCCTATGGAGAAATAATAAAAGAGAGAAAATATAGGAAGACTAGGCATGGACACCCTATTGAAAAAAAGCTCTTCATAAGAGAAAAAAATAATAAGAGGCAGTCTGAAAGGAGGCACCATGAATTACAAACAGGTTTGCTGTGATTATAGCACTAGACACCTAAAAATCTGTGGTCTGAATGTTTACATACTGCTGCTCTGATCCTGTCCATCCAAACCTGTTCGAGTGGGTTCTCTCAGCCATTTATTTATAGGAAGGCAAGTACTGGCATGTCAAAAGTGATGGTGTCTCAGGCCATTTCCCTGTGTTTGATGTTATTTTGGTATGACTTGTTTCATAGCATACATCGATTTCATAAACATGCTTATTAAAGGAAGCAGAAAGCCTGCAGATCCATTTCTGGTGTTAAACCTCAGTGTTGAAACCATGGGAGTGTCCCGAGGTAATGGAAAACCACACATACACACATTTTGAAGAGCAGCCACAGACTCAGTAGCTGGCTGAAAGCTTACGTGAAACCGGGCTATCAGCTCGCGATCCAGAGGCTTGGTGACTGACAGCTGCCCTGAGATGGGGTTGATAATGAAGATGCCCGTAGGAGGCTGGTCGGCTCCTGGCCCAGTGACACTGTACCTCAGGGACAGGTTTTTATCTCTATCAGACCTGATCTGGGGATCAAGAAAACGATCACGTAAGCAGAAAACAATAGCACGTTTGTTACGGGACACACCACTCTTCAGATCCTTGCTTCACCCCCACCCCCACCCACACCCATGTATCAGTGACCTTTCCCTTCCTCTGCTTTCTTTTCTTTTTCCCTTCCTCTCACCCCCCCTCCACTTCTCTCTGTGTGTTGTACGTGTCATGCATACATACATGTGGGCCTTTTCTGGATTTGACCTCCACCTTGTTCTTTGAGGCAGGGTCTCTCTGTGAATCTGGAGTTCACTGATTTGTGTGGACAGCCTCGCCAGCAAGCCTTAAGGGTTCTTGCTTCTGATTCCCCAGCCCTGAAGTTACAGGTCGGATCTGAACTCATGTCCTTGTGCCGTCTTCCAATTCTATTCTTTGCTTCTTGGTGGTGGGCTTAAGAAGTGATATTACCTATCCCCAGAAAGACTTGGGGTAACCCTTTCATCTAAATAAGCACTAGCTGGGAGTTGTAAAAAATGCCAAAACTTAGCAGTGTCGACTTTTAGACAAAATTGCCATGATAAAATATTTACAATATAGTAATAATTGTCTAATTTAATAAAAATCATATTGTTTTCACATATTAGAGATGGTAAGAAATAATAATTGTTTAGTCACAGCTTGAAAGAACCTTATGTGGGACTCTGTTACTGGGGACATCAGATTTCTTTGCTTCCATTGCACTAACTCAGTGCAAGAAAAGCTTCTTATGTTGTTTTCAGGTGGTACTGAAGGCTGCAATTCTCTTTTCTAAGAAAGCATCTTGGGGAGGTTCTTTGGGTATATTTGATACTCCTAATAAAAGGACATCCTGTCAGAGCAGAGCAGGTTAGAGAAATGGAAAATGAAAGAGAGGTAGAGACAGAGAAAGGGCAGGGTGAGCAATAATAAATGTGGATCTTTATGTATTAGGGAAGGAAAATTAATCCAGCCATTTGATCTAGAGATATTTCTTAACTTAGGGCATAATTCTGTTCTTCAGTCATATTTTATGAGTGTTGATAAAAAGCACTTCTATTTGGGGTTATGCTCATTGCTAAATTGAACTATATAATAGACATTAGGATAGGACATACAACACAAATAAGTGACTTATTTAAAAAGCTCACAGCTTCTTATGTATGTGTTGGAGTACTAAAATAATCATAGAAACATTTGCATCTTAATAAATGGGAATATGATGATTCAATATTATTGTACTTTCAAGTAAATAATACCCTGTTGACTTTACTTATTTTTCTCATGTCTGACAGTATGCCGTGGAAGTAACTGCAGAACTCTCACAGAACTCTCCTTCTCAGATTTGAAAGGCTCGAGTTTTGCACCACCCCGGGGATTCTGTTAATGGTACCAGAGATCATTTTTTCCCTTAAAAAAACCCTGCAAGTGCACTTGGTGCTGACAGTTTTAGCAATGATTGCCCTTTATTTCTTTTCTCCTCTGTCCTAAACTATCTTCAGAGGGCAGAGATCAACATGAAATGTCCTGGATAAGACTATGTTTTCAATAGTGAGAGCTGGAAGGGGAGGGATGGGGTGGTGTTGGGGTTCACGGGTTCACAAAAGCCCTATCATTCAGTGCCCAGGACCTAGGAGAGTTGTGTGTATAAATAATCCAAGAGATAACAAAGGAAAGCGAAGGAGGCTTCTTACGAATTCCACTTCCACTCAGATACAACTGTATTTCTACATGCCATAAACCATCTCTAATGTCTCCTAGCCACAAAATAATTAAAATGACAGCTCCTCACTCCTTACCCTGACAAGCTCTTGAGGAAACGGTCCTCTGGAGTTTTCTGGTAAATTGATTGGCGGGATGACCCAGTCTCTCTTCTGCCTTTGTAGGGAACCACTGTGCTTGGCGAGTTGTCTAGGGAATACTATTTCTTCAATTTCATGTGGGTCCTTTGCATTAAACGGCAAGAAAACATTCCTGAGGACTAGGAAGATCATTCATTCTCTACGATCAAATCAACATTACTGGATACCTATGTGCGGAGGAACCACAGTGATTTATGCAAAAAAGTAATCTCAGGAGGCTCTTTCCTCGCTCCTGTTCAGTAACTGCAAATGCTGTGGTGCATATGGGCTGCACCAGTCACTGTGAACTGAATTAGAAACAAATTATTAGATAGTCCAGTTGAGTAAACTACTTGCCGTTTCCATAAACCATCTTTGAGAGTAGTTAATATTAAACAAAGTTTAATAGCGCCCTTTTATATATTTCTCATTAGTTTAGACCACAGTTCAGGTAACGCTCCCACTGTACATTAAACTCACATCTCGAGGTGCCGAGATATAATTTGAATTCCAAGAGAAGTTTAATATATACTGCTAAAGAATGTCTCAAATATTTATGACCCTATTAAATCCCACAGAATTAATGCTGTAATTATTCTAAACCTATGTCAGCTGTGATGGATGCAGTAAATGACCCACTTTGCACACTAGGCATTAATCTCTGCTATGTGTCAACATTTTCTTCTGTTTCTCGCGACGTCTGTGGACATTTTAGCCATTAGCCCTTCCTGTCTCTGTGCAAACATCCAAGACAGGTTGCTAGAGCACAGAGCGCCAACAACAGACGCATCTTTTCACCCCATTAGGTACCAGCCTCCTACTTTATATATCACTCAAGTGGCCTGAGTCCTAGCAACAGTCAATGACTTCATACATTGTATTCTGCATGATCTGCAGCCTTAACTCTAGTATAAGAGAAAAGCAAAATATTTTTCTAGTATATTCATTCTTGTCTGAATGAATGCATTCACAAATAATATCAGGATGGCCTGTGTTCTTATCTGTGACTGTAGTATACAAAACATAATGCCTAGAGTTCAAAGTCATGGCCTTCAACATATATGGGTGTGCCCCTGAATCTTTGTTTGAATAAACTCAAAGAACCTGGTATTTATAAACGGCATAGGATTTCTGAAATCATTACTCTGTCTCACGTAACATTCTTATGTGGGTATTTGTACAGAGTAAGTGCCCAATAAACATTTACTGAGCCCAGCAGTTCTCTGTGGAAACCCACTTCCTTTATTCCACCCCGGCTCACAACTGCTTCGGCAAGAGGGAGTATAACGCCCCTCTAAAGCTTTCTAAAGCAGCAGGGTGAATATTTCATGCTCCTCCAATTTGTTCATGAGCTAGGACAATACTCAACCCTGTCTCCAGAAACACTTTCCTGTCCATACTGTACATCCGCACCCGCTACCTCATAAGCTGGACAGATGACATCTCCCAGAGATGTCGTTATTTTGTGGTCATACTTAACAGCTTGTAAAGCATCTCAGAAATGTAACAGAACGTACTTCTGATCTGAATTCAATTATAAATCTCAAAATATAAACAAACCTCTCCAAGGCAATTTCTGGTTGCTTGAAAAATACTTAGGTTATCACGTTAGAAACACAACCAAGTACTGATAAAGAGACCGAGGTTGATAAAAATGGAAATACTGGCCATCCATTTATTTGGTAAGAATTAAAGCGATAGTCTGTCAGAATGATGAATCTTGTTGCTAAGCATCAGCCGCAAAGCTGTGTCTGTGACCATACCTTCGCAGGCTCTTCAGTTAGGGTTGGCTCCAGGCTGAGGTTTACGGCTACCTGCCACTTCTCCTGGGTCTCTTGGTCTTGGGCGTATATCAGGAACTTCGCCTGCTCTGCAGTGAGAGGAAAGCTTCTCACAGCATACACCGTGCCATCCTCATCGACCTTGAAATCCGCTGGCTCGCTGCTTTCATACTGAACTTTCCTTTTCCGATTGCAGTTGCTGAATTTCACTGGAAAAGGTACACATGTCGGGTTACTCCACCAAGGCGAGCACAGCTAAGGCCGTAACATGTATTGGGTTTGGTTAAATGACAATGCGGCCCTTTGAAAACACAGAGGCCGTCTGCATATGGTGTGTGTGCACGAGTTCCCATGCATCTGCGTGTCACTTGCCCAATACGCATAGATACAAAGACCTGAGCTCAAGTTCCAATGCCATTCTCCAGGAGACAGCTTGGAATTTGAGGTATCATCTCTTATCTGCCAATTTGGCTAGGCTGGAAGGCCAGTGAGCCCCAGGCATCTCCTGCCACTGCCTCCTAGGGCCTAGAATGATGAACATAATCATCACTCCCAGCATTTGTACATGCCTTCTGGAGATTGTGCTTGGGTGATTATGGTTTCACAGAATGCACATCATTAGCTGAGCCATCTCCAAAACATTAGGAAGTTTATCTTCGTACCACAGACCAAGGTTAGTTCTCTCTAACTCCAGGTTATGCATATGAGAATTATGCCAAGTTCAACCAACAGGAGGGAGAATAGAGTCCCAAAAGAAAACAGCTACATTCACACTGAGGTCCTCAATGTGTACAGACTTTCTTTCTATGTCTTTTGCAAGCATGAGAGTGCAACTGCGGACAGAGCAAGCATGTTTGGGCAAGAATTTACAATCTAGAGATAATGTAAAATAAGCAGGAGGGTATGCTGAGGCTTCATGAAAAGAAGGTAATAGGCCACTTACATGTCAGAGACTTGAGCATCCTTGGAGTTTGGTACCCTGAACCAAACCTCCCCTCAGAGAAGGAGGCATAGTTGAACCACATATGGTGAGCTGGTGCCCTGCATCTCCTTGTTTAAGCTTCCCTTCCACCTCACCATTCTTAGACCATCAGGTACATCTGCTTTCAACCTTGACCCCCTTGTGCTTACGTTGCTTCCTGCCTTCTAATGAGCTCCCATCATCCCTCATTGCCAGCTGTGAATGGTTTTTATCTTCATATACCAACCAGAATTCTATCACCAGCTGCCCAGATGAACTGTACACTCAACTAGAAATGCATCTCACACCTGGGAGCCTCAGCTGCCAGTTACACTGCTCACTTCCGGGTCTGGGACCTTAGTGTGGTATTACTCTTGGACAAATACTCGAAGGAAGGAAATTCTGGGCATCTTCATCGATACCCATAATGTGTTGTAGAATCCCAGGAACTCATACTAGTGAAAGGTGAAAACTGATAATTCCTATTCCTCAGGGAGATTATGTACTTTTGTTTTCTAACTATAAATTTTTACCAAATGGGAACAAACATGCATCTTGAAAATGTTTAAATAAGAAAAATCAATGTCTTAGAATGGGCACGATCAAAACAATTTCAGGATGCCATCCATGCCAGACATAATTGGGTTGTATCCATGTCAGTCACAACTGGGCTGGCTCAAGCATTAGGCAAAGTCAGCACTTCGTACATTCAGTGCCAACAAGCCTGCATCTCAACAGATAAGGAAAGTTAGAGTCTACATTTCCAAAGAGAACTGGGCGTGTTCAAGCCACACTGGAACAATCTCTGAGGAAGCCCACTTCCTTTGCAGCCCACCTTCCTTCGTTCTGAAGAAACATTCCATAGGGATGACAAGTGAAGTCATGGCATAAAAAACAGCTTCCATTTCCCATATAATTGATGCTGCTGTCTGGTTGTGATGATATACGATGCCATGTTGGCAAGTGATAAATATGTCCAAAGTACAGGGTGCACGTACAGTCAACTTTCATGTTTCTCAAGGATACAACTGAAAGCTTTTTTATTTGTTATCCATATTATGTTCTTAGAGACAGGGTCTCCCACAGCTCAGGCTATCCTCTACTGAATTACGTAGGCTACAGCGACCCTAAATTCTTGATTTTCTGGCCTCTGCCTCCTGAGTGCTGGGATTCCAGTTTACTAAGCCCTTTGTCTCACACACAAACGGATACCTGTTCTTTCAGTTCCGTTCACATCGATTCACTGAGACAAGCAAAGACTACAGCCAAGTTCCATACCTGTTCATTTTCCCTACTAACCATTAAATACGCGATAGAAGCAATCAAATATTTTACCTACAGGAGATAAAACTTTTCATATAATGCCGTATAAACCGCCCTTCAAATTTCAGTCACTGAAAGTGAAAATAAAAGTTGTAGCTGCAACTAAACTACGTCAAAGTACAAGTAAATATATCTCTAAAGATGCCTAGCTACCTCAATCTTTCATTTAACTTAAAATATTTTCTGGAGAATAACGACATTTACCTTCTTTGTAAATTAAAAACAACCACAGAAACACTAAAATTTTTTTGGAACTTTGCTGAGAAGTCAAAATGATAGACTTACTCTATCTTTTATTAACAGAAGTTACTTTTTGATGCATAAAAAGGAATCCATGATACTCAGCTGTCCCAGAGATGTTATCTAGTCTTCTCTGCATTTTGTCGTATGTCAGCATTGCCGCATGCACCCTCCCAGGCCACATCTGGATGCTTGCACCTGTGCCCTGTATGGTCTTCTCCCAGCGACAGCTCACCCAACACTAAGAAAGGGCTAACTTTACTATGTCTTCACAAGTGACCTGTGACACTAGTCATACAGTGTTTACCATTTCTTTATAGGTAATTTGGGGCACTAGTCAAACACACATCATGCCTTCACCGGTAGCCTGGGACACTAGTCATGCATGTGTTTATCATGCCTTCACATGTAACCTGTGACACTAGTAATTCATGCATCTATCACACTGATTTTAACTCTCCTAACTTCTTTTTTAATATTTGTTCTTAGTTTTTAAGAGGTATGTGTCTGTGAGTGTCCACACTGAATTCTTAAAGCAAATTTTAGACAAAAGTTGTATTAACCCTGTGCCCATTATAGCAATCATTTTAATAAGTACTCTTTATTTCTTATGTGACTATGCATTTTCCTCTTAAGAAGACACTATCTTTTTAGTTCCTTGGTTTTTGATTTTCTGTGACACCTATCAGTAATGATGAAAGTACAAATAAGTGTCCATAAATATCTATGTATATTGATATATATATATGTGTATATATATATATATATATATATATATATATATACCATAATATATCTATCAATACCCTACCACTTAAGAAAAGTAGAAGAAGAAAAGAAAGAAAGAGTACTGGAAATGTAGAGAATTTCTAAAGTATACACAGCTGGCTATATCACAAACCCACAACACAATCAATGATGTATGCCAAACCCAAGTCCTTCAAAGGAGCTGCAGTAAGTGTTCATATTTAAGTTTCTGGCAGGGATAATTTGAACTAATTATTTGTTGATGGTGAAGAACTGTGAGGAAGAGTTAAAGGGGGAGCTGGCTCAAGGGTTTATTATGTCAGCATAAGGACGTGGGCTTGGGTTTGGGGCACCAACATAACGTACTGAGCACAGAGCTACATACCTGTAATCCTTGTGCCATGGAGTAGAGGGAGGAGAATCCCTGGAGCTCACTGGCTAGCAGCCAATCCAGCTGCAAGTCTGAGCTCCAGCCTCAGTGGCAGATATGCCTTAAAATAAAGGGTGGAAAGTGACCAAGGAAGAAATCTGACCCTTGGCCTTCACTTGCCTGTGTACAAACCCCAAACCACATGAAGATGGACACTCATACACGACATATACATGAACAGTGAACTTCTATGCGAGACTCATTATTTCTGCTCTGCAGATGAAGAAGGGAGTCCCAGCCTTGCCATGCACCTAGGACTCCAGCCATTTCCCGGCAAAGTGTAAGAGAACCAGACTAGTTAACTCACTGAAACCTAAAGAGTCAGTCAACAACACAATAAATACCGAAGGAAAAAATAATGCCAAATTTACAGCTCCAAGAGTGCCATGGCAAACAGTGTTTTAAAAAGTAATTCTTAACTCAGAGTATTGCCCCCAGGGTCCTAGAGAGACAAGATTTGGAGGGGAAAGAGCGTTGGCAGATGGGGAAGAATGTGGGCAGTCAAGGAAGAAAACAGTGGTGCTTTTTTTTTTTCCCTTCAAAGTGTCAATGAATATTCTTAGAGTAAGAAGAGGTTGTTCTCCGAGAATCTGATACTGGAAAGAATGATTTAGAGGGTTTAAAGGACAATAATTTAAGGAAAGCCAGTTAGTTTTTCCAGTCCCTGCCTCTAATTTATAATTCTTGTGAATTGACTTAATAGACATTATTAGCTTTTTTTTCTTTTTGAGTTTTAAAACAAATGCTGATTTTTATTCAATCAAATATTAAATAAGGTCAACTTCTGGTTATCATTTAGGTTTGTTGATCTACTTCTTTGTACTGGGAACTGAACCCAGGGCATCAGTCACTGTTAAGCACATACTGTATCATGGAGCTGTATTTCCACCCCCATTCAGATATAAAGGGATTGTATCCCTGTGGGGCTGGGTAGATGATTTAGTGCATGTCACACAAGCATGAGACTCTGACTGTGATACCCAGCTAGTGCTTGTAACCCAGTGCTTAGGGGATGGAGACAGCAGGATCCCTGACTCACTCACTGACTGGTCAGCCAGTCTAACCCCATTGTCAAGATTCAGATCAATGAAGAAGCCCTTTCCCAAAAAAGTAAAGGTGGGGGAGGGAGGGGAAGAGAAGGGGGAGGAGAGAGAGAGAGAGAGAGAGAGAGAGAGAGAGAGAGAGAGAGATCTGATGTTGAATTGTTGAATTTGAATTCTGGTATATTTATACACATGAGTTTGTCAAATACGCACACATAAAAACACATGAATAAACCAATACGAACAGATCTATATACCACATATAAAATGTTCCATACAATTTGTTTAAAACATGCATTATGTCACATAATTTTGTGAATTAAATCAGTACAAAAAATTATCACTTTAATAAAAAATAACGAGCAAGTGTTTCAATGGAAAAAATTCCTTTCCAGTAAATGTCAGTTCAGCCTCTGGCTCACTATGTTTAGCAGTGTTAGCTACCTTGTATTATCTTAAATCTTACAAATTAAAATATCTCCTCATTTCTGGGGAAATGTGTGATTTTCATTTGTTGCCACCTAGTCAATGTTCCCTGCCTGCTGTCATCTTTGCCATGGGCCTGGATGCAGCCAGGGAGATTTCCTCCAGCTTGACAATGTGCTAGGACCACAAAGTAAAATTTAAACAAGATGACTGTATTTATACAGAAACTTTATCATTAAAATTAGAAAAGTTCCAGGCTTGATGGCATATGTCTTTAATCTCAGCACTCAGACGGCAGAGGCAGGCAGATCTTTACTTTCTGTGAGGCAGAGCCCAGCCTGGTTTACATAGTAAGCTCTCAGAAAGTTAGAGCTACATAGAGACAGCTTGTCAAAGAACAAAACAAAACAAAGTAGAAACGTAGGAACTATGGTACTTATGTGTATAATTATAGATAATACACTCTTTGGGGGGCTAAAACAAAGATAAGAACCAGAGAAAAATCATTTCAAAGGAGATAATAGCCTAGAGATATGGTTTAATTATTAAAGTTAGTATTAAAATTTAGCTTTGAGGAGGAAGGGAATAAGGCAAATGTTATACACCTTGACTCTTGCAAAACATAGATGTATATATATATACGTACACACACACACACACACACACACACACACACACACACACACACTTAGTCCTCTGGAGCTACCTTGCTCTTTTCGTAAAACATTATTCTTATGAATAGTAGATAGAAAAAATAATGAACAAAAATTTTAACTTACGTTTTCAAAACATGAAGCAGTTTTACCATATTTCATTATGCCAACTTTCAGAAAATGTGATGCAAAATTTATCTTACTCTTTAGGAATGAAAGATTCTTACATATTTGGGACATATATCAAAACCTACTGAACTTACAGTGAACCCTACTGTAAGCTAACGTGGCACTGTTCGCTTGCCAGTGATAAAGAAGGTGTGACCCTGACATGGGTGTTACTAGTGGGGGACACTGTGAGTAACCCTGACGCGGGTGTTACTAGTGGGGGACACTGTGAGTAACCCTGACACGGGTGTTACTAGTGGGGGGCACTGTGGGTGACCCTGACATGGGTGTTAATAGTGGGAACACTGTGGGCGACCCTGACACGGGTGTTACTAGTGGGGGACACTGTGGGCAACCCTGACATGAATGTTACTAGTGGGGGACACTTGGGGAAACCCAGATATGTATGTACGTCTATAAATCCTGCTGTATGTCAGCATGAAACTGGTAGGAAAGTTTTATTTTTATTATTTTTAATTACATGCATGCATTTCTATGGGGGAGGGGGAATTATGCACTGGTGGGGGGTAACTATGGAGGTTAGAGGCATCAATATCCCCAGTACTGTAGTTACAGGTGGTTGTAAGCAAAGCAGTGTGGGTTCTGTGATCTGAATGAGGTCTGCCAGAACAGGAAGCTCTTGTCACTGCCGAGCTATCTTGCTAGCCTCCCAGTTTACTTATTTTTAGCAAAACCTTTCTTATAGACGATGGCCTAACCTTCCACATTGTAAGATACATGCCAGGCAAGGACAGTTGTGAAAGTCCCCAGAACCTTCTCAGCACTGCAGTGAAGTTTGTCGGTCTGGCGTCACTAAGAGCTAGACAATATAACTGATCAGTAAATTTTATAATACCAAGTTACTGTTCGATGAAAGCCACAGCAATTCATCATACAAATGGAATAAAATTAATTCTATTCTTTTAGTACTAATCAGGGGATTTGACTTGAAAACTTTTTTCTGATCACTCTGCCACCCATATATTAAAATATTAATCTTACTTAATTGCTCAGACAAAACTCGAAACTGTGGGGTTGAAGCATGAGGAAAGTAAGTGTGTCAGTGCATTTATTTAGGGAAATGAACGTGTGAGTTCGGGACCAAGGATTAGGCAAACTTAAAAGCCTGCACACTGTTGGCTGCGTGTGGCTGTACACATTCTAACACTATGCAGGAATACGTACTTAGAGCGCTGTGCAGTTTTCATACATAACAGGGAGTTACTGCGTTCTAGCCTACATAAAACTTTGTAAACATGATTAATAGAAAATTAAACACTGGGGAAATAATTATTTTAAAGTATGTTTTTTTTTTCTCCTCAAGCCATACCTCTTGTTAATGGTAACCATAAAGCCATAATATCCATATAAAGCATGAACAGGAAACCACAGATTGTACGTATTAAATGTATTAGCAGTTAATCGTCTCACATAAACGCAAATAGAAATGCCTGAATACTCACATGCGGTTTACAGTTTCTGGACCAGAAAAACATCACATCAAATTTAGAAGCAATTATAAGAAAATATTCTAACATATTTTCATGCTTAAATATGCTTGTTGCATTTTTACTAGTTTTTTATTTTTTAATTTAATTGCCACTTTTGAAGGCCTGTTAGGAAAGCAAGGCATTGACTCCAGGTGAAGGCTATAACAGTTCCTCAAACAAGGGCAATAACATTCAAATTCCATTATTTTATGAATAGTTAAGGATTTGACTTGAAAGCTTTTCCTGACATCTCCACCACCTCGATCTCAAAGTGTTAGTTAATTTCACTGAGGTGCTCAGACAAAGCCAGCTGTGCTGCGCGTGCCCTGCATGGGTGGAGAACACCATCCATTAATGGACTATGTGGCTGTGACTGGAGACCTGAGACTGAGGAAGAGTGGGGGCAGGCCTCACAGCTCTGCTTGCAGTGTTTGAACATACAGCTGGCAAGGCAGACGGCTTCCCAAAGCACAGGTCTCCTCGTAAATCCCAAACGCTTGTCACAAACTCTTCTTACCGCCCTGGGGCTTTCCAAAAGGTTAATTTGAGATTTTTTTTTTCTTTACAGTACAGGAGCACTCCTAGAATCTATCAGTCCTCGGCACAGATGCATCCAGGATGAGGTAAGTGGGAGATGCTTTAGGAATGACCATGAATAGTCTGCTGGAAAGGCTCGTCACATTTTCCTTAAACATAAAACTATGTAAAGAAAAATAAGACATGGAATTTAGACAATACATTAATTAATACACATGAATCTTCCAATGAAATCCCCCCCTCAAGATAGGGTTTCTCCATGTACAAAATATTGGATGTCCTGGCCTTAAACTCACAGACCTCTACCTGTCTCTGACTCTTGAGTGCTGTGACTAAAGGCATGTGCCACCACTGCCTGGACAGGAAATAGTTTATATAAAGAAAATCCTTAAACGATACTGGGAACTTGGACCCATGGAAATACCCTATTAATAATAACAAGCCTCATGACTGAAATATCAAGTCATTCTTTGCCAGCAAGGAAATCAGCGAAAGAAGCTGGTGCTGACAGAAGATAGTACAGTAGTTGATTTTTTTCTCCCACTGTCCAGAAGCCCTGTCCTGTCACAGGCCACAAAATACGAGTTTATTCAACTCCACATTTCCTCTTTTCTCACTCTGGCAAAGGCAACACCAGTGTTCCTTACGGTTTTTGAAGAATTTTCCCAGAGGATTGCAGAACACCGAGAGAAGCATTACCTCAGACGCTCACGGCTATCGTTCCTTCTCTTGGGTTTAATAATTTCTCCCTGGGATTTAAAGTATAACGCCACCTAAGAACCACAAGTCAACTTGATCTTCTTCTGAAAGCTGGATTTCGGCTTCAGAACTATGTGCTCTCCGTATGTAATGTGTTTTACAGGCCTTAGCAGTTTTCAATTAAGTTCATTCAGGTGCTCCGAATGCTGGGCAACTTAGCTACATTTTCAAGTGAATGACTCTCCTTCCTCAAATCTCCAAAGAATAGCATTTAAACACACCGTTAGCGGCGGTGGTGGTAATAATCTTCTAGGGAAACTTGTTCATTTTGCTGTATATCAGTTTTAGGGTACACCCAAGTCTCTATCTCTGCATAAAGTGCAACCACATAGTTTCCCATTTTCTTATAAATTGATATGGAAATAAAATTAATGTGCAAACTTTTATGCCCAAGAGATTTTAATGAGACTAATTGCCAGTCTTAAAATACAGTAAGCAGGAAGGCAGGAAACCGAATTGACTGAGGGAGAAATGGGAGGGATAAGGAATTGAAATGAAACAAACAAAAGATTCTGAAAGCTGAAACAATCATGAGACGATGAAACTCATGGGTCTTGTTTTAGAACTGAGGGGACTATATGAACACATTTAAAGTAATTTAAGTTGAAATAGTAACAGAAGCACATTGATCCTAAAGAAATAATCAGGATAACTTGAAGGATTTGTGGGGAAAGTAAGAACGCTTGTTTCCCCCTCCACCAGCTACTTTTGTAGTTGGAGGGTAGGAGATGTTAGAGGCATGCACTGCAATTGACCCATACAGGCCCCTCCTTAAAACACAGCTGAGTGCCTGGATAGAGAGCCCCACCAGGAAAGGCTGCCACTGCAAGCAAGACAGTCTGAATTTGAATCCCTAAAAACCACCTAAAGGTCAGCTGTGGCAGTGGGAGCCTAGTGCTAGGCTCTCCAAATCCCAGAGCTCAGTGGCCAGTGCATCTGATCAATAGAGAACTTCAGCATTTAAGAGAACCTGATATTAAAAATAGGGTAGGAAGAAATACAGGAAGACACCTGACATGGACCTCTGACCCCCAAGCACATCTACATCAATGTACATATGAACCCACATAATAAAAATGTAAGTTTTCGGCGGTCCCCGCAAGCCAGCAAGCCTCCAGGCTGCACCTCCGCCCACCACCCACTTGGTTCTGCCCCACCAAGATTCACTCTGCTGCCCAATACCACACACCTGAATATCCTCCCTTTGGCCAGTCCTTCCCTACAACCAGAGAAGACCAAAGGACACCAGTTGGAAAAACAGGTGAGTGACTTGCATTCCACTTGGACCACCCTAAAGTCCAGACTCTAACTATACCCAGGTCTCATCCTGTGTTCCTTTCCATTCCATCTGAGCACCAGAAAGGCAGTCTGGCATTGCCCCCACCTCTGGTGGCACTCCACTGCTTTGGTGCAGTCCCCACCAGACAGTAAACAGACTCCCGAACACCCTCTATAAGGCCAGACATCCCTGCAACTCCAGTAGACTACACAGACACAGGTGCAAACCACACTTCTTGGAAGAACAGGCCACACAAGTTGGAAAGAACAATTGAGTAAATGATAGTGTAAGGATACATTCAACAACCAAAAAAACAATATGGCACAACCAGAACCCAGTGGTCCAATAACAGCAAGACATGAACATTCAAATGTAGCTGAAACACAAGAAAATAAACAACAAAAGTTATACAGATGATAGAAGCTCTTAAAGATGAAATGAAAAATTCCCTTAAAGGAATGAAGGAAAACACAAACAAAAAATTGGAAGAAATCAATAAATTCCTTAGAGAAAGCCAAGAAAAAAAAATCAAACAGGAGACGGAAACGATTCAAGGCTTAAAAATTGAAATAAAACAATAAAAAAAACAAGGAAATTCGAGAAATGGAAAATCTGGGGAAGTGAACAGGAACGAGTGATGTAAGCATCACCAGTAGAATGCAAGAGATGGAAGAGAGAATCCCAAGCATTGAAGATACGATATAGGATATAGATCATCAGTCAAAGAAAATGTTAAGTCCTATAAATTCCTAATATGAAACAATCAGGAAATCTGGGACACCATGAAAAGACCAAACCTAAAAATAATAAAAATATGAAAAAATAGAATTCTAGCTCAAAGACACAGAAAACATATTCAACACAATCATAGAAGAAAACTTTCCCAACCTAAAGAAGGACATACCTATAAAGGAACAAAAAGTTTAAAGAACACCAAATAGGCTGGACCCCCCCCCCCCACAAAAAGAAGTCCCCTTGCCATGTAATAATCAAAACACTAACCATACAGACTAAAGAAAGAATTTTAAGAGCTGCAAAGGAAGAAGGCCAAGTAACATGGGGGCAGACCTATTAGAATTACATCTGATGTCTCAATAAAGACTTTGAAAGCAAGAAAGTCCTGGACAGACATTTTACAGACACTAAAGGACCAGAGATGCAAGCACAGATACCCAGCAAAATGTTCAATTACCATTGAAGGAGAAAAGAAGATATTCTATGAGAAAATCAGATTTAAACAATACCTATCCACAAATTCAGAGCTACACAAAGTACTAGAAGGAAAACTCCAACTCAAGGAATTCAGCTACACTCATGAAAACACAGCCAATAGATAATCTCACAAAAGCAAAATGCAAAGAAGGGAAACACATCACCATTACCAAACTCAAAATAAAAATTAATGGGAAATAGCAGTCATTGGTTATAAATATCTCTTAATATCAAAGAACTCCATTTACCAATAAAAGACACAAGCTAACAGAATGGATAAGAAAACAGGATCCTTCTGTTGCATATAAGAAACACACCTCAACTTCAAAGACAGACACTGCCTCAGAGTAAAGAATTGGGAAAAGATTTTCCAATCCAACAGATCTAAGAAACAAGCTGGTGTAGCTAATTTAATATCTAACAAAATATACTTCAAAATAAAATTAATCAAAAGAGATGTAGGACATTTCATATTCAAAGGAAAAATCCAGCAAGATGAAGTCTCAGTTCTGAACATCTATGCCCCTAATACAAGGACGGCCATTCTGTAAAAGAAATATTACTAAAGCTTAAATAAATCACACATTAATAGTGGGAACCTTAAACCCCCCACTGTCACCACTAGATAGGTTGGCCAGACAGAAACTTCACAGAGAAACAAAGGAACTAACAGATGGACTTAATAGGCACCTACAAAACATTTAACCCAAACACACACACAAAAATATACCTTCTTCTCAGAACCTCAGGTAACCTTCTCTAAAATTGACCATGTATTCAGTCATAAAGCAAATTTTAACAGATACAAAAAAATTGTATCTTGTATCTTATCGGGACCACCATGGGTTAAAGTTAGAGTCCATCAACAATACAAACTACAGACAGCCTACAAAATCAAGGAAACTTGAACAACTCTCAGCTGAGTAAAGAAAGACTGCTAGCATACAGGTAGATGCGAACGTGACTAAAAGCCCATTTACCTGGTTGCCTAGAAGACAGCCTACTGTGTTTTCCCACTCAATTGATGTGATGATAAACAAGGTGTTTGGAGAATAAACGAGGGATCTTTGGAGAGAGATCTTGCCCTTCCATGAAAAAAAAAAAAAGAAGAAATTAAAGAATTCCTAGAATTCAATGAAAATGAATCCACAACATATCCAAATTCATGGGACACAAAGAAAGCAGTGCTAAACGGAAAGTTCATAACAATAAGTACCTACGTAGAGAATTTGGAGAAATCTCACACTAACGACTTAACAACTCACCTGAAATCTCTAAAACAGAAAGACACAACTTCACCCAGGAGGATCAGACACCAGGAAATAAACTTAGGGCTGAAATTAATAAAATTGAAACAAAGATAACAATACAAAGAATCAACAAAACATAGAGTTGGTTGTTTGAGAAAATCAACAAAATAGAGGAACCAAAAGGTAGAGAGAGAATATTCAAATTAACAAAATCAAAGAAGGGGGCATAAAAACAGACTCTGAGTAAATCTAGAGAGTCATTAGGTCATAATTCTAAAACCTGCATTCCACAAAAATAGAAAATCTAAAAGAAATGATCAACTTTCTTGATAGGTACACCACATACTAAAATTAAATCAATGCCAGGTAAACAATTTAAATAGATCCCCAAGGAAATGGAAACAGGCATTAAAAGTCTCTCAACAACAACAACAACAACAAAAACCTAAACCAAACCAAAACAAACACCAAAAACAAAAAATGCACAGTCAGATGGTTTCAGTACAGAATTCTACCAGAATTTTAAAGAAGAGCCAATACCAAAAACTTCTCAAATTGTTTCACACAACAGAGAAAGAATGAATATTGCCAAATTCCTTTTTTATGAGGCCACATTTACCCTGATACTCAAATCAAACAAAGATCAACAAAGAAAGAGAATTACAGAACAATCTCCCTCATGAATATTAATGCAAAAATACTCAATAAAAAACTGGCATACCAAATCCAAGAACACATTAAAAAAAATCATCCACCATATCCAAGAAGGCTTCATCTCAGAGATTCAGGGATGGTTCAACATATGAAAATTTGTCAATGTAATCTACCATATAAGAAACTCAAAGAAAAAAATATTACATGATCATCTCATTAAATGCTGAAAAAGTCATTGACAAAATCCAACACCCCTTCAGGATAAGGGTTCTGGAGAGATCAGGGATACAAGGAACCTACCTAACCTTAAAACAATCCTGTAAAATAAAGAAACTTCTGGAGCTATCACCAATCACCATCCCTGACTTCAAGCTCTACTATAGAGCTATGATAATAAAAACAGTTTGGTATTGGAAAAGACACATGGAATAGTGGAATCTAACTGAAGATGACCCTAACATAAATGCATACACCTATGAACACCTGATTGTTGACAAAGAAGGCAAAAATATACAATGGAAAAAAGAAAACATCTTCAACAAATGGAGCTGGCATAACTGGATGTCAGCATGTAGAAGAATGCAAATAGATCCATACCTACAATCCTGCACAAAACTCAAGTCCAAGTGGATCAAAGACCTCAATATAAACTCAGCTACACGAAAGCTGATAGAAGAGAAAGTGGGAAGTAGCTCTGAATACATTGACACAGGAGACAACTTCCAGAATAGAACACCAGTAGCACAGACACTGAGATCGACAATTATAAATGGGACCTCCTTAAACTGAAAAGATTCTGTAAAACAAAGAACATTATCAATAAGACAAAACAGCAGCCTACAAAATGGGAAAAGATCTTCAGCAACCCCACATCTGACAGAGAACTGATATCCAAAAATACATGAAGAGCTTAAGAAACTAGACGTCAAAATACCACCTCATCTAATTAAAAAATGGGGTACAGATTTAAACAAATAATTCTCCATAAAAGAATCTCAAATGGTCAAGATACACTTAAAAAAATGTTCAACACTCTTACCTATTAGGGAAAAGCAAATCAAAACGACTCTGAGATACCATCTCATACGTGTCAGAATGGCTAAGATCAAAAACGCTAATGAAAACTTATGTTGGAGAGGATGTACATTAAGGAGAATACTTCTCCAATGCTGGTAGGAATGCAAACTTGTACAGCCACTTTAGAAATCTGTATGGCAGTTTCTCGGAAAATTGGGAATCAATCTACATCAAAACCCAGAGATACCACTCTGGGTCATATACCCAAAGGATGTTCAGTCATACCACAAGTACACTTTCTCAGCTATGTTCATAGTAGCATTATTTGTAATAGCTAGATCCTGGAAATAACCTAGATGCCCCTCAGCCAAAGAATGGATAAAGAAAATGTGGTAAATCTACACAGTAGAGTATTAATAAGAGTTAAAAATAAATAAAACCCCAATAATATCATGAAACTTGCAGGCAAATGGATGGAACTAGAAAAAAAAATCATCCTGAGTGAGGTAACCCAAACCCAGAAAGACAAACATGGTATGTACTCATTCATAATTGGATATTAGATGTAGAGAAAAGGATAACCAGGCTACAATCCACAGTCCCAGAGCTAGGTAACAAGGAGGACCTGAAGAGACACACATAGAGCTCCCTGGGAAGAGGAAACAGATGAGATCTCCTGGTTAAACTGGTGCAGGGTAGTAGAAGGGAGGGAGAATCGCAGCACACACAATCAACTGTGCAGGGATGAGGGAGCTGACCGGATGACAGAGCTCAGAAACCTGTAAGAATATTGTTGTAGACCATGCTAGCCCAACATACGACTAGAGTGAAACAAACCAGATCAACCCTATGGCAGGCAGAACTCAAAGAATTAAAATATTTAAAAGTTTCTAAGCATCTTGCCATTTCTCCACCAAAAGAAAATGTTATATCGTGTCCTAAAATGTTACAAAATCTGTTAGGAAAAGCTTTATTTTTCTTTTCTCAGCTAAGGTGAGCTGTGTAAAATTAAATGATGTCTGTATATAAGTCAACAAGTGTTAAAAAAAAAAAAGAGAAACCCCCCATGTTATTCTGGGGAAGGAAACTAAAAAGAAACCTAAACTCCAGCATGGATGGTACAGAAATACTTATGAGATCAAACTATGAAATTTAGGCTTCTGGTGCTTTAATGGAGCTATGTATGCACTGTTACATGGCAAACAATTATAAAGGCAGTAGGACTCCTGCGTTCTCCCTCCTATGCGTCTTAGTGACTCAAGACACGCTAAACATCTTGGCTTTACTGGTGCGCTTTCCTCGTGCCGCCAAATTGTGTGAAAACCTTTTGTGACAAATCGAGCTACAAGTATAGACCCTTTTCATTGCTCAGCTCGCTTTTTCTAGTCTCTCCCCTACCCTCCTCAATATGCCCTAGGTTCCTCCAGTCTCTCCCCACCCTCCTCCACATGCTCTAGGTTCCCCCAGTCTCTTCTCTGTCCCCGCCCTTCCTCCTCACCCCTCCCTCAACATGCCCACTAAGAAAGTGCATTAAAATATTGCTTCCTCTAATTAAGTCACATGGAAAGAGCATGCATCTTCACCTCAGAAACTTGATGCACTTCAGCTACTTCCATCTCTCAGAATTCTGAGGTTGACAAACAATTTAATTTTTAAGAATTGATCTTTATCAAAAGTGAAAGAAAAAGAGTGCCCAGTTCAGCACAAGAAGATAACACACAGACTAAACCTAAATCTCAATCAGTTTCAACAATGTGGTCTCAACACGTGGAATAGAAACAGTTAAGAGTAAATGTGTCCCCAGAGTGTAGGACTCACAGGTACAGCAAGGAACAGACATTGTTATGTTTTTCATGAAACTTGGATAAAATGAAAAGACACAAAGAACAAACTGCTCAGTAGGAAACTTTAAAAAGAACATCATATCAACCGACAGCAAAAAAAACCACTAAAAAATATCATTAAATCTCAGACAGTGAAGTTAGGAAACAAATGTTTATTCCTTTACTTGGCTGTAGGAGAAAGAAAGTATGAGCATGTATGAAGAACAGTCAATTCTTTAGGAGAAAATTTGTCAGTATATAAAACTCGTTTTAAAAGCCAAATTCCCAATATCTACTGCTAATCTACCAAAAAGTCATAGGGACTCAATAGGCGCTAGAAGGACCTTGATAAGTTGGATTATTCATAGAAAAGCAATTGTAAAGACTTAACAAAGTAATACCAGAGTCATTGCACTGAAAGTTAGTTACCTCTGCTTTCTGAACATTATCAAAATTATATATATATATATATATATCTCACTTAAAAAAATTCCACAACAAATTCAGAAATACTACTCTTTACTTCTTCAAGGCAATGAGGTTACTGAAGGCAATTACATAAATCTAAACCACTAACACAACAAGTAGTGAAAGAAATGTACAAGCTTAAATGAAACATCATAACCTGAATATAAATTTTTAATGCATTAATAATAATTGTTAGCAAAGAAATATCAAATAACCGAAACATACAGCCTTGCAGTACATTTTTATGACTGTTTGTATTTGCCTCATTCTATCTTTCTATAGAATTATTGCCTAGGTTCTAGGAAGTCTCTGTGATACCAGAATGAATTGTTCCAGCACCTAACGGGACAATATTGCTCATAGCTAGCTTAAGTCATTCCAGTTTAACATAGACACAAGGAAAACAAGGGCTTCTCATCTATAGTACATAATAAAAACTGGCATAAAATGTTTAAATATTACTGTCATCATCATAAAAGCTTATTTAAAACTGAGTTATTATTATATACAAGTACAAATGCTTAAGTTGAGCCGTGTTCTTTTTAATGTCAATCAACTATATTTAGAAATTATAAGATGTTTATTAAATTTATAATATGGTATCCTATAACAGCATTTGTGTCATTGCTAGGAGAGAGAGAGAGAGAGACAGAGACAGAGAGAGAGAGAGACAGAGACAGAGAGAGAGAACGCGCACACGAAAGAATGTCTCCTACTTTTTTGCTACGCAAAATAGACACATACATCTTCAAAGACACCAACTCAGCAATTTCAAAAGCTGTTACTTCAAAAGTCTGGTGCTTCTATTGGTGCTGACATGTCCTCTCTTCATTGCTGGGGTGCCAAATTCCTCTTGGAGTCATGACCGCACCATTCTCATTAATGTGAGCGGGATTATGTGTCCCACCCTTTAGCATTGTGGCCATCTCCAGGCCTCCCCCTCTGCACGCTGCACTGAATCACGCTCTTAGGGTAGTCTGCTCCTAGAGTAGTCCCTCTCTACCCCACACACTGCTGTGCCACTGAGCCTGGCTTTTAGGTGTATGAGTCAAGTAGTACTACAGTGATAAGGATTTTCCACATTAATAACCCCACATTAATAACCCCACATTAATAACCCCACTTAAACACGCAAGCATACATTGCTTTACCCAAGATGATGTCAAGGCAAGCAACCCACACACAGGTAATCAGTTTCTAATGTAGCATCTCCCACACTGCATGGATCAGCTGCTTTTACCTGCTAAGCCACCTTTATTACTCCAATTCTTTGTTTTCAAGCCAGCACTGGATTATTAATTTCTAGAAGCATGTAATAAAGGGAGGCATATATGTGAAAAAGTGAGTCCAAAAACCCAATGAAAAACAATAGAGCAAAAGGTATTTTTTAAAAAATGAAAAAATGAGAAGAGGTGTGAGCAGAGGAGGCGGCTGCAGTGGTTACTCAGACTGAATATATGAGTGTGTGTGTGTGTGTGTGTTTGTGTGTGTTTGTGTGTGTGTGTGTGTGTATGCATCAGAAATAGTGAACCAGTATGAATTGTCACTTGGATAGAAAGTGAACAAGGCTAATGAAAATTCATTCTTAACGGGCATCATAAAGGGAAATTGCGAGGCTTGGGGGTTGAGGTAGAGACAGGGTAGAGAAGTTAGCATGAAATCTGAATACAAATGGGACTTGGACTAAGCTTGGCTTAATGAAATGACAGAATGAGTGATAAGATCAAAATTCTCAGCACCATGAGCCCCAAATCACCCATCACGAGACATCCCAAAACCAGACGGCAGCCCACAAATCAGCACAGCTTCTAAAGCTCTTCAGGTAAGCCTGACTCCAGGGAGCATTTTGGCATTTGTCCATATCCTTCTGAGACCTTGCTTCCTCACATCCTCGGCCTAGGCGATTTTAATCAGCTCTCAGAGTTGAAAAGCCACTGTTTCAAAAGCCACTGTTTGAAGTAACAAGATGAATCTTGAACATTTATGACCAGACTTTGGCCCCTCCACTGAGATCTGAACTACTACACATCTGACTCCTTGGCATCTCCTCAAAGGTGTGTAACAGGCAACTGAAATTGAACAAATGCACACAACAACTGTAGGCTGAACCCCACCCACCCTTTCACCCAAATGTGTGGGCCGTATTCTGACTGAAGTTAACTCCTGTCTTACATTGAATGTGTTGGTTCTCTTTCCAAGTCATGTCAGTTTCACTTTCAAAATATATTTCCTTTATGGCTACTTCTCTTTTTGTTCTTTGTTTGTTTTTTGTTCTCTGTGTAGCTTTGGAGCCTGTCCCGGCACTCCCTCTGTAGACCAGGCTGGCCTTGAACTCACAGAGATGTGCCCCTGTGGCCACTTCCTATCACCTCCCAGCTACCATCCTACTATCTCTTGTTATCTGGGATAAGCCACAGTCCAAGCCCATTTCACTCATCCAAACACCTTTAGCTGCCTTTTAAACCTGTAAGGTAGCTTACGTTCACATGGTTTCCACTTTATCTAGAGCAAACGCCTTAGCAAAGCCTATGGTCCTGTCACCTCATCCTGCCTTCTTCTCGGTCTCTAGTTCTTCTAGTCACTAGGTCTCTCGTCGGTCAGAAAAAGTTCAAGAATTTATTTTTAAGTCAAGCTGGTACCCACCTTGGGTATTTTGTGCATGTTTGAAATATGCATAATAATAAGCTTGCAGAGTAAAGAGCAGAAGGTTAAGAAACTGGGGAAGCCAGGGAGCGGGTCTAAGCAGCTGTGTAAAGCTGGAAGAAGGGTCCTTGGTTCATTCTCATCTTCCATAGCAAAATGGTTAAAATTATCTTTCCTCTGCCTCCACCTAATTCACTTTTTTCTTTAGTGACAGGTTATTTACTAGAAGATTAAAGTTGAGATTTTAGAACAAGCCGAGGACAAACACAGACTTATGAGCTGGCTTGAGCAGAGAGGAATGGGTACTGCAGCGTTAGCCATGATGCTGCGGGTGACTCAGGCTCTGACTGTGTCTTATGCCCCCTCAGGCTACACTGGTTAGCAGAACACTGAAGTAGCCCCTCTAGGAGCCCTAACAGAGCCAGCATCAATGGTCTGGTGCTTGGTTGGTGTTCGGTGACGC
Organism: Microtus oregoni; assembly: GCF_018167655.1. Taxonomy (NCBI): domain Eukaryota; kingdom Metazoa; phylum Chordata; class Mammalia; order Rodentia; family Cricetidae; genus Microtus; species Microtus oregoni. The sequence continues at coordinate 36,120,378 of NW_024543070.1, read as the reverse complement.
AAGTGACAAGCTATTTTAGATAAGCACAGGTGAGCCCTTTGTTTCATCTGTCATTTGTCACCCTGCCTCCTTGGAACATGTATGAGACACAATATGAGACAGAGGGCGAAAGCAGATAATGCCCTTCCTGTCCCAGATTAAACAGTGGTTATGAATGCGGTACACTGACTCATTTTTGTATGTGCAACTTCACTTATCCATCTTTGTGCAAAAGTGAAGCATTTAACAAATAAAATCATCGAATATCAGTCCCGTTAGTCCCATTAGTCCCATAAGGCAGGAATTGGACATGAGAATGTCTGTAATGCAGTGCTCCCTGTGGACATGACCTACGGCCTTCCCATTCTTTCAGGTATGCGTGTACTTGGTTATTCACACGGTGATCCTACCATTTCACACAGGCAAGCATGAGACACAAACGATACTGAAAGCAGCATGTGTTCAAGGTTTCAGGGGCACCCTGGGAAACACCTACTGCATCTAGGTACCAAGGTAAACAAGGTAAAAAACAACCAAATAAATATTTATCTGCCAATGTTCCCAGTCATCAGGACTTTCAATTTAGGGCTGGAAGATATTTAATAACAAAGTAAAGTTTAACAAAAGTGTGTGCAAAATATTTAAAGAGAGGCATCACTGAAGATGGAACGATCGATCAGGTGGCTTTGGATGTGATACAAGGGGACAAGCTAGGGGACCACTTCAGCAAGAAAGGCACGTTAAGGAGGCAGAGCCAGTCCACCCATAATGGCCTGATAGAAAGAACAGTGCTGGACCCTCACCCCTGTTATTCATTTGGTGCTTTTGTGAAGGATGGGAACTGGGAAACTATTTTTCTCCCTTGGGGAAATTTGTTTAGAATGGTATTTTAAAGATACATTAGCTTTATGGGGAAAGGGGTTTTTATGGACTAAAGTGTCTTACTGAGAAAAGCAACCTCCAGATAGACAGAAATCCATTAGACAGAAAAATGTCAACAAAGTTGGAAACTATGGCACTGGTTATGGATGTGTGTGTGTGTGTACATGTGCATGTAAGTGTGCAACACACTCACCTGACGGGAGGATGAGAGATAATGCTCAAATGCTACTGTACCTTGTTCACACGGCTTAGCATTGTGCCTCCCCCATGTCCTAAGGGTCTGAACTGTTAATACGTGGAACATCATTGGAGGTACCTTTTAAGCCCAGGAATTATTCAAAAATACATAATATAATATGCAAGATGTGATTATGAAGACACGAGATTGATTTCATGAGTCACAGAGAAAAAATAAGATTCATTATATAACAATCACGCCTTGTATAAATTATAGTCCAGCCAACAGGGACACTAAATATGCACTTTAATTTGGATTACAGTACAAAAGTAACTTCACCGTCTAATGAGATGAATTATTAATCAATGCTAAAAGATACTTTTAAAAAGCACTGCTTGAATAAAGGCCAACTCTAATCTCATGTATTTTATAAGTAATCTTCAATAAGTCATTATCATTTTATTCTCAATTAAACCACACCCTTATGTAGGACACTTTTTATAAGTTAGAAGTTGTATCTAAGTTGATGGTGCAGGCCTGTAGTCTCAGCTACTTGAGAGACTGAGGCACAAGGATTGCAAGCTCAAGGTCTCCCTGGGATACAGACTGAGTTCAAGGCCAGTCTTGGCAACTTAGTGAGACAATGTCTCAAAAGATACAAAGAAACCTGGGGTCATAACTTAGCAGTGCTTATGTATCTCCAGGAGGGCCTGGATTCAAGGGAGAAACAAAAGGAACAATTTGCATCAGCAATGAAATTTTTGTTATTTTATTCCTGTTGGGTGGGAAAAAAATTAAAAAGTAATATGCTTTAAGAAACTGAGTTCAGCCTGGCATTGGTGGCGCACGCCTTTAATCCAAGCACTCGGGAGGCAGAGGCAGGTGGATCTCTGTGAGTTCGAGACCAGCCTGGTCTACAGAGCTAGTTCCAGGACAGGCTCCAAAGCCGCAGAGAAACCCTGTCTCGAAAAACGAAAAACAAACAAACAAACAAACAAAACAAAAAAACAAAAAAAAAAAAGAAACTGAGTTCAGCCTGCAAGATCTTCAGCAGGTAAGGGTGTTCACGCCCAAGCCTGGGGACCTGAGCTTGATTCCTAGGGCCCACACAGTAGGAGAGAACTAACTCCTAAACGTTGTCCTCTAACCTCCACACAGAAATACACACAGAAACAGAAACACACACAAACACAAACACACGAGAACAATGATAACAAGGATGACAATAATAAAGAGAAAGTAAGTCTTCCCTTTGGATATCCATGCTTGGCATGTACATCTACTGAGGGAGTTCACGGGATGATGATTCTGCTACTACCATGCAAGTGCTAAACATCTATATACCCACGGTCTGGAAGCCTAAAAATTTATATACCCACGGTCTGGAAGCCTAAACATCTATATACCCACGGTCTGGAAGCCTATGGTTTAACAAGTTTCAAAGCCAACAGCTCCACTGAAATTTGAGTTTAACTTCTGCTTGCTTTATTGCAGTTGATCAGACCTTATGAAATATACAATGACTTCTCTGGGACACAAAGCAATATGGCTGAGGAGAGAGCTGATTCAGTAGTATGCTCGCTATGCAAGCATGAGGACATGGCTTTGATCATGGCACCCACGTAAAAAGCTAGACACAGTATCTAATACCCATAATGTCACTGCTTGGGGAAGGGGAATGCAGAAGGATTTCCAGGAACTCCTTGGCTAGCCAGCACAGTCTTTTTGGTGAGCCCCAGGTACCAATGAGAGAAGCTGTATCAAAAGGCAGGGCAATCGATACTTGAGGTGACCTCTTGCCTTCACATAAATGCCCAAACTAGAGCATGTACAAGCCCCAGGAACACACCACCTCACACAGACACACTCACACACAAGCATTTAAAAAAACACGGAGTAAAGTTATTTTAATTCTATGTTTTTTGATTTAAAGAGACAATAAATCCCTAAAGTTAAATCCAAATATAACATTTCAGGAAATTATAGAAAAAAGGGGGTTACAATAGCTATAGAGATAAAAATGGCAGTCATTCAATTGTCAGTCTTGCTTGCAATTATGCACATGTTAATGAATTGTAATCTATAATGTAGGTGATTTTCTTTTCTTAAAATTCATATGTCATCACAGAAGCAAAAGAAATTCATGTTCTGCTTGAAACTGAAATGCTCCTGGAATAGAACAGATCAGTCCCCTTCTGTGAGTGAAACACATTTTGGTCATCTCGGCACCGGAGTGTCGTGAGTGTCACAGAGATGAGTTTGCATCTTTAACGATCAAATAGCCACACCTACTTCATGGACCAAATTCTGTGTCTCATGTCTTTTAAAAGCAGGGGTGTTAAATGGAAAAGAAGAAATTCAAACATTTTAGAATATACTTCTTGAGAAAGGTATCTCAGATCTGCTTGGTAAGAAATAGAAAGAAGTGGGGACACAACTATGCTTGGAGACACTCAGGGACACAGCTTAGTGTCTGGGAAGTTCTCATGATAGATATGTGCTGTTCGGACATGATAAAGTAAAGAGCATGGAAGGTTTTGAAGGCACTAGGGAAGCACCATTTAGACGGTATGCTAGGTCTGAGCCACGGCTGAGTAGTTGCAATGTCATTGGTACACAGTATTTTCTCCCATGAGATTCTAATTAGCTCCATGACCTGGCATATGCTCAGAGGGCAAAGCAAAGAAGCACTGGGTTACGTAGTGGGAAGCTTGTCTCAGAAAGTCTAAGGAAGGGAGGGAGAGAAGAAGGAAGGGAGGGAGAAAAAATGAGATTCTAATAGTATATGAACTCACTATTTGCTATATTGGAAATGTTCTTTCTATGTTAAATTTTCTTATAATGAATCTATCTATCATCGACCTATCTATATCTCTATCTATCTATCTATCTATCTATCTATCTGAATATTATCTACCTACCCACTTACCTACCAACCAATCATATATCCATCTAACTACATTTTTTACTACGAGTTATGGTTTTTAATAAGTAGCATTTTTTTCCTTCAGGTTCACAGTCATTTGCTTCAATTGTCTCTTTTATATATACACATTACCGGTTAATAATTCTTTCCTGATTTATGTTTCGACTCTACAGCAAGCATCTTTGCTGAGCATCTTACTGTTTTTCTAGGCAGTTTCAAGCCCCTTGATTTTTGGCAAACTGTTACAAAAGTAATGAGGTTGACCTTCATTTCTGGACTTTCAAAGTTCCTTTATGCTGCCACAGGCCTCTCGCATTTAAAGATCACTCATTTATACACAAGGGATTTTATGTCTGACTTAGAAAGTGTGGCCAAACTCCGAGAAGACATTTTAAAAGGCATGGAAGGATGTGGCACTTCCTTACCCTAAGCACATTTCCAGGGCAGGTAAATACAGTTTCATCCATTCAGAATAAATCAGATTCAGAAAAGTGAAGGCCTCTGAATTAGAATTTGGAGAGACAGGAGGCTGCCTCTCCTTTTGATAAATTTTCTTTCCCCATATACATGGCAGCAGGCATCTTTCTTGTTTTCATAACTGACACAGTAACACAAATGTGACATCCATTTAACCATCTTGGTCTTCCATGTGAATTTCTCCAGTAAATTACACAAATCAGAGACAAGATCTACTTCACGGCAATTAGAGGATATTAGTCCAAGAAATTAAAAAAGCCAAAGCTGACATTTGCAACATAAAAGTATCACCCCCAATGTTTGAAATTTTCCACAATATTCAGTTTCTGAAGTGTTAGTAGGACTGCAGTTTTCAGGGAAATGTCTCTCTCAGAGAAATCAGCAAGTGTAATTAGCTTGCCACAACGTTTTTACCTGTTGGATTTGGATAAAATGGGTGACATAGTCGGAAGCTACAGCTTTGGAGAATTCTGAAGAGAAAAGCCCTTCTCTAGGCTTCCTTTTCTAAGACAACCCACACACCCAGCCACTGCCTTCAGAGAAGAAATTCCAGGCTGTTCTTTACTGTTTGTGTGGTTATCCTTCAGTTTGATTTTGGAGCAGCAGGATCTGCTTGGCCCGATGGATTTCATGTTTAAAATATAAACCGAACTTTGTGCAGAAGCCTTCGCATTTTATGCTACTTTGTTTTCCAAGTTCCCCAAATCATCCCATTAAAGGGAATGAGCAAGGTATTTAAAAAAATTACTTAAAAGGAAAGCACAACTCTGCCTGGGTCTTTAATGTCCCTATGAGAATCTACTCTGCTCCTTAATGAAAACATGCCATGGAATTCCCATTTCTCATACCTCCTCCTGGCCGGAAAGCTAAGTCACAATAGGTATGTCACAATGAAAACAGGGATAACGTTCCTCGCAGTGGACGGAAATGCCTACACAGCTCTTTCTAATTGGAATACTGATCATCAGCAAATCAGAGATTTGGTGGCTCAAACAGCCCTTATTACATCTGACTCACTGATCCCTTTCAAAGTCTTGCCCCAACCTTGGGCACAATACACAAAACCTTAGTGAGCCCAGCAGGTTCTTTTGTCTATTTGCAAAACAAAGCACAACCCAAAAAGAATAAGCTTTTGGGGGAAGAAATAACATTTACATCAGGGCAAATCTCTGCCTTCTGTTTGTCCTAGGTGCATATTCTTTCTTCTTTTCTTCACAAGGTTCAGTCACTTGTCATTTAGCAATCTTTTTTCTTCTTTATTTCTTTATTTTTATTTTTTATTAAAAATTTCTGCCTCCTCCCCGCCTCAGCCTCCCATTTCCCTCCCCCTCCCTCTCCAGCCCTAAGAGCAGTCCGGGTTCCCTGCCCTGTGGGAAGTCCAAGGTCCTCCCCGCTCCATCCAGGTCTAGGAAGGTGAGCATCCAAACAGCCTAGGCTCCCACAAAGCCAGTACATGCAATAAGATCAAAACCCAGTGCCCTTGTTCTTGGCTTTTCAGCAGCCCTCATTGTCTGCCATGTTGCAGCACAGACATTAAGGGCAACATTGAATAAATGGGACCTCCTGAAACTGAGAAGTTTCTGTAAAGCAAAGGACACTGTCACTAAGATAAAAAGGCAACCCACTGACTGGGAGAAGATCTTCACCTACCCCACAACAGACAAAGGTTTGATCTCCAAAATATATAAAGAACTCAAGAAACTAGACTTTAAAATGCCAATCAACCAAATTAAAAAATGGGGCACTGAATTGAACAGAGAATTCTCAACAGAAGTTCGAATGCCCAAAAGATACTTAAGGATATGTTCAACTTCTTTAGCTATCAGGGAAATGCAAATCAAAACAGCTTTGAGATACCATCTTACACCTGTCAGAATGGCTAAAATCAAAAACACCAATGATACCTTATGCTGGAGAGGATGTGGAGTAAGGGGTCATTTAGCAATCTTAGCAAAAGTTTTCTGTAGCTATGCAAAATTCAATAAAAATACAGAAAATGTGCCTTGGGTATTCAGTACTGGAAGTACTTAGGAAATAACTGTGGTGGTTAGAGCCCATTGTTTTATTCCGGTATGAACTCATTCAGGTATGAGTTCAAGGGTGACATCAGAAGCGTGGATCTGAGTTCCTGTACTAAAGCACAGAAGTTCATACCTAACGACTTACACCAAACATTAAAGGAGAGATGCAAACCATGCCAGAAATATGACTGCACTAATTAACAGGTGCACGGTCCTGAGGGGGGGGAGGAGAGGGAGAAGGAGAGGGAGAGCGCTAGAGCTCTGGCACATTGGCACATGCAGGAGCCAATGGTGGGCAATGGATCCCTGAAAACTGAAGTTAACAGACAGTTGTGGGGTGCCTTAGTCGGTGCTGAGAACCAAACTCCAGTCCTCTGGAAGAGCAGCAAGTACTCTTAGCCATGAAGTTTGTAAAGAGTGCTTTTTTTCCCCCCTAAGAAATTACAGATGTTAAACAAAGTGAAAGTGTGAGGTTTTATTTAGCTGCCAGCCCTAAAGGTAAAACATTTTATTGGATTTCTTGTTTTTCATCACTTCATCCTCTCCAACAGTCTGATTTCTAGTTCATACCATAACTGAATTGTTTTGTATAATGTGATAATACTGCGGGAAGGCGTGTGAGAGCGCTGAGAAATATGTGGGGGAATGCTGAAACTTACGGTGTGATCTGAAGAAAGGCAGTTCCTTTAAATGTCAGAAACAGAGCATAAGAAAGGCAGCAATGGTGTGTCCAAGAAAACGCAAAGCCAGCATGCTTGTGGTACAGAATTCACACAGCCAAATAGGGTAAGATACATCCCCAAATTGGGAAGTTTACAAAATATGGGAGGTGGCGACTCAGTGCAAATGGAAGCAGTGTTTTTGGACAATTGACAGCTTAAAACATGCAGGCTGGACTTATGAATGAAAACCCAAGACTCGCCAAGCACTAAAAAGGTTACTGTTTGAAGATGAATGAAGGATCGGAGCCAGAATGATGGGAACAAGAATCCCTAAAGAAGAAATCTATACAAAGGGCTGGTCCAGGAAGAATCTGTGGGAATTAATAAGTAATTGGATAACTGACGAGCTGGGCAGATGGAAGGGAAGTGAAGAATCAAAAAGGATTCTGGATTATTGGTGGAAGGAGACAGCAATTAGGTAGAATTTGAAGCATGGGGCTGTTTCTTAAGGAAATGCTTTTCAGAGGAGTTGATTTAATTAAAATACACATGAAATATATATTCTCTGAGCTTGATGTTAGGTTAGGTACAGAGGACTCATAATTTATTAACTAGACCTCACAAGGCAGGAGCTTATAGCAACCCAAATAGAGAGACCGACAGATATTATTTGTGCAGTTGAAGTCCAAGAAATGAGGTCAATTTCTCAGGGAGAAAGTCTTGTGTAGTCTAACATTTTCCTGCAGAGATTACCTGGTTACTTGTCTTATTACCAGAAAACAACCGATTACCACCTCATATGCAGCTTTCTCTTCAAAATATATTAAAAAATATCTCGATGCCAGCCTTCATATTGACTTCCACCTTTACTGAATCTATTTTTCCTCTTGAATACTTAGTTTCTCTTTATTATATTCTAACATTATACCACCTTTTTCTTTGTGAGTATTGCTGTTGGTATAACTTAATGCAATCAACACCAGCACTGAATGTAAAATACATTTCAACCTTCATAACTCCCGTGAGCGCTTAAGCACCTCCGAAGTAGTTACTAGTAACTGTGCAATCCACACTGTCTCTGGAGCTGAACCCGGGATGGAAGCCTCTACATGAGTGACTTAGATTCTAGTTCCATGTTCTTTATTCTACCAGACAGGGTCTCACACACAGACTGGCATGGGCCCTTCATTTCTTTGTTTTCCACAACCACCCAGAGTCATTTTTATATCATCTCAGAACTGCATTCTGAGCTATGTCACACGGCCCTTTCTGGTTCCTGCGATTCCAGCCAGAACAGGCAGCAACTCTTAGTTCCATTTTACCAAGGAATTCATTAATTCGAAGATTCTTTTGAATCTTGTCCCAGTCCACATGAGGTAGAGCTGGACTGTGTGATGCACGGGATGTGGGATGTCTGGGGTCAGAGTGCTGTGGAACATGCCTTTTTTTGCTCAGCTGCATTCTTGGTGGCGGTCTGCAGGGGCCTGGATGATAGAGCAGCTATTTCACACGGCCCTTTCTGATTCCTGCGATTCCAGGCAGAACAGGCAACAACTCTTAGTTCCACTTGTCCAAGGAATTCATTAGTTAATGGGGAGAGGGAGGAATTTCTCCAGGTCCTACAACTACCAAATATTAAACCACCACCATGAGGCACCAAATGAATTTATGATCATTTCTGTTTTCTCGCAGTTCCCTACTGGCTTGTTATATTCACGCACTCTCTGCCCTCCCCCGAATCAGGACCTCATGATATGCATCATGTGCTTTGTTGTCTGCTTGTTCTCATCACTAACCTGTAAGAAGAATGATTTTCCAGTTTTATGTATGTCAGGTATGATGGATGATTTGAGCAAGAAGTGTGCCCCATCCCCTGTTTATCTCAAAGACATGTCTTAAAAGGTTGGTTGCCAGCTAGTGACACTAGTTACCAGATTCTGTACCTCGGGGGATCTATCTGGAGAGAGTATGACACTGGAGGAAAGGCCCTGCTGCGGAGCTCCCTGCAGTCCACTCGTTGTGCCATGCAGACAGTATCTGTAACATGTTCCCACAGCACTCATACTCCGTGTCATGCCAGATGCAAAAACTCTGAGTCAAGTGACCACAGCTGAACTCTCTAAAGCTGCCAATCGAGATAAATCCTTCCTCCTTCAAGTAGATTCTATCAGAACTTTTGTCCCAGTGAAGCAAAGAGGTACAGTAGGTAATTCCACAAGAGAACTCCGCCTGGCTGTGCGACACGCCCTGCCTGTCAGCAGGGGCTATAAATACAAATGACAAAGGAGGCCCATTCGGCAGTCACGGCTCACAATAAGGAGGACACCAAATGGTCAATGGCCAAGGTATTCTAAACCACATACTGTCAAAAGAACGAAAACTGATAAACTAGCAACACCCACACCAGAGGCCAAAGTCTTCCTGGCTAACTGAATACAAATATGATTCCAAGCAGTTGTTATTATGATATTATCTTATCATGGTGTTGGTGAAAAACAAATGATTTTTTTAAAATCTAGAACCCAATATCTAAGTGAATGGTCAGAGTAACTGACCAAAGGACCTGAGGTGAAGGGTTCAGCGACTGATCCTCAGCAGTTTCGGTGCTTTAGAGTCTACTCTGTAGTAAAGAAAGCTGCCCTGGTTTTCCTCTAGTCAAGAGAGGGAGGAAACAGTACCCATATCTGAAGCTACATAGCATTTTAACAGTTAAAAATTGTCTGCACTTAAGCAGAGGGAGAATTAGGAACCTTGCCATGGCAATATGCCAAAACTGAAACTCTCTGGAGCCAGGTCCACAGCACCAGAAAAATAATTAACTCACTTCCAAACAGAGCACACTCCACTATGAAGAGACGGCATTACTTTTCTCAGGTCAGTGTGCTGAGAAAAGTCATGTTCTTATGATATGCATTCAACACAAAACCCCCTAGCAACTTCTGTTAACGGAAATATTGAGAAAGCCACCTTCAGTAGTAAAAGTGGAAACAGCATGTTAAGTATCAAATACAAAGAGCAGAGAAAATAACATGAAGCAGAAATAAACCAACCAAACTTTGATGTAGAATTCTACAAAGCACCATCCCCTAGTAAGTATTTGTTTAGTGCTTGTGATGCATAATAAATAAAGAATATAAGATGCGGAGCGCCAGGATTAGCCCTCTAGAGAGTCTCCATGTACCTTCAAGGATTTGAGTTCATTATTCTCATAAGAAAGATCACTGGTCCCAGGCTCAGTGACTATGTCAGACACAATCAGTACTCTTCAATACGAGACTAGAACTACAACTATGGTGGACGATGATGGAGATGAAACATACGTAAGGCGTGGGGAGATGACTGTCTGGCCCACGGCGACACAGCAGTAGGACTGGTGTTTGCAGAATGCTGGGTGACTTTCAAAATCTATGCTGCATTTTAGTTACTGGGAGGGAAATAAAGAAATGAGACATGAGCCATTACCTAGTAATCAAAGTACATTTTCTGGGACCGGAGAGATGGCTGAGGGGGTGAGGGGTAAATGCTTGCCATTCAAGCATTAGGACCTGGATTCAGATCCCTGGCATCCTGTAAAAGTAAGGTGTGGCCATGAATATCTGGAAACCTATATACTGTGGGGATGGTAGGTAGAGACAGGTCGATCCCGGTAGCTTTCTAGCCAGCCAGTCTAGCCAACTGGTGAACTAAGTTCAGTAAGAGACCTTGTCTCAAAAGATAAGGTGGAAAACAATTAAGAAAGGCTTTTAATTAAAGCCATGGCCTCCAAATGCATGGGCACACATAAAGGAGGGCACACATAAACACCTGCACATGCATACACGTTCACTATACACAACCAATATTTTCCTTAGAATTGCACTGGATTACAAGTTCAGAAAATAATGAGATTTAGTTGATATAATTTTTAAACAATCTCTCCTAATTAACAAGTGTATAAAAGTGATTTTCCAAAGTAAAAAGCTGGCTGATTTAAAATAAAGCATCCGTAGGCACTCGGGCTACAGAAACATATTAGTCATTTAGTTCCTTACTGGAACCAGACAGCAAGCTTTATATGAGTCAAGGAGAATGGGTTTCTCCTGAATACTCTGTACTTTAATCAAAGAGTGAGCTCAGACTCAAGTCCCAGCAGGCAGCATGCAAGGATGGATTCTGGGCAAGCATCTGTGTGCTTTCAATGGGTGAGTGTCCATGACAACAGTAGAGAGCGCCACAACAGTGTGAGTAACACTGTTAGCAGACGTGGAGATTAGGGATAGAATTAGCCGGGCCATCAATCTCCACGTTGTCTGTTTTTCTTACAGGCGAATCCTCACGAACGGAAGGGAGAACCATCACAGGATGCATGAATCTGCCCTACGTGGTATTTCAGTCCTGCTCCTGCGCTGAGGGAGGACTTGTCTCTAAATGCTACCAGATGGAACAATACGACCCTTAATCTGCCCTCCTAAACTTGAGAAACACCTTCTCAAGTTCCCAATAATTGCTATAGGTACATGAATATATAAATAAAGAAACACATTCATTTTCTAAAAATAAACATGTAGAAGGGTGCCATTCCGGGGCAAGTTTCCAATTACCTGAAGAACTTTCCTTTGATATCACTTAAATGTAATTTCCTTATACAAGAAATAAGTTAACACCAGGGAACAATTTTCTCTCCAAATAGCTGCCCTAATTGCTATTATGTCATCTGTACTTACAAGTGAGTAACTGATGAAATCTAGAAGGGCAGTTGCCACTGTAAAAACAACAAATAATGTAGCTGTAATTGAAATATTTAAAATACCAAACTGCTAATAAGCACTTTTCATTAAGTGTACGAATTTTGCATTTTATTACATTTCACTTTTAAAGTTCTTATGACAATATGAATAGAGAAAACAAAGCTGAAGTCTGCTCTGAACAATTTATTGTTTTCTGTTTATTCATAGGTAAGCTTTTCTGCTGTTATGGTACCCCAATAACACAGCATAAGAATTATCGGAATAATCCTTCATTGTTTTACTTTAAAAGCACTCTAGGTTACAGGGTCCCTGGTAATTCCATGATTAACCTGCAGCAGATGACACGTAAGATGCTGTTTGATGCTCATATCCACTCTTGATGGATGCTTTCGCAACTGGTCCATCTATATTTGTGGTCTGGCATTCTGCTCTGAGAATACTTAGAGATCTTAAATGTTGATAAATATTGTTCATTTTCATGTTGAAAATAAGGACATTACATGTCACATTAACACATCTTACAATAATCATTGATTCATTCTACAACTACACGCTAGAGACTCACTATTTACCTGGCATTATGAACTGCACGGATACAGGAGTGTACAACAACAACAATAACATCAACAACAAAATACAAACACAAACAGATGATAAAGAAAATTTAGGGCAGTATTAGGCAGTTACAGAGTACGTTTTCAAGAATCAAAGAGTTAAATCTCAGGTATAGAAAGGCTGAAACAGTCAGCTTGAGAAAAGAAACATGCTATTTATAAACTGACAATAAGGCCCCACCGCTGAAGACAACACTTACATACCTCACCAAACACAGAGAAGCTGAACTGGTGCCTATCTAGAGTTCATGGTACTGGCGGGAACTCTGCGTGCTATCACAGGAGAAAGGTAATCATCAAAATAGCTAAAAAACATAAACCTTACAACGGTGACCTGTCTGCATGAAACACTGTTCTAATAGTGGCACAAGTGTAGGAGTGACCAACCACTCTGACTGGACGTAAGGACCACTCCACAATATGGAACTCATGCCTCACACCGCTAGGGTGGCCAACAGACTGCATAGGTCACAGGCCTTGGGGGAAAACCAGATACTATTGCTCTGCTAATAGGCCACTAATCTCAGCCTTCTTTCTCTGCCTCTTGGGTTCTGAAGAGAGACAGATAGATGGGAACCAGCAGTCAGCTCTCTTCTAGGGGTGAAATTCGACACACTACTCCAAATCTTCACTGGTGGTCCCAAGAGTTTCAAATAGGGACACACATGTGTTTGTGTGTAAATCTGTGAGTCTGTGAGTGTTTACAGACATATAAACATAATCTCATAACACATAATAGATAAATGCATAACATATAACAGTAAGGTTTAGCATAAGGGAAAGTTTTTAGTAAAGGAGAGTCATGATAATTTAATTATGACATAAACCATAACTATATTCCAGAACTCCAATGAACTGAGTTGCTTTCTCTAAGTGTCTCCATTTAGAGATGAGTTCTTCATGTAGACAGGCCTCAGATTTCAAGCTAAAACAGGGCAATCAACATCCAGGTTTTCTCTCCTTTACTGTGAATAGTAATACCACCCTAGGCGCCAGGCACTCACTCCAATTATGTTCATTTTAGAGTCCTTCTGTGTCCATCACTTCTCCAGGTCTGTGGCCTTATTGCCATCTCTTGGCTACATTCACCACCTCCACGCACACTTCTTCCTCGTCTATGGATCCTCTCGACTCTCACCAGGCTTCTAACTGACACGGTTTCGCTGTTGTATAGTTCCCAATTTCACCCTCTCAACAACCTCTGCATAAGCCTGTGCTATAGCTCCAAAGCTGATCAAGTCTGATTCTAAGAGTAGCTCTCTATCGACCAGAGAGTAAATCTGTTCTGCTGACTGTTCCACATGCCCTTCAGCGCCATGGCCGTGGCCTAGGTGAGTTTTCTCATCATGCCTTGTTAGTAAGCCCCATCCTGATCATACACTATTGCTATCACATCTGGCTGTCTCAGGTTTCTGTGGTCCTATTCGTGCTGATCCATATCTGAGTCACTGAAGACCCAAATTGAAAACACCTCGGCAAGTGGCTACTAATCATTCGAAGGTTACTTCTTTAATGAAGCCAGGACAGACACAAGTCTCCCTAATTGTGTTCCCAGCGGATGCCTTCGATACGTCTACCACATCAAAACCTGGGCTTTATGTACGTGATCTCCTCAAACGGAAAGATAATATTGTGCTGTATTTCCTTACAGGCTCTGGGAGTTAGCACAGGGATGACACAAAATGACCCTGAATATCTGCTGAGTCTGCGGTCAGACAGGAACACAGGAGTAACGTATGCATGTGGGAAGGAGCAGGAGCACCTCACAGCAGAGTCTGGTGGAAGCCTCTTCCCAGCTGAGAAGTCAGAATCCAGCACAATTAACTATTCAAGGCCCTCTCCCTCCTAGCTGAAAACCTACAGTTCTTTAGTGAGCTCACCCTGAACCACTCTGGTATTCCCGGTGTATTACTTCATCAGATTGTGATTCCATCCCAGGCAATGCAGCAGCCGCCCTACAGTCTCACTTATGAAGAGAGAAAAACAGAAGACACTTTTCCTCTGCGACTTTTTGAGGGGTAACTTGAGAGTCACCAAAAATGCCACATCGTGAAGCTAAGAAGCTTCATTCTGACTGTCCCGTGAAGAGAGCCCCATATCCACACCCGGGGATGCCTTACCGCTTCCTATGCTTAGACTCTGTGTTAAAATGGCCTTCAACGAACGGTGACACTTCTTTGAGAAGCACGCACACTCTTGTGTGTGTTTCTGTTTCCTTGAGTACTCTTCTTCATCCAGGTAGGTAAAGGTCCATAGAAACAGAAAGGCGACTTCTCAGGCTGCTGAGTGTGACAGTGCAGAGCCTCTGGCCCCTCACCAGTAAGAAATACACTAGGTAGGTCAACGAGAATCAATCCCATAATTGAAGCAAAGATGAAAGTGTGTTATAGAGTCTATCAGAGAGACTACAATAATAACAGATGCAATCCTTCATCATTATCATGCCCACCTATCACCAAACACCAGAATTCTATGGGGATGTCTTATTTCGGGTAAGCAAAAAATTTGATGAAGCCTACACAGCGCTCCTCCCAAGGGAGCCGAGATAAGCTTTTCTTTTTATAAAGCGGCTGTCGCCTTTTAAATGACAACCGCCGAGATGGCGTCAATAGGAGACAATGCTAATAAAGTGTTCTGCGCATGTAGGGGACATATGCTAGGTAATAAATATGATATTCTGCAACGGGCCTGAGGAACCTACACAGCTTTACCAAAACTCAGGCCAACGAGTAAAATACCTAAGGGAAGGAGAGGGCACTCTGATTCTCACAGATGTGTTCTTTAAACTATGTTCTTTTGCTCTCTATCTTCAAAAACGGGCAGACGTTCCAACCAACTTCACTCAGTAAAACTGTAACTGTGCATTTGAAATTACACCACTGTTGAACCAGAGGACTGGGTAGAAGTGACAGGAGACATGAGTTACTACACACGCACATCTTAGCTTTGTGGAGTCTAGTGGAGAACAGACTATGAATTTCAAGAATCACGCATTTCCGGAAGGTGTTGGAAGCCAAATGATTGCATTTTCCATGATTCCCAGGGGCTCCTTTTCTACCTCACATCATCTGTGGCCTTCTGCTCTGTCGGGCTCCAGGCAGTTCCTAAACAAATTACTATCACTTCCACAGGAACTGAGTTCTTAGCTGTGGAGAATCTATGGTAACCAAGGAGGGCAAAGAGATTTAAATACCTTCAAGCTTGCTAGAAGCCAAGAAGAATTGAGATGATGATAAAAGTCTGATATCTGTCATAGGAAATTCTGGCCATCAAAACTCATATCTGAGCAAGACAACTTATCAAAAACTTCATTTTCTATCCTAAGATGTTTCAAGACCAGAGGGTAATATTGATCTTCTTAGCTAAAATATTGCTATGTTTAAAATTCTACCTTCTTAAAATAAAGGAAATGTCTTCTAAAGATGACCTAGAGTTTATTTGGTTCCCTTCCTATCCGAAAATGTTATTTTTAGCTGATTATTAAGGTTTCGGTTTCTTTTTAAATCACTGAATGTATGGTTTTGCGTTTATGTGTGTGTGTGTACACAGGTTTGCATGCCAGAGAACACACATGGAGGCCAGGGAGGGCAACCTCAAGTGTGTGACTGTGTCTTCCATCTTGTTGAGAAGGGTATCCTGTGTTCCTGCTTGCTGTGTCCCATATGCCAGGCTAGGTGGCCCACAGGCTTCCAGACATTCTTCAGCACCTTACCCATGAAGACAGCTTACTAGCCCTCAAGTTTAGATCTTACAAAAAAATAAGACTCAGGCACACACAACACTTCCATGTGGAGAATGTGGGCTATTAAAGTTTGATTTTGACACATTAAAAACAAAAACCTCTATTTACTGTTTGCAGTAAAAATAACTAAATTAATAATAAGTAAATGGGAGAGAGACCAAGGTAAACTTTTCTAGGACACTTTTGTTTGTCACCTTCTTGCTTTACACTGAAAATTATGGCATAGATTTTATTACATTAGGAGTTTTTCTAATACCTGGGGACTGGGCTCAGTTAACAAAGTGCTTGCTGCTCCACCATAAGGACCTCGGTATGGATCACAAAGAACCCACATGAAGAACTAGGCATGGTGGTGGTGCGCTAATGATCCTGGTGCTAGGGAAACAGAGAAGGTGGCTGTGTGGGGCTCATGGGCCAGTCAGCCCAGCCTTCTTGCTAAGACCCTGGCCAAGAGATGCTGTCTCACAAAACATTGTTCATGTCTCCTAAAGAGGGATATGGGAGGACTTCATCTGACCTAGTGCAAGGACACACATACACACACACACACACACACACGGACACACACACACACACGGACACGGACACATACACTCACGCACAGGCACACACGTATGCGCACCTAAAAAGAACACTCCAGAAATATACTTCCAAGGAGTGGTAAAAAATTAGATGGCTTCATACAGAATCACTGCATTTGATATGTAATGTGGGTCGATGTTGCCAAAGCACAGAACGCAGGTATGAGGAAAGCAGCGTTCAAGTTTGTTGCCTTTTTTTAGGGTCTCAATGATAACATGGTCTTGCTTCCCAGCCTATGTGAAGGTGTTTCCATTTAAAAAACTGGAAGCATCCTAGCCGTGAGATGAACGTGAATGGGAGGAGAGACTGCTGAGCCCATAACTCCGTGCAGCCGCCTCTCTACTGTGCAACAGGCAAACTCTGCCAGCAAAAACAAGCAACTAAATTTTTGTTGAAACAAAAACGGCCGAGTGTAAAATAGCAGCCTGCCATCAGACATTGGGAGTTTGATTCTCGTCAATGGCAGCTGAAACAGCCCTCGCCTCCCACTTCACTGTGGGAAAAATGTAGCATGAAGCAGACAATGCCATCTGCAAGCAAGTCGGAGGACGATGCTTATTGGTCCGCTCCGCTACCCTCCAGCCCCAAATCCACAGCTCCCGGATGCCTGTGTGGGATCTTCGTCATTCTGGGAACATACCTGCTGCTCCTAGCAACTGCACATTCAGGGAAATACACAGAGAGTTTTTAGGAGAAGACTCTACAGGGTGGTGTCATGTTGGAAAACTTCAACCTAAAGGTTTCTGACTGGTCTGTTTGGGTTCACAAGGAAGGAAAAGGGACATTTTGGGACAATGAAGATATGAAGCCAACGAAGTGTCTCGGCACAAAAGGCACTGTGGACGTGGAGCCTGCCCACACAAAGAGCCATCACAGGGGGCTACACAACTACTTCTAGTTCACCTACGGCAGATGCTAAGCACAAGCCTGAAAGTCTCTACCTCAAAAAAGAGGTCATGGTCTCACACAGAGATGGAATCAACAGCACCAATATACACTGTGATAGCACCGAGGAGAAACAGAGACCTGATGAAGCACCTTGATTAAACAGATTGAAAACACCATGAGCTGACTGGATTATTAACAACTCCAAAACCACCCATGTGTTTGAAAGCTGCTGGGGGAGCTGCATGGAGTCAGGGCAGTAAATCTGCGATGTCAGCACCACAGAGACTGTCTTCTAGGAAGGCACTGTCACCAGGAAAGGCACATGTTTTTCTGACCCACTGAATGAAGAAAGGGGAAGTCCTGAGAAGTGGGTCTAGGCAGCCTGCAGACTGCACAGCTGGAGTCTGTGGAGCGCTACCCCACCCACATGATCAGGAGCAAGGGCAGTGACTGCTGCTTACAGTTTGGGGGTGGTACAGTAGTATCACCATGGCAACACCTGAGATAACAACAGTCACAAACTTTATCTTCATGACTTATGCCTAGGTGTCAAATCTAGTAACACTGAAATAGACATTTGAGTATTCACAGCATGTGTGGTTTATCATCTTTTAAATACCCCTTGCTACCACTAAACTATGTCAATTTTATCCTGCTGGACCTTTCTACCACCATTTAATCCATTGCTTCTATTTATGTACTGTTGTCTCAGGCTTAAAGCAATCTCTAGTCACCTGACTCTTAAACCAGTTCTCATACGATAGCTGCCAGAGCCCTGTCCACAGCCATTCCTCTGGGAACCCAGAGCTCGGAGAGCAGCCTCAGGTTTCAGAAGGAGTTTCCTTAATACTTTCCATATTTCAGGACATTTTTTTTCTATTTAAAAATGTTTGAAGAGGGAACGAGCAGGCTCCACAGAAACGCTATCATGTCTGTTTCACTTTTGTTGTTCTGCAGGGACTCATCCAACACTGAAATGGCCCTCCATTGCCAGCCCCAGATGGTCCACTTGATAAGGAGAGGCCTCTGGGGAGCCTGAACGCAGAGGAGAAGTATCATCTAAAATTCCTAGGACAGCCGTAAGTCTTGGCTCGGGAGATCCTTTTCTTGATGTTGCTTTAAGATTGTCACTTTTCATGCATCATCCCCACACTGATTCAGTCCCAAAAAGGACGACACAGGAGAAAAGTCCCCCTAATTCCCACTGCATCCAAAACTGACAGACTTAATTGTCTAAAATAACTTCCTATCCCAATTCTGATCTATATGTACATTATTAAAATAGGTAACTCTGAACTCTGAGCACTTGAGGTCATGTAGCTTATGAAAGACACAGATGGAGGCATTATCTCCAAATACTCCATTAAATGATCATCAGTATTTCTGTAGCTCACATTAGCTATTATCAGAGGCAGTTCCCAATATTTTAGGGTAGCTAAGATAGTAGACTTATCTTAGTTTTGTTTGTCTTTTTTGTTTTTGTTATTTTTTCATGGGAATATAAAAGAGCTTAAATTACACTAGGCAAAAATCAAGACATTGAGATGTGGCAAGATCACAAACTAGACACAATGATTAGAAATAACAATGATCTTGGGAAAATAACAAAGGCACTCACGAAGAACGTCTGCATAATTAATAAGATGAAATTATCATTGCAGTGAGTACTGTGAAACATGCAACCAAAACAACAGGTTATTCAGCCCGAGAAATGCAGTGTACAGTGCATGAAGGAAGCACGATGGGCCCCATGTCCCTCGCATTCCTTATCCCTTGTCAAGAGCATGTGCAGCTTGAAACTAAGGTACTGAGAGCTGATCAATTTAATTAAAGATAAAATAACTGAATCATTTACCCTATGTACTACAGTAAAATAAATAAATAAATAACCCCTTGCCAAGTCTAGCGCGGCCCTGCCCTGGATAGCAAGACTTGCTGATGAATGACTTTCCCAGCATCTCTGCTATGGAGGATGGTTAGAGATATCTCAATTGGAAAATTAAACTACATGGGAATCAACCTCCCAAAGTCTTTAAACATTTCATATTATATTGCATCCCATAAATAACCGAAAATATACAGGAAAAGGTACCTAATAGCAGTCATTCACTGGACAATCACCAGAAGGTTGCCATTAATTTTTTTTTACTTATCTCTTTGTTTTACTTGCTTAAGTATTTTTACATAATACATGGCATTCATTTATTAAGTCTACATACATGTACGTACATGCATTCATATGCCACCACATGTGTAGAGGCCAGACATCAACTTTCAGGAATCCTTTCTCTCTTACTTTGACCATGTCAGTTCTGGGAGCTTAATTCAGGTATTTAGGCTTAGCAGCAAGTGCCTTTACCTGCTGAGCCATGGCCCTACTCCATGCTTAAGATTTTTAAGGCCAATCCGATCTCCCATTGGTATATGTCTCCAACTGTACAAACACTTTCTGAGAAGCATCGCCATCAGAGGACAAACTCAGCTACTGAGGACGACGTGGTGTGTTGTGTGTGGTGCCTTGGGATAAGCACAGTAAGTTTCTCTCATCATAATATATTGAACAAAGAAAATTATTTGTATTTCCCAGCTCTGCAATACTCTTCCAAAAGGAAAAAATAAAGAAATAAAAAATAATTAGAAGAGTTATGATTTTCATTTTCATTTCATTGCACATGGGAGGTAATTTGTGTAAGGGAGGTGGAGATGAATGAAGGCTGGGGAGTAGCACTATATCAAATTTATAATTAAGCAGATGAAGAGAGAAATAATTACTTGAATTTTAGCTTACAAACCCCAGTAAAAGCAAATGAAAACTAACTTGGAAGTTTTCCATCTGCTTGGTGATTTAGAAAGTCTGCAGACTTGTGCAGAAGAAAAACCTCTTACCCTATTAAACCAGAAGCCACAGGTGTGGCTGCCTGTCTCCAGGGTCTTGCTCCTGTTTGAGAACATAGAGAGGCGTCAAAGACTGCAGAAGTGCTTCAAGGTCACTGAAAGATTCTAGCTTAGTGCGGCAACTTCATCAAAAGTATCACTGTTTGGGGAAAGAGAGGAAAAGCATCCTATTGGGGTGGGGGTAGAGAGCCAGAAACTGCTTCAGGGTAGAAGATGAAAATGTACATCCTGACAAAGTGGCCAGGAGGACACTGGGTGCAAACTGATCTCCCAGCATCAGCAAGAAGACCTTTAAGGACACTCGTTGACTTCATTTTTTTTTTTTTTTTTTTTTTTTGGTTTTTCGAGACAGGGTTTCTCTGTGGTTTTTGGAGCCTGTCCTGGAACTAGCTCATGTAGACCAGGCTGGTCTCGAACTCACAGAGATCTGCCTGCCTCTGCCTCCGAGTGCTGGGATTAAAGGCGTGCACCACCACCGCCGGGCTGACTTCATTTCAGTGATAAAACAAAAAAATGTAAAAAAATTTGCCTCTTCAACTTAAATTATATTCCATGTATTACGGGGTGAACAGTGATCCACTGAAATTTACACACTGAAGCCCTAACACACAGCACTTCAGAATGCAATGTTATGTGGACCTGATGGCTTTAAAGAGATAATTAAGGTACCAGGATGAAATGAACCAGTGTGCACTAACTACCTTAATGTGGGAAGAAAATAGGCATACATGGTCACAGAGGGGAAACCATGCGATGTCACAGCTGGAAGGAGGCCACAGAACACAACCTCACAAGAAACTAACCTAGGTGAGCCTGGAACTGGCTTCCAACCTCTAGAACTATGATCCATTTCTGTCATCCAAGCATACAGCCTGAGATACAATCAAGGCAAGCTAAGCCCACTCAGGTGAATGCAATGCTGAAACTTTCCCAAATCTTACAAATTAACTACCAATTTGACTTACAGCCATGCCAGTTATTATAACCGCAATAACTCTACGTATCAAATGTTGTATGAGACTGTTTCTTTATTCCCGGTTGCTCATTCCTGAAATAATAACTCAGAAACCACATTATTTGCAATACTGTTTGTCCAATAGCTTAAGCATATTCCTGGCTAACTCCTATATCCTAAACTAACCCATCTCCATTAATCTGTGTATCACCATGTGACTGTGGCTTACTGGCAATGTTCCGGCATGTCTGTCTCTGGCAGGGACTTCATGGCTTCCCCTACTCTGTCTTCTTTCTCCCAGCATTCAGTTTAGTTTTCCCCACCTAGCTCTGTTCTGCCCTGTTATAGGTCCAAAGCATTATTCATTAATGGTAATCACAATATACAGAGGGGAATCCTACATCACCCAAATATTTTTAAAATGATGACTAAAAAAAGTCACTATAATTCATTAAAACAAATATTCAGCTGGTAATCCCTCTCTCTCTCTCAAACACACACACACACACACACACACACACACACACACATACACACACATGTATATGCATGTTTAAATGTTCATACAAAGATTATATGTGTGTATATATGTTCTAAATACTAAACTATATTCTAATACTTGATCGGGGAGATTGGTTGACAAGTCTCTGTCACTATTTTTATTTTGATCCTAAAATTGTCCCCCAAAGACATATGTATTAAGTGTTTGTCTCCATAGGGAACTTTTGGGAGACAGTGTAAAAGTTTTTTTTTTTTTTAAATTGAATTTATTAGCGATGGGGGCCTCACTCTGTAGCCCTGGCTGGCCTGGAACTCACTCTGTGACCAAGCTGACCTTGGACTCAGAGATCCTCCTGCCTCTGCCATTCAACTTCAGGCACTCATGCTAAATGATACAAGGCCCAGACACAGGCATGGATTTTTAGTGGTGAGGCCTCGTGAGAAAAATCTTAGCTTGTAAGGATAACCCTGTTGAAGGGATTCTAGAATCCACTCTGTCTTTCTCTAGTTTGCCTTCTGACCCCAAACTGAGCAGTTCTTTTCTGCAGGCTGCCCCCACTGTGACAGACTGGGAACAGAGGCCCCAAACATGGCCAATGATCATGAAAGAGTGTCAACCACCCAAACTGTGAGCTAAGACGTTGTTTCTCTTTATATCATCATCATCTGGGCCTCTGTTAACCTGGTGGGTAATCACCGAGTCCTTTCTCTAAGTCATGAGTTTCCCTTCACTGTCTTCTCATTGTTTCTGTTGTTGAAGAAACCAGAACAGTTGTTCTACAGCATTTGCTCACACCCGGGCTTTGCTTTCTGTGATTCTATAATGCCATATAGCATAGTTTTTCTATTTCTTTTGCATGAGGAAACCTAAAACCGTGTTCATATTCTTTTCATTTCTGAAAGGTGTATCGTGTGTGTGTGTGTGTGTGTGTGTGTGTGTGTGTGTGTGTAGTTTACGTATGTGTGAGTGCAGGTACCCACAGAGGCCAGGGAGGGTAATGGATGCCCTGGAGCTAAACTTCCAGTGCATGAGCTACCTGACATAGGTCCTTGGACCTCAACTGGGGACATCAGAGAGTAAGTATGTGTTCTAAACTATCATCCATCTCTCCAAATTCTTTTCCACCTAGGAAACAGACAAGTTTACATTGCTGCTGTTCAGTTTTATCACAAGGGCTTAGCAGAATTATTCTCTTTATTCATTCATTCATTCATCTCACACCCTAGATCCACTACTGCAACAAGAGACACGATGCGGTGATGATTTCTGTAACTCCTCCATGCATTATTTAAACTTTTTATAAAGAAAAGCCTGCTTGTTTTTATCTAGGTATTATCCAGAAATATTGTGACTATTAAATATAAAACAAGCACTAAACTCTTTTTCTTTTTAAATAATTCTCAAACTAGTGACCTTTTATCCTTCACTGCAGTTACTGACCATGTGAAATTGCTGGCCTTGGATACTGTGCCCAGGCTTTCCAACGCCTGACTAGGCTGGCAATCGCTGACTGTCCCTTTTTCTGTCCGGACAAGATGACCTCATATAAGTCTGATCCTATGCACAACGTCAGCCATTTCTTAGAGTCCCATCACCTTCTGGGAAGCTCAGAACACACTGTGAAGGTACTCCTACCTGGACATTGCTATCAGCAATGTTTTAGAAAGATGAATGAATTTACATGGTCAGTATTTTTAAAATAAGTTCATCTTGATGTTTTGCATTCAAATGAAGAATTCCGAAAAGTTTATTTCATCTCACTGATCTGATACTTCTTTCCAATCAAAAATTTCATTTGACTTTTATAAGAGAATGCACACGTGCATATGTGTGTGCACACACACATCAACACACACACACACACACACACACACACACACACACACACACAGACATACACAGACATACACGGACACATTTTCAAAGCTAGTGCCAGCAGTAGCCATGCCCGTGAGAAGCACTAACATATTACCCTTTATTTAAAACACCATAGAGTATATTTCACTAAAGATAGAGTCAAATTTCTGAATATTAGTAGCATTAAAATATTTTCTATGGAACTGGGAGTAACAGCAGCCTGATGTTCAGTAAGATTTCATTTTTTGTATGGACTGATTTTTAACTGGTATAAACATATGAACAATTCCAAAGCTAAATCTTCTAAAGACCCATTGTATGGATTTGAGGAGAAATGTCCGGATAAGCTCAGGATTTTAATACTTCGCTTCCAGTTTGTGGTTCTGGATCAAGGTTGAGAGTTTACAGCCTCACCGCACTTCCGGTTAACTCTCTCCATTTCCTGTTTGCAGCTTAAGATGTGATCATTTATCCTCCTGGCTGCCATACTATCATCACCATTATGGATTCAAACCTCAGGGATATGAAGTCAAAATAAAGCCTTTCTATTGCTGCCTTGGACACAGTGTTTGATAGCAGCAACAGACGAGTAACTAACACCCCACCCCTCCACAAAGTAGTAGGAGCTTATTAAACACATTCCTCTGCTGGGCCATTTTTAGTTGAGTGCTTTACCTTAGCCCAGCCACAGAGAGCTGTCGCTCATCCTTGTGATGGCGGCATTGTGTCTCCTCAGAAGAAAGCAACACGGTTCACTCAACCAGCCAGGTACAGCCACTGGGTTTGCCTCAGTCATCACATTTTACTGAGAGCCACGATGAAAAGCCTTGTATTTTTGCAGTAATTTTGTAACACATTTAACACTTTCCCATCCATTCATATCTTCTCATGAAAAATGAAAAAGCGGCTAGAGTTATTTCACAAGAAAAGGACATAATCCAATAATATTCAGCTATTTGTTCACTAAATGAGAAGCTCTTTCAACTTTTAAAACTGAAAATATGACTTATTTAACTAATTAGACACTATGTGTAATCTAATACATTCAACTTGAATTAATCAATAAAAGATCAGTTTGCCTATCTCCATTATTTTCATAGCACACTATAAAAACACTTATTCCCAGGCCTTTTTTTTGCAGTCCATAATATTATAATTCACGTAATTCACATTGTGCAAAGATACTTATGATAGGAGTATTAACCACATTCATGTAAAGTAGGAGCTACTTTCTAAGTGAAAACTCAACCAATTCCTACAAACACAACATTAAGAGGAATAGAACAAAAAACAACATGAGTTGAGAAAATCACATGTCACAAAAGTTTAACAGTTTCTTGGATTTGTTTTTAAAGTATATTATTATTGTTATTCTTTTGGCCCCGCCCCTTTCCACGCTCACTCCCAGAGACCTCTGACCACTCGCCCCATCTGAAAACTCTCTCTCTTCCTGTTCTCTCATTTGGGTGTGCACACATATCTTTGCCCCCCCCCCCTTTCTCTTCTCCTTCTCTCTCTCTCTCTCTCTCTCTCTCTCTCCCTCCCTCCCTCCCTCCCTCCCTCCCTCTCTCTCCTTTAATAAATGTTTATGGCTATTTTCTGTGTCTATGTGTCTGTTTACTTGTGCTTGCCTATTATTGGGAACTACCCGCAGCTTGGCTGCCTGCTGTTGGGAACTCTCAACTATGGCCGCACAGCCCACCATCGCCATCACCGCTTGGGCCACCGCTCTGGGACCGGCAGCTGCCAGCGCCTTGGGACTGGCTGTTCGGGACCAGTGAGTCTCTGCAGGGCTCCAGCCCGCCCGGGACCCAGCAGCCCACTGTGCACAACCGGTTTCATTCTGCCAGTGAGACGGGCTCCGGCACAGGAAAAGGGAATATAACATTTATTACTTGCTTGAAAGGAGATAACAACCAAAACATGTTAAAACATATGCTGTCTCTCATTTATTTCTCCAGTCACATCTGATGAGAAACATCTGGAAATCTCTAAGAACTATGAATTCGTCAAAGGAGACTGAGTTGGGCACGAGAGGTTTCATTTCCCCTATTTCAAGAAGAAAGCCCATCTCCTAATACAACTTTTAGGCAGAAACAATCTCTGCCAATTAGACCAGTGCTTTTATGCCCTTTCTGTCTCCAGGATCAGAAAGTTATATTTTCTCCCTAAAATTTAGCAAACAGAGCATGTGGAGATAAACGTAGTGATGACAAAGGACCTGGGATGAAAACATAAGGAGGAAGGAAGGAAGGAAGAAGAAATTTGCTGCTAAGGCAGAAGATAAGACTGATTCATAGGCCTGTGATCGCAGCTACTCAAGAAGCTGAGGCAGGAGCATTGCCTACCTGGGCTACAGAGTAAATTCAACAGTGTACAGTAAGAACTTGCCACAAATGAAAAAATACAAAGAGGGAGATATTGGGCTTAGTGGTGGGGTACTGACCTAGCCTAGGATGTGCAAAGCTGTGGGCCTTGTGCTCAAACCTCAGACACAGACACACACACAGAAGGGGGGGGGGGGGGGGCAGAGAGGGAATAAGGAGAAGGAGAAGAAAAGAGGGAAAAAGAAAGACTAAAACTAGCTATGCTCACCTCCACCAGGAAATGGTTTAAGAAAAGGCTTGGAGAAAACAAAAAACAAATTATTCAGAAATCTAAAATACATTTCAAAATAGTCCAGAATATAAAATCAGCTAAGTATTCTCATAAAATGAGGAGACATCATAGCTACTAGGGACTTGAGATATTTAAGTTCCATTGTTTTAGGTATCAGGTGATTTTAGGTGTCCTAGGCCTCTAAGAACTCACTAAAACAACTCCAGCAAACTCATTATTCTGGCCTGAAAGTGAGGGTCCCTCCACCTGAACTCCCAGCTCTGTGATAAACCTGCCTGTCTGCTATCCCACCTTGGCCAATTCTCTGAAGAACTAAGAGTTCCCCACCACCTTCCAGTGTCCATGTGCCATGATAAGATCTCTCACACCTCAAATTCAGGTGTCATGCTTGTTGGTTACTAAACACTATAAATTCCCAGTGCTACAACTCAGCTGACTACTCCTTTGAACACTCTTGTGTCCCAGTTACTAAAGGCAACCCTTAGGAGCTTTGCCAGAGTTCAGTCACCAAGGGTTTTTGGCTCCTGCTGACACTTCATTGTTCAGCAGACTGACAGGATCTAAGGCAGGGTCCCAACTCCATAGGGCTCCACAGCTGGTAGTGCCCAGTTATCAAGGCTTAGGGGTAGATGGAGTAACAAGAATGTGAATTCAAAACAGAATTCAATTACAATTTAAAAAAAAAAAAAAGAAAGACCTGAACTATCTTATCTCACTGTAAGAACACTGTAGGGCAATGGAATAAAACAACTTTTCAGTCAGGCAGTGGTAGCTCACACCCTTAATCCCAGCACTCGGGAGGCAGAGGCAGGTGGATCTTTCTGAGTTTGAGGTCATTCTGGTCTACAGAGCTAGTTCTAGGACAGGCTCCAAAGCTATACAGAGAAACTCTGCCTCGAAAAACCAAAAAACAAAAAAGAAAAAAAAAACAAACAAAAAACAAAAAAACCTCTTTCTTGAACTCTGAAATATATATGTGTGTGTGTGGTGTGTGTGTGTGTCCCAACATATCTCCTAATATGGAACAGGAAATTGCCTTTCTTACATTTTCCAGATGCTATCTCAAAGACCAAGAATTTGGGGCCCACAGATGTGCTAGTCATTGTCAACCTCTAAGGATGCCCAGGGTCACCAGCTATAGAATGGGCTTCTTGTTTGCCCCGAGTGCTGACAATATCAGACACCGTACATTGTCTACTCCTGACTGTCCTACTCCCAGCACAAGATTCTGCGGAAGATCATGACTGAGGATGTCTTGGAGGTCTAGAGAGCCCAGTCATTTCCATTTCTCAAGTGAGCAGTGACTCAAAGGTCCAAGACAATCACCAGCTTTCATTATTAATGAGCAAAATCAGCCTTAAGTACTGGGGGTTCAGAGGAGCCCCTTAGATGAGATACCACTCATTATTATCCCTAGCGATAAGCATCAGCTTTGGAGAAGAAAGCACCCTGGGGCTTTCTGATTATGACAGCCTTCTTTCTGTTCCCAGGACAGCTAGAGCTTGCTTTGTTTTAAGATCTGCATGTCAATTTACATATAGTGCTCTTCCACTGACACCATTTGAAAAACACTAGGTTTAAAAAAGTTGTCCATCTTTTAAAACTTATGTAGGCTTACATAAGGTCATTTGAACATAAGGAATTCATGTAATTAGCACATATTTCCCCCATTTTCCCCTGCACTGCCCTTTTCTCCTCCACTCCCAACAGCCCCTTCTTCCCCAGGCAGTTTTTTACTTTTATCTTATGCAGTCCTACACTATTAAAGGCATGTGTGTAGTATATGGATATATATGAATGCATGAATGCATATCTTCCAAATATCACCTAGTCCTAACGATTATATGCATGTGTTTAGAAAACATAGGTATATATGGGAATGTTCCACATATCAAGTCCTACACCAGTAAATGTAAGTTTAGTATATATGCATATATGTTCCTCATATCATCTTGTCCTACATGATTGTATATTCATGTATTTAGTAAATCTGGATCGATATGCAAATGCTACACGATTATACAAGTGTGTTTAGTAACTGTAGATATAGGTCTATGTTCCACATATCATCTAGTATTGCATAATTTATATGCGTGTTTAGTGTATGTATGCATGTGTATAAATATATAATATATATTATGTAAATACTCCAGAGTCACATTTCTAATTATAAGATTGGCTTAATTAGCATAATATAATTGAATATAGTTCCACATGCAAAAATTTGTTCTTAAAATTTTTAACTGTGTTTCTGAAAAACTACAACTCAACTGGTCTGAGCAGGAGTGTGTACTCCTTGTACCCAAGGGACAGAGAAAAGCCAAGCATAACAGTATACTCAATATAAAATTTAATTACAGGTAAGAGTCAACATACGGGCATTTCATGAAGGGAAAACAACCGACTTAATCTCATTAAAATACTAGGAACCAGTTTCTAAGAGGAGTATTTTAAGATTTTTTTGTAAGTTGACAACCTTCAATGCAATAGTTGTATCTAACAAAGGCTTTCCTGTCTCATGCATCAAGAATTTGCAAATAATTCTCGATAGGAATGCAGGGAATTGTAGTGACAGCCCCTCCTCCAAATAGACCCTTTTACACTTTTCAAAGGCAAAACTCTCCTTTTCTCACTGCCTGTCAGACAGACAAGCATGTAATTAAATCCATTTTCCTAATTCTCTTCTGAGTTTAGATGCCACCGAGCACTTCACTGCTTGAATAATGATTTCTATTCTAGTCAAGCTGAATCCAAATTACAGTAGAAGGGTTCTACCAGAGAATTGGACAAAAGTTATGAAAAATATTTTATTTTCAGAATTTCAAATCCACAATCTGAGCACATTTAATACGGCCTTATGTCACTGAAGTCGTTATCTCCTTCTCCAACGTGGACTGAGAAAGAACACAGAACTCACACAATTCCCAAACCCAGCACAATTTTAAGTAAAACTCAGAATAAAAACCTTAAAATAAGTACATGATAATTTTTTTCTTTGTGGATTGTTCCTCTCATAAACAGTGAGTCTGTGAAAACAAAAGTCACAGAATGGAGAGAAACAAACTGTAGAAAAGTATAACACACAGATTGCAGGGGCTCACGTCCCCCAGAGAACACTGATAGCCATAAAAACCCCTACAGACCGAAAACAGAAGTCTGCATACACTTGATCAGGATAGCATATGTACTTTTGAGATTCTAGGTTTTTGTTAGCTCTCTATAACCACTGTAAAATTTTAATAGTTTTGTGCAGACATAATTCACATGATAAAATTCATTCATTTCTATGGTACAGTTCAGTCAGTGACAGCACTCCCATCTACCACCGAATATAACCTCAGAGTCTCTCCTTTACCCAAGCTCTGCACTGTTTGCTCTCCCCCTGCTCCCTATGCCCCTCCACCACCCACATCTCTCTGCCCCGCATGCCAACTAGTCCTAGGCAACCACTGAACAATTTCTAGAGGTTTTCACAGAAATGAGCAAAGTCTGAAAAGTCTAAAGTCCTAACAGGTTTTAAAAAAAAAAACCGAAAGTACAAAATGAGAAAAAATAATTTTAGATTATTTAAAAGATATTTATGAGAGTCTTAAAGTGGCCTTATTTGAGAAGCATAAGAGCCCAATATGATGCCTCTTAGTTCACTTTACAACATAAATGGGCACAAATGAATGACTGGCAGGCACTGCTACAAGCATAAACCCGGGAGTGCTAATGGCAGACGTGCAGAGACATTGTCCAGAAAAGGAAACGGGTGACAGAGTTAAATGTATGAATGTGTATCACTGGGTTTGGGAATATTCCCATTCAGATTTGCAACTGCAGTCACATCAAATGTCTCTTTGGACGAGCTCAGAAACCAAAGCTCAAGACGGTACCACTACACACGATGAGGCCACAGGGCTTGCTATCTGACACAAATTCAGCAGTCTCAAAGGGCCACTGCTTTATTAATCGTGATATTTTACATATATGCATGATGTTTACACACTGTTGTGACAGTACACATTTGAAATCAAAGTTGTATCTGCAAAAAAATACACTAATAAACTGGACTCTAAGAGTTTTTAGATGATTTACATTCCCAGTACTGCACAAGATACCAAATGAAATAAATGATGAAGTAAATTATAAAAAGGTTGATATTTAAATAGTTAAAAATAAAAAGAAATTAAAAGGAAAGTTTGACTTATGATGAGTGTGTTATAGTGATTTTGAAGAGGGGCCAACTTTGAGAATGATGAACTATATTTTGAAAGTCTAATACTGAGATGAATAGTTGGTTTTCATTTATATTTTTCTTTATTCAGACTATCTTTGAAATCCTTCTGTTTTGATGCATAGCCCCATGAAAGCCCATCAGATTCCCAGTCTTCTGATCTAAGCTTCTATGTCACCTTGGGTATGGGGCACCTGCTCTGCACACACCTGCATCTGGACCACAAACGTGGACAGAACAGCGCTGACTGCAGCACCGTGCACCCCTCTCCTCGAAACACAAGCCACTGACTGCGGAACTACTGTACACCCCTCTCCTCGGGACACAGGCCACGGACTGCAGCAGTTCCGTGCACCCTTTCTCCTCCGGACACAGGCCACTGACTGCGGAACTACTGTACACCCCTCTCCTCGGGACACAGGCCACGGACTGCGGAACTACTGTACACCCCTCTCCTCGGGACACAGGCCACGGACTGCGGAACTACCGTACACCCCTCTCCTCGGGATACAAGCCACTGACTGCGGAACTACTGTACACCCCTCTCCTCGGGACACAGGCCACTGACTGCAGCAGTTCCGTGCACCCTTTCTCCTCCGGACACAGGCCACTGACTGCGGAACTACTGTACACCCCTCTCCTTGGGATACAAGCCACTGACTGTGGAACTACTGTACACCCCTCTCCTCGAGACACAAGCCACTGACTGCATCACCGTGCACCCCCTCCTCGGGACAGAGGCCACTGACTTCCTCAAGCAAGTAAAACCGATTCCTTCAACTCCTGAAGTTCCATCAGGAATGGAAAGAATGACAAAGCAGACAAATGTCACAAATTTAAATTCAGGTTTTGTTTGTTCTAGAATTTGTCTATCCTTTTTATGTGGCTTTTCCCATCCTACCTCAACCCCTTAGGAATTTTGATGTTCAGCACTGAAGTTTCAACATCTATGAATTCAGCATTTGGGGATCACAAGTTTTTAGATTTAGATGGTAGAAATTTCAGTCTGAATATGGGGGATTTGAGCCTTAGAGAGTTTTTATTTATTTTTATTATGTCATTGATGATTGTGATCTCCAGTGATGAATTTCACAGTATGGATAAATAATATTCTGCTAGACGGACACACCACACGTTAATACCCATTCATTATTTGATGGCCACTTGCATTATTTCCAACTAACCCATTTAAATAAATGTGATTTCTTACCTATTTTTGACATTCTTTGATATCTAATGTCATTTAAAACTACATTAAGCAACATAAAACACTGTCTCCACGGTAAAATAATTCATTTTCTGCTTCATGATTATGGTCAAAAGTTTCAAATACTCCTGAAAGTCCAATCTCAACATTCACGACTAACATCTGTCATCCTACGTGGCACTTAGTTTGCTCCTTTACAAAATTACTGTTGCCTATTTATGCTGAGATAGGATTATTTGAGTTTATGGTTTTAAACATGTAGAAACTGATGCTCAAAATTAAGAGAAAAAAAATTACCTAAATAAAGCTGAGTAGAGCCACAGATGTAGCATAGTAACATTTAAGTCGCCACACTCCCACCCCCACAAAGGAAACATGGAGAAAGCACAGCATTCCTCTGCCCCGACTTGGACCTCTGCCAAAATTCCAACCAGACCTCTATGACAGAGGATTCAAGAGAGAGTCTATACAGACCTTCCCTCTGGGAAGCATCTGTGACCCTCAACTCGACCAAACAGCACTTCAAACGTGGAATGCTGAGAGTTAAAGAGAAGACAAAAACTATCAGAGCTGCATATCTCTATTCTATTAGCATAAGGTTAATTACAAATAAGAAGAATGTTTGAGACTGCATGAACAGTCAGGCAGTAGGCATTTCTGAAGCTCAACGCAGACTAAATCAGCAAACACTGACACATAGAGAGATGTGGATGAGTACACCTGTTTGTACACACACAAACACACATACACATGCATTTTATTCACAATATGCTGTCCAAACAACTTCGCACATTGAGATGAAATGCAGAACTAGTACACAAGTTAATAACAGGTTAAACTCAATCGAGTCGAGTCTCCTCACACAGGAGGTATGCCTCTGCTCCAGTATAAGAAGTGGACCTGTAAGCAGAGGACCAAAACAGCTTCACTGAGTCTCATGTCATCCCAAGACCAAGGTTCATACACAAAGACAAAAACATTAGCTCACATCATCAGTACCAGTAGATTCAAGAGCAAGCTTGTTCCTTCAGAAGGCTGATGAGGAATGCCCTCTAGCTATAGAGCTAGAGATTCTGCTACTAACACATCTTGGTGAACTCGATTCTGTGCTATTTCATTAACTAGTAACTCACTTGATACAACTTGATAGGTACCTGGCCAGGAAAACTATGGTATTTCATCTCCGATCTACTTAGTGACTAGGAAACCCTCATATTAAATACATAGAGGACAAGCAATTTCCTACCATATAGTATACCATTTAATATTTTTTCATTATTAATAGAGAACAGGAAAACATATCCTGGAATTCTACCCTAATTCAAGTTCAGGGTCCTGATACTGGCTTAACACATTTCTATTTAGCACATAAAGTGGACTAACCCATTTCAACTACTTTTAAGTGTAATAATCTTGATACAGTTTTTATTTTCAAACTTCTGTACAGAGTTTTTGTACACTCCTTCATATTTCAGCATTTTTGATTCTGGAAATCGGACTGCACTGCAGCACTAGCCTTTCCCTGACTTGTTCTGAAGACTCTAGCATGAATCTCCAAAACATCTCTGAGACAGCCCTCGGAAAATCCTAGCATGATTCTTTGAGTAGAAAGATTGTATGGTCTTTTAATTGAGCTCCATTCTCATCACTACATAAAAATAACAGATTTCCTTCTTTAAGAGAAACTACACTCCTCATTTTGATTCTTTAAAAATAGAAACTCTATGTTTTAAACTTCACGTTTCAAGTATCCCAAAGCAACAGACTTAGTTAAAACCAACTCATCTCCACATTGCCTCCTGGGGTGTCTCAACATTGACTCCTCCATTCTGGAATTCTGAGGAACTGAAGAGACCATTTCATACATCATCCACAGGCTTCCTGGAGGTGGCCTGTGGTTCCTTCAGGCTTATATACTTGTATGATCAGCACACACAATTAGCTGACCCATTTGGCTGTCAGGAAGACATCAGATGTATTGCATGTGCAGACCTAGCCACAGTGGATGACTGTGAGCTGCAGTTATAGCAGGGACTCCAAACTGTCTGGTTTTATCTTAGAAACTTATTGTTTAACTCCTCAGTTACCTTGAATGGTCAAGGGCACCATCTTTCTGAGGACTCTAGACACAATATGACACAAGAAGTTCTCTCAAAGTGTCGAAGTCCACTTTTAGGTCCTAACATGTCAGTGTCCATATGACTCTCGCCCACCAGGAGGACAGAAATGCATCAAGCCAGATAGTTCATTCATCTTCATAGAATCAGGGTTAGGTCAGCAACTGAGATACGGTGTGAGAATCTACCTTTAGAGACTGATGAAACTGCAGGCCAAGCTGACTTGCACTAACTGACACCCACCCCTCTCTACACAAGACCCCTTGCTAAGAACAGAAGCTACAGAGAATGTGTCTTTTCTGTCATTGTTCTGCCTATTTATTAGCCTGGTGAACTGTTGCGATTTATAAAATGCTTCTTTGCAGTTAACCCATCTGAGCCATATTAAGCCTTATAAAGTTGATTGAGTAATCCTTATTTTAACTGTTGGGGCTCAGAAAAGCCAATGGAATTTGCTAAGGAGTCAGGCAGGATTTGTACACTAATTGCTCATGGAAGCCTCTGGAAAAGTTGGGCACTATGAAGCTAAGGGGCCTAGACCAAGCCCTCACAGAGCTCCTGGCCTCACAAGAAGGGGCTTGGGTTGTAGCTCAGTTAGAGGAATGCTCGCCTGGCATTTGTGAGGCCATGGGTTTCATTCTTAGCTCTGAGTATTAAAATCTCATGACACACACTTGTAATTCTAACACTTGGGAGACAGGAGGATCAGAAGTTCAAGATCCCTCAACTGCATAGTAAGTCTGCCCTGGGCTACATGAGACTTTATCTCAGATCACAAGGAGAGACAAGCATGGTTGTGTGAAGATGTAAGATAGGAGAATGTACCAGGGAACAGGAGAAAGCACACTGGCAGCCTCACCTGGCAGTTAGCGAATTTGGGTCAAATTATAATGTTCTTTTCTTGATTTATTATTGGGGAGACATTCTGTTTTTCAAGTGTGTGTGTGTGTATGTGTGTGTGTGTGTGTGTGTGTGTGTGTACTGCCTTCACATCAGCCCACTCATTTTTTAAGCCCCGAGCATTAATTTGATTTCCCGCCAATAATTTGGAGAAAATGATTTGTGTTTCGGTTGGGCCTGCATGGATCTTCCTCTGATAATTGCAGAGAAAATGATGTGTCTCTCCTGTTTTCCCAAAGTGGCCCTGGTGATTCTATGCACCATGGGGGCAGGGCCTGAGCTCTTCTGACAGATTTAGGAACCGGGAGGCCAGGAATCTGGAACTGAAGAAGTCTGTGGAACTCATTCTCAGGGTTTCTGCCAAATTGCATTTTTACTCCACTTGCTCCCCCATCCCTGCCTTTTCTGTAAAAAAGGAGAAGGAATGAAAATATGTGTGTTCTTGTTCCCAAAGAGACGGGGGGTGGGAGGGGAGGAGGAAAAGCGCCACTAAGCAAAACTTCAGGTGCACATTCATCTGAAGGTCACTCTGTTCCTTGGAGATGAAGCAGGAAGTCAAGAAGGAAGGAAGTGCGTGAGGGAGTGAAAGGAGGAAGAACAGAGAAGGAAGGTGGGAGGGACAATCTGTCTATCACTGTCACCATCCTTAGAGTGAGGACAGGCATCAGACACCCTCCTTCCTGGGGCTGACTGACTCTGGCCGCCCCTCACCATGTCTTGTTTTCCCATTAGCCAGAAAGCAGGGAAAGAATAAAACATTTCTTGTGAATGGTTAACAAATCACTGGCATTCTGACATGTTGTTATGCATTTTTAATCAGCAGCCTGGGTGATTTTATCTTTCAAGCCACTAAAGACAAACCTTGTCACTTAAATACTGTAGACTACTACCCCATTTCTTTCAAATTGCCTCAGCAACAATTTCTGCTCCTTTGCTCTTCCACTTAACTTAGTGCAGCTTCTTTTACACTGGGGGAATTACACTATCAGCACTGAAGGTGGAAAGAACATGCTCCCTCTCTTCTTTCTTTGATACAGGTGTGTTCTAAGCTATCTGGTTGAATCTTGTTCATTTAACACAAAGAGCTGTTTTCCATCTATGGCAACCATACACCTTCCAGGGACAAGGGTGGTGTGACTTCTGCTTTACATGGGCTTTGTCCTCTTCAAAACCCATCTCCATTTGAACAGGGTTTTTTACTCTTGAAATGCAACTGGTTCCTTTCCATCCTCTCCTTGATGTTTTCTTCCCTGGTTCAGTCTCAGAGCTCCATTAGGTCAGAAACTTTATTCTCATTTACTATTGTTTTACACTAGAATCTATCAAGCAAACAGCGATGAGTCCAAACAAGAAAACTGTCTGGAACATCACACCTAAATGAGAGAAACCAAAAACAAAATAAAGCAAGTAACAATATGCCATGAAATGTTCATAAAGGAGAAATAGGAAGATTGACAAGTTCCATAATCTATTTACAAGTATAATCTATACTTCCAAAGGTGACAATTAATAAAAACTATCTTAAATAGCTGCTTATACGCAAGAAAATAATTTCTACTTCATTTCATGCAGTATCTAAAGATGAGTGGTATCATGTATCCAAAATAATATCAATGACTATCCAAAAGCATATGAACCCTAGTTAGGATTGTAGAAACCACTTGAATGCATATGGAAGCTGACCTTGTATGTATGTGGAAGTTGACCTTGTATGTGATCCAAAATCCAGACCTTTTTAAACACTGATGTAATAGATCCTTAATGAATTTTGCTTATTTATTTGTTTTACTGTTTTCTTTTTCGAGACAGGGTTTTCTGGTGCAGCGCTAGCTGTCCCAGAACTCATTCTGTAGACCAGGCTGGCCTCAAAATCAGCGATCTACTTTCCTCTGCCTCCTGAGTGCTGGGATTAGATGTGTGCTACCATCATCTGGCTGTGAATCATTATTATTATTTTGAAACATTTTTGATTAGATTCTTCAGATTAGTGCTGCTTAAACAGCCAAGCACATGTAAACACTGAAAAAAAACTCTAAACTTTGAAACACTTTTGTTCCCATGGACTTTGGATAGAGGGTGCCCAACTGTAAACCTATAGGTCACAGAAATATACACTGACAAACGCTTGCTGGTTGGTCTGTGCCAGCAAGTAGACCTCACTGGTGTTCTGGCTGTCTGAATAAATGGTTAATAAAGTCATATCAATTATTTAGATGGTGACATAGAGTAATCCAAAGCAAACAAACAAACAAAACCCCTCATGATTTTAGAGATGTGTATGAACCAAAGATACTGTAAGAATATCAACAGGCTTCATCATGCTTCTAATTTGGATTATATTTCTTTCAGATCTCTAGTGTAAACAAGTCTTCCCCCAAATAGCCCTATTAGTAAATGAAATATTTACTACATCAATAAAATTGCACAGAATTTGCTGACCAAAACTGTTTTTAATGTAGAAATGCTCATTTCGTAGGCATTGACTTCATAGCCGTTGTCAGGGTTCACGGAGCATGGAGGCCTTTAAGAGGCCCCGTTTTCTAATGACATGTTTTAGTTTCTATTTATAAAAGGTAAAATGTAAATACAAGATCTCTTAGTGAAGTGTTTTTCTTTGAAAACTGGAAATCAAGCTGTGGGAAAGATACTATTTTACATCTCACTTCCCCATTTTTTCACAGGGGGAGCAAGGGTCACTTTGATTGTTCTTTCTGGAGGTGACAGCATCTCCTTCGCTGAGATTGTTGAAAAATCGTTATACATAAGAAGTATTCTGTCTGTTATACACATGGGCGGCACATTATACTGAAAATAAAAGCTACTTGGGGAATTTGGGGCCTATCACAGACCCTGGTGTGTGAGGACCTAGGATCAAAACAAGCCTGGTTTTCTACCAGCCAGGTGTCCTAGAGAGCCATTTATTTAATATGCCCTAGGCTCAGTGCCCTTATCTTCACAAGAGGCCTAACACACAGGAAGGCTCACTCTTTGGAATTGATGCTTAGACTCAATGAGATAACGCTTAGTGAGCTTTATCACTAAGCTGTCATTCACTTTCTGTTTGTTTCCATTGGGTCAACTTCATTAGGATGTGGGGCTGTGCACAGGATGCAGGGAGGAATGTGCAAGGAATTCTGGGAGACTTTACATTCTCTACTGGAATCTGTAAAATTGTCTTTCTGAATTTACCCATATGCTGATTTTAACACAATAATAATATTTAATGGACACAAGTTCACAGGTACAAAATATATGCATATATGAGAATGTTATAATATTAGCTTAGCTTACAGTGCAAATCATTCATGGCATTATACTAATTCTCTAATTCCAGATATACTGTCTCTTTTCTGAAATGTGTGATTAATACTACTCTGCTTTTACAATTATATAAGGCAAACATTGTAAGAGGTTTTACTAGCTTTATAACTTGCAAGCTAATATCTATAATTTAAATCCTAACTGAAAAAAGGCCCTTTCATGGCTCAACTTTAAGAAACATTTCCTTTAGGAAATGTGTTGATGAACTAACTGATCACAGCCCTTTCATTAAACTGTACCCTAATAACGCTCCCATTCTCTGACTTAGAAAAAGTAAAAATCTAGAAACATAAAGAACACACTATGAAGCAAGTTCTTTATGGACTGTCTGTCATATCCCATCATCATCATCTCATATTCAGTTATCCCCATTGATACAAGAAAAGGTGCACAAGTGCCATAATTTGCAGTAAATGAAAAACTGGAAATAAATGTTAGCTTTATCTTTGTGGTTTGTTTTGTATATTGGTTGCTCTTTTTAAACGGAAGAAGCTGCTGAGAACCAAACATGAGTAAGAGCATAAAATATTTATAACCTTCGGAGTAATGAATGAGTATATTACATCAGAAAATTATAGACTCTCCAAAATGGAAATGCTGAAAATTCACACAGGAAGATTATCGTATCAGAAACTAAAACAATACTTAAAGAAACCTTTAACGGTAGAAATCACCACTAGCAGAATAACCTAACATTCTTGCTTACATCAGACCAGTAACAGAAGAAAAATACGGAAATATCATCATTTTAAAACTCTAGAGGCCTTCCAAAACTACACAGAGAAGTTTATAGTCATCCAAATGAAAGGAAACAGTGTGTACCCATAACATTTATTTTCCTTCTATACAGTGAAAACTTTGCAAAATTCTAGACACCAAAACAAATCTGTGGCTACTTCAAGCAAAGCAATGTTTGGTCAAATTCAAGACTTCTGCTGGAGTTCACAGAGTAGAGCACAGGCTGTAAAAGGAGACCAAGTATAAATTCTGATATCATGCAAAATTCTCTCATCTCAACATTCTGTTTGCTTTTGCAGAAGACAAAAGAGTTCAAAATTAAAATCATAAAGTGAGTTTGTTTAAGACGAGTCTGTGCTTCAGAACTTTCTAGACTGAGAAGATTCCCTAGAGCCCAGAGAACTAACATTCCAGATCAGTTAGTTTAGCAGCCAGTCTGACTTAAGCACTGTACAAACACTAACTTCATGTACAGAGAGTTATAACAAAGAGAATGGGGACCTTTCCATCTCCTTGTTGCGAGCTTAAGAGGAGACTTTAGCATGGAAGAGGCGGGGTAGAAGCTCCTGAGACAGGGGTGGAAGCAGAGATCTTGAAGACTTACTGGGATTATTCTTTTTTTTTTTTTTTTTTTTTTTTTTTTTTTTGGTTTTTCGAGACAGGGTTTCTCTGTGGTTTTGGAGCCTGTCCTGGAACTAGCTCTTGTAGACCAGGCTGGTCTCGAACTCACAGAGATCCGCCTGCCTCTGCCTCCCAAGTGCTGGGATTAAAGGCGTGCGCCACCACCGCCCGGCCTTACTGGGATTATTCTGAGTGGAGGAAATGAAAAGAAGCCATCTGGCTTCAGGACAAGGGTCAGCTGGGTCACACAGCAGGGAGTCCCTTCCTCCTGCTACCTGCCTGCCTGCCTTTGACTCCTCCCTGTCTCACTGTGTAGTCTGTCCACCCTAAATTTTCTCATCTCATTCATTGTTTTGTCAAGCACCTGAGCACTAACACTTTCAATTGTCTACATGAAAGCCTCTTTCAAGCTGCAGGAGACAGACTTCATCTGTCAAGACCCTAGGAAAATGCGTGCACAGTTGGAAAGCTTGCTCCACCCCTCAGCCAAAGCAGTTTAATCCCAGGCTTGTCTGCATCCAAGGCACGCCCCTCACTCTCAACTGTGAGCCTCTCATTTCACAATGAGTTTAACCACTGTATTCCTGGTATTAGAGTAAGGGGTTTTTCTCTGATTGTTAATGACACCATTCCTAAACAAGACATCCTATCTTGAACTATGATTGCATGTTTACCTTGTTGCTTAGAAATACATTCAGTTTGGCAAGCCTGCAGAAATTTTTGTAATTTATCTCTGCATCTAGCAAATCTGTAAATGCTCAACAACTACTTCCCAAACATAATAGTAAAGCAGTCTATCTAGTATTTATTCTCTGAAATGTCTGTAATTTCTTCTATGTTTATCTTAGCTTTTCAAAATGAAACTACCTATTTGCATCAATAGGTGGGGATGGGTGGTCAGGACTTCTCGCCCTGCTTCCTGTTACACAAACCCTTTCTGTCTGGCCATTTCTCCCTCCTCCTCACTTTAATTTCTTCACTAATCCTTAAAGGAATGGCACTACTGGAAAAAGGTAGTAATTCACAAAATGGGTTTCAATAAGCTTTTTACGATTTCATCTTAGGTCTATTCTGTCTTTGATGTGGGATTCCCCTCTATATTCTATGAATATCATTGGTTAATAAAGAAACTGTCTTGGACCTGCACAGGGAATAGAGGCAGGTGTAGAAAACTAAACTGAATGCTGGGAGAAAGGAGGCAATGTTGAAGGGAGGCCGTGTGTCCCCGGCTGCTCAGCCTCTAAATAATCACACAGACACTGTATTATTTAAATCACTGCTTGGCCCATTAAGTCCAGCTTCTTATTGGCTAACTCTTACATCTTAATTTAACACATTTCTAGTATTCTGTGTATTGCCACATGGTTGTGGCTTACTGGGTAAAGTTGTGGTATCTGTCTCTGGAGGGGTTACATGGCTTCACTAAAGCCCACCTTCCTTCTCCCAGCATTCAGTTTAGTTTTACCTGCCTACCTCTAGTCCCTGCAGCACAGGCCCAAGACAGTTTCTTTATTAACCAATGGCATTCACAGCATAGAGAGTGGAATCCCACATAAAGGCAGAGTCAGGGAGAAGACATGGAGCCACAGCCGGAGACAGACATGTTGAAACTTTGCTGGTAGGACACAACCTCATGGTGATGCACTGTTTGATGGAGAGGGGTTAAACTAAGATGTAAGAGTTAGCAAATAAGAAGCTAGAGCTAATGGGCCAAGCAGTGATTTAAATAATGTGGTTTCGGTGTGACTATTTCGGGGCTGAGCGGTCAGGAACCAACAAGGGGCCTCCTTACAACATGTCTTCCATTAGAATACATATATGAATGTATGTGAGTGTCTCCAATTGTTTTTTTCTGTAGTTGTCTGTTTTTCCTTGATGTAATTAGTTATTTAAGAGATTATGGTCAAATTTCATAATCTCGTGAAGTACTTTTCTTTCCTATGTGAGATAATTGTTTAAAATAAAACAAAGGAAAAGGAAAGGATGGGCATTGTGTGGTCAAGAGTCAAACATGGTGAAGATTCCCCAACCCCAATCCCACTTTCAAAGCTGCTATCACAATGAAAGCAAGAAGAGGCATCCTCCAGGAGCAGCAAGCAGGTCAGTGAGACGGTTCTGGCAGCTCAGAACTGCCCTGTCCCAGGGTGGTCCATGAGAAAAGCTCTTTAGCATAGCACTCTGTGCTGGTCAGCCTTCTGTTGCCTCAGCAGACACTGGCGAGGACAACCTAAGGGAAGAAAGCTGTAGGGCAGCTCCTGGATCAAGGGGCTGCCTCGCTGCTGCATGCCTGAGATGAGGGGGTATCATGGTGGGTGAGCTCAGGGCAGCACTGTTGTGCACCTCAGCAGCACTGTGAGGCAGAGAGAGGAGAAAGGAGAGCAGCAGGGGCAAAGCACACCGAGGCATGTCTCTAGTGACCCATCTCCAGTCGGTGCCCAGGGCCTAAAGATTCCACCAACTCCTGAAAGACAACTACCATCCAGAGACTAAGCAAGAAAAATGGGGCTGTGTGGAATACTTTCAATCTTCAGGCCACAGGAACTTAATTGATTCTTTAAAAATGGTCCTTGCTTGGATAAGCAATAACAATAATAAACAAGAAGCATTAAAATCAAATTTTAGGAAGGGAAACAAGAGGCCAGAAAAACATCATCTTGTATCTAATGCATACATTATAATTCCCTAAAATGACTTTAGCAGAATATGATTTGGGGACCTGAGAGCTTTCAGTGGCTTCTCAAGAAGACAGAGGCTGCCAGGCAGAGTAAAGCTCATGCCAGCAATCTATGCACCTGAAGGTGCAGGAGAGACAAGACCTTGAGGAGACAGAACGCCCCCCAACACTGACACCTAGACAAAAGGAAAACTATCAATGCCTGGTGTCGGTTACTACCTAAAACCCTCGCATAAGCTGTGAGGCTCCACAGGGACAGCCCTAAAAACAGAGAAAGAGAGACACTAGCACATGGAAATCTGTGTTTTAATTTCTTATTTAGTAAAGTACTCAAAATATTTCTTATCCTTCTTTAAAATATTAAAATTCCACGGGAATTAGACTAAAGCACACTTTCAGTTCTGTTGTTTGCTGTGAGCATGCCTCACCATCTAAATTCTGAAGATGCTATATGGTAACTCCTATTTAATAGCTGGGCTTTTCCAATTTTCTCCTTTGGTGTAGTCAGTGATAAAGTGTTCACACTCTAATAAATAACCCTTTACTTACA
The DNA here is from genome assembly GCF_018167655.1 of Microtus oregoni. Taxonomy (NCBI): domain Eukaryota; kingdom Metazoa; phylum Chordata; class Mammalia; order Rodentia; family Cricetidae; genus Microtus; species Microtus oregoni. The sequence continues at coordinate 36,077,525 of NW_024543070.1, read as the reverse complement.
CTCAATGGGGCAAAGAGTATCAAAATATATTAAAGATATATATGAAAATATCACAATAAAACCCATTATTATAATAAAACTAATATAGGCTGAAAATGTAAACATATAATGAAGCACAAGGCAAAAAAAATGAAAACTGCCAACACTTAAAAAGAATGTAACATTTTTGATTATTAAAAGAATGCTGGAAAAGTATATGTAGTTGTCTCAAAGTGAACGCCACTTTGTTTCATGCTTACAGCTTATTCACAAAATCGTGCTCATGTTAAAATCTAACTAATGGAGCTGAGCATGGTGGCACACACTTTTAATTCCAGTACTTGGGACACAGAGGCAGGCAGACCTCTGTGAGTTCAAGGCCAGCCTGGTCTACAGAGTGAGTTCTAGGACAGCCAAAAGATACACAGGGAAACCCTATCTTAAAAAACAAAACAAATAAACAAACAAAAAATGTAACTAAGGCGCCAATCTAATCTAAGTATCATCACATAAGAACCTGGCAAAGTGCAGTCGGTTTCACTCACTCAGCCAACATTTTCAAGCATCCATGATATTGCAAACCTGGCAGAACATGGTCCAAGGATGCAGTCCCGTGAGGAAAATTCTGAGTGCTTATGAGAGAACCCTAAGAAACCAAGGCAAGGGTCTTGTGACCTCTATTTATTTAAGAATATGGATTCTTACTGGACTATACACATACACAGAGGAAATGGTGTTGTAAATTCTAGCCCAGAGGGCCTAGCATTATCCTGGTGCACCATGGAGATCAGTTACACAGGATGAATTCATTATTTAAAATCCAGCCCAAGATGATAGGTAAGCCAGGCATTGTGGCTCACATCTTTAATTCTGGCCCAGGCCTATCTCTGTGAATTCCAGGCCAGCCTGATATACACAGTGAGTTCTAGGCCAGTCAGGGCTACACAATGAGATCCAGCCTCAATGAGCAACAGAAGCAACCACAAAGAATACGAGGCAAGCATCAAGGACGGGGTAAGTGCTCCTTTCCTGACTTCCTACACTGCTTCGTAATTAATTTTCAGTTTTTGGCTCATGATATTCTCTTTAGCACGATTTCATATCTGTGGGATGTATAACAGGTTCCATTTTATTTATTCAAAATACTTGTCAAAGTAATTATCCATTGTCTCATTGATTGTTGAAGGTCTACAAAATGGCCTGTTATTTTTGTAACTTTTAAAATGCCTTTGTGTGTATGTGTGTGTATGTGTGTGCACACACGCATGTGTTTTTGTGTTCATGTGTGTGCGTGTATAAAAGGAGATAAAAAGATTACGATTTTCATCCTTGATGAGTCTCCACTTTACTTACCAAGGCAGAGTCTTATGATGAACCAGGGCTCTATAATTTGGTTGGCCCTGCTAGCCTGTTTACTTCAGTGATCCCATTGCTGTATTTTTTGTTCTGAGATTACCAGGGCTGCCACACTTGCCTGGATTTCACATGCTTGTAGGCCAAGCACTTAATCCACTGACCCCTCTCGCCCACCCCAACAGCTTTGAAAGAATCTTCGTCTCAATAACAACCTTTACAGATGTTTTGTAATGACAAGGAATCCTCTACAAATGGGTTATTTTGACTTTTTCCACAGACCAGCTAATGTTTAGCTATTTGGCTAAGTCTGTGAGTTTGTGGATCTGCTGCAGAAGTATATTCCATCCATTACATGCACAAAGCACCATAGTAACTGCATTATATATCTTATGATGTACAGGGATGCTTCCTGGAGAAAGCCCTCCTGGCCTCACAGAGCTCTTAAGACTGCTGAGCAAGGATTACTCCACATTCATAAGATTTATCATTTGCTATGCTACAAAGATTACCATTGGTTGACAATGGCCGTGTGGCTGCTGAACCTCATCTATAACTTAGCATGAAGGTAATGAAATAAGACTAAATAATGCTTGCCAAAGGTGAAATATTTTTCAGCACCATATTTGGTTAAAATACATATCACAGGGGCTTGGGAGATGACTCAGTAGGTAAAACAAAACAAAACAAAACAAACCATTTGCATGAGAAGTATAAGTACCTGAATTCAAATCCCCAAGATTCATGTAAAAGTTACATAAAAACAACAGTTGGGCATGGCTGTTAGTACCTAGAATCTCTGTATGGAGAAAGGGGAGGAGACCCTGAAGAGCCTGCTGGATAGTGAGTCTCTCTGACAAGGCAAGTTGTCAGTTCAGAAGTGACCCTTCTCAAGGTAATAAAATGGAACAGTAGAGGAAGACACCTAAGGTCCTGCTCTGGACTCCACATTCATGCATGGTATACACACTCACACGCATGCACATACCACAGAACACATACACGTGTGTGCGATTGTGCATTCATACACACACACACACACACACCCCACACAGCACAAGCAGATGAGGAAACTAGAGTCTGTTATTTCCCTCCTTTTCTCTCCTCTTCAACACTGCTATTTTTCAAAATCAGCTCATATAGTCTGATGATGTTCACAGCTGTGTTCTGTTGTTAATACTTGGCCTATCCAAACATCTTCTACTTACTGTGAGGACCAAAACCAAGGAGGAGATCCAGGTCCTAAGAGGGCAACAACAATTAGAGACACTGTGCTGTCTTCAATTGAGACATCTTTAAAAAGCATGACGTGGGCTGAAAGACTTGTCAACTTAAGTATCTTTGTCACACCAGAGATTTTAATAAGCACCGCCCCTGAAAATTTACTTAGAATTTTTTTCTTTTGCAAAAATTGATCAAAGATTCACATAACAATTCTCATCATCTCATTAAGCCTCTGTTATATTAGCTGGTAAAACGGAGCATTGTGCGCATTGCTCTCAGACCACACAGCTGTGCTTTAAGTGGTTGTTGTTTTCATTGTACTCCGAAAGCCTTGTTTTCTTGCATGTACTCAAAAACACCTTTCTATCTTTTGGGGGGTTGAGGGATCGAAATGTTTGTAGCTCAATGGTAGAGTGTGGGCCAAGCTTAGGCAAAACCCTGGGCCCAGTACCCAGCACCAAACAAAGGATTAGTTAAGCTACAAAGAAGAAAAGCAGTAAATGATTATTAATATCCAGAGCTAAGAGTTCATCCCACTTCTTATGGGGAATACTTCAGAAACCATGTCAGTCTGGACTGGACCAACTAAAAGTCTTCCCCCATCTCTAGTTTATGACCACAGGGCTAGGATTAGTTGATTCTCACAGTAAACTAATCTAATGGCAACTAAAAATAGCTGTGTGCAGTCTAGAAGCAAAAAGGAATTCATGCCGATTGAGCAGAAAAGAACGCTGATATTAAATTTTCTGCCCGTGGACTTCCTAGGGGAGACCTGGTGAACACGTGTGTCGCTGTTGACCTGTTTGCAGAGCTAGTCGTCAATTAGCTGCTGGAGTCTTGGATAGCATAATTAAGTAACTAAAGATAACACCTCCCAAGAAAGTCATTTCCGACATCAGGGCCAAGGTGGCTGCAGTATAGTGTCTGAACTTCACACTTTATTGTCCCAGCCTACCCCATGCTAGAGGTACTAATGAAAAGACAAATAAAGTCACCAGGTAAATAAAAGACCAGGCAAACAAGAAGCCCTTTGATGCAGTGGGCTGTGATGATCTACAGCTGGATCACAGCACTGTGATGGGGGAAAAGAGATGGAGGCCACACAGCTGAATAGATACAGCAAGAATGACTAGGGTAGGGTGACTCAAGGCACCATGTGAAAAGACAGGGCTCAGTAAAGGCTGGGAAGGGCCTTCCTGGTCATTTTACAGCTCAGGAAACTCAGACCTTGAAAGACACTTCCCAAGGTCACAATGCTGAACATAGAATGACAAGCACTCAGATATTTCTCATTGAAAGGTGATGCCAAGTTCCCATCCTTTGCTGGTTTCATTTGAATATGGCGTGTTGCTACAGAAGGAATGGTAAACACTAAAGGTGTCTGCAAACAGCAATGTACACTGTAGTCAAATGAGCTAAAGCAGGTTTGAGGAGGAATATGGAAACAGGCAGTGTGCCTGAAGTCGGGATTGGTGGCAGCCCTGCATTCCGTCCTGGAAAAGGACTGTCCTGTGGTGCTGAACAGGCTCTTACCTGCACATGCTTCCATGGGACTGATGGTGTAGGATGCATGTTGGCTCCATGAGTTCTGCCTCTGCCTCGCTGAGTTCAGCACAGAGCAGTTTGGCCGAGGACTGAAAGCCTTGCTCAGCTTCCCTCACACTCTGAAGCCTGTCTGGGTCACTAGTGAGCCAATCGGCCATGATGACTTTTGTTTAACAAATTTGAATAATCAAATACCAACAAAATAGGACCTAACTAGCAGCTAGCACCCATGAATTCTATGTATTTAACTCTCTGTGTATCTTTTAGTTTCTGAAGTTGTGCAAACATCACTCAAAGGCAGTACCCACCATTCTTAAGTCGTCTAAGAACTAGCGTGCCATACTGGAGACAAGATTAAGAAGGAGTGAGTCTAGAAATCATCAAGGTCTAGCACAGTGAGGGGATAATGCAGGGGGGCAGGATGTAATGCTCTTCTATTATCCTTTTGATATTCTGTTTTGATGAGAAGACCCAGAATGATAAGATAATAGAACTATAACTGTCAACACTGGGAGACCTGCTCTGTTTGTCGGCATCTCTGGCCAACAACCATCTGAGAGGCGGACATGGAACCCGTTTCTTTGCACATTTTCTCCAGGCTCTAAGGCATGGGAGGGAATCCAGTGCTGACACTGTTTCATAAAGTGGTAGAGAAGGAAGCAGCTTGGCCCTAAAACATAGGAAGACATGGGCGCGCGTGGGCATGCACATGCACATGCACACGCACACACACACACACACACACACACACACACACCTCTGGAAGTTGAACAACTTAAAGTATTATTCACCGACCCACTCTTACTAGTGCACTGGCCAGCTAAAGCACTGTTTTCATTCAGGCTATTCCTTTACCCTGTCCGTGCAGATGGACTCCCAAGCTAAGGTCAGCACAGCAAAGGACCATCTCTCAGTGAGATGCAGGAAGTTGTAGCTTCTGGGAACAAAAGCTAGACTCTCAGCACTTCTCTAGCTGTGTCCCCAGAACTCAGGAAATTGTCCTTGTTCTTTTCACCCGTCTCCCCAATGGGGCTGCTCCAATTCTAGCCTGATTCACAAGAGAATTCATTTCTTATTCTCCAGGGAAGACAAAGACTACCCATCAAGGTCAAGATTCAGTCCCTGGGGTTTCTAATAAGGGCATCCACAAGCAGTAACTGCCAACACCAGCACTATGATGGGAAAGACCTTCTTACTTTTGCAGACCAACAGTCTTCCTACAAGTGTCCTCCTACCAGCTGCATCGAGAGACCTGTGCCCCTGTTTCTTCTTCCTAAATTCCCCATTATAGTACTCAGCTCCTCTGTTCCACCTGACAGTCCGCCCTCTTATCTTGGTCTCTGCCTCTACTTTTTGTCTTTATCTGAACTGACATCCTGCTGTCCCCATCTCCTCTACACCTTGGACTTCTGATCTCCCACGTGCCCCTCCAATACTTTTTAATGACTTCTTTTCTTTATTTTTTTCCAGATTTTAAGTACACTAGTTCTCCTTCCCCCCTCCAAGCCTTCCCATGTACTCATCTTTTCTCTGTTATCAATTCATGGCCTCTATTTTTAATTAGTTATTGTTACATAGACACGTGTATATACACATATATTCCTAAGTATGTGCATACACCCCGCTTAGTCTGTATAATGTTACTTGTATGAATATTTTTAGAGCTCAACATTGGCCTTGGATAACCGATTGGTGTAATGTTCTTTGGGGAGCCTCTTTCTCTGAGTTTTAGCATTCCTTAGCTACCTATAGTTCTTTGTGCAAGGCTGAGATCTCATGGGCTCTTTTCTGTCCCGTTAGCATGTCTATTGTTGCTATCCTTGCTCAGCTCATGTGTAGGCAGTCAGGTTGATGAGCTTTTGTGACATCACTAAGACACAATGGTACAGCCTGATCCTCTGGCTCTTGCAATTTTTCTGCCATCTCTTCAGTAATGTTCCCTGAGTCTTAGGAGTGGGGAGGAGTGGCATTTTGTAGATGCATTCATTATGATCCAAAGCTTTGTGAAATGCATTTGGTTGTGTTTTCCTGTAATGGTCTCTGTTGTAAATGAAAGCTTCCTCCATGAGGGGTAAGGACTTCACTTACCTGCTGTTCCTCAAATCTTAGTACTTGGATATTATTCCTGTGTCAGGGATCTTGTTACTTATCTGCATGATTTCACTCAGAACTACACAGTATGCTCAAACAGTTCCTGTTTGACTCCTACACCCGTGCCTTCCTGCCTAGAAGATTATGTTCGAGTTATCTGCTCGTTGCTGATGATATTCTTAGATTTGTGGACATCTCAAAGTTGAGCTTAGATGGAAATCTTCAACTTTCTTCCAAATCCTGTGCTGTACTATCAAATCTACTCATCTCATAGTATTTAACCTACACAGTTGGTAGAGAACGCACACACCTAAGATGCATGAGGCGGGTCCTGGATTTGATCACTAACTGGACACAGTGGTACTCGTTGGAATCTTAGTCCTAGTGGGAGATGGATGCAGGAGGATCAGAACTTCAAGTCATTCTCAGGTCTGTAATGAGTTTTAGGCTAGCCTGGGATGTATAAGACCTTGTCTCAAAAACAGTGTCAATGCCTTTTTCTACCATCGAAGTCACAGGAATCGTTGAATTCTGAAAGCAAAGCAATATCTAAGGGTTCTAAGAACCTCACATGATAAATGTGTTAACTGGTTAACTGTAATACCATAACTGTAACATCTTATAAAATGAACTCTTGGAGCCTACAGAGTCATAGTATGATGTTTAATGGGTTAGGGAGCAAGTAATATACTCCGAGGATATTCAGCACCTTGAAAAAATGATTCAAATATCACCTCTTAGAACTCATACTCACCACTGAATTAGAAGTGTTTTAAAAACCAGTGACATTTTATAGGAGACTTTTGAGACCACAGTAATGTCTGCCTTATACAAAGGGAAACTTCAGTTTTAGCTAATAAAAAGGGTGTGCAACATTTACTCTAGAAAATCTTAGTTTGTGACTGAGAAGTTGGCACCATTAAGAAAATGTGTGCGTGCAATTTCAGAGGAGATGTTAACTATTTTCTTGTGCTTGTGAGACAGTTTTTCATTTCCAGAGACACCACACATCACCCCAGGCCAGTGTTAAGATTCTATAAGAGCCTCACATTGAGGAGGTTCCACTATATCTCACTATATCTGATCATTGTCAAACTTTTCTGATTTCCTTTAATTATAAAAGCTTCACTGACTTTACAAAGAAAGCCCACTCATTCATCCTTCACTTGTGTCCGAGGGCCTTGCAGGTCTCACGAAGGAAGAATACACATGTAACAAAATTCTTCAGTGTGATCGGGGTGAAAAAATGAGATATTTCCCAGGATATCTTCACATTCTGTCAAAATGAGGTCCCTCTGATATCTGGAGACATTGATTGTGGCTCGAAATAGCATAGGAAGCTAGACAGCTAATGTATGGTTTTGCCTTTTGCTCACGGCCAGGCCAGGCCAGCGAGGCTTCCCGCCTTGAATGGCTTCTTGTATTTGCTCCCTTTCCCAGCCTATGTTCTCATCTCATTAGAATTTCTGGATCCTCTGGTCTTGCAGAGTTCCCTTCACCTTCTTTTGTATCAGACAAAAGACAGTAATTTACTTCTAATTAACGGAACTGAGTCATAATGAGTTCTTTTCTCTTAGACAGCATTTGAATGTCCAAAATAACCAGAGAGATTGGGCTTTTCAGCCTTGTTCCAGCCTAAGGTTTTAGAACACAATGCTTTCATTCAGGCCCCCTGCTTTGCATACAGTCAGAGGGCTGGAGGTTATCCACATTGTGAAATTCTTTGGCCAGTTATGCGGATTTAACGGCAAGCGGGCAGTTTGATATTTTCTGCTAAGAACAAGTCCTAGAATAGTCAGGTCTGCCTTCTATGTCTCCAACTTGAAGTGTTGATGAATATGATCTCATTTTTTTCTGAGACCAATTTTCTTGTAAATGATGGAAGAGACAGAAAGAGGAGTTTGGTGCAAACACATGCAGAAGGCTGTATATTCTGCACAAAGAAAATGGTAAAGATGAGAGCAGAGATGCCCGCTAGTGTCGGGGCATGGAGATAAAAGAGTGCCAAATCACCAGGCCAGCAGAAAAAAAGGTCAAGGCACAAGTTCACACCGTTACTGGGTGACTAAAGGCATCTTCTGGCTCTCTCACATGCCACAGTGTTCTAAAATGACTTCTAGACCCGTCAAAGCCAACACAAACAGACCACCATGTCTGGGCTCCCTGGCATTGTGCCCTGCTGCAAACACTCGGGAGCCACATGGGTTTCCTCTTGGGATAGTTTTTATCCAAGCTCTTCATTACACTGGGTTAGAAGGAAAAACAAATCTTCCTCTTTATATGTCAAAAGCCTCTGAAAACCAAATGTGCTTCTTTGACGGAAAACTGCTATAAAAAAAATAGTAATAATAAAATGTGGTAAGCCCTAGCAATGGATATCACATTTTACTATAGGTTACAGTCACCCAAGTCTAATCTCCATAGATTCACCCCACTCAAAACAAAAGCGAACAAAATACAATACCAAAAAACCAAGGCTGTCCAAACTTCTACCATGGGAGCCTGGGCAGAAAAATTATAGCCATGCTTTGCACAAGGATGAGCAGATATAACGAGGCACTCAGAATTTTTGTTTGTCTTGTGGTTTGTATTTTGAACCTCCTCCTCTGAGAGCATAGAATGCAAAACTGAAAAACACAAGCACTCGGCAGATACACTTGATTTATCAAATGGAAAGATGACCCTTCACCAGCTAGGCTGCTTGATGGACGTATTAAATCAGACAGTAAGTCAGAGAAAATTAAATATTACCTTGATTAATTAGACTTAATGGATGAAAAGCAACTCATTTATTATATTAAATTGACAAAAATAGGTTAAAGTAACAGGTGATTACCTGATGTTTCACATCAGAATGAAGCGTAACTTCTGTTATGGTGGGGGATAGAAAAGAAGAATATATTAATATGTATAATCAGCCAACTGCATTATGAGTACATTAATTAAAGTTATTATGAGCACTTTGAAGCAACTGTTTTTGCTTTTACAGATGATAATCTAATGTAAGAAAGAAAATTCGCATAAAAATTCAAGCATGCAAATGCATTTAATTCAAAAACAATTCTTTACACTCAAGCTGAACTGGAAGTCATGTGGACTTGTCCATGATACTTCCGATAGATTTTCCAAACTGGAACACAGAGAATGCTTAGCTCTTTGTCCTTACAATCCTGCCTCCCAGCCTCATGTCCCTGAAGCCGGGCAGACTCTCAGCATGATGGGGGAACAAGACCTGGGCTGTAAATCTGTTCCCAGGCAGGCCTAGAGAACTGTGTATCTTCCAAAGAGGTGGATGGGAAGTAAGGCTGTTTAGCTTCTGCCGCTCCTCCAGGGTGTGAAAAGGCTCCTCCAGGGGTGGGACGCTTTTTGTGGCTGCCACATTCAGAGCAAGTCAAGTGTTTCTAACTGGAGCCCATCTGTGCACAGCAAAAGATAGCCATGAGCGGAAACAGTGCAAGTGCAGAGTAAGTGGAAGCAGATCCTGCCGTGTATTACTACAGTGCAATTCAGACAGAAGTCAGAAGACTGACAAGGTCAACATCAAGGCTAATACTCAGGTGTAATCACTAAATAACCCCTGTAAAAGAGCTATGAAAATAAATCTATACTTGAGAGAGCTACTTTTGTTCAATTGTTCTTATTAATAATATAAAAGAGTCTGGCATAGTAATATAGATGGATGATCCCATCCATCAAAGGGCTAAGGCACGAGGATCATTGCAAGTTCTAGACTACATATTGAATACCTGGACTACATTTTGAATACCAGGTCAATCAAAGCTAGAGAAGACAACCTTATCTTAATTCCACCCAACCCTCAAAAGTAAAGAGAAAAGAAAAGGAAAGAAATGAAAAAAGAGAAGAAAAGAGAAAGGCAAAGATGACAAGACAAGTGAAGCAACTCCCTTTCCCTGCATCTCCAAACTCCACGCTACAGAAGGAACATTAACACAAAGCACACCCCGGCTGCCTTGACTAGAAGGTAGATTAGGAAACCATCCATTGACATCTTTAGGGGAAAAGACTTTAGGATACCTAAATAAAAGGGAGACACAAAGAAGTTCCTTCCAGATAATAACTGTGGTCACCACTTAAAAAGGATAATCAGATACACACATTTCTTCATATATAAATGTGTAATTTTACATCCTTCAAGGTTCAGGGAGCCTAGCAGAAGAGAGGACCGAAGGCATGCTGAGAGCTGGAGGATGGGGACGAGTACTGAGAGATACCCTGTCAGCGCAGAGAGCCTCTGCATCTCTTCTGAATTCTGGGTAGTGCTGCTCAGACACCTCAGCCATGGCATCAATCCAAGTGCAGCCTGATCTACTCACAAGCACGATCTGGCAGTTCCTGGCAATATACACACAGTGCTGATTCTACAGAGATGCAGAATTCAAGGGCTGTGTAGACATGGTTGCTTCCACCTAGATTTCATAGGATATTTTAGGCATCGTGGCCCTTGCAAGGGTGGGTCACAGAAGTAGGATCACTCCAGAGAATGCCCACTAGGATGGTGTCTACTAGAGTTGTCAGGCTAGGTGACCCCTGAGAACCCAGAAACATATTGCCAACACATACAACTTGGAAGTGGTCTAGACACATGACTTAACACAAGAGAATTTAAACTCACGGTTTCAGTCCGTCGTGGCAGGAAAGGTTTGACCAATCAGAGAAGTGAGCTAGTTCTGTAGGAAAAAGGAACTAAGGCAAGAACACAGTCCCCAAGGACTCTGTGTTCTTGCTGACCCTCTCCCCACAACAAGCCTAACAGTGTTCTACCACATACCGATAGTGTATTCAAACTTTTAATCCATCAAAGATCTGGGACTGTCCTTTTACTGTTTTGAGAAGAACCCCCAAAAACATGCCCAGGAATGTCCCTTACTAATCTAAGTATCACTCAACCCAAACAAGTAAACAATCAAGATTAAGTATCATAATTTGTATTTTTCTTCAAGTCTAAGTATCTTTTTGCAAACATGGGTTATTATCCAATTGTTGATCACCTAAGGGGCCATCTCTAACTTGTTTTCTTGAAACTTCTCAACTAAAAATAAAATTAGTTAAATTAATTTCTTCTTCCAAGGTACACAATCAGCATTTATGGTAGCACTCAATACCTTTAACAGTTGCATGAGGAGATCGGGAAGATAGTTGGGGTGAGACAGGACCAGATTCCTGGTGAAGTGATGTGGGATGCCGCTCTGTATGCCGTGAATATGTTTTATAACCATTGGTTAATAAACATGTTGCTTTGGCCTGTGGAATGGCAGGATAGAGCAAGGTAGGAAAGCTAAAGAGAATGTGGGAGAAAGAAGGCAGAGTCAGGCAGATATCATGTAGTTGCCAGAGGAGAAAGACACTGGGACTTTACCTGTAGGCCACAGCCTCATGGTGATACACAGATTAATAGAAATGGGTTAATTTTAGATATAAGAGCTAGCTAGTAGGGTCAGTGGTGTCTTTGATGCTGCTTTGCGATGGTCTCTCTCTGCTTGTTTGTTCGTATGGCTGTAGCTCAGACGACCCTGCTTCCTCCAGTCACCCCAGAGGGACTCCCTGTCTTCACATACAGTTCACTTCCGTGCTTCCGTGGGTATTTCCGCAACCAAACCCCTCAATGCTGAATGGCTGTGGGTGCAATTTCACAGACTAACATTGACCTGCAGCCTTTTTGTTCTGTTTTATTTTGTTTTAATCTTTGAGTCCAAGGAAGACAGTAGGTCAGAGAAAAAGCTGACCTGGACACTAAACTAACAAGCCTCTGACAGCACTAGTCTAACCTGAGCTAATTTCCCTGAAAGAGAGATTGCCTTCAATAACTCTGAGGTTCTTTCTTACAAAATGAAACAAATCAGAGAAACAGTACATCCCATAAACTTTTGTCATCACCCCAGAGAAGATCAACGTATTAAATGGCACTCAGTCTAGTGGGTAAAATTCCCTCAGCAAACTTTTCTCTGAAAATCAGAAAATAAAAATATAATTTACAAAAACCACAGAAAAACAAAATAAATGCATGAAAAGTATCCAAAATTAAAAGACTCACAAAAGCTTAGAAGTTGAAAAAATGTAAATACATAGTTATTATTCTGTGAAACACAAAATCTCAAAAGAAATCATGGCAAGAAACGAACTCTAATTGAAGCATGGTTATCAACTGTGTCTTTAGGGTCCGCCTATATTTTACTTACTTTTCACAGAATAACAAAAATCTCTACCTTTGTCCTTTACTTCCAATACAGAGAGGCAAGGTTCGGCAAAGAGAAACGGTTTTCTTACCACCCAGACGGAATAAGCCAACATTCAAGCCTAAGACTTGAATTCAGTAAAGTAATTCCCAAGACAACTAATGAGTGGGGAAATTTTTGATACTCTGAGGATTCCCAGGTGAGGGTACCACTGAACTGTCACTCTGAAGTCCCCACTAAAAGGAATCATGACTCAAAGAGCTGTCATTCCGTAAGTTACCACCACCTACAAACTGGCTTTTCACAAAGTGTAAGCTGTGCTGCTTCTTGAGTTTTGTTCAACTATATGTTTTAAAATACAAGTAGTGATGCCGTATACCACCTCTGTGTGAGTATGTGTGTGAGTGTGTGTTTAGATGCACACGCACCCAGAACATTGGCATTTCAGGATGCTGGGAAGTGGCCCTATACGGTACTATAAAATTAAACCTCCTGACTCACTTTCTCCCTTTTAAGTAAAAGTCAGAAGAAACTAAGTGTTCTCTGACGCCTTGGCCCTACTTAAAGAAAAGTTTTCTCATATAATAAAAAGTTTGAGTGGTAGTCCTTATCCAAGACTTTCAAATTTGGTGAGCTTGGGATTTAGAGCGTCAACATTTCCTTTCTGTCCTTTCTACCATCCGAATTCCGTGCAGTAGCTACACTGTCGGTTTTGTTTGCAGCGATTAAGATAGATATGTCTTCATCTTCTCATATCTGAGCAAAGTAAAGAGAAATCTAAACACTTTTAAGTATTTCCAAAAACAATAGTAAAAATAACTTGGATACCAGGTTCAGGTGCAACTAGTGAAAACTCCTGCTACTGCCGGCAGGGCTCATGACATGGCTTCCTCCGCCTCCTGCATCTCCCTTGTTTCCGTACAGTATCCACAGGGACAGGCTAAAAGGCAAAGCCTGCTCCAAATGTGAGCATGCTGTCTTCACAAAACGAAGGACAACTCAATCCCAAAAGTAGACTTTAATTTCTCGTTTTGAAAAGCGGAGTCTATAAATCTAAGAAATCTCACATTACCCCATTCCTTGAAGCATTTTTGGAGTTTGGCAGAAGGAAACACAAGTGAGCCGCCGTTAGTGAGCAGCAGAGTGAACTGGAGCTGGCCCACATATGCAGGAGTCCAAATGGATCCTGGATATGATGAAAACCTCTTATATGTAAGGGTGCCACAACACATAGTATATCCTCTGCTTCTGTGATTCTGAAACACTAAACAGTCCTGTATCAGGTTGAGGAATGGCTATATTCCCTTAACTGTAAAAGGGAAAAAACTGTCATTGTCTGGAGAAATGGCTGCGTCACTGAAAGCCCCGACTTTGCTTCTTCAGGACCCATGTTCAGTCCCCAGCACCCTCTTTAGACAGCTCAAAACTAACGGTAACTCCTGCTGCAGGTGACATGATGACCTCTTTTGACATCTCTGGGAACCAGCACGATGTTCTCATAAATACTGACACACACACACACACACACACACACACACACACACACACACACCTCTTTTGACATCTCTGGGAACCAGCCCAATGTTCTCATAAATACTGATACACACACCACACACACACACACACACACACACACACACACACACACACACGCACACTGACCTCTTTTGACATCTCTGGGAACCAGCACAATGTTCTCATAAATACTGATAGACACGCACACACATACATACATATAAATTACATAAATAAAAATTTTGAAAGGCAAGTTGAAGCTAGTGGCCTGCTACAGTTTGTGCCCACTCTAAATAGCACATTACCATGACTTAACATTTGAAGTGAGCGAGAGCTGGCCAGGTTGGTTTAGCTGCGAATCTATAAGGTTTTGGGAAGCAGATTTTAGAGAATTTTATAGCACATGGCATGACATACGGCACATTTTCCAGTACCTTCTGATCATTTCTGCCTTACAGAGAGTCTCAGTTCATATTTCGTGGTGCTTACAGTCCACTCTAAACTCTGAAATCAGATTTCACACTCAGTCAATTATCTAGGGACTCAAGGTTTTCCTGCGAGGTCCCACCTTAGAAACCAGAGCCTTTTCATCTTTATATACTCCAGGCCAGTGAGGCTACGGGGAACTCAGACATCTGTTAAACGCTGTGCTCAACGAGTGGACAACGAAGGTCACAAGATACCTCTGTGCATTAAGCATGAGGAATTAAAAAACAAAGGCTCCAACTCTCAGGGTCTGCTTGTCAGGAAGAGTTCAGAAGGAGGACTTGTGCAGTCACAAAGAGAGTGAATGACAAGGCACTGTGACGGAGCTCCCAAGGGAGAGTATGTGTGGGGAGTGTGTACTATCAACTCCAAGACAGATGAAGGCGTCAGCATGGGAACGACGCTGTTACTGAAAGACATGGCTGCCTTCCAGAATCACAAAATAAACTATGTGAGAACTGTATTTCTTATACTAGCCCCACTTCTTTTATAGGTCATTGTGGGGGTGGTTCATGCATGTTTTCCTTCCAGAAAATGTCTGCTGCCAAGTGAGAGCCCAGTAACATGAACTGATATTCCCTCCACACCACTAGACATATAAAAGCACATATCACAGACTTTAAATTTTACTTGCATGCAAGTATTTAAACTGGATCAACTCTGTAAAAGAGTGGAATGACCTAAAGTCAGGGAAAAGATGCTTAAGCACAAGTAGTTTCTTGGTAAAAATGCACAGAACAGTTTTGTAACAAAAAATTTTTATAATCCTAATAATAAATACTAGGAAAAAACTCATCTTAGTTAGTAAAACTTCAAAAATGTTAAGGAGCAATTTTATAAGAAAGTAGGACTTTAATAAACATAATATTTATAACATACAATGATGTCAGAACACTGTTCATTGTCAAAATATTCTTTTCCATACAATTTTCTATATGGAAAGAAAGATTAAAATATGCAACAAAAGCTATAAGGTAGTCACTTTGCTCTAGAGGGATAGTCTTTAAAATATTAAAAAGACCCATTCAACAACAGATAAAAATGATATAAGTACTAAATTATTCACTTGGTATTGTAATTAAAAAGCAGAGAGGTTGGGGAGATGGCCCTGAGTTCAAATCCCTGCTGTGAATGTGAAAGCTGGGTGTGAGGGTGCATTCTGAAACCCAGGGAGAGTGTGGGGCAGCTGACGCAGAGGGGTCCCCAGAACTCTCTTGAATGCCAGCTTAGATGATTAGTGAGCTCCAAGTTCAGTGGGAGCTCCTGTCTCAATGAGGAAGATGGAGAGCAATAGAGAAAGACAACCAACATTCATGTCTGGCTTCCACACACACGCTCACACATGAACTCTCTAACACACGAACATACCCCACACCCAGCCAACAAATGTAGAACAAATGAAAATGATCAAATTAGGGAAGACTAACGAGAATGTATCAGCACGATCAAACATCATATACTCCATGTTTGATGACTACAATGTCGCGCAAAGCAAACGGAAACGCTGCTATGAGAATATGTAAAAGCTATGAACTAACACGCATGCTTCATGAGTAAGAATTAAATAGGAAAGATCAACATTTACTTTTAGCAGCACGCACAAAATAATGACATGCTAGGCATGCTCCCTCCTTGAGAAAACACTCATGATAAATTGCAAATCTGCCAATGGAGTAGCAGTATGCAAACTGCAAGCATCAGATAACCTTCCCAGTGATAATTTTCAAGCCATCTTTCAATGTCTGATGCAGACAGACCACACTGCTCAGGCACCTCATTCCCAGCCGAGAGGACTATCTTCTCCAGCCTCTGCACTTCCTGTGTCTGTGGCATTAGTCAGGGGGCCTGCATCAGTAGGTGGGGCGTGCCTGGTCTGATCTGTGGGCTGGGGAGACAGGTATTAATCCTTCACTTCTGCTGCTGTGCCTATAAAGATTTACATTTATTTTTATTTCTTGAGTTTAATTATCCCAAACAGAACTTTTACAAAGACCAAGGAGAACTTTTAAAAACATCACGGAGCAACCACAAGCAGTCCTGAGTTCCTTTCTTACAAAGGGAAAAAGGCTACATAGGTTTGTTTCCTTTTTGAGGGGTGGAGCCAGGTCTGTGAAGCCAAGACTGGACTTAAACTTTCTATGCAGGCAAGACAACACTGATGACCTCATCATGCAACTGGTCAAACCAGGCCGAACCCTTATTTTCCAAAAAGAGGGAACTGGACAAACATCCCAAAAAATGTCTGCAGGAGCACATGTATCTAACCTACAATTCTCTCCACATTTAAAAGACTTAAATACATTAGGACAAATTCACTGCAGAGGCCACTGAAATATGAGAGAAAAATAACTTTTATAGTATTTCAGATTCCTCTTAAGTTTTTAAAAGTTGATAAAATAGTTATTTAATGATTTCCTTGTTCTTAATAGAAAACTCACAAAAATTTACAAACAGTTGACGATAGGACTTGCAAACTCAATGCCCCCTCCCATTTCATTGGCAAGAAGTGTGTCCCAGAGAAATAAAAAAAAATCATGAGTGTGATGAAGATTAAGCCACAGCATGTTTTTTTCCATAACTTCTCATGATTGTAAAGAGCTGGGGAAAAGGATTAACAAATGATCTATAGAAAGACTTACTAGATATACTAATAGCACAACTGTACGCTGTACTGCTTGCTATATTAGAAATGTAAAATAAAATGAAAAATTTAGTGACATAGGAAAATATTCCAAATATACCATTAAGAAGAGAATGTAAAAAAGCATGGTGAAATTCAGCTTTAGAAGGAGATCAAAATCAATGGTGTTTTTTGATATTCTGATTTGCCATGATCTAAAAGACAAGGAAACTCACTTGACAAATGGTACAGAGTAAAGCTCCTGGGAGCCTCGGCTGGCTGTATTTGCTCTCTATTTTTAACAAGTGTTTCACATGTATTTCTATTTAAAACACATGGTTTCAATGTGTTGTTGGCCTGTAACATTGAACACACACTAACAGCTCCACAGGCCCTGAAGACACAAAATTTACCTACCACACATCTTTTATAAGTGTGTTTTGAAGTACATTAATGTCCTCCTGCACTTAGGAACACTATTTAGTAGTACATTTGAGGGCCATTTTAAACAGAAACAACAACAACACAACCACAATTCCAACAAAAGGACTAAAATGTAGCTCTATACAAACAAAGAAATGAAGCAACAGGAAGGATTTCACCTTATCTAGGACAGTTGGGAAAGTGTGTCAAGCAAATCAACTGTGTTCTGAACCAGCACCGACCAGCTAAGGGCCATGAGTGTTATTCCTGTGTTACATATCCTACAGAGGAAGTGAATTCACGAATTTAGCATTCACAGATATAAAAGCTTCACAGTGGATAGTCCTAAGCCAAGGAATGAACGGCATGGACATGATTCATCCAGGAACTCTAGAGATTATAAGAGCCATATGAAATAAAGAGTATGGAAGTTTGAGAAAATGCACCATGTGATTCCAACTGAAGGAAATAGCATGGAAAAATGTATAATTTTAGAAAAAAAAGGCTTACATCTCTCTTGACTATCTTTGAGTACATTCAAAATTTGATAGAACCTTTAACCTGCTTCACATGTATAAAAGCATCAAATAACATCATATGTTAAACAAACATCTGTGAAATTTTTTAAATAACTAAGTCAAGGGTATTCATAGATATATAACATGGAAATTCCTGTTTCTTTAACTTCTGTGCAAACATAAATGAATTTGTTCATCTTTATCTGTCCATCCATACGTCCAAGCCTACCACTCTCCTGTCTTCCATGCCTCCCTGTCCATCCATCCATCCACCCTTCCATTGATCCCCTTAGTGCCAATTTTAATATTTACTCCACAGTGATGTCTGTAAATCACTGTTCTGGGAGCCAGACAGACACCACATGTATTACAAAATGTGTCATGTTAGCGAGGCCATGCCGTGACCATATATTAGTAAAAGGTGAAAAATCTATATGGTCTCCAGAGAGACCAGAATTGCCAGGTATTAAGACAAACTTTATTTTGAGTATGACTTTGAGCATACATTTATTAAAATAGCGAGACTGAGGAGAGCAGACTGTCTTCCCTAACGTGGGTGACTGCCCTGTATTCGGCTAAAGCACTCTTTAACAAGAGAGAATTCTTTCTACCTTTGAACTGAACCATATGTTTTTTCTTGTCTTCAGACTTGAACTTATTTTCTTGGAGTTAATGTACAGACTAGGGTTATACACATCAATTCTGTCATGTCCAGTTTGCTTACTCATCCTGCAGGTCTTGAAATCTGCCAGATTCCATGAGCCACTTTCTCTCCAAATATCTCTTCGTTTGAGACAGACCGATATAGAAACACATTAATAAATCAATAATTTGTTCTTCTGGGACACTGAATGGATTACCATGCTAATTATTAGCACATACATGAAGAAGTCAGAGGGTCCCGGACATCTCACCTGATAGGTGCAATCGCATCAGCAATCTTCAGTCTAGCCTGCTGATTTTTTTCAAACAAGAGGGGATGCATGAGTTCATCACTCCCAAAGTTTTGTGAAACTTCAAACTTTGGCCTAGTGACCTAGCTCAGTGGGCAAAGGCACTCAAACCTGATGACCTGAGTTCAATCCCAGATACCGTGCAGAAGGACAGAGTGGCTTCCACAAGTTGTCCTCTCACATTCTCACTCACGCACACGCGTCAGACAGTGATGACTGCAATCTAATAGCTATAGGAATCCTCACGGTTCCTGCTGTAGGGCCGAAGAGCTAGATGACAGCACCGTGGAACCCCATATGTACAGTACGCAGTCCATTTTCTGTTCCACAGATGATGCTTTACTATATAAAGGAGGGTTATTTATCTCATAGCTTTAGAAGCTGGGAGCTCAAGGTTAGGCAGTTGCATCTTATCAGCCTCTAGGAAGAGTTGCTTTTGCAGGGTCATGTGATGGAAAAGCAGCAAAAGAGCCATCTGCATGCAGAAGGGGTCCAGCACACAGGGTGGCATCACTGCACGGAGATCTGCTCTGGGAAGAGCCACGCCATTCTGTGAGAACAGCATTAATCCCTTCCAGGGGCAGGGGCATTGCCAGCAATTACCTTACTTCCCTTACCAAGCTCCCCCTCTTAAAAGGCCTGTCACCTTTCAGATTGTCACACCAAAGAACACTGCTCTGGCATGTATCCTTGGGGATGCACTCACGCCATATCCAAACAGTTCCAACCTGGTGACTGAACCCTTAAATCTTTGTATCCCACTGAGTAAGAAGGCCTGGATGTAAGAGAGTCTAACCCTACACACCAGGATTGACAGGAATCTGCACAAACATCCTTTCACTAACGAAGTTTTTCAAAACAGACATCAGTATCATCTCATTGGGACAATTCATAGTTGCTCTGATACTTTCTCAGACCTTCTAGTAGAGAATGGACCATCAAGTGTAGGGTCATGAAATTTGGGTATGAAATTCAACTTCTAACACAGCTACTATTAATCACCAAAATTAATGTCAGTGGTTTAAACTATTGAATAGATGTTCCACACTTAAAATGCTTTAAACTGTTTGCTTCTGAATTAATGTCTTACATATGCAATCTATTATTCAAGGATATTTCAATGTTCCCATGTGACACCTCTTCGTCGGGTGTGCAAGGTCTTAGCTCCTTATGTTGTAAAAGCTGGCCTTGGACTTTCAATCCTCGAGGCATCTGCCTCCTAAATTCTCAGATTACAGGGAGGAACACTCACACCAGGCCCCCAGTTTGAAACTACACCTAGAGGTCTATCTTCCATTTATCGCCAGATGACCCCAGCAGCTATTTCTGTGACTCTCCTGGCTGAACACAGCTCAATTTGCAAGTACCGTAATGAAGTTAGTGGCAAATTTCCCTGTCTTTCAAAGCCATCTGCACCTGGATGCATTTCTTCATCAGCACCCTATTTTCTCTAAAAGCCACCTGGAGACTTGACTCTACCTACACCTGGGATTTATAAACAAACACACCCTAACACATTTGGGGATTTAATCTTACCAAGCTTATTTAATATCCATTTGCAATTTATTCTGAGCAAAATGCTATTTGCCTGAAATAACAGTTCTTAGGGATTCTGGGTTGGTTTTTTTTTTTTTGTTGTTGTTGTTTTTTTAAAAAGGATGACCTGATTGAAGTACAAAAATAAACTTTGCCACACAGTCCAGTAAACTGAAGTGCATAGCTTGTAGCACACAAGTGTTTTCTGGCCGGGCAGTGGTGGCGCATGCCTGTAATTCCAGCACTCGGGAGGCAGATGCAGGTGGATCTCTGTGAGTTTGAGGCCAGCCTAGTCTTTGGGGCAAGTTCCAGAACAGGCTCCAAAGCTATAGAGAAACCCTACCTCGGGTGGGGAGGGGGGAATCAAAAGTGTATCCTGGCTGAGAAATGGTTCCTAATTTAGATGATCACTTGCAGACTTACACTCCATCTTCCTGGAGGTCCTGCTTCAGTCAGGACTCCCGTCAAAGCCAGAACTAGCTCCTGTGCACCTGGCCCACTTTCTTTGCAACTCCATCTCTTGCTTTGTCTTCCATGTCTCACAGCTCATGAAGGAACTAAGCAGCTGTCTCTAAGGAAATGCCACATTCTTCTTTGCCACTATTATTCCCAGAGAGTGGGAAATGGAGTTGACTGTGAAGCAGGCCTGTGTCCTGACAGTGTCTTCCAACCAGTAAAGCAGAAGCCCATGGCTGCTCCACCTCTCTCTTCTGGTGATTCTCATGAACCACAGAATCCTAAGTTAATTTTAGTAGGAAAAAGAAACCTTCATAATTGTTCTTAAATGAAGAAATGAAATGCTCAGTGTTTAGAACTCATGCTTTGACAAATGCCTAAAGTCTTACATGAAAATTTAAAACACAGTTGGGATATCTTGATCAACCCTGGAAGAATTATTTCTTAGTATGTTTTCTTTTTAACTGAAAAATACAGTCCTGCAGGAAGGTTGTGGGAGGGGAATGCAAGACCTAAGACCTGAGACCAGGACTCCACAGAGAGTTCCCAACATAAAGACAGCATTCAGCACCTTAAGACTACAATGCAGGCTATTATTTTGTGATAAATATACAAAGAGGAGCAGAAGGAGGGAGAACATGAGCAAGGAAGTCAGGACTGAGAGGGGTGCGCCCACCCACTGAGACGGTGGGACTGATCTAATGGGAGCTCACCAAGGCCAGCTTGATTGGGATTGATGGAGCATGTGCTCAAACTGGACTCTCTGAATGTGGCTGACAAGGAGGGCTGATTGAGAAGCCAAGGACAATGGCACTTGGTTTTGATTCTACTCTATGGACTGGCCTTGGGGGAGCCTAGTCTGTTTGAATGCACACCTTCCTAGACCTGGATGGAGTGGGAGGACCTTGGACTTCCCACAGGGCAGGAAACCCTGACTGCTATTAGGACTGGAGAGGGAGGGGGAGGAGGAGCAGGGGGAGTGAGAGGGAAATAGGAGGAGGGGAGGATGTGGAAATTTTTAATAAATAAATTTAAAAAAGAAAGAAAATAAATAACAAATAAATAAATATACAAACTATCCCCTTGCCTTTTGAAATCAAGTTTAGTGATTGAAAATGAACTATTGAAACTCCTCTTAGAGTTTGGAGAGTTACTGTTACCCATACACCTATTTATCTGGTTTAGCTATGAGCTAAGTATCAAAGGTGAGGAGGTAGAGTAAGCTTACACATCACACAAAATTAAGTGAAGACAAAAAACATATGAAATGTTAAAATCAGGCTACAGGCCCGAGACAGGGCCCCAGAAGTAAAAGTATTTGCTGCACAAATCTAATGTCTTGAGTTTGCTCCTCAAAACCTACATGAAGGAATGATGAGGAGAACAGCACAGGATGAGCAGTGGTGGTGCACACCTTTAATCTCAGTACTCCAGAGGCGGAGGCGAGGCAGAAGGAGCTCTGTGAGTTCAAGGCCAGTCTAGTCTACAGAGTGAGTGCCAGGACTTGTTTCAAAGCTACACAGAAAATCCCTGTCTTTAAAAACCAACCAACCAACCAACCAAACAACCAACCAAACAAACAAACAAAGAACAAAGAACAACACAAAGTTGTCCTCTGACCACTACGCACGCCAGCAGCCTACCCACACTCACCGTTTTCACATATAACAATGCAGTTTCTAAAACTAAAAATAGTTTAAGAGTGTAGAGTGAGCAATGCTTCATCCTTAGGAATGCTTCACACTACAACTGAAACTAGTTTTCATAATTTAATAAATGTAGAGCATACACTCGAAAATAATGTAAAATACTTTTGCCATGCCCACGCACATCACAGCTGATTAGACTCATTGAAGCACACGGTCCCCGATGAAGGCTCTGCGTTTGCATGAGTTACTAACTAGAAGTCCCTCAAAGTAGGCAGGTGTCCAAATGAAAGCCAAGGGAGAAATAAATTGAATTGAGAATCGTTATCCTAAACAATCGACTCTTATCATACATTTCTATGTGCAAAGCAAAGCCAACAGGGTTTTAAAACGCTCCTTAGAAAACTAGGGTTCATGAGTGAGATTGGTCTGTAATTCTCTTTCTTGGTAATATCTTTGTGTGGTTTGGGTATCAGGGTACTTGTAGCCTCATGAAAAGAGTTTTGCAATATTCCTTCTGTTTCTATTGTGTGGAACAATTTGAGGAGTATTGGTATTAGTTCTTCTTTGAAAATCTTGTAAAATTCTGCCCTGAAACCATCTGGTTCTGGGCTTTTTTGGTTAGGAGACTTTTGATGACTGTTTCTATTTCCTTAGCAGTTATAGGTCTATATAAATTGCTTATCTCACCCTGATTTAATTTTGGTAAGTGATATTTATCCAGAAAATTGTTCATTTCTTTCAGTTTTTACATTTTGTAGAGTACAGGTGTTTGAAGCATGACCTGATAATTCTCCGGATTTCCTCCATGTCCCTTTTCATTTCTGATTTTTGTTAATTTGAATATTCTCTCTCTACCTTTTAGTAAGTTTGGGTAAACGTTTGTCTATTTTGATGCAAAAATACTCAATCAAATACTGGTGAACTGAAACCAAGAACACATCAGAAAAATCACCCACCATGACCAAGTAGGCTTTATTCCAGAGATGCAGAAATGATTGAACATACAAAAATCTGTCAATGTAATCCACTATATAAACAAACTGAAAGGGGGCTGGAGAAATGGCTCAGCGGTTAAGAGCACTGACTGCTCTTCCAGAAGTCCTGAGTACAATTCCCAGCAACCACATGGTGGCTCACAACCATCTATAATGAGATCTGGTGCCCTCTTTTGGCCTACAAGCAGGATACTGTATAAATAAATAAATCTTTAAAAAAATAAAAATAAACAAACGGAAAAAAAAGTCACATGATCATCTCGTTAGATACTGAAAAAGCCTTCAACAAAATACAACATTCCTTCATGATAAGGGTCTTGGAGAGAGCAGGGATACAAGGAACATACCTAAGTATAATAAAGGTAATATACAGGAAGCCAACAGCCAACATCAAATTAAATGGAGAGAAACTCAAAGAGATCCCACTGAAATCAGGAACAAGACAAGGTTGCCCACTGTCTACATTTTTATTCAATATAGGACTTGAGGTTCTAGCTAGAGCAATAAGACAACAAAAGGAGGTCAAGGGAATACAAACCAGAAAAGAAGTAAGACTCAACTATTTGTGGATGATATGATAGTTTACATAAGTAAACCCCAAAAATTCTATCAAGGAACTTCTAAAACTCATAAACATCTTCAGTAATGTAGCAGGATACAAGAATAACTTAAAAAAAAATCAGTATACACATGATAAATAGGCTGAGAAAAAAATCAGAGAAACATCAACCTTCACAATAGGCACAAATAACATAAAATATCTTGGAGTAACTCTAACCAAACAAGCGGAAGACTTGTATGACAAGAAATTTAAATCTTTGAAACAAATTGAAGAAGACACCAAAAAATGGAGAGATCCCCCATGCTCTTGGGTAGGTAGAATAAACAGAGTAAAAATGGCATTCTTACCCAAAGCAATGCAATTCCCATTAAAATCCCAGCAAAATTCTTCAAGACCTTGAAAGAACAATACTCAACTTTATATGAAAAAACAAAAAACCCAGGATAGTCAAAACAATCTTGTACAATAAAGGAACTTCTGGAAGCATCACAATCCCTGACTTCAAACTCTACTACAGAGCTACAGTACTGAAAACAGCCTAGTATTGGCATAAAAACAGAAAGGAGGACCAACGGAACCGAATCAAAGACCCAGGTATTAATCCACACACCGTTGAAAACCTGATTTTTGACAAAGAAGCAAAAAATATCAAAAGGAAAAAAGAAAGCATGTGATGCTGGCATAACTGGATATCAGCATGTAGAAGAAGGAAAATAGACGCATATCTATCACCATGCACAAAACTCAAGTCCAAATGGATCAAAGACCTCAACATAAAGCCAGCCACACTGAACCTCATAGAAGAGAAAGTGGGAAGTACACTTGAACGCACTGACACAGGAGACCACTTCCTAAATATAACCCCAGCAGCACAGACACTGAGAGAATCAATTAATAAATGGGACCTCCTGAAACTTAGAAGTTTCTGTAAAGCAAAGGACATGCTCAACAAGACAAAATGGCAGCCTACTGCATGGGAAAAGATCTTCACCAACCCCACATTGTACATAGGACTGATCTCCAAAATATCAGAGAACTCAAGAAATTGGTCATCAAAAGAACAAATATCAAATTTAAAAAAATGTGGTACAGACCTAAACAGGAACTCTAAATAGATGAATCTAAAATAGCTGAAGACACTTTTAAAAAATGCCATCAGAGAAATACAAATCAAAACAACTCTAAGATTGCATCTTACAGCTGTAAAAATGGCCAAGATCAAAAACACTGAGGACAACTTATGCTGGAGAGGTTGTGGGATAAAGGGAACACTCCTGCATTGCTGGTGGGAGTGCAAACTGGTACAACTGCTCTGGAAATCTGTATGGAGATTTCTCAGAAAACTAGGAAACAACCTACCTCAAGACCTAGCAATACCATTTTTGGGTATAGATCCAAAGAATGCTCAATAACACCACAAGGATATGTGATGGAGGAAGGTCATTGGTTAAAAAAAGAAACTGCTTGGCTGGCCCTCATAGGTTAAAACATAGGTGGGTGGAGTAAACAGAACAGAATGCTGGGAAGAAGGGGAAGTGAGCTCAGACTCGACAGCTGCTCTCTGGAGCAGAGACATCATGCTCCCTGCTCCTGGATATGCAATAGCTCTGCTCTCTGAGACACACGCCGCTCCTGGATATGCGATAGCTCTGCTCTCTGAGACACAAGCGAGGAAGCTCCGACCCAGGATGGACGTAGGCTAGAATCTTCCCGTTAAGACCGGTGCTCACAGATTATTAGAGATGGGTTGATCGGGATATCAGAATTAGCCAGTAAGGGCTAGAGCTAAAGGGCCAAGCAGTGTTTAAATGAATACAATTTGTGTGTTGTTATTTCGGGGCATAAGCTAGCCAGGCAGCCGGGGTGCTGGGGACGCAGCCCCACGCTCCTATTACTACAGATATGTGCTCAACTATGTTAACAGCAGCAAGATTTGCCATAACCAGAACCTGGAAAAAAACCTAAATGCCAATCGACAGAAGTCTGGATAAAGAAGATGTGGTACATTTACACAATGGAGTACTATACAGCAAAAAATAAAATAAAATAATGACATCCTGAAATTTGTCCGCAAATGGATGAATGTTGAAAACATCATATTGAGTGAGGTAACGCAGATCCAGAAATACAAATATAATATGAACTGACTCATAAGTGGCTTTTAGACATAAAGCAAAGAAAAACCAGCCTAAACATTCCAGAGAACCTAAACAACAAATAGGACCCTAAGATAGACATACATGGGTCTAATGTACATGGGAAGTATAAAAAGATAAGACCTCCTGAATAAATTGGGAGTGTGGGAATCATGGGAGAGGGTAGAAGGGAAGGGGAGGGGAGCGGAGAAAAATATGTAGCTCATTAGAAACAATTTTAAAAAATCTGGGGTTTAATGGTCACACTGATGACCCAGGAAAAGTTAGATGCACCCCTGGCAAACTCTGTTTCTGTGGCCAGTGGCAAGGGTTCTTGCATCCCTTCCTCATAGTGACTGGCCGTGTCTGTCTTCTGTTTGCCTCTCTAAGACAATAATCACTATTAATTCCAGTTGGTATCATTTGGTTTTTAAATACTACAAACAACATATGTCCAAAGATACTGTTGGTTTTCTTTGAAGTATGGTGACTTTGAAAATAGTGACCTTCTCTTCTCAAGAAAAGGTCACTGAAGCCTTTGCTGAAAAAAATGAAACCAGTTTAGTTGGTTAGAGTTAAGATTAAAATGCACAGATGCTTATCCTCTATTAGAAAAATGTATTATATGAAAATAAAAATATGTTCTATATTCTTGAAATGAAGGATCATAAATACAATATTTCATTTTTACCTTTCTTAAAAATCTTTCTATTTTTAAAGATGAAATAGGGGCTAGTGAGATGGCTCACTGATGAAAAGCACTTGGCCCTGAGTCTAATGACTTATTCAGTCTCCAAAACCTACATGATAGAACAGAACCAACTTCTGAATGCTGTGCTCTGACTTCTACATGTATACTGTGGTTTATGACCATATTTTCATACACACACACACACATACACACACACACCACAAGCATACCAAATAAGTAAATTAATGGAGCGATAACAATTCTTCATTAAAACATGAGACAAAAAATGCAGACTTACAATTAAGTCTACATTACACTAATTTTACATTAATTTCCGGTTCCTGTTCTTATGTAACAGGTGTTACTACAGAGCAGCAGTCCTGAGCATAAGGAAAATTATTCCTAGGCATACACAGTATTTTCAGCCCCATCATTAATTCACAAACAAAATCATCACATTGCAGCGGGCATGAAGATGAAAGCTTCTGATTCTGGAGACGCGGGCATGAGAAGATGTGTACGTGATGTGCGTGTGTAGTCACCATTGATAAGTACATGGAAAGCAGCCCTGTAGCCTTCACAGTATGATTTCCTAGAAATGCCGTACCCATTGAAGTGCACTCCCCAGGGTAAAGCGTGGCCTGGTGGGGCCTGGTGACAGCTCCTCCTGCACTAGCTTGTATCTTGGGATGTGTCATTTGATCTTTCAGGAGCTCACTTCCTTTATCTGCAAGTTGAGAAGCCTGTGGTTGCAAAGCTCTGAAGTTCCATCCTGTTCTAATAACCTATGAGTCTGAGAGAGTTCATAAATATTCCATAATCCCCCTTTTACCAAAATGTTACTTCCAAATATAGATAACCTCTCATGACACAGAGCAAATGTTATGACAAGGTACCTTTCAATTAATGCAAATTTTAAAGTTACTATTTAAAACAATTCAAAAAATAGAGCAGACTCTATCAAGATGTTGTGATTTCAGGGATTTCAGAACACAACATAGGGATCGCATGCCAATCAAAATAAGTCTGAATGAAGCAAATTACTAAAAAAACGAATGTTAGCAAGTTCTGGAACATCGCCAAGTTCCCGCTCTCATTTCAAAACAATCTTACAGTGGGAATCAAAATCTCAACTAAACAGAACCCACTCCTATATGAAAATTTAAAAATCAATTTTTGCTAAGGTCTTCAAAGACAAGTTCACTGTGATTACAGAACGAACATTTCACTCGCTCGGCAAACTCTTTTTCCTCTCTCTTCTCACTTCTAGGTGATGTCCTGCATCATAAAACTCCAAAATAAAAATTGAAACTCAGAAAAATATTCACCAGTATCCATGAATGGTCCTGAATCAAAAACCAATTCCATTCATCATCACAATAGCTGCCCTGTTCCAACATGTGGCATAAAGATACTTAAAACTAAGGCCTGGAGCTAAAATGCATTTCGGGTTAACCCCTAACATGACTCAACCAGGCGCTCCGAAGCCACGCTACAGTGAGGCCGGGTTAACTGAGGATCCAGTGTAAAGTCATGCAGAGAAGGAATTGACAGGAAAGGAGCAGAGCCTTCTTCCCTCAGCAATATCCTCACCCAGATGATTCACGGGTCCTCCGCTCTGCCATGGGGAATGTGAGATTCTTGGAAAATGTTAATTTCCTGCCAGCAGTCAGCCTCCATTAGCAAATGTGGGACCGGAAAGTGTTAGATCTATGGGCATCAACTTACCAGGTGCTTCTCTTTTCCTCCCAGATGAACGGTTTGAGCTTACATTTTCATCAGGGAAGAAAACAATTACCAGGCTACCAAGGGCAGTTAGGAAATCCTAGAAGTGATTTAAGTATCTCACACAGCATGTAACTGCGTAGCACGAGGAAACCCAAGAGATAAGTTACATTTTTGTTTCTGAGTTTAAGATCATCTGTTCCATTTAATATACCTTTGTTCCCTTGTTAAAAACTATGCTAGAATCTCTTACAATGGCAAATACATAGAAACATTCGAAAAGCTTAAAAATCAAGTCATCAAGTCTTTAAAATGATTTATAAGCTTGGATTAATAATTTTAATTTTCTTATGTATATCACAAATAACATGAAATATTTGCAGTTGATTTGGTTATTCAAATGTTTAGTTAATATTACCTGGGCTGGGGAGATGTCCCAGTGGTTAAGAGCACTGGCTGCTTTTCTAAAGAACATGGATTCAAATCCTGCACCAGTATGTCAGCTCATCCCTACCTTTTTACTCCAGTTCTAGGAGATCCAACACCCTCTTCTGGCATCCTCAACCCAGGTACTTACGTGGCGTACAGAAAAATATGAAGGCCAAGAACCCATATGTGTAAATTAAAATAAAATTTTAATTACTTGGGATGCCAACAAAAAATGAAATTATATATAGACTCTCATCTCACTTTGGCATTGGTTCAACACAAGAAGCATATACAATGAGGCACTTACCACCAACTCCATAGCAGACTCTGTGTGAGAAGATGACAAACTTGCAAAGAATAAACCTACAAACCCCTACAAAACAGACATTTCGATTCACAATAGGCTGATTGATGTGTGGGACTACAGTACATTTGTGGAGTAACATAAGAAAGATCTAGCACCCATGTAAGACTACAAATCGAAGTCTATTATTTCCTGGACCAAATGTGTTACCTTACTTACACAAGAATATTCATACAGTATCTGAAGTTGTGAATTAAAAAGAGGTTTGGATCAGCAACATCACTGCCCAATACCTGCTGGCAGTGTCTGGACCAGCAGAGTAAAGAGTAAATGGATTCTCGTCACAAAACTACAATATAGGGCAAGAGAAGGCCTGGATACACATACACAGATCCAGGACTCAAGAGGCACCCTTACCTAAAGGATGCAACTTCACAATGGCACAAGTCTAAAATCACCTGACCAGTGGTGACAGCCCTTGCTGGGTGGTAAACATTCCTGGGAGTCCTGCATCTGCAACTCAAACTTGTCTGATGCTTGAGGAGTCACAAGTAAGTTTATTAGAGTTCCTCTTCATTGATAAAGTTAAAAAATAACAAAGGTATCTGGGAAGGATTTAAGGTTCTGATAAGTCGGATGTCCAAAGAAGTCCACTTCCTTCCAAGGAAAAAAAAACAAAAGGTTTTTTTGCATCTTAATTAGCCAACAAGAGGGGAAAGAATCATGAAGCCAGCAAAGAGGACTCATTATCACCTTCGAGCCCCCACTAATAACCTGTATTAGAGCAAAAAAAGGCTAAATAAGTTAAATGGTAAGAAAGATAAGCACCCTCCATTCCAGGCTTCCTCTACCATCTTTCCAACACCTATTGACAAGATCTATCTTCAAAGGACTTTCTTGTTTACAATGTAAACCTTTCCCTCTGTTACAAATTAAACCCAATTATCAGACCAAACAGCTTCCATAATAAAACCTGGAAGACAGAGGAAGCAGTTACCTTTAGGTCCTCCCACCTTCTTTTTGAGAGCCTGCAGGTTTCAAGAAGTAAAAAACACTCTTATTTATCCCATTAACACTGAGATGTTGAGAGGGTAAGAAGACCCCTGGAAAGATAAATGGCCTCATTTTGTTTGGATAGGGCTTTGGAGACAACTTCCAAAGAGCTGAAAAAGTGCTGAAAACTCTGGGTTGCTTATTTGATCCATAAATTTAAAACCTTGGACAAGAGACATAAAATTCTACTGAAAAGCATCATTAACTCTTTCAGGTTGGTGGATTTTTCAGTCATTGGTAGATTTGATCATGCTTGTAGGACAGACTATAGTCCCTTAGAGAAATAGATCTGTTGAGATGCCAAGGAGGTCAAATACAACCTAGAAGACTAGGAATCAGCATTGTCCCTGTGACAACCAAACACAGCACCCATCAAATGAGGGTCAAACATAGCACCCAGTTTGTGAGGAATTAAATATGGCACCCGTCCAATGAACTGTCAGAGCACCCACTCAACGAGGAACTTCAGAGAGCAAAGACTATCCCAAGTCTCCAACACATA
Organism: Microtus oregoni; assembly: GCF_018167655.1. Taxonomy (NCBI): domain Eukaryota; kingdom Metazoa; phylum Chordata; class Mammalia; order Rodentia; family Cricetidae; genus Microtus; species Microtus oregoni. Next base: position 36,046,587 of record NW_024543070.1, on the reverse strand, counting down.
TGGGTGCATGCCCCAAATACACATTTCACATTTCAATGACGATGTACAACTTCTTGCTCATTCTATGAGACTGTTGCAATTCGACACACACACACACACAGGGAGAGAGAGAGAGAGAGAGAGAGAGAGAGAGAGAGAGAGAGAGAGAGAACACCTTTTAAGAGAGGTTCTTGCATTAGAACACGATTGCATTTCCCGATCTTCTTAACCTGACCTAGAAGAAGCAGAAGTGTTGTCTAAAAAAATAAAAATGCTTTCTTCTCTACCCATCGATGTTTTAGACTTCAACTTACTTATCTGGCCAGTCAACAATGGCAGAAGAATGAAACTGTCTCTAGTTGTCCCCCCATGGGCTTGGCTTGTATTGAACATTAAATACCACTTTGACAACAGCACTTTCTTCAATATTAAAATAAATATGATTGATATCATTAAGACAGCATGGGATTCATGGCCACCATGTCATGGAAAATACTCAGACTGCTCATAACATACGACTGTGCCGACTGAGTCCTCTGCTAGTGCTGATATAGAATAAAATAGAAAACTCTTTCAATGTCCTGTGCACATTAAGAACACAACAATTATTATTGTCTTTTCAAAGAAGTATATTTTTGGTAAGACAGCCTGTGCTAATAAATAATATGTTCTTCTGTTTAAAAAAATGTAGCACTGTGATGGCAGAAATTGTGTGTGTCTGTCTGTCTGTGTGTGTGTGTGTGTGTGTGTGTGTAAAAAGAAATGACAAAAATGAATGTCATCCAATTTTAGGTTGTTGAATCCCTGTACCTTGGCATATTTAGAATTAATGAATAATGGTTTCCTCCTGCACCAGGGGTTTAAAGGTGAAGACTCAGAGCACACAGTGAAAACTGAAAATTTAAAGCTGCATTCTTTGGTCACGCTGTCTTTCTGTATTTCACCCTTCCCTTACTTCCCACATAAGTGTTGACACAGTCATGTGTGCATAGACTCATGTGCATATATGTACAGTTATGGCAAGCGAAAAATAATTTGTTTGAGTCAGTTCTCTCGACCACACGGATCCCAAAGATGGAGCTCGGGTCCCCAGGCATGATGCCTTTATCTGCTAAGCTACCTTTGCTCACAAATTTCCTTTTACTTATGCTAAAAATAAGTATAAACAGACAATATGCGGAACCTGATGTGGAAAAGTAATACACACAAGATTACTGGGACTGTTAGTATCTAGAAATGGAAAATTATTATTATTAAGTGTTGATATCATCCAAGACTGCTTCAAGGTGATTTTACAAATAACTGGTGTCAAAAATCCCTTTGATGCTTTTCCCTTGTACTTAAGGATATGACATGTTAAAGATACACAGCTTTCCTGTCCAGATAATCTGAAGATCAAGAAGAAAGCTTTCATGCTGCTTATAAAAGTATGTATCCTTGTTAAAATGAAAGGCACGCCAACACACACAGGGGGTTGCTACTCCTGTCCCCTACGCCCAAACTGCAGTTTTAAAACGCATACTTGTCAATAAATGCTAGCCCCTCATTTTTTGGAATGAATAGTCAAGCATTTACATAGCCTACTCCTGGAAAAATCACTCATGACAGGAAGAATTGTCATGGCAAGAGCACACAAACACAGTGCCATATGGTGCCCTTTTATGAGATAGCAGGCAATAGCTTGACACGCTCAGGAGTGTATTCTGTTCTGAATTAAGAACTTGGTGTTATCCGTGTTAACACAGGAAATGGAAACATGTTTTCTGTGTTCTAATTACACAGGAGGGGCTCTGCTGTTATCTCTGCTGCGAGGCATTGTCCTACCTTAATTCTGCTGTTTTATTTACAGCCAGAGTCTGACACACAAAGCAGTGTTTCCCTACATGGGATCCTCTGTCAGCCACATTCTTCACTGCATAAATTAGTTCTTGAGAATGAACCTGGACCCAGTGTGAGATTCAGAGTGAGGTCCTGAAAAGTGAGAGTCCTGTGTAGCTACTTCAGGGGCGAAGCCAAACAGAAGCCAATGCAGGAAAAGGAGGAATGAGAAGAGAAGCAGGAGAAGGCTACTGACCACAGCCAAAGGCTCAGAGCCAAGAAGATCACAGGGTGCTTTTACATTCCAAAACCTTGGCCTTTGTCCCTGGAGCCTGAAATGTCCAATTTATACTGGAAGTTAGTGTGGCCATTCACCTTCACAAGAGTTAGGATGTGGATCATGAATGTGGACACTCTACTGAATACAATAAGGCAGGTGTCGCTGGCAAGCAGGAAACGGAGGGGTCACATAAGCGCTGAAGTGGCTTTATTATCCACTACAACAAAAACTGCAAGGACAGCAGAGCTCATGATCACATGCTACAACTGAGGCCAGGCAAGGAGGCAGGTCATGTCCAACAGTATCCACCCGGCAGCAGTGAAGCCGGTGCCAGATCACAGAGTAGCTTAGATTGCCATTCTCTACATGGCAGGGTGTTCTTTCTCAAATCGCAGTCTCTCTGCGGTACACTTCACAGACCCAGCATGAGTTGGGGTAAATCAAGCTGAACGAGGTTAATAAACAAGAGAAATGAAAGCCGATGAAAAGAAAGCACAGGCCCATCCAGAAACTGGAGCATGCAGAGTCCCAGAATGTGGGCCCGCCCTGCTTAGTGCCACAGGGAGAAGGGCTCTTATCAACTCCCAAGGCTGACCTGCAGAGGCTCCCTGGCCTACTTACAGGCAGGCCAAGGACAGAGCAGGACTTTTATTATTGAACTCAAAGCCTTGACAACTGGGAACCAGTCTCACCTCTCTCTCGGGGCCCTTCTGCTGGCTTCCATGGAGACAGCACAGAGATTATGGGAGTGGCACACAGGGTTGAGTCTACTCACTCAAGGCCCCAACTCAAGCTGTAGAATTTTATCTGGATTTTAAACAACCCTTAGCATAATGTGGAAATAGAAGTAACTTTTCAAAATGGTTGAAAACATATGTATTTGAAGTAATAATACTGTCCATGTTTTAAAATGAAAAGGAATGAGCTCTATTCTATATGCTGTTTGGTGTCAGCAGAAAATAGGAGACATCGAGGAAAACTTGTCTCATAAAGGAAGTAACAGGGTCAGGGAGGCAGGTGATGTCTCCCTTCCTGAAATTAAAAGCAGAATGTTCAGAAACCTTGAAGTGTTTTTTAATGGATAGTTAAACACTGACAGAAATAGCATTAAATCAAGAGTTAGAGAGTCAAGTACTAGGTTAACCCGTGCGATCAGCTTGCTAGCTCGGTGTCTTTAAATGAACATGACCTGCGTTGACATGGCACTGGAAATGGATCGTTTCTCAGTGATTCTGTCTCTTTTCTTGGAATTAAAATTCAATGACTTCAATGACTCTGCTCCAAACTGAAGCAAACAGGAACAGAGCACAAACGTGCATGAGCCGCTAAAATGTTTACCTGCTTGCCCAAGTGCGAACTTCATGTTTTCATAGACTTCCGCTCACTTTCTCCAAACTCTTCATAGTTTCAAAACCAGAAGGGCAGTTTGACCTTAGCCTTAAAGGGGCAGCAGACAATGAAGCTAACAGACAATTAGCTGCGAACGCTAGATATGTTTAGCTATCAGTCCACTGAAGTATTTGGAAAGTTTAGCCATCAGGAGATAGGGAATGAATCATGCCCCTGTCACCAGCAAGCCCCTTATCTAATCACTCGTGGTAGCAATGTGAGCACCGTGACTGCAGCTCTGGTTTGTTTCACATTTCAGCTCCATGGTCACAGACAACTTCACTGAACCAAAATAAAACCTTCTGACTCTCCCATTCACTACCCCAAAATGGTCTGGTGATGTCTCAGCCTGAGGAATTCCGCACAGTAATCTTAATAAGCAGAAAGGGATCCCAGGCAGTCCCAGCAGAGAGCAGACCAAATGGCTGGTCAAGAGGCCAGGCGCAAATTCCTTTGAAGGAGGCAAGGAGGTGATGAATTCAGCAGAAGGCTGTGAAGCCTAAGAGAAATTTCACTTAAGAGTGCAAACTATAAAAATAAAGAAAAAAAATAAAAAATAAAAGCAATTTCTTAAAATTACTTAAGTGTCTATTGATAATCTCATAACAAGTCTTTACTTTCATAGAATACAGGATGTGGACTTTTATAGAGAGCTCAGAATTGGTAAAGCTTATTTTAGAAGAAAATAAAGCAAGATTTATTGAGCATACCTCCTGACCAAGATTTACAAAGCCAAGCCCATAGATCCAAACACAAACTCAAATGTCCCTCACTCCACAGACTGATGAACATACAAGGTCCTGGGCCTTTGGAAGAACATGTGCTAATTCTCTCAAACAGAAAAACTCATCCAGAGACAAGCAGGGACTCAAAGAAATCAAATTTGTGAACTGAAAATAATAATAATAATAATAGTTTTAAAAACTTTTTTTTTTTTGCTAAACCTTAAGAATTCAAGGAAGTAAGATACATGTATATTACTCAAAGACTCGATGCTCTCTTGCTTGAAAAGTTTGGGTGAAATCCACTAGGCATGAAGGAAGTAAGTGTGAGTTAAACTTAAGCTTTGCGTAGAATTTCAAAACTTATAAGACCAAGACATTTTTACTATAGGCGAGGGTACAGAATCCTCTGGAATACTTTATACACACAGTCTTAACAATCTTGCGAATTTACAGGGAATCACCCTTCAAAAAAAAGACAGAAAATGAAAAATGATTGCTAGATACTCTCATAAATTTTAATGACAATCCCCAACATATATGATGCTAGCCTACAAAGATTGAGGGATTTTTACATAAACACAATGAAGATATACACTCTACACCTCAAGTTCAGTAGAGAATCATGAGAGAGAGGAAAACAACAGAAACAATACTACAGAAGGAAATCAACACCAGAGTCCAGCACTAGTATCGTCTAAGTGAGGGGTTCAGGAAACTGTACCCTGCTCTGCTCCCTTTTCTTTCACGCTCATGTGCACAGTACAAGTCATGTGATATCAGTTTTTATACCACTGAGAAAGAAACAAATATTAAGTCTGAAAAAATGTTGTAGTTAAAACATATTTTACATATAGGGTACTTAGTTGACTTGATGAAAATAAAATGAGTTTCAGCATTTATTCAAACTATGTGCTTATCCTTCAAAGTATATGTCATGAGGCTGTGAAATATAGTTTTTAAAATACCAGCTGACCTACCGAGAGATAGCTCTAGCTCCATGCTGGTATCATGCAGCCCTGGTGTCAGTAAAATACCAAGGCTACCATGTCATGAGAGATTTCAGTTGTCATGCCTACAGATTTTGAAGATGTTGCTATGTTATTAACATACATATTGAAACCTTTGGTTCAATCTGCTCATCCTTCAAGAAGAAAACAACAAAAATAGAGGCTATATAAATGGCTCAGCAATTAAGAGCATACTGGATGCTCTTAAAGAGGACTCAGGTTCAATTCCTAGCAAATGTCTGCATCTCCAGTCCTTAGGGATCTGATGCTCTAATCTGGCCTCTGTAGGCACTGGACATTCAATGTCATAATGCATACACATGCATGCAGGTAAAACACCATACACAACGAATTTTTAAAAAATGAACAATGTGTTACTGTATCTCATAACAATGAAAACGAAACAAAGAGCATTGCTCTTCATCTACGTGGTAGATTTCCCACAGGATGGAAAGCCTGCATGTGGAAACTACCATGAATGGTGGGATGGTGTATCTCTCATCTTTCAAAAATGTGTGGCCACTGAGCAATGGTGGTCAATCTTTTCCCTGGCCAATATACCAAGGGAGTAAAACAAATCCCTTAAACTAACAAAGACTTGGGGGTGAGTTTCAGTGACCTCCTTGGAGGATAAGAACATATCTTGGAGTACTGAAATTCCTACAGCATGGAACTTTGTAGACAATCTGGAACATTACAGTCACAGCTCAGTAGCAGAATGCACGCTGTGCACGTATAAGGCTCTCAGTTCCATTTCTTTGTTTTAGATTAATTTATTTTTTAATTTCATTTTACACTGCAACAGAAATTCTCCCTCTGACTCCACCTCCTGGCCCCTCTGTCTCTCCCTCTCTCAACCCATGCCCAATCCACTTCTCCCAACAGGTAGGGGCTCCCAAGGGGAGTTGACACAGTCTGGGACATTAAGTTGGGACAAGACCAATCCCCTCCCCTCTGTGTTATATCTGAGCATGGCATCCCCTCAAAGAGAATGAGTTCTAATAAGCAGTGCCATTTCTAATGAGAGAGAGAGAGAGAAAGAGAGAGAGAGAGAGAGAGAGAGAGAACTATTATTTTAGGGTGTTTCATTTGATTCCAGGGACCCAAAGTGTCATTCTGTGAAGACCAAGGTTTAGTCAGAACCTATCTCCTGGAATGGACACCCAATGGCTGAGGAATGTTCTGAAACAGACTGCTGATAAAAACTCCCTTTCCCACAGGGTACCACAGAAATGCCATGTGGGTGGAGACATGAGTCATATCCTTTTAATCCCTGCCATGCTCTTGAGACCCACCAAACAGAGGCGCAGGAAAGTCCCCAGCAGAAGCAACAAGTTCTTCTGGGGCTTTACTGCTTCAGCGCCCACCAGAGATGCAGAAAGGCTCTCAGACACAGGCTCGGCAGCTGCTTACTCCTGGTTGGTGACGAAGCTTTCACTGATCCCTGGCATCTTTCTCAGAGAAATCCCGATAGCAGCCCTGCAGCAGCCCAGAACTGAGGCTAACCAGAAATGCCTGCAGCCTGCGTGGGACACACACTAGAGCCACCACAGAAAACTAGTCATAGGCCTGTTCGGAGAAGCGACCAGATCATTCTCAAGCCCATGAACTGGTGTTAAAATGACTACCCCCACTATACAAGCATGCTTAACGTAAAGGGGAATCTTTTTAAGTTTTTACATTGCCAGAACAAGTGAGACAACTGGACTGGCCTTCACTTTGCATTATCTGCCCTAGATCTATCAGCGTGTACCAAGAAAAGTAGAGTCAATAATTCACATGAAACTTTGAAATTGCATTTTCTTAGGTCAGTCTAAGTCACATTGGTTTTAAACAGTGATCCGAAGTGTTTCTTCCTGTGTTTAGTGCGTTACTCTCCACCAGGCACGACTCTGCCCTCCAGGTGACACAGGACACGCTCTGGAGTTATCTGTGGCTGTCACAAATAGACCATCTGAAGGACGTGGGTCTGGAATGTTTTTAAATATCCTAGCATGCAAGGGAGAGCGCATGAGGCAAACAATTATCTGGTTCAAAATGTCAGTAGTGCCAGAATTAAGAAAGTTTGAGTAAATGATGCCTTCAATGGGAACATTTTGTGTACGTATGAAATTTCACTTCTTTTTTTAATTGGTGGTTGACACTTATTGTGAGGCTAAAAAGGATAGTTTATGAGGGAAGGCAACCACAGACGATAAACTGTTTAATTATCAAGAAGTTTTTGGAAGAACTAACTGAAGTATCTATAATAATAAACAAAATTTGAATCATGTTTTGAACTTTGCTAAAATTCTTACTTTCATCTTCTTGGTATTAATTTGAAGGACTTTTGATGAGCCACACTGTGTTCAGCTATGTGGAATTTAGCTTAACACAAAGTTTTTCAATGAAACAAGTCAATAGAGAGACCACAGTTTATCACTGTGATATTTTTAAGTGCAGAAAGAATAGCTGGCTACGTGTTTATTTTTAAAACAAATTCCAAAAGGTGAGAGTAAGCCAGAGGACGACAAAGGTCATTGACATTCAAGTTTTTTTTTACATGAACCCAATCAATACCTGCCATTCTCTGCCTTGTCTTTGATTCTGAGCACGGAGTCAGTGTGAGACAATGTTTGAACGCACAGTGTCCAAGTAAAAACTCCTGACCAAGTGAACTGAACCAAGTCTTCTATGAGTAATTGAGTCATCCGAACAAATTAACAGCTATCTATTCTACATTCTACGCCAAAGCTGTTTGTTCCAGTAATAAGAGCTTGTCTAGGGATGAAGAGCGAAGAATTGTTAGTTCATCTTTCCAAACCTACATTACCCAAGCTTCATCGTAGGCGGGCGAGGATTCATTAAGGAGACTCATCTCCCACAAATGTCCCCGCAATCTGGCTTTGTCCTCTATCTCCCTCACAAATCACAATGTATCTGAAATAAATCTGTGAACTTTTGAAAGCCGAAAAGTGGCTTGCTCATCACAGTCAGCTTTTAGACTGGTATTTAATATGTCTTTCAAGAGAAAATTGACTGCAACTACCAAGAAAGCAGGCAATGGCCTATGGGGCAAGATCCTTTTGCCTACTTCCAAATACCACGACCATCTAAGTAGTACTAATTGAGACTGAAATCACCAAGCTCAAATTAAATAAACTAACCCATATGGACAGAAGTCAATCATGGGGCTGGGACAAAAGTCCACAGGCAATAGGACATTGCTGTCCTTCTGAGGTCCTGCACCCCTCAAAGACACTTGTCACTCAGGAGGGTTGCTCGCCCACAGCTCTGCTTATCAACAGCTTCAGAGGTCTTTTTTAGGTGTCCCTAGTATCAAAAAGAAAAAGCCTCCGGGCTGTAATTTAGGGCTCCAAGACATACACAACTAGGTTAAAAAATGTAGTCAGAGTTTTAAGTACCTGGGAGAGCATGGACCCTCAGGTAACATGAATTACCCAGATGTACATACAAATCCTCCCATGGAAAACACGGGTTTAAGAACTGCTGATCTTTTTTGTTTGATCTTATGTTGCTTTTAAGATGAAAGTGGCCAGAAAATGACCACGGCAGACATGAAAGGAATCTTGGCAGCCACACAGTGCAAACTGTGCACTTTCCAGTGGGGGAAAGGACATCTTGAGAAGCTCCACACCATGCTAAAGTTACCCTGACGTCAGAAGCTGAACCCAGCCTAAAGTCCAAGTGCGAGGCTGGGTCCCTAGCTCAGGCTGCTGTCTTGCTTAGCATACTTTACTTGGTAGTAGACTCAAAGCCAGCTCTATATAAGCCAGGAGTGGTGGTTCACACCTGGGATCCCAGCAGTCTGTGGTGGAGGCAGGAGGCTCACAAGATCAAAGCCATGCTAGATGTCAGAGTTTAAGGCCAGCCTGTGCTGCAGGAAACTGTTTCGAAAGCAAACACCAAAACAACAACCAAATGAAAAATAAGCTTCCTAAATCTAGACTGTTAATTTTATTTGTATATTAAAGATTTAGAGTAAGAAATGAAGAGACAGATAAGCAATAGGAAAAATTAAATTAAGAACAAGTGCTGATTTTGCCACAAATACACACAAATATACCCTATTTAGAGCCAGGCAAAGTGCTCAATCTATTATTTATGAAGCTTAGTGGCATCACTATTGATCTTCATTGTTCTATAGCAATAGGATGATCAAAGAAAATAATCAACTCTTTTGCAAAAAAAAAAAATACTTTTTAAGTGCCAATTCCAAAGTTTTTAAGAGGACCATACACTTTAAAGGCAAGCTGAATTGAGTAGAGAGCTCCTGGTTACCATTCTTGTATAATAAATCCATTTACATAAATGGTTTAATTGGTTTGTATTTTTTTGTTTTTAGCAGAGAGAGCGGGAGCACAAATGGGAACTGAGTGACCCCACAAGCATGCACTTATTTCAGGAACACTCTGGTGCTCTGAAGTTTTGTTGTGCTGGAGGTTTAAGAAGACCCAACAATGCACCTAAGGAAGGCTAAGCCAGCATACTTTAATATTTATAGATGTACTCCATAAGTTTTCTATAAAAAACAGTCTTTTACTCAGTAAAGAGTGCTCATTCTATGAAAACCAGATGTCATAGTCTGATCCAATGGGAAAGTCAACTTTGAACTTCTTAAAGAAAGAGAAAATATGTATATAATCACCATCTATTTTATTTGTTATGCTAAAAATTCTTGTAAATCTTGAAAAGCACCTAAATGAAGTTAGTTTCTACTCTATTAGAAAATTAAAAAACCAGAAAGGAATGCAGAGAACACAAAAAACTTGAATTTTTCAAAAAATATTCTGCAAAATAATGATCAGGACCAAGCTCAATGTGTTCACGTGATGTGAACCAAATCTGATTTCGCCTGAGGGAGGAAGAATGGGCTGGGCAGAGGTGTCTGTGATTTTGAGTAGGTTTGCTACTGTCATCAGGTCTGCCTATCAGCCTTGATGCGAACTAAGGCCTGTGTCTCCTTTATGCTTTGTCCTATTGTGAGCCTGGGAGGGCTGAAATCAGTGAGTGGAGACAAGATCTGAGAACTCAGCTGAGACTAACCCCAACCTGGTAGAACACAAATGAATCCCCAACAGTAACTAAATTCCACTTACTGCACAGATTCCATGGATCTGTAAGTTCTAGAACATGTAGTGGCAGGATTAAGAACTAAAAAAACTGCTGATCTTTTCAAAATAAAATTATATTTTCAAAATAAAGTTATCTTGGGAATACTGGGTAAAGCATAGTGTCTTAACACTGGATCATATTAAATGGGCATTGAACAGGTGAACAATAATAATGTGGATAATGAGATGTCTGCTCTTCATCTGCACCAGCTCTACTGCAACCAGGCTGACAACTGCAATCCAATTTCCACTCTCATCTTCTTCCATAGGCAAAGATGGAAAGTGCATTCCCTTGCCTCTATCAGGTTATTTATTCTTGTATGAAACCTCCAGCCAATGGGATACAAGTGTAAGCGATCAACTCTCAGATACTGATTTTGAAAAGGGAAGTTTCTGCCTCAAGCAATGACCTTGACCGTTGGCTAGCTCAGCTGTGCAACTGACACTGGATGCTAGATGAAGGCAAACCTACGAGGAAGTGTGGGCGGTTGGCTAACATCATGGAGTAAATAAATCCATCCATCTCCTTTGTGACGATGGCCTCCTCATTGTTGCCTTCTTTACTGCTTATTCGACTACTCATTCCTAATGCCTGTTTTATACACTTTAATCTATACCTTACTTAATCTACAAACTGAACAATACTTACTGTTTTTAAATTATTTCTAAATACTTTGGCAAAAATACATCACAAACACATTAAAGTGCCTGATTGGAAGTATACATTTTTAAGTTATGTGTGTTATATGTGTCTGTCATATATGTGATAGATATGTATATAGGGTCTTGGTCATTTAAATGATGGGCTACATAGACATACCAAAGATTTCTTAATTTCCCATTCCCTTCTATGTCATCCTAGAATGGATGCTGGAAAATATGGTTATTTGAAATTCTGCACAAAAATACTGCATAGAATCATCAACAACAGGAAATAGTATATGTGTCAAACAAAAGAATATAATATATAGATAGGTAAATTATATATATATATAATAGAAATAGCTTTGTATAAAAGTGTTACTCTTGTTCATAGAAATAAAAATTAATGCCTATCTATGGTACAGATTGATTATTTTAAACAATAGTACCTGTATAGAAAAATCTGTTTTTATTTAGAAGAAGCAACATGACCATAATAATGAAAACATATGAGCCACAATACAGAAGAGACTGGTATAAATGGAAGCTGTATTTATGCCAAAGTCAGGCAGACACTCCACTGATTCCCTTATCCAGTAATAAATTGTGAACCTGAGTGAATATATAGTGTTAAAGAAATAGAAATCCCCCCCCCACACACACACACAATGCATAGCTGTTATCCATACTATCAAGAACATGCTGGCTTGATCTCTCAATTTGTAAACTAAACTTGGTGCGGATTTCCCCACTTCTGTTGACAGAGTTCCTGGGGCTCAGGTGTCACAATTTTCTTATGGAATCTGACTTTACTCACAGGAACTGTTGATAGCTTATAGTTCATAGGCTTATTCTAGGACAAACACAGCCAAAAAAAGTCCATGGGAACCACTTGGAAATGCTAAGGTTTATCTGTGTAGTTTAATATAATTATCCAACACTAAATATTAAAATATGTTTTACTATATGTTGCTTTCAATCAACTAACACAACCACAAGAAACTCCCAGCCTTCCCGTTACCCAGGGGTGAAGGGTCAATGGAGACCACCTAAATAAACCAAAATGTCAAACATATCATTACAAATGACATGTGAAAACATGTGGGTGTTTTCATAAAGAAGCCCAGATCTTCATCTTAACCACTCTCTCTAAACTGTCCTCGAGGGACCCCAAAGCCCTCCCACTCAGCACTGGGGAGCTTGTCATTATGCCTCATTTTTCTTGGCTTTCTCCCAGTTTCCCAAGTCCTTGGCAATTGCTTAATGCTTGAAATTTTCTTTGTACCAATTCATAATTACTGATTTCTCCACTGCTTCCTTCAACCCCCCTCTGGGTCCCACAAGTCAGTCCTTAGGAGTTTTCTCTGTTCCCTATAATCTGCCTTAACATAACCAATTGCAAGTATTCAATTCCCAAACTCCTTCCCCAATTCTACACCCAAATTCCAGCTCTTGGATGGTTCTGTCCTATTTAGCTATCCAACAGATGCTAATCTTTACCCTCATCCACTCAACAAAAAAAAAAAAAGGAAAAAAAAAGAATATTGATAAATAGCAGGGAGATGGTTACCAAGAAGACCAAATCACCCTAGTTACATAATAAAACCATCTTCAGACTAAATGTGATTTTAAACAAAAGAAGTGTCTGAGGAACAAGGCTGAGTGTGTGAGTAGCTACGGTGTGTAAACTCTGAGGCATGAATAGCAATAGAAAGATTTTCTTTCTTAAGAGTTCCATCAAGTACTGGAGTTATCTGATACAGTGCAGACTGTATCCTAAGCGGTCTCTGAATGACTATGGTTTGTGTGGAAGAGAGGGGGAAGATAATCAGAAAAAGCAGGTTTTGAGCAAAGTCTTCCGGAGAAGAAAGGAAGAGAAAGGAGCCTAGGAATGTCACGGTGTCAAGTACAAATGAAGAGAAGAGGGTTGCAGCACCAGGTGTGCCGCAGAAGTGTCCAGACAAGGCATGGATGGTCAAGAACAGGACTGCGCTTCCTAGCACTTCCAGTCCTAGCTGCAAAAAAGGCAGAATCTGAAGTTCCTAATTGCTCAGCCCTCTCACCCCGACCTCGAGTCACTGGCTTTCATGGGATGTCTCAACAACCCCATTTTAATTAAATGAGACTTGCATAGATTGAATTTTGGACCTATTCATCCAACTCCTCCCCAAACATCTCCCATATCCACTATACCTCATTACCCACCGCCCTCTTACCCTATTTTTTTTTTTCTAAGATCCCATCCATTCCAATTGAGCTCCACTGGAGCATCGTCCATCTAACAGGAGCCACAGCTGTAAAGAAAACAGGCTCTCTCCCCAGATGTTATCAATAGTCCATAGCTCCTGAGTTTGGGGTGGCTGTTATGAGTCCTCTCCCTACTCATTTCTAGAACATAGACTGGATTGATCTTGTACAGGTCTTATGTACACAGCCACAGCTCCTATGCATTCCTGAGTGCAGGGGTTCTGCTATATAAGGTTTATTTTTTATTAATTTTATTTTTTAACTACTGGATTCCATGGTACAAGGGCTATGTGATACCAACAATTCCTTTTAAATATAGAATTACACTAGCTTTCAATGCCATAAAACACATTAACTAAAGAAACAGTTAGTACTAATATTTCTAATTATAAAACTGAAATAAACTCTTAGACTAAAACTTAGAAGGCAATTCGTCCAAACTTTTTAAACACAACATTTTTTAGAAGGCTAGATATGCTTTATTCTTAATGCCCAAGAGTATAAACATTTAATTCATATAAACATAAGCATCTTCTACTTAGTGAAACTGAGTGGAGAACATAAAATTTGTCAAGGGGACTTGCTATGAATTATTCAGTAGTTTCATATGTAAGCCAAATAATTTTTAATAACTAGAACTGTTATGAAGATAGATTTTTTTCCCAAGAAAAAATGTGAGACTTTTTCAGAAGAAAATAGAAATATGTATGTAGGGTTAAGCCCAGCCTCAGGGGGCGTGTTCGCCTCGGGCTAATGTTTACCTATAAATCTGCAGGGCATGAGCCCAGCCGCCCCTTCTGCTTTCCTGGTTTCCACGGGAACGGTGGTTCTGTAAGTCTATTTCCCCATTAAAGCTGTACATATTTTTACAATCTGTCTGGATTCATTTACGCCGTTACATATGTAAAAATGTATTACACGTTACAGGGATTAGCAAGGTGGCCTCTTATTCTAATATTTTTCATATAAGGGGGGAATCAATCTCTAGGCCTCTATTCTGTCCAGATGCAAGAGTTTAGAGAGAGAAAGAAAGAGAAAAATATCCCTTATTCCTTTCTGGTCTGGAGTATACCTTAGTGGTGGGGTGATTACAAAGCATTTATGGGGCTCTGGGTTTGATTATCAACACCAGGTGAACAACAACAAAAATTTTGTGTATGTATGCACCCACACACATGTGCATGTGAGGGGAAAATTTATATCCCAAATACTCTCTTAAATACATAAATATTTTAAAGGTTAGAGTGAAAACCGCTGAAAAGCCACTTGAGAGAAAATCCTGATCAGAACAGTGGAACCAGAAGCGAAGTATAATACACTGCAGACTGTTTTATCCTTGCTGTATACACCTGTATCTATATCAAAACTCCACTGGACAGATCACCATGCGGAGGTCCCACCATCAAGGACGCTGTTAGCCTGTGGGAGTTTCTAGAATCCACAGAGTAGCAGTTATCTCATAGCGTGAGTTAGCATGTGGATATCATCCACCACAGCTTTTGCTAACCTTCCAATTTTCTTGTTTGAGTTATACTTCTCTTTGTTATTCTTCATTATAGATTGCTAAGCTTGTTTGGAGGGGGCTCGAAAGTGTTTCTCTGTCTTAAGAAATCAAGTGTGGAGCTTGGTCTTTTTGTGAGGCCCCTGGCATTGAGATCAGGATTTGTCCCTGGCACATGAACTGGCTTTTTGGAGTCTATTCCCTATGGAGGGATACCATGCTCAGCCTTGATACTAGGGGGAGGGGCCGGCTTTGTTGACTCCCTAAGGAACTCATTACCCTCTCTGAGGAGTAACTGGGAAGGGGGAAGGGGAAGCAGGAGGAGAGGAGAAAGGGGAAACTGGTTGGTATGAAAAAATGAACTAAATTTTTTTTAAAAAAATTAAAAAAAAATGCCACAATTTTGATTTTTGTTTTTGAACAGAAAAACAGACACCTTCCTACCTTCACAGTGATCCCTGAAGGGGGACTGGAACACAGACTTCATTAGACTTTATTGATCTCACTAAATAAAGGGTTTTGCATGGATTGATCAGCTCAGAGTAAACCCAGAACTGTTTGCAAACCCATGCTTGGTGTGCAGCTCAGATCACGGACAGAGGAAGAACAGAAGGCGCTTGTTCTCTGGCAGCCACAGATACAGCAAGCAGTACATTAACACGATTAAGATAATAGACAGCATTCAGTCAGCGTGCAGGGAGGGGAACAAAACCCTAGTTAGACGCAAAGCTCTCCCACTTTTAAAAATGATACAGTAATAAGTTCAAGGGAAAATGACTTTCAAAAGAAGAATATTTTCTCTGCACATTTCAAAACAAAATGACAATTTTATCTCCTCCAAGTTGCTCCTTTGAACCCCAAAATATATCTGTATAGACATTTAAAAACCTTCCCTGCGGCAGATCCTTCCCACTCTCCTGTCAGCTGATGCTGCCAGGAAGGGGTAAACAGGAGATTAATTTGAAGGTTCCTTTTCTACATCTGCTCACTTTCATTTCCATTGGAAATGACATGGTTTTCTTCAGTCAAACTCAATGTTCTTTCAAAAGAAACCTCTGGATGCTGTGAATCGACTGATTATCACACACATGCACATAGATGCACACATATAGAAAAACGAAAAAGCAAAAAAAAAAAAAGAAAGAAAGAAAAAAATTATGTCAAAGCTGACAGGTACTTAACATCTACCGCAAATTGAGAGTCACACCCATTGTATGAGTTTTCAGAATGCAGACCAACCATGTTTTCCAAATTTTGTGAGTGTTCATCTTACACTATCAAAGAATTTTAAATCTAAAACAAACTAGAAAGATTACATGTCTTTCTAAATATTAGTCAAGGGAACATTTCCCAAAGCCTTCCATCTCAGCTTCCACACTCAGGGGTTTAGTCCTCTGGTCTACTGTACTCTGCCTTTATAGTATTGGGATTTTTAAAAGAGAAGGCAATCATTTCACATTAAATCACCACATTAATCTCTCTAATATTTCTTAATTCTCTACAATCCGAAAAATAAATAAATAAATAAAGGATTTGTTTCCAATTCAGAAGCGAAAATCTGGAGTGCAGGGAATATCTTCCAACTTGAGTAGGATCCACAAACTAGCTGGGCCACTAACCAACTGAAAAATACAGCATCCTCAGTAAGCATGGTATGTTTCAGCTTCCCAATCACAAGGACATGATTCTCTAGACTTCGCCTGGTCAGTTCATTTGAATAATGAAATGTGATTCAAAATCTACACTGAGCAAAAAATCTGGGGGTTGGGGAGAGGGTTTACTGAGTAAGGAGTTGAGATCCTCAGTACCAACAGAGAAGCCAAGGGTGGGGGAGGGTTAGAGGCTCTCTTTTAATCCTAGCACTCAGGTGGCAGAGACAGGGGGATTCTTAAGGGCAAGTGCTAGACTGGTTGAATGGAGAATAATAGACCAAGAGACCCTTTAAGAAGGGGAAACAACCTCTGGCTACCACACACATTTGCACAAACACAAACACAAGAGTATGTGTACACATGTGAACATATACACAAATATAAAATACACATATACCTCACAAATGAATCATTTATGAAATTTTCTAGGATTTCAACTCTAATGTTTTTACACCCACTTTATTAGAGCAAAGTATCATTCATATGCTAAGGATTTGTCTTCTAAGGTGGGAAAGGGAAAATCTCACTCACCAATTTATCTGGCAACCTACAATGTCTGGATGTCTGACAGAACTCTGAGTGTCTTCTCTGAAGTTCACAGAGCCAGAAACCTAGTATGTTACTGCACAATCGCTGATGACTTAGCCAAAATTTCCAAAGTGAGCAGGATAAACAGGGCAGACAGAGCTGACCAATAGGACACTGAGTGTAGGAACTAATGTGAGCCTACTGTGACTGCAGAGAAGATGGAGGAAGGAAAGAAGGGAACATCCAAAAGATACCTTTGAAGGTCCACTTCTGAAACAGGGGCCAGAATTCAAAGGACATAAATATATAAGTAAAAACAAACTAAATCTGAAATTTCATTGTACAGAAATGGGTTCATCTACCTTGTCTTCCAAATAGTCATATAAACACGCAAATATGCAAGAAGTCTAAGTAAACTTTGGGAAATGTCTTATGTTTAACAATTATGGAAGGAAAACATGGAGGTCATTATAACGAGATTTTTTTTAATCATTTACTATGGACTAAGTTTGTTCGAAGTGCTTCATACAGGTTCACTGATGTGATCACCTGAACAAGCATGTAAGATCTATCTCAAGTGTTAAGACCAGTGGAAAAGATTAGCTCTCAATTACTATGCATGACCCACTGACTGTAGCTCATGCCTTATTAAAAAAATGTATATTATGCTGTTTACCTTCAAAGGAGTAGTTTGGGGTCTAGAAAACATGCCAAGTTTATCTTTCATTTTCCATAATTTTTGTATTGAAAATACTACAAAAGTTAAAAAAATTTTCATAAGAATTTTTCCCAATGATAGTATTTATAGAAAAAAAAAGGAGGGTATTATCTAGTGTTTTGACCTGCTCTGTCTGACTGGACAGTGGTTCACATTTAAAGAAAAACAGGCAAGAATTTAGTAAAATAAGACTGTTAGACGGTCATAAATGCTTAGTCTATACCATATATTAACACATATGTGCTTTAAAACTTTTCAAATATATTTTAAAAATTGATATCATCCTGAGAAAAGCACATACATGAAATGACATTTAAGTATACTAATGGGCAATGTTAATACATCTAAAAAATGATTGTTTTAAGCATATCATATATAACCTGCACTAAGGAAAATGATTCACAATCTTGGAAAACAAGGAAACTCCCATTGACTAGCTGGGTGTTTGTATAAGCCCTGGCTTTTCTTGTTTTGCTTAGTGAATCCTTTAAAACACACATCACACCAATACAATGATACCGACTGGCTGTGTTCATGTATGTTGGGGTTCTGTGGCTGTACTAGGTGACAGTGTGGCATGTGTCTAGGTATTTGCCTGACTTATATAGTTAATAGATCTCTAAACTCTTATCGACCATCTTTGCAAGCTTCATAATTTGGGGCAAATTGCTCTCGTTTTCTAATGTCTTAAGCATGGTTGAGTAGTGCATACTATTTGTTAAAAACACTTGTTGAGAGAGCTGTACAAGGCTCAGAAGACAGAAACACAAGCAAGATTTCTAGAATGATAGGGGAAGGCAACTTCCTAGAAATGATAGACAGAAGAGATAGCAACTGAGCTCAAGACAGAGAGCAGTGGAGGGACCCTAATATATGTATGAGTCCTTCTAGCCAACCTGGTAACATGCACCCCATCAGTGAGGATCCCATGTGATGAGCCTACACTATCCTTGGATGTCTGTATCCAAATATGTGTATGTCTGGTTAGGGTGGCTAGGCTTTCATTGAGGCCACATAAGTGGGGTCCTTAAGTATGAGAAAGACATCAAATCTGCTTCGTGAGAAGAATTTAAACAGTAGGATGGAGGGTAGCTTGAAGAATTTACACACACAGACATACTTTTTAAGATAAGCATTGTAGCAATAATAAAAATCTTCTTTTGTAACAGACAGGGAAAATAAGTCATGTCATACTCACTAATGTGATGTAGAAAAACCAACACTAAGATCTACAGAGCTTTCCTCCTAAGCTCCCAAAGGAACAGCTGGGCTTTTCATCAGTGGAGCCGACCTACAAGTGCCTCAGAAATTTAAACTCCTATAATAAGAGCCTACTCCAAACTTACAAGATTCCCGCTAACTAATAACAGCCAACTCCAGTCTGGGAGCCAAACTGACAGGATGTTCTTCTCTCATCTGAGGTAGCATCTTGATGCCCTGAGGCGAAGGGAAAAGACTTTATAGTGAGAGAGGGTCAAACCCAATTACCCACTTAAAGTCATCTTGAAGAATTTGTTTAACAATATTAAAATAACAAAGATGAACCTCTAGTTCCTAAACACCAAAGCTGATGGTGACTTGAGCCATGTTTAAAAAAAAAAAAAGCAAACATATGACTAGCAGCTAGATCTAGAAATGGTAGATGCATTGTGTTGGAAGGCAGAGATGCCTTGACATATACACAAGTCCTCTGAGACTCCTTCAGTACAATAAAATTCGAAAACTCCTTTATCGAGGAACATAAATGTGTGCCATTTCTCTTTCCACTGGCTATAAACAACCAAGATCCTACAAATTTACAAAGTGCGTGATTAGCCCATTGTGAAGCCATTTACACACAGGCATCAGGGGATTAGCTAATGCCAGAGCCAAGGCCAATGTTCCGCAAATACTTTGCCAAACTAAGCTATCAAATATTAACTTGCCATCATCAAAGAATGCTGAGAGACAAAGATTTGAGGTAACAGATAAAAGGATAAAGGAATAATCAATGGCAGACTGGCTGCCATCCTAGGATACCACCAACTTGCTCAGGCCGGAGGCCCAGAAAAATCAGCAAAGTGAATACTATTCAAGGTCAGCACACCACACCACTTTAAGTGTCATCGATGGCAGTTCAACTGATATATATATATATATATATATTGCAATTTTTTAATATATTTATATATTTTATGCTACTCTGTAAAAGACTTATCATGACAGTTTTACATATTTTTAAATTGTGATATTCTGATAATCTTTAAACTTTTAACCATTAATTTGAAGTTATATGATTCCAATCATACATTTGATTTTCCTACAATTAAATGCGGAAGAAAAGCAAATACAGATCACACCAGGATATGTCATTAGGATGTGAAAAACTTATAACCAAATTTTGTGGGTTTTTTGTCCCCTGTGGCAGAGTTTCTCTGTGTAACAGCCCTAGCTGTTCTGGAACTATCTCTTGTAGACCAGGCTGGCCTTGAACTCACAGAGATCTGCCTGCCTCTGCCTCTGCCTCCCAAGTGCCGGGATTAAAGGCATGCACCACCACTGTCTATCCCCAAGTCTTGTATTTTTATCACTTATATAAATTGTTAGTGTGCATCAACAACTATGTGGGAAATATAATGTACCTGGAGTGCCCAGTGTTTATTTCCCACAGTGTGAAATGCATGCCTACCCCCAAAAGAAGCTTAGCTGTTTGGCTATAATGTGGAAAGTTTTACTCAACTTCAAAGAATTAGAAAGCTCAGTGAAGTCCACATTTGGAATTAGCCGTAGAATCAGTCTGGCAGAAGAACAGGAAACACATCATGGTGAACTCGGCTGTGCTTTCAACAAGCACATGGTTTATTCCACTCTGACTGTGGTGCAGTACAGAAGCCAATTTGAATATGAGTTTTGTTTAGATTCAAAAATCAACTTGGAAAATTATTTTAAATGCAAACAATGGCAAGCTACACCCCTAATATCCAATGACATTAGACCTTCATCTACAGTTTTATATCCATATAAATCTGGACTACTCAAAAAGAGTCAAGCACCTTTGCTTAGGTAACCCTTGTCCTGTACTCTGCAAACAGACTCAAGAATGACCTCTACAACGCTGCTGGTTAGTAGCAGCCCGGGTGAAAAATCATTATTTGCATTCCACAACAGCATTGAGATAAAAATAAAACCCCACGTTCTGCCAAAGCTGAGTTACTTTTCTCTACAACATTTAAATACCATCAGCTTAACATTCGTAAGTCATAGATGTAATATTTTCAAGCTTGTAAATAAAACACAAAACTTGTATATAAAAGTCTTCCTACTGCAAACAATTATATTTTAATTGTCATAACTCTCCAAAAATATTTAAAGGAAGTCTGGCTTGGTGTACAGTTAGTACATGGAATAAAACTAATATTAAAATTATGTTTTA
Organism: Microtus oregoni; assembly: GCF_018167655.1. Classification (NCBI taxonomy): domain Eukaryota; kingdom Metazoa; phylum Chordata; class Mammalia; order Rodentia; family Cricetidae; genus Microtus; species Microtus oregoni. The sequence continues at coordinate 36,025,575 of NW_024543070.1, read as the reverse complement.
CTTAAGGAAACTCCAGCTTAAGTTACTTTTGAGTTTGTGAGTTGGAAAATAGAAATTAATATTATAAGACCTGAGCTGTATGTACCTTAGTCATCATAAGTGAGTCATTTTAGGGGATCCAGAGCAACCCCAAAGTTCTGCTAAACAACAAATCAGATTTGCTAAATTAATGGGCCGTTAAGTTCAGCTATCTCACAGGTCTTTTGGCTTTAGTTTTCTTTAATAAAACAGTCGGTTGCAGTGTGCCTACCTCTCAGATGATGTAAGGCAGTAGGGTACCAGTTCGCGGTGTGTCTACCTCTCAGGTGATGTAAGGCACCCGGGTGCCAGTCTACACAAAACATCCCGGTGTCCAGTCAACAACCGCGCTACTTCATAAGGGGTAGAGAAATCTATATCCTGCCAAGACTTCAAAAGCAGAGCGGACACTGAAAGGGTCGCTGCCCCTCCTGTCTACAAGAGAAAAACACCCCATGCCATAAGCATTAACGTGTGTGTGTAGGATCTTCAGCCATTCACATTAAACACACAAAGACCCCAAGCCACAAACAATCCCACATTCTGATGAGTTAGCTGCTTTTAAAAGATTGAGTTAATTAAAAAATTTATAATCAGACACGTAGAAATTTGTGTTCACACACTCCTCTGCTCACCCGAGTCCTGACTTTTAGAGACAGTTATTCATATCATTTTCCCAGCTGGCCAGATGTGCAAAGGATACTGAGAAAGCAGACACTATTCAAGGCCGAAAAATGCCTTATAACTTGGTGACCAAATAAACTCTTCTCAAAGCCCAAATGAGTATTCTATGCTAAAACCGTTAAGAGAGGCAAGTTTTTCTGGCGATTTTTTTTTTTAACTTAAGGAGAAATAATATCTTCTCCTAGGAAAAAGGATATTTTTCCTGGGCAGTGAGTTTGCTGTCAGGCATCAGGAGTGATGCCCCCCATCTGCACACTGTTGTTGTTTAAGGACAGTTGCCTCTGGACCACCTGAGCCAGCACCAGAGACCCTTGATAGCATCCTCCACATGGCACTTCCCTCACTTCCATATAGATCTTACATTGAGATGTGACCTAGAAAAAGACCTGGAATTTTATTCTTTATACTCAATCTTATAATACATTTTACAGCAAAACCAACATATTTTGGAAGATACATGGGGTAAAAAAAACTATTTGTAAAGGGTAAAAAAACAAAGGTCCTGGGAGGCAAGAAACCATTCCTAAGGCATCTTTATGATCTAAAAAGAGAGTCTCTACAGCTCCATTCAAATCCCCTTTTCTTATAGCCCTTCTTCCCACTTATAAACTAGCACCCTGCTTCTCTCTTCTGTCTTTCTAAATTTCTAAGTTCTTCATATTAAAAAATACTTAACACTAGTGTCTAGGCCACTTTATGACCTAAAAAAGAGTCTCTACAGCTCCATTCAAATCCCCTTTACCCATAGCCCTTCTTCCCACTTACAAACTAGCACCCTGCTTCTCTCTTCTGTCTTTCTAAATTGCTAAGTTCTTCATATTAAAAAATACTTAACACTAGTGTCTAGAATAACTAACTGTTCGATGTAATTGTCAGCTTCTCAGTAAATCCCCCACATATATTTATACTTGCTTATTCAATAACACCAAGAAGCCAAGGTTGTCTGGTCATTGTGATAGACGTGGAAGTACTGACCAAGAGAGTGGCACAGTCTTTACCTTAGACAGCTGGCCCTGAGCAGTAGAGAACAGAAATTTAGTCTCCTGACCACAGCAACTTTATATATTCCTACCATAAGACTTTCCTTTTCCAGCTGCATCTCATGCAAGCCTCCAATTCCCCTGAAGGCTCAACGCCTGTGCTCACAACCTCCTTGAGACCTTCTGGGGGACCTGCATCAGTTAGAATGCAACTCGCTACATGCGACAGAAAGCTCATCTCATGCTGCCTTACACAATCAATGGAGCTTATCAGCTAACAGGACTCGAGGCCCGGGGGTAGAAAGAGCTCCTGGATCATATTAATGCAGCAGTTCAGTAATTTCGCTTAGGGACAGATTTCTTTCCACTCTGCTAGGAATTGTATGGCTGATGAGGACTCCTGAGATCAGAGACTCTGATGCCCAAGCAGAGATGGACTTAGCTCCTCCTTAAGGACCAGAACATAGCTTCTCAAACACTTGCTCAAGGAAAAACTCTCTAAGGTGCACTGTCCTCTCCAAAAACCCACAGAGGACTCCAACCTCCGCCCAAGGCAACTCCTTCCTTACTCAGTTACTCAAGTATTTTCAGGACTTGGTCTATGTTTTGGGAAAGTCTTTCACAACAATGACAACCAAACGCAACTTGTGGGGAGGAGCTGTAGCGATGGTTGTCTTGTGCTCTAGAGAGGACCTGAGCTCTGCTCCCAGCACCCACACAGGACAGTTCATCACCACCTGTAATTCCAGCTCTCTTCTGGCCTCTGGGAACACCTTTACACACATGGCACATACGTGCACAGACATGTGTCAAAAGTAAACAAGGAAAACAGTCTGAACTCACAGATACACTATTAATCTTCTGAAACTGCTCTCCTTCAGAGGTCACCTCCACAGTCTTCTCTGAAACATTTATTTTATCCTACGGGACCCTTCACTTGTTTAAGGAGTCTTCATAGGCACAGTACATCAGTAGGAGTATAGGCACTAGAGATCTGGGTTCAAATCCTGACACCTTGATTCCTGAACACTCACTCTGTCTGAATGTCCTTAATACATTAGCACTTTTTACAGAGGCACATTAAAAGTTAAAGAGCAATAAATCATGAGAATTTGGACCTTGTAAATTACTGATGAATAAGATATGATTATATTATATTATATTATATTATATTATATGAAGTCTCTTGCTTGATAGCCTTGCATACTTTGTTGCTTTCTACTGCTCTCCTAGGCTATAACTTAAATATGTTGTGGCAAACAAGTGATTTTTGTCTGTATCTATGACGAGTTGTCTGTTGTCCTCTATGCACTGAACAGTGAGGGCCACATGTGTCTTTCTTTACCCTCCATAGAAATGAACTTAAGCTCCTTAAGTAAAGATGGGGAGATGGCCGGTGATGTGAGTTACTTGGCCTTTTCCATGACCTTAACCCTAAGAAGAAACAGGACTAAATAAAATAAAATAAAACCCGCCAGTGAGTTGCAGCCATCAGTGACAACCCCACAGAACCATGACAGCCCTCAGCACCGTCTCTAGGAAACCACAGAAATCTCTCTGATCACCGGGCAATGGCATAGGTAAGGGACTTTGCCCCTTACTTACCAAAAATGGATTTGAAACACTAAGGGAGTGTGTACTGGGTGAGAAACAAGCAAGGACAAGGTTTCCAAAATGCCCTCTCAGAAGCACTCTGGAGACTCAGCATTGTATGGAAGCACAAGCAGCCTGGTCTGCCAGACTTGCGGAGCTCAGGAACTAAAGCATTAAACATCACATCGTTCCTGAAATGTGAGGTGCTGTGAAGCTGGAACACATGTACATGAAGTGTTCTGAATGTCAAAGGCAAGGTGGTCCCTACAAACTTTTACACAGAATTGCAGACATGTCCACATGTGACCACAGAAGCCAATCTACCAACAAGGACCCCCTTTGAAGCTGTTTCCTTATGTGATTGCTTGGAAAATACTGCTATAATATTATTAAGATTAGGCAGTATTTAGGATGTTTAAATAGAAAACTACTATAATCGAGAGACTGGGGTACTACAGTTAGTTGAGAAATCATGGTATCTATCAAGTAGTAAATGATTATGAAGACCAAGTTGGGACTTTTTCAGTTGAGTAGCAATTATCTCACGAAGGACCATTTCCCTACAACGTAAATGCAGCCAGATTGCTTCAGTGAATTTATTATCTCTTACACTGAATGAATGGAAAGTCAACAAAAGATGCCAGGGCAGATGTAAGTGACTGAACTGATGGAATAATTATGTACATAAATAATTTGAGGCCAGGCGATGGTGGCGCACTCCTTTAATCCCAGCACTCAGGAGGCAGAGACAGGCGGATCTCTGTGTGTTCGAGACCAGCCTGGTCTACAGAGCTAGTTCCAGGACAGGCTCCAAAGCCATAGAGAAACCCTGTCTCGAAAAAACCAAAAGAAAAAAAAAATTTAGAAATCGGGAGGATTTAATTTTACAAAGGAATTAAGATGACAAATACTAGGCTCTGTGGAGACCTAGATATTTCATTAAGGCACCCCATTATTTTGACCTTTAATATCATATAGAAAAGCATTTAATGTAAATGGTCATCAAAATTATTAGTGCTTTCCTTGCTAACATAATGCATCAGTCTTGTCTGGGCAACTGTCATTTTCCAAGCAATTTCTTCATACAAAAAAAAAATTGTTGAACGAATCTACTTAGCAGAAATCTTTCCTAGGCCCTGAGAAAGCCACTTCATCTGCATCCCTTTCTTAAATACATAATTCATGCTAAATTTGAAACTGATTCATTTTGAGGTTGGTTTTGAAATTAGAGACGAAACGATAAGCAATAGATCCTGGTGTGTAGGCTCTGAGAATATAATGTGGCAGGGTGATAAAGCCAAATGCTGAGGAGAGAGAACCTCAGGAAGACCAGCTGGTGGCCAGCTAGGGGTTAAAGGCAGAGTGGTCAGCTAGGTGCTGCCTCCCTGCCAGGAGTGCCCTTGCTCAGACTACATCTGCAGGTAAGCAAAGCAGCCGGCATGGAAGGAGGTTCAGAGTGGCTCTGGGGTTAAGAGTACTCGCCCTTTCACAGGACCTGAATTGGTACCCAGAACCTCCATCAGGAGACTCACAGTTACCCAACTCCATCTCCAGGGAATCCCACACACTCAAGAGAGGGCAGGGGAGGGGCCACGCAGGGACTATAAACATACATTTCAAAAGTGGCTGCACACTTAACTTCACTCTCAATTCAACACAGAGCGTGGATGCTGAATTAATGGTAATCTAATTTTGGAAGCTACCTAAAATTCACCCCCTCCATACATACACACAATAACACAGTCCAGCATTCATAAAGTGAATCTTGTGACCTAAAGAAGGAACCACAACACAGAACGCCATGAATGACTTTTTCCTTCCAAGTGAGAACTGTTACCAGTGTTACCTGTAAAGACTTTTCTTTCTCTCTATTTTTTTTTTTGAAAAGAAAGCTTCAGGACCAGAGAGAAGACTTTGTCATTAAAAGACTAGGGTCCCAGAATAAAAGACAGAGAGTGCAAGAAGGCCTAGCATGAACACACATATCAAATTGGCTTGGTGGGGCGAATCTGGGAGTAGTTGGAGAAGAAAAAAATTGTCAAAATATATTATATATGAAAAAGTTCAGAGGCTGGAGAGGTAGCTGAGAGTAAAATCGCTGGCTGAACATCAAAAGGCCCAGGGTTCAATTCCCAGAACCCACAAAGAGCTTATAACTGCCTGTAATTTCAGATGGAGGGGATCTGATGCCCTCTTCTGCTACACATGATCCTGCATGCATGAGGGCATGGAAGCTCGTACAACCAAACACAAATGCACAAATTATTAAAAATAAATAATTCATTAAAAGCTGGGAAACCTTCAAAAAGCTTAGTAATAAAAAGTTAATAAAAAACTTAGTAAAAAAAGTAAATAAATGAGCATTTCCACTGATGGTACAGAGAAGACAAATTCCAAAAGGCCATGGGGTGATGGAGGAAGTTCATTGGTTAAATAAAGAAACTGCCTTGGCCCTGATATGTTAAAATTTAGATTGGCGGAGTAAACAGAACAGAATGCTGCCAGGAAGAGGAAGTGAGCTCAGACGCCATGCAGCTCTCTCCAGGGCAGACACGATGCAGCCAGTCACCAGGTCAGACATGCTGAATCTTCCCGGTAAGTGCACCGTGGGGTGCTACATACATTAATAGAAATGGGTTAATCAAGATGTGAACTAATGGGCCAGGCAGTGTTTAAGAGAATACAGTTTACGTGTAATTATTTCGGGTAAAGTTAGCCGTGCAGGCGTCCAGGAAGAGGCCCACAGCTCCCACAACAATGGGGGAAAAGAAGTAAAAAATAAAGGTCAGATTCCTGTAAGCATCAGGTACTGATGATTTTAAAGAAAAGAAATGTGTAGATATCAGCAAGCCCAATCAGGAATCCATCTTTGTTTCATATTCTGTCATTTCTGGGGACAAACATCTATTATAATACCAATGCATGTGCTTTTTAAAAAGTTGCATTACGAATATTCATTGGTATTGTGTTTTTATCCAAGTACACATTGTGTGTTGAACATATTCCCCACTTGCCCCTGCTCCTGTCGGTCCCCTTTGCTCCTTCAGACAGTTTGGTTTTTGATTAGAATTCCTTATCATATATGCATATAAGACTTTATGTATCTACGAAAAATCCTAAAGCCACAATTATTTTGATAACATGTGTGACTCTTGAAAATGGTTCATTTTCTGTGTGTCAAAAAAAGTAAGAACGAAAAGAAAAACAAAAAAGAATTTGACATGGACACCTGAAACAGTATGAACTGAGACGCCTTGACTGTGCTGCTTCTGCCTGCATACTTTACTGTAGGTACACACTTTCTCTATTGCCTGACATTAAGAAATTCTATTTCAGGGAAGTCATGGGCCAACAATTGAAATATAGTCTTAGCAAGTGGCTTGCAGTTGCTGTAGGCTGAAATCCATCACCCTCTTCATGATCATTTCCTGATTTAGAGAGGAAGAGAGAACAGGAAAGCGTCATTTCTTCAAGTTGATGAATGTCACCTAAAACATCTTTATTTTATTGTTTGCTCCTTTATTCAAATGGTCTTTTAGAAAATAATTGCAGGCATCTTTTCCTATGGCCACTGAGCATCTGGCATGTCATGTGAATCTCCAGATATTGGTGAAGCTAGGATCTTTATTGAAAACAGTCCAACTTACAAGCATAACACTTGTATAAAATATAAATTTTACCAGTCAAGATGGAAAGCATCATGTTTGACAGTCACTGAGGGACTTAACTTAACTGCACCTCTGGCCAGATCTGAAACAATAATGCCAACATAAATAATTCCATTCCCATCTGGGGTTGCCCAGAAGAGGCGAACATGCACCAAGGACAGGAGGAATGCCTTTGTCATATGTATAACGGCACATGTTACTGCTTCAGTTAAGGGAAAAGACATCAGTTTCCCCTTCTAAAGAAGTGAGTGATCTAAACAACTGAAACAGCAGTGAGGAAACTGTTTGATATTCAGCCAGGACCTGGGAGACTGAAAAAGTCCAGGTAACCATGCACTGGATGCTGAGAAGCTGGAATCCAAGTTGCTCTAACAAGGATTTGGCGCCTTTTTTCAAGAACATCTGGGTTCTTGAAAAGGAACTATTGTGTGTCAAATGTTCAAGAACACTCTTCTGAATGAAAAAAAAAATGATAAAAAGCAATGACCTCAGAGCATAAGGGACCACACTAGCTCAATGGTGGGGGGGGGGGTGTAAAAATTTCAGAATATGATTCTATTAAACTTATGAGAAATCATTTTTTGAAAGCAGGTTCCAAAGATGGAGCAGACATCATTGGAATGATCTCCTCCCCACCTCAGAAGAGAGAGAAGTGGCAGTACTCTGGTACCATCCGTTAAGGATACTGGAATCCTGTAAATACTGCTCGCATCATGGAACACCACCAAGGTTATTTTTTATCCTCTCTGCCATTTCTGTAGAGGAAACCTTCCAGATAAATCAGATGGCTGGAATGAGGACTTGCAACTGTCTGAGGCTCGGTAGGAAAAGGCCTTGCAGTGGGTTTAAAACACCTCCAGGGGTGGTGGCTATACAGACTTAAGCGTTCCACCTCATCTCATTTCCCAAGCCAGGTCTATGCCGTCTGCGCGGCTGACTACGACTGTCTATTGTACTGTGATGTTTTCCTTCCCACTGGACTAGTTTTCTCATTTTAAAAACATGTAAGAACCTATTTAATAATTATCCCCCATACATAGCTCCTTCCCCCTCTGTCTTCAACTCAAATTCTCCTTTCTTCTCATGGGAGTTTACTCTTTATGCCACTTCCCTCCTCTACCTGACTGTAGAACATAGAAGCAAGTAAAGCTTTTGATAGCTGTCTCTGAGAGTGTTCTTAAAAGATATGAGCAGAGACGCACAGAGGCGCAGCGGCGGCGGCGCCAGACGCACAGAGGCGCAGCGGCGGCGGCGCCAGACGCACAGAGGCGCAGCGGCGGCGGCGCCAGACGCACAGAGGCGCAGCGGCGGCGGCGCCAGACGCACAGAGGCGCAGCGGCGGCGGCGCCAGACGCACAGAGGCGCAGCGGCGGCGGCGCCAGACGCACAGAGGCGCAGCGGCGGCGGCGCCAGACGCACAGAGGCGCAGCGGCGGCGGCGCCAGACGCACAGAGGCGCAGCGGCGGCGGCGCCAGACGCACAGAGGCGCAGCGGCGGCGGCGCCAGACGCACAGAGGCGCAGCGGCGGCGGCGCCAGACGCACAGAGGCGCAGCGGCGGCGGCGCCAGACGCACAGAGGCGCAGCGGCGGCGGCGCCAGACGCACAGAGGCGCAGCGGCGGCGGCGCCAGACGCGGCGCAGCGGCGGCAGCAGCACGGCGGCGGCGCCAGACGCGGCTGAGCGGTGGCCAGACCCAAGCAGCTGGGACAGGCTGCAATAAGGAGAGCAGATCGCCCTACTACAATTGAATCAAAGAGGTAGGCCTTTGGTTGGCCAGGTCACTGGCACAAGGGGAGCCTGGTCCTGTCCTGAAGATCCTTCGGAGGGGTGAGAGGGTTCTTGGCCTGCAGCAGGAACCACAAAAGAGAGTGAGGGCATTTTGTAAGCGGAGCCCTTGGCCAGCAGGGAAACCTGATCCGGTTTCTAAAGGATCCATTGGATAGGATCAATAGGAGGAGATGGGCAGGCGCCAAGGCAAGAACTCACCCAATAATCCGAAAAACAACATGAAAACATCAGAACCCAATGATCTTACAACAGAAGTATTTGAACAACCTAACACAGAAGAAGTGGAAAAAATCGACTTTATGAAGATAATAGAGTCCCTTAAACAACATGTAAAAAATGCCCTTATAGAAATGGATGAGAAGTACAACAAAAAGTTTGAAGAAATGAGTAAATACGTACATGATACCCTGGGAAACCAAGAAAAAACCATCAAACAGGTAATGGAAACAGTTCAAGAATTGAAAACTGAAATGAAGGCAAAGAAGAAAATACAAACTGAGGACCAGCTGGATATGGAAAATCTAGGCCAACGAGCTGAGTCTACAGAAACAAGCATAATCAATAGAATCCAAGAGCTAGAAGAAAGACTCTCAGATGCTGAGGACACCATAGAGAAAATAAACGAACAGATCAAAGAAAACAGCAAAGCCAACAAATTCTCAACACAAAACATTCAGGAACTATGGGACACAATAAAAAAACCAAACCTAAGAATAATAGGAATAGAAGAAGGAGAAGAGTCACAGCTCAAAGGCTCAGAAAATATTTTCAACAAAATTATGGAAGAAAACTTTCCCAACTTAAAGAAAGATATTCATTTAAATATTCAAGAAGCATACAGAACACCAAACAGACTGGATCAAAGAAAAACATCTCCTCGCCATATAATAATCAAAACACAAAATATACAGGTTAAAGAAAGAATATTAAGAGCTGCAAAAGAAAAAGGGCAAGTAACTTATAAAGGTAAACCGATCAGACTTACACCTGACTTCTCGATGGAAACTATGAAAGCCAGAAGGTCCTGGATAGAGGTTCTGCAGAAGCTAAGAGACCATGGATGCAAACCCAAACTACTATACCCAGCCAAGCTATCGTTCACTATCAACGGAGAAAACAAGACATTCCAGGATAAGAACAAATTTAAACAATACGTAGCCACAAATCCAGCCCTACAGAAAGTAATAGAAGGAAAATCGCAACCCAAGGAATCCACCACTGCCAACACTGCCTACAATAACCCAGGCATCTAATGGCCCTTCACGAGCACATCTCAAAGAAAGGAGACACACAATCTCTACTACCAAAAGCAATAAGAATAACCGGAGTAAACAACCACTGGTCATTAATATCACTTAATATTAATGGGCTCAATTCACCTATAAAAAGGCACAGGCTAAAAGATTGGATACGAAAACAGGATCCAACATTCTGCTGTTTGCAAGAAACACATCTCAACCACAAAGACAGGCACCTACTCAGAGTAAAGGGTTGGGAAAAGGTGTTTCAAGCAAATGGTCCTAAGAAAAAAGCAGGTGTGGCCATACTAATTTCTAACAAAACTGACTTCAAACTAAAATCAATCAGAAGAGACCGAGATGGTCACTTTATACTCATAACAGGAACAATTCATCAGGAGGACGTCTCAATCCTGAATATATACGCCCCCAATATAAAAGCACCTACTTATGTAAAAGAAATATTACTAGAACTCAAGGCAGACATCAAACCACACACACTAGTAGTAGGAGACTTCAACACACCTCTCTCTCCAAGGGACAGGTCAATCAGACAGAAACCTAATAGAGAATTAAGAGAATTATTGGAGGTAATGAAGCAAATGGACTTAACAGACATCTATAGAACATTCCACCCAAATAGGAAAGAATATACCTTCTTCTCTGCAGCTCATGGAACCTTCTCAAAAATTGACCACATACTCGGAAACAAAGGAAACCTCCACAGATACAAAAAAATCTCAGTGTCCACCTGTGTCTTATCAGATCATCACGGATTAAAGTTAGAAGGCAACAACCACGCTGCCCCCAAAAAACCGACAAACTCATGGAAACTGAACAGTCAACTACTGAACCACGCCTGGGTCAAGGAAGAAATCAAGAAAGAAATTAAAGTCTTCCTTGAATTTAATGAAAATAAAGGGACAACATACTCAAACCTATGGGACACAATGAAAGCAGTGCTAAGAGGAAAGTTCATAGCACTAAGTGCCCACTTAAAGAAAACGGAGAATGCATACATTGGGGACTTAAAAACACACCTGAAAGCTCTAGAAAAAAAAGAAGCAGACGCGCCCAGGAGAAGTAGAAGACTGGAAATAATAAAACTGAGGGCTGAAATCAACAAAATAGAAACACAGAAAACAGTCCAAAGAATCAATGAAACAAAAAGCTGGTTCTTGGAGAAAATCAACAAGATCGACAAACCCCTATCCAAACTAATTAAACGACAGAGAGAGAACACGCAAATAAATAAGATCAGAAATGAAAAGGGGGACATAACCACAGACACAGAGGAAATTCAGAGAATCATTAGATCTTACTACAAAAGCCTGTATGCCACAAAACTGGAAAATACAAAAGAAATGGACATTTTTTTAAATAAGTATCATATACCAAAGCTAAACCAAGACCAGGTGAATGATCTAAATAGACCGGTTTCTCGCGAAGAAATAGAAATGGTTATCAAAAATCTCCCTTCGAAAAAAAGCCCAGGACCAGATGGTTTCAATGCAGAATTCTACCAGAACTTCCAAGAAGAATTAATACCTATACTCCTTAAGGTATTTCACAATATAGAATCAGAAGAGTCATTGCCAAATTCCTTTTATGAAGCTACAGTTACCCTGATACCAAAACCACAAAAAGACCCAACCAAGAAAGAGAATTACAGACCGATCTCACTCATGAACATCGACGCAAAAATCTTCAATAAAATAATGGCAAACCGAATCCAAGAACACATAAGAAAAATTATCCATTATGATCAAGTAGGCTTCATCCCAGAGATGCAGGGCTGGTTCAACATACGCAAATCTATCAATGTAATCCACCATATAAATAAACTGAAAGAAAAAAACCATATGATCATTTCACTAGATGCGGAAAAAGCATTCGACAAAATTCAACACCCCTTTATGATAAAGGTCTTGGAGAGAATAGGGATACAAGGGTCCTACCTAAATATAATAAAAGCTATTTACAGCAAGCCAACAGCTAACATTAAATTGAACGGAGAAAAACTCAAAGCCATCCCACTAAAATCAGGAACACGACAAGGATGTCCACTCTCGCCATACCTCTTCAATATAGTGCTTGAAATTCTAGCAATAGCAATAAGACAACATAAGGAGATCAAGGGGATTCGTATTGGAAAGGAAGAAGTTAAGCTTTCGTTATTTGCAGATGATATGATAGTGTACATAAGCGACCCCAAAAATTCTACCAAAGAACTCCTACAGCTGATAAACAGCTTTAGTAACGTGGCAGGATACAAGATCAACTCCAAAAAATCAGTTGCCTTCCTATACACCAAGGATAAGGAAGCAGAGAGGGAAATCAGAGAAGCATCACCTTTCACGATAGCCACAAATAGCATAAAATACCTTGGGGTAACCCTGACCAAGGAAGTGAAAGATCTACTTGACAAGAACTATAAGTCTTTGAAGAAAGAAATTGAAGAAGACACCAGAAAATGGAAAGACCTCCCTTGCTCTTGGATTGGGAGGACCAACATAGTAAAAATGGCAATTCTACCAAAAGCAATCTATAGATTCAATGCAATCCCCATCAAAATCCCATCAAAATTCTTCACAGATCTGGAGAAGACAATAATCAACTTTATATGGAAAAACAAAAAACCCAGGATAGCCAAAACAATCTTATACAATAAAGGATTGTCTGGAGGCATTACCATCCCTGACTTCAAACTCTATTACAGAGCTACAGTATTGAAAACAGCTTGGTATTGGCATAAAAACAGAGAAGTCGACCAATGGAATCGAATAGAAGACCCTGACATTAACCCACAAACCTATGAACACCTGATCTTCGATAAAGGAGCTAAAAGTATACAATGGAAAAAAGAGAGCATCTTCAACAAATGGTGCTGGCAAAACTGGATGTCAATCTGTAGAAGAATGAAAATAGATCCATATCTATCACCATGCACAAAACTCAAATCCAAATGGATTAAAGACCTCAATATCAGTCCGAACACACTGAACCTGATAGAAGAGAAAGTGGGAAGTACTCTACAGCACATGGGCACAGGAGACCACTTCCTATGTATAACCCCAGCAGCACAGACACTAAGGGCATCATTGAATAAATGGGACTTCCTGAGGCTGAGAAGCTTCTGTAAAGCAAAGGACACTGTCACTAAGACAAAAAGACAACCCACTGACTGGGAGAAGATCTTCACCAACCCTGCAACTGACAAAGGTTTGATCTCCAAAATATATAAAGAACTCAAGAAACTAGACCGTAAAAGGCTAATCAACCCAATTATAAAATGGGGCACTGATCTGAACAGAGAATTCTCAACAGAAGAACTTCAAATGGCCAAAAGACACTTAAGGTCATGCTCAACTTCCTTAGCGATCAGGGAAATGCAAATCAAGACAACTTTAAGATACCACCTTACACCTGTCAGAATGGCTAAAATCAAAAACACCAATGATAGCCTTTGCTGGAGAGGTTGTGGAGAAAGGGGTACACTCACCCATTGCTGGTGGGAATGCAAACTTGTGCAACCACTCTGGAAAGCAGTGTTTCGGTTTCTCAGGAAATTCGGCACCAACCTACCCCTGGATCCAGCAATACCACTCTTGGGAATATACCCAAGAGAGGCCCTATCATACAACAAAAGTATATGCTCAACTATGTTCATGGCAGCATTGTTTGTAATAGCCAGAACCTGGAAACAACCTAGATGCCCTTCAACGGAAGAATGGATGAAGAAAGTATGGAATATATACATATTAGAGTATTACTCAGCAGTAAAAAACAAGGACTTCTTGAATTTTGCATACAAATGGATGGAAATAGAAAACACTATCCTGAGTGAGGTAAGCCAGACCCAAAAAGAGGAACATGGGATGTACTCACTCATATTTGGTTTCTAGCCATAAATAAAGGACATTGAGCCTATAATTCATGTTCCTAGAGAAGCTAAATAAGGTGAATCCAAAGACAAACACATAGGCATCCTCAGGAATATTAACCTTCATCAGGCGATGAAAGGAGACAGAGACAGAGTCCCACACGGGAGCACCGGACAGAAATCTCAAGGTCCAAATCAGGAGCAGAAGGAGACGGAGCACGAGCAAGGAACTCAGGACCACGAGGGGTGCACCCACACACTAAGACAAGGGGGATGTTCTATTGGGATCTCACCAAGGCCAGCTGGCCTAGGTCTGAAAAAGCATGGGATAAATCCAGACTAGCTGAACATAGCGGACAATGAGGAATACTGAGAACTCAAGAACAATTGCAGTGGGTTTTTGATCCTACTGCACGTACTGGCTTTGTGGGAGCCTAGGCAGTTTGAATGCTCACCTTAGGAGACCTGGATAGAGGTGGGCAGTCCTTGGGCTTCCCACAGGTCAGGGAACCCTGATTGCTCTTCGAGCAGATGAGGGGTGGGGGACTTGATCGGGGGAGGGGGAGGGAAATGGGAAGCGGTTGTGGGGACGAGGCAGAAATTCTTAATAAATAAATAAATTAAAATAAAAAAAAAAAAAATAGAAGAATATTCAACAAAATGGCAGACCAGAGTGAATACGGCCAAAATATAGTACATATATGTATTAAAATGTCAATATAAAAAAAAAAAAAAAAAAAAAAAAAAAAAAAAAAAGATATGAGCACCTCTACATCATGTATCGTAACGGAGGCGCCTCAGCCCTCCTTTCAGCAGACAAGCAGACATATACTGTACATGAACACTCTGTCACTTTGAAACACTCTCTCATTCGCCCTGGGAGTCATCGCTCCCTCCCAGTGCTTTTCCTTCCTCATTGGCCTCCTTACTATTGGACTCTTCAACTGTTTCTTTTCTTTGGTCTTCCCTTCCTCCATCAACTCCTTAATGGCTTGATCTGTGCCATGGCTTTCTGTGTGGCTTTCCCTGTGACAAGAGTATGGAACAGTTTTCATTCTGCAGCCTTGGTTTCTCCACTGAGCCTCAGAATTCCATGTGAATGTCTCCCTGGCTTCTCAGATCAAGCCAACGTCTTGATCCTCCAACACAGTGAGTACTGACCTACCCAGAGCTCAGACCTTAAAGCCTCCCTCGATTTTTTTATCTATGACGGTAATGTGCTCAATCCATCACATCCCACTAGTCCTATAAGAAAATACACTCAGAAAAATGGCACAATAAAAAAATAATAAAACAGAGGTTTGGTTGCATATTAAAGGTCTTTATACCACAAAACTATTAGATACACGGTGGCAAATCTTCCTTGTCTTTGATTCTGCATGGAATTCTTAGATACAGCACCAAAAAGTATAAAGAACAAAAAGAAAGAGTAGGTATGCTGATTTACATGAAATCTGAAAATAAAATCAGGTGAGTAGATATACCTATAGTCAAGAGCACAAGCATTGTCACTTCCAGGCTGGGCTAGCTTTTATGTAAGAAACAAGTATACTTATCCCTATATAACAAGATCCCGTGTCTAGAACCCAAGGAAGGGCTAGAGATGTAAGTCAGCGGCAAAACACTTAACATCTATGCACTAAAGGACATGTTCCAGAAAGTGAGAAGACCACTACTATGGTCTCAATGTTTGTGTCCCTCCACCCACCTCAAAATCCACATGCTGAAATCCTCACAGCCAATATGATGGCATCAGAAGCAGGCTCTGGAAATGTGATGAGGTCACAAGGACTCTGCATTATGATGTTGGACAGTGCTTTTATAAAAAGTCCCTGTGATAATTATTCTTGGTTATCAATTTTACCACATCTGGAATTAAAGACTAGGCATACCAGTGAAGGATTTTTTCTTTAATTAAATCACTTAAAATGGGAAGACCCACTTTTATCTAGATCTCTGCAGTGGGAAGATCCACCGTTAGCCAGGCCACACTTTCTGCTGGCAGCCTATTATCAAGGACGTGGAGGAAGGAAGCTTGCTTTCTTGGCCTGCTTGCTCTCATTCTCGATAGCCACTCCATTCCTTCACTGGCATTAGAGCCTACTTCTTCAGGATACTGGGGTGTATACTGAAGACCAACTGAGACATCCAGCCTCTTGGACTAAACAACTACTGAATTCTTGAACTTTCTGTTGATAGACAGCCATTGTTCCCCTGGCTGAACCATAGCCTTCAAGCAAGCCATTTTAATAAATTCTCTCTCTCTCTCTCTCTCTCTCTCTCTCTCTCTCTCTCTCTCTGTGTGTGTGTGTGTGTGTGTGTGTGTGTGTGTGAAAATAAAATCAGGTGAGTAGATATACCTATAGTCAAGAGCACAAGCATTGTCACTTCCAGGCTGTGTGTGCGTGTGCATGCGCTTCATCCTATGAGTTCTACTTCTCTAGAGAGCCCTGACATACACTGCCATAGAGAGCTCCCTGGCTGCTTCTGCCCCAGGGGGCCACAGCAGTACACATAAGGTCTCACATAAGAATGCAAACCATCTCCTGAAAACACATCTGCACAAACTCTGAACATGGATGTTTCAGCCTTCAGAGAAACGAGAAAGAAATTTCTGTTCTTAACAACAACTATCCAGTCTATAAGATTGTATTATAGTATCATGACATCAAAAAGACTAAGGCAGCATGATACAAGAGATGTCTACAGACCACATATCTAACAAAGGCTTGCCTCTCTCTCTCTCTCTCTCTCTCTCTCTCTCTCTCTCTCTCTCTCCCTCTTCTCCTCCCCCCTCTCTGTATATTCCCATAACTCAAAAACAAAGACAAAGAGCTAAATTTCTAAAAGTGAACCAAGGAGTTGAATAGGTATTTATTCAAAATTAAATAAAAATGAAACATTCAAAAGTATTTCCAACAGCATTAATCATCATAAAAACGCAAATCAAAACTCTAATGAGGTGCATCTTCATACCAACCAGGATAGTTACAATAAAAAAAATAAATGTAAAATACCAAGTGTTGGTCTGGGAGAACACAGCTTCTGTAGAAAGCATTTCATAGGTCTGCAAGTGGTGTGGGAAGTCCTTCTGTATATGTGCCGCTTGTATTGGTTAATAAATAAAGATGCTTTGGCCTATGACAGGGCAGAATAGGGTAAGGTGGGAATTCCAAGCAGACAGAGAAAAAAAGGCAGAATCAAAGAGATGCCATGTAGCTGCCGAAGGGGTAACATGCTGGCACCGGTAAGCTACAGTCTAGTGGTGATACATAGATTAACAAAAAATGGATTAATTCAAGATATAAGAGCTAGCTAGAAATACATTAGAATCATTGTAATTACAGTATTGTAATTAATATAGTTTCTGTGTGATTATTCAGATCTGGGCGGTCGGGAAATGAACAAGCAGCCTCCACCACCAAGAAAGGATGTAAACATAGAAAGAGCATACAGCCTCTTCATTTCACTCTCAGGCACACATATGAAAAAACAAACAAACAAAAAATCAGGTTCTCAAAAAGAATGTATGCATTGCCTATGCATGTTCATACCAGCAGTATTCTCAGTGGCCCATGAGTGAAAATCTCTATTTTGTCTCTCAATGGGTGAGTCATTAACGGAATGGAAGAATGGATTTTGGTGTATGTGTGTATATAACTTGTGTGCCTCTGGATGGGTGAATGGGCCCTTACAGTGCATCCCATTCACCTACCCCAAGGAATGCGGTTCTGATGGCACAAACTGGAGCCTCGAAGGATTTCCAGATTTTATGCTGTGTGCAAGAAGTGACACAGAAGTTTGTGTGCGAGATGGTAGCTGAAAGGAGGGAGCATGTTTCTTGTGTAGAAGCCCTTGCTCTGACATGGTAGAAATGTTTGGAATGGAAAGAGCTGGTGTGCGCCACACTGAAGAGACCAAGAGCTATCACAGCAATCCCTTTAAAAGGGCTAATTTCACGTCATACCACTTTTACTTGCATATGCTTCCTGTAAAAGTCTAAGCACTGGTCTTGCCCTCCTTCGCATCACCACGGTCCCTTCCCCCCTCACTTAGCCTTCCATCTGGCCTCTCCTCCTGCCTTTTCTCAGTGTGACAGCCAGTGTGATCCTGTTTTGAAGTCAGATCATGTCCTCCCTGTGCTGAAAGCCCTCCAAACCTCTTTACCTCTTCTTAGTCAAAGCCAGGGTCCTTATACTGGTCTACAAAGCCTCACACAAAGTGGCCAGCTACTACACTGACCTCATTTCACCTCCGCTCAGTCAGGCACTCTCCTTCGGCCCTAACACCTACTCTTCACTATTTTTAACATTATTTTCCCCCAAGTACCTATGGCTGTTGAACCAATACAATACCATTTTTAAAATTAACTTTTCTCTTGGACTCTGAGCACCCTACCAAAACTACCATAGCACACATCCTCCATTTCCCTTATCGGCTGAATCTGTTTCATGATGCTTATTTCTCCAATACACATAGTCCCTGACAGATGCTGGCCATGAGGACGGACAGAAAAGTTTTCTTTGATCTTATGAGGGAAGATCTGTAAAATACTTGGGATGCTGGCCGTTAGGGTTTGCACATGACAGGCAAACCATGCCTGGCTGTCTTTAACATGTGTCTCCTCTTATACATTGGTGAAGGAGCCAACTTCAACTCCTTCAAATTTCTCAAGACCAGAAATACCTACAAAAGAAGCTAAACAGGAAGTATATACCTAGACAGATGTGTCTTCCTCTGTGGCACTGTAATAAGAAAGCAGGGACAAAAATGCATCCACGGGGTTTGAAAAACTTCGAAATGAGAAATAATGTCTAAATGAATATAAACAAGACAAAAGTTACCAGTGTTTTACTTATTACATGGGCCTGTAAACTGGCTCTGCAGGTCAAAATAACAACAAGGTAAGCCTGAGGACCTGGGAGCAGGAGAATCAGCCAAAGGTTCAGGAAACAGCTAGTCAGGAATACCCAGTGTGACAGGTAAGACAGACACTGCCTCTACAGGTTGGAAAGGGAGACCCAACTCCAGCAAGATGTCCTCTGACCTCCAAGCATGATCCCAGGATGTGACACCTTCCCCAAAGTAAAAATGAGTAACTTTAAACAAAGCCAGTGGTTTTAAAACTATCTTTCAAAAAATACTCTGACTTAAAAAAAAAAAACCCTACTGCTCATGAGAACATGTTGAAAAATAATCACCCAAGGATAGACCCAGCTGCTTATCAACAGCACAGAGAACAATTCCTCTAATTTGTGCCATTTCCCATAATCCAGTGAACTGTAAAGGCCTACTTGGCTTTATCAACAAGAAGTTTATAAACCTACAGTTCAAATATTAAAAAACATTTTACATATTAAATATGAACAAAATTTACCAAAATAATCATAACAGATTTTCATGAACAAGTCTCTGTTAAAATTCAGTAAGATGCAACATACAAAGGCACTTCTATTATTGAAAAAATACTCTAGGAAGTGCTGGGGGTGATGGCTCAGTCAGCAAGAGTGCTTGCTACATAAGCATAGGGCCCAACTTTCAATTCCCAGAACTCTTATTAAAAGTTGGGCATAGTTCAGGGGGGTAGTGGTGCGCAACTTTAATTTAAGCACTCAGAGACAAAGGCAGGTGGATCTCTGTGAGCTAGAGGCCAGCCTTGTCTATAGAATGATTTCCAGGACAGTCAGGGCTGAACAGAGAAGCCTTGTCTCCAAAACAAACAAACAAAAACAAAACAACATCAACTGCAAAAAGAAAGTCGGGCCCTGGAACAAGCAATTGTAATAAGAGCAGGTAGAAACACGTAGGTTTCTAGGATGCAGTGGCCAGCCAGTCTAGCTCCAATCACCAGCCCCAGTTCACTGTGCTGCAAAGACCAACGTGGAAAACAACTGAGGCAAATACCCAGGGATGGTCCCTATACACACGTATACATGCACTCCTCCATACGAACCGCCCCCACAAGAACATGCGAACACACACAAACACACAAACAACACAGCATTTTAACCCTACTGTCCCTCTAAACTAATAAAAACGACTTCAGCCATCTTGTCTCCAGTTACCATCCCTCAGCCCCCCACGGTAATGCAGAACAGCCTCAATCAGCAAGCACACTAATCTAAATTAAATCCCAGGGAGTTGAACATAATCATCATGGGCTGCCCAGAGGTTGTGCATCAGAATGGATTACTGAAAATATTCATGGTAATTGCCAGTTGCTATTTATGTTAACCAGATCTGAGGAGTTGACTTGGCAAAACAGCATGAGGACAACCAATTCAAAACACACAAGGACATCCCTCTTGCCAACCACGCTGGAAACCCAGGATCCTCTGCAACATCAGGGGAGTTGCTGAGGCTGTGTCACATACTGAGAGCACAGGACAGAAATGCAGATGGCAATTATTTTATTTTCAAGAAATGCACTGCATAGAATCGTTTCTCCTTCTCCTAGATTAGTGACGGATAAGATAAACATTAGCTTCCAAAGCCCTGCATTTTTCTGCTTGTAAGTAGGCATGTACAAATGATGAAGAGTAAAAATAAATAAAAGGTGCATATACGTGTGTGTGTGTGTGTGTGTGTGTGTGTGTGTGTGTGTAAGATATGCTGTTTATGTAATGGCTCCCAAATCTTCCTAGTAGCATGTCAATCACTGTGCCAAGAGACAAAGTGGACCTTCTATAAGCTTTGCATAAGACATCTGGATATGTGGATTAAGACCTCCTCCATCTCTGTGGAGGACTTTCCTTATTTTTTTGTTTAATTATCAGCATCATCAGAACTGGGTTATGGAAAAAATATAGCACTGAGTTCTAATTCCAGGTCTGTAGCCGGCAAACTAAGGAGCTATGTAATCACGGGCAAGCCTGTAATCTCCCGGAGCTCTAATTTGCTTGTCTGGAAAATGAGAGAGTTGGTAATAAGTGCTTTGAAACTGGAATAGGAAAATGTAAGGTAAAAATGACTGCCTAAACATGACAGATCTGATGCTAATTCATGAAGGCAAACATATATCTCATAGGATGAAAAACTGCTTTTCACCAGAAAGAACAAATCTAAAAAAAAAAAATTACAAAATTACACGGTGATGAAGATCTGAAAATGAAGTAACATATGTATAAGCTTAGAGAGAGAGAGAGAGAAAGAGAGAGAGAGAGAGAGAGAGAGAGAGAGAGAACTTTTTATCTTACAAAGAACATTTTTTACAGGGCTGAAGACATAGTTCAGTGGGCAAACTGCTTGTCACACAAGGGTGAGGCCCTGAGTTAGGATTTCAGCAAAGAGCCACAGCAGCAGAAGGTTTTCTATCCCCAGTGTTTCTGCAGAGAAACAGAAGTAGGAGGAAGAGGAGGAAGGTGAGCAGAGTCCCTGGACACCCTAGCAGGACAGCTAGGCTGACTCACGAGTAGTAACAACAGAAACACAAACTCAAGTGGGGTAGAAGCAAGGACCAACACATGAAGTTATCCTCTGGCCTATACACACATAATGGGCAGGCACATACCACACACACACACACACACACACACTGAAAAAAAGAAAATTTCTACCAAACGCAAATCAGCAACAAACATCCACCTGTCAAACTCTATTTTTCCTTTGACCTAGAAATTCTGCTTTTGAACAAATTCCAGAAGACGTCCCTAAAGAAACAGCAACTTTCTCACGAATTTCCATAGCAGCACTATACACTAGAGAAGAAAATTGGAAACAACCTGTATGTTCAAAAATAGACGCACGACTACGAAAAATCTGGTTTTGCTAACAGAACAGAGGCCCATATAACCATTTTAGAAATAATGGACTCTCTTCAGTGAGTCAGAGTATTCACATAATATAACGTGAGAGGTTATATGTCCAAGCCCTGCACATAAGTACCTCACTCTTAATGATTTTACAAAAATAAGACCACGAAATCTGCAAGAGATACTAGAGGGCCTAACTAGTTCTTAGGGTGTGTCATCTCATGAAATTCGTGATAAATGGAGAAAAGTGAAAGGGAAGTTGGGGATAGGCTGTTCTCTAAGGACTGTCCAGACCACATGCAATGCTCCTCTATGACTTTCTAATGTCATCTTACATCTTTAATAAGAGCTTAATATTTTCTAAGTATCTTCATGAAGATTCCTACTCAACTGTCAAAAAGTGATTAGCAACCATGGTCATAAACACCAAAAATTTCAACTCTTTCACAAGGCTTGGTATGCCATGCATCAGGCAAGTCACTGTCCTAGTTAAAAATGTTATCAATAGGAAATTAAAGGAAATAGCAAGATTTATATTTTACCTTTAAAATAGAGTGAAATACCGAATTAAAATGATTGGCTTAGATATGAAAACAGATTATAACTGTTGCAGGATTGAGAAAGGAATGTTTTGCAACAGAGGGGAAAACAGCAAAAATGAGAAAACATGATGAACTTCAGTGGTGGTAAATCGAACATTAACCTTCATATGGTAGGACACTCCAAGCAGTCAATGGCTTGGGAAAGAGCCAAAGACTGATATGTACAATTATTTCCTTAAACCCTACAGGCCACTAGCATACACCAGAAGAAACCCCCTCAATGGCTTAGCAATGCAGTTTGTATAAGGTGAAATGAACGACCGACCGCATATCCAAACTCATCCATAATTATGGCATGGCATTTTGCTTCCATGAATGGCATGGCTTCGAATTATTATTTTACTAGAGACTCCAAAGATATATACAATATATATAAAAGAGAAAAGCTTGCGATCATTAAAAGTCGGGCTTCTGACAGGAACATTATCTGGCGACACTGAGACCAATGCTCCTCAGAAGTTTGAGTGAATTTTCTTCTTTTCCAAAGTTACTTATTCCTCTAGGAGGCGTTTTAAACAGCGTGTCTTGAGCTTTCGTGTGCTGGTTTGTCCTTTCGCACAGTCTCAGAAGGATAAAGAAAACCGGTAATAGTATGTCATGTGCAAAACTGCATGCTATCATTTATTCTTCTCCCAAGATGGATGGCTGGAGAGCAAAGCCAAAAATATTTTAAATCTTTCACAATTACAACTTCAAGAGAAATCACAAGTATAGGCTATATTAAAAAGATACGAGCAAAAAGCTAAGCCCTATTTCTTTTGTTACCAGCATTAATGAAAACTAGAAAATAAGCTATCATTTTTAAAACTATTCAAAATGTCCAAGTAACTCATCTTAAGTCAACGGTTTCTGGTGACAGACTATGTGCTTATTTGTAATCAACAAATTAAATCAGAAAAAGGTATTAGTTATTTTAAAAAGTGAATTACAAAAATACAATAAAGATGCAAGCAATTACCGTAAGTTTTTTCCGCCTGGCTGAACTATTTCTTAGAATTATGTCAGTGTGTTTTCACACACTTACCGAATACTTCCGCACTCTGCAGGCTCTAGGTTACTATACAGTAATTTACAGATACAAAGACTACGGAAAGTTTGCAGGTCTTCCAGATCCTCTCTGAGATAGAGTTGATGCACTGTGATTTGAACTAAGCCATCATCAAGCCAGCCATTACCCACCAGAGAAGATAATGATTCCATGTTGAGATAGACTAACTCTGACAAACACTCATTAAAAGAGCGCGCGCATAATGAGGCAGGGGCAGGAGGATGCTTGGAACTGGAAATCAGCTTCAGAAAGACCACATAGGTGGAAGCACATCATAATTTCAATAGAAATGAAAATAAAATGCAAGTTGTACCAAAGAGCTTCCCTAGCTAAGAGGTCATTTACATTTCAAAGTCCTCTGCCTCCAGTATTCTTAGGTGCCGGAGCACTAGGGTTTGTCGGTGCTATGGAGACACTTCAATTAAGGCTATGTGGTAGAGCGTGGTGCAAACTAATTAGTGGAGGTGAACAGATTTTCTAAATGCAGCTCTCTCACACAGCCTCAGAGATGTGCAAGATTTGCAGGGAACTGAAATTTAAATATGACTGACTGATCAATTCTTGCTTTCATATTCCAATAACATACTGCATAATGATAAATGTGTTCATGACGATACTACAAGGCTACCAATCAAAATTTTGTTTCCCACTGGAATTAAAGGAAGGGGTTTTAAATTTTGCTTTAGATAGGTTATATTCTGATTTTGATCTAGCCTTGTTGGCATATGGAAAATGAGTCTATACTTCATATTCACATATGCTCCACATAGACAAGCTTCAAATAATTTCTATAAGCAGTATCATAGCAAAAACACAGATTCCATGACCCCACCCGAGAGTCTACGTGTTAAATTTGTTTACTATAATTTTACCGGATATTAAAATTGAGCATGTTTTAGTCTGAGTTAATATTAATGAGTCCTTTTCTGAAATTCAAGAAAATAATTTTTGACCCTTAGAATCAGATGTCTGATGAGTTTCATTCTTCAGACTAAGTAAAATATATGCAGGAAAAACAGTTGTGTGAAGTTCCTTAGTACAAATTGAACAAGGAAGAAACTTGAGCATTTCACAAGGCCAAGAGCCTTCCAACAATGCACATAGGAAATCCATGCAGTAAAGTCTCTATGTAAAGTCACTATAGAGACTGAAACAGCCGCACTTGTTAAGCCCGGATGTGAGTCTGAGGGCTTCTGAAGAGCACACTGGACACTGGACAGACAAGAACTTTAAATACACTACCATTGAGAAGAGGCTGTCCTTCATGCACATCCTTCGGTAAGACTGCACTGTACACATCTTCAGGAAATCCAGTCTTGCATAATGCGATTTCACCAGAAGCCTCCACAGACGCCTGGAACACAAGAGAAAAATGCAGGCCATGATTGCTGCCTCCTTCAGCGGAGAAACAGTCCACTTGGCATCCAGCCCCGTTTTTCCCAACTCTCTTGTACAAACAACCTCTGTTTCTGAAGGGTTACGATCAGAATGTAGAGGGCAAAGGGTTAATCCTTTTGATAATTGGAGTTGAAGAAACAAATCCCACTTGTCTAGTCCTGAAAAAATCTGCATAATACACATTCCAGGTTTTTCTAAGGACTGGCCATTTCCATTAAAATGGTCATTGTGAATGAAAAGCACCGAGCAGGCATGGGAGTAGGAGTCAGCCAAATAGTCCCTGGGGCCACACATCACCCATAGTAACGAGGAGACTCATGGAAAAAGTATACATTCAAGTGTATACATAGTTTTATATTATATTCTCATCTAGTTCTTCATGAAGTTTATTTCAACATGCTTTGTTGATGGAAAAGTTATAATAAACTTACTGCAGAATAAACAGTACATGCTAAGTCAAACCAATCATATATATGTATATATACATATGTATCTTTTAATTCAAAGGATATGGTTTTATTAAAAAAACTATTTTAAAAAGATAGATTCAATTAAGTAGCTAGGAGTCTTTCTGTATCTTCCTCTCTATCAATATATTCAGTTACTCACAGGATGCTTAAAACTCAGTCACACCAAGGGCTGCTGAATTAACCATCAGCATTTGCACGGCACTTCTGGCTTCACTGGTCCAATCTCGGGATGTTTATGCCTTAAAGTATTCTCTATTAACTACAGGAAGCTCTGACCTACACTAAGGAAAGTTCAAGCACAAAGGGAGAAAGGATACATAAAGTACATGAAAGGGAGGATTTTCAGTAGCCAGAATGTTAGGAACAGGCTTCCATGACAGAACAAATCAGAAAGAAATGGTCATTGCCCCCGCTCATCCCTACACCCAAAGTGACAGAACCCAGAACAGGTGAGGTATGGATGAAGCAACAAAATGCTGCTTCTTAATGAAAGGAATCCATGAATTACACATGTAAAGTTTAGAAATAATGACATTACAAACAGCCACTCATCTAATAGCTAATCTGCTCTTTTCATGTCTAAGGAAATAAAAAAAAAAACTTAAAGAGTATCAAATATTGTGCAGTATTTAATCTCAAAATATTATCAGGAAGCACAAGAGAGATTGTAGTTTAGTCTTAGGGGGGTAGATTATGAGTGTCATCCTGACAGAAATGTAGCGTAAGCTAAGGGACGGCTGCAGCACACTTTGGGGTGAATCTGTGAGGACATTTAAAGAGGATCAGCTGAGTGGGCAGAACCATGCTGAGCGTAGGCCGTACCATGGAAATGAGCTAGGCTCCCTCCAAAAGTAAAGGGGAGGAGCAGATAGGCCTTCCCCTCTCTCTGCTTCCTTTCAGCTGTGAAGTCCAGCTTCAGCCACAGATGACTCTCACATTACACCATGCCCCAGGCTTTGGAAAGCAGGAACCTACATACTACTGCTTCCACCTAGCTGTTTCTGTTATGTATTTTAGTGATACAGACCAAAGTGAACCAATTCATGACAGGTTTCAAGTCGATTATACGTGAGAAAAGAATGTATGCAACCAGGGACACAAAGGAACCAAAATCTTTACCCGAGATGAGTATACAAATGGGCCTACAATTTGGCAAAGTCTGCTGAGGATAAGTATGGCTACCTCCTACACTGTAATCCGTTCTCAGAGACGCTTGCTCCTGGGTGCCCTAGTAAATGTACGGAGAGATGCTCATGGAAGCATGGCTCATGTCTCGGGATCTATGTAGCCCTTTCATGTCCACCAACAGGGAAATGGAACAATGCGTTTTCCAAGATCGAAAAAGAGAAATATCCAGCAACATTAAAACTGAGGAACTGGTCTACACGTAGTCCCATAGGCATCTTGTCAAGCACATGCAAAATAGTTAGGACCTTAAAGTAATATACAATGTGGCAAGAGAATTTTAATTACAATTCAAGTTCAGGATGAGCATTAATTTGAGTAAGTAAAAAAACACATTTATGTGGTATTCCAGATAAAAAATGAAGACTAAGCACCTGAGAGTATGAGTGACTCTTTAAATAAACAAACAAAGAAACAAACAAAAGATGTGCTTACTGTTCCATTTTTACAAAAGTTAATCACAATGTCAATGCTACAAAAGTCAATGCGATGGACATATACAAGTAAATAGAAGAAGGATTTTGAAAGGGACAAGGCTGTGATAGCAGCCACCCCAAGGGAGGGCATGCACCAGGGATTTTTTTTTCAGGTGGCTTCATATATTCATATGTGTGTGTGTGTGTGTGTGTAATACATATGGATATATATGTATAGATCCATAGTAACTCATTTCTTTTGTAAAGCAGGTGAATCAGCAAAGTAAGATGTGAAGACAGGTAGAGACATGTGGGTATACACTGAATTATTTCCAATATGTCCACCTGCTACCAATTTCATAATAAAAGATACATAATTCTGAACCAATTAAGGAGCAAGAAGAGAGATCGCCCATAGATGTGGAGTATGAGACACAGGAAGGTATTACAATGCTAGCTTCCTGGAGATCCAAGTTACAAGCACCCTGATACGGGAAGGCACTTGGTGAAAACGAGGCTTTAACCTTTAGCTTATCAAAAGGAATAAAGGGAACTCCCCAGTCTGACAGATGTGCTAGTAACCTGTGTCCCACTGCCAGGTTAGGGACTGACTTCTTCACCCCCAGCACAAGCTTTCAAACATGGAGGAGCTGTCAGGACCAAGCTGGGAGGATGCAGACAGAAACAAACTGTGGAAGGCATAGAGGAAAGAGCAGTCTTCTTCAGTCTGGACACTGGGAGGGTCAGTGTACAGCTGCACCGAGAGGCTCTCCACGATCGGTGATATTTACAGACTACGAACAAATGGGTAACTTGCTTCAGCTCCAAGATTAATGTGTTTAACTAAGCAGAAGAACAGGCACCAATAATGCCTTGATCGAAACTTATAGGGAGGAGATCACAAAGATACTTCAAGACCATCATGAATAAGTGGATGTTGCCTTTGGATGCTTAGTCTCCTTTCCATCAAAACAAGAATTTCACTGTGATACACTTTACCTAGTCTCTCTCTGTACACCTTCCTCGGCTATGAAGGGTGCCTGACTGTCTAGAATAAAGGGCATCTTGCAAAAACCCTGGCTGCTCATAATAAACACCTGTGGGAGCCCTGCATTACTGAGTTTTTTATGTCCGCTTCAAGCAACTAATTAATTATTCTTCCCTAAGATAAAACTGGATCCAAGAAAAGCATGATGCTACTAATACAAGTTAATATTCCTATTAATATATTTATGTCAAATTGGACATGGTGGTACATGACAATAATTTCAGAACTTGGGAAGCAGAGGCAGGAAGATGAAGAGTTAAAGATCTTCTCAACTTCATAGCAAGTTCAAGGTCAGCGTGGGCTATATAAATTCCTGTTTCAAAAATTATATACAATATATGTATATATATATGTATATATATATAAGTGTTCGTGTTCTATAATTCTTTACCTATTCAAACTATCAAAATTAACATGTTAAACAAGCAGGCAAAATTCAAATAAATATAATTTCCTAGAGAAATTTTGCCTTTTTTTATTTCAAGTTCTGAGTTAGTAAATCCCATTTAACTACATTCTCTTAGGCTCAGGCTGGGTCAAGTTCTAGGTTAGTAAATTTCCTGTTTAACTATATACTCTCAGACTCGGGCTGGCTGTTATCAGCTTTGAGACTTGTGGGGACTAACTTGATGGCACGCAGGAACTGCCCTGGCAAGGCGAATCTACTTCTGAAGTCTCTTGCATTCCCAATGGGAGCACGTGGGAGGTTCTCTGATATAACCCATGACCCACATTTAAAGATGGAATGTCTGACATTCGTGTTTTTATCTCATTGAACATTCAATAACATCTCATCACATATTTTTGGTTGTCACAGTTTGGAGGGGATGCTGGTTTCTAGAGGGGGAAAGACTAAGGACGCTGCCAAACACAGTATCACAACCAAGACAGGATTCATAATGGAGTATTTAACCAAATACCAAACAAACGAAAATATACAACCCACCAGAGTTTTATGTTACATGGTAAGCCACGAGAACGGAGTGTCTCCCTACCCTTCACATCGCCATGCGTGAAGCCCATGATCTCATCAACATCCCTAAGTGACCACTCTACCAGGTCCCAGATGAAATGCTGGAAATTAGATGCAGGGAAAGGAATTCTCGCTCCAGCTTTTTGTGCATGCCTGACAGGGGCTGTGAACTGCACATATTCTTGTGAACTGCACATGTGTGAACGGTGTCTGCGTGAGCAGGCTTTTCTCTATACAGGTCGAACAGCAGGCATTTAGGCTCTGCAGGATCTGCTGCAAGTCCTCCACTTTGCTGCTCAGACTCAAAAGCAGCTAGACATTTGGCAAATGAATAAACGACATGACATTAATTCCAATGAAACCTATCTGTGGACACAAGACGTCGATTTTCGGCATAAGCACATGGAGAAGCATTCTTGACCATAAAAAAACACAGAACTATCAGCTACAGATCCTTGGGGTACTGTTAAGTTTTAGAAGGCCTTGGTATCTCACTTGACTCTCCATAAGCCTTTCTGGGGCGGGAAGAATATCAACATTTTACAGCTGAGCAAATGAGTTCTCACAGGAAGTGGAATACCCAAGCCCACACTTCCACACACCGGAAGAGGCAGAATTCTAACTCTGCTGCTCTTCCAATTACAAAAAAATCAATTAGACCCTTTGGAAAGCTTGTTCTGAGTGTTCAATTGATACTGGAAACAGAATGAGACGCAGGCTTGGGAGCACAAAACTTCAAGGAGGAAGTGAAGAATGCTGGGCCCCTGGGAATAGGAGGCTCCTGGGGCCCTGCGGTCTCCCCAAAAGAGACCTGTAGTAGTAAAGTAGCGGGGCCTGGCAGGGAGGCTACAGCAGGAGCTCACTGTCTGAGCTGAAATGAGACAGCAAGGAACTGCACATGCCTAGGGAATGCCAATGAGCTCCCTGTCCTGCGGCCCATGCAGCGGGGCAGGAAGTCAAGAGTTGAAGCTGCAGAGTTACACAGGCTCAAAACATAGACGGCTGGGAGCCTGGGGTTATCCTACCAGCTGGGCTAAGGAAGGGGGTGTGGGGACCAGGAGTCCACCAGCAAACTATTTGACAGAGAATTTTCCAAATTGCTTCCTGGGAAATGGGGGTATGTAGGGAAACACCTTAGCAAACAGACTTAAATTAGGCCTGGGCATCGAGAATGGGCAAATTTTATTAACATGCAGTGAATTAAAATCAACAGGGCTTAGTGAGTGCAGGGCCTTCAGGGGAAGGAGAGATGACTTTACTCCTGTTTCCAACTGATTGCCTTTGAACATGGCACCACA
Organism: Microtus oregoni; assembly: GCF_018167655.1. Classification (NCBI taxonomy): domain Eukaryota; kingdom Metazoa; phylum Chordata; class Mammalia; order Rodentia; family Cricetidae; genus Microtus; species Microtus oregoni. The sequence goes on along the minus strand of NW_024543070.1, from coordinate 35,995,534 downwards.
AACTGGAAAGACAATCACAAAATTATAATGTCAGGCAGAAAGGGCTAAAGACTCAGACAAAATGGGATGATAAATCTACCCATGGAAGCCGAAAAGGACTCCATAGCTCAAGTGACATTTAGGCCTTGACTTGAAAAATGATTAAAAATTTGCCAGGAGGAAGTGGAAAAGAACAGCCCCAGGAAAAGATACAGGAGAACAAAACCCCCAGTGATTTGTGCTGAGCTTGCAGCCCACCACACCAACATAAGCCCTGCTTCTCTTCCTAGTATCTCTGAGGCTGATTCTGGACCACAAGGAGCAGTTTGTTTTTCCATTTAACACTCCAGATTTAGATCTCAAGGAATTAATCATTCCAGCTGGTTTCTACACACCCCCAGGTTTATACATCAAGAAATGATCAGGAGAATCTCCAACATCTCGATGAAGATGCTACTTAGGTGCTGGAGACAGACCATGCCAGATGTCCAGGTACCATTCTGCCTTGCTGACTCATGTATGCATGAACACTGAATGTCTGAAGCATGGAATTTCAGTACACCAGACTCCCTGACTTCGTGACCCCACCAATTGCTAGAGCATGCAAACCCCTAAAACATCCTAGTTCTCCACATGAAGAATGAGAGTCCTAAAGACAGTACCCACTCACAGGGCAGGGGTGAGGATTAGCTGTTAGTCAGAGCAGAGACTCTGACTCATGCTTTATCCCTTACACGGCCCAGCAGTTCCCAAGCTGGTTCAGCTTGGCACACCATCTGGCACCTTTGTCTAAGTAAGTACAAATTCTTGTAACCCAAGACTCCGTACCACAGAACCTCAAAGAATGTGAGTGGGCATTGAACAAGTGGCTGGTTCCAGAATCATCTGGCAACTCACTATCTTTTGGTTCTGGTCTTCAGGATTAATAACTTAGCAACAAGAAAAGGGAATAAAGAAACAATTATTTTATGTTCTTATTTATATTTCTTTTAAAATTGTGTGTGTGTGTGTGCACTTGTATATGCATGTACCATGCCAATGCTTCTGAAAGACACAGAAAGACACTGAGTGTCTTGTACTATATCACTCTCCTTACTTGTTTGAAACATGGTCTCTCAATGAACCTGGAACGGGGCTGGCGGCCAAGAAGTCCCATTCTTCCTCCTGTTTCTGGACCCAGCGGTTTTAGGGTTATACACACGAGGGCAGCCATACCAGATTTTTCACATGGGCACTGGGAATTTGAACTCAGGTCCTCATCTTTTTAAAGCAAAATTTTTTATTCATTTAACTCTTCCTCCAGTCCTCTGCTCACAGTAATTTATTCCCAGCACCGTTCTGTTGCTGTGCAGAGACACCATGACAACGAGAACTCTTACAAACAAAAGCATTTAACTGGGACTGGCTTACAGTTTCAGAGGTTTAGTCCATTATCATCATGGTGGGGAGCATGGCAGCAGACTTGATGTTGGAGAAGTAGCTGAGAGCTACATCCTGATCCACAGGCAGAGAGAGAGAGAGAGAGAGAGAGAGAGAGAGAGAGAGAGAGAGAACGCCTGGGCCTGGCATGGCCTTTGGAAACTTCAAAGCTAACCCCGGTGACACACTTTCACCACACCTCCTAATCCTTATAATCCTTGCACAGTTCCATTCTCTGGTGGCCAAATATTCAAATATATGAGCTTATTAGGGACATATTTTATTCAAATCACCAGAAGCCTCATTTCTCTTCCTTAAAACATAATTATAAAAAGCAATCTTTGTTTTGTTTTGAGACAGGTTCTCACTATATAACCACAACTGGCCTTGAACTTACTATTAGACCAGGTTGGCCTAGCACTCACTGACAGACACTGCCTCCCAAATTCTGGGACTAAAGACGTATATCACAATGCCTGGCCTGAAAAACCTTCCGCAAGAACAGCCTATAATTACGAATTCCCCCTTAAGGTACAAACAGCCTTGATTGACTGCAACACCAAATTAAGAGTCAATTATTCCAGGGACAGTGTCCATAGATACTATTGATGCCCTTCCAAGAACAGACTAAGTTTTATAGAACACTATTGCTTCCCCTGATTCTCCTCAGGTGTCCTCTGAGGGGAGCAAAATACCAGCATCTCTATTGTTTGGTTTGAAAATGGCACCTACTTGATTCTGCTGTTTTTCTGTTAATGGAGACATCATTTCGTCCCCGCCCTGTAATGACTCTCTTCTGCACCAGTCCGCTCACGCCACCAGGGCAAAATCCACGCTGGTCAGAGGATCTGAACTCACTGAGTGCCGCTCTGCGCTCTTGCACAATCAGCTCACCCATCTAGAGTTTCAATTTCCTCTTTACAAGTCTTAGCTTTGCTCTTCTTGGGCTGAAGAGCGACCTCCTCGTCTGCAATGGCAGGAGTGTAAGAGGACTGGAGGACGTCGGCTGGCCTGCGACCATCAGTCTCTCTCGTCTGATTTGGAACTCACAGCACAGCGGCTTTTCGACCTTGTTAAATTTCTCCACTGTCTCCATACCATGAGCTTTAAAGCGCGAATCTGCTTCCAGTTTCTGTTCTGATCAGTTTTTACTCTCCGCTGGGTCACTGGACCTGCATTCTAATTTTGCTCACGTCACTCTTGAGTCTAAGCTTTTAACTATTCTGTGCAGACACGGTGAACTGACTCTCCAGTCACCTCATCTCTGTCTTATTCTCAATCATTTATCACGACTGCCTAAAAGTTTCACACCTGAACGCAAGCCAATACCTTGAAGAATCTCTGCATTTTCTCTCCAACTAAGAAGACAGCTAGTGTGTGTTCTCATAAGTCCTTATCAACTGGATACTTGGCTACGATTTTCCTTTTCAGCCCACCAGGTTGCTGTGATTCTAATCCATTCGGAAGACCGTGCAGGTCACCACATGAGGGTGCGCTGACACTTCCTGAAAACACACGTGTTGCCCTGCTCTGTACAGAATGAAGAGCAGTCATGTGCATAGCGTTGACTGAAGGGCTGTAGCAAACCTGCAAAGGCTGAAATTCAGCCCTACCCTCTAATTTCCCAGTGTTGTTCAGCTATATAGGCTCATCTATGATTCTGCTTCCTCCTCTGCAATAGAAATAATAATAGTTAAACTTTTGTCCTTTATAAGAATGTAGTAGAAAACAACAAACAGATTAAAGATAATTGCATATTACAAAGCCAAGGTTAACTAATGTTATGTTGTTACTATTTTTTGTGTTGTGAAGACTTGGTCTCTTTGTTCTATGAAATATGCTCTATAAAATGTCTATAAATTGAGAAATATTTTACTTTTTCCTTTGCTTGAAAATAGATTGTTTACACAAACAATATATCCTGATTATAGCTTACCCTCCCTCTACACATCCCAGTTCCTCCCTACCTCCCCTCGGGATCTACCTCCTTTCTGTCTCATTACAAAAGAAAGGGATTCTTCGAGGTAACAACCAAACGTGATACAATAAAATATAATATGTAGAGCAAAAACTATCATATCAAAGTCAGGCACAGCAACTCAAGAGGATGAAAGGACTCCCAGGAGTAGCTACGAGTCTGGGACCCACTTGTTCTCACGGTCAGGAGCCACATATCAATATTAAGCTAACAGCTGTCGTACACACACGGAGAACCTGGCGTAGACTCACAGAGACCCTCACTTGCTGCTTTCATCTCCAGTGACCTCATATGCTACTCGCTTAGTTGATTCTACTCGTGTACTCTATTCCTTCCGGCTTTTACAATAGTTCTGCCTCCTCTTCCTCAGGATTTCCCCAGCTCTGAGGGGAAAGATTTGATGGAGGCCTCCCATTTTAACTTTCTCTCTCTCTTCATATCTGGCTGTGGGTCTCTGTATCTGTTCCCATCTGCTACCAAGGAAGCCTCTCTGCTGATGACTGGTGTCTTAGGGTTCCTATTGCTGTGAAGAGATACCATGACCATAGCAACTCATATAAAAGAAACTATTTAATGGGGTGGCTTACAGTTGCAGAGGTTTGGTCCATTATCTTCACTGTGTTGGAGAAGGACTGGGAGTTGTACATCTTGAATTACAGGCAGCAGAAACAACTGTATTACACACTGGGTATAGCTTTAGAATATGAATGACACCTCAAAGGCCACCCTAACAGGGACACTCTTCCTCCAACACCTCCTAATAGTGCCATTCCCAATGGGCCAAGTCATAGACATGAGTCTATGGGGCCATTCCTATTTAAACCACTACAACTGCATTAGGCACTATCTACGAGTGTGGCAAAATATCATTAGGGATAAAGTTATTGATTTATTTTTTTAGACCAGTAGTGTTTGGTTTTACCCTAGGTCTCTGGGCTATCTAGTTTCTTGTTCAGTTACTTAAGCAGTGTTGGGTATGGGTTCCCTCTTGTGGAGTGGGCCTTAAATCAACTTGGACATTGGTCAGCTACTCCCACAAGCTCTGTGCCATCGTTGTCCCAGAACATCGTGCAGGCAGGACAGATTACAGGTCAAAGGTTTTGTGGCTGGGTTAGTGCTCGTGTTTCTCTTTTAGTAACCTGCAGAGTGACTTCCTGCACTGAAAAGACTAGAATGTAGGGGTGAAGGATACATGTAGGCAGCAGCTTGACCTCTCCATTTTCAGTGAATCGTGTGGATACAGTCATCATAAATGGTGACCCGTGGTTGCTTTTAGGAGAGCAACCCTTGTCTTAGTAACAGCCTTAGAGATTTGTTTAGGGATTTCCCTGAGACCCCATTAGACAACAATTCAACTGAAAGCAACCCAGTCCCTCCATTAGAAGCCTTGTGGGCAAACAGAGGTGGTCAATCGAGACTTTGAGACAGTTTAAAAGTAAACTACAGGGTCTGGGGTAGGTTCTGTAGGTACAGCATTGGCTTGATATGCACAATGCTGAGGGTTCCACCCTAGAGACAAAACAAAATAAAAAAGTAGACAGAAAGACTGTAGAGAAATCAAAGGGACTAAACCAAGATTTAATTCACAAAAAGGACAAAGGAAACATATTTTGCAGTGTGTTGTTTGTGGGTTAAAAGGTGGGGAGAGGTACTGGAGAGTGGGGACAGGACTATGATAATACTTGCATTATGCAGCTTCCAAATTATGCAAGCAAATATAAGCAATTAATGACGACTGCGTTAAGGTGATTCCATAGATGCATAATAGAATAATGGAACTGTTAAAAGACAAATTCTGCATGACTGAGTTTTTGTTATTTGTTAATCCAATTTATGTGAATACAAATGCATTTGCCAAATTCCTTATATTTCATGGATTTCATCCATGGTGTTAGGAGCTTTGTAAAGACGATTATTCAAAAGCAAGGGTAATTGATGCTCTTTATACTCCCATGTCAGCAATGCCACTGATGCCACTTCGGATTTCCTATCTCTAGAACCATGTTTAAAATGTACGGCTGAGAGCCGGGCGGTGGTGGCGCACGCCTTTAATCCCAGCACTCGGGAGGCAGAGGCAGGCAGATCTCTGTGAGTTCGAGACCAGCCTGGTCTACAAGAGCTAGTTCCAGGAGAGGCTCCAAAACCAGAGAGAAACCCTGTCTCGAAAAAACCAAAAAAAAAAAAAATGTACGGCTGAACAACGTCAGTGCTTTTGCTTTGTCCTGTTCTATTTTTGAGGAAGCATCTAGCATTTTGCATAGGTTCCCATTGTGTGTGTTACACAAGTTCTGTGTGTGCTGATGCATTTGTGTGTAAGGTCAGAGGTCAACCAACCTCAAGTGCTGTTCTTAGCACATTGTCTGTAGTTGAATTTTTCTTTGGGCCACTAGCTCACAAATAATGACATGGAGACTTCTTGTTAATTATGAAAGCTCGGCCTATAGTTTAGGCTTGTACCTAACAAGCTCTTATAACTAAAATTAACTAATTTATGTTAATTTATGTTCTATCATGTGGCCCTACCTCTCTTCAGTCTTGCACCTCCTGTTTCTTCTCCATGATTCCTGGCATCTCTTGCAAACCTCAGTTTTCTCTCTCTGTCTCTCTCTGTCTCTCTCTCTCTCTCTCTCTCTCTCTCTCTCTCTCTCTCTCTCTCTCTCTCTCTCTCTGCCTGGAAGTCCCGCCTATACCTCCTGCCTAGATATTGGTCATTCAGTTCTTTATTAAACCAATCAGAAGGCACACTGTCAAAGACACATCGTTTCTATGTAAACAAACATTCCATAACAATTGTCCAACTTGCCTTTTGAGATAGTCTCTTCTATGGGACCAGGGCTTGCATAGTAGGTTATGCTGGCTGGCTGGCAAGCTCAGAGATCCTCCTGTCTCTACCTCCCAGCACCGGGAAGACAAGTGTGTAACAAGTGTGTACTACCATGCTGAAGCTTTCATGTAGGTTCCAGAGATCAGACTCATGTCCTCGTGTTTGTATACCAAAACCTTAGGAACTGAGTTATCTCCCTAGGAATCTTGTGATTATTTATTCTTTCTTTTCCTTCATGGTGCTCTCCAGCAGCTCAGGTGCGGGGAACATCTGTCCATGGCCTCCTGTGCCCATCTCCTCACTTCTTCCTACATTGCTGCAGTTTATTATTAAGACACATCTTTGAAAACCTCTACTACTGCTGCCTGTCTTCTCCTGATGTCTTTCTTTTAATCACAAAAGGACAATGTAGAATCAAACAGCAACTTTGGCATTGGCACGGGAAGCGGCAAGCCCTACAGAAAATGAGCTATCAACCAGTAGTCAGCATTACCCTCTAATAGCTTAATCCAGGAAAGTCTGGGTTCACTGGACCAAAATGTGCTTTTACAATGTCACCATGCCAAGAGCTGAGCTTTTCATGGCTTGGGACAAGATGCAGATATGATACCTCAGATATTACTCTAGTGGATCTGTGCAGTCCCAGAAAAAGGCTCCACAGGCCTCCAGGCTGGAGCTTAGCATTAAGCATACGGCACAGCTAATAGAATGGGTAACAACAATGCACCTATAGATTTAGCCGGCTTCTGTAAAAGTTCAACGTATCATCAGATGATGGCACAGGCTGCTGTTGAATTAAGCTGCCATTAAGAGTTTCAGAAGTGCCTAAGGCAATTCCAGAAAAGATGGTCAATCCCAGCTTAGATTGATTCTGCCCTATCAACTCATTACACTCACCAGAGACAGCAACACGCTTATATATAATGTTTAAAATGTCAAACAGCATAGTACTTGGCATTGGATTGAATTTATAATCAACTTGGGAATTCATTCAACTAAATACACTGAATATCAATGAAGGTCAATATCCACTCAGTACTTACCATGGGGTAGGAAGTGGGCTATTATGTCTTACAAGTCTGAGACCTTAACTACGGCCACAAAACAATGCAGTGGGCTAGGTACTGGTAGTAGTATTTTTCAGCAAAGAAACTGAGAGGAAGCTTCCTCTGCAGTTTAATCAGTTAGCATAGGGATGCTAATCACAGCAACACCAAAGAGTTTGGGGATCGCTTTTCACCATTTCCCAATCCCCAAAGCAGCCACTAAGTAATGGTGACACATGCTGAAACACGAAGTTAACTGGCTGGGGCAGAAAACAGCTCAGCAGTTAAGAGCATTTAGTGCTCTTCCCGAAGACCTGGGTTTGACTCCCAGAACACACATGCACTTCCACAACTATCTGTAACTCTAGTTTCAAGGGAGCCTATGCCATCTTCTGACATGCAGGGGTACCAGGCAGGCATATGGTGTACATATGTACACATGTAGGCCAAACATTCATACACCTAAAATAAAATAAATAAATCCTTAAATAAAACCATTTAAAACCCTTATCAACTTAGACCGAGAACTACGCCAACTCCCATAACTAAAGGTTCCTAAAATATGGCCCTCACTTATGATACGTGATTCATTATGGGGCATTGATAATAAGGTATGTTTGTTCATGTAGGATATGTGAAATAACAGGACATGCAATAAAAGATGCAATGCTCACATAGTATGTATAAGATACACAACAAGCTTCCATGCTTCGATGCTTCTATTCACCATGAAACAAAAGGGGAAAAAGATTACCCCAAACCTTTAAAAAAATCGTCTTTCAAAACCAAAGCTCTACTTACTTCCAAACATTTGTGGGGAATAAAAGGCACACACAGAAAATTATTAGCGCAGTCCTGCCATGGCTTCTGTGATCTCCAGTGGTGATGTCCATGAGAAGGAAATGGCAGTCTCTACTAATCCCTGCTCTTTCTGCCCTCCAGGGTCCCTTCTCCTCCTGCACAATCCACAAAACCTGCACCACAGCGGCACTTTTTAGGATGGTCACACATATTTACAATCCCCCTGGCTCTGATATAATTTCAATAGCTGACAATAGTGCTGATTTACCTAATTCTATATTCTTGATAAGATAAACACTTTACTATAACATTACTCTTATATGAAAATAACTTTCAATGCACGGCTTCCAGGGAAATGTAGCAGCTGAAAAGGGGGACCATCAGTGTGCAAAGCCCTTTCTTATCTGCTCTGGAAGCAGCTTCCTGCCTAGAGTTCTACGCTATCACACTGGAAATGGGAGAATGCCAGGGTCTGCAGGTGGAAATGTCGTCCAGCTAAGATGCCCAGCTCCACTTTCAACTCAAGAATCCAGTGTGAGATTCCACCCACGGGTGTCAGAAAGGATGTGAGCCTGGCATTTGGTGGTTTCAGTGCAAAGAGTCTAGAGATGGAATGCTGTTTTTCTAGAAACTCTTGGAACTCAGCCATCAGCTCTGCCCACTCCACAGGTCAGTTTGACCTGCTTGACAATATTAAAGTGTGGTCCTGGACTAGTGATTGGAGACACTGAGGACCCTCTGAGATCCTTTCTGGGATCACAGGAGCCTAAGGGTTTTGTGACGTCACAACTTCACTGGTCATTATCACTCCCAGTTTCTCCTAAGAGTCGGATGGCTTTCCTCAGAGGCTGCATGACAGCACAAATGCAGGTGTACACAAACAGACGAGGCACAGCCATCTCATCACTAAGCCAGGTGTTAAAGTGATAGGGGAAAAAAAAACCCTTAGAGGTATGACATTATTTTTTTTTCTTTTTTCTAATTTGGAAAATGGAGGTACCTTTTCATATTATTATTACTTATGTTACATAGACAAATAGTTGAACATTTTTAATGGACTAATAAATAGCATCCAATTTTCTGGGGTTAATTTCTCAAAAGCAAACACTGGTATGCACTACCCGCATGATAAAAGCTCACCGGAGTACACAGTGATCCCGAAGTGTCTCAGAATCCTGAAAAGAAACACTGTGTATACTGATGCTGCAGGGGAGAGAGGGACAAACTGAGGTCGCCTGAAGGCTGCATATGCACGAACAATCTGAGCAGCTGGTGCCCAACCTGTCCTGCTACCCCTCCCGCCTGGGAGTCACCAGCTCTCAGAAAACAAGCAGAGTGATCTCATTTTCCATGCTGGGAGCTCAGAGATCCCCTGCAGGACCTAGGGGAGGAGTGTGTCTGCAGTTGTGGGATTGTGGGAGTCAGTTCTAGCAGGAAGATATGCCCAGGGGTCAGGGTCACGCCCTCTGACTCTACACTTATGGGCCCCCGCTGCTTTTCCTCAGGCTTCCATTTAACACGGTTCATGATCCAGCAGCGAGAAGAGATCCTATTTATTGGGCAACTTCAAAGACTTCAAGCATTTGGTAAACTACACTGGGACACTGACCCCTCCAAAAAAGTCAGTTAGGGAATAAAACACCCACGAGGAGCCTGGCCTTCTGTAAAAGGTCTGTTTTTCCAGCCCTGCACACATTTAAATGTGGTGTTCTTCAGGTTGTATTATGTCGTGCCTGGTTGTGTACTTGGGCAGGTGGCTTTCAACACAGGAAGCTTTAATTCATAAACCACACGATGTTTTGATCTTGATATGTGACCACAATATGGTCCATCAAAGTGGCTGTGAGAGACGGAGGGCTTACAGAAGAAATAACAGCTGACCTCAGGAGATGGCACCAGGCCAAGGGACTCAGAAAGGAACCAGAATGCGCGGTGACCTTAACCAGCACTTCACACTTAGGGGAAAGACTGTTACCATTTGGCTTTGGCAATGATAGGAGACAGTATGGGGTTTCCAGAGGTTCCCATGAGCCTCAGCCTGAGCAAGGAGGAGCCACAGAGGGACCAAAGATTGGATCATTTCAATATCTTCTGCCTGAAGACTAACAAGCAGTACAATATTCGCTATTTTTAAACGACAGTGACCTCAAGAGTCCTAGCAAGGATCTCACTTTAAATGCTTCATGACAGCCCAAGGAACGCTACAAAGAATTGGCCGCCTTTGCCTCAAATTCTTCTCCACATTCAGGGGAACAGAGGGCACACCCTGGATTCTAAAGGTTTGACCAAAGGCTCAAGGGTCCGCGCCAACCACATGATCTGAATGACCTTTTCAAATGAAAAGGAAATCTACCCTTGCAGGTGGCCTGTTGTGGCCAAAGCAATACCATGAGTGGCATAGTGTGGCGGGTGACTTTGTGGCAGAAAGCTGTGAGCCCCTGATCCCTGGGTAACTTGTTCATCACCAGACTGAGCCCGGACTGGTGCCAGCACTAGCTGTCACAATCCAGGAATTCAAAGGGAAAGGACCTTTGGTTATACTAGTTATAAAGTGAAACTCCCCTGGGAGCCATTCCCTCTGGGAGGTTAAAATTAGCAGCTGGGCCATGGAGGGGGGAGGGGACTTATCCATGCATACTGGGTTTTCCTTCAGAACACCGGCATTTGATATCTGGCCGCCTTCACCGAAGGTTCTGAATTGTCCAGCAGCCCCACTTTACACTAGTTTTTCCTTCTCATCTAGTATGTTCGATACCATGGAGTCTGCATCTCCACCTATGCACTGTTTGGTTCAAGGGTTGTGGAGTACAGATCAGAGGCTCAGCTCAGAGAGACTCACATCCATAAAGAAAACTCAAACCTGAACCTTCTCCTCAGCCCACTTCCATGCATCCCAAATTCACTGCTGTGGCCTTTGAAATACAGAGCCCGGCTCTGGGGAACAGTTCTGCCTGGCATAACTCTTCCAAGATCGGGGCCTCCTTTGCTTTCTACCACTGTAGGGTGCTAAGATGATTGTATTAATCATCTTACATGCCCCACTTGGGACTCTAAAAAGTGAAACTATAGACCTGCTGAGACATAATAGAGCTGGGAGCAAGAGCCTACTGACTGATGTCCACTTGCCCCAGGGGCTCACCATGCTTCTGCACGAACACACACTGGATAGCTACGGACACGGGCTCAATGATCAATACATACTCAGAAACCATTTTCATAGAACCTGTATTCTCTTGGATGGAGTGAAGTTTTGCCTGCAATAACATTTATGGGTTCTCGCTACTTCTCTGGCAAGTTTGGATTAATCAACTGGACACACGAATCCCAGCTTCCAGTCCCTTCGTCAGCACTTCTCTGTGAGAAACAGACTGTAATTGGTCAGAGCCAGTACCATTATCCTGCTGACTTACAGGGCGGATCACCCAGTGTGCAGGTCAACTTCATTCTATGTTGTCAAAGGTGGGAGGAGATGGATGACAGTTAATTTGAAAAGTTTAACTCACCTTCCCCAAACTAGTGTTTATCAGTAACAAAAGTTGTATCTTTTTTCTTCAGCTACTGATTCCTTTGTCTTACTTGGTTTTTAGATAGATGAGAAGTATTTTTTATGTCTAAGGACAACAGAATTGCCTATAATCTTGACAAATGCTCAAAGATCAAGGGTAGCCATCTAAAGGTTATTTTTGGTTGAGGATGTAACTCAGTGTACAGGGAGCATGGTTCAAGCCCAGCACTGTAAAGTGGCAGTGGGCTTGCATAAAATCACTGTATCATCATCAAGATCACATCCACACTCTCAGGAGGTGGTTTGAAGCTGAAGACTTGAGAGAAGGCAGTCAGGACTGAGCAATTCATTGGGGCAATCAAGTACTAGGAGCAGAAAGCTACAATGCCCCCAGGTCACTGTGTGAGTTCAGTTTGAGGCTAAGCCAGGAGAATGTCAGAAGAAAAGAAAACCCAACAATTTACAGAAAGGACAGCCAGCCCCTCATCCAATACTAACATCTATTTAAGATATGACCAAGAGCAGCTTGGCTAGTGACAAATATCTCTTTCAAAAGTCACCTAACCTGTGTCTGTCTCAGTCTTTTAGATCTTCCCATATAGAAGGCCAAAATTTGCTCCTTGAAAACAAAATCCCTTAAATCCTCATTCTAAACTTCAAATCCCCCTCTAGGTGGTAAGCCTCCAAAGTCCACAAGAGACTTACCTTGATCCCACTATGTCTACTGCATTTGCCTAAGTCCTTGGTGCTCCTGAAGTGGCTACCAAGCAGTCACAGCTCCATTCAAGGCCCACCCACCACCTCACAGCAGTAAGGTCTTCGGGTCCACAGGTTAAACCAAGGATCTGTTTGAAGTTTGTAAGACAGATGATAACAATGCGTACTGGTTGTGGGAGAATTGATACAAGGATAACAGGAATCAGCACAGGTGAAGTATTTCACCTGACACACAGTAAGTACTCTGCAAACATTAGATTTAATCACATGACTTCACTTTCAATAAAGTCTCAAGTACATTTTCTTACAAGCCCTAGGTGACAAGTAACAAGGCCAAACAAATGAGAGGGACATTTTGAACTTCCTCCATTGTTGAACAGTCTGAAACTCAACCATAACCAGAAACACTCAAATTTAAACCAAAAGGAGTTACCAATACCCAAGTAATCAGATCTTAAAATGTTAACGTTGACCTAAAACAAAGGATGGGGAAAATGTGTGTAGATGGCTTGTTGGAGCCGTCGGGAAAACACTCCCGAGGCAGCTGGTAGAATGAGAGAGAATGCATGCCACTTGCATCCCAGCAACCCTACTCCAAGATGCAAATTCCAGAGCAGAACATCAACCTAGCACCCAAGAGCTTCCGAGGCATACAAATCCTCAGGGTCTGCTAAGGACTTGCAGAATCAGAAGGGTGGGGTTCGTTGTAGCAAACTTTCCAATGATTCTTACGTAAGTTGAAGTTGGGGAAACACAGTCCTAGGGAATCTCTGGTATTCATGCCCAGGTGGTGGCATAAATAAGAGTGCTGACAGCGGTTAAAAAAAAAATCAGAAACTATACTCTGGCCCATCAGCCACAAACCAAATAAGTAAATTGTACCGTATTCATAGCATGTAATGTAATGATCTACATTAGTGAAAATGAACAAATTATAGCTACAAAACTCAACTGAATGAATCTTGCTGACATAATAAGCAGAAAACCAAATCACAGAAAACTACATCATATATAGTGCATAACGCATCTATATATCTGCTGAATGATGTATATAAAGACGCTACATAGCATAATCAACAAATGAATATATAGAGGATAAACTTATAAAAAAGCAATAAATAAATATTAGAAAAATCAGGATGGGTTTTAAATTTTGGAAAAAAGAAGGGAATGGGACCATAATTCTAAGAAATAATGAAGCTATTCTCCCTTAGCCTGGCTAGTAGTTATACTGAAATATTTATAAACTTTATTTCTAAATGTAAGACTGGCAAAATGGCTCCGCAGAAAAAGGCACTTGCTATCCATCAAGTCTAAGGACTTCAATTTAATCACATGAACCCACATCGTGGAAGGAGAGAAAATACTCTCCCAAGTTGTCCTCTGGCTTCTCATACGCATGTCGTAAAAGCTGGTACCCCTACACCCCCACAACCCCACAAAAATAAAATATAAAGTACATATGTAGTAGTTATATATTCCTATTTGCCATAACATACTTGCTAGCAAAACAATCTTTAAAAAGAGATGATCATCAAATACTTTTTTTTAAAAAAGGGATAGGTGTCAATGTCATTTAATTTTCCATGTATTAGTGTTCTAATATAGAATTTGTGACTTTTCTGACAATTCAATGAATTAATATAGTTAATATATTTCCTCTGATTAGTGTCTAGGTAGGACATAACAATTATTGAAAAATATCAAGCTACAATTATGACATGATTCCCTCTGATTAGTGCCTAGGTAGGACATGGTAATTATTGAAAAATAACAAGATACACTTATGACATGATAGCACTAAGGTTTAAAGCAAACTGCCTTGCATCTAACTGTCAATAAACCATGGGCAGATAATGAAAACAACCCACCTTACTCTTCGCAGGAACGGTGGTGACATCAAACAGCATTATAATGTGGTGTTCAAGCATCTCTATTGGGTTCTCACATTAAAAGTACTCAAAAGATGAGTATGTCCTGTGCCACGCTAGCTAAATAGAAACATGCACGTGCATATACGTGCATGTTTTATTGCATGGGCCCATTCAAAGAAAGCAAAGAAAGAAAACATGGTCTGAGACCCCAGAGTGACTCCTGCCTGATCGCCTTCGGGTCCAATCACAAAATCATCCTCTCTCTATTCGCGTGCCTTCTAATTATAATGGTGGTGGAAGTCTGTCAGCCTAGTCAACATCTGCTAAAATTTAAAGATGATTAAGAGAAAGGCCTTGATTCTGATTTCCAAGTGCAGTCTTAGGCGTGCTGGTGGGAGGCTGTCCACGTACAGCCATAAATTAACTAGCTATCATACTATAGATCATAGACATGCACAAATTAAATGTTCAGACTTACTCAAATAATTACATTTCTCTTGACTAATTTTGCTTATGTAACATAATAATAACTAAGATGCAAAATCTTCAGTCAAGAATCTAAAATCTCCATGAAGGCACTTAACTTCATTCCCACATATGCTCTTCATAGTAAGCTTATAATGAATAGCATTTATTACCCTCCTCCCCCTCCGCTTTAGATATGGACATATTGACAAATAGAAATCTCCTGTAAGCTACCCACATCCACTCTCTCGACCAAGGGTCAGAGCCAGGGCGCAGATATGGACTGACCAGCTGCAGTGTTATACACGTTTATGATCCATTTTATTCACTTCCACCTCCCAGTACTTAATGTTACCCCTTCTTTCCTATTGTAATTTTTCTTCTTTTCAAAGGTCTCCCTCTTACTTTCATGTTCTCTCTTACTCTCCCCCTCTCTGTCTTTCTCTCTCTCTCTCTCTCTCTCTTTTTTTTTTTTTTTTTGGTTTTTCGAGACAGCGTTTCTCTGTAGCTTTGGTGCTTGTCCTGGAACTAGCTCTTGTAGACCAGGCTGGCCTCGAACTCCCAGAGATTCGCCTGCCTTTGCCTCCCGAGTGCTGGGATTAAAGGCGTTCGCCACCACCGCCCGGCTTGTCTTTCTCTTTCTCTGTGTGTGAGAAAAAGAGTGCATGTGTGTGTGTGCGTGCATGTGTGCGTGTATGTGTGTGTGCATGTGTGTGTGCATGTGTGTGTGCATGTGTGTGCATGTGTGTGTGCATGTGTGTGCGTGTGTGTGTGTGTGACTGAGTTTAATAATGGTTCTCTGTTTTCTCTCATGTAGATTACCGCCTCAAGTCTTTAGACTTTGGTGTTTAACTTGTTATACCTGTAGAAGGCAGGAAACTAGAGAAGAGCTGTGGAGAGGGGAGATGGATTTTAGGAGGGAGAGTGGGGTAGAACACAAATAGGAGGGTAGAAAAGAGTGGGAGGAAAGGGTGGCTGGGGAAGGCAGTAGAAAGGAAAGGCAGTGAAGGGAGTGGAGGTGGTAACGTCAAGCACATGGAGGAGGAGCCATAGGAAAACCTAGACTCTTATTTGAAAATACAAACAACAACAATAGTAAAGAGCTTGAACATAAGTACTCAACATGGAAGAGACAATGCACTTCTCTTCCTGGAAGCCACAGATTGCTAAAGAACAATCCCAGTAGCAGGCAAGAGATATGGCTGTGCAAGCTGCTGGTCAGAGATGCCCTGGAATTTTACACAGTGTGGTCCACTGTAACTGCTCTCTATTCTCTGGCTAAATTGAATGGTAAGTTTCACCCTACTGCTGAAGACACAGCTTACTGTGATTCCAGAACATGGAGGAATCAAGCTAGAAATGACTAGAGGATTTCTCTTTGCTGGCTGGCTTTCACAGGACTGCAAGGCACCATGCAGGCTGCTGGAGGAAGAAAAGCACAAGTCACAGTGTTGGGAGTCATGCAGTCTAGTTTCTGAGCAGTATATGAGTGCCTCCTCTAATGGGTCTCCAAATGAGTTAAAGCCCACAGGGACAGTCTCAGCAAGAACCAGAGGACTTCAGGACAGCGCAGAACACTGCTGGACCCATGTGGCTGGCATGCTCTCTTCGCTCTCATAATATTAATGATTCTACGATGGTTTTATGTCATTTTGTCAATCATGCATGGGACAGATGTGATCATTCCTGGAAACCCCATTTTTTTTTCTCGAATATTTACCCCTAAAATTCTTTGGGAGTGATGTTTCTCAGGTTTCTTGCCTGAGGATGCCAAGTATCACTTCAGACCCCGGGAGCTGTTCTAAGTCAGTGCTGACAGGATCAGAGGCAGTTCATTCCTAGCTCTGTAAGTATGCTTTGAATAGCATTGTTGTTCTTGAAAATGTGTGCCCATGTTTATCACCGTTAGTTTTGTAAAGACAGGCTGTACCTGGCTTGGTATTTGGCCAAGCTGGCAAAATGAAAAGTGTTGGTTTGGGATTAAAGATGTTTTGATATAAAAGTTGGGAAAAACATATTTGACATATTTTGGGGTTTCCAGAGGTTAACGTTGGAGGATGGGAAAAACTTGTTTGTTATTATGGAAAAACATGCTTGGTTTTGATGTATAAATAATATGGCTGAAGCGATTTGGGGCTGGCCTCTTGTGTGAAATTCTTCTGGCGGTAGGAAAATTCATTTCTTCGTGTCGACGCCCCTTTCCTGTCTCAGGACCTGAACCTAGGCTGTGGCTGAACTGAGGTACACCAGCAGTCTTATCCAAGTGCAGACCATTTCAGCTAAAATGGCAATCAGCTTGGCACGGTGTGACAACTGCTCACACAACAGTAGTTGGGGGAGGGAATCTCCAGCTTTCTTGACGGACTTAAGGCTTGATTTGTAGAAGGGAACTCACACCTAATACTGTGAACCTATCCATAAACCCTCAGCCAGGAAGATCTCCCTGGGCAGATGCTTCTACTAGAGTTTTGCTAAATGGGCATGATAGGAAACTTCCTTCCAAGATAAGTATACTTATCTTTACCCTCAGAGTAGTTCAGTCCTCAGCCCCCATCAGAGAAGCTTCTTTTTGTCATGGATGATACTTAATTAAGACTCAAAACTGGCCAAAATTCAGAAAACAAGTGGCTGGCATACTAGACCTTACATATGACTTCTCACTTCGGGGACTTAGAGAAGGGGCAGGGCAAAGAGCCAGAGGTTGATGGAGAACGCTGACCAAGTGTCTTCTGAAGGGCACACTGTCTACACACTCACATGCTCTCTCTCACCGCAGTTCACGGGAGGACTAGTGTTTCCAACATCCCTTCATGAAAGGGGGAAGGGCTCATGAGGCCTCGCCCCACCTTGATGACATAAAGACAGAGTCCCTGGAGTTGGAGCCATGACTCCCTTCAGAGGGGAAGCCATAGGAAACAGCCCCTGTTTCCGTTGCATATGGAGAGCATGCTTAACCACTACTCCACGATGCCACTCAAGGCTACTAGCTCAGTGTACCTTAGCAAAAGATGAAAGCAGGCCAAAAATCTGTAGAAAGGCTATATTATCAAACAAAGCATCTCAACCTAGAGGGTTCGACAAATGAAAAAAAAATGTATTAGCATGTGCATGCATGTTTCAGACAGACACAGAGAGACAGATAATCTAGGGGAAATAACACACACTACTTCACACTGCAATTGAATATAAACTTTAGAGTGGTATGAATGATATTGAGAAAGTTGTCAGTCTATATCTTGGCTCAGCAAACAAAGAGATACACATCATTTATACGTGTATATGTGTTAATTACAAATCACCAAGACATGGGGAGATAAGAAATTGAAATCTTGCAACTATTCATTATGAATGCAAATTATTCACTAAAGATAAACTCACAATTTTCCAGAACGCTGTTAGTTACAACCCTAAAATGTTACAAGCAATCTCTCTTTTCAAGACAGGGATTCTCTGTGAAACCCTGGCTGTCCTGGAACTCACTTTGTAGACCATGCTGGCCTTGAACTCACTGAGATCCGCCTGCCTTTGCATCCTGAGTGTGTGCCACCACCACTCAGCAACAAGCAATCTCTCGAGTGATCCACTGTACTTACATTTAAGTATGGCACTGTCTTCCTTTAAAATACAGATCCACCAAGAAGGCTTCTAAACAATAAAATCCATAAACTCAATCATAGCTTCATATACAGGAGATTAATTTTAAATTGATATATAAATTAAATCAATTGTTATGGCACCCTTTCCCTAAAGTTCCTATTTACCTGTCAAAGAAGACAGAACTATAAATAAAATTTAAGATTAAAAACACAAACACTGCATGAATAATTATTTTTATGGCTAAAAATGTGTAGAAGCAACGAAAAGCTGAGGAAAAATTAAATCAATGAGCTAAGGTGACACAAAGAGCACAATCCTTTCAATACACGGAAACGAATTCCAGAGCTGCTTAGATTTCTCAATCAGTCAAGGCTTTGCTGAGTAAGCACGGGGCTGCGTTTGAACCCAGAACTTATGTACAATAGCTGGACATTAGAAACGCCTTCGTGTCCACTGCGGAGATGAGACAGACTGATCCCGGGAGTGCACTGGTCAGCCTCTGAGCACTTCAGGAGTTGAAGGCCGAAGAGAGAACCTGCCTAAAATAACGAGGTAGACTGCCTGAGTAGTGACATCTGATGTTGTCCTCTGGATTGCACACCTAGGCATATCTGCACAAACACATTCAACATTCATGTATCCGCCTCTAAGAGCAAAAATAGAGTTTTCCTAACCAAAATAGAATTAAAACAAAAACCTGATTGTGCAGTCACCTATAGAACTTGGTCTCAGGGAGTGGGGACTTGAAACTGAAAGACTGTACAGACATCATGAACTGAGAGAGAAAGGGAGAGAGAGACAGAGAGACAGAGACAGAGAGAGACAGACAGAGAGAGAGAAGAGAGAGAGAGAGACAGAGACAGAGAGAGACAGACAGAGAGAGAGAAGAGAGAGAGAGAGAGAGAGAGAGAGAGAGAGAGAACTACAGTTCTCATGCTCAAGTCAACTGGTAAAACAGTTCCATAAACACAGGAGTGCAAATCTACCTGAACACACACTGGACCATTGGACAGCTGAAAACGAAGGTGTAGAGAACGACAAAGCACTCTATGTCAGCCTCTTTCCAAATGAAAAATGAACATGAGAACTGGGCAGAGGACCTTGTTGAAAAGTAGGTCACCGGTGAGCTCAGAGAACGTGTGAAGAACCATTGCTACAAGGATTAGAATCTATTTCTGCAGAAAATTCATGCTCAGAAAGAGTATCCTTTGGTTCTATGTTCATTTTTAAAGGGGACTAGGAGAGAGACAAGAAGCACAGTACACAAGCGTTTCTCCTGCCCCGCTGCAGCAACAGCGCCTACGCCAGGACCTCACAGGTGTTCCAAGGGGGAAGAAGAAGCACAAAAGGTGTTCAGTGACAGACACCACAACGGTTCACACAGCCTTTGGCTGCAATGGAACAATCTGGTTCCCATTCTCCATTCTCATCATCCTCAAGCTATGTCCACAGCCATTTCTGTGAGTCTGCCATATTTCTGTGATTATAAATGCAGATAACACAAATACATGGATGGCTTCTACAGACTGAGTCCAGGACAACAGACCCGAAAAGGAACACATCTGCTTATCTAAAAAGATACAAGAAAAGTAAAAGGCATCTATGTTCTTACCCATCGAGCAAACGGTTACCCCTGGGGACAGTTAGATTTGGAGGGGCTGCTACTAGGGTGCTGAGACTGTGTCTTCACCCAGTACTCTCTAACCAGTACCACCAGCTAGGAAGACTTAACAGCAATTACGCAGACACACACTTACTGCTTCCCTACACTAAATGTTCGTGAATGTAGGTGTGTGTAAGAAAGCAAACTGAATTTCAAACTCCCTACCACAAAAGGAAGCAAGCCATCAAAAGGTAATCTTGGAAGTGCTGGTATCAGGTACCCTCTCCCAGAGTACAGCCACAGGGACAGCCATAGGCCAGGAGCAGTGTTACGGGGACTACCACAGACCACCATTCTGCTGCACAAAACACACTTTTCTTTATTCCCTGGGCCAGAAAACAACCAAGAATGAGCGTAAGACTTTTGTATTATCCACTTAAGCCAACACAAAACAAAAGTAATCAACTAAGAAACTACCTAAGTAAATAAATAAATAAAGTGGCCATACTCTAATATGAGTGGGTAGTTTCTCTCTAGTACTTAATAAAATCAATGGCCTGGTAGTCATTTATCTCAGGTCTCCATTAGTAGATTTCCCACTAAGAAATCCAATTTTTTTATTTGTTTTTTTTTTTCAAAATTACAAACAAGTCAGCTGTATCTGCTCATCCACAAAGAGTCACGTTACAGGTAAAATATTTATAGGCCCTCTCAATAGCCAGTAACATATTCCACACAAAATGTTCCCACGAACTTGTTTGAGTCGCACTGTCGAGATTCCTGCACATATACTTTACAAGTTTCCAATTAACTTCATCTGTGAGAGGAAAACGTATTTAAAATATTCAAATATGGAAAGAAAGCCATTAGAAATGAAAACACTCTCAATTTTAGGTGATGGGACCTTTGGCATTTACGGTCACAATGAGGAAATGTGGAGGAAAAGCAGTTTCTAAGAAATGTATATTTATAGGCTTTTCGAAACTATGTTGAGTTCCAAGGTTGGCTCGAAACCACGTTTTGTGTATTTGTTGACATCTTATTTGTTGAAGAGCAACAGTCTGAAAAACTTTTTATAACTGATGAGACACTTGGCTAGGATTTCTTCTTACTACAAGAAACAGTATATAAAAAGAATGAAAATCTTAATTAAGCATCACATTTTGGCTTCAAATGCCAAAGAAGAGCAAAATATTTAAGGCTAAGATTAAATAGAGGGTGTAATACGGGAGTTAACTAGAGATGGGGGATGACTCAGTCAATAAGTGCTTGCCATTCAAACACGGAGAGCTGGGCTGGATTCCCCAGAACCCACAGAAGAAGGCCATGTGTTGTATCCCTGTAATCCTAGAGCTGGAGAGGGAGCCAGGGTGACCTTGGGCCTTACTACACAGGCAGACAAGCCAAATCAGCAAGCTCTAAAATTAATGACAGTCCTTATCTCAAAAAAATAAGGTGGAAATCACTGAAGAAGATAGCTAGTACGGTCCTCCAGGTACCATGCCCGCCTGCAAGCTTTAACACAAATGTGCACAAGTGGTTATAAGTAGGTTCTCTCTCTCTCTCTCTCTCTCTCTCTCTCTCTCTCTCTCTCACACACACACACACACACACACACACACACACACGTTAATTACAGGAAAAATATCAATCCCATATAATAGAATTGAAATACTCTGATGTGATATTCAATCTCTACTACTATGTAAAAAGGGGTCCAGCCTGAGTCAAGTTCAACTTTCTATGATAGACATGATTTGAATTTGGGTTCTGAAAAATACTCAGCTTGTCTGAGTTTACCCCTAAAATGAGAATAATATCACTTATCCTGCACAGTTGCATAAATATTTCACACAATTGTCCCAGACTCTGATATAAAAGTATATCACTTTTAAGATTTTTAAATATACCATTAGATATTATGTTTAAAAAGAAAAATAAAGATCTTTGTAAGTGGCTGCAAACATCTAAGTGACACTGATTTTCTATGGAATATGAGCTCCTATGGCTTTAGAGTGACTTATTGTCCATTCTAAGGCCTAGAACACACTAAAAAAAAAAACCCTAGAAACTCTAAGTGTGGGAGAAAACTAAATAGCAACCAATAATGACTCCCACCACAAATAGAAAAAGCAAAAAATGTACAAAACTCAGCGTAATAGAAGGAAGTTTGGAAAAAAACAAAATTTAGGTTCCATGTTAAAAAAAAAATCATTGGCTGGCCATTCCAATGGAGTTCCAAATTTTCAGGTATCGTAAATATTTCAAACAATAAAATTTTCAATTTACTATCTCTTAGAAACAATTCTTTACTTCACCAAAGCACTAAAAAAATTTTCAGGAGAGGACATGGGAGTAGGAGGAATATCAGAAAGGGGCACACACCTAGGAATGCATGCTTTAAATTTCAATAGACTCGTAATTATTTTAAAAATGTACAGGAAAAGCCTGGTAGTGGTGGCGTATACCTTTAATCCTTGCACTTGGGAGACAGAGTAAGGCCAGTCATTGAGTTCTGAACCAGCCTGGTCTATAAATGGAATTCCAGGATGATATAGACTACAGAAAGAAACCCTCTCTTAAAAACAACAAAAAACAAAAATAAAAATTTCACACAAGACCTTTTTTAAATTATTTTTACAGTATACAGTAGCAGGGAGCTAATACATGGCCTCTTCCTTTCCCACGCCATTCCTCCGACCTCCCTTCGTTTCTTATTTAATAGCACACATAGGCATACTTGATTGAGTGGGGCATAGGAGAGCTGGAGAGATGGCTTGGTAGTTCCTAGCCAGCACTGCTCTCCCAGAGGATCTTGGTTTGACCCCCAGCACAGACAGCATGGTTCACAATGGTCTGTAATTTTAGTTCTAAGATGTGATACCCCCTTCTGGCCTCCTCAAACCCCAGACATACACATTCTACACAGGAATGCACACAGACACACACACACACACACACACACACACACACACACACACATACACACGCAGGAGCACACAATTAAAAACAGACAAAAACCCTTAAGAGGAGAGCATTGGGAATCTGAGTTAGTCTGTCCCAGCATCTGATACTTATGATAGTGCCTTCTTTTAAGTAGGTCAAGATGTTTTACAAACATCACATAACAAACTTTCCCACCTGGACTTGCAAAAACCCAAAGTGAATCACTTCTCTAACTGAAGCATCCAGGTTTCCAGACTTACAACTCATTTTAGACTACACCTCCACCAACAGAACGGACGAATACTTCAACACTCAAGCACTGAGGAGAATGTGAGAAATATCACAGTGGTCACTGCAAGCATAACCTCTCAGGCCCGGACAACTCGACACAATTTGGTCCTATCATGAGGTCAACATGGATGGTTAACTTTGTTTTAAGCTCTGAATCACTTTCTCCCTGCTGCTCCAATAAAACACTGACCAAAGCCAACCTGGGGAGGAATGGGTTGATTTGGCTTACAAATCAGGGTAGGATTTCAGGGCAGGAATGTGGAAGCAGGAACTGAAGCAGAGGCTGTGGAGAAATGCTCTTGGGCCAGCTCCTCCTAGCTTGCTCAGTTTGTTCCCTTCGGACAGGGCACCACCTGGCCAGAGATGGCACTGCGCAGACAGAGGCCATGGGTTCTCCCAAGTCAATCATTAACCGAGAAATGCCCCTACGGACATACTCCAGGCCAGTCTGATGGAGGCAGTTGCATGACTGAGGTGCTGGTTCCAGGATTTGTGACAAACTGGCAAACCTAACCATGACAAGCTCTTCATTGTCCTCATCATATCATTTTATGCTGTTTAATTCTCTAGCATTAGCTTAGGTCAACTTCAATTTACCCACTCTGCTTAGTTCTCTAGCCTTCTATTTCACCTGATTACCTACTTGATCCCCAGAAGACTCTTACAAGACTGATTATTCTGACAATATCGTCTGTAGTTATTCTAGGTCCATGGACTACTTTAACAATTCCAAAGACGTAAAACTAAAATATTTTGTTCCACTATAGCAGGAATTCTCAAAGCTTCCCTATATTATACCACAAATTATTAAAACATTACTTACTGGGGACTATTCTATTGAGAGACTAAACTATAATCCAACAATTTCTAACAAGCAATGTTAAAATAACTATCTTCAAGCATCATACACAGGATGAATAGGTCGTAGATACAGGAATAACCTGCAGAAAAATAACTTGAGGGCTTTCTGGTCAAAGGGCTGCATTTTTAATGGCAGAGTTATCACTCAATTCAATGGTTTTCATGGACACTGTGTTCTCTCAAGCAAATGGGGACATAAAAGTAATCTCCGCAACATTAGTCATATTTTTTCTTTAAATTTAATTTCGTCTCATAAATGGTCCATGTCTACTGGCTGTAGTGCCACAGTCAGTATAAGGTATTCAAGTGCTCAAGGCAGGGGTAGAAACATGAGTGCCTGCTACACTATTGTTGGTCGTTAGTCCTCAAAACTGCATTTGCCTCTCGGAGTCTCTAAAAGGTCTTACATTTTAGGTGTAAATTAAAGCTATTTCAAAAAAAATTAAAAATAAGGCATGGTTGCATTAGTTTTTTAAGTAATCCCAAAAATCACAGAACTGGCAAAGTCCTTAGCAATCAATTAACCCAACATGAACGAGAAGAGCAATGTTGAGGTAAACAGTATCGCCGAGACTACAGAGAACAGACTCCAGCTGGAGCGGATTAGATCCCCAGACTTCCTGACCCCCACAGGAGCTCTTGCCTGTGACACTACACAAGAGTAGCTCATGTGTACACAGGACGATTATTCTCACGATGCTTCAAGTCAGTTCTTACAGGAAGTAAGGAATCAACTACTGATTGTCACTTGAAGTCAAACTGTATTGAATGCAGAAGGGAATACCTTTCTAGATATCAGGTCTCTACATGTGTTATACATGTGTACACATATAGATATATGCTACACGTCTGTATCTCTATGTGTATATGTGCACATGCACAGCAAGGACTTAGAATGCTGCAAGTACATCTTAAAGCTGACACGAGAAAATATTCTTAGTAATAAGGAATGACTAGCAATAAATAAGGAACTGAGAGGGACTTGTGTCTAATCGGAATTCTTCCTTTAAAAACCCCATTACAATATAATTCATAATGTTTTAAACCCATATCTTTCAAAAGATCTCATTTAGCTTTCAAATGTGCTCTTTTCTGCCTGCTTTAAAGTGTCACTTTTATGTTCTAAGATAGAGCTCCCTTCAGAATATAAACCTATGCATACCTCTTCCCCAGTACAGTCAAATGCACGATACTATTTAGTTGAACATTAAGCCCAGCTTTTGTGTAAATTAACTGATATAATTTTCCAAAAACTTAAAACAAATTAAAATTCTAGTAGGAAAAACAGAGAGCTAAAAGGCGCAGATAATAAGTTGGTTAAGATTATACTTCAACTCATAGTTCTTTACCCAACTTGGAAAGTGCTTCGGTTCTAGATGTTCTGATGGCAGAAAGAAAATACTTATTCAAACAAATCCAAATTCCAAATCTATCATATTTTTAAATGGTTGATAAAATTCACTGCCAAGTCTGAGAAGTTCTTAAACTTGATTACTTTTTGTATTTGAGCCAAAAGAACAAATTTGAATAATGTTAACTTGGGCAAAATTGTGAAGTGTATACATAAACACTCCACTTCTTAAATAACAGCCCTGATTTCCCCCTGAAAACCACTTCGCACTTGAGAAGCTCCCCCTTGAAATCGGGGTGGGGTCTGAGCCACTGAGGGTTAGAAAACAGCAGCAGTAGCAGCAGCATTTGAAAACGAGATTAAATGTTTCTTAAGGTCTCAACATTCCCCAGTTACTAACCCCAAACCTTAACGAGGCAATACAGATTTGTGGATTGCAATTTTTTTTAATGAAAAAAAAATTCACGGAACTTTAGTGTAATATGCTGTCACCCATATAATCTGCTCCAGGAAAGCTCTGGTCTCTGCTTGCAAAGAAAGAAAACTAATGAAAGAACATTTCCTCTCAAAGATTCCTAGAGCAGACTTCTATAAAGACATGGGAGTCAAATATCGTACTCTCTAAACACAATTGGAACTTGAAACGGGAGCCTAAATGTGTGAATGTGTCTTCTTAAAATTATAACCATAAACATTTTCAGAGAGAGAAATGGTCATTCTTGGACATTGTTAATGGACCACCTCTCGGCAAGACTCCGATGCGCCCCCACTAGCAAAAAAGACAAAGTCCTGCTCAGTATTGAAGCCTGATGTGGAAGCCAACTAGGCAGAGTGCTACTTTCACAGAACGCAGCCGACAAGGGCACAAAAAACCAAACACTGAGAAGAAATGCTGTTTGCACATAAAACGGTCATAGAATCCTAGTTTCCTGCAAAGCTCAGGTGTTGTGTGTTTTAAGTGTTGAATATTAACCTTGGCAAAATCAATGCCTACCAGGCGGATGAGAAATGTCCACAGTGTGGGCATTTTCTTCAAAATCCTCACTCAGGGCTGAAACCATGTGGGATCAAAGTAAGATTCTACATTTTTCTCCCAACATTAAGGTACTGGCCCTGATTTTACATAATGCAATCAAGTGTATTTAAATTAGAACAACAGGCTGTGCAATTAAATTGTGAGCTAGAAAAACAAAACAGGTTTCTAATCTATTAATTACCAGGTTGGCAATAACAGTAAAATTGATTTTTTTCCCCTAACAATAAGTCTATGTAATGGTTTGAAAGCTACATAAATACTTTACAAAGGATGTTAATCATAACTTTGTGGCTTAATGCTTTACCCCTCAGTCACGCAAGTTGCATGTTCAAATTCGTTTCATGGAAAAGACAATGCTGACATCTTCAACTGTAATGAAGGAGAAAAGAAAACCTTGGAAGGTGACTATCTTGTTATGTAAAATTAATCAGAATTACATAAATCTAGGTAGAAGCATAATTAAGTAAAACCCAAGCAGGCAAAGCAAGGCACATGGACTATTCTGTTAGGAATTAAAGGTATATCGTGCTCTACACAGTCATGGCTATGTAACTGGTCTGAAGAGATAAGGTTGCTCAGATTCCCACTAATAGTCTGTCCACTCTCTTCTCCAAAACCCTTGCTGCTTAGTCTGCACTGGTAGAAAAAAAAAAAACACGCAGCAACTAGAGACTTAATAGCAGATGACTGCAGAGGAGCCACGCTCACCTTGCAGACAGATCTTTGTTGCTCTGGAGTGCAGAGCAGACCTTTAGCTCAAAGTCATTGCTAATCTCAGTTGTGCAATCCACATGGTGCAGTTAACCCTAAAACCCATGAGGTAAAGCTGGAATGTCTGCTCCCAGTGGCCTTGCACAATCCCTCAGTGAGACTGCACTCATGGATGGCTGCTCCATATCTGACGGCAAAGTTATAACATCCCCTTTCATGACGCTTCATCGCAGTCAGCATTAGCACAGACACAAGGAGAAAGCATGCACGGGGCAAAATAAACTTATATCTAATGTCTATAAACAGTATTTTTAATGCTTAAAGAAAAAAGGACTTCCAAACTTCGAATTCACACCAGACTTCAAGAGAGATGGGTAAAAGAGAAAAAGAGATTCTCCATGAGGGAATGACCAACACATGTCCTAACTTCAGTGATCAATATATTTGATTAAAAATTACATTCTATTAAAAAGTTACTAATAAAATAATCAACTATAGCTGGTAATGAAGCAAGAGCGATAAGTGAAATGTAAAAATACTGCTTTGAAAAGTGAGCTCTTTTGATTTATGGTGTCTCCTTTGTTAATAAAGAGAAAGAAAACAAAATGTACCCAGGGTTTCTTAAGTTTGTCTTGTCTTTCCCTTAACTTCAAACACTGCAAGCAGAAAACTCTTTTCTTTCTCCCCCTGCGGTCAACCTCTTTCAAAAAAAAAAAACCGTTTTAAAAAGAAGAAACAATAAATGAAGTGACAGGAGGTGATGGAATGAGGAGAGCGCAGGGAGAATAAAGGGCGGTTTTATAACAGGAGGGATTTTGTTAGCAAGTGACTGGCAGGTCTCCTCCAAGTTAGAAAGAATTCCATCCACTCTCCAAAACTGCAGAGGCCAAAAATGTCTAGTCTAATAGTTCTGAAATCCCAGAGTCAGGAAATCTTTGGGGGAGGGTGGAGAACCAGTGAGTGGGGGAAGGGGGAAAGAAAGACCAGCAGGAGAAGAAAGAACAAAAGGAGAAATCCAAGACAGGGGAAGGGAACCAGAGGACCCCAGAGGCCTAGGAGTGTGCGCTGGGGAGAGCAGGACCCCGGGAGCAAAGGAGCAAACAGGGCAGGGCCACACTCTGCAGCGCGGCGCACCATGGACAGGGCTCGGCGCGGGCGCGGCCCACACCCCTCTAGAGGACGGAGGAAGAAAAGAGCGAGTGGCCTGCGCTGGCTCTGTCCCGCTTCGGTGACCGCAGCACTCTCAAGCCCGGCTGCCCGAGTGAACTAGGCCCTGACACAGGAAGGGAGCGAACAGCAATCTGTGCCCATTTTTCGCCCCCAACACCCGCGGAGTGGCACTTCCGAGACTTGCCCGCACTTGGGGCTACCATCGTGCTACCCACCCTCTCCTCCGGATGGGGGTTGCACGGGGCTCCGGGGTGAGTGTCCGTGCAACGCAGAGAGAGTGGACACACCTCCCTCCCGCTACCTCTATAGGACCCCACCACACATGGGCACAGACTTGGGACCCCCACTTAGACCCCGCCCAGCGCGAGGGCCATATCCATGGTGTGGCCAGTGGGACCTGCTAGAGAACGGGACTGGGGTAGGGGTATTCTTGGGAGGGATGCCCCGTGAAAGTTGGGCTGGGGGCCTGTGTGGCGGAGAACTCGGGAACTGCCTGGAGCAGGTGCTTCCAGCTGCCGCCAAGTCTCAAAGTAGAGTCAATGAAAAGGCTCGCTGGCGCTCTCCCCGAGAGTGGGAAAAGTGAGGGTAGCTTCAGGCAAGGGGGTGCCCAAGACCCCCGCAGGGCAGAGGCAACAGTACGAAGAAAGGAATGCACATTTAAAAAATGGCCAAGTAATGGGGACTTCTCGCCTGGTCTGGTACCAAGGATGCGGGGCCAGAAGCGTGCTGAAGCGCCTGCCGGCAAACACTCAGTGTGGCAGGGGACCAGATTCGCTTTCCAAGTGGGGCCGACAAAGAATATTGCCAGGTCAAGAGAATCCAAAGGCCAGAAGGCAACTCTGAGCTGGGATGAAGACAATAGGACATAGGAGCCCTTGCGCACCAGGAGGCGCGCGGGTGCTGGAGCGGGGTGGGGTGGAGGCAAGTCCTGTAACTAAGACACCAGAGTGAGAATTCCTAGTGCAAACTCGCGACCCCTCCCCGAAGAAATAAACAAAACAAACAAAAAATAAAATTAAAGTACAAAGCAAGGGGACAAAAAGCATAGAAAACTACAAAACCTAGGAGTTATCCTGCCTCACCCTTCTTCTGCCTGGGGACACCCTCGAGCTCGCCTTGGCCCAAAAGCGAAGCCAAGGAGACCCTGTGACCAAGGCTCCAGGAAGAAGGGGCGGTAGACCAGCTGGTCAGGGAGTCTGGCCCCGGAGTCCGGCCGGGGCTTCATGCGTGTTCAGTTTCTTGGCCTCATGGTGTGGCACCTCCCTTCCTGGGTGCTCAGCCCGGCCCCGCAGCAGCGCGGGGAACAAAGGGACCCGGCGCCGCACGCCCCACCCCGCTTGCAGCCCGACCCACCCGGGACCTCTGCGTACCTGAAGCAGGGCCGCCAGCAGCGGCAGCAGGGTCCGCGGCGCTCCCGCTATCCGGCACATGGAGGCGGAGAGGGGCCGAGCGAGGAGCCAGAGGCGGCGGTGGCGGCAGCAGCAGCAGCGGAGCACCAACAGCGGCGCGGAGACGGCTCCGGGCAGTGGCCACCCCTTCCCTTCCCCTCCCCTCCCCACCCCCTTCTCCGTTGCTCTGCGCTCCCCGCCAATGAGAGCGAGCTGGTAACAAATAGCGGGCCTCGGAGTCCGCCGGACTCGCACCAGGAGTAATAAAACAGACGGGAGATCAAGGAGCTGGGGAGGGGGCGGGGAGAAGGGCGGGCGTGCGTGCGCGCCGAGCAGTGTGTGTGCGTGTGTGTGTGTATGTGCACGCGTGTGCGTGTGTGCGGGCCGCTGCGCAGGCAGCTGGGCTACGGCCGGAGTGCGGCGGCAGCCCCAGAGATGCGGCGGCACGGGGACCGCGGCTGATGCAGGATACGGAGGTGGAAGCCGAGCGGGTGGCGCTCTCAGGAGCTCCTCCACGCGAGCTTTCGAACCCCGGCTTTTCCCTTCTCTGGGCGTCCTCTCCGGGGCCGAGCGGTGCGACAAAGCTTCCGGGGGTAGAGCGCCTCGGGGGAAGGGCGCTCTCGGCCGTGCGCGTTGCGCCCACAAAGGGCGACGGTCCCGCTGGCCAGGCCTCCGCGGCGTCGCCTTTCCTGCTCCCTGGCCACTTAGAGACTCTGTTCTCCCGCTGCGGCCGCGTTGGGGGGGGGGGGGGTCACAGAGTGGGGGGGATGCTCGGCCGCTGTCGCGATGGCCGTGCCCCTCGCCGCTCGCGCGCGTCGGCACCAGCCACCTAGTCCTCGCCACTGGCGCGCACCGCGAAGGGTCTCCGTTGGCGCGACCCGGGCGAGCTGCAGCCGCTCTCCCGCCTGGCCGCACGCGCCGCCCGGGCCTCCCGGTCCCCTCCCGCCGCCGCCGCCCTCGCCCCCGCCTCCCTCCTCCCGAGCCTCCCGCCCGCGTCGCGGCCAATGGGAGGCCACCGAGCTGCGGCGGTAGCGGGCCGGATCCACGGCAGCCGCCCGCCCCCGCCCTGCCCAGCGCTCGGTTTTCCTTCTGCTGCAGCCCGCGGGGGTCGCCCGAGGGGTGGCTGGGGTACGCCGAGCGACGCCCAGCAGGTGGAGGGCTGCGGGAAATAAAACTACTTGCGCAGGAACTTGCTAAGCGGCGGCCCAGTGTTAGGTCCGCCTAGGGGAATCGGTGGCGACTGAGAATCGGAGGGAGGAAGGGAAGGCTATCTCCTTGGTAGCCTAAAGCATGCGTTTTGTTTTGTCATTCTTTCGCGATAGATTATTTTTCCTGGCACTGCCAGACACAGCAAAGTAGCAACACAAGCAGAGCCCATCCTAGCCATTGTTGTCTGAGCATCCTGCCGGCAGGGGAGCCCAGGCCAGGCTCCTCTTTGGTGTTCGCACCTCTCCAGCCCCCCATCATTGCGGATGTACTGGAATGACTCAAGTTTCTGTGTTCTTGTTTTATTTTCTCCCCCTCCTTCCCCCGCACTCTGAGAATTTGAGAGTGCGTGCAATTTTATTCGATATACCTGCTCTTATATTTTTACCGGATCCTGACCATAGTCACATGTCTAGGCAAACATTTACAAGGACTTTGATACTCCCTCCTGCAGCACTCCGCAGCAATTAAAAATAAAATAAACAGAGGGAAGCACAGTGAAAATAGGATCGGAAAGATAAGATGACCGCTGCAGAATTCACACCAGATTAAGGATTTTTGTTTCCTTTGAGACAGGAGCTTGAAAGTGTGAAACTTTACAAGTTTGGGTCACATTTTGTGGAATGGTGGGGCAGGGCGTGGAGCGCTTGATTCCTGCAAGGTAATAAAACAGCTTTTTTTTGTCCCCCCCCCCACACACCTTGGTTCTGTGGAGATATGGGAGGGGGTGTTTGCTTTAGATTTGAATAAAGCAATCTGTTTTATATAAGCATTGCAACACCTTTGAGGTCAATTAGCTTATTTGAAGTAAATGAATATATTCTGCCTCCAATGCACTCTCTTCAGCTTTGAGTAACTGAAATATTAACGTTTGAATCTGATTTTCAAGACACTGATCATTTGAGAATTTGACGATGAACCTGGGCAAATCAAATACTAATTTCTTTGACATAACTGATGCAGCGTTTAATAATGTACGGTTGCTAGTTAGACTTTTAAATTTTTAATATTAATTGGAAGACTTATTCAATTTTAATTAAAACATAATATTGCAAGCCATGTTTTATGACACTAGATTTTTTTCATGCCTTTCTTTTTTCTCAAAAAATGAGAAAGGTCATGTCAATTAAATTTCAAAGATGAGATGAATGGCTTGGACTAATATAGTAATCAGACTGGCTTGTCCTTTTCCTCCTTCTTCTAAATGTTATTGCCACATGACTGCTAATAGCAGTAGCGGTATCTTCACAACAGCATGTTTATAAATCCCGTTTTCAGGGAGTCTCTCGTAACAGAAGCCATCAGTCTGGGAGCATAACTCCCATCTCTGCACCTAAGGATCAAGCTGGATAGTGGCCATGGTGGCTTTGCGGCACTGTCACAGGCCCCATAAATTAAGCTTTTTTAAGACTCCCAAACTTACTTTTGAGTAGCTGTCGTGTTGGGCTCTTTCTTTGGGCACAACTGCTTTGTTTTATTTCATTTTTTTAATCATTTGAGTAAGCACTCTGAAATCTAATTTGCGCGCTTGTCACTTCTCAGTAGTTGTGAATTGGATTGGATTCTTGCCTGACTTTAATTTGATCACCTGATCAACTAAACCATTTTAATCCATCTCTTATTGCAAGCAGGACTAGCCTGGTCTAATACTGTGTTTTTGAAGATTGCATTCATCTTTATGATGCTAATAAAGTCATTCTAGTGTTGACTGTTATATCCACACAGCATTTCCTCCCTCACACTGTACTCAGGTTCATCCCAACAGGTGTATTTCTTTCTCCATACCAGTGATGGCCCCACTCCAGACAGTCTTTCCCTGCTCAGAATATTACCTGTCTAAAAGGCTGGCTTTCCTTTCTTTGTTTTATTGAAATTCAGGGGTTCAAGGGGCTTGCCAGTGACCTAGAGAAACAACTGAACAGTATGAATTTTGCTGGGATAGAGGAAGATTAGAAAAAATGTGTAAATGAAGACTAGGGCTTGTAGATCAAATCTGTCTTAGCTTGACCTAAGGGTCTATCGCTTACTTAATACAAGAGGATGTCAAATGTGTATGTATGCTTAGCATTGTTGATGGACCGAACCAGTGACTACTCAGTCTGCAGAGGATGTAGATATATGCATGATTCATTCGCAAACACAATTTCAAAGCACAGTAACGACAAAATTTGCTTTGTGTTTTCTCAGACAGTAGACACTAAATGTACAAATGCCTGCTTTTTTTGTAAAAGGTTTTTGCTTTGAAAACAAATGTCAAATAGTAGTTGTCTAGTCTGTAGCTTCCTGTCCTTCATACATCCTCTGCAGACATGCCTTTAGGGCAATCAGTGCTGCCCAGCTGAGTTCTTCCCGAATGTTGAATAGAATCTTTTCCTGTCCTCCCTGGCCCCAAGGGAAAGTAGGTTAGCCCTTCTCCCTCACAAAGTGGCCTCAGACTGTACTTTTCTCCCCAGTTAATGTCCATCTGCTGTAAAACTGGACTTCCTTGGGCTATATTTCTTTTGTGAAGTCACAGAATGTTATGTGTGGAACTTTAGACCTGGTTTGGGCAGCCCTTCCTTTTGTAGAGGAGCAGCATGGTGTAGGAGACTACCTCGTAAAGACTGAGCATCCAGAATGGCAGCCATATCCCCTCACTACCATTTGAAACCTCTGATATTTCTTATTCTGGGAATCCCCTTTAGAAAGTCCCACTGTATAGGACAATCATTTTGTTTTCAAAATATGCGTGAAATTAGGGCTAGATCTCTGTGTCTTGTCCCCTGCTCCCATCTCAGCTCTCTGGCATAATTGCCTTGCCTGATTTAGTGTGATTTTAGCAATCAAGTATCCATCTCTTCGATAGAACCTGCCTCCCAAGCACATACCAGAGGTTCAGACATAGCAGCTGTGATCTGTTCTGATACCAGAACGGAAACATGACTTAAAAAAATAACAAACGTTCCTGTTAAAGTTTATTATTTATTCCCCTTCGGTGTTTGCAAATACAAACCAGTTATCCACATGGAAATTATAACAAAGGAATTTGAAGAATGTATGGTCAAGTGAGTTGTGAAAATTTGATGAGCAGCTGAGCAGAGCAGAGTAACTTGCAAGCAGCCCCTGAATGACAGTGAACTGCCTTATAAGAAGTGGAAGGTGAAACACAGAGACTTTCCATCAAGAGCAGGCTAACTTTGAGTGTGCCTTCTAACAGCGCAAGGGCTTTTTATTTCCTTATTTCGAACTTAAGAAGAATTCCAGTATTGCTTGTGGAATATATGAGTACAGAGAATATATGTATATAATATATGTATATATTGGATAATTGTATATTAAATATGATGGCTTCCATGGAGGATCCTGAAGGTAGTTACTCAGGCTCTCTTCCCATGTCCACAACTCTGTCTCCAGTGCTTTTCTCTTCTGTGTTTTTTTTTTAAGATTTAAAAAGAAAACTAAAGCTGGAGACATGGCTCAGCTGGTAAAACCTGTGCCTCCAAATCATAGGGACAAGAGCTACAGCACTAGATTCCATGCAAGCTGTGAGGAAACCATCATCCCAGCTGCAGAGAGACAGGAGACAGAAACCAGAATGTGCTGACCAAGTGCTAGGCTGGTTGGCAAGACTGCCCCTGTCTTTCATCTGTGCCCACTTGCAGAAGATCACCCCAGCAGGGGTGACCACTAACTTGCCTCCCCTGAAGAAGGAGCAGCAAAGGTGAGAGGAACCTCACTCAGACATCCAGCTACAGACCCAACCAGTTCTATGCAGTACTGATCCAACTGCATGTGATTCCAGGGAAGGGCTACAAGTGTCTACACTTGGAAGGGCGGTGGGCTCCGTTTCCAAGGACAGCTATTTAGCCTTGTATATATCCATGGGGGACTCCTCATTTATACAAGGGTGTAGACTTTTCAGCATGGCTGCTTTAAGGTTCTAGACCATAACACCATACCCATTGTTTGGTCAATAAGCCTGATGAGTTCCGCTGGTCCTTGGGGCTGAACTTTGCCACTGGTGCCTTAAGAGGAAAGGTAAACTTTGTTTTATGTCTCCCTCCAGGGGAGTAATTTTAGCAACACTCACTCAAACAAAAGGTGGAAAGTATGAGATTATCTTCTGCCGCCTACAGGCACTTGTCCCCAACACACACACATGTACACCCCTCACATAACTGCACACACACACAATAATTTTATTTAGCTGGTCCGAGCTTTATTGAACAACAAAATCTGTAATATCAAAAGTAATGACGAGTAAATAATCTGTAGACCCAGAGAAAATTGAAAACTTTCGTGATTTTGTATAGACACACAGAAACACAAGACTGGCTACATCAAAAGATTCTTTTGAAACAACATATTCATTACCTATGATTGACTTATATGTTTAAAAATTAATTCATTTTAGAATTACTGCAAGAATTTATAAGTAACAGGCCAGCACCAAGACTTGTTTTGCTGAGACTTTTTCTTTAGTGGACCTGATTTTATTTATTTCTTTATTTCCTGAACCAGGTCTTGCGCATGTGCTCTCAAGAGCAAATCCAAACATGATCTCTAGAGTCCACTTAAAGATGAGCTACATTTAAGAAAATGGAATGTCTGTGATACCCTAAAACACCTACCGTCTGTACTGCAAGCATGGTACTTGTTTATGGGATGGCCCCAGCAGACAGGGTGCTCTACAACCAGAGGGCTATTTCTCAAGACACTGGAACTGGGGGAAATAAAACAAATAACTCTTAACTCTTTGGTAAGGGTTAGTTGGGTGAAACTTTTGCCCTTGTGCCCTCCTAAAGGCAAATACCTGCCTTCAGGAGAGATCAGTAGTCCAGCTGTCCTTGTGTGGAGGCTAGTAAGACATTTAGTGTCTGGATTTAACACCACTATGCCCTTTCCTCCAGTGAAGGGGGACATAGTTGCTTAAAGTATTGGTGTAGGCTCTGGAGACCAGATTTGTCTTCCCAAAACTATAGCTGGTTGAATTATCTTAAGCATTCTATTTAATTTCTCTGCATTTTCTTATCTACCCCATGGAAACAATGCTCCCTTCCCTTAGGGAACACTGAGAGCAGTAAGAAAATGTCAGTAAGGCCCATTTAGTTCTTTAGAGGGAAGGGCTAGATAAGGCTGTGGTATTCTTTAAGGCTGTGGCTTTAACTGTAAGAGGAGTAATTCTCTTAAAACTAAATTCAAGTCACACTTTAATGATGGGTTATCATCAAGCCAAGGAGTGCTTGTTCAATCATTCTTTTATCCACAAATGTTTAAAATAACATATTTGCCTTTCCAACTATAAAAGTAGCATTCACAGATAGGTGAGAAAATCCATCATTAATTGTAATCTATTCATTCTCATATTATCTTTCCTCTTTCTTATATTCTAGCACAACCTTGGTAGGGATAGGGATAGCCTTTAAAATGGGATAGTCTTGGTAGGGATTTTCCTTTAAAATGGTGAGATGGTTCTACCGGCTAAAGCATTTGCTATGTAAGCAAGAGGACTGAGTTCCCATTGCCAGCACCCGGGTGAAAGGCAGACATGGTGACTCACATCTGTAACCCCAGGTTTAGGACACAGAAACGGACAGGTCCTGAGGGTCAGCCAGTCTTGTCCAAATCAGTGAGCTTAGGTTGAATGTGAAAGCCTGTCTCAAAAAGTAGGGTGGATGGAGACTGTGCAAAAGGACTTGAAAGAGACCAAATGTGTGTGGAGGGAGAACATGGGGAGAAAAGACTTAGCAGAAAGATGTTAGAATAAACATAAATCACACTTGTTAAAAAAAAAAGTCATAATGATGTTTAACGTGTTGTATGCTGGTTTAAAATATAAAAAAAATGTAAGGTGGAAACGTAATTGAAAAAGACACCTGCATATCAACATCTGTCCTGCACACACATCTACGTGGCCTAGTATTGCCTGTCTCTCTCAGGGTCTGTTTCTCTGACTCTGTCTCTCTTCCTCTTTCTCTCAGGGTTGTCTTTGTCCCTTTCTCTCTCTATTTCTGTCTCTCTCAGGGCTTGTCTACCTCTCTGCTCCATCTCTCCCTGACTCTAGCTCTCTCAGGGTCTGTCTGTCTCTCTGGGTTTGACTTTTTCTGCCTCTGGCTCTCTCCGATTTTGCTGTCTGTTTTTCTCAATAGTATTCCCTGTAATCACAGAATAGAATGTACGCTATGTGATCCATTCTTTATATAGCAGCCCAGAAGTGTTGAGTGATTTTCACAGAGAAGCATCATCTTTGGGAGTTCTGTTATTGTTGTTTTTCAGTGTTTTTCACAAACATGTTTGCAAGAAATGGGAATATTCTCATTTTTAAACTTGTTTTGACAGCCAATAATAAACATGTTTGCATTGAAAGTTAATTTATTAAAACTAGATGAAATGTAAATCTTTTTAGAGATTCTTGGAAACAGGCAAGAACTCAGCTTATAGAAAGAGGCTTTTGATGTGTCCGGTCATGTGTGCCTTTCATCAGTGAATGAACGGGAGGGGCAGAGTCAAGGGCACTTGGGTAAAACTGCCCAACAATGACAGCAGTCCTAGCGGGTGCTTTCCAAAACAGAAGGGGCTCATGAAGCCCATGGCCAAACCTCAGGATGCTGATGAACTCCTTATCTTAGAGACTGCTCAAAAAAATATTTGCCCAGTATTCCGAATGAGTCACAAGGGAAAATAGGACGTGGAATTTGGACAGCAGCGTGGGGAGCCTTTCAGAGCTGATAAAAGGTCTACAGTACAGGGCCACTGATATGCAGTGGAATTTGGTCTGTCCTTTCCCAGAATTTGCATGTTACTTGATAAGGGCAAGTCACAAACAGAAAGAAAGTTTCTCACCAGAGCCTGCTGCTATGCATTCAATATGCCATTCTCTGATCAGAACAATGGCTTAAGGAAGCGGTGGCTGCCTGCTCAAGCTTCCAGCATTCTAGCAACTGCTCTCTCCTAAGGATGGGTTGTGTCTTATCCTGTAGCTGTTTTGTCGCTCAGAAGTGGACACAAATGCACGCATTAATGGAAGCAGATATAATTTGGATTCATAATACTTCTCTCTCTTTGAATTTCATTTTTTTCTGTAGATATTTCTAGATTATTGATTTTTTTTTTTTTTTTTTTTTTTTTTTTTTGGTTTTTTGATACAGGGTTTCTCTGTAGCTTTGGAGCCTGTTCTGGAACTAGCTCTTGTAGACCCTTTCTTTCATGATACTATTCTGAAGATTCCTTCATTCAGCCTTTCAGGCATTTTATTGTAGATATGTGAATGGTCTTCATTTCCAAGACTCTTCCGTGCCTCACTTATGATTTCTTTATAGACATTGCTTTTGTATTATTAGTATAGAGCTCCTTGAGTCTTTATATTATTCAGAACAATTTTTTTTGTTTTGTTTTCTTGCCTCCTGCTTTTCCTTAGCATCTTCTATGATGCTTTCCTCACACGGTGGTATTTTATGTTTAAGGCATTCTTGGGGGTGGAGAGATGGCTCATAAGTTTAGATCACTGGGTATTCTCCTGGAGAAGCACACTCAATTCTCAGCACTCACATGGCAGCTCACAACTATCTGTAATTTCAGTTCCATGGTGTCTGACGCCCTCTTCTGACCTATGTGGGTACCAGCCATTCCCATAGTGAACACACACACACATACACACACATAGGCAAACACCCAAACTCATAAAGTAAAAGTAAATAAATCTCTAAAAAATAAAGATATTTCTGGTGAGTTATAGGAAGGATTTCACTTAGTACCGCAGCTTTCAGTAAGATACCATCTGCTCAACTTATTGGAATAATGAATCCAGAGCCTTACACTCAAGATTTTACAAGTTTCCTGCTCCCCAACTATTTCTGGCCCCTCCCATTCTCATGGGAAAGAAGCTATCAGTGTGCACCTCATGCCCACTGTCTGTCTGTCTGTCTGTCTGTTTCTGGGGCTAGCTCTGCAAATGCACATACAGGAAGGGGTGTCTCAGTGTAGGCTCAAGCCTCACTTACTCAAAAACAGTGTCTTCACTACGGATTGCCTGTCCCCAAGATCATTGCTCTAGTCCCTCCAGTTTTCATCCTTTGAAAAAGACTTTTAATGTCTTCTCTTTACCATAGTACTTATGGAAACCATTTCCAATGTATTAGATATGTTGAAGCAATCCGAGGAGGTACATTCACCTTAATGAGTTCCACTTGAGTTTGTTCTAACTAAATCAGTCCTGAATAAAGTACTTGTCTGCATAACATGAAGAGATTTGTGTTTCCAGGAGACAGTAAGAACTGGAAGCTTAGAATATTAGTAGTTCAAGCTAATATTCTGGTCCAAACCTTAAATCCATAGTACAAGGGAAAGAAATGCTTGGTGACTAAAGCATCAGGTGTGATGATCTTCAGATTTCTGTTCGTATGTTAGACTGTGTATGTTAGACCGTGTATGTTAGACCATGTATGTTAGACTGTGTGTGCTAGTCTGTGTATATTAGACTGTGTATGCTAGACTGTGTATGTTAGACCGTGTATGTTAGACCGTGTATGTTAGACTGTCCATGTTTGTATGTCTTAGAAATTGTTTACCTGGGACCTAGTATGTGTATTATTCTATTAATAATTAAGTAAGGGGATCCTATTCACCCTAGAGGAGACATTCATCTGTCCAATGAGCTTTATTGGGGCTGCTTAGGGAGGATTAGGAGTGAGAGCTAACTTGTAAGAGTGGATGATTTAGGCAGCTGCATCACAAAATGGCCCAGGTTGCCTGTAAGATGTCTCCCAAGAACAGCATCTTTAGAATTGCTTATGCAACTTTCAGGTAGCCCCACCCACGAAGATTCACCTATTTCTGAAGAGGTGTTGACTGTTTATAGAAGAGCAAGAAATGGTCTCCTAAGGCTTGGGAGTCTTAGGAGACCATAAGCCACTCTTCCACATGGAACATTTTTGTTGAGAAGAAACTACAACATAGTGAGAATCTCTCTGAATAATATGGATCAGTAGGTGTTGTTGCTATACATTGTCCCAAATATCTTTTATCCCTGCAACATTCTTGATATTAAGAATTACTATTAAGGGCTGGAGAGATGGCTCAGAGGTTAAGAATTACTATTAAGGGCTGCTCTTCCAGAGGTCCTGAGTTCAATTCCCAGCAACCACAGTGTGGCTCACAACCATCTACAAGGAAATCTGGTGCCCTCTTCTGGCCTGCAGGCATACATGGAGGCAGAACACTGTATACATAATAAATAAATAAAATCTTAAAAAAGAATTGCAATTAAGTAATTATTGGTTCTGTATTGTAATTCTTTAAACCTTCCTGTATTCACTCAAAGCCTTGTGAATTTGCTATCCTCATGGCATTTCTTCACCTTAGAGGTATGATTTTTACCACATGATGACTCCACGCTTTGAGTTAAGATGTTCTGACTGAGTTATTCAGATCTATTTTATAAACCCAGAGAGATCAGTCAAAATTTCACTAGACATTGCATTCCAAACAATCAGTTTTAAGACATGAGTCATGGACATCCTACTTTGCCCTACAGTGGTAACCTGGCTATTAACAAGTAGCTTATAGGAGAGAAAAGGCAATTTTAGCTTCTATAAAAAATATACTTTCTTAAGAAGAGGTTCTTATGTCTTGTTTGCTTGCCTGCTTGCTTTTTCGTGTTTATGTCCACACTGAAACACTTAGCTGGAGTTGAGAACCAACAGTGAGGCCCAGATCATACTTTTGTTTCTTTTACCCTTAGCTAACTAGAGAACATCTGCCTTGGAGCAGCTGCCGGGATTGTGGGGAAGGAAGCCCAGTGCTAGGGAGAGAATGAGAGTAGAGATACCTGATGGCTTCAATAGGATTTATAAATTTGATGTGCCTGAAAGTAGAGAAGAAATAGCGAGTTCTCATGACTTCTGCTTGGAAGAAAAAACATCCTCAGACTGGAGTGAGGAAGAAACCTCCCAGGTTGGTCAGGCAAACCTAAGAAATCTAACCCAAGCCTTAGGCAAAGGTCTTAAAGGTGGTCCCCAGTGGAACGTGCTGTATTTGTTTTGAAATCCGTCTGGTCATGTGTGCATTGCAGACCCGCCGGAGCTCCCTGAGTTCTGCTGCTTATCCTCCACCAGCAGCGTCGTCCATACACCAGAACTAAATCACCAACACAGAAAACAAAACGTTTTCTCTTTTGTACCTTTTCCAGGAGAACATTTAAACAATTCAGATTTTAATAATCTTTATCGTCTATTGAACAAACTTGGTCACTCTAAATATTTAAATAACCAAAATCATAGTTATTATTTCCCCACAAATGAATGAGCTCTGTGGCGCTAGAGAGATTCAGCCTGAGGCCGACTGAATGCTGGACTATAGCTCTACTGTTGCGCCACAGCTATGGGCCTGGGGACCTGGCTCAACCTATGGTATTAACGTGAGGTCCCTCTGCCCAGCCTGGCCTAGAACTCCCTCCACAGAACGGGCTGGTTTTGGAACTCTAATCCTGCTTCCATCACTGAGACTGCTTACCAGTACCACCAGGTCCTGGCAAATTCTTGCTTTTACTTTCAGAATCTTGAACATGAAAATGACATGTTAAATCTAGTTACGATTTTTCATCTTTTACTTTCGTTTTGAGATACCAGGATTTGGCACCATTCTGCACCAATGCATGTCTTCCTGGCTTTTAACTAGAGTTAATATAGTATTCATGATCTGTGATAGAAGTAATAAAGGAAAATTCTATTTATGCTGAGTCACATTACAGTATCTGTAAAAGCAAGTAAGGAAATTGTAAGAAGGGAGCGCATGACAGGAAGGAACAAAAAGGTATTTCTGTGCGCTGATGACTTCTCTGAGTAAGCCTGCTTCCCTATCAGCCTCTTGTGTGGAGGGTGGAGAGCCGCTCTGTGAAGCAGCCATCAGGAGGAGCTCCTAGTTTGGGACAAACTTTTCAAACCGTCATGGCTCCTTGTGGTTGAGTTTTTATGTCTTGTAAGGGTTTATTTTTAATTTTAGAAATTTCATTCCACTTGAGTTTACCACTTGTAAAAATTGAGAAGCTGACAGCTCTGGGAAGCGAAGCTATCCAATTAGTCCAAAAACACCCAAATGTTTCCGTGGCATCTATCATCACAGAATACCAAAAGCCCTCTGAAAAACATAGCAGGTTAAGAGAAAAGCATGTATTCAGGAAGAAAAAGCTTCTGGGATATTCTGCACCAAGGACAAAGAGGTGATATTAACTGGTGT
Source organism: Microtus oregoni (assembly GCF_018167655.1). Taxonomy (NCBI): domain Eukaryota; kingdom Metazoa; phylum Chordata; class Mammalia; order Rodentia; family Cricetidae; genus Microtus; species Microtus oregoni. Next base: position 35,953,555 of record NW_024543070.1, on the reverse strand, counting down.
AGGGCAGGGGTTTTCACAGATAACCCCAAGGTTTGTACCTAATCGTGTTAAACAGAAGGGCTCATTTATGTTTTGAATATGCCCACAGGGTACAGCCGTCTTTCACCTGGGAAACTCACAACTATGTGCTATATAGACACAGTCAGACTGGTAATTATTCCTTCTATTCCCATATTTTGTTTGCTATGACAAGACCCAAACTAATGTTTATCTCAGTGTGAATGCCGAGGGAGGAAGACAACAGAAGGACACTAGACCCTGTCCTTGACTGGTTTTCACTGGTTCCTAAAGCCACAGTTGGAGCAAATAAAGGATTTTGGTGGCCTATGTATGTGAGAAATCGGAGGCCATGGATTTCGTATGAATCCTACAACTATGAAATGCTCTATTTTAATTAGCTAACTGACATAATAATCTCTTCAATCACATTGTGTCAACTGCCAAGTTCAAAGTGACAAAGACTGACTGACAGGCTGGAAACCAGTTTTATTCCATACTTAAAGAAACTTATGCATAATATTCTAACATTGTACAACTGAGAAAAATAGGAAGGGACATATTTTTTAAATTGTGATTGATTAAGGTTCATTCCTAGAAAATGAGACCATTTCATTTTTTTCTGACATCTTTTGCACCCAGCTCACAGTAAGCCTGAAGTCCTAGGTGCGGACAAATGCGGCGTTCAGTCTGTACTGAGCAGTGGAGAGGGTGACACCTACTGGTAACCTGGGAAATCGCATCCTAGATCCATAAGACACTGAAACTCGCAGTTACTTCCCTATAAAGTAAAGGTATTTCGAATCTACGCGAAAAGGTTAACATAAAATCTTGCTGGAAAAGTTGTTTTGGAGCATGCTCGTCAGTTCAGAAAGACTAGTGTGTGTTATTTTTAAACTTATTCCTGTACATGTCTTACAGTAAGGAAGGCTTCACTCTAGCAGGGCCGCTATTATTGCAGATTATTCGTTTGAAAAGATGAGAAAGCAAAAAATAGGTCAATTACATAACGCCGTCACTTGTTAGGGAGTTCAGCATGCAAAGGGGCCACTGAATCATTCGAATCTTACCCCGCGAATTGGAGTGTCGTCATACTTTAGAATCTATTTTAGGAATTTTTTTATTTGTTATCTATTTGTTATAGTTTTGCAACACATTTGTTAGATGCAAAACATCTACTATTATAATTATTCAAAGTTCTGCTATTTTCACCTTAATCAAAACATTGATTTTTGTTTAAATCACCATTAAACAAAAAAAATTAACTTGGTAAAAATTGAAATGTATAAAATATTATTTGACTTACAAGTGCTTTTGATATCTCAAACATATTTGGACTTTCATTAGTAAATCGAAATACATTAGGGATGTTCATATGGAAACTTACTTGAGATGTTACATTTTTGGCACAACAAAAATAAAGTAATTCTTTATATGACTCTATTTCCACACTTGAGGTCACCTGTTTGTAGGCATACATTGCTTTTCTTTTTTGAATTTTCGAGACAGGGTTTCTCCGTAGCTTTTGGTTCCTGTCCTGGAACTAGCTCTTGTAGACCAGGCTGGCCTCGAACTCACAGAGATCCGCCTGCCTCTGCCTCCTGAGTGCTGGGATTAAAGGCGTGCGTCACCACCGCCCGGCTCATACATTGTTTTTTACGTTTTTGCACTTGTAATAAATAAAATAATTTTCATACATTTCCCATAGAGTAATGTTTTACATTCTCTTCAGATGCAGTTTGCAGGGGAGCTAAATGGGTAGTGTCCCTCAGCTCTTCATTTTAATCTCAACTCTGAGGACACTGGGTGAAACATAACCCTGTTTCATGCATTACTGCATTTTTCAGATTTAGTAGTAGTCTTCCCTTGATTTTACCACTTGAAATTTATAATTATGACAGTTTCCAAAAACTGAGAATTTCACTCAAGACATCAATTACACTCATCTCGCTCCCCCTACTCCACCTAACTCCTCTCTCAGCTCTCTGCTCACTGACTGTGTGTGTGCATGCTCTTTCTCGTTCCCTCTCCCTTCTCTCCATGTTATCTCTCCTCTCTGTCTCTCTCCCTCTTTCTCTCTCTCTTCCAATCTTTTTTGTAACTGTTAATCACATTTATAGCATAGTTTGTGCTGATTTCAGTGATAACTATGTAAATTTTATTCAATTTACTTATCAAAACTTTCAATGATCATATATTTCTTAATTGAATTAATAATTTTATATATCAATAAATTATATAATACTGTTTCCTTTTGGGTTATTAAAAGAACACCATCCTTTGCTTTCCTATGTAATGTTAGATTGAATATCTAAAAAGTTATCTTATATTAAAAACACATATTAACTTGGAGATATTGGCAATTTTTTTTTAACTTATCTCCCTGACAAAATTTCCTACTTGGCTTATGCCTAAAAGCATTGTTACACTGTGTTTACCCTTTTAAATTTTATTTCCTATTTGATATTCATTAGAAATTTCTTTCAGTCCATTTAAAAATGGTGGGTGACAGAGGGCATATAAGTTATGAGAGCTGTTTTAAAAGTTAGTCCTTAAGATTTAATAACTGTCTGTTTTTAAAAACTATTTGGCTTTAGATACCTTTTTAGGTATTTTTCTTGGCCTTAGCTGTATTTTGTTCTTGGTCTCTCTCTCTTTTCTCTCTCTCTCTCTCTCTCTCTCTCTCCCTCCTTCCTTCCCTCCTTCTCTCCCTTTTTTTCTCGCTCTCTTGCTCCCTTTGGCCTCTTTTGTAGCTTTTTTTTTAAACTTTTGTACTTTTATTGTTCTGAAAAGTATGCATGCTGTTCAATTTTTGTTGGTTTCTTTCAATTTTTAAAATGAATTCAAAATAATTTTTATTTAAAATAGCAATTATTAAAATGGCGAGAGTAGCTCTTGTGTATTAATTTTGCTCCCTTCCCCTAATTTCATCCTTCCCAATCTTTAATGATTTGTATACATTTAAAACCAGTATATCTCCTTATACTTTTTTCAACAAATTAGTATTTTTTTTTTTTTTTTTTTGGTTTTTCGAGACAGGGTTTCTCTGTGGCTTTGGAGCCTGTCCTGGTACTCGCTCTGTAGACCAGGCTGGCCTTGAACTCACAGAGATCTGCCTGCCTCTGCCTCCCGAGTGCTGGGAACAAATTAGTATTTTTAAGATTTTGTACTTGGGTTAATTTAATGGTGGTGGAGGAAGGGTTTCACTCTATACCCCAGGCTGGTCATGATCCTGCTAAGCAGCCCAGACTGGCTTTGAACTTGGCATCACCTCCCTGCTATTGCCTCTCAGGTATCAGGATGAAAAGCATGTATTACCACTACTGGCATTCTAATCAGATTTTATAGGGGATGTTGGACTATTCCTGTCACAGAATCCTAAAAGGAGAGAAATATTCCTAAGCTTCCCCATTTTCTTGTACCTTAAAATCAAAATGGAAGTGAACCAGATTTGTGGGGGTTCTGAGCTCAAGAGAATGACATTGACCCTTCTGTGCCTGGCAATAGAATGCCAGAAGATGAAGGAGGAGTTATTGTGGGACGTTTGTATACTGTGTGAACATGTATTGCTGTGATTGGTTTAATAAAAACTGAACGGCCAATAGCTATCCAGGAGAGATAGGTGGGACTTCCAGAGAGAAAATTCTGGGAAGAAGAACGACACATAGCAAGCAAGATGGGCAGTGCAGAATAAAGTAACTGAGCCATGCAGAAAAGCATAGATTAAAGAGATGGGTTGATTTAAGTTATTAGAACTATTTAGGAACAAGTCTAAGCCAAGGCTAAGCTTTTATTATTAATAGTAAGTCTCTGTGTCATTATTTGTGGGTTGGCACGTAACAAGAAACTACTACCACAAAGGATGATGACTTCCTCTGTTGATGCTGACATGGTTCTAAAAACTCTGGAGGTAAGCTGCTCCCCACCCTACTGGAAGAGCCTGCTGCAGGAGGAGCTGATTATATCCCCTGCTTTCTTCTGTACTCTTTCCTCCTTCCTCACATCTCTGATACCAGTCTCAAAGCTATGTATTCTAGTACAATGGTTCTTAACCTGTGGGCTGTAACCCCTCTCAAAGGGGGATGGGGACACTGGATGACCCTTTCACAGGTGTCTAAGACCATCAGAAAACACAGATAATTACATTCTGATTCATGACAGTAGCAAAATAATTTTATGGTTGGGGTCCCCACAACATGAGGTACTGTCACAGCATTAGGGAGGTTGGTCTAGTGCATACAATTTTTAAAAAAGCTGAAACACACTCTGATTGCCCAAATAGAGTGTGATATGCTTTTGACTTCTAGAGAATATTTTTTCCTTTTTTTTTATATTAAAGTTTTTCCTGTGCTTGTGTTTAGTGCTGGGGACTGTTCAGTCCAAGGCTTCGCACTTGCTAGATAAGCACCATGCCACCAAAGATTGCAAGTCCTGCTTTTCCCTCTTTTGAGACAAGGTCATTCTAAGTTGCCTATTCAGGTTTTAAACTCTCAATCCTCCTGCCTCAGTCTTCTGATTATCTGGGATTATAGGCCTGTGCCACTGGACCTGGCTCCAAAACTCCTTTTTTCTCACAGTTTTGGAATGTTCAGTTCTGGTATTAAGGTGCTAGCATTCTCAGGTACCCACTAGGGCTCAAAGCTAGGAAGAGTTCTCAGTTAATGTATATGGCCTCTAGCCTCTTCTGGGTGCTTACAAAGGCGTTCTGCAGCATATGGGTACAGATGGGCTTGCCTCCCCACCGCCTCTCTGTCTCCTCTAGATCCTTTTATTATAGCCACCAGTCCCATCAGATTAGGAACCCACATAAGCTCTGGTGCTCTGGCCAGTGGCATCCAGCTGTCTGTTCTGCTAGGCTTTGACAAGCCTTCCATCAACCCAACCTCCACCCCCACTGTTACATTGCTTACAGCCTTGGCCAGTATCTTGCTCAAAGGGAACCTATGAGTAATGCCAGATAAACTTAAAGCACAGAAATCAGATAATCTTTGTGGAATGAGGTATTGAGAAACTTTAGGACAGCCAGGAGCCAACCCTCTACCAAACTCCTTGACCACCAGTCTTTGCATGTCCCTGGTAGTCAAAGCCACAGATATGTACCAGTTAATGTCTGCGCAAGTCCCTTCCAGAAATAAACAGTTTGCAAATGAGCAAAAATTTGCCACAAGGGGTTTTACTCTGCAGTCTGACATCTGGGACATGGTGCTGTGCAGCTATGCTGCCCAGAGGACAAATACTTCATGCACAGGCAGAAATCGGTATAGCAAAGCTGCCGGGGGTCTTTAGGGAATAATATTAGTCTCCCCATGCAGTCTTTGCTCATAAAGTCTCTTTGCAGTAAAGGAGGGCTTCATGGTGATAAGCATGACTTTAATAGATTAAACAGGGAACCGTGTTTAATAGCTAGAAAATAATAATAAATTTTAGACTCTAATATGATAAAAAGATTTGATGTTGTGCCTTTTAAGAATATAGAAACAGAGAAATGATCACCAGACTAATTATATCCATCACTCTTTTGTCTTCTATTTAAGTGTGCATCATGCAAAAGGGAAAAGATGGAGGGGGTGGGGTAAGTGATATGATTTTTAGCCACTCTTTTCTTTCAGGAACATACTAAACTCAAATGGTTCGCTCTTTTCGGATTTAAAGATAATTTTAGACCTTTGATCAACAGCTTTTCACAGGATGCTAAACATTTGGGGTGAAATGAGACGCTCTTGCATATACTTAACAGAGTTGCTCTTTTAGAGGGCCCGCAAGGATTTATTTTTGATGCCTGAATTGCATGCTAATTCCCCAATTAAAAGCTCATGGAATGGCCACATTATTACCCTTTTCCCTTCCTTATCTCCTATTCTGGCTCCTGGTAATTTCCTCCTTCCCTGGCCTGTGATGAATGGGTGGCAGGGTGCAGAGGGAGTACTGAGAGTCAGGGACACAAGCACTGTGTTGCAGCCCTTGCTACACCTTCAACACACTCTCCTACTGTGCTTCTCATTCCAAGCCTATGCTAACTCAATTCCTGAGCAACAGGGCTAAAAACACCCCAGCTTTTTAGCCAACGGAGGATGAGGAGTGCTTTACTTCAGTCAGGCAGGCTGTCTATTGACAGTTCAAAGATTTAAGTAGTTTTAATATAAAATGCCATAGTCTTTTCAAAGTCTACTTTTGCGTTTTTATATTTCCCTTTACCACTATTAATATATCGTCTCTATTTTTAAAGCCTATGAATAACTTACATGTAATAACTTTATACTTAAGGAATGGGGAAATACTTTAACATTATAGAGAAAGCATTTAAAAGTCAGCCCATTAGTCTATGATCTAGTAATAAAGTTATATGTAAAATGGAATTATGATTAACATCATTAAGCTTTATTTTTCTGGAATGGATCAATCTATTGACTGTTGGTTGCTGCTTTTCCATTTAAGTGAGTACTGTGTAAGTATCTTTTCTTTATCCTTGAATCTGAAATATTAAATAAACACAAAAGCTCTGGGGTCAGAAGGCTGCTCTAACTGCAGACAGAAATTTAGCTAATGTAATGGTTTCTAGTGACATAAAAGGATTGCAATTATGCTTTTCATTTTACAAACAAAAAGAACAAATTCCTTCAAAAGTTCTTGTCACAATATTAATTATATACTGCAAATGCCTTAAAATTTATCAGAGAAGTTATTATTCATAGTTTCCTAAATAGAGGATTAGCCTTAAGATTCAGGTATATGCAGCTATTTTTTAAAATAGTGCTACAATGATGACAAAAATGTTGGATACTTAGAAATATTTCAAACTATAAACACACGCCTAAGAAGAATTACGTTCATTACAACTGAGCTAATTTCAATAGTTCTGTTATTCAAAAGCCTATTGTTTGGATGTAAAGATCATTGTCAATTAAAAATGAACTAATATTAACTTTTCCTTATGGAGCATCTTTTAAATACCTTAAATATAACTTTATTCCTTTTTATACTTAATGAATGCACACTAAAAACTACATACACTCTCAAAAATGGCTATGCTGTGACATTAGATCAGAGTGGTAAAAACAATGTAACATTTAGACAATCAATAGGCTTATTGCAGAGTTTTAAAACTACCCTTGTCAGAATTAACTCGAGTATAGTAGAATCTCATTTCATCACTTTATGGATGAAATTATTAAGAATTATTAAGACAGTGTTAGTTAGTCTTTGCCTTTCCTTTTCACGAGGCTCTCTGAGAGGCCAGTGCATGGTTATCATGGACTCCTGTGCTTTTAACAGAGATCCTTTCTCTGTAACTAATTCAACGCATGGCTATGTGAGCAATTATGAACAAGCGGATCTTTCTCCAAACTGAAAGGCTGCCAGGATGGAGTGGGAGCGAGAAGAAGAGAGTTTCAGAAGGAGTCCCAGGGAGCCACAAAGAAGGCACGAAGCGCCAATGTCCTCTACAGTCCTCAACAGAAGTGTATTGAGGTAGTAGGACAGCACAGAGCTAGAACGTCCCTACAGTAGACTATGACACCTTGTACCACAGGTGGAAAGGATTTCGTCATCAGAAAGAACACCCAGCCCTGTGGAAGTCAGACTAAGTCTGCTGGAAGGAATTGAAATTTTTAAGCATTTTTATTGCTTTGCCACCTCATAACAGAATTTCATGTAGCAATGAAATCTGAACTCTGGAAAATTAGAAATGAAAATAGGAACTGTCATCACAGCCTCATAGATCACAGTTAATGAAAATCCTTTTCGACAAATATTATACTACACAAGTGTATAAATGAATAGTTACTCTAAATTTAGATATGACTATTTAATTGAATCCAAGGTGTTGGAATAAATTTTTAAAAAGGGCTCAATCTTCCAGCCCTGTGAAATCCTGACAACTGGAACACATCCTGGATCATATCAGAACAGTCACACTTCAAAAACAGAGGAAACACCGATTCTACAAATGACATTGAAAATGTTTTCATAGTGTTAAGGCAAAGGAATAGAAATCTCAATGAATAAAAACAATATCACTGATTATTCAATATGATTGTTGAATTTTCGTTACAAAAGATGAAAAGCAGACAAATAATAACTATGGTGAGCAGTGGTTCTGGGGCAAAGACAGAATCCCTGCTGTAACACCAATCTAGGGCCCATGGGGTTAGAACTGAGTCAGCCTGAGCCACAGTGGAATCTATGGAGAACACAGTCCTTGAAGGTGGAATACTCTCTAGTAGTAACTTTATGTTTTAAACATGGAAGCTCTTTGGTATATGTTAGGATGAATACGATGGTAGCAGAGAAGCTCGAAGGTCATAATCATCCAAGGAGCAAAAGCAGGACCCGGGCTTTTAAATTCATTTTCCAAGCATTTTATTTGTTCTTCAATATGCAAATTTTATAATAAATAATGATCTATAAATGGAGTTGGAAAGAAAAAAATATTCAAACAAAATAAACAAACCAAAAGAGAGAGTATTATGGAGACTGGAGCGATGGTCCAATAGTTAAAACTTGCTGCTCTTCCGAAGGTTGAGAGTTCAACTCCCAGTACCGACATGGCAGCTCACTACCACATACAACTCCAGTTCCAAGGGATTACATGTCCTGTTAGGACTTGGACAAGCACTGGACAAATGTGGGAAAAAAAAACCTCATTCATGTAAAAATAATAAAAATTGAAAAATAAGATAATTATAAGTTAAAATTTATCTTCTGAAAATTAGTTTGGAGCAAAGGATTTTAGTGGTGGTGGAAGATTAAACCAGGGTACACGACTAGAAAACTATTCCCATGTTTCTAAGCTTTAGCTGGCTTGTGACAATACTTTGAAGTTTTGTTGTTATTCATGTGTGTGTGTGTGTGTGTGTGTTTCTGTGTATGTATGCCTCGTGTGTGAAGGTATCCACAGAGACCAAAAGAGGACACTGGATTCCCTGGAATGGGACTTACAGGGCATTCTCAGTTGCCATGTATGTACTGAGAACAGACTTCGGGTCCTGTGCAGGAACAGCCAGTTTTCTTAATGACCGAGTCATCTCCTTAGCATCTGTCTTAAAGTTTGAATTAGTATGTTTGTTTTTCCACATAGCCTTATACTTTTCCCTCTGCTACAATGATTCTCAACCTTCCTAATGCTACAACCCTTTAATACAGTTCCGCATTCTATTGTGACGTTGAAAAATAAAAATTTTTGTTGCTACTTCATATCTGTAATTTTTACTGTTATGAATTACAATATACATATCTGATTATGCAGGATATCTGGTTTGCAACCCCTTGGACAGGTCATTCGATCTCAAAGGGGTCATGATGCACAGGTTGAGAGCTACTGCTCTAGTCCCTCTGAGGTCCTAAAGAAAGTTAAGGGAAGAAAACTAAGAATCTATCAGTGACAAGTTTCTGCAATGTAAAACTGATATTAAAACTTAGGAAGAGCCAATTGTCATGTAAGTTAGAGCTTCCCAGACAAGAACAAATGATAGGGAAGAAAATGATTTGGATACTGAACAGTGGTCCTTTGGGTCAGGAGGAGGTGGTCCACAAATAGAAGCATTCTCTGCTAAAGTTGTGGACCTCAGTACAATCCCTGGAGCCCACAGAGTGGAAAGAAAGATTGACTCCCAAAAGATGTTCTGTGATTTCCAAGCATATACGATGACATGATCCCTACATTAAATAAATAAATAAGTGAATAAATCAAATCAGATGTGAAGATGTGTATTTTTAATCACACGCTCATAAAGCAAGATGGGAAGCAGAGACAGGAAAACGGCTCCAAAGGTTCTTGGCCATCTATTGTGGAGTATCTGGCACAGAAGAGCCACCACCACAGAACTGTTTCAACAAGCTGGAAGAGGAGCAGAGACTCCTGAGAGCTTTCTTTTGATGTCTTTAGGAATAAGCACTGTGCAATGTGTGCACTGGTACCCACACACACATGCCAGTAAACATGTGCACACTCACACATGTATGCATGTGCAGAGAACAGACAAGGTTTCCTTCAAGAGTGGTAGGTATAAAATTATTGTGCCTAAATATATTCTGTATGTATATACAAAAATAAGTACACCAAACAAAAACAAAGCAATATCTTTATGGCGTGAAAGAAGATAAATGAAGCAGAGAAGAGAGAGAAACAAGCAATATTCAAGGGAGAGCTGGACCATCCATCTGCCTACATCTACTGTCAATTCCTGAGAAGTGGAGACACGGAGACATCACTCATGGTGATGAATATATGAGAAAAGATTCATTTTGTGGTTCAAAAATATGGTAGGGAGACACTCCTCACCATTCCCATGCCTTACCAGAGATTTTTCTGTTTAAGATGGAACCTGTGATCTCAAGACAAGACTATCCTACAGAATTACCAGTTCTGAACTAGAAGGGAAAGTCAGACTCTGGTCAGGAGAAGGAAGCATGGCGGTCAGGTGGTCAGTGAGCAGAATCCTGGATGTGAACTGTGTGGAGGCTTAGTGATGCTCATATGTCATGTCAGAAACCAAAGTGGGAAGGTGCTGACAACTCCAGAGCAGTCCTTCTCAATGCTATCACAACCACACCACAACTTTATTAAAAGATTCCTGGCCTTTGAAGTTTTTGGCCAGTGGTTCTATACTGGGGCACAAGAAGTGAATTTCTGGAAGGTTCCTGCAGGACACTAATGCTATTGAATGGGGAATACAATTTTAAAAGCTCCAGAACCTTGGAAGATGGTATATGCAACTTGCTTTCTAACCCGACTTCATGTGTTTACTCAGAGAAGCTCATTCTGAAGCTAAATGAAAGCAGAGGGCACACACTCTGAGAGACAGAAAAACTGGACAAGAGAGACTCGCATCACATTTTGAATTATTAAAGAATCCCTAATTTTCTGAATGTGGAACACTTTGATTTCCAAGAGAAAAATTAGCAACATAGGAAAAACAAAGCTTGCGGGCTCTGAGTCGACACCAGTCGCAGAGAAATAAAAAGGGTTTATCATTGGCAGAAACACATTTCATCACTGTGAAAGTTGGTACCCAGCTTGTAATATTTAATGCAAACCACACAGTTAATTTAAATAGACAGTTAGGACTCCTGGCAAGGGAACAGCCAGAAGGGTGTTTCTAGTCCAATAGTGAAGCACCATAGGGCAACATTTTGCCTCTAAAGCTACATGAAAATAAGGGGTTTCTGTAACCCAGGAGTCTGGTCTGTGACTTACCCCCTGTGACCTGGGTCTCCACAGATAGCCGGAAAATAGAAATGTGTCTGCGTAGACAGCTCTTCTGAGAGCTACAGGAATACAGAACATCTGTGTGCTTCAGAACACTGCTCCCAGGTTCCGAATTCTCCATCTGGGCTTTGCTTGAGCAGACTGCCCCATTCACAGTTCTCTCAGGAGCTTCATGTACCCACAGCAAGTATCATTCATAGGTGGGATTCTTTCCTCTGGGGATTCAGGATAAGGTATAAGATCCCGCCCCCTATTAAGTGACACTTTCATTTAGGTATCCTGTAGGGTTTGCCTCTTCAACTCTGTACCGGTTTGCTCTGAAATTAGACTGTGAGTCTTTGCTTTTTACATTTTCCTTCTACTGACAAGATCTATGTCAATAATTTATACCATTCACAAAGCTGAGCACACATTCATGAGATTTAGTTGAAATGAATGTCTTGTGTGTTCCGCACTCTCCACATACCCTGCAGCATCTCGAAGTCAGTCATTCTCTGATGCGAGTCTCCACTGCAAGTAACCAATGAGGTGGGTGGCAACAGCTTACTCAGATCACTTGTATCTGAGGATTTGATGTGTTCTAAGCATCTTTCCCGGAATTCTGAGTCATGGATTTTTGCTCCCTGACATCAACTTGTTCCCTCTGTGCACCCAACATTTTTCATCGCTCTCAGGTCATCCTAGGCACAGACAAAATACTCACAGACATTTCCAAAAGAGCTGTAGTTAGTTCACTTGATTTTTCATTTTCTCTCCTACTGGGCACTTTGGTATGTTCTGGATAGTGTTTTAGCTTTTGTATGGGGCACTAACTTAAAAAAGTTTTTGATATTGTGATTTGTATCATTGTGGAAAGTTTTCCAAATCAAAGATAGTGGATGAGGTGGATGAAAGCGGTAAAAACTTCACTCATCCCTGTATCAGACATCACAATATTTAACCCACAGAAGTTCTTTTCATGGGAACTGCCTGTCTCCTGAGGGCCCTATCCTCTACCCCACAGCTAACTCCTGTCCTTTCTATTAAGATTTTTTCTTTCTTTTTTTTGGGGGGGGGGTGCAGGGGGCACAACTGTTCCCCAAGTACAGAGGCCTCCTTGGAATTTTTCTCTATTAAACTTAAAAAGAAAATGGAAAATTGATTTTTTAAAAAAAGAGTAGAGGAATTTAGCTTACTTTGTCTTATCTTATTTCCCCAGAATCTTATATTTCAAAAATTCCCATCTCAGTATATCATTATTTATTTTTTGAGCCAAAGAGTCAAGTGTTTTGGGTAGAAAGCCTCACAGGTTGAGACGTACCTACATAAACCATCTTGTATTTCAGAAAAGTGCAATCACTTCATCACTTAGGGAGAAGACCTGCAAATTGTGCTTTATGAAGGCTGAGTGGTCAAACTGTGTGCATAAAATAACAGCAGAAGGGCACGTTGTTGAGCTTCCATGAAGAAAAGGTGCACTTCTGCCCATGTTAGGGAAAACCAACTCCCTTGGCTGTGTTTGTTTTCCTCACAACACAGAGAAAAGATATTTTCTTGATCAATAGCTGGGTAACAGTTCTCAGTGGCATGTTAATTTACTTTGAAAAGGAAACAGGCACATCTGGAATAGCAGCTGCAATTGGAATTATTTCCTGATTATGTTTGCACTAATTCCCTGCCTTTCTCCAAGGCCATTTATTTTTGGCCATGGTCACATAGTAAAATGGACATGATTGGAATCCTATATCTGATATATCTAGTCTTCCTTAGTGGAATGAATCTGTGCCACTCCCAATTTAATTTATTATTTGGCAAGACAAATTCATTCCAAAGGCTAAGAATCATCCTTTCCTAAAATGCCAAGGGTCAAAACACCAGTGCTGGTATTTGGCATAAGCAGGGTCTTTTGTCCACCATAGCTTTAGAAATGGAGGAAATTGCTTCACTTTATAGAATTTCTAGCAGTGTTGTAGCCTGTGAGACCTATAGAGGAACCACTAGGGATATTTAGAGTTTACTGCTTTGACAATGACAAAGGGAATCTAGCATTCTCTTCATTTCTGAGGAGCTGAGTCTGGAGATCAGATGAGAGGCTATCATTCTCCATATCAGCATTAATGTATGAAGTTATGAATATCAAGTAACTGGTGTGGAGCTAGCTCAATAGGCATTATGACGTATCAGACAATCCAGTGTCTCTGTGCTTTTGCCACTTTGAGCTTTGCCTCAGCTGTTTTCTGCCTTGAGGATTATGTATGCTTTTCTTGGGCCTTCACACTTAGTCCGGTCACTTGGCCTCTGTTACTTTTGAGGATTATATTACCCTTAACGGAGTGGTGTGGGAGAATTGTCTGTATTTTGTCAATTACATTTTAAATAAAGCTGATTGGACAAGCAGGAAGTATAGGCGGGTCAACCGGACAGGAAGTAGAGGTGGGGCGATGAGAACAGGAGAATTCTAGGAAGGAGAAAATCCATTTCTCCCAGTCCTGCCCAGATCGCCAAAGAAATAGGATGTGACTTTCCCCGCTGAAAAAGGTACTGAGCCATATGGCTAACATGGATAAGAATATAAGTTATAAGAGCTAACACAAAGCCTGAGCCAATGGGCCAATCAGTTTATAATTAATGCAGACTTTCTGTGTGATTATTTCAGGGATAAGCTAGCCGGGTGGCTGGGGCAACAAGCAGGACCTCATGTTACATAACGGATTTCAGAAACACATTTCAATGGAGTTACTAGCTGTAATCATTCTTGTCTTCAACAATGTATGTCTTTGCACTTTGGTGAAAAGTTGTCTTTTGAGTCTTTTCTGGTGATAATAGTGATGGGATAAAGAACCAGGTACACTTAACACATCAACAATAAATCTGCCTTTCGATATCTCCATTGACATTGTACAACAGATGGTTTGACATTGAATTATAGTTAGCCTTGACCACTATTGCATGCAATTTTGAGTTCATTGACACACTGATCTAGTAAACCATGATTGTTTTCTTTTGTGGGTGGATGTTGAGACAGGATTTCTCTTTGTAGCCTGGAATTGTCTCTGTAGACCAAACTGGCCTCAGACTCAGAGATACATCTGCCCCTCCCTCTGGTGTCCTGGGATTAAAGGTTAGAGTTTCTACACCTGACCTATATGCTACTCTTGAACACCAAATATATATGGATTGTATAGGAAATACAATGTTGTGAATGAGTGTTCCTTTATATAATCTCTTCTCTCTCCTTGGTCGAGAACCCTGAAAATTTATTTATAGAATTCTTACCAAGTGTTCTGACAACCGAAGTTAGCAGAAACTTCCAATGTTTCTGTGTGAGCTATCTATGTCTATTTTCTTATCTGTCATTTTGTGCCTGACTCTAGTACTGAGTTGGGAAGCAGCAAAATGGTGGGTCCACCCTGTGGAAAGGCAGGAGCCCCTTGCAAGGTAAATCTTCAATGGAAGTTCTCTGGCTCCTTCTGACCCATGAAAGTGAAGTAGAATTTGGAGGTTTAGAGCCATTGGGATTCACCCAAAAGTCCACATTGTTCACAAATAAGGCCTCAGTTTTCATCTAAGATACTAAATAAGTCCATGGCTTCAATGAGCTTTCTAATTTTTCAATACAACTCTAGTGCAGGGGTCAGTGTTCAAATACATTGTCCCTGTATTTAGCTGCAAGAATGAGACAAAGAGCTGTTTGCTTTAGATTATGCCTTGAATTTAAAATTTAAAACATGCACTGTTGGGTATCCGGGTATGTAGTGGGTTAGTGAGGACAGAGCCACCGCAGTAACTCTGCAAGCATCATCTACAACTGAATGCTTAGTCACAGCATCCTCGTTGTCTTCCAAATCTTGGTATTTTAGCAGACACTTCATTTAGGCACTACACCTAAAACAACTTTAACATGCTTTTCCAGTTATAGTACAGATCACAAATAACTCATTCTTTACTAACATTAGCATTATTAATTTTAATCTCTAAACCTAACAAGGCAGATAAGCTATCGCAAATTTCTTCATGTAAATGATTTCAAAATTTGTTTCTTGGGATCACTTTCCGTGTAAACAACTGTTTCAGAAGAAAGCCATGATTCAAATTATTTCAGACATGAGAGAATTTAGTACAAGGTGTTTGTTGCTTTTCTAGCTGCTAGAATGTCCCACCTAATTAAAGGCCAGTGAACATAGAGCCAGAAACAACTTGGAGAAGGAATCCCCAGTGCCTCAGAAAACTGTCACCACTAGCCACACTGTCTATAGAACTGAAATATTATTCACAGAAAAGCAGTCAGAGGTCACTGCGAAATCCCTAACCTGTACGTTGATGTAAGTGCAGTGATATACATTCTGCTTTCTCTTTTCTGGCTTTTGAATGCCTCATAAATACTTCCTGTTGGAAAGGTCTAAACTGGAGTTCAGCTGGCAAAAGGATCCATCCACCTGGATTAGTGAGGGTTGAAATGAGGAAGTCACTGGGTTTCAGGGACCAGCTTTGGTAGGTGCTGGCAGCATAATGAGCCTTTCTGGCACAGCCTGAAATATTTTTATAACTTGGTACAAAAAAGATATATTATAGGTGTTTATATAGTTTAGCATTATATAATATACAGCAGATGCTGATGAAATGGTCTTGTTTCAAACTCACACAAAACAAGCACTACCACAGCCTAAAACATTCACTGTAAAATTGATTTTTGCTCATATAATTTTGTCATAGAAAAAAACAATGAAAACATGTCTTGACTAAGTATGGTGATTAAAGAAACACAGAATAGAATTTTGTGCACAGTGACAACATGCAAGAGAAATTCAATGGAGCAGGACTTTTAGAAATATATCTATTTTATTATTTTTAACTTTCTTTAATCTTGAATGTTTTACATGTATATAATGAATATGATTGTATCTACCCCTCTGTATAACTGCTTCAGCTCTACATATAGCATTGCACTTCCCAGGTTCATGTTTTGTTTTCAGAATTAGTTTTGTACATCACCAAATCCAGTTTGTTTTGTCCTTGGGTGTTGGGCCATGAACTAAAGAGTGGGTGTTGTATCAGTGGACACATCCTCAGAAAAGAGTGATTGTCTTCTCAGGGAAACTTTCAACTGCCATAGCCACTGAGAAAGGGCAATAACACAAAATGAAAAACAAACATTGTCATTTAAATTGAATAAGAAGACAAAGTCTTTGATATTTGTAATAAGTGGAAAAGGTTCATTTGATATAATAAAAAATCAAATTTCTTATGACTTCTTATTTCTTTCCTACATCTCAGGACAAGGAACACTGAAACACGTTTGCAAGCTATAATATGATATCCTCTAATGATCCGATTTATAGTACTAATGCTTCTAATATATGTATAGCTAATTTGATAATTCAAACATCTTTTAAACCATATGATACAATAAAACCCAGTGCTTGAAAAGATATGTAACAAATAAATATTTCTTAGATTAATGAAAAATAATGTGGGTTGTGTATTTAAAAAAATTGCAAGAAGTTACCAAACAGGCAAGCCAATGTTATTAATACCAAGTTAGAAATCAAAATAGAGGCAGCTGAATTTACATGCATACACATAGCATTGTGGGAATTTGAGGAAATCTCTTCAAGTCTGTGGGCTTTGTTTTCATGATAGCAAATTCTCTCACACCTATTTTAGAGATGCCTGCCATATTTTTTTTGGTTGGAGCTGTAGGAAGGAAACATGAGGGACAGAGTAGGTGTCTCCTTATAACAGTGCTAGATTTCATAGTAATGATCAGGCAGATGATGTATTAGTGAGATCTCATTGTTAACCAAATCAATTGTGTTAGTGTAAGTTTGGAGTCTAACCGTTCTCGTCCATGGGCATTAACTAAGGAAGATGGTGCATGTATCCAGTGAGGTCACCATAATGTCTATAGACATCATGCTCTGTCTATACTCAGGGTCTGCTGTCGGCTGTCAGAGTGGCATCTGTCTCTCATTCTTAAAGCAGTTTTCTACTCATTAGGTGAAGGTCAACCTCTTCTCCCAATTGTCTCCTCCCCTGCTCTCAGCCTCCTCGTATTGCTAAGATATATGTGGTCAACAGTAGCCCGTCTTTCTTGTCAAGTTTCTTGTCACATAAATGCATTTTAAAATCTTTGAAATGTCATTACATGACTGTAATGATTTCCCCCATATCTTTTAAACTTGTATACAGTGAGCTTGTTTGAATGTTTTTTAGTATTCTCAGATCAGTCTGTATTAGTTGCTATGAGTTAAAGCAAGGTCCTGGAGTCCCACTTAGCTCTCATTCTGGTATTAAAATGACATATGCAGTTCAAAGTTCAAAACGCTGGTGTTCAGATTCTTCTGTCCTCCATCTAGGTCAGACATAAGTGGAGCCATGTTGTTGGTGAAGAACATGGTCAATAGTTTAATTATATCCAAAATCCTTCTGCTTCGGCTGTGTCTTTGGGTTTTTATTAGTCTGGGATTACATCAGAGATTTCTGGAAAGGAACTTCATCCTTTCTTCTCTGGCTCACCAATCCTTCTGGAGTTGACAGGTTTCAGATTCAACATCTCTGCACTGTGGTTGGATTGACCACCTTTAGCAAGCTTTCAGATGCCAGAAACTACTGTAATCCCATTTCTAGCTCTCTTATGAATGTTTGACCCACCACACATTGCCCTGTGAATAGCAGCTGACTTTCCTCCTCTACAGGAGAAGCTTTTGGACAAGGACAAGAGTCAGGTAAAGTTTGTCTCTTGATTGTAGGGACCTGTGTCCCAAGCCCTCTTTTTAACTAAGATGGACCTGATAGACACATGGTTGCCGATCCTTCCTGAGGGACACTTGGGGCTCATAACACTGTTTCTGTGCTCTGGACCCCATATTATGTTTTATGTTGTAACTGCAGCTGAGGCTCAGTTGAAACAAGTTTCAGATGCTGAATCTTCTCTTCGTCTGGAAGCTGGGTTTAGAACTCTGGGTCTATTCATTTTGATGCCACAATGCACCCTGCAGCTAAAGATGCTCTTAGGTTTCCATGCAGCACACGAGAGACACCTCTTTTAAACATTTAAGATGTGTGATGGTTTAGGTAAAATTTGGGTGCTTGAAGACTAGGTTGTTTATGTATCCATATATGCTCCTGTCTAAGAAAACAGAGCCATGAGTTTCTTCTATTGTTGATTGTCTTTTTGGAACCAGTAACTTTACTTGGAAAGTTCTCAAAGCTTCCTCTACTGTTTAGTTTCCCTGCAGTGGTGACTTCATCAGCCACCTAGCAGACCCGCCCACTCCCTCCCTCCTTATCTCCCTCCTTCTTTAGCTAGCTCCTTCCATTCATTTCTTCCTTTCTTTCTAACAATTTAAAAACCTTTTCTTTCTCCTTTTCTCTCTCCATTTCTCACTTTAAAGATTCTTGACCTTATATTTTTATTTGGAAAATGGTTAAGCCTGGTTATCTCTGGATTATAGGGAAGGAGTGCCTGAGATTCCGCAGTCCACATATCTCATTTGCCCTGAGTGGGCTGCACTGAGTGTTTTTTTTTTAATGCTCTTTTCCCTGACCCGAAGGTATTATTTTGTCAAGAAGGGTCATGTGAGCAGTGTTGGGAAAACTTTTTTCTTCCAGTAATACTGCTAATTATTCATGACCATTTGTACCTGCTCAAATATAAACAGACACCATGCTATGTTTCATAACACAGTTACTTGAAGGAACAACCTGGAGCAGACTTTCTGCCTCAGTAACTGAGGTTGGAGGAACCCAAATCAGTAGTTATTGCTCAAATTTTCCAGATATGGCATACGAAATATGGTCAGTTACTAAGTCTTTTTATTTTAAACTGATTGTTAAAATTAAACATATTTAGAAAGTGGTATAATACATGCGTTCATTGTATAAGGTTCTAATTGAGCTAAACATATCTGCTTCTTCAAACATTTACCTTTTTGGCAAAAACATCAAAATCCTTCTTTGTAATTTTTTTTTGGGGGGGGGAGTTACTAATTTTTATGTCTTATCTGCGGACCTAGAAATCATCCTTTCTGACCAAAACCAGTTTGAGATTAACAGGTAGGCAAATCTACTCCTCAGTTCCCCTTGAGTGTTTTGGTTTAAGGTCAGCAATTTCAAGTAGTGAAGATGAAGGGGTTATGTGACTAAAGGAAAAAGGGAAATGAGGAGATAGAGAGAAGAAAGAGAGGAGAGAGATGAAGAGAGAAAGATCAAGACCAAGATATTTATATATGTATATATGTGTGTATACATATATATATATCTGTGTACACAAACATCTATATACATATATGGAGAGAGAGAAAAGAGAGAGAGAGAGAGAGAGAGAGAGAGAGAGAGAGAAAAGAGAGAGAGAGAATCAGATGTGTCTTTTGCCATGAGTTTGTTTTATCACCATGTAGACATCAGTGTTATGTAGCATTGTTTGAATCAAGGAGGATACATAGCCACAGGAAAAACAAAACAATTAATAGAGCCATAAGTCACATGTCCACACATCTTTATGGCTTCAAATAACATGGACGTCCTCACTGGTAAAGCACAACAGCATATCCAACAAGGCATCGTGACTGCAACCCAGCAAAGCAGGACCGGGCCCCGACTTTGTCTACCTACCCCTACAAATGAAGAAACTTTGCCTTAAAAACTCTTTGCATGTGTGTATCTTTATGTGTATGTTCATGTGTGAATCACACTCCCTGATGCCTTGGCATGTGTGTGGAACTCCATGAGGTGTTGGTCTGTGCAGTCACCATTTTTATGGGTCTTCAGAATCCAAACCTCTGTTCTCACACTTGTTCATCAAGCCATTTATCCACAGAGCCATCCCTCCAGCATCTAAGCTTTTCTATTTCTCCATATCATAGTCTTATGTGAGAACATATTGTTGAATTAAAAAGGAAAAACTTAAATCTAATGGAGCATTTCTAAGCTACAACCATGTACAAGGGAAAATCACTGTGACTTTAATGCAGGCTAACTATATGATCATCCACAGTTTAAGAAAGTTGGATCCTGATGGGAAAGAAAATATAACTCTAAACATCACTATAACTAAAAGAGACATGATAAACAAATTGAACCAAGCAAACAACCTGCTTTAAGATAGTTTGTTCCTCAGAAAGACCATTATATTAGCATTTGTGAGCTTCTGCAGCTTCCATTCCCTTTGAACATGGCACCAAGCATTATCTGTGACATATGAGCTCATTTTATATGTCACTTTTCCTCTCATTAAGGTAGGACCAGCACATTTTTACAAGTTGATGTACAAATTAACTTAAAATTTATTCTCTTTTGTGGGGCTCAAGTTTTAAAAAATGCTTCTTACCTTGGTTCATTTTCACTAGAGAAATATATATGCTGCTTATCAAGGAAGAAAAAGAAACAATTATTTTTTCTGAGAATAAAGTCACTCTTGAGTTTTGAGGTTTCTCCGACTGCAAACTGGTACCTGTGTCTCTGGGTAATTAAAAAACAAAATAAATTTTAATATAATCTCATTTTATAAACTTCCTTCCTCGTATCTTTTTTATAGCCATGTTAACATTGAGTTGAATTTTTCTCAAGGTTCTGTCCATATGAAACAAAATTTCTTTAAAATCTAAATATTAATCTGGATTTTGACTAATTTTTCACTGGATTCCTTACATAAATATTTATTTATATATCCATTTCCGTAATACTACTTACATAATTTAAGTGCTTTCTATCTAAACTACTCATTGCTTTCTTTTTATTATCCATTCATATGGAAGGACAGCAACAGTTTCTATTATGTAATTTTCCACCAATACCAAAGGGCTTAAATAAGTATCTAAATTGACAAAGGCTGTGTTGTTATGTCATACTGTTTGGAAGCATCACCACAGTCCTACTTCTTCTCTTACCCTGTCTAAAGACTTTCCTCTTTTGTCTAGAATAAGTAGGGCCTTTTACCTTTAGAAAAACTCTGCTGATTTTATTACAGAGAATTATATTTCTTACACAAGATGGACAGTAAAGACATCACTTTCCTCTCTAACCATCAAGTTAGTATACACAGATCTCTAGTCCAAGTGTCTCACCTCACAAGTATTCACAAATAGCTGCTATTACTGAAAGTGATAGGGGCTGGAAACTGCCAGTCTAATTTTTCTGGAAAAAATTATGAATCATGAAATCCTACAAGACAGCCTATACTGGATGCATCCTGATTCCTGTCTTTTTTTAAAATTTATTTATTTATTAAAGATTTCTGTCTCTTCCCCGCCGCCGCCTCTCATTTCCCTCCCCCTCCCCCAATCAAGTCCCCCTCCCTCGTCAGCCCAAAGATCAATCAGGGTTCCCTGCCCTGTGGGAAGTCCAAGGACCACCCACCTCCATCCAGGTCTAGTAAGGTGAGCATCCAAACTCAGGACCGCGAGGGGTGCACCCACACACTGAGACAATGGGGATGTTCTATCGGGAACTCACCAAGGCCAGCTGGCCTGGGTCTGAAAAAGCCTGGTATAAAACCGGACTTGCTAAACATAGCGGACAATGAGGACTACTGAGAACTCAAGAACAATGGCAATGGGTTTTTGATCCTACTGCACGTACTAATTCCTGTCTTTAAAAAATATTTTATTTTTATTTGAAATATATGTGTCTATGTATGTATGTACAGCACATACATGTGGGTGCCCACTGAGGCCAGAAGAGAGAATTGCTCCCCTAGAGCTGGAGTTGCAGTCCCAGTGGGTTCTGGGACCTGAACTAGGGTTCTCTGCAGAAGCATTAAGCACATGTGCTCTAGTTGCTGGGCCACATCTCCCGAGACACGCTTTTCCTTGCAACGCTGAATTTGACCCTAACGTATTCCTAGAGTGCTATTTCTACATTTATGGGTAAAATTTTTCACTCAGCACTTAGCACAATAGATTCTGTACAGATATACAATGTTCATGGAGGCCATCATAGAGATATGATTTAACCTGACCATATGGAAATAATAGGTTCTAGCCTCAGCCTTGGTTTTTCTTCCTAGGAACTTTTGTTTTGATGCTCAGAATTACATAGAATGCTGTGAGCTTTAGTCCCTGTTTCTATAGAAGTGATTACCCTATGTTGTTTGGTGAAGATTCAATGAAACGAAACATGTGAAGGATAAAGAACAAAGCTGGGCTTTGCATGCATAGCAACTATCGCTAACTATAATAGTGTCAAGGGACAGATCAATTAATATGATTAACATCAATTTCATCTATAAGTGTAGCTAATTTTAATTTATTACAGGAGTAAAAAGAGTTTGACACGATTCACAAAAAGTTCTTGTCCAACTTTCTTTACAGTGTAGATGCTCAGTAGATGCCACTCTTATTTCCTACCATACTGTTCACATATCCCATTTCTTGATACTATAAACCATCAACGTATTGCTTATTCATTTAAATAAGAAATTTTCTGAAATTCTCCTATGTTGCACATCTCATGCTGTTACAAAATTTTAGCAAAATGAAAGCCCAAGAGCTTTGAGACTTTAGGTTATAGAAGTCACAGGAATGTGGAGAATAACCTGTACCATCTCACGCCACCATCACCAGGCAGCGGTCTTTAAACTCCCCGTGGGCATCTACAGTGTCAGAACAGGCCCTTTGCCTCTTGGAAATATCACTATTAGGAGGCCTGAGGCCTGGTATACTGTTCCCTTATTTTGTTCCCATGTTTTCTACTTATTTGAGCTGTTATTGCTTTGTCTGTACAAAGTGAAGAGGTCAAAAGACAGAAACAAACAGAATGATGGCCCCCTCCCTGCCCTTCTGAAGGAGAAGCTCTGGATGAAGACCCGGATGCCTCCAGATTACATTTGGGCAGCACCGTTTGCAAGGACTGAGGTTTTCTGTTGAGGGCACAATTTGACAGTAAATTATTATTATTATCTCTTTATTAAAAGATCAAAATTCAGAGTACAATTTTCAAGCTTGCCAATTTGACCACAAAGTCCTTGCAACACTGACAGCCCAATTACATTTGTGCATATTTCTTTCCTGATTAGAATCAAGGCAATTTTCAAGGATATGAAGTCATGAAGGTATCTGTAAATTGACTCGGGCTGGCAGCAGTTTTCCATAACCAGCAGCAGGGTTTGGGAAGTGTCTGTGCAAGACCATGTAGTCTGACTATTGGAAGTTTTTGATGTTTTACTTGTATTAAAAACTCATGATAGTTGACACATATATACATGAACTAGCTCAACTGGAATCATAACACCATGGTATTACCTCCTGTATCGTGTTAGGACTAAAGAAGCAAAGTCCAGTGAGATAAAGCAGTATCTGGTCAGTTCAGATTCAGAGTTCAACACACTGTGGCTTACTACTCAGTAACAATCCATTCCGACCCTAATGCACTGCAGAGCCATCAATCATAAAAATGATATTAAATTAGCTATAGCATACAGTGTTTAGCAGGACTATAAAGTGCAGTATTGCATTTTGTAAAGATTTTTTTCAGCTACTTAGTTTAAACCTAAGTAGACTTTTTTAGTGATTTGTTTTCAGATAAACAGAATTCTATCCATGAGAAATTTACAGTTCTTCCCTGATGATCCAAATGAATACAAGAATACTTTCTGTTAAGATGTTAAATTTTACCCACTGGTATTACATGCATTCCAAAAAGAAAAGAACACACCCATGATGGGCTCACCCTGAAACATTCATTATGTACCTCCAAACCACAACTAGTTAGTGAACAGAATGCCAAGTATCTCTCCCTAAATGTGTGATGTTAAATTAATATCTGGGTAGAAGAAAAGGTGACCCTCAACTCCACATTAACCCTTACAAAGAGACTATAACCCATCCTTCCCTGATCTCCCAACCTTGTACTGGTATTTCTGGACTTAGTTAAATATCCTTGTTATTAATTTTCATTACTGGCCAGAAATATTAATAAAAATCAGCTTAACTTCTGAGCATGGAATCACATTCTATAGGTACTAGTTTAATTTATGAGTTGTTTGTTGTGACACCCAGCCTCAGCAATAAACGGAGCTGATGCAGAGGTGAGGGTCCACAGCCTCTTCTCTCCTTGATTACCTCCAGACATTCATTTCCTGCCTAATTGCCTTAGTTGTCACTTTCACCTCCATGGTATTCACGTATGCCTGCAGATCTGTTTCATCACAACTTTCGGGTTTTAAATTATTTACCACACAATCAGTTTTAGGAATGTCCTTCACATCCCATCTAGAGTTGCTTCAAATGAATAAATGCAGTGTGACGTCTCAGAAAGCAGATCTTAACCCATGGACCATAATAGTTTAACAACTTTGCAGAGCTACGTTATTTTCTTTGTTCAGGAAACAGTTGCTTTCCTCAGGCCGAAATTACCACACATATCTATACTGCATCTGGGTCTAAAGAGCCATAGAAATTGCTATGTGTAAAACATGAGACTTTTGCTTCTTAATGAAGGTTATGACTTTGCAAAATATTTATTCTATATAACTGAATTTTTGTGAACTTTTGATCTTAAGTGTTATCTTATATACTTAAAAATAGCATATTAGTTTTTTTCAAGTATATGTGTCTTTTTGTTTAGGAATGAGTCTATATCACTTGTTTGGATCTTCCAGTATTGTGCAGTCATGGAGCTCAGTTTCTCAGGCTTGTATGATGTATATATATATATCATATTATCTTAACCGTGAGGTGCCATCCTGCCAATTTCTCTGTTATTCATCGAAATCTACTTACTGTTTCTTAGTGTTAATATTGACTATTAGTTTCATGATTTATGTATTTCATTGAAACATGGCATAATATTCCTTTGCCGTGTTCTGCAGATGAAAACATGTTATATAATTAGCTAGGCTTGCTTTTGTGAACCCATTTAACTATCCTTTTTCTAAAAACTGTTTATTTGAGGCATCAGCTATATTGTCAGATATTGTTACTTTTCCTGCTAAATTTTTCTAGACTTCAGAAAAATTCCACTCTAATATATATATAAACACAAGTCCTAATATGTGTAACTGTGATGTTAAGGATGCATATATACACTTCTATAAGAAGTTTAATGTTGCTTTTACGAGATCCTTATTGATGTGGCGGTTATCACTAATATAAACCTGACCAATATCCACATTTATCAAATATAGTATTACTAAAGTGATATGATATGAATGGAGAATTATCTATAGAATTTGTTGGATATTGTTAGTAAAACAATTATCTTTTGTATGCATTGAAGTTATTTCAAGCAGGGTCATACTAATAATTTAATGCTTCATTCTTTTTTTTTTTTTTTTTTTTTTTGGATTTTTGAGACAGGGTTTCTCCGTAGCTTTTGGTTCCTGTCCTGGAACTAGCTCTTGTAGACCAGGCTGGTCTCGAACTCACAGAGATCTGCCTGCCTCTGCCTCCCGAGTGCTGGGATTAAAGGCGTGCGCCACCACCTCCCAGTTTAATGTTTCATTCTTATAGACATCATATAATACTAATAAATTCCTTTTGGTGATCCTTTGAAAATGTTGTTTTAATATGTTTAAGTATAATAAGTAAACAATACTTATTATAGAAAATGGGTGTAAGTTAGGCTGTAAAGTAAAGCTATAGAGAACAGCTGCATGCTCTTGTTAAACAAAAGGAATCAATCTCTCAAAAGCAAAAGTGTAATGTAATAGAAACCCAAAGATTGTCACAATCTGCTGATTGGCCATTCAGTCTTCCCAACATAACCTTATTCCCACAGAAGCTAGTTTATTCTAACCCCAGGCAAAAGGACTCAAGTTTCAACCAATTACTTAATCTAACTCAAGTCCAGTATCTGTGTTTAATAGGCTGCTCAAATCCAGGAGGTTTCAAAAAGGGTTCTTATGATCTGAGGACCTTTTAAAAGTCATTATATTATAACCGCCTTTATCAATGCAAAAGAGAATGGTGGAATGCATTCAGAATAGCCCTAACATTTTGTGTTTACAAAATGGGAAGCTGTATACAGTAACAGTAGCAATATTCGTAGGTAAGCAACTGTGAAAATATAGCCTGTGAGAATCACTAAAATCAAAATGACAGACAACTGGAAATGTTAGGGAGACTGTTACAGAAATTGGAATGTGCCTTGCTAATGAGAATAAATGTTGAAGGAGCTGCGGGCTGCATTCCTGCTGCCCTGCTCCCAGTCGCCTGGCTAGCTTATACCCCGAAATAACAACACACAAACTGTATTCAGATAAACACTGCTTGGCCCATTTCTATTAATGTGTGTAGCACCACGAGGTAGTGACTTACCAGGGAGATTCTAGCCTATGTCCATCTTGGGTCGGAGCTTCATCACATCTGCCCCAGAGAGGAGAGCTATCGAGTCTGAGCTCACTTCCTGTTCCTCCCAGCATTCTGTTCTGTTTAATCCACCCACCTATGTTCTAACCTATCAGGGCCAAGCAGTTTCTTTATTAATTAACCAATGACTTTCCTCCATCAAATAAGTAAGGACACTCTTAACTGGACCATTTCTGATGAAGTTAATCAGACCATAAGACTTAGCCATTTCATTCTTTTTTTTAAAAAAAAATATTTATTTATTTATTATATATACAATATTTTTTCCACGTTGTGCCTGGAGGCCAGAAGAGGGCACCAGACCTCATTACAGACTCATTACAGATGATTGTGAGCCACCATGTGGTTGCTGGAAATTGAACTCAGGACCTTTGGAAGAGCAGGCAATGCTCTTAACCTCTGAGCCATCTCTCCAGCCCTAGCCATTTCATTCTTAAGGCTGTGTCCAGGATAGAGAGAAATATATATCCATACAAGTGTTTGTACTCCAATATCTAAGAAGGTAATTTAAGAAAAATATTTATTTATGAAAATGATTTTTATCTTATTCAAGTTGGTATTAACAAGTTATTAGTTATGCCATTGTTATTAAAATTGACTACTGTAGTCTATGTTTTACAATCCATTTAGCTAAAAGACAAGGATTTTTTATTTAAATTATTTTTATTGCAGTATATTCATTGGGCATAGTGATGTGTTTCATCAAGACATTTTAATATAAGTATATATACTCTCTTCTCCTCTCATTCCCCAAGTTTTGTTTTACTTTCCTTAATGTTCCTCCCTCCTTCCTCTTTTACCTCCTTCCCTTCTTCCAACCTCCCTTCTTCCCTCCCTCCCTTCCTCTCTTCTACTTTTCCTTTCTCTTTTTTTGAGATACCACATTGTTACTTACCTTTAGCTATTCTAGTACTTTTGTAACCCAGGTTTTCTTCAAAATTATGTCATCACTTTTCCTCAATTTTCCAAGTACTAAGACTAAAGATATACGAGTGCTAGCTTCACAATGTTTCATTTTTAAATACTTTTTTCAAGCTAGAAAAATTCCATATATTATTATAAGATAATTTCTAGCTCAAACACAAGCTTATTTCTCAAAGCTATCATGGCTACACAAATCAATTTGAAATAGCATAATTTATTTAATTTTTATTACTATTAACACTCGCATTATATTTTCCCATTATATTTAATAAGCTCTGTACAAAATAATTGCATTTCTTAACATTTGAGATCAAATCCTCATGCTATTTAAGAGGGTTTATGTCATGAAATTTGTTACTTTCTATCATCTATTTTACTGGTTCCTGCCCCTTAGAAATATTTGTAGAAAAATACTTTAAAGAACTATTTTATTGATGAAATATAAGTACTAGCTACAATAATGTTCTTTCTGGATATGCCTGTTGTTGTAACAGTGGCACAAATGTGATGGGAGTAGTCAACCACTTTGTGAATGGCCTACTCTGCAATCTGCAGCATGTGCATGGTACAGTTATTGAGATAAAGAACCGTGCCTAAGCAGGTTTTAAACTCCAGGGAGTGCAGCACGAATTTCTGAGAGAGAAATTAGGGTTCAACCAAAACAGCCAACCACTGGCTCTTACCTGTACCTCAGTCTGAAATGGCAATTCTGCCACTAGGAATCTCAGAATGAAACTGAGTGAGAGCTGTCTCCTGTATTACATTCCTCTCTAGTGCTGGGATTAGAGGCATGCACAACTACCATCCGGTTTCTATGTCAAACTAGTGTGGCTACTGGGATTAAAGGTGTGTGTCACCACTGCCTGGTGTGTGAAGACTCATCAGTGCAGCTGTTTTACTCTCTGAACTTTAGAAAAGCTTTATTTATTAAAATATAAATGAAATATCACAACAAGGGAGAACATATTCCTTTAATTTTATTGATGGGGCATAAAGCAATGTTAAGAAAAATCTCAGCAGGTTTGCATTGTACCTATAAATTAGTGTATCTCCTGAACTGACGTTTTAGAGCCCTTTGGAGGAATACCTTGTTTAGCCTTGATAAAGGGGGGAGGGGATTGGTCCTCCCTCAATTTGATATGCTAGATTTTGTTGAATTATTTTTTCTGAGGAGTAGATGGTGGATTGGGTGGGAGGAAGGTGGGAAGAGCAAGAGGAGGGAGGGGAGGAGGAACTGTGGTTGGTATGTAAAATGAAAAAACTTTTAAATAAAAAAATTAAAAGAATAAATCAATGCATCACTCAATAGAAAACTTCTTTATGCAGTAGCTGGCAATTAACACAGAGATGTGTAAGTGTTTAAGGTTCAGAGAACAAGAGATTTATGAGTGCTCAGCAGTAAATGGAGCATTTATGTCTCTTCCCAAGTGTCAGAAGTCATTGAGAAAGAGGGAATAGAAAGACTTAAGAGTCAGAAGCAGTGGGTGGCTACAAGGAAATAGTGGACACAATAGGCCAGTTACATATATGAACTCAGAGCACAAGACCCATGCAATCTCAAGCCAGTCAAAAATCCCATCATGGATATGAGAAATGGACGTTAAGATCTGCTTCTAGTGGAGAAAACATTAATCACTGATAGCTACTAAAAAGGAGGTGATAGGTTTTTTTTAAAGGATGTGGTCCCTGTTTTCTCCAAAATGTTTCAGTGGATGGCCACATATATAAATATATAGGCAACATTTTGGGAACTGATAGTTTTAAAAAAATGAAGGCGTAAGGTTTTATGACATGGAGTGAGGGATGATCTGATCTGAATGGAGGTGAGGGAGAGGGATGAAAATGTTTAAAATATAATGTATGAAATTCTCAATGAACTAATAAAAATATTTTAAAAATTTGTTAATTTCTTCAAACAATAGATCTCTTTTCTTTTTTTCTTTCTCTTCATTTTCCTCATTTCTTTCTCTTCATTTTGCTTTTCATTCTTTATATTTTTGTTACTCTTTGTTATGATTTTTGTAGGACCAGGCCTCTTTAATTAGTAGTTACAGATGTATGAGTAGTTTTGAATGCCATTCTTTCTTGCTGATGTTTGTTTTATTGATAATTACGAATCATAAAAATATCTGAAGGTAAAAAATAATGCAGGACATTAGAGCACACTGGGAGGTGGGTGGCCTGGAGTTAAGTACTAAGACTATTTGGAAAGGAAACAAATTTAGATGCCACCACAGCCATGGGAAGTTTTATAGTCTCTTCATGAAGACTGTAGTTTATAATTTCAGCTAGAATAGATGCTGCATTTTAGTCATTGCTCAGAAAGAACTTCTTGCATTAAAAAATAAATCTTTTTGCTCAGTTTCCCCTTCTGTGACCAAACTCCTGACCAGAAGCAACTTAAGGGGTTTGGAGTGGATTAGCAACCTGACAGCTTTAGGGGATTCAGTTCAACACGGCCAGAGAAGGCCTGGGGCAGGGTCATGAGGTGATAGATTATATTTCTTCTACAACAAGGAAGGATTAAAGTGGACAGGAGATAAAATTACAGGCTCACCCCCAGCAACCCACTTACTCTAGTGAGCTTCCACCTCCTGAAGTTTCCACAACTTAAAAAAAAAAAAAACCCAAGAACTGGGGACCAAAGAACACAGGAGTCTATGGGGATATTTGATATTCAATCCAGACAATTAACCCCTCGGTTATTTATTGTCCTCCCAAAACCTTATCTTTGTAAGAAGTCAAAAGTCTAAGTTGCTATAATTTGATTTTTCAGAAGCTTTTGTGGTAGAATGCTCACTACATCCTGTACTTTCAGGACTGTTAGCAGCTAAAAATGTATCTATTTCTATCACTAATCATTTAATAGTTGGATAATGTGGGAAAAAATCACCTTTATTTTGGAGCACTAATTTCCTTACAGTCTACTTTGAGAAATAAATTGAACAATGTATGTACCAATGCCACTTGTTCTGAATAATTGTCAAATAAATGTAGGTGCAGTTCCTTTTTTAAACTTTTTATTAATTCTTTGTGGATTTCACATCATGGATCTCAAGATCCCACTTATATCCCTGTCCCCTCACCTCTGCCCTCTGTCCTTGTGACCTACTCCCCCCAAACAAAGCACAGTTTAAAAGTATAGTTAAAAAATGGAACAATCAATCAATCTATCAATCAATCAATCAATCAAACAAACAAACAAAAAACCACCACCAACAACAACAACGAAATCCAAATCCAGTATGGAAGCTGTAATGTGACCAGTGAGTCACACACTGTACCCTTTAGTCCATATGCCTTTTCTTATAAGTGTTCCTTGCAATGGAGCGTTGGTCTTGCTGGAGGCTTCAAGGTTCTGCTATTCTATTGATGCTGGAACCTCACAGGGACACCTCCTGGATATCCTGTTGTTGTCCTGTGTCATGGGGATCCTGTAGATTTGGATCTGCAGACCCGGCCCCTTCACATACTCCAGTAGTTCGTATTTGGGGTGGATGTTGGGATGATCTAACTCATAGCCATGATTCTGGTACTGGGTGGTAGCCGGGTTGGGCAGCCTGCCAACTTTTCCTCATCCTTATCACCAGGGTCTGCTCTCCAACACTTCCCCAGCTCTGCTCACGCAGTACAGCGCCAGCAAGGGGCGCGCCAGTTCTCCTGTTCTCATCACTTCAGTCTTTCTCACCTGCTCACACACCACCAGGGACAGCTCTACTGTTCTGCCCAGGTGAGGTTCAGGCACCTGCTCTCCAGATTGTTGCCTTTGGTGAGGGACATGACTGGCCCTCCCATTCGTTCTCATGCTCTCAGGGCCAACTCTTATGCCTGCTGAATTTGGCAAGGGGGGGGGCGCATATTTGCTCCACCCTTGCCAACACATGGCATATATAAGGGAGGGGAATGTAACATTGTCCTGCTCACTAGTCCACAGGCTCTCCTGCACCCCGCCAACAGGGTCAGCGCTAGTGAGCTGCCTGGGTGAAATGCGACGCTGACTCTGCTACTCTCATAACCCCAGAGCCGGCTCTGCCACTACCCACAGGCAGTGAGGTGCAGGTGAAGAGGGGAGGTCTTCTCTCCTTCACCCACTCCGCCTTATGGCAGATGAAAGGTGCAGCCAGATCTCCCACACACACTTTCAGGGGCAGATCACTTGTGCCCTGGTCAACAGGGTCAACTCTACTATATTGCCCAGGTGACATGCAGGACCCACTTTTCTGAGTGCTGCAGTCAGTGAGGGGCAAGATCAGCTCTCCACTCTTGTGACCCCCGCACCAGCATTTCCCACCTGACTTAGGTGGGGAGGGATGAGGGTGAGGGGCAAGGGGGTTGTCTCTTCCTAGCTTATCCTAAAGCATTACAGACGCTGGGGCCAGCTCCCCTGCTCTCACGCCACCAGGGCCAACTCTACTGGTAGGTACAGTGAAAGTATCATTTGTTGCTGTAAATGATATCAGGTTGATATCGTTTAGAGTAATGGGCCACATTTTACATAGTAATGAAGTATTTTTTGGTTTTCACTCCATTTCCTGTATTTTAAAATATTTCACATGTCATGTGCTTGAATGGGGAAATATAGGACTCAGGGTTGTTTGGTAACTTTATCTAATGTTTTGGAATGTCAGGTCCATCCCCTTGAGTGCTGGCCCTTTCCTGTGTTGGGTCACCTGTTCGGGAGTACTGATTTGTCAGGTTCTACCTGCCCCTTTTTGATTTTGATATGCACATTATCATTGTCCTTGCCTATGGAATTTTCCAGCTGTAAAAACTAGAAACCTTATGGAGAGCAGCCCTTACTCTTACTCTTCTTTTTCTCCTTGCTACTTCTACTTCTTTCCCTTACTCACCTTCTTTCTTATTATTATTCTTCCCCTCCCCTTCTTCTTATTCTTCCTCTCTGCCGTGCCCCCTTCACTTTATTTTTTTCCCTTGCATGAAAAATAAAGACGATGCAGAAGTAACATACTTGAGTTAATTTTTTACCCTTAGATATCCAGTTCTGATCCCTGAGGGGGTACTGAGGCTGGTACTCAAGCACCCCCCCCCCCCCAAATCACAACAATGAAAACTCAAACTGAGACTACTATTTAGGAAAATAACCATGTGAGACTGGTAAAAGAAGCAAAATAGCACCTTGAATTTTCATGATACAGTCAATTGTTTTGTGAAACTAGAAATTCAATTGGTCAAAGTTCATTTTATGTCTCATCTTAAGTGTGTCAATTGCCGCTCTACTTGAAGGTCATCCATCATTCAGAAAAACACTATACTTAAATAGGCCACCTTGGGGTTTAGAAATTAGGGCTTTCAGTTCGTATGTAGGGTGAGTTATTTTTAATGATCGAAAATTGCCTACCATTTAGGTTTTAACATCTGTGACTGACTATCAAAGCTAAATTACCCTTTGAATTTTCTACTGGCTATCATGTCTGATTTATACATTAGAATGATTGAATGTGCCATGTGGTAGTATAAGTCATTGATTGGACTTACAACTAATATGGCATTTAATTTAATCAATGGCCTTTGATGAATGCTCATTAAATGGTCTGCATGAAGTTTGACACTGGAAATCACCAGGTACTTAGGTTAAGAGATTTCCTAAGTACAGAAGGCTGTCACTTGAGATAACTAGTCAATTTGATCTGTTTTCCCAAACAATCACATTAGTCAATGGGAAAAGACATTATCTGAATTTATGTAAACACAGTGGTAAAATTACTTCTCTACCTTTTCTCTTTTGAATGGCTGTTTGGGCACTCTAAACAGGTAGTCGAAGACAATTGGAAACAGTGAAGTTTGGGTTTGTTCTTATTCCGCTGGTAGTTGTAGGTTTTTGGCTGCAAGAGTGAAATGGTGTCTCGAACTCACAGAGATCCGCTTGCCTCTGCCTCCCAAGTGCTAGGATTAAAGGCGTGTGCCACTACCGCCGGGCTCGAAAATTATTTTTAAAAAACAGGTAAGTAAGCTGGGCAGTGAGAGTTTTTAAAAATGTGATGGGGAAGAGAGAGGGGGGAACATTGGTATGGATCTTCTGTTTCTTTTATTTTTGAAGTATTAATAGTAACCTTAAATTTGTATTTAAACAAAAAGAATTGTTCTAAAAAATTCAACTTCAAAGAAAGCCTGTGGAGTTTGTACTAACAGGCTGAAGCAGAGAGAGGGCTAGGGAGGAAGTGTTTCCTCCAGCCTTCTATTTTCTTAGACAACTCCTCTGTCCCTGGAAGAGGAAGAGCAGTAGCAGGGAAGGGTACATCCGAACTTGACCCTTGAGACCATCACAGCATGGTCATGTCTCCCTTTAATGTCCTTTCATTAAAAACAGTGTAGATTTTTAAAAATATGTTAAAATGCATAATAATTTTATGCTTTAAGTATATCAGCCATAACTATGTTCAAATTTCTACTATAGCTAATCTGTATCAATTACCTCAATATCAAAAGTCTATGTGCTTCTAGTGATCTAGGGAGCAGTGTGATGTCCACAGAAAGGGAGCACAAAGCTGGGTCATCTATTACAAATCAAGATATTAATATGATTCGTCCTGGGAGATCTTAAGATACATTGAGATTGAGAAAAAAACATAACAGCATGCTATTATCATGGGATTCATGTAAACTTCACATAGTTTCATAGTTCTTTTGAAAGTCTCTGTTTAAATGATTAATTTAATGAGTCTAAAATGTTCTAGCTGTCTATTTCTTAGATGACTTTTGTGGGATTTTAAAACGTGTGTCTGTGTATTTATGTAGTGTATGTACATGTTTATGTGAGTGTTCATTTCTGTGCCAGGAAGCATACACACACATACTTGTGGAGGCCAAAGGTCCATCTTTGATGTATTTCTCAACTGCCCTCAACCTTAATTTCTGAAACAGGTCTCACAATAAACCTGAAGCTCATGAGCTTCATGGGTCCTCCTGTCTCTGCTTCCATAGTGTTGCTATTATAAATGTATCCTGCCATGCCTGGCCTTTTAGGCTGGTCCAGGGAATACAAATTTAGGTCCTCATGGTTGTGTGGCAAACACTGTACAGATCAAGACATCTCTATAATCCCTTTGATCACATTTTAGTTAATTAAAACACAACTTAATTGTACAATAGTATAAAGGAGTAAATGAAATAACACTAATCCTTAATGGAATGGGATAGATCTGAGTTTAGCATCAATAAGATATTGTAGAATGTATATTTAAATGTAGAAATTGCTTTCATTAAAGGAACATGTGGTCCAATAAGATTTACTAATACATGTTTGCAAAAGATCAGTTAGAAAACAAGGCAAAGGGAATATAAGGAAGTGAGAAGAAGAGGGGCCATTATCAGAGCACACATATGAAGATAGAAACTTGTGAAAGTTGCAATAGGATTGATGAAACAGATGAACTTGAAAACGGGAAAGCTATGTGAGGTCAGGGAAAATCCTAGAGCTATTATTCCAGGCAGGTGTCTTGCTGGGTATGTAGTCCAGCAGGCTGATGGTAGAGAACCGACCTCTTCATGTCACCAAGGCTTCAGGCTTGTGAATAACTGTTAAGAGTTAGCATGGGGCATACTGAAGTCAGATGGGAAATTCAAAGAATTTTGATATTTTTTATGGTTCTGCTAAGTCACTAAAACTTAGGGATCATTTGGCAAATTCTACCAGGTTTAAATAGAACATTATTGGTTATTTTTATACATTTTATATATGTTTAAAATCACTAGTTAATAAGTTTTGGAAGAGATTCAAGTCTTGCTCACTCAATTTATAGATAGTAGACAATTTACTTTTAAAACAATTTACTAATTCTCTGTATTCATTATAACAGTAAGTGTACCACTGTACCATGAATGTATTTCTCTCTCTCCATCTTCTGTCTCTCCTTCTCTGGCTTACTCTTTATCCTCTGTCCCTTTCTTCCTTCTTTTGTTTTTTTCTACCTTTCATGTTTTGAGGCAGGGACTCATATAGATGAAGATGGCATTATGGACAGTGTAACCGACATCTCCCTTGAACTAGGAATCCTTCTGCTTCTGTTTTCCAAATTCTGAAATTATAAGTATGCACTCTCAGGTTCAGCTTTGAATGTTTAATTATCCTTGGTACACCCATTTAAAAAAACCTGTTCATTAGGTGGTCTAGGTCCCTCAGCAGCCCAGTGATTTGGTCAGGCTTCCAAGAGAAGGCTTAGCAGGACAGCTGGTGGGCCAGGTGACCAGGAGAAGCCACAGCAGCATGGTGGATAGGCCAGGTGGCCGGGCAAAGGCTCACCAGCATGGTGAGCCACTGTTTTAGCAGTGGCCTCCAGAAATTATCTGCTGGAGCTTTAGTCTCAACCCTGCCTGCACATGGAAGAGCCATCATTGGAGCCATAGCCACGCCTGCACCTGGAAAACAACAATCTGAGTCTTGGGCTCATAGGCACCTGGAGGAATGTTACCGAAGGCTCTGTCCTGCTTACACCTGAAGGAGCATTCAACAGTGCCACAGTTGCCAAGTATACCAATTGGAGGAAAAGGGACCATCCTCAAACACAGGCCCCACCTGTTCTGATAGGCAGAAGAAATGGGTACACGACAGGGTAAGAAGACACTCAACAACATAAAAAGCAATACAGCACGACCAGAAACTAGTGATTCTACAATAGCAAAATTTGAACATCGCACGCAACACAGGTGAAGCAGAAGAAAAAGACCTTAAAAATAACTTTATGGCCAGGCGGTGGTGGTGGTGCATGCCTTTAATCCCAGCATTCAGGAGGCAGAAACAGCCTGGTCTACAAGAGCTATTCCAGGACAATCAGGGTTGTTAAACTGAGAAACACTGTCTCTAAAAACAAAACAAACAAAAAAAACTTTATAAAAATGATTGAGGCCCTTAAAGAACAAATGAAAAATTCCCCCAAAGAAGTGGAAGAAAAGACAAACAAAAAATTGGGGAAATCAACAAATCCCTTAAAGAAAACCAGAAAAAAGCAACCAAACAGGTGAGAGAAATGGGTCAAGACTTAAAAATTGAAATAAAGGCAATAAAGAAAATGCAAACTGAGGGAAATCTGGAAATGGAAAATCTAAGAAAAATGATCATGAAATACAGAATCAAGTATAAATAACAATACAAGAGATGGAAGAAAGAATATCAGATTTTCAAGATATGATAGAGGAAATAGCTTCATCAGTCAAAGAAAAATTTAAATTCAACAAATTCTTTTTTTATTTTTCCATTAAAAATTTTACACTTTCTCTTCTCCTCCCATTCCCCTACTGCTCCCCAACTCACCCTTTCCCCTCCCCCCTTCAGTCTTAAGAGAGGGCAGGATACCCTGACCTGTGGAAAATCCAAGGCCCCTCCCCCTACATCCAGGTTTAGCAAGCTGTGCATCCAAATAGACTAGGGTCTCAAAAAGCCCATACATGAAGTAGAAACAAGTCCCAGTGCCTTTATCAACGGCTTCTCAGTCAGCCCCCATTGTCAGCCACAATTAGAGAGTCCTGTTTGATCACATGCTCCTTCAGCCCAAACCCCTCCTGGTCCTGACTTCCTTGCTCATCTTCTCCACCATTCTGCCCTTCAACTGGACCTTGGGAGCTCAGTCCGTTGCTCTGATGAGGGTTTCTGTCTCTATCTCCATCTGTTGCTGGACAAAGATTCAACAAATTCTTAACAGAAAACACCATGAAAAAAATTGAGCCGGGCGGTGGTGGCACATGACTTTAATCCCAGCACTCGGGAGGCAGAGGCAGGCGGATCTCTGTGAGTTCGAGACCAGCCTGGTCTACAAGAGCTAGTTCCAGGACAGGCTCCAAAACCACAGAGAAACCCTGTCTCGAAAAACCAAAAAAAAAAAAAAAAAAAAAAAAAAAAAAAAAAAAAAAATTGAGCCTAAGATAAGCAGGAATTGAAGAAGGAGAACTCCAGCTCAAAGGCAGAGAAAACATAGTCAACAAAATCACAGGAGAAAACTTTCCCAACCTAAAAAAGGACATGCCTATGAAAACGCAAGAAGCTTACAGAACACCAAATAGACTGGACCAAAAAAAGTCCCCTTGCCATATTATACTCAAAATATTAACCATAGAGAATAAAGAAAGAATATTAAGAACTGCAAAGGAAAAAGGTCAAGTAACATATAAGGCCAGACCTATCAGAATTACATTCGACTTCTCAATGGAAACTCTGAAAGCCAAAACGTCCTCGATGGATGTGCTACAGACACTAAAAGACCACAAATGCTAGCCCAGACTACTATTCCCAGCAAAGATTTCAATCAACATAGACAGAGAAAACAAGATACTCCATGACAAAATCAGATTTAATCAATATCTAGCCACAAATCCAACCCTACAGAAAGTACTACAAAGAAAACTCCAACCCAAAAAGTTAATTACACACACAAAAACACAGAAAATAGGTAATCTCACACTGGCAAATCCCAATAAAGACACACACACACACACACACACACACACAATACCACAACCACCAACAAAAACAAAATAAGAAGAACTAGCAATCACTGGCCATTAATATCCCTTAATATCAATGGACTCAATTCTCCTATGAAAAGAAACGGAATAGATATGAAAACAGAGTCCATACTTCTGCTGCATATAAGAAACAAACCTCCTGCCGGGCGGTGGTGGCACATGACTTTAATCCGAGTACTCGGGAGGTAGAGGCAGGTTGGATCTCTGTGAGTTCGAGGCCAGCCTGGTCTAGAAGAGCTAGTTCCAGGACAGGAACCAAAACCACAGAGAAACCCTGTCTCGAAAAAAACCAAAAAAATAAAAAAAATAAAAATAAAAAAATAAAGAAACACACCTCAACTACAAAGACAGATATTACCTGAGAGTAAAAGTTTGGAAAAAGATTTTCCAATCAAACATTGCCAAACTCCTTTTGCAAGTCTACAGTTTCCCTGATCTCTAAACTACACATTGACAAAGCTAAGAAAGAGAATTGCAGACCAGTCTCCCTCATGAACACTGATGCAAAAATACTCAATAAAATACTGAATCCAAGAACATGTCAGAAAAATCATCTAACATTACCCAGTAGGCTTCATCCCAGAGATGCAGAAATGGTTCAACATATGAAAATCTGTCAATGTAATTCACCACTTAAACAAACTGAAAGGAAAAAAAAAGCACATGATCATCTCATTAGATGCTGAAAAAAAAACCACTTCAACAAAATTCCACACTCCTTCATGATAAACATCGTGGAGACATCAGGAATATAAGGAATATGCGTAGACATAATAAAAGCAATATACAGCAAGCCAACAGCCAACATCAAATTAAATGGAGGGAAACTCAAAGCTATTTCACTAAAATCAGGAATAAGACAAGGCTGTCCATTCTCCCTATTTTTATTCAATATAGTCCTTGAAGTTCTAGCTAAAACAATAAGACAACAAAAGGAGATCAAGGGGATAAAATGTAAAAAAAGAAACTTTCACTAGTAGCTGACCATATGATAATATACATAAGTGACCCCAAAAATTCTACCAGAAAACTTCTACAACTAATAAACACTTTCAGTGTTTATTGCAGCGGGATACAATATTAACTTAAAAAAAACAAACAAAAAAACTTAGTAGCCCTCGTATATACAGATGATAAACAGGCTGAGAAGGAAATCAGAGAACCATCAACATTTGCAATAGCAACAAATAACATATCTTGGGGTAAATTTAACTTAACAAGTGCAAAACTTTAAGTCTTTGAAGAAAGAAATTGAAGAAGACATCAGAAAATGGAAAGATCTCCTATGGTCTTAGATAGGTAGGATCAACATGGTTTAAGATCCAATCTTACCAAAAGCAATCTACAGATTCGATACATCCCCATCAAAATCCCAACACAAAACTTCACAGACATCAAAAGAAAATATTCAACTTCATATGAAAAACAAAAAAATCAGGATATCTGAAACAATAAAGGAACTTCCAAAGGCATCACCATCCCAGACTTCAAGCTCTACTATAGAGCTACAGTAATAAAATTAGCCCGATATTGGTATAAAACAGGCAGGTGGATCAAAGGAACCGAATTGAAGATCCTGATACTAATCCACACACCTATGAACACCTGATTTTTTACAAAGAAGTCAAAACTGTACAATGGGGAAAAAAAAGAAAGCATCTTCAACAAAGGTGCTGGCATAACTGGATGTTGACATGTAGAAGAATGCAAATAGATCCATATCTATCCCCATGCACAAAACTCAAGTCCAAACGGATCAAAGACCTAAATCCAGCCACACTGAACCTCACTGAAGAGAAAATGGGCAGTATCTATGAACACATGGGCACAGGAGACCACTTCCTAAATATAACACCAGTAACACAGACACTGAGATCAATGATAAATAAATAGGCCTTCTGAAACTGAGGAGCTTCTGTAAGGCAAAGGATACAGTCCATAAGACAAGGTGACAACCTAGAGAATGGGAAAATATTCACTGACACCACATCTGACAGAAGGCTGATATCCAAAATATATTAATAACTTAAGAAACTAGACATTAAAATACTAAATAATCCAATTAAAAATTGGATTAGATCTAAACAGAGAATTCTCAACAGAAGAAACTCAAATGACCTAAAGACATTTAAGGAACTGATCAACATCTTTTGCCATCAGCGAAATGTAAATCAAAATGACTCTGAGATACCTAATCTTACACCTATCAGAATGATTGACATCTAAAACATTGATGACAGCTTATGCTAGAGAGAATGTAAAGTAAGGGGAATATGCCTCCATTGCTGATGGGATCACAAACTTGTACAGCTACTTTGGAAATCAGTATGGCAGTTTCTCAGAAATTGGGAATCAATCTATCTCAAGACCCAGCAATAACATTCCTGGGCATATATTCAAAGGATGAACTATCATACTGCAAGGACATTTGCTCAACTATGTTCATAGTAGCATTATTTGTAATAGCCAGGAATTGGGAACAACCTAGATAGCCCTCAACCGAAGAATGGATAAAGAAAATGTGGTACATTTACTCAATTGAGTATTACACAACGGTAAAATCAATGGCATTTTAATTTTGTATGCAAATGGTACAACTAGAAAAAAAACATTTTTAATGAGGTAACCCAGACCCAGAAAGATAAACATGGTATGTATTTACTCATAAGTGGTTATTAAAGCAAAAGATAACCAGGCATTAATCCACATTCTCAGAGAAGCTAGGTAAAAATGGGGACCCTAAAAGGGATGCACATGGAGAATCCCAGAATACAAAATAGTTAAGATCGTCTGGGTAAACTGGAAAAGAGTATAAGGGAAAGGTTAGGGGATGGGAACATGAGGGATCAAGAAGACTGAGTTAAAGAAGGATGGAGGGGAGAGCAACAAAGGAGATATTTTGATAAAGGGAAGAAAACTGGTGTTAGATAAATTCTTAGGAGTTCACAAGAATGACCACAGCTAAGAATCCTAGGAATAGTGGAGATGGTATCTGAAAGGACCTTTCCCTTTAATCAGATTAGCGACTGCCCTAATTGTCCTCATAAAGCCTACATTCAGTAACTGATGGAAGGAGATGCAGTGACCCAAAGCCAAGCCATGGAATGAGCTCCTGGAGTTCAGCTGAAAAGAGGGAGGAAGGATCATCTGAACAAGGAGAATCAAGAGGTGATGGGGAAAACCACAGAAACAGCTTGTCCAAGTTAGTGGTAGTTCATGGACTATAAATTGACAGCTGAGGAACCTATATTAATCTGCAGATTTACCTAGAAACTTCTGACTGTGGGTGACAGTTACGTGACTTGATCTGTTGCAGGTGAGGCTGGCAGTGGCACCAGCACCTATTCCAGGTGCATCAACTGGCTTTTTGGAGCCCACTCTCTATGGTAGGGTATCTTGCTCTGCCTTGACAGGTGGAGGGGATTAGCCCTGTCTGAAGTTGGTATGCCAGACTTTGTTGACTACCCAAGGAAGACATTACCCTCTCTGAGGGGTGGTAGGGAGAATGTAAGGGGGTGTGGACAGGAAAAGAGGAGGGAGGGGAACTGGGGTTGGTATGTAAAACGAAAAGTAAAAGTTTTTTAATAAAAATGCTTGCTGGGTGGTGGTGGCACACACCTTTAATCCCAGCATTTAGGAGAGAGAGAGACAGGTGAATCTGTGGAAATTTGAGGCCAGTCTGGTCTATAGAGTGAGTTCCAGGATTCCAGGACAGGCTACAAAGATACAGAGAAATCATGTCTGGGAAAAAGCAAACAAACAACAAAACAAAAAACCAAAAAAACCCAAAACAAACAAACAAACAAACAAACAAAACCAAAACCAAAAAACTTAAGTGGTTTCTTTTCTCTCTGTTTTAATTTTTTTTTTGTGTGTGTGTGTATTAAGTTCAGGTACACATGACACATTGGGCATATAGAAGGAATTTAGATTAAAAACTTTTCATCCAGGCATTAGTGGTGCATACAGGAAGCAAAGGCAGGTGGGTCTCGGTGAGTTTGAGGCCAGCCCAGTCCATAGAACTAGTTCCAGCACAGCCAATGCTGTTACACAATGAAACCCTGTCTCCATAACCCAAACCAATCAACTAAAGGAACAAAAACCAAAGAATAAAAAAACAGCAACAACAGAAAACCTTTAGGGCATCAGGTCTTGCCTTGTACATTTGTTCTGAGGAGGCAAGATCTCTCTTGTTCTTATGTAGTGCAGGGTACTACAGGCTCCCTGGTCACTGGCGTCTGGCTCATTCCTAGTCTCTGGTTCCCTTCTCTCAATTGGAGTGTTGGGATTAAATATACTTGTTACTACATCCAGATTTTTATGTGGATTCTAAGGATTGTAGTTAGAGTAATAGGTTTGCACAGCAAGCTCTTGTATTTCTAACATGTCTCCTGTATAGAAGGTTTGAATTTTATTTCAGCTGTGCCAAGAGTCTTCTATTGGCTCCAGTAGAGTTATTTTTCCAATTCCTGGTCTGGCTCTGGATTCAGGGGACTGACCTCCATAAGTTTAGGCAGTCAATGGTCCCCTTGCTTTCTGACTTGTACAGTTTATAAATGAGCATCGGTAATAAAGCCTTGGAAGGTGGGAGGCAGAATACCTTCAAGTAGGAATTTACCCTCTGGCTCCCTGCCTGCCATGGTAAGATGTATTTGTGTCTAAGGCCACATCTTTTCTTGAGATGCTCTTTTTCTTCTCAACATTCTGGAATCCACCACTTTATTTTCAGGTCTCAAGAGGTCCAGCCTCATGATTTGTTGGCAACAGTTCAACAGAGCTGCATTACAAGCAAGTCCCCCGAAAATGGCTCCGTGGAACTTGGGAGTGTCATGTTTCTTTCCTGCTGTAACTCTGGCCGTGAGAACATCTTTCACTCAAGTGGATTTAAAGCAAATCAATAAATTAAGCCTACTAAACTAAGTTTTACTGAAGATGGGAATGTATTCAAATATGTTTCTCACCATATTTTGCAAAGATTAATTCATCTGATTATATATTGGAAAACAGTGTAATACTCACTAAATCATTATGTACTTTGTATTATATGTGATAAGAATATAGACAGTTTATATTTTCTGGATATGGTATTACTGAAACATTAACATCAATATAAGCAAATTAATGCTATCACAATGTGGTTTTTTCTTCTCAGCCACTAAGATGTGTTAGGACAGATGTTAGTTCATGCTTTGGACATCATCATATGTCTGTGTGTGTGGTTCATTTCTGTATGCAGAGTGTTGGGATTGTTCTTCCTAAAAGCATCATTTTGTATTTTTATGTGTGAAAGAAAATGTACTATAATTGTAGTTCAGAGCTTTAGCTCATTTGTGCTCATTATACACGCGAAAATGTAGGACTCACAGGTGACAAAGTGGCACCGAGTTACTTATATAAGGGAACACCAATTTATATATTCGTTGCGGGTAGCTCACAACCACCAGTAACTCCAGCTTCTGGCCCATCTGATGGCTGTGGCCTCAATAGACACCAACCCTCTGGTGAACAAACTCACATTCAGACATGCAGGCACACATTTAATTAAACATAAAAAAATCTTTAAAAATATAAATAAATGAAAAGAGCTATTAAATTATGGATCACTTAGAGTTTCAGGCTTTCTCTTATCCAAACATTTGAGAAGGATCTGGGTCCTTCTGTAATGGTGGATTCTCTTCCTTCAGGGTATTAGAATAGCAGATTGATTACTGTTTTGCTGAGTTCACATGAAAGGACTACATGGATGTATGTTAATCGCTGTGCAGTCATAATTATCATATTAGTTCTAATTGAAGCTGACAAATAGCTTAGGAAGCTCTGTTAAGCTTCTTGTTGAAAAAATAGTTGAAGTAGAATAGATTATTTTTCAATTTCTTTCTAGAGACATTTTTGCCTCTTTCAAACTTTTGAGGAAAAAGACATAAAAATGGAGATTCGACCAGGTGTTCGTTTTGCAAAATTTCCAGTAGACCTAATATCAGTGCAATCTCATTTCTTTCTTCCATATAAACGCTACGGCTCATTGGCTCTGATGGAAATGGTTACATAGACTATATTATCACTGTCAACCATACAGGTGGAAGGAAAAACAGTGTTATGATTAGTCTCAAGCAAGACAGTAAATTATCCCAAGATTCAGTTTCTTGATAATTTTGTTTCTACATAGATTGCTTGTTGGGGATAATATAAAATTCAACACTGTAAAAATTATTACAGGTTTTGAAATACCTATTCATGGCATAGTGTGATTTTGTTTTCTTTTATCTAACATCATGTCATTGAAACTTGTAGTTGATGATGGAAATATAAATGACAATTACAGATGTGGCAGACAAGGTCTGATAGCTACTCTTCTTGAGAAGACATTAGGGACAGGAGAAGAAAAGTCACCTTCATTATCAGTTCAAGTTTGTCATTAGTTTTTTTTTCTCAAATTGGTTTGAGTATTGGTTTGGCTAACAGGAGAGTAATCAGTACTTCAAAACCCTTTCAATCTGAATTAAATAAAGGCTACAGCTCCTCAGAAACTGTAGCCATGAAAGTAACAGGCCTCATTTTTACATCTACAGGTTTAGTATTAAAAACATCATGTCAATATAAGCAGTCATAGAAAACAAACAAAATTAACAAGGCACACTCAGGAAAGGTGGTTAAATCCATAGCTTTTATGCATTTAGCTCATTGGTTCATTTCAAATTTAGCGTTCCAATCCATCTGTCTCCAGGTGTCATCAATTTCATATCAGGATCTAATTTTTTTTTCATAGAATTTCATGTCATCAGTACATCTGATAAAATAAAGTTTCACTATCCCAAACTGCAGCTTTAGTGAGCATATTAGTGTTATTTTTATTCAGAAAGTCCTGGCCTTGACTTACAAAAGAAGTTTTCAGGTTATTGTTATGAGACTTACATAAAACCCATTACTTGAGGGTTTTCATTGTGGTGCTACATTAGTCCCAGTCATAGTATTATTGAGGCATCACAATGTCAACTGACAGAAATAATGAAATACTTGTGTTGATAATTAATTAATAGATTAATGTTCAGTAAATAATGAAATGT
Source organism: Microtus oregoni (assembly GCF_018167655.1). Lineage (NCBI taxonomy): Eukaryota > Metazoa > Chordata > Mammalia > Rodentia > Cricetidae > Microtus > Microtus oregoni. Next base: position 35,908,604 of record NW_024543070.1, on the reverse strand, counting down.
CAAGGTATCTGGGGATTGGTTATTCATTCATACACCCCATTCTCAAAATCCATCATTTGCCTGAAGAGAACACTGCAGTTTTGTTCAGACATACAATCCAGATAGCAATAACTTTAACAGGACCTGAGATATTACCCATTTTGAAATACAGAAAAACATAACAAAATTATTTGCTGATAAATTGCTAAGAAAGTCATGTTATTGTTTGGGACTTCCAAAAGGATCCAGAAAGTATTTCAAATATTCCACCTGGTGACAGACTCTCTCTACTCCATATAGATTAGATATTTTGAGACTCCATGTAGTCTCATTTTTCAGATGAGACTCTTTTTTTTCTTTCTTTCTTTCTTTCTTTCTTTCTTTTTTTTTTTTTGGATTTTTTCGAGACAGGGTTTCTCTGTAGCTTTTGTGCCTGTTCCCGGAACTAGCTCTTGTAGACCAGGCTGGCCTCAAACTCCCAGAGATCCACCTGCCTCTGCCTCCCGAGTGCTGGGATTAAAGGTATGTACCACTACCGCCCGGCTCAGAGGAGACTCTTAACCAAAGTAACATTGAGATTAAAGAACTTACCTGAAATAACAGAGAAAGTAATAGAGAGTGATAGAAAATATATCCTCCTTGATCTTGAGGATTGTGTTCTCTCCAGTATCAAGCCCAACATAAGTGCTGTTTTCAATACCATTTTTGCTATTATTTCAGAAATATATTTATAAAAGATTCTTTACCTCCACTGCAACATATTTCTTCGTGTATAGAGAAGTAGCATAGCATGGAGGAAAGGAGAAATTTTATGAAGCTAAGCTTAGTAATTACAGACATTGAGACTGGATAGAAAACCATGATATTGTTTCTATCCAGTAGCCATTACTTTGACAAAACACATACAAAAGACATTATAAATAGCAATGAGTGTGAACAGGAAGGGAACGGCTCAGTGGAAGAGTGCTCACCGTGCAAGCATAATGACCTAAGTTGGAGTCCCCAGCACACATGCAGAAAAACTGGACTGTCCACGAGTGTCTGTAACCCCTGGTGTTGTGGGTGGTGACACATACGTGGGGCAGTTCACTGGTCAGCTACCCTAGCCAAAATGACTGCTAGCTTCACTAAGGGACTGTGTCTGTACAGAATAAGGAGGAGAGGTAGAGGAGGAGACAGCGATACCTTTCTGCAATTTCCTCATGTACACACATACACACACACACACACACACACACACACACAATGATATATACTAAGAAATTGAATTAAAATGTTAAATTGTCTGATTCATGGTTTCAGGTTTCAGTACATCGAGACCTTTCACGTGTATGCTTTCTGTGTTATGTCAACTGCACAAACCCCCTAAGAATATGTGCATTAGAACAGGTCTCTAAAGATAAAGAGGATTGAGAAAATTTGTCTTTGACATATTTGTTGCTTATGTCATTTTCACTTCTGTGTTATACTTTTAGCATAGCACTCTGCACACAACTCATCTCTTGTAAAATATATTCAGAAGTATGAATGAACCTTTTCTTTTCATTTTACTGAAATGGTGGGGATATTTCAAGTTCAACTTGGGTTTTATTTTTTATTTTTTTATTGCTTTATAAATAATACCATTTAAAATTTCCACTTCCTCCCTTCCTCCCATTTCCCTCCTTCTCTCCAACTCACCCTTCCTCCTCCCCCTCCAGTTCTAAGAGAGGGCAGGGTACCCTGCCCTGTGGGAAGTCCAAGGCCCTCCCCCCTCCATCCAGGCTTAGTAAGATGCGCATCTAAATAGATTAGGATCCCAAAAAGCCAGTACATGCAGTAGAGACAAATCCCACTGCCATTATCATTGGCTTCTCAGTCTGCCCCAATTGTCAGCCACATTCAGAGGGTCCTGTTTGATCCCATGCTTGTTCAGTCCCTGTCCAGCTGGATTTGGTGAGCTCCCATTAGCTCAGGGACACTGTATCAGTGGGTGGACCAACCCCTCGCAGTCCTGACTTCCTTGCTCATGTTCTCCCTCCTTCTGCTCTTCAACTGGACCTTGGGAGCTCAGTCCAGTGCTCCAATGTGGGTCTCTGTCTCTGTCTCTATCTGTCCCCTGACGAAGGTTCTATGGTGATATTCAAGACAGCCATCAGTCTGACTATGAAACAAGGCCAGTTCAGGTACCCTCTCCTCCACTGCCCAGAGTCGTAGCTGAGGACATCCCCGTGGGCACCTGGTAACCCCTCTAGAGCCAAGCCTCTTGCCAATCCCACAGTGCCTCCCTTAATTAAGATATCTTCTTCCTTGCTCCCGTATCTGTCCTTCCTCCATCTCAACCATCCCACTCCCCCAAGTTCTCCCCAACCCTCTCCTCCCCTCTCTCTCCCCTTCTCGCTTTACCCCACCTTACCCCCACATCCATGCTCCCAACTTTTCCCTGGTGATCTTGTCTGCTTCCATTTTCAAGGAGGATCTATGTTTTTGTTTGAATTCACCTTATTACTTAGGTTCTCTAGGATCACAAACTATAGGCTCAGTGTCCTTTGTTTATGGCTAGAATCCACTAATGAGTGAGTACATACCATATTCATCTTTTTGGGTCTGGGTTATCTCACTCAGGATAGCATTTTCTACTTCCATCCATTTGCATGCAAAATTCAAGATGTCATTGTTTTTTACCGCTGAGTAGTACTCTAATGTGTAGCTGTGCCACATTTTCTTTATCCATTCTTCCTTTGAGGGCATCTAGGTTGTTTCCAGGTTGTGGCTATTATAAATAATGCTGCTATGAACACAGTTGGACAAATGTTTGGGTTTTAATAAAGGCTGTAGTTTTGTAGAAGTCATTTAAACTATAGCATACACTTTAAGACTGATTGGATTTTAAAAGGAGATTACATAAGACTCAAAAAGAAAATGTGTTCTCTAAAAATATTGTCTTCCCATCTGGGTCTGTAAGAGCAAGGTGATTTAATTTAGGAATGTATCTTCAGAGAACAGATAATAAGATTTTAAATTCCCCTTTTAAGAAGCTTTGTACATTACTTTTGTTTCCACTCTTAAAATTTAGTCCACTGGCAACACCTCTCCTCCTCATCAAATAGTTATTGATCATTATATGTGTTTATTGGACTACAATGAATAGAGTTCAGTTGTTGATTATTTGAAATCTGACTTTAGATGCAGGCCATTTAAAATCCAGATGTGCAACAATTGACTTTAGCACATCTTTAGAGCTGCAGCATGCACAGTGAGTACTGACCTGAGGTTGCTACTTCTCGCTCCGCTGCCCAACACAGACCCTGATAACAAATCAACACACTCTTCTTCTGTGTCCAGACACAGGAGAGAGTGAATCTTTTGGACGCTGGATGCTAGATCAGCTTCATCTGCAATCCAGGATTTCCATCCTGCAGGGTGGAACCTTCTACGCGTCTTATGATCTGGAGGGTTCTACAGTGACTTGACTAGAATCAAGGCAAAGGGATGGTTGGTGAAATGCCCATTTGAGAAGTAAGCTGTGTGCTTGTTCTAAAAAGAAGTGGAAAAGCACACAGTAAGAGATGGAGGAAGGACAGCATTCTGGACCAGGAACTAGATGCAACAGAGAGCACAGGTGCCCTGCCTGCTGGTGTAATACTCTATACTTACTAAACTTACAAAAAAATTTCAAGAACAGAGGATGCCTGTCTAAAGAGATACAATTTCATCTTCTTATGTGGTCTCCTTTGTTGAGTTCTGGGTCAGAGGTCTAGAGCTAGGACTCATCAATATAAAACAGTAGTTAACAAGAGTATATATATATATATATATATATATATATATATATATATATATATGATTTTTCATAAGAATGCAGAGTAAGAAAGGATATTGACTCTCTCAGAGGTAAGTAGCAACACTACAAAGGAAATCTATGGGCAGTACTGGAAGAATAACAGTAACACAATCCACTTACGCTTCATTGGATGAGAGAGTCGTTAAGTAGTGGTGCCTTCAGCTCCTGTAGTTGAGCACCATAAAGAGTTACTGAATTGTAGTTTCTCAAGAAGCCATGCTTTAGAATGTCTGGAAAAGAGGAAGCATGCACAATTCTGTGAGAAGAACAGGATTGTGGCCAATAAATGACTGTTTTGCTTGATTAATTACATGCTGAAGACAAGAGAAGTGCCAGACTATAAAAGTTACATTAAAAAATGAGACAGAGAGGGTGAGTAGGATGCAGAGGTGTAGAACTGAATAGTGGTGGAATTCAGGGACGCTGAAGCAGTTAGAAGCATAAAGGAGGTGTAATCAGCTAGGTATGGGGAGGATGCACAATATAGAATCAATACATGTTTACAGTGTGAAGACTCTATACCACTTTGTAACTCCCCCGATTTTGACCTTTATGCCTATCTCTCCCTAAAGTACACATCTGTATGTCCACCTCTGTGGAACATTATATACAATTATTACAAATGAGCGCACGATTCAACACAGAGCACGTTTCTGCCCTTTCCTTCCCACAAATCAACTCTTGTCCCATAAGTCATGGAACACCAGTGTCATGTACTCGGCTCAGGTTGTAAATCTGATCGCGTTGTTTTTCACCTCTTCATCCATTTCATTAGGACCATGAAAATCAATCACCACGTTCTCCTGTTTCTGTTAAATATGTCCATACTTTGTCTCACTTTCTTTTTCTCTGCCAGTGACCTCATTCTGTCCTACCTCACCCCTGTCCTTTGTTTTACCCCAACCCCCCTTTCAAATCCATGATCTTATTTGAGGGTCTCTCAAAGATATACTGCAGCACATAGCCCATAGGAAATAAACTTAGCATGAAACTCTTTTCCACTGACAAGTAGAGTGATGGCTTCCTTCTGCTCACACCACTCTTGAGGAGGGCTCTGAGAGTTACAGAGGATTGAACTCAGCTGGTCAGGTGTGGTAACAAGTGCTTTTACCCATTGAGCCATCTTGCCAGCACCTCCATTTATTGTCGAAAGGTCATTTGCATCATTTATAGGAAAATTGTTAGTGCTTATTTCAGTTCATGAAGTTCACTATAGAGACTGAGTTTTAATCAGTGGGGGCTTTTAAGAAGGTATCATCTCTCAATTATGCTCTGTAAAATGCCAGCCCTAATTGCTTATTATTTTCAATGGCTTCTCTGCTGACATGACTTTCCAGCTCTTCGGGGTTGGCTGCTGGGCCCTTAATTGCTCCAAGGAGCAAGAACTTCCTTATGCATGTGTTTTTGAGGAAGCTTAATACTCCGAGGAGTCAGAACACAGAGCAGCTTCCTCTTGGTGAGAAGCAAGGATTTCTTGCTGCACTGATTAATCCTCTTTTCTCTCCCTGTGCTCCACCTTGCGAGCTGTAGCAGGCACTATTTAATTTCAGTGTTTGGTGTCAATTACATGAGCACAGTATTTTCCTGGTGATTGACATTCATGAATAAACCATATGGATATACAGAAGCAATAATGTGTAAATAGGTTCAATCTGTTTTTAAAAATGAAATAAATTTAAGTGGTTGGAGGAAAGACAATTTTAGGAAAATAGGTTGGAGACATGATCAAATTATAACAAAATCTCTGTAACAATTTTTGTGAAGTCACATGGAAGTAAGAGACTTTCAGTTGTAAAGTATGTCCTGCACCATTTCCTGTCTAAGGAGCTTTATTTTTATAAAAGACATATATTAATCCAATATAATCCAGTTATTATATTATTATTATTATTATTATTATTATTATTATTATTATTTGGATTTTTCGAGACAGGGTTTCTACGTAGTTTTTTTTTGGGGGGGGGGTCCTGTCCTGGAACTAGCTTTTGTAGACCAGGCTGGCCTCGAACTCACAGAGATCTGCCTGCCTCTGCCTCCCGAGTGCTGGGATTAAAGGCGTGCGCCACCACCGCCCGGCTAATCCAATTATTTTAATGTTGGAAATGTATTCTGTTACATTATTATCCATATATTTCAGGTAAACAAAACGAAGACACTCTGAGAGGTTAAAAGTTTGTTTCAAAAACATATAAATATTTATTAAAGATCTTCTACCCTAACCTAGGAAAGCAAGCATGATCTCTTTACTTGAGAAGAACGGTGGTCGGAGAAGAATGAAAATAGTCATTTTCTAGATAGCTCAGCAATGTTGAGAAAGTTCAATAATATACAAATAGAAACAAGAGCTGGAAGAAGCCTCTTTAAGAGAGTAAGTTATAAGGCAAGGGATGCTATGGCTACAGTAGACTGTCCTATGTTTTGTCGTAGAGGTGGGTGATTCTCTGTAGGGACCAGCTACCTCCAAGGCTATGCTTCTGGAAGGGGTACACAAGGCCTTGGTGTAGGAAAATGACAGTGAAGATTTTAATTCAGACCTATTTCATCTGAACCCCCTCCAGTTCACTATCACATTGCGTTATACATGGAATTGGAAGACATTTAAGGGAAGAGTCAGGCAGCATTGCAGATGGCTATGTGTTCCAAAAGATTTGTAGATTCCTCTTTGGTAAAATCTTGGCAGCCAAGGTATAATCACATTGTGAGGCATTAGATCTTCAGTAGCCCATTCTTCATTGTATATTTCCTTCTTTCTTTTTTCCCATTTCCCCATTTTTTTCTTCCAGCTCACTGTCCACATCCTCACAGTTACATTTTTGACCAACACAGCCTACAAATTTCAGATATTGACTCATTGGTCTAGTCATGTGTTCTTCTGAAACATAACCTGCATTGCCCAAGTACTGTGAGATGTGTTCCAGCATGTCCATGGAAGTGTAGAGTACAGCAAAGAGAAAAGACTTCTGATGTAGTGCAAAGAAGCAATTTCAAAGATTTCAGACTGAGGGAGAATAGTGCTAGGCTAGAAATTGAGAACCTGTGTGTTGTTATATAAATACTCTAATACTCTTTAAATTTCAAGTTTTAGAAAATCCCTTTTTGGCTTCTGTTTAAACCATATCCCTTGTTCAGCGGGGAATGTGAGACAGTGCCTAAGAAAAGCCAGTCACAAAGATAGTTCCAAGGTCTGATACTCCTATCATTTTATTTGTACTCTGCATATATTAATGTATATGTGTTTGCATTAGTTTAGTCATAAATAAAGAAAAACTGGAAAAAATATTTTATACAATAAAAGAGTTCTCTATTATAGCACTTAAAGGTGGCTTGAACTGGTTGTTATAGAATGATCTCAATAATTAATTTGGGGCCACAAGTTAATTGTGGTCATGCTACCCCATTTTCTTGTGGACAGTCACAATTAACAAGTCTTCAGGAGGTCCTGGTAATGAGAATTGTCAATTCTATCCTGGAGTTTTAAGTCTGTCAAGGTACTCACCAATGGGAGTGTTTATTAGAGTAGTTGTACAGTAGTTAACAGGTGGGAGCTTTGAATTTGTAGCAATGGTCACTTTACACTCTCTCATTATATTTTCTTTTTATTTATTCTTCTCTCATACAAAACATACCAACCACAGTTTCCCAGAATTCCACTGTTCTCAGTACCCTCCCCCACATCCCCTCTCACTGAGATCTACCACTCCTTAGTTGCCCTATAAAAAAGAGCAGGCCTCTCACAGATATCAACTGGACACAGCAGAACAAGCGCAGTAAGACCACAAACCCTCATGTCAAGGCTGAATGAGGCAACTCAGTTGGAGGAAACCTGTCTCAAGTGCAGGTGAAGGAGTCAGAGTGGCCCCCTCCCCATTCCCACTATTGAGAGTTCACAAAAATCCCAAGCAAAACAACCATATCACACATGCAGAGGACTTAGCTCAGACCAATGCATGACTGTTACTTCAGTCTCTGAACCCCTATAAGCTCTGTTTAGTTGATTCTGAGGGCCATGTTCTCCTGATTTCCTCAACTCCTCTGGCTCCTACAATTCTTCCTTCCCTTCTTCCAAGGGGTTCCCCGTGCTCCATCTCATGCTTGTCTGTGGTCACATTATTTCACTAAAAAATATCACAGTGATAAAGATTTTCACTTAAAAATTATCTTACATTTTATTTTTGTCTGTATGTGTATGTGAGGAATATGGAGGCCAGATATCAAATTTCAAGAAATTGGAGTTGCAGGTTGTTGTGGGTTTCTGAATGTGGGTGTTGCAAGTTGAATTCAGTTCTCTTGAAGAGTAATAAGCCCTTAAGAGCTTTGTATCAATCTCTCTTAACAGCTGAGTATCACTCCAAATCCAAGACATCTTGTTTAATGATTCATAATTTTCTGTTAGCTGTTAGTCATTGTGACTGAGCATCCAGTTTTCTCTTCCTCTTGTTGTATCTGGAACCAAGATCAAATCCATAATGTCAGGGACAAAAGAGGTTTATAGTGATGTCAGCATTTTTAGTATCATTTCAGAGGGGCTTCTCAAAACATGAGGACATGTTCAGAAATTCTTGGGAATGTTTTCTTAGAAAGATTTCTGAACCAATCAACTTTTCTTCTTACTTCTCCTTCTCCTCTGCTTCCTTTGTCATCCTTCTCTCCTCTTCTCTCCTGTCCTCTCCATTCTTCTCTTCTGCTTTTCTCTTCTCCCTGTCTGGCCCTATCCTTCCTTTACTACCTTCCCTCAGCTATGAAATACTGATCTTTCTATTGGAATTACAAGTGTGTACTACCATGCCTGTTTAAAGAACCTTTATTTAATGTAATATGTCATCAGAATGTGAATGGGTGCACTTTAGGGATTGAAGGAGTAAACATATACCTGTGCAACTTGAAGTCATTTCAATGCTTAATGCTTACAAATCTCTATTACAGAACTAGACCAACGACTTGAGCACTTTCATGTCATTGAACACCTTGATGACACCATCAGAGACAGCCACACCAGAGGCCATGTTTCTGGAAGCGAAAGGGAGATGGGGAGAGAGCTACAGAAGAACTGAGCCTCCGCGGCTGCTACTGGGATCTGACTGAACCTATAAAAATTGTATTGAATGTACTTGTTCACCCTTAAAATTTGCTAAACCTGGTGTATTTCTGAAGTATTTAATTTAAAAAACAAATAGTAGATATGATCATTACATACATTGATTTTTAAACTATTTTGTAAAAATTAGTAAAACAGAAAAAACAATCCTTTTAGATCTTTAAAGAAGGATTGAAGTACAACTTTAAGTTGTGGATCACGGTCTTCTCAAGAGCATGGTAGACAATTGTGCATCGGCGTATTCTGAATCAGGAAATGCTTAATACACTGATATTTTTGAGGCTTTAAAATATAGCCTCAAACAGAAAAACACAGGTTCAGGAGGCACTAAGCATTTCACTGTTTGTGGAGGAGCAGGATATTAAAATGTTTGTTCATTTACATATATGTAAATGCATATATATAGGCAGATTAAGAAATGGCAATGCTTACCAACAGGCTATTGTTGAAAGCTTTGAATACATGAATACTTTTGGAATAGTGATTGGATATATAGAGAAAAGAGAAGGGTGTATTTTCAGTTTGTTTTCTTTATGGTATAGCACTTGAGCCATGTAAAACACTTCATATTATTAAAATTAGTAATGTTATGAAATAACTAAGCCAACAGAAAATCTCTCTCTCTCTCTCTCTCTCTCTCTCTCTCTCTCTCTCTCTCTCTCTCACACACACACACACACAATTGCAACACAAAACCAGAAGCTAAGATATACAAACAAAAGACCAATAAGACAAAAATGCCCAAGCAAAATAACCTGAGACAAAAAGTCAACACAAATAACATGAAATTCATTCTGTGTTGACTATTTACTGTTGACATGAGGCCTATTCTGGTATAGTTAATATATCCAGTGAGAAGTGAGAATTCTTTTAGAGAAAACAACGTTTTTCTTTGCAAGTGGGTATTGATTGAATATAACTTCTTGGCTAAATTTGGGAGACCATCATGTCCCTTATACTTCTCAGTGCGGGGACCGTTGAATGTGTGCAGGCTCTGTGCATGCTATTACAGTCTCTGTGAGTTTAAATGTGCATCAAGGCTCTGGTGTCTGGAGAATACTGTTTCCTTGGTGTTATCCAGTCCCCTCTGTTTCTTCCCCTATTTCTGCCTCATCTCCATCATGTACCCCTCCCCGGCCACATTTACTCTTCCCACTCCAGTCTTCTTCCTGTCTCTTCATGATACATTCTGCTCTCCCTTCATTGAGAGCTCCTCTCCTCCCCACTAATCCCTTACAAGGTATTCAATTTCTGTGGGAATGAAGACTGCAGCACACATATCAAAAGCTTAAAGGTTAACATCCATATATTAGGAAAAACATATATTTGTCATTTTAGTTCTGGGTTACCTTACTCAGGATAAATTTTTATAGCTCCGTCTATCTGCAAATTTCATAATTTTGTTTCCTTAGCAGTTGAATAAAATTCGATTGTACAGTTGCAACACAGTTTCATTAACCATTCATCAATTGATGGGTAGCTAGGCTGTTAGCTAGGCTATTGTGAATAGAACAGCAATAATCATGTTTAGGCAAGTGTCTCTCTAGTAGACACTTTGGTGTCCTTTGGGTATATGCTCAGGAGTGATATTGCCGGATTTTGAAGTAGAATAATTTCCACTTTCTGGAGGAACTGTCACACTAATCTCCATAGTGTATGAACAAGTTTGCACTCCCAGATGCAATGGATAATTGTTCATCTTATTCCGTATCCAAGCCAGAATGACCTGTCATTTGTTTTGTTAATCTTGACCATTTTGACTGGTATAAGATGAACTCTCAAAATACTTTAATTTGTATTTCACTGATGACTAGGGATGATGACTGTTTCTTTATGTGCTTCTTAGTATTATACCTTCTGAGAACTCTGTTTAGTTCTATATCCCATTTTGAATTATTTTTTTTTCTTTCCTTGATGTTCCTTTTTTCAGTTCTTTACATATTTTGACATTAACCCACTGTTGGATGTTTAATTGGTAAAGGTATTTCTCCATTTTCTAGCCTACTATCTTATTCAAACGATAGTGTCCTTAGCCATACAGAAGCTTTGCAATGTATCCAGAATGCATATCAACTTTAAAATATAATTAATGTGAGTATGCAAATGCTTTATGCTAAGACCTCTGTCAAACTATAGGTCAATCCATAGTGATAACTTTAGTCTTGGCGTCAGAGTTCTAATTTTACTGTGTAGCTAGTAAGGCATCCAAACAAATTACATGCTGGATGCTTTTTGACTTAAGAGTGCCATGAAATATCATAATAGACTCAGTGGGGCTAGAGCATTTAGTGTCTAACAATATGACTATTTTATTACTCTAGCTTTTCTTTTCCATCTAGGTAAACATACAGTGAATACTTATACATTTTTAAGAATTAATGTGCCAAATTTCTTACTCTGGAAAGAATTTACATTTTCATGAAATGCTTTGCTTTGTTTCCAAAATATAAATGTGTTTTAAGAAAAAACGAAGTATTAGAAACAGTTTTAAACAAATATATATATATATATATATATATATATATATTTAATTGCCCTTAAACTAATTCATTAAAGATACAACTACATAAGCACAACTTATGTTTTATATAGATCAACAAAATAAGCCATAAATAATAAAAATATATTCATATGTATTTAATCACTCATTTAAAATTTTCTCATAATTTTACTTATTAGGTCTCTTTTCACTACCTATGACCTTATTAAAAATATTTATTTGAAGACCTTCAGTATTTTGTTGCTTTAATTTTGAACTGAGATTTGAGAGACTTAAGCTGGGTGTGGGACATTTTGAGTAATTCCAAATCAGCAACAAATTTGGCATTTTTGACATTAGAAACTTATAACACTTATATTTGGACATTTGAAAGTAGTTATCAAGATAGCAAAATGTCAAGGATACTCGTGTATATTTATAAATTTCTTTTTTATTGTGTTTTTTTCAGATATTAACTTTTGTTTCTATGGCACTAGCATTTCTTTGTTACCTTAGCAACTCTCATCTCCATCTCCTGCGCTTATCCCAGTTCCTGGCACATAGGGCTGCATTCTTGCTGAAATCCCCGGAAAGACTAGTGTGCCATCTGAAATATTTTGAGACAAATAAATGTGATTTCAAATTAAAGCGATAACATTCACACTCTAAACACATCCTTAGAGTCTAACACATCACAGAAAACTAAATTAAACCTCAAACTGTGACTGCAAAAGCATGTTCATGTTTCAGGTGAAAACTGCATCAATAAATATTCCCCCCTCTTCTCTGGCTCATTTTTCTCCCTCTTATCTCTTCTCATCTCATCAGTGAAACATCAGTATAAAATGCAATTAATATTTCATACTCTATATCACTTTGCAGTTTACAAACTGCTTTCAAGGGTGTTATTTCGCTTAATACTTATGAGAGAAATGAGACAGGTACTGCAGTCTTGCTATGACAAGTAGATAACAACCCAAAGTCTAAAAACCACAGTGGCACAGATTGTGTCCATCACTGTACATATTCTCGGCTTAAAAAATGGAATTGATATTTTAGAACATGGCTGTTCATAAATAGCCGCATTTTTAGATTTCTTTATAGTCAAATGTGACCCCACAGCGAAAATTTAAGCAAACAGGAAGAAGATGGACATGAGGAGTTCAGCTTTCACTCCATCTTTACAAAGACACGGCTCCAGCTGTCCATTTGGGTGACTACAGTGTGAATTGGTGAGGAAAGATGACAGGCTCAGAATTCCGTCCTACCCATGTGTGTCACTGCAACCAGATGGAAGTGCACAGGTACATAGCCTAGAACTGGACAATTACATTAGTTCAGCTCAGGCTGCATATGGGACAAACAAACGTTTACCTTTGAAGAGGAATCCTAACTTTGTGCTTCTTGTCTGTATCAGCTGAACCATCTCATAAGAAAGAATAATGGAAGCAGTGTTTTTCTTATACTTCCCTGTAGTATAACACTGCCCCTTGTTGTATCCCAAAGAAAGGTTCACTAGCATGGTTTTAGAGGCTGGAAGTCCGAGATCCGATGATGCCATCAGGTTAGCCTCTGGCAAAGCTTTCTAATTGCATCAGGACACGGCAGGTGGCATCTTTGTCCTTGCTCTGTAGCCCAGGCTAGGCTGAGAGTACTATATGATGTAGGATGAGCGTGGACAATCCTCCTTGCATCAGTTTCTCAATTGCTGGGATTACAGACACCACACTTAGTTAAGGCTTGATCATCTATAACAGTCTACTTTCTTTGGAATTTATCTAATACCAATTTTGTCAGACATTGTTTGCATATTGATGATCCCATCAAAGATCCCACCATCTTGGTGATGCCATGGTGAATACTGAGCTTCAGCTCTTGGTTAGTGGAGATGAACCACAACCACACCATTGAAAAGCATCAAATGGAATCAATTATTTGTTAGGATGTCTTGTACCCCTGGTACGCAATGCCGTGCATTCTTTCCATTTCTGGAGCTTCTCATATACAAGAAAGTGCTTCAGAAAAAATTGATTTGTGGGTACCTTTTCCTTTAGTATTAATCGAAAAGTAAAGATTTTTGTGCCTTTTTATATGAAATAAAAGAGAGCAGGGTCTTATAGCTGTGCCTTACCTTCAACATTTCTTGAAAAGTCAGTTAATGTTTAGACTTTTCCTTCACATTTATTTGTCTTCCCTCAAAATCTAACTTTAAGACACAAGATTCATTCCTGTGATTCCTCATTCTGTTGTATTCTTTTATGTTTACTGTGACTACTGCATATTTTGAAAATAGTAGGCAGAATTTATTGGACTTCTCCATCTCAGCAGAAAACAAGGCATGATCAAACATGACTATTTGGCCAGGATCACTGGGATATGAGCATCCAGCATCACAGTGTCCACAATCTGTGGGAAGATTTAACTTGGCAAATAAAACAGGATTTTTTGGGGGGGGATCAATGCATCGAACAATCTTTTTAGTAATCTCAGAGTCCCAAAGTTTCTTAGTTCAATAGTTTTTCTGGAAACAAAAGGTAATTTTGGTTATTTCGCATATTTTTATACCAGGTGGAAATATGTTCTTTGTTTGGCAAGGCTAGATTCTATTAGGGTTTATTTAAGTGGGAGTGACATTGGTAAGAAGATTAGTCACTAGGAAAACATTTTTACTTGAGTTGATTAAGGCAGCATTCTTGCTTTGATTGTAAATGTAAACATTTTATAAGTGATAAAAGAGCACGCACAGATACTCCCATGATATTTACCTTCTGAGTTTGATTGAATTTGCTTGACAAGATACTTTTCAGTTGCAACTGTTTTCCAAGGAATGACACAATTTTATTCGTTATGATTAAGTAGAATTCCACTGTGCACTGTGCATATTTATATATTTTTATCTATTTCTCTGTTGGTGAATGAATACATGGCAGCTGCCTTGTGTTGGTCAACCACTCCAGTGAGATGGGCCTGTTCTGGAGTGTGGTTGATTTACCCAAAAACACTCTGGAGAAAGCTGATTTTCCCTTTCCTAGAAGGTATCAACTGCTAATAATGGCTTGGTTAGGGGTGGTACTTTGTGTCTACTTCCCCTGCTCAGTACTGGGGTCTTGTCTGGTTTACTCTGCGCAGGTCTTATAGATGCTGCCACAGTCACTGTGAGTCCATATGTGTGTCGGTAGTGTTCAGAGGATACCATTTCCTCAGAGTCATCCATGGCCTCTGGTTCTTAGCAATCTTTTCACCTCTTCCTCACAGATCACCTGAGTCCTGAGGGGAGGATTTGATGACGACATCCCACTTAGGGTTGCATGCTCCAACATGTCTCGCTCTGCACATTTTCCAGTCAATCATATTTGTATTAGTTCTCATCTACTGCAAGAAGAAGATTCTATTCAGGGTTGAGTGATGCTCTTATTGTTGTTTTGATGAGAGAATGGATATAGTTCATCAACTCTTGCAAATCCTTTTTTTTTAAAAAAGGTTATATTATCTTTTTGAAAGATTATATTACTTTGGAGGTAAATAAATATCATATTAGGTGTTATGCTATCGAGATTCCCTTGGCAGATCAGAAATCCATAATCTTATGATTAGAAAACTTCTAAAACATCAAATATTTACTTATTGGAAAGTAGTTATTTCCAAGAATAAAAATTTCTATTTTGATTTTGATAGAATGGTACTTGTCATTTTATTCTAAGTATTTAAGTTTTGTATAATTCAGACATTTAAACACCTTGGGAGATATTTAAATATTGCCATAGCAAAATATGCTTATGTAAGTTCAAAATATGATTTTGGGTAAATCTTTCTTGGTTTCAAATTTTTACAGTTCTTTGCTGGTAATTCCATTCTGACTAGAGTAGGTTTTCAGTTCATATGTGAGTGAATCAAACAGATTTGGAAGCTCTCAGTGCTACCCATGTACAGTTTAAAGTAAAACAGCTTAGGTATCACCCGAGAACCTGTTAAAAATATAGGATCTGTCCTACACAGGTCCCAGGTTTTTGGTGTTCATGTTAAAATTAGGAAGCAGTGTTAAGAAAGAAAACTCTTTAGACCCAGTTGTGTGGCAGTGTGTGCTTTCCTCCCTCCCTCCCTCCCACCCTCCCTCCCTCCCTCCCTCCCTCCCTCCATCCCTCTCTCCCTCCCTCCCTCCCTCCCTTCCTCTTTTTTTTTTTTGATTTTTGAGACAGGGTTTTTAAGTGTTGCCCTGGCTGTCTTGCAATTCACTCTGTAGAGCAGTCTGACCTCAAACTCACAGAGATCCACCTGCCTCTACCTCCAGAGTACTGGGATTAATGATATTTGTCATTACCGCCCAGTTCACCAGTGTGTGTTTCTAAACAACACACTCAACACACTGCTTATCTTTGCTTTCTTAAAACTCATTTCAAAATGTAGTCAACATGATCACATGTGAAATGACCTTTGGAACTAATTTGTCAATTTTTATGAATACATTATTTTATTGTGGTTTGAACAACGTTTCCAGCAATTTTGAAATTGGACCCTCCTTAGTTGATTTGTTTCTGCCTCTTTGAAAGCTCTTAGGAACGCTTCATCTCACTGAGGACATGGCATGTTTGGATGTCTATCTGATTTTTTTTCCTTTTCATTTGGTATTTTTATTCCCATAACACAAGTGCTTCCATGACAAATGGCAGTCTGATGGTAGCACTGTTAGGGATTTTCAAGATCGTATCTACAGGCCATGGAAAGAGAGTGAAACTCATGTATATCTCAAGCTGCTACCTAGGATGAAAACTTTCATGGCTTTCACCTTGGAGTACAAACATGTGTGATGACCAATAGATTGTTCTCAGAGGCAAAACACTTATTAGGATGTAGTAGGAGCTGCGGGCTGTGTTCCTGCCACCCAGCTCCCGGATGCCTGGCTAGCTTATGCCCCAAAATAACAACATACAAATTGTATTCATTTAAACACTGCTTGGCCCATTAGTTCCAGCCTCTTAATGGCTAATTCTCACATCTTGATTAATGGATATTTAGTAATCTGTAGCACCAGTCTTACCGGGAAAGATTCAGCATGTCTGACCTGGTGGCTTGCTTCATTGCGTCTGCCCTGGAGAGGAGAGGCATGGCATCTGCCTCACTTCCTCTTCCTCCTAGTATTCTGTTCTATTTACTCCACCCACCTATGTTCTAACCTATCAGGCCAAGCAGTTTCTTTATTAACCAATGACCTTCCTTCATCATTTCCCCTTTTTCTGTTTAAACAAAAAAGGAAGGCTTTAACTTTAACATAGCAAAATTACATGTAACAAAACAGTTATAAAGCAAGAATTACAGTTGCAATATTTACATCTACTTTATCTTTTATCATAACAAAGGAAAACAACTATAACTATCTATCTATTCTTCAACTCCATCAAAAACTCCAGAAGGATATAATATTACCTAAGTAAATGAGAAGTAAGCAACTTACAAAACTCTAAATCACAGAGACATCTTGCTGCCTGAACAGTCACCCAAAGTTCCTCTGTACCATTGGGTCATCCATCTTCAGCCTACAGGCCCATAGTATCCAGAGACATTTTCATGAAGCAGAAAATTTCAAAGGCAGTTCAGTCACTATCTGCTGTGTCCTGCAGAATGTCTCGCAGACTCTTTCATGAATCAGGAACCCCGAAAGATCATCTCACCCTTAGGCAAGTTCAGCAGTCCTCTCTCTGTGTCCAGTTTATGCAACAGTCCAGGCAAGAGCAGTTTCTTGCCCAAATGGCTATCAAACTCCATAAGGAGCCTCTTCAATGCCCATCTTCCTCTTGAAGTAGATTGGTGATGCCAGGCGCAGATGTGTCTCATTGTCATGAAAAACCCTAAATTATTAAAACATTAAATGCCATATTCTGTAGTCTTTGAAAGATATGAGGAATGCCTATCTGAAATATATCTATACACATCTAGGAAATCTAACTAACATGACTACAAGCTTGATTATTCTTAATGATTATCCATTGCCAACCTATATACATTACATTTTTACATGAACTACACAATCACAATACCTTGGTCAAGGTCAGAAAGACAATATACATATAACAAGATTGACCTTAAATTTATATCAATAAATTTATTTATATCAATAATAAAATTTATTTATATCAATAAATTTATATCAATAAATTACTTTAAGAACTTTAACTTTTAGCCTGCATATATTTTTAATACACTGTAAATCATTTAAAGGTTTCTTTTGAATCTCTCTTTACTGTCTCTCTTTCTCTTTTTCTGACCACATGAGCCTTTAAATTACTGATAAATATGCGTAGGATTAAAGCCATGGCTTTGTCAGCTAGATCCAGCCCATTCCTTAAGTTTCCATCCTCATGGCGGAGGTACCGGCTGTAGCCATGTTTATTGCCACGAGTCTATGGTGTTTCAAGGTCCCTGCCAGCAAGCAAGCTGCAACAGTATGTCCACAGACAACACTTAAGTCCTCTCTCTGTAGCAGGCCCTCCTGCCTCAAACAGTCAGAATTTGCCCTGGCAGGATGGCCCAGAAATCTGGCATTTTACACGGTGCAGCTTTTTTTCCTGCTACGGCTGAAAACCAAAAAGCATGCATTCAGCTTTTCATCAACACTGTTTAAGTGTTTTGTGGCAGGACCTCTTAAAAGAGCTGCAAGGTTTTGCAGCTAAAGCTGAGTCAGAAAGCCTCTCCTAAATGAGAGTGCCTTGCTTGCCTCTGGCAAGCAGAGGAGACCCAAGAAATTGCTGCTACCAAGAAAACATGCTTTACTCTATTCTTTCCCAAGCTTTTTCAGGCTTTCTGTGGATGCAGTTATCCATGTCTGGGCACCATTCTGTAGTAGGAGCTGTGGGCTCTGTTCCTGCCACCCAGCTCCCGGATGCCTGGCTAGCTTATGCCCCAAAATAACAACACACAAATTGTATTCATTTAAACACTGCTTGGCCCATTAGTTCCAGCCTCTTAATGGCTAATTCTCACATCTTGATTAATGGATATTTAGTAATCTGTGTAGCACCAGTCTTACCGGGAAAGATTCAGCATGTCTGACCTGGTGGCTTGCTTCATCACGTCTGCCCGGGAGAGGGGAGCATGGCGTCTGCCTCACTTCCTCTTCCTCCTAGTATTCTGTTCTATTTACTCCACCCACCTATGTTCTAACCTATCAGGCCAAGCAGTTTCTTTATTAACCAATGACCTTCCTCCATCATTAGGAGGCACCTGAGCTCTAGGTGTACAGATCTTTGCACTTACTACATACACCTACTCCATGTCTCTCTTTGCTCCTGCACTCTCTGTCACACAGTTGTGCTTTGAACATGTGCTTGAAGTCTTCAACTAAGATATTTTGCTGCTTTGTAATAATTTATATTGCTTATCGGTATGTGATTCCACTTCACCTTTTTCAGAAAACTCATTCCAAGCTGTCTAAACTTGTGTCAACATTGGAGTCCCTGTCACTCAAAAGGAAGTTCTTTCTGGAGTGTGTAAGTTACAATTGATTGATATCCACAATGCATACTTTTTTAAAAGTTTCATCTACTTTTAAAATTACCATCTAATCCCCATGCATTTATTTCTTTTTCTCTTGGATCCCACAATGGTTCTTTCAGCCTGGTCTTCACGTCTCTTCAATCTCCTTTCATTGTCGTGCTTTGAAGAGCTCCAAATGGTCACTAAAGTTCCCATCTTTCTTTGGTTCATATCATTGTAATTCTTTACCCCTGAGTGTGGGTGGCATCTGTGTATTGAAGTGATGACCACATCTCCCTTGATGACTTTATTGTAGAGGGCAAAGGTAGGATGACAACCTTTACAGTATATAAAAACATACTTTGGCTTAGGCTGGAGAGATACTGGTATGGAAAAGTGAATTGTTTTGCTCTGGAGGGACATGTGGATAGAACCTGAGTGAGGCACATAGAAGCTCCAGGGGATCTTGAGGGGACTTAAATATTTCTGGACAAGGCACTTCTACAGATGCAACAATAACAACAACAACAACAACAACAATGTATCACTTTACATCCGGGGCTAGTAGACTATCAGGAAACTAAGTCCTCAGTCCCATAATCAAAGTAGACTGGGTCTGCCAAAGACTTGAAAAAAATTAGAAGATTGTCCAGTTCAGGTGAGTATGAAGCCCAGACAAGACTTTGATTTCAGACTGATTAGATCCTAAGGTGAGAAACCAGGTATTTAGTACCTGAAACTCTGCTCTTCAGAAGCTAAGAGCTAATGAATGGATGTTGTTTAAAAACGTGAGTGTCTGGAAAATCGTAAGCAGCATTAGGAAGGGAATGTACTTTATATTTTTGTTTTTTATTCTGAATGATTGCTAGCCATCTTGTTTATTTTTTATTAGAAATCTTTGTTTCTAAGTTTCTAAATGAGAAAATCATCTTCCAATGATTTTTTCATTTTTCACAACTTAAAAAATGTAAAAATTTTTAGTAACTTGGAGCATGCATGCTTCAGTTGTTTGAAAGATCTCTTGCTACCCCTCATAACCTCTCCTTTTCAGGGATCAGTTTGATATTTCTCTTGCATGTGATTACTCTTCGATATCTGGTAATACTTTCACACTTTCAAGCAGAGTGAGTTGTTAATGGGGGTTTCTTCAGTGACTGTAGAGGTGACTTGTCTAGACATGTTTGAAAGGTTCTTAAAGATTCCAAGTGCCAATTCTTATTTATTTTTATAAGAAGGTGAACCCAAAGAAAAACATAGAGTTATCCTCCTGGATATTGGAAGTAGACAAGATTGCTGGGCAAAAATTGGGAACTGGTGGGTGGGGTGGGATGGTGGAAAGGGGAGATGGGGAGAGACAAGTGAGAAGGGGGGATGGAGAGAGCTTGGGGGAATGGGATGGTTGGGATAATGGAAGGATGGATATGGGATCAGGGAAGTATATATCTTAATTAAGGGATCCATTTTAGGGTTGGTAAGATCCTGACTCTAGAAAGGGTTCCCAGGGGTCCAGAGAGATGTCCCCAACTAGGTCCTTGGGCAGCTGAGGAGAGAGAGCCTGAAATGGCCCGATCCTATAGCCATACTAATGAATATCTTGCATATTACCATAGAACCTTCATCTGGTGATGGATGGAGATAGAGACGGAGACCCACACTGGAGCAATGGACTGAACTCTCAAGGTCCAAATGAGGAACAGAAGGAGGGAGAACATGAGCAAGAAAGTCAAGATGGTGAGGGGGCACCCACCCACTGAGACTGTGGGGCTGATCTATTGGGAGCTCACCAAGGCCAGCTGGACTGGGACTGAAAAAGCACGGGATAAAACCGGACTCTGAATATGGTGGACAATGAGGGCTGCTGAGAAGCCAAGGACAATGGCACTGAGTTTTGATCCTACTGTATGTACTTTGTGGAAGCCTAGCCTGTTTGGATGCTCACCTTCCTAGACCTGGATGGAGCGGGGAGGACCTTGGACTTTCCACAGGGCAGTGAACCCTGACTGCTCTTTGGACTGGAGAAGGAGGGGGAAGGGAGTGGGGCTTGGGGAGTGGGGGGAAGGGAAGGGAAAAGCGAGGTGGGGAGGAGGCAGAAATTTTTAATAATAATAATAATAAGAAGAAGAAAAGAAACCTGCAATGCACGCCTTATAAAAAAATTACCCTTCTCTCCTCCCAGTCCCCTCCTGCT
Source organism: Microtus oregoni (assembly GCF_018167655.1). Taxonomy (NCBI): domain Eukaryota; kingdom Metazoa; phylum Chordata; class Mammalia; order Rodentia; family Cricetidae; genus Microtus; species Microtus oregoni. The sequence goes on along the minus strand of NW_024543070.1, from coordinate 35,887,573 downwards.
CCCCTACTCATCCTCCTTCCTCCCCCTCCCTGCTTGATAGAGGTCAGGGAACCCTGCCCTCTGGAAAGTCTAAGGCTCTCCCCCCTACATCCAGGCCTAGGAAGGGGTGATCCGTTATAGACTAGGGTCCAAAAAAGCCAGAACATGCCGTAAAAACAAGTAGCAGTGCCTTTATCAATGCTTTCTCTGTCAGCCCCCATTGTCAGCCACAATCAGAGAGTCTGGTTTGATTACATGCTCCAAGTGCAAGTTCTAAAGGGCATCTTCTGTAGGGGGAGTGGACTCTGCTGGTGATTGACATTCTTTGTAGCAAGGCAATGAATAGCCTGCCTCTTGCAGTGGGACTCATACTGACTCAATGAGAGTGCTGATTCTCATATCAGCTTCCAAAACTCTTTAGTCCTTTAAAAGATTTATTTTTGGCATGATTTATGCAACAGATACTTGGATTTGCATATGGTTGGAGGGTAAAGAGACATTCAAACTTTAATTATTCTCTTTCCCTTTCTTCTTCCCCCTTTGTCTTTCTTTCTTCTCCTTTCCCCTCATATTCTACCTTGTCCTTTTCTCCCTTCCCCCTTTCCTTACTGTCTTCCTCCATTTTTTGCTTCATTCTTTCATTCTGGGTACAACGGTATCACTGACTTGTTTTTGCATAGCTTTCTGCCAACCTAGTTTTCTATGAATATTTTAATATATTCTGTACACACGTATGTGCTATATATAGCTTTACTGATATATAATCAACAAATAGAATTTATTTACTGTGTACAGTATGATACTTTATATCAGAATCCACCATTAAATAATTATTGCAATGAAAGTAACTAACATCTCCATCATTTCACATAGTGATTTTAGCTTTTTCTACAGTAAGAAAGGTAAAGTCTAGTCTCTCAGTCAATTCTAACAGTCCGGGATTATCAAGTAAAGTCACCAAGCTGTGCAGTAGATTTCTTGCATTTACTAATCTTGTAACCTGAGTCAATACCTTTTATATATACATTCATATTTAAACACACACTTTTTCTGGGACTTTTCAAGGTGTTTAGCTTATATTTTTATTTCAACATTGAATTTTAATATCTTTATTAAAAGTTTTTATTTATTTAGTATGCAGTATTCTGCATGCATGTATGCCTGCACACCAGAAGAGGGCACCAGACCTCATTATAGATGGTTGTGAGCCACAATGTGGTTGCTGGAAACTGAACTCAGGACCTCAGGAAGAGCAGTCAGTGTTCTCAAGCTCTGAGCCATCTCTCCAGCACCTATCATTTTCACTTTTATTTATTATTATGTGAATGACATGCAAATATGGGTGTGTTTATGCCACAATGAATATGTAGAAGTAGGGGACAACTTTCCAGAGTTGGTTCTCTTCTTCCACTGTTGCTGCTGGGCATTACTCTTAGGTGGTCAGGCTTGTGTGATAGGTGCTTTTAGCCACTAAACCACTTTACTGGTCTGTAAACTCAATTTTCTTAGATCACAACCATGTAATAAGTCTGTAGCACTTGCTGTTCCATGGCTGGCTTATTTCACCTATGATCCATGTTGTCACAAACAAAAAAGAAAGACTTCTTTCTTTTTTAAGTTTGAGTTATATAGCTCATGACATGGTGAAACACCACATAATATGTACACAGTCCATTATGGCTTCTTCTTACATTCTGTAGAGTAGTTTTTACTGTACATGCTATTCATGTGTAGCTTGCCATTCTTTCCCCACTCAGAATTCTGGCTTATAAGATGTTCGCTTGATGCTTATCTATGCTTATTTCTCGATTCATGGTAAATCTCTTCCTTTGGAATTTAGACATGCAGGTGTGGTAGATGCCTTAGCCACTTCCGCCTCTGTCATAAACTAACCCAGGAAAACAACTCCAGGGAAAATGCTGATCTTCCTCTTGGCCCATCAGGCAGGGAAGTCAAGACAGCTGTTCACAGGGCATTCATAATCAGTAAACAGAGACTGATAAACACCAGTGCTCAGTTCATTCTTTCTATTTTATAAAGCCCAGGAACAACCCCACCCTTCAAGAAAGGGTCATGGCAACAGATTAGAGGAGTCTTCTCACACCAATTACCCTAATCCCTCAAGGAATTTTTCACAGAAGAGCCTTAATCTGCATAAAACTGCACAGGTACACATGGGGGCTGGTTTCCTAGGTGACTCCAGATCCTGAAAATTAACAGTAACCATCACAGAAGAGATGGAGGTCATGAAAAAGAAAGACATTGGCAGAATAGAGCCAAGAAGTGAACAGCTTAAACTTGAGTCCAGTCAGGGTAGGAGAGATCAGCAATTGTGTGTGTGTTAAGCATATGTGTAAAAGGAAATTTAATCACTTATATTCTCTTTATTCTTAAGATAATTTGCACTGAGTTTTTGCTATAAACACAATAAAAAAATCCTCAAACAAAACATTTTAAGCCTTATTTAACAGAAAAAACCCATGTCTATATATATATATGTCCATAAATATGTGTATCATATAACACATATATTATCATATCATAAATATCATAAATATATGATATCATATAAATATATAATTACATATCATGTAACATATATATTTTAAATATATATATATTTAAAAATGACACATACTGTTGTTTTAGTGACTGTGAATCATATTTTTTTTTCTTTTTTTTTTTTGGTTTTTTGAGACAGGGTTTCTCTGTGGTTTTGGAGCCTGTCCTGGAACTAGCTCTTGTAGACCAGGAAATCATATTTTAATGGTAAGCAATAAGTTAGGATATATTATCAAATCTCTGTGTTCACATATTTCAGTTTGACAGTGCAATCACTCTAAGACAGTAATCAAGTGCCACCTCTGTGCTCATCTTAATGCTTGACAGAGCCTAAGATTTGAGGGCCCAAGTTCAGGCCTCCTTTGCAGAAAGAACTCCATTTGCTGACCACCACCACCTTCTGCTTCCTAGAGTATGCAAGGGGCCCTGGGAGACAATGCAGAAAGAAAATCAAAAATGAACTTTGAGTTTGAAAACTGTTACAGGCTCATTTTGAGGGTGCTAATTTTACACCTGAAATGACTTCCAAATGTTGCTATACAGTACTGTTTTGTGTTTCTAAACACAAGAAGTATGTAACATAAATTATGGAAAAGTGCATGTAAAAAATCATTCAGATGTGAATTTTTATGCTGTTGGCCCAAAATATACTATATAAATTAAATGTTCTATCTTTTAGCACAAGCACAAATAAAACAAGATAAATAGAAAAACAATAAAATTTATATGTTCAATTTTGTAAGTATACAATGTTCTTGAATAATACATTTTCTGGCCAACATCTAGCCAGACTGACAGTTTGTAGGATGGAAATTAAACACACTGGGATTCCTTTCTTTTAGAATATCTCCAGAGACTTCAGGAACATGAAAAGCTACAACTAGTAATTCTACCATGTATGTTTTATCAAGGTAGCATTCCCATGAAGGAGTTTATTAATGTTTTGTTATGAAAAATACCCCTTTTCTATTTGAAATATATTCACATTTGAGGTTATGTTGAAGTGTATATTTTTTATTTACAGATGCCTTTGTTTGTGTGCCTGTGTATGTGATATTGTACATGTATGTGGTGCATGCACACATACGTTATGTGTGCTTGTGCAGGCCAAAGGCTGACAGTGGATATCTTCCTTTGTTACTCTCCATATTCATTGTCAAGTTATTTATTTATTTTTGAGAGAAACTCTCTCCCTGAAATTGAAACTAATCTATTTGGCTAGGCTGACTGGACAATGCGGTTTAGTATCTGCCTGTCTGTTGCACAAAAAATAAAGGCCCAGAGACAGATATTGGGGTTCAACCTGAAAATCAGAAAAGCAAAGAGTCAAGCCATTAGAGAGCTCTTACCTCTAAGAAATCCTCAGACTGACAAAGAGAGTTCCTGTCTCATCCCTCTATATATCCCTCTCCAGTGGGGGTTTAAAGGCTTGGGACTCCCTAGTACTGGTATTAAAATTGTGAACCTACACCACCAGATCTGTTTCTGAATTGACCTTGTATAGTCCATGGTGGCCTTGAACACACAGTGATCCATTTGCTTCTGTCTCCCAAATCCTCAGATTAAAGGTATATGACAGCACTGCCAGGCTTCTAGTAGCTTAGTTTTACCTTCTGGTCTTCAGAAAAGCTTTAATTATAAAACAACTATACTTGCCTTAACCCTCTTCCCCCATTCTGTGTTTTCAGGCATATGCTACAGAGACGTGTTATATGGGTTTTAGGGTTCCAAACTCAGGCTCCTGTTATTGTCTAGCAAGCAGTTTGCAGACTGAGACTTCACCCCAGCATCAACCAAGTCAGGATATTTATTTGAAGTCACAATGGTTCTCAGCTTCTTTGACTTAGTTTAGTACTAGATTCTTCTCCATTGTTCGTGTGTTGTCATCTCAGGAAAATGAGAGGTGATTTTTCTTCTAGCAAAATGCTGAGCACAGTACATTACCTTTTGATGTCTTGATTTCACTGAAATTTAACAAAGTTTCTTGGACTTGTATCCCTCCCTTTAAGGGACATAAATGCCTGGTGTTGGTTGAAACAAGAATTAGTTCAGCAAATCCTCGAATTTTTAGTTCTAACAAGATCTAGACTAAGACCGAGTCAGTGACCTGGGCCGAATCAGGCCTGAGGCAGCAAACTCCACAGGAGCAGGACTGAGCCAGCAACCTAGGCTGGAGTGGGCCTGAGATGGCAAGCTATGTGGGAGCAGGAGTGGAAACATACCAGGAACATTTGAAGAAGGAGGACAGGGTCAGCTACTTAGGATGGAGCAGCAAACTCTGCATGAGTGGGAGCAGATGCAGACCAGGTACATTTACAGAAATAGGACTGATCCAGCAACCTAGGCCAGAGCAGACCTGAGACAGCAAACACCACAACAGCAGGTACAAGGGAACAACTGCTGAGGGAGTCAGCTGGACCCAAGGCCTTTGTAGGTCCAGGAATGAATCTGGGACTTATGAGGGCATAGGCAGGATCCAGAGACCTCTGCGGGTCTGGGTGTGAGTCTAGGACATTCGAGGGAGTAGACCTGAGCCAGAACCCCTGCAGGTCCTGGCATGAGTCTGGGACCTTTGAGGGGGTAAATAGGAACTAGAGACCTCTACAGGCCTAGGCATGATTCTGGAACCTCTGAGGTAGTAGGCCTGAGCTAGGTCTTCTGCGTGTCTGGGTGTACCCGAGTCTGGTACCTCTGAGGAAGTAAATTAGAGACAGAGATCTTTGCAGGACCAACCTCAAGCAAAGGACCTCCACAGAATGTATCCAGATCAGAGAAATCTAGAAAAACAGGTCTGAGCTGGCAACCTAGGTCAGAGCAGGCCTGAGACAGTGAACTTCATGGGAGTGGAACAAACCCTGGGAGCATTGAGTGACCTCCAGGAACATGGAATGACAAACAGGGTAACTGAAACTGTGGCACTGATTGCAACAAGAGGAGCAACGATTTGAGCCTTAGATCCACTGGCACCTGGAAGATTAATTACCAGAGTCACAGACAGCCCCAAATACACCAATTAGAGGAAATTATGGGTAGACAAGGCAAGAACACTTGCAACATCACAAAGAGCAACAAGACACTAGTAAAATTGAGTGGCCCTACAACAGTAAGACTTGAACAACCAAATATAGATGAAGCAGAGGAAAATGACCTAAAAATAACTTTAGGAGAATGTTTAAGGCCCTTAAAGATGAAATGATAAATTCCCTCAAAGAAATGGAGGAAAAGACAAATAAAAACTGGAAGACATCAACAAATCCCTTAAAGAAAACCAAGAAAAAGAAATCAAACATATGAAAGAAACTATTCAAGACTTGAAAACTGAAATACAGATGGTAAAGAAATCCCCAGCTGAGGGAATTATAGAAACAGAAATCTTGAGAAAATGATCAGGAACCACAAATGCAAAAATAAACAGCAAGATACAAGAGATGGAAGAGAGAATTTCAAGCAATGAAGATACAATAGAGGAAATATACTCATTGGTCAAAGTAAACATTAAATCTACCAAAATGATACAAATTAACACAAAATACCCAGGAAATATGGGACACCATGAAAAGACTAAACCTAAGGATAGTAGGTATAGAAGAAGGAAAAGAAGTTCAACTCAAAAGCACAGAAAAGAATTTAACAACATCATAGAAGAAAACTTTACCAACCTAAAGAAAGAATGCCTATGAAGATAGAAGAAGCTTACAGAACACCAAATAGACTGGATCAAAAAAAGTCCCCTTGCCACATAATAATCAAAACACTAAACATACAAATAAAGAGCTGCAAAGAAAAAAGGTAAAGTAACATATAAAGGCAGACCTATCAGAATCACACCTGACTTCTCATTGGAGACAATGAAAGCCAGAAGGTCCTGGTCAAGTGTTATGCAGACATTAAGAGACCACGGATGCCAGCCCAGACTACTATACCCAGCAAAATTTCAATCATCATAGAAGGACAAAACAAGATATTCCATGACAAAACCAGATTTAACCAATACCATAGCACAAATCCAGACCTACACAAATTACTAGAAGGAAAAATCCAACCCAAGGAAGGTGGCTACATCAATAGAAACACAGACAATTGATGATCTCACAGCAGCAAATCCCAAAGAAGGGAAAACACACAAATTAACATCATAAACAATGTAAACTAAGTTAATAGGAGATAGAAATCACTAGTCATTATATCCCTTTAATATAAATGAACTCAACTCACCTATAAAAAGACACAGGTTAACAGATTGGATAAGAAAATAGGATCCAAAGACAGACCTCAGAGTAAAGTGTTGGGAAAAAATTGTCCAATCAAATGGACTTAAAGAAACAAGCTGGTGTAGCTATTCTAACATCTAACAAAATGGACTTCAAACTAAAATCAATCAGAAGAGACAAAGAAGGATATTTCATATTAGTCACAGGAAAACTCTATCAAGAGGAAATCTCAATACTGAACATCTATGCCCCAAATACAAGGGCACCCTCATATGTAAAAGAAACATTGCTGAAGCTTAAATTATACATTAAACCCCACACATTAAAAGTGGGAGACCTCAACACTCCACTCTCACCACAAGATAGGTCAGTCAGACAAAAGATGAACAGAAAAATAAGTGAACTAACAGATGTTATGACTTAAATGGACTTAACAGACATCTATAGAATATTTCATCCAAACATAAAAGAATACCTTCTTCTCAGCACCTCATGAAACCTTCTCAAAAAACTGACCACATACTCAGTAACAAAACAAACCACAACAGATTCAAAAGAATCAGAATAACCCCATGTATCTCATCGGATCACCATGGCTTAAAATTAGAATTCAACAGAAACACTAATTCCAGAAAGCCCACAAACACACGGAAATTAAACAATGCTTACCTGAATCATCAGTGGGTCAAAGAAAAAATAAAGGGAGAAATGAAAGACTTCCTAATATTCAATGAAAATGATGATACAACATACCCAAATTTATGGGACTCAATAAAAACATTGTTAAAAGGAATGTTTATAGCACTAAATGCCTTCATAAGGAAGCTGGAAAAATCCCACACTAGCGAATTAACAGAACATTTGAAAACATTAGAACAAAAAGAAGAAAACTCACCAAAAAAAAAAAAACTAGAAATTAGGAAATAATCAAATTGAGAATTGAATTTAACAAAATAGAAACAAAGAAAATAATACAAAGAACCATTGAGACAAAGATTTGGGTCTATGAGAAAATCAACAAAATAGGTAAACTTTTTTTTTATAGTTTATTTATTTATTAAAGATTTCTGTATCTTCCTCTCCACCGCCTCTCATTTCCCTCCCCCAATTAATTCCCCCCCCCCCAAGCCCGAAGAGCAATCAGGGTTCCCTGCTCTGTGGGAAGTCCAAGGAACCCCCACCTCCATCCAGGTCTAATAAGTTGAGCATCCAAACTGCCTAGGCTCCCACAAAGCCAGTACGTGCAGTAGGATCAGAAACCCATTGCCATTGTTCTTGAGTTCTCAGTAGTCCTCATTGTCCGCTATGTTCAGAGAGTCCGGTTTTATCCCAGGCTCTTTCAGACCCAGGCCAGCTGGCCTTGGTGTGTTCCCTATAGAACATCCCCATTGTCTCAGTGTGTGGGTGCACCCCTCGCGGTCCTGAGTTCCTTGCTCATGCTCTCTCTCCTTCTGCTCCTGATTTGGACCTTGAGATTTATGTCCGGTGCTTCAATGTGGGTCTCTGTCTCCTTTCATCGCCTGTTGAAGGTTAATATTCAGGAGGATACCTATATGTTTTTCTTTGGGTTCTCCTTATTTAGCTTCTCTAGGATCACTAATTATAGGCTCAATGTCTTTTGTTTATGGCTAGAAACCAAATATGAGTGAGTACATCCCATGCTCCTCTTTTTGGGTCTGGCTTACCTCACTCAGGATAGTGTTTTCTATTTCCATCCATTTGCATGCAAAATTCAAGAAGCCCTTGTTTTTTACTGCTGAGTAGTACTCTAATATGTATATATTCCACACTTTTTTCATCCATTCTTCCATTGAAGGGCATATAGGTTGTTTCCAGGTTCTGGCTATTACAAACAATGCTGCTATGAACATAGTTGAGCATATACTTTTGTTTTATGATAGGGCCTCTCTCGGGTATATTCCCAAGAGTGGTATTGCTGGGTCCAGGGGTAAGTTGATCCCGAATTTCCTGAGAAACTGCCACACTGCTTTCCAAAGTGGTTGCACAAGTTTGCATTCCCACCAGCAATGGATGAGTGAACCCCTTTCTCCACAACCTCTCCAGCAAAGGCTATCATTGGTGTGTTTTATTTTAGCCATTCTGACAGCTGTAAGATGGTATCTTAAAGTTGTCTTGATTTGCATTTCCCTGATCGCTAAGGAAGTTGACCATGACCTTAAGTCTCTTTTCTCCATTTGAACTTCTTCTGTTGAGAATTCTCTGTTCAGCTCAGTGCCCCATTTTATAATTGGGTTGATTAGCCTTTTATGGTCTAGTTTCTTGAGATCTTTATATATTTTGGAGATCAGACCTTTGTCAGTTGCGGGGTTGGTGAAGATCTTCTCCCAGTCAGTGGGTTGCCTTTGTGTCTTAGCGACAGTGTCCTTTGCTTTACAGAAGCTTCTCAGTCTCAGGAGGTCCCATTTATTCAATGAGGTCCTTAATGTCTGTGCTGCTGGGGTTATACGTAGGAAGTGGTCTCCCGTGCCCATGTGTTGTAGAGTACTTTCCACTTTCTCTTCTATCAGGTTCAGTGTGTTCGGACTGATATTGAGATCATTGATCCATTTGGACTTGAGTTTTGTGCATGGTAATAGATATGCGTCTTTTTTCATTCTTCTACAGGTTGACATCCAGTTTTGCCAGCACAATTTGTTGAAGATGCTCTTTTTTTTTCCATTGTATACTTTTAGCTCCTTTATTGAAAGTCAGGTGTTCATAGGTTTGTGGGTTAATGTCAGGGTCTTCTATTCGTTTCCATTGTTCAACTTCTCTGTTTTTATGCCAATACCAAACTGTTTTCAATACTGTAGCTCTGTAGTAGAGTTTGAAGTCAGGGATGGTAATGCCTCCAGATGATCCTTTGTTGTATAAGATTGTTTTGGCTATCCTGGGTTTTTTGTTTTTCCATATAAAGTTGATTATTTTCTTCTCCAGATCTGTGAAGAATTTTGATGGGATTTTGATGGGGATTGCATTGAATCTATAGATTGCTTTTGGTAGAATTGAATAGGCAAACTTTTATCCAGACTAACCAAAAGGCAGAAAGAGAATATTCAAATTAACAAAATCAGAAATGAAAAACAGACATAACAAGAGATATGGAAGAAATCCAGAGAATCATCATGCCATATTTTAAAAACCTGTACTCCACAAAATTGGAAAAGTTATAGAAAATGAACAACTTTCTTGATAAATAAAGACCAGAGAAGCAATTTAAATGAACCTGTAACTGCTAAAGAAATAGAAACAGTCATTCAAATTCTCCCAACCAAAAAAGCCCAGGACCAGATGGTATCAGTTCAGAAAATTACAGATTTTCAAAGAAGAACTAATATCAATACTCCTCAAATTGTTCTACACAGTAGAAACAGAAGAAAGATTGCCAAACTCTTTTTATGAGGCTACAATTACCCTGATACCCAAACCATAGAAAGACATCACTAAGAAAGAGAATAACAGACCAATTTTACTCATGAACATTGATGCAAAAATACTAAATAAAATAAAATACTGTCAAAGTGAATCCAAGAACACAACAAAAACATCATTCACCATGACCAAGTAGGCTTCATCCCAGAGATTCAAGGATGGTTCAACATACAGAAATCTGTCAATGTAATCCACCATATAAACAAACTGAAATTTAAAAACCATATGATCATCTCATTAGATGCCAAAATTAGACAAAATATAACATTCCTTCATGATTAAGGTCTTGGAGAGACCAGGGATACAAGGAACATACCTAAACATAATAAAGGCAATATACAGCAAGCCAACAGCCAACAACAAACTAAATGGAGAGAAACTCACAGCGATCTCACTGAAATCAGGAAAAAGAGAAGGTTGTCCATATCTATTCAATACAGTTTTGAGGTTCTACTAGAACAATTAGATTACAAAAGGAGATCAAAGGGGTACAAATCAGAAAAGAAGAAGTCAAACTCTCAGTATTTGCTGATGATATGATAGTTTATATAAGCGACCCCAAAAATTATACCAAGGAACTTCTACAACTTATAAACACTTTCAGTAACATAGCAGGATGCAAGATTAATTCAAAAAAATTCAGTTGCCTTCCTTTACACAGATGATAAATAAGCTAAAAAAGAAATATCACCCTTCACAATAGCCACAGATAGCATAAAACATCTTGGAGTAACTCTAACCAAACAAGTGGAAGACTTGTATGACAAGAACTTTAAATCGTTGAGCAAAGTAATTGAAGAAGACACCAGAAAGTGAAAAGATCTCCCATGCTCTTGGGTAAATAGAATTAACAATATAAAAATGGCAGTCTTACCAAAAAACAATCTACAAATTCAATGCAATGCCCATCAAAACCCCCAGCAAATTTCTTCACAGACCTCGAAAGAACGGTACTCAACTTCATATGGAAAAGCAAAAAACCCAGGATATCCCAAACAATCCTGTACAATTAAAAACTTCTGGAGGCATCACCGTCCCTGACTTCATATTGTACTACAGAGATACAGTACTGAAAATAGCCTGATATTGGTATAAAAACAGACAGGATGACCAATGGAACAGGATGGAAGACCTGGGTATTAATCCACATACCTTCAAACACCTGATTTTTTAAAGCAAAAGAAGCAAAAAATATCAAATGGAAAAAAGAAAGCATAGTTAAAAAATGTTGCTGGCATAACTGGATATCAACATGTAGAAGAATGAAAATAGACCCATGTCTATCACCATGCACAAAACTCAAGTCCAAATGGATCAAAGACCTCAACATAAAGCCAGCCACACTAAACCTCATAGAAGAGAAAGTAAGAAGTACACTTGAATGCATTGGCACAGGAAACCACTTCCAACCCCAGTAGCACAGACACTAAGAGAAACAATTAATAAATGGGTCCTCCTGAAGCTGAAAAGTTTCTGTAAATCAAAAGACAGTCAACAATACAAAATGACAGCCTACCTACAGAATTTAAAAAGATCTTCACCAACCCCACATCAAACGGAGGTCTGATTTCCAAAATATACAAAAAACTCAAGAAATTGGTCATCAAAAGAATAAATAATTCAATAAAAAATGGAGTACAGACCTAATCAGAGAACTTTCCACAGAGAAATCTAAAATGCCTGAAAGACAATGCTCAACATCCTTAGTCATCAGAGAAATTCAAATCAAAACAACTCTGAGATTCCATCTTACACCTGTAAGAATGGCCAATATAAAAAACACTGATAACAACTTATGCTGGAGAGTTTGTGGGGTAAAGGAAACACTCCTGCCTTGCTGGTGGGAGTGCAAGCTGGTACAGCCCCTTTGGATGTCAGTGTGGCGATTTCTTAGAAAATTAGCAAACAACCTTCCTCAAGACCCAGAAATACCACTTTTGGGTGTATATCCAAAGATGCTCAATCATACCACGGATATGTGTTCAACTATGTTCATAGCAGCCTTGTTTGTCATAACCAGAACCTGGAACAACCTAAATGTCCTTCAACTGAAGAATGGATAAGGAAAATGTGGTACATTTACACAATGGAGTACTACATAGCAAAACAAAACAAAACAACGACATCTTGAAATTTGCAGGGAAATGGATAGAGCTAGAAAACATCATATTGCTTGAGGTAATCCAGATCCAGAAAGATAATCATCATATGTACTCACTCATAAGTGGTTTTTAAACATAAAGCAAAGAAAACCAGCCTACAAATCACAATCATAGAGAACACAGACATCAATGAGGTCCCTAAGAGAGACATACATGAATCTAACCTACGTGGAAAGTAAAAAAAAGACAAGATCTCCTTAGTAAATTGGGACCATGGGGACTATGGGCGAGAGTTGAAGGGGATGGGAGAGGCAGGGAGGGGAGCAGAGAAAAATGTAGAGCTCAATAAAATCAATAAAACAAATCAAACTAAAACAAAACTAACCAACTCAGCTAGCTCCCAGTCCCCAGATCAGTTGACTGGAAGCTGCCTGTAACTTGATCTCCATGGTATTTAAAGCCATCTTTTGTATCACCTGTATCAGCATGTGTACACACATACATAAATACATAATTTACATATTTTTAATTATTTACCCTTTCTGTACCTTGGTTCCTCATCAAAATGAAGATAGTAAGGTTAAAAATAAAAGATCTAGACTAAGTTGTAGTACATTAGCTGAGATTTAGAATTAGTTTATAGTATTAACTCTTTTGTTTTATGGAAATCAAATGACACTGATGTGTTGGTGCACACATAAAAACCATCAATGCTTTTATTGAAATCACTAGTTTAATTTTAGAGCATCCTTTTTTCTTAAATCAAAAGAAGCATGTGAATTAATATATTTTTCTTTCAGATACACCACCTTGTTCTAGCAGATTGTTCCTGCTTTTAAGTGACTTGTTGGAATTCATATAAAACTTCACTCTGTGTGACATTTATTTTATATTGCTTAGGAGTTTTAAAGGCCGTACCTATTATTAAAACTCCAAATTTTGTTGTCATTTAAATCAGTTCAGATTTGATTCATTTACTTGTAGCATTTGATTTTGTGACAGGGTCTCACTATGTAGTCTTGACTGGCCTGGAACTCACTATGTAGCCAAGGCTGGACTGAAAATAATGGCAATCCTCCTTTTTTATCCTTCCAAGTGCTGGCATTATGAACTGAGACATCATGCCTGGTCTATAATGTACTTCTTACTGCTAACAGTATGCTTTAAACTCTATTTCTGGTTAATATTTTATTGCAGCAGCATTTTAAACAATTAGATTACTTTTGGAGATGGGGGGTTAGATTGTGGAAAATAGGTTTCCCTTGACATCTGCTACCATGGCAACTGTGTGATATGATAGACATGCTTGATAGTAGACAGGTGTTGTAGTACAATTTGAGTAATAGAGGCTGGGGCCATTTGGGCTCTGCTTGGGCCTTAAGTTTTTGTTTCTATTGGGTCCCTTTGGTGCTGCTAATTCATGGGCCCTTCCCTCTGCCATGTCTTGGTGTTTATTTTTATGATCTTCCCATTCCAGCTTATGACTAAGTACAACAACTATATTTTGGTTCCTGATTCCTTTCCAGAAACTTAAATAAAGCATGAGAAGCGAAATCTTTGCCCCTTACTCTTCGGTTTATAATCAGACTGAAATTTGTTAGTGTGGAAAGGTTAGCAATGTGCTAAGAAAATTAAATTATAGTATTTATATAAAGCATTAGCGTATTTCTATTACATAAACATTAGTTTAGGCAGAAAAGAACACGACCCAGGCTAACATTTTCATGCTTGGGAAAGTGCTTTATTTCCTAGCACGTTTTAAAAAGTTAATTTCACATCACAGTGGTGTATCTCAAGTATAATTTGAAAGGTTCGAAGTTACATTCATAATAGCTGGAAGCCTGAGATGTAAGAAAAACCAGTAGGACATCACAAATATATTATTTTTGACTGATATGACAGATACAATGTTTATGAAACTTAATCAAAGAGTGGGCATATGCGATTAAAAAGTGAAGTAATGCTATGTAAGAAAGCTTTTTTTTTTGTAAGAAAGCTTTTTAAGTCAACTAACATTGTCACAGGATTTCTTTTTGAAATGTTTCTTTTTTTATTTTATTATTATTATTACAAATTTTCACATCCTCCCCTTGTCCCATTTCCCTCCCCCTCCCCCCATTCCCCTTTCCCTCCCTCTCCAGTCCAAAGAGCACTCAGGGTTCCCTGCCCTATGGTAAGTCCAAGGTCCTCCCCCACTCCATCTAGGTCTAGGAAGGTGAGGATCCAAACAGACTAGGTTCCCACAAAGCCAGTACGTGGAATAGAATCAAAACCCAGTGCCATTGTCCTTGGCTTCTCAGTCAGCCCTCCTTGTCCACCACGTTCAGTGAGTCCGGTTTGATCACATTCTCCATCAGTCCCAGTTCAGCTGGTCTTGGTGAGCTCCCATTAGATCAGCTCCACCGTCACAGTGGGTGGGCGTACTCCTCGTGGTGCTGACTTCCTTGCTCATGTTCTCTGTCTTTTTGCTCCTCATTTGGACCTTGGGAGCTCAGTCCAGTGCTCCAATGTGGGTCTCTGTCTCTATCTCCGTCCATCGCCAGATGAAGGTTCTATGGTGATATGCAAGATATTCATCAGAGTGGCTATAGTATAGGGCCAGTTCAGGCGCCCTCTCCTCAGCTGCTTAAGGAACAAGCTGGGGAGCAGGGAAGTATATATCTTAATTAAGGGATCCATTTGAGGGTCGGCAAGAGACTGGACTCTAGAGGGGTTTCCAGGTGTCCAATGAAATGTTTCTTTTTTAAATGAAAAAAAAAATCATACAATGTAGTCTGATAACACTTTGCTTTTTCCCAGTTGTTCTCAGACCCCCACCTGACTCCACCATCTTTTCTCTTTCACTTTAAAAAGCAAATAAACAAGAAAAAAAAAAGGCCGAACAAAGTAATATGAGACTCAAGGCTAAAAAAATATTATTGAGTTCATTTTATGTAGGTCCCTAGTCATGGGACCTACCTTGGTGTGGTTAATATACCCAGTGAGACACCATTGGAGAAAATTAATTTTTCCTTTGCCAGCAGGTATCAATTGTGGATAGCTTCTTGATTAGATGTGGGAGCCTGGACTACAGAATTTTTGCAGTGGCTAATCTTGGTTGTCACCAACATGAAGTCCTGATTCTCATAGAATATACATCTCTGGACATGTTTCAATATTAGATTTGCTAGACCCACCATATATGATGGTCGGACTATGCCATAAAATGTAGTTACTGACTAAATTAAACAGAGAAGTCAAGTGAGTGACCAGCACTCCTTGTTTTGCTTTCTGACTATTGATGACATGATATGACCTTAAGCTTTAGCCGCTAAGACTTTTCTACCATGATGTGCTGCCCCCTTGTCCTGTGAGCAAACTCTTTTCTTAAGTTGCTTCTTCTAGATATTGGCTGCAGCAATGAGAACAGTAAATGGTGTAATTTCTGTCCTGTGTAGAATGTTGGAGGTGGGGATAGCACTGGAATATAAGTAAAGGTGAAGACAAACCAACAGAGATGTTGGTGTGTCTTCCAGAGACCAGATGCCACAGAAATGCCGCATAAAAACGTTGTGTCCTTTAACTGTTCAATACCACACAGGGTATAGGTAAGGAATGCATGAAAATACAAGAGGTTATCTTAGAAAGACAAAGATTCAGAAATTATGGCCTTGACAGCATAGTATCTTAACAGTTGAGTGCTCTCAGGAGAGAACCTGGTTGCTCATAGTCCTCCAGACAGTCATTTTTATCTGGTTTCCTAGTCTTACACAAGGTTTTGGAGGAAATTCTTTTTGACATGTTTAAGAGCCCTGTGATATAAAATACTGACTTTAGCATTTACTGCTTGGACAAGTCAACAAACTGTGGCACTTGTCACTATTCCATGTTGCCCAAGTAAATTGCAGCAGAGTTGATAAAATAATAAGTCAGTTTAGAGACATCTCTCTGAAATGTGAAACATCTCAAGTTGAATATAGCTGTCACCATATTTTTTATGGTCACCATGGAAAGTAAAACTACTTTAGAAAATATTAGCTAGACACATGTCATAGCTCTTCCACATATTTATTAACACACACTTGAGTTAAAACATACAGATGCATGTATGTTCTTCAGGACACCATTTGATTATGTCTCATTTGAAGATGACTGTTGTTGAAAGTCACTGTGTATACTTTTTAGTCTTTAAGTGTATATGTGTGGGAGGGGATGGATTCTAAAAAGTGACTTTTCTAATGGTAATACAATTTATTTCCTCTTAGATTTAAGCTAACACAATACACCTGGTCCACGATTTTATTGTATTAGTTGAACTGATTTACTTCTGTCTCTTTTCTCTTATTGATGACAGGAACAGTGGTTTATGTAAAGCACAATAGAACTTTGATGGCATGGGAATGTGCTCAGACTAATGATTAGACTCTTTCTAAGGGATGTATATGTCCTTCATACTTGATTAAAGAATATCATGCTTTCTTCTAAGGTTTACAATATATGTAAGTCTGATATAAAACAGTCATTACTACTATAATACTACTTAAAATACAGACACTGTTTTGGTATGTAGTAGTTGGTAGATTGAAAGGAGTCTTTAAATGAATATTCATAAAGTGTTTAGGTGTGTGTGAGTCTTAGTGCATTTATACACATCACCACAAAATCCATAGTTCCTAAAAACATGAAAAACCTGATGTGAATGCTGTAAATCAAACCTTGGACCTGTATAAGAGCAGGAAGTGTTCAATTTGATAAGGTGTTGCTCCAGTTCTAGACTTTAGAAGTTTTAAAGATTCTGATGGAAAAAGTCTGAACTGCTTTACATAGGTTTAGCAAAAATTCTAATTTCAAGAATACTTTCAGTGAGGCTGCCAATAGAAATGAGACCCATGCTATTAGGTATCCATGGAAAGGAGATTCATGTCATGTAATGGCAGAAAGTTTAGTGAAATTTGTATTGTAGTTATGGGGCAAAATAAATATTATATATATATATATAAATAAATATATAAAATGTATGGCAAAATAAAAGAACTCAATAATGATCTTGTGATCTAGCTAGGGAGATGTAGAACTTCTTCAAGTAAATGTTTATGGAGCCTCTTATCTTTTATCCTGCTTATTTTGGGCGTCCATTGCTCTAGAGGTAGGGGACCTGGGAGAATGCAACCAATAAATCGGGCAGATGGAAGTCTCATGCAGATTTATTCAGAGCGTCAGACACTTTATATTCTGACAGTTAAGAGGAGTCGCATGACTAAAAGGTATAATATCAAGGGAATGTCAGAATTAGTGACAGATGAGCCATACATGCTAGTGGATAACACACACACACACACACACACACACACACACACACACACACACGGTGTTGGACAATCTACATGTGACAAAACCATTTTTTTTCCCATAGGGCTTATAAACACATAACAATAGCCAGTTGCAATGAAGGTTCTGAAGTAAGTTCACTCCTATATGCTAATCTTGAGGGGAGCAAGTAGCCATACCAAGAAAAATACTGTGTTTTTGAAGAAACTGAGGTCACAAGACTCTTGTCTTGTTTCCTTGGCGTTTCCTAACAAGCAGTCAGAATTCTCCTCATACAACTACATTGTTTGACCATGTTCTGACATTAAGAAACTAAAAAGAAAAATACGGTGTAGGGAGAACTTCTCAGCAAAGGAACCAGGACTTGATGTTTTTGAGAAATTTTAGTCTCTGGTTGTAAGAGATGAGAAACATTGAATAATTAGTCCATGACTTGTGAGTACGGCTATAACATCATCAAGGGAAGGATCTCTTTCTTACCTATAATGACTGTGTTTCAAATTGTTGAGACTGACCACATACAGAGAAAGCCAATGTAATCAAAGCTGCTGTTTTTGTAACTGATAAAACAGGTGAGCTTGGTAACCAACCACAGTACTTATACGCCTTCCTGGATCTGTGATGGATTGTGAGCGTTATTCATTATTATTAGCCTGAGTTTACAATCACCACAGAAACACATTTCAGAGTGTATCCATGAGAGTGTTTCCAAAAATGTTTAATTGCAGAGAGAAGACCTATTCTGAAAGTTGGCACCATCTCTAGTAAGGGTTTCCATGAAAGGCAGAAAGCAACCTGAATGCCAGTACCCATCTCTCCTTTCCTCTAAGTGCATGTGCAATTTGACCAACTGCCTGTTTCTCTCCCATGGTGAACTGTGGGCCAAAATAATGCCTGCCTTTCTCAAGTTCCATGGGTAAGGTGTTCTGTCATAGCAGCAAGAAAGTCAATTAACACAAGGTATTCTTCACTCATGTAAAATTTAAGCTTGGTGTAATGAAAATTTTTTTAAAAAATATATAATAATAAAAGAGGAAATAAAAGTGCATTGAATATCCAAAATAGAAAAAAAATAAAACATTGGCTATGTGTGTGTGTGCGTAGGCTTATAAAGATAACGGTTAAAAACTAACCATGTTAATGATGTGAAAATTTTCCACTGGAAAGATATAGTAGGGTGTAAAATTACAACTTCAGCAAATGCTTTAGTCCCCTTTGCAAGAGAGCGAGCAGAGAGAGTTTTGTAAAACTGAGAGAAAATTTTGATAATACATTTGATATCTTCAAGCATTTTACTCCCAGGGACCTAGATGCATGCTGAAGATGAGAACTTTAACACCTGAGTGGCAGACTTCCTTACCAATATTCCAAAGCTGTAGTCGGCTTCTGAAGACGACATCTTTCATTGTTTCTTTATTTAACTTTTGTCGTTCTCAGTCTTTGGTATCAACATTGATTTTGTTCTAACATAAATGACTAAGACCTTGTTGGGTCAGGAGGAGTAACGCTGTTCCTTAGGAGATGTGAAGACCTTCCCATAATGAGGTTGAAAATGTAGGGTAACCTGGAACACAATGTGCTAAGTAAGAGTCAGGGGTAAGGAAAGTTCGTGAGTTTCCCAATTACTATAAATTGATTTCCGTTAGATTTCCTTTTTGTGAAGTCAACTTAGCTTTCAAAACATCCCTACAGTCTTCCCCATATAGAAGATACTTCACTGGGGAGACTCAGTGGCAGATCAATGACATGCAGTCATCAGATACTGACCCAGTCCTTGACTGGGAATGATGTCACCAAGAACAGCATAGAGGCCTCTTGTGTTTGGTCCATGTGTCCACATAGGTGACTGTCAGCAGTTTACACAATGATTGCTCATGGGAACACTTGAGTGAAAAACTGTTTCTTTATAATACAATAATGCCAGATTTTGCTGTGTTCAATATGCAGGGATTCTTCCTTTCCCTACATTCCTAGGCATATTCGACATCTATTAGATTTTGTCTTCCTTTAAAGAAATAGTGATTGGCTGTAAAAACAAACACTGTAAAACTAATTACCATATAGGACTCAATGGGTGTTTACAGTTTTAAAATGTTAGTTTTATTTGAAATGCCAGATGTATTGTTCAGGAAGAACATTTTCAGAATCCCATAACAGCCTATTTTATCCTAGTGTCTTTAACAAAATGGTGATTTTTCTTTCCTATTGTTCTGTGAAAGATTTGTAATCCACTTTGCATTTAATAACTCACTGTATTTTTATTCTAAAACTGTGGCTTCTTTTACCTTAATAAGGGAAATTAAAGGGAAACATCACAAGAAGAGCTATTATTCTAGACTGGAATCAATACTAACATTGCTATTATTCAAAGGCAAAAAAAAAAAATAATCAGATGTTAGCTTGCAGCCAAGGAAACCATTTTATTTATAATGGGCACAAACAAAAGCCAAAGACGGGTAACGCATTAAGTCCTGAGTGAGACACAATGAGAGAGGAAGAGTCTCATTCACACTGCTCC
The DNA here is from genome assembly GCF_018167655.1 of Microtus oregoni. Taxonomy (NCBI): domain Eukaryota; kingdom Metazoa; phylum Chordata; class Mammalia; order Rodentia; family Cricetidae; genus Microtus; species Microtus oregoni. The sequence continues at coordinate 35,867,462 of NW_024543070.1, read as the reverse complement.
CTTAAGTTTCACTTGACACATTCAAATCTGCATTTTAAAAAGATCCCCAGCAGAGGTATAGGTAGATTATAGACTGTCATCTGCTCACCAGCCAGTGTACTGGTAAAGTCTGCAGACTTTCCAAATCTATTTTGGGTACTCTATGTATTGTTTTACTGACCAAAATTGGAGTGTGAAGGTCTCAGGGTCTGAAGTAAATTAACGTCTTTACTTTGTTCATGAATGTTTGTATTTACTAGGTCAATATGCATTGAGTGTGAATAAAATCAAAATAGCTGCTGTCCTAATGGAGCTCAGATTCCGATGCTTCCAAATATAGAATAAAGCAAAATAAGTCTTAATTAGATCTTGAGGCACAGGATGGCAGTTTTTGTTCGAAATAGCTTCTTAATCACTCTGAAACTATTTAACTGGCCAGGACCTGTATTTGAAATGTACATTGTATATAATCTTTAAACTGGAATATGGGTTGTCAATCTCAGTTTCACTAATTCTATCCCCCGTTACTCAATTGATTGATCTTTTTAATTCTAGTCACTGTTTATGCATCCCTGCACTCAATGAAACAGCGACTTTCAACTTCACAGTCACCAGATAAATTTCTTTTAAAAAGAAATGAATGCTCCGCTTTAAGCAATAGCTACTCTGCTGTTAGTTACTAGTTTATTTTCCTAAAAAACTGATGCTTTAGAACATTTTTGGATAGTTTAAGAAAGATTTTTGGATGTTCTTGTGATTAATAAAAGAAATGGATAGAATTTAAGCTCAGATATTCTTGTCACAAAATACTGTGTCCAATCTTCTTTGTTTGCATTATGGTATATATATATAATCATAATTATACCTCACATTATATATATATTATATAATGTGAGGATGTTCTAAAATCTGATTTTGGGGATACTGTCTCTCTGTTTGAAGCTTAAAAATTGGAGTTTTAGGCCATAGAATCAGTGTGGGGGGAAATGTATAAAATCGACAAGAAGATAACTGTCAAATTTTTTTTTCTTTCTTTTTTTGGTTTTTCGAGACAGGGTTTCTCTGTGGCTTTGTAGCCTGTCCTGGAACTAGCTCTGTAGACCAGGCTGGTCTCGAACTCACAGAGAAACTGTCAAATTTTTGATAAAGGAAATCAAGAACTGGAACTGACGAGATAGTTCATCTGGTAAAGCAATTGCTTCACAAACATGAGCACCCATGTGCAAAACTGGGCACAGACACAAGTTCTTGTAAGCCCACCTCCGGGGAAGTGGAGACAGGGGGATGTCTGAGTCTCTGTGGCTAGCCAGCTTAGATTAATCAACAGCACCAGGTTTCAGAGAGAGATCCTGTCTCAGAAAGTAGGCAGATGGCTGCTGAGGAACAGCACCCCAGGCTGACCTCAGGTCTCCACACACCAGCACATGTGAATGCAGTGCTTCGCCCACCTCGGCCACATGCTCAAATTGTTATGCCCTTATTTTTGCTCAAGTTCATTCTGAGATTTAATTAATTACAATCCAAATCCCACAAAGTAACTTTGTGGAGACTGGCTGGCAGTTTTTTCTTTCTTTCTTTCTTTCTTTCTTTCTTTCTTTCTTTCTTTCTTTCTGAGTTGATACAGAGGTGGGGAACTTCACCAAGAGTGAAGCCAATGTTGGATTAGAACAAACAGCAGGCTAACTGTGAAGTTACAGCAATGAGACATTTTGACATTGGCAAAAGACAAACACTTGGATTAAAGATTTTGATACTGCATAAATATTCATGAAGATGTTTATTCTTTGATAGTTTTTTATGTATATAATGTATTTTGAGCACATACCTTCATTGCCATGTCTCATCCCCCATCCTACTGTATCCCTTTTCTTCAGTGGTGTGTCACTCGTTAGTAGCTCATACTTCAATAATTTAACTTCCCTCCAGGCTCAAACAAACAACTTTAATTAAGTATGCAGGCTTGTGTTTAGTATCATTTTCTTTGCATGTGCATGCCTGGTCATATCAGAGAGCTACACTGAAAATATTCTGCTTCTACCATTCTGCCGCCAGTGCTTTTAGAGAGAATTGTTATTTTTCCATGGCGTTATGCTCAGACAAAGTGAGCAGCTTTTAGAGCCATACCTGGAAACCAACTGAGAGTGAAGGCAATGAAGTGATCCATTTTTACTGTGTTTTGTGCCCAGAACAGACTGTCAATGTATATTATAAAACATATCATGGGTAGCAGAGATCAAGTTTTTCTAGAGAACATTGCTGAAGGTCAATGGAAGAATGACCCTGACGTCAGTTACTTCTCCAAAGTGCCTTGTAGCACAAGGATCCCGTTCACGTCAACGATATGATTGATCTGAGGCAGAGTTCAGGTACAATGATCAAGGTCAATTAGTCATCAGGGTAAAGAACTTGATTGTGAATTCAGTTTTGCCCAACTCCAGCTGCCTTACTTTTACAAAATATTTACAACATAATACCTACAAGCAGACACATGACTATATTTTAATGTTTTTCACAGGTCACACTAGAAATACCTAAGGGAGTGATTAGCCAATGGCTCTGAAAAGTCCTGTGGCTCTGTGATGAATAACCCAATCGAAAATGTCCATTCTTTAGAGCAGAGAATTTATCAGTTCATTTGTTAAATGTGGGTCATTTTGAATAATTTGAAAAAAAAAAGAATAAATTCAGCATATTACTTGAAAACCACTCTCGTGTTGGGGTGAATAACTGCCAATACATGGAAGAAAATATTGACTTAAAGAAGAGAAGAATGATTTCAGAATGGAAGTTAGACAATTCTCAGAGCTCACTTTCAACATAGTGCCAAATGAAATCCTAGAGGGGTGTTGGATTGACAAGAAGGAAAGTATAATATAATGTTGTGCTCTTTGGGGTTCCGTCATCCAGCTCCAAGATAAATCATACACAGAGGCTTAGTCTTAGTTATGAATGCTGAACCTTAGCTTGGCTTGTTTCTTGTCAGTTTTTCTTGACTTAAATAATTCTGACTACCTTTTGCATCTGGGCTTTTATTTTTCTCTATTTATATATATCTTTCTCCATGGTTTGCTGTGTAGCGAGGTGGCTGCCCCCCGATGTCCCCCTCTCCTTGTTCTTTTACTCCTTCTCTTCCTCATTTCTCCTTCTATTTATACTCTCTGCCTGTCAGCACCACCTACCCTTGCTCCTACCTCACTATTGGCTGTTCTGTGCTTTATTAGACCATTAGGTGTTTTAGATGGGCAAAGAACCACAGCTTCACAGAGTTAAACAAATGCTGCAAAAATAAAAACCACACACTTTAAAATAGTATTCCCCAACAGGAAAGGACATTTCGGAGCTGTGGAGAAAATCCTACTTTGGCTTGTTTGCTTGTATACATAGTTTACTATCTCTATCCAGACAATAGCTGGATCAATGGTGTTGTGTTGGAAAACATTACAAAGTGGATTGTCAGAGGGTTTGGATAAGTAATACTGTGTCAAGGCAAAGTACTGCAGACTGAGAGAAGTCAGATCAAATGAAATCATGTGATTCAATTTGGCTGAATAGCTGTGATACCTCTAATCAGCAAAGACAATAGATAATCATAGACAAAAGATAATAGAGCCTGCAAAGAACTCCTTCTTATTGTATTTATGGGGCTTTGGAACATTTTGAACTCTAATTTATGTGACAGGTGAGCTGATGCTGATTTAAACTACTTAACATTTCATATACTTTATATATTTTGTTTCATAGGCAAATTAAATTTATTTTCAACAGATTTCTAGATGATTACCACTGAAGACAATCGATGCACACCCTGTAGAGTGTGTATCACATTTTAGAAGTAATAACATAAAGATGACTTTGAAGGTCCAGGTTGCCATCTCAATACCATGCTCATGCTACATCACCACCCGAATAAGAAGAGATTTTTCTCCCTTCATCTCATGTTTTATGATCAGTCAGCCATCATAATAGTTATTTACCTTTTCAAATAAGCTTTTTTGCAAAAGAACAGTATGCTATAAGAAATGGCATAATATGATTTATGTTATTTTTTATTCTACTAAATTTTAATTTCTAAAAAATTTAGATAATATATTAACGTTTCTTTGGCACTCGCCATAAATTTTGTATGCAGTAGTCTGTACACCAAATTTTTGCTGAAAATGTATATGTATTTGTGTGTGTGTGTGTGTGTGTGTGTGTGTGTAATCAGTCTTTCATAGACTTATTGCAAGTATGTGTCTGCATCATCTTGGTGTGGTCTACTAGTTAGTTAGGTTGTAACTTAACATAAGGTGAAGCAATAGGAAGGGTCAGATAAGTACAGCTTCAGTTTTGAATTAGATGGATATGTTATTTTGTGATTTTAGTTTTTGAGACAAGGTTTCATTTAGCTCAGGCAGGCTGTGAACTCACCAAACACTTGAGGATAATCTTAGTCTCTTGATACTTTTGCCTCTGCCAATGCCCCAGCCCCTAGGTGCAGTGATTATCTGGCTAACATAGATTTTAGTTGAAAATTCTTCTCTTCCATAGTATTTGTGGCTTATTGGGATGATTTCAAAAATAATTCCAAAGCTTTGGTGTTCTTGTCTATGGCACAGGATAAAACAGGCCATCCTTATAGGGAGTGCAAGATTAATAAGTATATTATTAATAAATCAAAACCTAATGGTATGTGTCTTGTGGTTAATTACAGTTTGAGGAAAATAGATGTCAAGCTCCCAGAAGATTAGGGCAGCAGATGCTTCCACTTAATTGTATTTTCACATTCTTTCAGTGTGACGGCATGACTTACCTTCTCTTGGTCCATATCCTCTGTCAAGGATTATGCTATGTTAAATTTCTTTATTTTTCATGTTCTCCTTAGTCACAAAATATATTTAGAAATATCAAAGGTATGTTGATGGTTTAATTGCATTTCAGGGAATAATGATGAAAAGCTAATATCATAAAATCTGTAACCTCTGAGTGTGTCTTTACTGTGATGAACATGGGTCAGCTAATTTGAAAGTAACAAATGAAGAGGGGCAAATGACGTTCATAACTGATGATCATCACTAAGAGGTTATGGAGAGAGATTTTATTAATGGCTTGCAGGTGCAAGGTTTTTTGGGCCTTAGATCTGTGAGACTGGACATGAGACAATCACATCGCCACAACCACGAGAGAGAGAAAGTTTAATTAGAATAACAGCTTAATGGATCTTTGGGATCAAAACAGGTTACTCAGTTCTAGGATTGGTATTGAGGCTGAGACAACGAGCTGCATCCTGTAACAGGGGTTTGGCTTAAGGTTTACCACACATGGCTTATTCCGGAAGTTTCTTTCATTTTCGTGTGAAACGTTAGTAGGAGCTGGGTAGCTGGAGAGTTTTAGAGACGAAATGAAGTGATTATTATTCTGGGAGCAAATTGCCTTAATTCACATTCAGACTTAACACACTAACTCTGTAACCTTGCTTAACTTAGATGTGATTAGATTTTCTAACCCACAAAAGTTATCATTTTTTACCATTTTTCCTATTAAATTTCCTGTGTAAACCAAACAAAACCAAATCATTATGGTACCTAATTTGGGGAAATGTGAATGTAAAATGCTTAACACAAAACTGATATACAGTAGGCACTCAGAACATGCCCAAAATTTTGATTATTATGAGAGAAGACAACTGTTTTTGAACTTTTCTCTATGATGTCAATATTACTATACTTTTATTATGTGTTGCTTAACATGCGTTTTATGCAAAAATTATTATTATGTTTAAAAACTAATTCTAGAGATGAATTTTTAAGGCTTGTGCCTTAGGACTGCATCTGTGACAGTACTTCTCTGTCCTTCCCAGCTCCCTTGTGAGTGACATATCTTGTGACAATTATCTTAAGGAAAATGGATAAAACAACACTAGTTAATAATATGATTATTCCTAATACTTCACTCATCTTTCTGACAAGCAGTCGACTCCCCATTCACCACACTGGAAATTATGCTTTCCTTTTTTCCCTTGATATTAAACTCAACCATATTTCTTCAGTGTGTGCACAATTAGGAGTGAAGTTAAATTTCTTGTGTTTCCACTTTCTTTCTAAGACAGCATCTTACTATGCAATTTAATCAGTCTGGAGCTTCTTAGATAAGCCCAAACATTTAATTCTCCAAATATCTATTAAAACCTAGTCCATATCAAATAATATTTTAAGGGAACATAGATGAACAATACAAAGATTGTGTTCTTTGGAGTGTATAGTTTGTGGGTGGAAGGAAATGTAGTTATAATTAACTTTATAATGTAAAAAATGTGCAAGTTGCATTTTGTCTAGGAGTGAAAGTACAAAAGAAAATAGCAAAGAATATGTAAAGTAAGATATGAGTGTTCGGTGCCATTTAAGGCTTGTTTGTCAAGGCATTCATATGTGAACATAATTGAGGGAAGACTTAAGAAAGAAAGCACTGTAGTTGAAATATACATGCCAAACACCAAATTCATGCTGAAACCTCAATGGAGGGTGGGACCTCAGTGGTCTCTTAGAATCTGCAAGACATCTGTCTCGGACCTTCTGGAGTTTAGTCTCCATTGAGAAATCAGGTGTAATTCTAATAGGTCTTCCTTTATATGATAGTTGACGTTTTCCTTGTAGATTTCAATACTAACTTTGTTTTGTATATTGAGTGTTTTGATTATTATATTGTAGGGGGTTTTCTTTTCTGGCCCAATCTATTTGTTGTCCTATAAGCTACTTGTACCTTTATAGGCATTTCCTTCTTTATTTTAGGAAAATTTTCTTGTACAATTTTGTTAAAAATATTTTCTGTGACATCTGTTCCTAGTATTCTTAGGATTGGCCTTTTCACAGTGCCTTAAATTTCCTGGATTTTGTGAGTCAGCAATTTTTTAGATTTAACATTTTCTTTGATAGATGTATCAATTTCTTCTATTGGGGCTTCTATCTCTGAAATTTTCTCTTACATCTCTTGTATTCTATTGGTGATGCTTATGATTGTATTTTCTGTTCATTTACCTAGATTTTCCATTTTCAGGATTCCCTCAGTTTGTGTTTTCTTTATTGTTTATTCCAAATATTATCATGTTTGCATTATTTCTATTCAATTCTCCACCCCATTTTTTTTTTTACATTTCCTCCAATTGTTTGTTGTTCTTGGGAGACTGCATGTTTGTTCCTGCCTGTACAGACCATGAAATAACCACTCAGAAACTATATAATTTAAATCACTGCCTGGCTAGCTGTTATATCTTTGGTTAACCAATTTCTATTATTTATATTTTACCATGAGGGTCATTTCCTACTGGTAAGGTTCCAGCTGGCAGCTCATGTCTTTCCCCTCTTGTGGCTCCATGGCGTCTTTCTTCAGCAGGGCTACATAGCTTCTCACTGACTCTGCCTTCTTTCTCCCAGCATTCAGTTTAGTTTTCCTGCCTAGGTCTATTCTGCCCTATCACAGGCCGAAACATCTTCTTTATTCATTAACCAATAAATAAACGTAACACATACACAAAAGGACTTCCCACATCATCTCCCAATTTCTATCTAAATAAAAAGGAAGGTTTTACTTTAACATGGTAAAAATTACCTGCAATAAAACAATTATCAAGCAAGAATTACAATTATAATATTTATATCTACATTATCTTTTCTCATAACTAAGGGAAACTATAATCATATAACCAAAACTATCTATTTTTCAACTCTATCAAAGACTGCAGAAGGATATACTGCCTAAGTTAACAGAAAGTACATTGTAAGCAACTTTGAAAACTCTAGAATTGACAGAGACATCTTACTGCCTGGACAGTCACCCAAAGTTCTTTTGTAACATCGGAACATCCATCTTCAGCCTACAGGCCCATAGTATCCAGCAGACTTTTCCACGAAGCAGGAAATGTCAAAGACAGTTCTACCTATATTGGCAGTTTGTCAGTCATTTTCTTCTGTGTCCTGCAGAATATTTGGCAGACTCTTTCATGAAGCAGGAACCCCGAGGACTGTCTCAACTTTTTAAAGCAGTTTCAGCAGTCATTTTTCTGTGGGTCCTGCAAGTCCAGTCAAACAGTTCAGGCAAGAACAGTTTCTTGCCCAAATTGCTAACAAACTCCATAAAGAGCTTCTTTGATGCCCATCTTCCTCTTGAAGTAATTGGTGCTGTCAGGACCAAATGTGTCTCATTGTCATGAAAATTCCTAATTTTTTAAATTTATTTTACTTAAACATTTCCACATCCTCCCCTCCTTCTATTTACCTCCCCTCCCCCTCCCCTATCCCCCTCCCTCTCCAGTCTAAAGAGCAGTCAGGGTTCCCTGCCCTGTGGGAAGTCCAAGGTCCTCCCCCCTCCATCCAGGTCTAGGAAGGTGAGCATCCAAACAGACTAGGCTCCCACAAAGCCAGTACATGCAGTAGTCCCAGCTAGATTCTTGGGCAGCTGAGGAGAGGGAGCCTGAACTGGTCCTATCCTATAGCCATACTGATGAATATCTTGCATATCACCATAGAATCTTCATCTGGCGATGGATGAAGCTAGAGACAGAGACCCACTTTGGAACACTTGACTGAGCTCCTTAGGTCCAAATGAGGAGCAAAAGGAGAGAGAACATGAGCAAGGAAGTCAGAGCCACAAGGGGTGCGCCCACTCACTGAGACTGTGGGGCTGATCTAATGGGAGCTCACCAAAGCAAGCTGGACTGGGACTGATGGAGCATATGATCAAACCAGACTCTCTGAACGTGTCAGACAAGGAGGACTGACTGAGAAATTCCTAAATTCTTAAAACATTTAAATGCAATATTCTGAAGGTCTCTGAAAGATTTGAATAATACCTGTTTAATTGAAATATATCTCTATATATCTAGAAAAACCTAATTCACATGACTACTAGCTTGACTATTATAGATGACTATTAATAAATTTGTATTTCTTAATTATACATTATATTTTTAAATGAGCTGCACAAACACAATACCTTAATCAAGAGCAGAAATATATATAACAAAATTGACCTTAAATTTAATCAATAATCCAAGATCCATATTAATGCAAATTTCTATAGAATAGCCCCTTTTAAATGTAAACAAAGATTTATAAACAATCATTTAGGGAATTTGGGCATCGTTCTTTCCAATTTCCTGTTTTTTGTTGGGCAAAGTAATTCTGGGGGATGTTTATGGTGACTTTTCAGGGAAACTTGGTCCATCAAACCATATTAGTCTGGAAGGATTCCATAGGTTTGTATCTTCTGTGGAAACAAAAGAAGAACCTTTTTTCCAAAGCAACAAATCCTTAGACCCAAATTCTGAAGGTTTTATGTAGATATAGTCAACCATATTGGTGTGCCAATTTGTTGGGGGAGATCACTTGCTTATTTGCCCAGCTGTTCAGAACACAAAATAATCACTCAGAAACTATATTATTTAAATCACTGCTCAGTCAATCACTTAAGAATATTGCTAGCTAGTTGTTATATCTTTGGTTAATACATTTCTATTATTCTAGATTTTATCATGAGGGTTGTGGTCTACTGGCAAGGTTCCAGCTGACAGCTCACGCCTTTCACCTCTGGTGGCTTCATGGCTTCTTTCTCCAGTGGGGCTATATGGCTTATCACTGACTCTGTCTTCTTTCTCTCAGCATTCAATTTAGTTTTCATGCCTAGCTCTACTCAGCCCCATCACAGACCAAAACAGCTTCTTTATTCATTAACCAATAAAAGCAACACATATACAGGACTTCCCACATCAGTTTGTGTTTATCTGGATTTCTTTAAGGGATTTATTCATGTCTTCTTTAATCATCTCTATAATTTTCACAAAGTTAGTTGTAAGGTCTCTTTGTTGTGCTTCATTTTTGTTGGAATATTTAGTGTTTGCTGTAGTAGGATAGCTGGGCTTTGGTGGTGCCATATTGCCTTGGCTGTTACTGACTTTTTTCTTATGCTGGTATCTAGACATCAGGGTTAAGAATGAACATAGGTTTTGGTGCCAATTCTAAATTTGTCTTTCTTGGATAGATTCTTTTATGTTTCTTAACCTTATAAACTTGATATCTTCTATGTAAGTTTCTTTTTTTTTAATTTGGTAACAAGAAAAACTGTAAAATAGCCTTTAACTCTACCAAACACCTGAGAAACATATAGTATTATCTAGGAAAACAGAAAGTTCAGAGAAAACAATTTATAAAACTTTAGAAATGATAGGGATACACAGGATTCCTCTGCAATGTTAGAGCTTCTGTATTCAGCCTAATGTTATAAAAACTCTTGCTTGCTGATGATAAATTTTCTCAATATGCTATAGTTGGATCTTACATATTGTACCTTTGATTATTCTTTGCTTATTTGAAAATTTGTAGATGTAATTGTTTTTATTTATTTATTTTTCACTTATTACATTTGTTTCTTGAAAGTGTATGTCTGTGTATATCACAAGGCAACTTGAGGGAGTCAGTTGTCTCCTTCTATCATATGGGCCCACAACACAGAGGTCAGGCCATCAATTTTGGCAATAGGTATCCTAACCTGCTAAGCCATCTCATGGGCCCCTGTGATGAGAAACTGGTAAATATATCTTTTTTTAATTTTTTAAATGATTTATTTAACTTTATGTTCATTGGTGTGAAGGTTTCAGATCTTGCGAAACTGCTTTTTCAGACAGTTGTGAGCTGCTATGTGGATGCTGGGAATTGAACCTGGGTCCTCTGGAAGAGCAGTCAGTGCTCTTAACCTCTGAGCCATCTCTCCAGCCCTGGTAAATATATTTTGAAATACTCTTTTTAAATTTGATCAAAATTTAACTATTGGGAAATATTTCTTTTCTAGAAATATTTGCTTTAAAATATAATTTCTATTTTTCCCATAAATAGTTCTAAGAATTCACATAGATGCCATCTTAGATTTTCTTTTTCTTTTTTTGATTTTATTGAGCTATACATTTTCTCTGCTCCCCACCCCTTCAATCCTATCCCATGGTCCATATGTTCCTAATTTACTGGAGAGAATTTGTCTTTTTCTTCCTCTCAGGGACTTCTACAACCCAGAAAGACTTTCAGTAATGTATCAGGATGCAAGATTAATTAAAAAAATAAACAGTAGCCCTCTTTTACACAGATGATAAATGGACTGATAAAGAAATCAGAGAAACATCACCCTTCACAGTAGCCACAGATAGCATAAAATATTTTGAAGTAACTCTAACCAAACAAATGAAAGACCTATATGACAAGAACTTTAAATCTTTGAAGAAAGAAATTGAAGAAACCACCAGAAAATGGAAAGATCTCCCAAGCTCTTGGGTAGGTAGAATTAACATAGCAAAAATGGCAATGTTACCAAAAGCAATCTACAGATTCAATGCCCATCAAAATACCAGCAAAATTCTTTACAGACCTTGAAAGAGCAATACTCAACTTCATATGGATTTTCTTAAAGAGAAAGCTTTGAAAGACTGATTCGTTTTAAAAAATAATTGTTCATTTAATATAAATTGCTGACTGACATAAAGTCATTCACAATATAACTTGAAGGGTCTCTAGTATTTATGTTGTATTTTTAATGATTTCTACTTTTATATTCTTTCTATTGCTAAGATCAGTTTGTTAATTGTTATAATTCATCATCCTTGGTAAAGTTTATCAAGTTCTATTAATCTTTTCAGAAGACAAGTTATTAGATCTATTGTATATATACTACTTTTCAAATTTTAGTTGGTTCACATTTTATTTTTTCTTTTGATTTGTGTGCATGCATGTGTGTATGTGTATGTGTGGGCTCTTGTGGGGCCAGAGGTTGAGCTACATTGCCTTCCCAATTACTTTCTTCCCTTATTTTTTTTAATTAAGTATTATTTTAATACAATCTTTTCTCATTTTACATAGCTATCTCTGATCCCATACCCTCCCCTTCTCCCACTTCCTGAACCTTCCTCCCACCCCACCACTTCATCCACTCCTCAGAAAGAGTAAAGCCTCCCATGTGGAGCCAACAAAGTCTGACACTTCAGTTTGAGGCATGACCAAGTCCCTCCCCACTATATCTAGTCTGAGCAAGGTATCTCTCCAAAAAGAATGTGCTTCTAGATGCCAGTTCAAACACAGACACTGAGAGCAACTACAAATGGGACCTCTTTAAAGGTCTTTTGTAAGGTAAAGGACACAGTCAATAAGATAAAACAAAAGTCTCCTGAATGGGAAAAGATCTTCACTAACCCCCCACTGGATAGAGGATTGATGGCCAAAATAGAATCAAATTACCAAGTAATCCAATAAAAATGGGGGTACAGATCTAAACAGAATTTTCAAAAGAAGAATAGCAGAGGGCCAAAAGACACTTCAAGAGTTGTTCAACATCCTTAACCATCAGGGAAATATAAATCAAAACAACTGTAAAATACCATCTTACATCTGTCAGAACGAATAAAATCAAAAACACCATGATAGCTTATGCTTGAGAGGATATGGAGTAAGGGGAACACTTCTCCATTGTTGGTGGGAATGCAAACTTCTAATACCACTCTGAAAATCAGTATGATGATTTCTCAGAAAATTGGGATTCAGTCTACCTCAGGACCCAGCAATACCACTCTTGGACATATACCCAAAGGATGTCTACAAGGACATTAGCACAACTGTGTTCATAGTAGCATTATTTGTAATAGCCTCACTTATTTTGAAGACAAGTTCTCCCAGTGAGCTAGGAGCTTGCTGTTTTGGTTAGACAGGCTAGTTACTAAATCCTCAACGCCAACCTATCTCAGTCCAATGGTCCCGAGGTTACAGGCCTGTGCTGGTGTCTGAATGTTCTGTGGGTGCTTGATATGCAGGCTCGGTTCCTTATATTTATGTAGCAATCACTCTATACAGAGCTCTTTCAATTTACTAAGAATGCCCCTCAGGCACAAATTTTTATAAAGGTTTTTTTTTTTTTTTTTTTTTTTTTGCTAACAGATAAATTCTCTCTGGACAGTGTTTAGGCTGTATCGTAAAGTTTTGACACATCACATCTTCCTTATCAGTTCATAGTATTTGGTGTTTTCAGTCATTTGCTTGTTGATTATTCAAAGGTATACTTTGTTATTTCTGAAATAAGAGATTTTTAGTTACCTCTTTGCTATGCATCTAAGTCATTTCTACTGTGGTCATACAGTATTAAGGTCAACTTTGTATTATTAAATGTCTGGGTGTCACTGTTTATTTTGGATCAATGCACAGTGAGTCTGGGCAGCTGTAGATGTAGCTGCCAAATGGGTATAAATTCTTCATTGTGGAGTGTGCTATCCTTCGTCAGATCAATTTTGCTGAATATAATTTTCATGGTGATATGATTTTTCTGTTTAAATTTATTCTTACTATTTGCTATTGAAAAGATTGTATCAGGACTTCTTATTAATATTGACATTTAATGCTGCTAATGTTTGCTTTGTATGTTTTGAAGTCCCTTTATGCAAATAAAGATTCTGATTTAGGTGGCATGAATTTGTATACACATCTAAGCTCAGTAATTACTGAGGGTGAGGCAGGAGGATAGTGATGTCTAAATCTACACAGATAGTTGGGATGTCAATAAACAGAAACAAATTTTGATATTTTTTCATTTTGGAATGATTTTCAATTAAAAAGACTTCTAACACTGTGTATTGCCTTGAGGTTTGTTTTGTGGGTTATTAATTCTTCTGAACAGGTTCCTGTGGTTGTCTTTTGGTGCCTGGCTTATTATTTCTCAAGCTTTTTTTCTCTCTCTGAATATTTGGGTCAAACTCCTTAACTTTACAACAATTTGATTTGAGCTTTCTGTTTTTTATATTTGATTTAATATATTAATTTAAGTGTGTTTCTTATATATATTAAATATATATAAAGTAACTTAAATATATTAATTGTGTCTCTTATAAGGTAATATATGTTTTATTTTATCCACCTAAAACAATATTTAATTAAACATTAAATTTTATTATGAATATTTAGCTGATATACACTAAATACAACAAATATAATCTACATACAATGATTCATTCTCTGTATGACATTGTTCTTTCTGTCTTGTTTAATGAAAACATTTAAAACATGTTGTTGCTTTCTTTTTGCTATTAACATGCTATCTGTTTTTTTGTTTTTTCATTTACTTTTTCTTGTTATGGTGGAGATAGTAATATGTATCTTCGTTATATTATTAATATCATTTATTTTCAATCATTGCAGACATTTGTAGACCATTTAATTTCCTCACATAACATGCACTATTTTATCACCTATGTCCATACACAGTGTTTGACGTCTATAAACCAGTATATATACTGGCTTATGCAGTAAATAGTTTTTGTGTTTGCAAACATATTTCACTTTTATAGGATTTTCTTTGGTTCTTTGAAAGATGTTATGGTTGTTGGAGATTCAGTTTAGTCATTATTTTCCTTCATCATTTAGATATTATTCCATTGTCTTTTCCTTGAAGGCATCTTGGTGTTGGAAAGTTGATTAAAGTTGAAAGCAATCGAGGTAAAGTCTTCTTTAAAGATTTTCCTTTTGACTTAGAGGCTTTTGATGGAGGAAGGTCATTGGTTAAAAAAATAAAGAAACTGCTTGGCTGGCCCTCATAGGTTAGAACACAGGTGGGTGGAGAAAACAGAACAGAATGCTGGGAGGAAGAGGAAGTGAGCTCAGACTCAACAGCTCTCCTCTCGGGAGCAGACGCCTCAGAGAGACTCCATGCCCTGCTCCCGGGCAGACACACGCGATGAAGCTCCGACCCAGGATGGACATAGGCTAAAATCTTCCCGGTAAGACCGGTGCTCACAGATTATTAGAGATGGGTTGATGGGGATATTAGAATTAGCCAGTAAGGGCTAGAGCTAAAAGGCCAAGCAGTGTTTAAATGAATACAATCTGTGTGTTGTTATTTTGAGGCATAAGCTGGCCAGGCGACCTGGGTGCTGGGGACGCAGCCCCGCCGCTCATATTTCAACAGTCTTTGACTTTCTATCCCCACGAGCCTAATGCTCCCTGCCCCCAATTTGGAGAGTGCAGAGCTCTGAGTCTATGTATTCTTAATGCTTCTGAGAATTATTGTCTACCTTTTCTGCAATACTTTTCTATTTTATCTTTTGTTGGATCTTAATATTACTTAATAAAATTATCTTTGTATATTATGTCTATGTGTATTTGTGTGTGTACAATCATTCTTATGTGTAACTTTGGGTGCATATTTGTGCTGTGGTGTACCAGTGAAGGTCTGAGGATGATGTTGTGTTTAATCTTCAACTTCTAACTTGTTATGAGACCAAACTTCTCTTGTTTGATTGCTGCCTATGCTTGGTTACCTAGGATTGGATACCTGGCTTGGATGCCTAGCCTGGATGCTTTTGGAGATTCTCCTGGCTCTGGTTCCATATGGCTGCAGGGATTAAAGATGCCCAGAGTCTGAGTGTTCTGGATATTCACACTTAGGTTCTCACAGTTGTGTGGCAAGTACTCACCCTCAATGCCATCTTCCATGCCCCGAAATGTTATTTATTTATTTGGCTCAAAATGAACTATATCCCTTCTGCTTTCATTTTAAGTTTTTTGTCAATGTGCATATTAATTTTTGCTAACTTTCTATTTTGCTGTGTCTAATTTGTCATTGAGTCTATTTGCTAAGTTGCTAAATGTTATGTATCTTTTTTAGCCGTTGTATACCTAGTTGCAACTTTGTTATTTCTTAACACTTTTCATCACTTCCCTATCATTTACCTTACCTCTTTGAAGACAAAATTTGTTCTTAGTAGACTGGCCCATGTATGGCCAACCTGTGGGTCACCTTTGAGATTATTGCCCTATAGCATTGAATACCATATTAGTGTTCTAGTCTCCAAGTCACTTATAGGAAAGGTAATGCCATCTCCCAGAACCTTTTCCTTTGAAAATTCACAGATGCTTTCTAGTAGACAAAGTAACTGAAAAATGCCTGTTCAACAGGTCTCTGGGAGCATCTGAGAAAGTAGAAAGCTCAGCACATAGTTTTTGATGTTTGAGAGATCAGCATAAGATTAAAAGGATAATAATAGGCTATTAAATGATAGATTGATTAAGATTATAATAGTAATGTTGAGAGGAAGAGACAGGATTATGGCCTGTAGTCATCACAAGAGTAATCTGGAATGATCAGCTCTTCTATTCTACTGGGCAATATCACTTGCACAGAACTGGACTGAAAATAATTGTCACTTATTCAACAAGGCAGGTCATATCTCTTATGACCCTAGAAGAGTTCTGACAGTCATGAAATATTCAGCATTTCTTGAACATGTTTTGACTTTTAGACTTCTAACATTGATGATAATTTTGAATCCATATGGGACCTTCACCCTCCTCTGTTTCAGCTCCTTTACTATAACTCATCAGCTCTTTGTCTTTATGCATCTGCCTTTTTTTTTGAACTGGAATGTGATTAAATTAATTGGTATAAAAATATACTGTGTGTCATGCTGTGACTAGTGGGTTTAAATACAATTGCAGTAGGTTGCACTAATTAATTAATTGGGCTTTATTTTACAAGCTTGAAGTTAAGGATGCTTGAATATAAGATGTAAATTTATGCAGATTGTGCAAATTAGTTTTTGATTCAAGCATCGTGGCACATAGGAAAATATGGAGATATGTATTGTGTTATGTGGTTTATTTATCCAATTGGTTATCTCCTAAACTGTAGTAAACAGGGTCTGGATTGCAAGGTTCTGGTATGAAGGAAGATGAACTTGCAAACTTTGTACATAAGAATTCTCTCAATTTCACAATCTACTTAAATGTGTTGATCCAGTGAGAAATTTTCTGAGCTGACTTTGAAGAGAACTTCGTTGATAACTCTTCTTGATTCCTCTATTCAGGTGCTACCATTAGGGATATTCATTCGCTTAGCCTGCATTTATGGTGTGATCCTTCTGTGCCTTGTAGCATGGTAAGATTTGTGATCAGCAGGTTAAGCCCGTTCAGCACTAAGTTTTTGACTTGGTTTACAGTACTTGTGTGGCTTTCTTTTTCTAACTTACTACTCTTGTTTAATTAAATTGTTGTGCTATCAAAGAGCCTTCTAAATAAATAACTATGCATTTTGATGATAATTATAATAAATGTATTCTACTAAACTAACATAAAACTTCTACTTGATTACTTAAAAATGTATTTGATGTTAAATAACAGAAAATCTTGCTATAGTGCCTGAAAGAACTAGAAACTCTTTTCTCTCATTTATAGAAAACAGCACAGTAGTCTTTATAATTCGGGATCCTAGAGAAGCTAAATAAGAAGGTGAACCCAAAGAAAAACATATAGTTATCCTCCTGGATATTGGAAGTAGATAAGATTGCCAGGCAAAAATTGAGAGCTTGGGGGTGGGGAGATGGGGAGAGAGAAGTGAGAAGAGGAGGATGGGGAGAGCTTGGGGGAATGGGACGGTTGGGAGGGAGTGTGGAGGGAGAGTGGATATGGGAGCAGGGAAGTATATATCTTAATTAAGGGAGCCATTTTAGGGTTGGCAAGAGAGTAGACTATGGAAGGGTTCCCAGGTGTCCAAGGAGATATCCCCAGCTAGTTCCTTGGGCAGCTGAGGAGAGGGAACCTGAAATGGCCCTATCCTATAGCCACACTGATGAATATCTTGCATATCACCATAGAACCTTTATCTGGCAATGGATGGAGATAGAGACAGAGACCCACATTGGAGCACTGGACTGAGCTCCCAAGGTCCAAATGAGGAGCAGAAGGAGGGAGAACATGAGCAAGGAAGTCAGGACCGCGAAGGGTGCACCCACCCACTGTGACAGTGGGAGCTCACCAAGGCCAGCTGGACTGGGACTGATGGAGCATGTGATCAAACCAAACTCTCTGAACATGGCTGACAAGGAGGGCTGACTGAGAACCCAAGGACAATGGCACTGGGTTTTGATTCTACTGCATGGACTGGCTTTGTGAGAGCCTAGTCTGTTTGGATGCTCACCTTCCTAGACCTGGATGGAGAGGGGAGGACCTTGGACTTCCCAAAGGGCAGGGAACCCTGACTGCTCTTTGGACTGGAGAGGGAGGGAGAGTGAGAGTGGGGGGATGGAGAAGGAAATTGGAGGAGGGGAGGAGGCAAAATTTGTAATAATGATAATAATAACGATGCAAAAAAAAAAAACCCACCATCCAGAGTCATGGTGAGTGCTCCAGTTAAAGCAATCACTGTCAGAAACCTACACCAATACATCGAGAGACCACATTATTATGTTTCTTTCTAGGGTCACTACTCTCTCAAACAAACGTCTCTCTTTACCAGTTACTTAAACTATCTTAAAAATATTTAATATTTCCAAGTATATGAGTACCACATGCACAGTCCATATAACACTCTTGGTCTATGCTTTTTAGCCTGGAAGAAAGAAGGAATACCTGCCCTAGCTTTCACCTCTGCAAGAATATTAGTAGATGCAATTTCATAACTCACATCACATTTCCTGCTTCTGTCCTTCATTTCTCCTGCTGGGATCCCCACACAAACCCTGTTCCTTGGGCTGAAACCATGAGCTGTTGTCCCTTGACAATTGGCCATGTCATTTTTTTCTTTGTCTGTCACCCACACTGCTGTTCTGAACTCTTCATATCATTTTCTCTTCTGCTAAAATAGTGCTGAGTACAGCCTTCCTTGCAGAAATTTCCAGGAGGAGGCACTCGGGATAAATAGAAGCCCTTTGCTCTGACAGCTGATACTGAGAAATTTACCCTATTCTGCACCACAAGGGATCCTTCAAGACTGTAAGGAGCCTCCTTTGGAATAGGCATTGAAAACAGTAAGAACATGGAAAAGCTATGGAATACTGTGTATGGATATTTTCATCTTGTTATGTGATGTCTCATAAAATCAGCTCAAATGAATATTAATTATCCAGTAGCACAAAAAAGTAATATGGCAAATTGGAGGACTAGGGAGATAGCTCAGGTGAAACTTATAGAGGAAGATAGTCAACAATGACCTATGGTTTCCATATGTATAGGCATGCAAAGATGTACAGAGCATCACGTGTGTATATACACATTTACACACGTGACTATATGCAATACCCCAAAATTATTTGATGGTAAGAAATAAGATCAATACAAATAATATATAGTATAGGAAACATTTTAGTAAAAGCAGAAGAAAACTGAGAGATAGGACATGAGCATTTCTCCTACTGTCAACATTCCTTAGCTGCCTGCAACAGTTTGGTAAGGGAAGGCCTCATATCCTCTCCTGACCCACTTTGGTATGCCTGCTTTTGTCTTTTTTCAGCTTATGTTTAGACAATCAAGTTGCTGAGACTATATGGGTGTGTCTCTCACAGTATTAGGAGAGATGCAGCCTCACAGTAAACTTGTGGATCCTCCGGCTCTTACAGTCTTTCTGCCCCCTCTTCGGTAGCCTCCCTTAGGCATAAGTGTGGTAGTTGTTTCCTGTGTGTATCCATCGGGATTGGAATCCAGAATTCTTCACTTCCATTGGTTGTGGTTTCCTGAAATGCAATAATAAGTTTCATTGATGAGAGGTAAGGACCAAACTTATCTGTGGGTCTGAGAACAAATATTCACTGTAAAGTTCAATAAAAATCAATAAAATAGAACAAATAGTCACAATGTAGCTTAGTAAATAAATGGTTGCAATTTTTCTTCCAGGTTTTATGAATCTCCTAGCTATGGTGGTTTGAATACAATTGGCCCCTATAAACATGTTAGGAGTGGTACTATTAGGAGGCGTGACTTTGTTGGAGTAAGTGTGGTCTTGTTAGAGGGAGTGTGTGACAGACCCTGTTCCAGCTCTCAGTTGCAGCTCTAGCACCATGTCTTCCTGCACTCCACCATGTCATACCATGATGATAATGGACTGAACCTCTGAACTTTAAGTGAACCACTTCAATTAAATATGCTCCTTTATAAGTGTTGCCATGATCATGCCATCTTTTCACATCAATAGAAACCTTAACTAAGATAGACGTTGGTACTAGAAGTGGGATATTGCTGTGATAGGTGTGACCATGATTTTCTTTGAAGGAATATGGTCCTAGAGACTGTGGATTAGAAAATCAGTTGAACTCTTTAAGTGTTGCTTAATGGGCCATACTAGTAGAAACATGGAAGACAGTGATATTGAATGTGATTTGATGAACTGTGGGGGGCATGCTCAAGAGGCTACTGAGAAGAATTTTTAGTATGTTGCTCTGAGGTTGTACTTGTGATACTTTGGTGAAGAATGCAGCAGCTTTTTGCCATTGTCTAAAGAGTCTGCCTGAGGCTAAAGTAAAGAATTTTGGATTAATTTCGTTGGCAGAGGAAATATATATAAAGGTCTGTGGTTATTAGTGGCAACTCTAATGAAGATTTATAATGAAATGGAACAAGCTGAGCAGAGAGAATTACAAAGTGTAAAATTTAAGGATCAAAGGAATACCATAAGTGGAATGCAGCCAAGTCCTGTGTTCCAGGAGATATTGCATGGTGTCTCTTCACAGCAATAGAAACCCTAACAAAGACACTAGCCCTGGATTAATTGGCTAGGCTTCCTGAACCAGGTATGACTTCTTCCTTCTTCCTGAGTAGGTCTTAAGCCTAATTAGAGAGTTGTTGGTTACCAGTAAGGTATGTGTGCTTCTACTGCAAAAACCGTACTAAGTGGTAATCCAATATAAAAAATTCAGTCCTGAAAACATGCCTATCTGTAATATACCAGACTGAGAATGTTATATTTAGGAACATATTTGTATATACATATACATTTATGCATTTAGCAATGTCAAATGAAAAGCAGGCCATGATTTTGAAAGAGAACAAGAAGGGACATATGGGAGGGTTTTGATGGAGGAAATGGAAGGGGGAAATAATGTGAATATATTTTCATGTCAAAATTAAAGAAAGAAAAAAATGTGAAAATAATTTGCACAGCCTCTTTTCCTCTAAGTTAATTTTCTTTTTTAAGATTAAAGAGGATGGTCTTTAATTTCATTTAATTAGAGTATTCTTGAGTAAAACTATACAAAGGATTAGGCTTCATAATGCTTTCTCTATTCTCTCTCCTCCATTAGGAGTTCTCATGTCGAAGGTTATAGGAAAAGAGAATAATTGCAGAATGCCTGAGTTTCTGTTCCCCACACTTTCTAATTCACCCCCTCATGTACATGGAGTACATTTAATTTTGGTTCTCAGAAACTGTCAAGTCTTTTTGACTACTTCCATGTCAGACAAGGAGTTAATTTTATAGAGCGTTCATCAGATTTTGTTAGAATCTGCTTTTAATGAATTCTACACTGACATTATAAGAAGTCTTAACTGGGTCTTACTAATTGATTCACACATCCATTTATCAAACTGTTATTGAATTATAATAAATAAGTTATGTGTTTTGGATTTAATACACGGATATAAAAAATATTTTATACCATGGCCCTTTAAAGTCATATGTAACCAAGTATCAGAAATAGAATTTTGTGCTATTAACACTTTTAGATTAAAAAATTCTCTTTGATTTTTCTTCTGAACTAAAAACAAAGTGCTTTTAGTAATCACTTGGGTTGGTATAGGGTCCTAACTAACACTCTGCTGTCTTGCCTTAGGTACAAAAGCATAAAATGGTTGTTTTTACCAGTTGTACTCCTTAACTTCTTTGGAAGAAAAGGACAGAAGAGGAAATGTATTTACATATATGAATATGTTCTGTGAATATGCATACATATGCATGTGTGTACGTGTGTGCATACACATAAATGTGTGAATACATATGTGTGTGTGTATTAGTTAAGACTCTCTAGATGAACAGAACTGATAGAATATGATATATATATATATATATATATATATATATAGTCCTGCTAGTCCACAATGACTTTTTCCCAACCAAAACTCAAGTTCAAGAATTCAGTAGTACTTCAGTCTATGAGGCTGGATGTCTCCGCTGGTCTTCTTTACTTTGGAATCTTGAAGAAGTACCAGTGAAGAAATGGGCTCACCTGGGTGAGTGAGGGCAAGTAGGCAAAGACTGAAGAACTTCCTTCTTCCATGTTATGTATATAACAGTCACCAGAAGCTGTAGCCTAGATTAAAGGTAGTCTTCCCACGTGAAATATTTTATTAAGAAAAATCACTCACAGATGTATCCATCTGCTTCTGTTTAGTTAATTCCAGATATAGTCAAGTTGACACAAAGAATAATCATCACAGTGTATATACGTAGGTGTATGTGTAGGATTTTTGTACACACACGTGTGTATTCATATTCTGGAGATCCCTCTACAGCCTCAGAATATAGAATAGTTGCCAGGGGAACCAAATAAAGGATGAGAATACGGAAATATTTTAGCTTCATCTTCTGACTTCAACGAGAAGAGACAGGATGGAGGTTAAGATAGTCAAATGGGATATTAATTAATAAATCATAACTGACTAGTGAAACCGCTATAAAATACAGACATCTGGGAAGAGGTAGACATGGAGTTCTGGGCAGGTGAAGAGGGCAGTGATGCTACTGGCGTACTCTGGAACTCCTTCTAAAAATACACTAAAAAGTGAAATACCAAGAAGTTAATAAAATATCGCAGGAGGGCACTCATGAATGTGCCCATTCTACTTGAGATTTCCTGGGAAATACTAGTTTATCACACAATATTTGGCCATCACTGAACTAACACTGGATAAAAGAAAAGTCAGTAATTCCTGTGATCTTTATAATTTCATAGGAGATAATTATACACACATATATGATATAAAAATTTAAATATCAAAATGAAAAGGGTAGGTCGTTATCAAATTGATAACTGTAAAATTTAAAATAGTGATAAATGATTTAAATCTGCCAGGTAGAAAGAAGCATCCATTATTGATTAAGGGTGACTGACAGAGTTTATTTATGTCTTGCAAAGACATCTAAATGCATACAGTCTTTTCTTTGTCTGTTCACCTTCAGTAAAAGCATGTGATAAAACATGAACTAATGAACAAACAAATGTTTGTTAGGGTTTTAGTGATTTGCATTCTGTTTTGTTACTTCCCATCTGTTGTGCCACAGGAATCAGAAAACAATGACGGGCATACCATAGCCAGGACTGGTGAGTCAGGCGTTAGGGCAACAACTCAACTCTGGTTTTACAGGGGTGTTGTTTTACATTCAATACAGTGACTACATCTTAAGCAACTGCTGTTCATGCAGAAATTGCTACTCTGCAGCTATCAGCCGTGGTATGGGCCACAGCCAGGTGGTGAGTTTGTTTCCTCAGGCATCGGTTCTATCACGGCCATTAAAGGAAACTTTATTTAAATCTCTATTCTTCTATAGAGCTCAGGATTCAAAGGTTGAGGTGAAATCCCCTTATCGCAGAGAGGTTGAATAGCGAGTAACTAACCTTCTCTCTCCTTGCTTGTGTCTGGGTGGGGCGACATAACATAGACATAGCTCCTTGCTAGCACTTCCTGTGAACTAATGGTTGATTCAGCCTCCTGACCCAAGGTTAATTTTATTTAATCAAACAAATGTAACACGTCTTTGCATAGTTAACAAATGCAGCAGAAACAAATGTAACACACCTTTACACAGTTAAAATAATGTTCCACTGTTATGCCCATGTCATGAGCCCCCTAGAGACCACCTGGAGTCTAAGTTCATATGCAAAAGCAAAGAGGCTTTATTGCATGCTCAGTCTTGGATCCTCTGTCTGTTCCAATGTAATGATTGGATTTTAGGGCCCAGAGCTCATCTATAGCTGGGTTTGCAAGGAGTAAAATATTGGGGGAAAGGCGTAGGGGAATTCTGGGTTCAGATGGGGTTTGAACTTTTGATGGGACAGAAGTGGGACATCAGGAGTCTTGTAAAACAGGGATTGGTGCTGGTGTTGCTGCAAGGGAACTGGCAACCTGTATACAAGGTATATAAGCTACCTTTAATGTTCTGGACCAGCTGGTGCTTGTTTGTCTCAGTTCTGATTGGTTCCTAAACTCGGACCATTGTAAAGGTGTAGTGATACTTCATTTGTTTTTTAATAAATAAAGCTTGCCAATAGAACATCCCCATTGTCTTAGTGTGTGGGTGCACCCCTCGTGGTCCTGAGTTCCTCGCTCGTGCTCCGTTTCCTTCTGCTCCTGATTTGGACCTTGAGATTTTCTGTCCGGTGCTCCCATGTGGGTCTCTGTCTCTGTCTCCTTTCATCGCCTGATGAAGGTTAATATTCATGAGGATGCCTATGTGTTTGTCTTTGGATTCACCTTCTTATTTAGCTTCTCTAGGAACATGAATTATAAGCTCAATGTCCTTTATTTATGGCTAGAAACCAAATATGAGTGAGTACATCCCATGCCTAGGTCTGAAAAAGCATGGGATAAATCCGGACTAGCTGAACATAGCGGACAATGAGGAATACTGAGAATTCAAGAACAATTGCAGTGGGTTTTTGATCCTACTGCACGTACTGGCTTTGTGGGAGCCTAGGCAGTTTGGATGCTCACCTTACGAGACCTGGATAGAGGTGGGCTTCCCACAGGTCAGGGAACCCTGATTGCTCTTCGAGCAGATGAGGGAGGGGGACTTGATCGGGGGAGGGGGGGGGAAATGGGAAGCGGTTGTGGGGACGAGGCAGAAATCCTTAATAAATAAATAAATTTAAATTAAAAAAAATAAAGATAAATCTCTAAAAATAAAAAAAAAATAAATAAAGCTTGCCTGAAGATCAGAGAGTAAAACATCTGCCCTGGTCAGCCTTACAGACCAGGCAGTGGTGACACACACCTTTAATCCCAGTAGCCACACTCCTCGTTTGACATAGAAATTCAGCAGTACTGGAACACACCTTTAATTCCAGCACTAGAGAATAGTATAAAAGGGGCGGAGACAGCTTTCAGAGAGCTCATTCTGAGGATTTCTGGAGGCAGGATTTCGGACTGAGGTAGAGTTAAAAATCAGTGACTGCCTGTTTCGCTTTCCTGACCTTTAGGTTGAATCCCAATATCTGTCTCTGAGTTTTTGTTAATCATGCTACATAAAGGTGAGGTCTAGTCTCAGTGTTGCTAGCCTGTAGCCTGACATGACGGCACTGATGTTAAGTTAGGCTCCTCACCACAACATAGGGGTCATCACAATCCATGAACCCTTAGGACTGTTCTTTCCCAGTACAAATCTATTGCCTCTACTGACTCAGTTCACTAAGATGTAGGTGATTCTACTGACACATAAGAAACAGTAGCGAAGGGCTACTGCCAATGACAGATGCTCATTCATGAAACCATAGCAAATAACGATTTTTATTAGTTAATTTACTACTACTACCATTCCTTTGGGAGATTTAATTGAGAGAGGACTCGTGCACATGTACAGACTTTTGGGAAAAGTTTGCTCTTTAGAAAGGATATACATAGATAAAAGAAATAATTAAGAAGAAAAGAATACTTCCATACTTGGTGGCTCAGTTTTGGGTGGAATTTATCAATCCTTTTATGTTGTTTTATTTTGGATAACTAGCTTGAATTTGTTGTTAGATTGAGAATGTACAGTTAGTAGAAATGAAAGAATAATCCCCAAATTATAACATATGCTGGGTACTGCAACTGATTTTTCAGCTTCGCCAGTTTTTATTTTCAATGTTATAAACCTTTTCAGTTTATTCTTTTTTTAATTTTTGCAAAAAAATTAATGGCTAAAATCAAAAACACCAATGATAGCCTTTGTTGGAGAGGTTGTGGAGAAAGGGGTACACTCATCCATTGCTGGTGGGAATACAAACTTGTGCAACCACTCTGGAAATCACCAGTTCTTACCTCAAGATTTCCTTTTTTTTTTTTTTTGAGTTCCTGTTCTTATTTGCTTCAATGATGAAGGGCGATATATGGAAAAGTAAATCAAGAAAATCCTTTCCTCCCATTTTATTTATTTATTTATTTATTTATTTATTTATTTATTTATTTTGGTCATCGTGTTTAATCACAGCAATAGTAACGAACTAAGGCAGAAGCTGGTGCTAGGAATACTAGGGCATTGCTGTGATAGACCTGACCCTTTGGAGGATTGTTATAAGAATGTTAAGTGCAGACAATGGAGCCTGGCTTATAAAGTCTCAGAAAGAAGGAAAGACACTCCCAGGCCTTTTGTATGAGGAATCTGGGATGTCTAGTCAGCTGGAGCTGAAAAATAGGCTGCGACAAACAAGAGGCCAGAACTACTGAAATAAAATCATTGCTTTGCTTGGATAATGGATGCTGGTCAGCTGCGCCTGAAAATCATCAGCATCATTGTAGTGAAGTCTTCTGGGCAATGTTTCCTCCAGGACAGCATACAGAAGTAGTGCTCCAGAGGAGGCCAAGGTTGTACCTCCTGCTAGGAGCCAACAACTTGGAAATGTTAAGAGTCACCTAGGTGGTACTGATTTTGAAGGCAAGAAGGGATCATGGAGAGAAGTTGAGGCTTGGTACCTTATAGCAGGGTTAGCATGCCTGAAGGGGGCCTAGGAGAGGGTATTGGTGAAAGGATAGCTGAGTTGCAACAAGGGACTCAATCTTAAAAGTACTATAACATGTTGATAGCAGCATTATTTGTAATAGCCATAACCTGGAAACAACCTAGATGCCCTTCAATGGAAGAATGGATGAAGAAAGTGTGGAATATATACATATTAGAGTACTACTCAGCAGTAAAAAACAATGACATCTTGAATTTTGCATGCAAATGGATGGAAATAGAAAACACTATCCTGAGTGAGGTAAGCCAGACCCAAAAATAGGAACATAGGATGTACTTACTCATATTTGGTTTCTAGCCATATACCAAGGACATTGAGCCTATAATTAGTGATCCTAGAGAAGCTAAATAAGAAGGAGAACCCAAAGAAAAACACATAGGCATCCTCCTGAATATTAACCTTCATCAGGCGAGGAAAGGAGATAGAGACAGAGACTCACATTGGAGCACTGCTAAAATAAAAAAAAACACCAATGATAGCCTTTGCTGGAGAGGTTGTCGAGAAAGGGGTACACTCATCCATTGCTGGTGGGAATGCAAACTTGTGCAACCACTTTGGAAAGCAGTGTGGCGGTTTCTCAGGAAATTCGGGATCAACCTATCCCTGGACCCAGCAATACCACTCTTAGGAATATACCCAAGAGATGCCCTATCATACAACAAAATTATATGCTCAACTATGTTCATAGCAGCGTTGTTTGTAATAGCCAGAACCTGGAAACAACCTAAATACCCTTCAATGGAAGAATGGATGAAGAAAGTATGGAATTTATACATATTAGAGTACTACTCAGCAGTAAAAAACAATTACTTCTTGAATTTGCATGCAAATGGACGAAATAGAAAACACTATCCTGAGTGAGTTAAGCCATACCCAAAAAGAGGAAAATGGAATGTACTCACTCATAATTGGTTTCTAGCCATAAATAAAGGACATTGAGCATATAATTCGTGATCCTAGAGAAGCTAAATAAGAAGGTGAACCCAAAGAAAAACATATAGTCATCCTCCTGGATATTAATTAACCTTCATCAGGCGACGAAAGGAGACAGAGACAGAGTCCCACATTGGAGCTCCGGACAGAAATCTCAAGGTCCAAATCAGGAGCAGAAGGAGAGAGAGCACGAGAAGGAACTCAGGACCGCGAGGGGTGCACCCACAGACTGAGACAATGGGGGTGTTCTATCGGGAACTCACCAAGGCCAGCTGGCCTGGGTCTGAAAAAGCATGGGATAGAACCGGACTCGCTGAACCTAGTGGACAATGAGGACTACTGAGAACTCAAGAACAATGGCAATGGGTTTTTGATCCTACTGCACGTACTGGTTCTGTGGGATTTTAGGCAGTTTGGATGCTCACCTTACTAGACCTGGATGGAGGTGGATGTTCCTTGGACTTCCCACAGGGCAGGGAACCCTGATTGCTCTTTGGGCTGACGAGGGAGGGGAAATCTTTAATAAACAAACAAACAAACAAACAAGCAGAGGAAGGCGGATCTCTGTGAGTTTGAGACCAGCCTAGTCTACAGAGCTAGTTCCAGGACAGGCTCCAAAGTCACAGAGAAACCCTGTCTCGACAAAACCAAAATAAATAAATAAATAAATAAAAAAGAAAAAAAAAAGAAACTAAGCATAAAAGAAAAAAAATGCAGCTGAGTGTGCCTGGGCTCTGGTGCAGACATTGTTGGCTTTCAGCACCTTCTAGTTTGGTTGACCTTTCTTTCCAGCCACTTTAACATCTTCTATATGCTGTCCTTGAAACATTTCTTGTTCATTGTTCTTTTTCCTCTATCACATGATGAAGTGACTTTTCGAGTACAGGAAATTTTAGCAATAAGACACAGTTTAGAAACATGTCATCCACTAACTACAACCTGATCCAAGGCCTGATTCTTACCATCTTTGCTAGCCTTTCTGAGGTATGAAAGAGCAGAAACAGGGGATCAATAGTTGTCATAAAGTGGAGAAGCTCCTGATTGAACTGATCGACTTATCAACTAAGAGTTGTGGTTTTCCTTGAAAACACTGGTTTTACACAGTTGCTGTACACACAAACTGAACAAGTAAACGCTCCTTTCTCTGGATACAGTCACCTCATTTTACAGATCTGAGGATTTTCCTTATCTTCATTGAAATACCATTTAAACATTTTGGAAGCAAGAACATTTGCTGCTTGATTGCTGCATCCTTGCATCCCACACCCAACTTTAGGCTGCCATATAATTTATTTTTTAATTTTTGAGATTAGAATATAATGACATTTCTCTTCCTTCCCCTTTTCTCCCTCCAAACCCTCCCATATATTGTTCCTTGCTTTTCTTCATAATACATGGCCTCTTTTTTTTACTGTATTTCATCATTATATATATATATATATATATATATATATATATATATATATATATTCCTAAATAGAAACTGTACAGTCAGCAATATGTTACCCTGATGTCTGTTTTCAAGGCTGACCATCTGGCACTGGACCATCCGTTTGTATGTTCTACCCTAGGGAAGATGATCTCTCCTGTGCTTAGCTTTCCTTAGTTGCCTATAGTTCTTCGGGCATTGTTGAAGTCTCAAGGGGTTTTCCATCATCCATTTAGCATATTCATTGATGTCTTCCTTGTTCAGCTCTTGTTTGAACATATTTAGTTTCAACGAACTTTTTCCATCTGGATTGATGGGTATAACCTCCAAGAGCTAAGATCACCTAACAAAAACCCCAATACCAGACATGAGAACATGTCTTTTGAATTACTGTCCAGGGCTGTCAATGAGGCTTCTTAAAATACAACTTAATGTTGTTTCCCTTGGTTACCACAGAAACAGGACCTAGAGATTAATGAGCTGGAACTGACCTGAATTCCCCTTTCCTAAGCTTTCATACCTTGGCCATGACTAACAGCCTTCAAATTGGACTTAAGAGATCAACAAGAGGCCAACCATGCCTTGTAGTGAAAACCTAGCTAACTACTGAATTATATTATGGTTATTAGAGGAGAATCCACAACTATTAATCTACTCAACCAAGATGATGCCTAACAACAATATTTAAAAATTTCTCCATCTACCCAGAGATGCATGTAGTCTTTATGCCCCATCAAGGAAACTTTACTTTGTAACAGCATTTTTAAAAACTTATTTTTATATTTATTTTCATTTATGTACACTAGTGTTTTTTTTCTTCATGTTCGTGTTAGGATGTTGGATCCCCTGGAACTGGAGTCACAGACAGTTGTGAGCTGCCATGTGGGTGCTGGGAATTGAACCTGGTTTTATTGGAAGAGCAGTCAGTGCTCTTAACTGTTGAGTCACCCCTCCAGCACCCTCAAATGATTTTTAAGGGTAAAATTTAATAGAAAATATAAGCTTCATGCAAAAGGAAGAAACAGAAATTTCTGAAAAAAAAAATGCTTCTCCGGATTGTGTTATCTCACCTGCTATGAGCATTCCCCATTGGGGTTGTAAGTCTGTCACCACAGATAAACTTATATTGCTCTATAATAGTCGCTCACAGCACACACTTGACTTAATGTACATTGGTTACTTTTCTCAGTACTGCAACAAAAGACGGTACAGTGTATTATGGCAGGAAAGGCACGGCAGCAGGAAGCCGTTTATCACAGTGGATTCTCACGCAGGAAGCAGAGGACGGTAGAACCCAAATTTTTCTCTCATTTTAAAAATTGTTTCTTTTAATTTTGAGATTGCAATGTACATTAATTCCCCCTTCCCCTTCCCTCCTCAAACCCTCCCATATATCCCTCCTGCCTTCCTTAAATTTATGGCCTCTTTCTTATTAATTGATGTTACATATATATGTGTATATACATAAAACACCTATATAATCTGTTCAGTCTGTATAATGTTACTTGTGTATGTTTTCAAGCCTGACCATTGGAGAACCAGCTCATGTGCTTTTTTATCTGAGTCTGGCCTCAGCTAGTGAAGCAAAGCTGCTTTCATCTATTGTGGGCCTTTCAATTTCAGTTATACTCCTGCAACTCCTTCCTAGACACACACACACAGATGCTTATCTCCCAGTGCGGCCAAGTCCCATCGAGATGACAGTCATGATTAGCTGCCACTGGTGGTGTACATGCTACAAATTGGGAAATGTGTATAATAGCATGTATCCACTCTGTAGTCATATAGAGAAAGTTTCCTTTATTCTAACATTCTCCTGTACTTTCCATCTTCATTGTTCTCCATATCCCTCCTGTGGAAACCACTGATGTATTTTACTATCTTATAGTTTTATCTTTCCACAGTGTTGCACAGTTGGAATCATGAGTATGTAGCCTTTTCAGGGTGACCTTTTTGTACTTATTAATGGACAGTAACACCTTTTGAGCTTTGAGTCTTCAGAACTCATTTAGATGCCGAACATTATTCCATTTACTAAATGTGTTGTAGGTTATTTGTGTACTCAAGACTGAAGAACACTCCTCTTGCTTTCAATTTAGAAAATATGAATATAGCTATGATAAATATGTTCACGGGTTTTTGTGAGAGTAAATGATTTTAAGTTTCTTGGATAGATACCAAGGAGAACAATTGCTAGATGTGTTTGGAAAACTATGTTTAGTTTGATAAGAAGCTGTCCCAGAAATGAAACGAGAGAAGAGTGGAAAGTCAATCTGGAAGGGCCTTGATCCGGGCGATTTGGACCTATGCAGGCCCAATGAATGCTTCCAAAGTCTCTGTGTCTGCATATGTGTGTCAGTGCTATGGCGTCTGGAAGACACTTTTCACTGGTATCATACAGTCCCTCTGGCTCTTACAGTATTTCTTCTGCCTTCTCTTCCATATAGTTCCTTGAGCTCTGAGGACAGGGATATCCCATTTTTCATTCCCAGCAGGCATGCCTTGCTAGCACTTGACATTGTCCATGTTTTGGATTTTGGCTACTGTAATATTTGTCACCATATCTCACTCTTCTTTTTTGCAGCTCTCTAGTGGCACATAGGAGCATCATACATTCACAGGTCTGTTCACCTCCAGTAAACTGCCTCTGGTCAAGTATCTGAAAATAACTTTGGACCAATATCTAATCCTTTTATTAGTGTATTGTTGTGTTTTAAGAGGTTTTCATATATTTCAAATAATAATAAAATATCCCATATATCTTTTTCACCAGTCAGGGTCTTTTCATTCATTCCTCTGACATGGTTTTCAGGATAAAATTGAAATCTGTTTTCCCATTTGTTTCCATGCCCGTGCTTTGATGCCTATTTGCAAGTCACAGATGTGTCCAATATTCTGTAGACTTCTCCTCCTCTGTCTTGTAGGAATTTATAGTTTTGTTTGCGCATTTGTGTCTAAGACCCATTTTGAGCAATTTTTTTAACTGGTTTAGGAATTATTTTCTTACATGTGGCTATTCAGTTTTCCCAGACCATTTGTTGTAAATGCAGTCTATATTTCTTTATAAGATACCTGAACCAAGTTTTCTAGAAACTTGTCTTGATTGTTTGTTTGCCTTGTATAGTGGTGCTTCTCTATTTTAAATTAAAAATAAACAAGATTTTTATACAGTATGTTCTGTTCATGCTTTCCCTTTCTTTATCTCCTTCCAGATCCTCCATAACTCCCAACTTTTCTAACTCTATGCCTGTCTCTCTCTTTTTTCTTTCTTTTTATTTATTCTCTGTATCTTTTACATTATGTATCTCTATTCCATGGATTTCCCCATCCTTTCACATGTGCTCTCTACCCTTGCCCCTCAAACAAAACAAAATTTATGAGAAAAAAGGGGGAAATGGAAAAAATTAAATATTTAGTCATGGAAGCTGCACTGTGATACAGTGAGTCACACAGTAAACACCTTTGTCCATTCATATATATATATATTATATATATATAATTTTTTTTTGATTTTCAAGACTGGGTTTCTCCATAGCGTTTGGTTCCTGTCCTGGAACTAGCTCTTGTAGACCAGGCTGGCCTTGAACTCACAGAGATCCGCCTGCCTCTGCCTCCCGAGTGCTGGGATTAAAGGCGTGTGCCACCACTGCCCGGCTCCATTCATATATCTTAACATGAAAGTGTTCATCACAGAGAGTCATTCATCTGGTTCGAGGCCTCTGGTTTCTGCTACACTATTGATGCTGGACCCTCACTGGAACTCCTCTTGGTTATCCTATTGTTGCCGTAAGTTATGGAGATCCTGAAGGTTTGGGTCCATGGGTCAGGTTCCTTCACATGCGTCCAGGGTGATAGATGGTGAGGATATCTTAATCAAGTCATAATCCTGGTTCTGGTCCTGGACAACTTCAGGGTTGGTCTACCCACCCTACTCATCAGTTCTCCCCTGTCCTTGCCACCAATGTGAGCTTTCCAGCACTGTCCCTGCTAATTTATCTCTTACAGCAATCTCTCTTTCTCTTTCTTATGAAGACAAACTGGTGAATGAAAAGTTAAACAAGCAAGGAAAAAACAAAGTAAATAAGTTAACAAAAGAAAAAAGTACATAGGAAACACATACACACACATCATAAAAATGGAAACTGAAAGACCAGAAAGATAAAAATGCTGAATCCAAGTAAAATGAAGAATGAGATCTTTCAAATATATCTTTGATTTGGTTTATGTTGGCCATCTACTGTTGACCATGGGGCATGCCCTTAAGTGTGGCAGTCTATGGATCTAGTAAGACTCTCATAAAGAAACCTATTTTTCCTTTGTGAGTGCTAGTCAATTGGAGATTTTCTCTGGGTCTGGAATGGAAGTTCATCACTACTTTCCTATGTCAGCACTGTGTCTTTGTCTGCTTTGGACTTGTGCAAGCTGTGCATGCTGTCATAGTTTACATGAGCTCATATGTGCTTCAATTCTGCTGTGTCTAGAAGACACTATTTTCTTGATATCATCTGTCCCCTCTGGCTTTTGCAGTTGTTTCGCCTTCTCATCCCTGAGCCATGAGAGGAAGGATTTGATCGAAACATACCATGTAGTAGTTCCCATGTACAGGAAGAAGTTTCTCTGATGATGGCTCAGTGAGTCATTGATCTATGGGTATAGCAGAATGTGGGTATGAATCATTTTGTTGTTACATCCCTTTAGTAGAATCATATTTGCTTTCCTCCTAAGTCTATGATCTATCTAGTCTCAGCTTCTTGGCCACCCTGGCAGTGTTGGACATGGATTCCATCTCATGGAGTGAGCCTTAAATCCAATCAGATGGTGATTAGTTACTCCCTTCCACAATGGCTGTGTCAACTATTGCACCAGCATAACAAAGAATTAAAGATCGGTTCTTATCTTCCAGGCAGGTCACCTTTGTAGATCTAAGGGCTTCTAGAAGGGTTCATGGTTACCTTTCTCCTTTGAAAGACTGAAGAGTGCCTTTCAGTTCCATGAATGTAGTGGTGAAGATGCTGCATAGGCACTATCTTGACTTCTTATTGTGTAATGGGATACATAGGTATTGTCTTTAGCAATAGGGCCTAAGTTGTTTGGATGTTTCAATGGGGCCACTTTGACCAATACATTTCGATGTAACACATTTCAATATTGTTCTCGCTGATTTTTATAAACAATTATAATATTTGTGAAGGAAGAGAAATTTAAATCTTAATTTCCCATTATGAACTTCTCTTCTTGCTAGGAGAAAGAAGGGCAGAGTCAGGGAGAAGCCATGTAGCCCCACTGGAACTGGATGGAACTTTAGCTGGTAAGTCACAGCCTCATGGCAATACACAGATTAATAGAAATGGGTTAAATTAATATGTAAGAGTTAGCCACTAAGAAGCGAGAACTAATGGGCCAAGCGGTGATTTAATTAATACAGTTTCTGTGTGATTATTTTGGCTCTGGGTGGCCATGACAAACAAATGGCCTCCTTCAACATCTTCTTTCCTTTTCTTGTTTTGGGACGCTCAGTAGGATGATAAAATAAATTGTGCAATGGGAAATCTTTAACTGATTTTTATTAATTCCCCTTCCATCAAAAAAGTAGTCCAGATATTTATAGTCATGTTGAGCGTGCAAGTTAATGAAACTCTGAGATTAGTTGGGTCTGCAGGAGGAAGAGAAAT
Organism: Microtus oregoni; assembly: GCF_018167655.1. Classification (NCBI taxonomy): domain Eukaryota; kingdom Metazoa; phylum Chordata; class Mammalia; order Rodentia; family Cricetidae; genus Microtus; species Microtus oregoni. The sequence continues at coordinate 35,832,982 of NW_024543070.1, read as the reverse complement.
TTCCTGAGGGAAAAACATCTAAGATGAGCAGATTTGGATAGGGTGATTATAACAGACACTGTGCTACAGGTTAGGAGAGCCACATGAGCAAAGATATTATTCACAATTAGAAAAATAAGCACACAGAAAGGGAAAGAGACAAATGTGACTGGAGAAGGCTGCTTAGTTTAGAGTCCCAGGATTTAGATAACAGTGAGAAACTGATTAGGAAGGGCCATATATCTGTGAGGTTGATTCACGGGTTTGTGTCTTTCTATCTTACATATTAGAGGGGAATTGGGAATAAATAAAATTTTAAGTGGCTTGGTGAAACATTTTTAAAAATTTAATACCTTGAGGTCCACTATTTATGGACCACAATTAGGCTCCTCGATCTGATTGGAAGCATGTAGGCTAGGAAATAGCCTTCTCATGAAGCATGGCTATCTCCGAGTTCCATGGGTACCTCTCAAGGTTATCGTAAAAAGTCGTTTCAAGTCTTCACTTTCATTTGGTAGTTTCTGAGATCTGATTTGGGAATTTATCATATGGATTCTCAGTTCCTACCTCAGTTTTCACTATGACTATTCTTTCCTCATTCATTCCCTGCCAACCCCATAGCCCCTCTTACTCACTCTCCCCTCCTAGGGTAGAACTTTGAGTGGCAGTCCTCAGGTTCTGTCCAGGTGGTTTCTGAAGTAGGGTTCCTCCTTGGCCTGGATATTTGCAAATAGATCAAGTTGCATTGTCACTGAGTTCCAGGGACCTACCCTGTCTCTTCCTTCTGGCACTGGGAGTACAAACGCATGACCACTGTGCCTAGGTTTTGAGTGGAGACTGAATACAGGTCATGCGGTTAGCCATCACTTTACTGAGTGCACCTTCTCCCATGCTCTTCCCTTTTCTCTCATTTCGATCCATAGTCTCATGCTGGTGCACTGCTCTGGAGAGGACAATCCTGCATGTAAAATTGGAAGACTGAAACATGGTTGACATTAAGAAAGCAAAAACCTGTTAAAACAAGGCATGATAAATGATAAACTCCTCTCTTAATAAATGAATTCAATGTATTTGTTTTTTAATCTAGTGAAGTGTGAAAAAAAGCCTTATCAAAGTAGTGTTTGGTTATTAGCATTTATTTTAGATAAAGTTTAATTTTTGACATAAAACTTAAAAGCAGTTTAAACAGTCAAGTAGTTTAGCTATAGGAGGAGAAATATTGTCAACTGATTATTTATTCAAACAATAAATGCTTCACTATATACAAAAGAAACTGAACAGAGCTGATTCAAGGACTAATTAATATGTATGTATAGATAAATGTGCTAATTTCATCTGTCTCAGTAATATATTTTATTTATTTGTATTAACTAATACTCTTTCAAAATATCAAATGCATTTGTGATGGTTTTATTGACTACATATTAATTTAAAATATTAATTTATCTAAGATATTTATGGCTGTATAATTCTGGCAAACAGACATTTATGTCTGAATTGTCAGTAAAAGGCTTCATGCATGAAAATACATTGGTATAAAAGATTACCAGGAAAGAGGATAGAAATATGTACTCAAGGAGAAAAGGCATTATGTAAATATCAGATTATGTGTTTTTAAAAGGGTTATAGAGGATACAAATTTCCTTTGATAATTTCCTCTTGGATGCATTTAAATGGATTACTAATATTTTTTAAACCAGCCCTAGATTGTTTGCCCTAGATTGTGTTCTTTGCAACTAAAGATGTGTTGAAAATTTTTAAATGACAACTTAAAAGTTTTTGACAGACCACGTATGCTTTAAAAATTATTTTGGAAGCATGTAAGAAAATACTGTATTTGTGGGAGCTTGATTTTGAAATGCATTTGACATCATATCCTTTATTAGTTTTTATTTAAATTATATGCCTTCAATGATTAAAGATGATTGCGTATTAGAAAAGTATCTGTGATCACTCTTTTTCTCACTGGGTTTCAAAACATCAGTTCTTGTAGTACATAGCAACAGGGTTGATGGATCTGGAGATACCAGCAGCCCTCAGTGTGCTTCTTGAAAATAAGCAGAATAAAGAGGAATGTATACCATGGGGAGGAGTGGGGCCTCTGGCTCATGGTGATGACAGTGGTTGGTGATTTTTGTTTGTCAGTGTCTCAATCTGGCCTGTAACTCACTGAGTGGTTCAAGCTGGTCTTGGACCAATGACAGTACTCCTTTCTTATCTTCTCAACTTTCTGGGATTCCAAAAGAGCAACATCTCACCTTGCTGGCTATAACTATTTCTGTTTTTAGGATTTGACTCTTTCCTTTCATTCTCATGTTATTCACAAGGATCTAGAACCCACCTCTTCTTGCTCTGCTTCTTCTCTCTTAGTTCTAGGGTGGTCCTCCCCACTCTAGGATGCTCCATTATTTCCCACAGTTTGTGTCTAACTCCCACACATTTACAAATACTCCATTTTAAAAGCCCATTCAATGTCTCCTATTAAGAGTACCATCTGCTGCCTGCTGGGACCCTGGCTGAAGCAGACTGTAAATGTCCTAGGGATGTATCTGTTGAGCTTACCCTGTAAATATTAGCTGTTTTTAATTTTGCACTGGGATGGTGTTTTGAAATATAAGCAATGTTTTTCTTCTGATATTGTTTATTATCATTTCAATACTCCCAATTAAAGCACCCAAGCTGCTTTAATGAAAAGTTTTTGTTTTAACCAAAGCTGTAGAAAGATAAAGAATGAGTTTGGGGGTGTGAACTGAATAGATGTCAAAATATTGAAGGGTTATAAAGACAAACCTAAAACAAAGCAAAATAACCCTTATTATTATAGGCAAAACGAGTTAAGGAAAATAATTCATGGAAGTACATCTGTGGAGCTGCTTAGAATTGATACTGTACTAACCTCCACCTTCAAGAAACAAGTCTAAGCTCAATGAAAAAGAGATGACAGATTTGTGATACAGCACCAGGAATTAAGGTTTAGTCAGAATGATGCTCAGGAAATGCTTGGACTCTAGAACAGGAAACCTCACTGAGAATTCTAAATAGAAAGTTGTTCACAACCACAGTCTTAGTTTTCAACTTGATGATGTGTTAGAACCAATGTTTCACTGGTCACAAGGAGTTCTGCCTGGTGGATATATGGTCAAGAGCTAAACAAAAAAACAAAAATTAGCAATAATAGCAGAAGTAAGAATGCACTAAAAACACCAATAGACAATCCAGTTGGTGTTATGTAAATGTTTCAGAACTCAAATTCACCTGAAAAGAATGTATAAGAAAGGCATTTCTAGATTGAATGACAGTAATTTTGTTCTCTAATGTGGTTTTCTGTGATGACATCCATTTGCTGTAAAAAGAAGAATCCTTTAGGAGGGGTGGTGGCTACAATGACTATGGATAAAAGGATAATATTTACAATGCAGTGAGGAATTATTCTGGTCTATCGAAGTGGTGGTAGTAGATTCTGTTCTAAACAAACAGAGGATAGAAAATTACTAGTGTGTAGAATTGGATGGAGAAAAAGTAGGAGATGGGGATAAAGCTGCAAAATGGTTACATTGTGGATGATTGTAAAAGAGACTGTGTTTTCATTTCCCAGCCACCCAGACACGAATAACCACACAGAAACTATATTAATCACAATAATATTAGGCTAGTGGTTTAGGCATATTCCTAGCTAGTTCTTACATCTTAAATACCATTTCTATTATTTTATATTTTACCACGAGGCTTGGTACCTCACATCTTGCTTCTTGGGGAGCTACATAGCATTTACCTGATACCACTTTCTTTCTCCTTGCATTCAGTTTAGTTTTCCTGACGATCTATATTCTGGCCTACCATAAGACAAACAAGCTTCTTTATTAACCAATGGTAATACAATGTATTCATTACATACAAAGGGGAATCCTGCATCACTGCTGCTTTTCTGTCTAAATAAAAAGTAATATTTAACTTTAACGTAGTAAAATTACATACAACAAAACAGGTATGAAGCAAGAATTACAGTTATTTAGTCTATTTGTGTCTGGCAAAATTAAAGAAAATATTTTATCATCTATTTTATCTTTGTGAGTATAAAGTTTCATATCTAATTTATCTTTTATCATAACTAAGGAAAACTGTAACTATCTCTCTTCAACTCCATCAAAGACCCCAGAAGGATATAATACTAAGTAAACAGGAAGTGTGTTATAATCATCTCCCAAAAGTCTAGAATTGACAGAGACATCTGGCTGCCTGTACACTCACCCACGGTTCTTCGGTAATGCTGGGGCATCCATTTTCAGCTTACAGGCCCATAGTACAGCAGACTTTTCCATGAAGCAGGAAATTTGAAAGAATGTTTTGCCTATATTTGCAGTTTGTCAGTCATTTTCTTCTGTGTCCTGGGGAATGTCTTGTAGACATTTATGAAGCAGGAACCCTGAAAAACTGTTCACTATCTTTTGACAAGTTCAGTAGTTATTTTTCTGTGGGTCCTACATGTCCAGTATATTTTCAAACAGTCCAGGCAAAGGCAGTATCTTGCCCAAATGTCTAGCCTTGTCACATTGAGGTCAAATTACATAATGAGTTTCTTCAATACCCATCAACCTCTCTGAAGTAATTGTGCTTCTAGAAGCAGACATGTCTCACTGTCAGAAAAGTCTAAGTTCTTAAAATCTTTTAAATGCCGTATTATGTAGGTCTTTGAAGTGTTAAAGGTCATCTGACTGAAATATATCTCTGTATATATATAAAACCTAACATGACTTGATTTTTATAAATGACTATTAGTCTATATAATTTTAATTATACATTACATTTTAAATGAGCTGCATAAACATAATACATTAAACAAGAGTAGAAATATACATGTAAAAATTGACTTTAAGTTTATCAATAAACCAAAGTACACGCCAATATAAAGTATTCATCGCTATATCTTTTCTTCCCCTTTTTCTCAGAAATAGATTGACTGTGACCATTAAATATTTATTATTAATTCCCTTTTGTTGCAAGGAGAGGGCCTGCTTGTTCATCCTGGCCACATGGCTAGCTTATCCCTGAAATAACCACACACAAATTGTATTAATTAAATCACTGCTTGGCCTGTTAGTTCTAGCCTCTTATTGGCTAACTTTCACATCTTGATTTAACCCATTTCTATTAATCTGTATATCGCCACATGGCAGTGGCTTACCAGGAAATATTCTAACTGACATCTGTTTCAGGTAGAGGATCCATGGTTTTTTCTGATTCTGCTTTCTTTCTCCCAGCATTCAGTTCTGTTTTCCCCGCCTACCTAAGTTTTGCCCTATCAAAAGGTAAAGGCAGTTTCTTTATTCATTAACCAATGAAAGTAACACACAAACAGAAGGAACTCCTACACCATCCTTTAAATGAAAACAAACATTTATAAGCAATCATTTTGGAAATGTTGGCATTGTTTTCTCTAAACTTCGTCCTGCTGTTTGTAGGACAAAGTATTTTTAGGGTTCATGGATACCTTTTGGGGGGGTCTTGTTCCATCAAACTACATTAGTCTGAAAGGAACCCACAAATTTTTATCTTCTGTGAAAACAAAAGCAGGACTTCTTTGCCAAAGCAACATATTGTGAAACTAAAAATTTAAATTCAGGATACCTTTGAAATACAAATGTTATATTGTATACATTTTATGTATATATTAACAGCCCCTAAAATCTAATGTTTTTCAGTAGTTAACTATTATCAGTCAAAAAATACAAGGAAAACACAATAATGCACATAATCTAGACTCTGTATTTATTCCATCTTTACATAGTTTATTTTTTACTCTATTACTTTCTAATATTCTTTAGTCCTTTAATCTCTGACTATCTGTACTCTTTCTTCTTTCTCTCCTAAGCCCATGTACACTATTCTAACACTGACCTATTTATTAAAAGGCAGTTTTTGTCTGAATCTGTCTTATTTTGTATTTGTAATCATTTTCTGATCAGGAGAGGTTTTTTTCCATGATAAGCAGGCTTGGCAGCTAGAACTAATGTTGCAGCTTTGCCTGTTGACTCTGCCCTGTCTAACATGGTAGAAGTATGTTCACTGCCTCTGTGAGCCAGCTCCAGAAACACAATGGGTCTATGTCACTATAAAGCAACTTGTAGTACTCTTCTCACAAAACTTATTTAAGTGCTCTGTAGCAGGACCTGCCAAAAGAGCCAGTTTGTTTGTGTTGCCAATATGAACCAGGAAACCATCTCTTAAAGAAGAAATCCCTCTGCTTGTAGCCACCAAACAGAGCTTATCTGAAAAAAATGCAGCTACCAAAAAGAGGCAAATGACTCCTCTTTTTGTGGGTCTAGAATCCCCCTCTTTTGCTTCTTTAGTCTTTATATGGTGTATGTTGGACACCATTATGTAAATGGAGCCACACTTTAATTTCCCAGCCACCCAGATCCAAATAACCATACAGAAACCATATTAATTACAATATTGTTTGGCCAATGGCTTAGGTGTATTTTTAGCCAGTTCTTGAACTAACATCTTGAACTAACCCATTTCTATTATTTTATATTTTACCATGAGGCTTATGATTTATTTTGACTATTGGGCATCTACATGACATCTACCTGACTCTGCCTTCTTTTTCTCTGCATTTAGTTTAGTTTTTTCATCTAACTATATCCTGTCCTGATACAGGCCAAAGCAGCTTCTTTATTAACCAATTATTATATAACATATTACATACAAAGGGAAATCACACATCAGGTGATCATCATGAATGTTTGCCAATAATGTCATTTGGGAGACTCTCCTAATCATTAAAGAACCAAAAAAATTAAAAAAGAGAAACTAAGCACCCAATTCCTGCTTCACTCTGCAAAGGGCTTGTCCTTCAGAAGACATTGTCCTCAGTGTGATGTTGTGAAGATGCTGGAATTTGTAGGCATTAGTCTATTGCAGTAATTTTCAGTTTGTGGATTGTATCCCTTCTGGGGTTGGTGTCGAATGACCCTTTTACATGGGTCACCTAAGACCATCAGAAAACATAGATATTTACATTATTATTCATAACAGCTTCAAATTATAGTTATGAAGAACAACAAAAATAATTTTATAATCTTTGGGCTCATTGAAACATGAGGAACTGTTTTAAAAGGCCACAGCTTTAGGAAGGTTGAGAACTACTGAGCAGGAGGCCATGGCACAGTATTTGTGTGAATGGACTGATGCTAGTTCATAGGGTTGGATTGGGTCTGGAAAGAATGGATTCATTTATAAAACAGTATGTTATTACAAAAAGAGGGTCTCCCCTCCCTGTTATTTTTCTTCCATTTTACTTTGTGGCTCCTCTCTCACACACCTATACCATGATCCATCACTGGAGAGACCCTTGAGAATAAAGCAGTTTCGGGCATCCTGCTCTTGAACTTCCAAGAGCTGTGAGATAAATAAATCCTGTTATTTATAAACTATGTAATCTCTCAGGTCTTTTGTTATAGCAACATAAAACACACCAGGACAGTCACAAAATAGTAAGTACAGGTTGTAGCCAAGAATCTGAGTGTCTTAAAGTGCTAATCTGTTTCCACATGGAAGAATATGTATGCAGTTCTGCCCCAGATCCACCCACAGTTTAACTAAGTCAACTGGAGAAAGGAAAATTCACGAAGTTGGCATCATGATGAAGCTGATTCTTTGTATTCTAGTGACGGTCTGGAGAACATTTCCAAAGCTTCAGGACTAGAGGCAGGAGGACCAGTTTAGAAAGTTTCTGGTGGACTAGGTGAGGAGTGGAAAGTCATCAAAGGTCATAAATGACATGAATGGCAAATACCAGGCAGCAACTGACAGCACAAAGGAATTGCCTGAATGAGCCAGAGATGCTACTGACATATGTAGGTGATATCTTGCTTATGTATGAAAACACATTTGTATGTGTTAATAATCACTGTAAAAATATAAAACTTCATTTCAGAGGGTTTTAAAGAAGGAAGACATTTCCCTCTGAGCTTGAGGGAAGAGATAAGCTCTCAGCTGAAATGGAATGAAAACAGGCAAGGACAGTGGGGGAAGGGATAGTTTTAAGCACGTGATTTATTTCCTAGCATGTATAGAGTGCCTTCATTATACTTTGGATTGATTGTGTGTATCAATTTGAACATTGTGGAACAATTAAAAATATATATTATAATAAGATTTGTTAAAGGAAATTTTTCCATGCATAAGGAAATATCTTAGAAATGGAAAAGAAAGGATATGTGTGTCCTTGCTGGCTCATGTGACAGTGGCTGGTTAGTTCTCGTTTACTTTGTAGTTATGTCTGCCAGTTGGAATGTATATGAAAAATTATGGTGAGATAAGGCAATTCGTATAAGGACTTTATCTATATCTATCTATCTATCTATCATCTATCTATCTATCTATCTATCTATCTATCTATCTATCTATCATCTATCTCTATCATCTATCTACCTACCTATCATCTCTCTATCATCTAACTAGTATTCTTTGATGTTCTTGAATGTAGATCTTGTGTGACATTGTTATGGTGCTAGAATACAGGCTCGAACAATCTATCGATTACTTTATCATCTGAACAGTAATAAGTCTTATAGTGATCACCTGCTGTGTGCCAAATCCTGGAAAATGGAATTTACAAACTTTGGTCTGACCCTCTGGATATGCTTGAAAAGTAAGTATAAATTCAAAGGAGAGAAATTGAAGAACAGGTAATTTTTAACTTATAGGTCGACACTGAAATTAGACTTAAAATTCTGTTACTTTTACTCCCTTGTCTTTATGTAAGGAAACTGGAGCATACATGTGCTACAAATGAGATAGGGTCACACATGTCACAGAGATGTGATCAGAAAATTATTTTCTGGATCTACATAGCTTCTTGATTTTGTTTTTGTTTTTTCCTCCTTTTTATTACTTTATAAATAATACCAATCAAAATTCCCACTTCTTCCCCTCCTCCCACTTCCCTCTTCCTCTCTCCCACCCCCCTCCAGTTCTAAGAGAGGGCAAGGTACCCTGCCCTGTGGGAAGTCCAAGGCCCTCCCTCCTCCATCCAGGATTAGGAAAGTATGCATCCAAAGAGAATAGGATCCCCAAAAGCCAGTAAATGCTGTAGAGAAAAATCTCAGTGCCATTATCATTGGCCCTTCAGTCTGCCCCAACTGTCAACCACAGTCAGAGGGTCCAGTTTGATCCCATGCTTGTTTATTCCCAGCCCAGCTGGCATTGGTGAGCTCCCACTAGCTCAGGCATACTGTCTCAGTGGGTGAACAAACCACTTGTGGTCCTGACTTCCTTGCTCATCTTCTCCCTCCTTCTGCTCTTCAACGGGACCTTGGGAGCTCAGTCCAGTTTGCCAATGTGGATCTCTCTGTCTCCATCTGTTACCAGACAAAGGTTCTATGGTGATATTCAAAACAGTCATCAGTCTGACTACAGGACAAGGTCAGTTCAGACCACCCTCTCCTCTACTGCCAAGGGTCCTAGCTGGGGTTATCCCCATGAACACCTGGAAACCCCTCCATGGCCAAGCCTCTTGCCAACCCCAAAATGGCTCCCCCAATTAAGATATCTTCTTCTCTACTCCCATATCCGTCCTTCCTCCATCTCAACCATCTCACTCCCCCAAGCTCTCCCTAACCCTTCTCCCCTCTCTTTCCCTTTTAACCCTCCCTTCTACCCCTTGCCCCCATGTTACCAACCTTTGCCTGGTAATCTTCTCTGCTTCCAGTTTCCACGAGAATCTATATATGTTTTTCTTTGGGTTCACCTTAATACTTAGCTTTTCTAGGATCACAAATTATAGGCTCAATGTCCTTTGTTTATTTCTAGAATCCACTAACGAGTGAGGAATTACCATATTCATATTTTTTTGGTCTGGGTTGTCTCACTCAGGATAGTGTTTTCTATTTCCATCCATTTGCATGCAAAATTCAAGATGTCATTGTTTTTTACCGCTGAGTAGTACTCTAATGTGTATAAGTGCCACACTTTCTTTATCCATTCTTCCACTGAGGGGCATCTAGGTTGTTTCCAGGTTCTGGCTATTACAAATAATGCTGCTATGAACATAGTTGAATAAATGTTTTTGTAGTATGATTGGGCATCTTTTGGGTATATTCCCAAGAGTGGAACTGCTGGATCCTGAGGTACGTTGATTCTCAGTTTCCTAAAAAACCGCCACACTGATTTTCAAAGTGGTTGTACAAGTCTGCATTCCTACCAGCAATGGTTGAGTGTTCCCCTTACTCCACATCCTCTCCAGCAAAGGCTACCATTGGTGTTTTTGATTTTAGCCATTCTGATAGGTGTAAGATGGTATCTCAAAGTTGTTTTGATTTGCATTTTCCTCATAGCTAAGGAAGTTGAACATCTCCTTAAATATCTCTTGGGGATTTGAAATTCTTCTTTTGAGAATTCTCTGTTCAGTTCAGTGCCACATTTTTTAATTGGGCTATTTAGAATTTGAAAATTACACTGTAACAGAATCCAGCAAAAGTAGCCATGCCTATTACCCATTTAAAAAGCAGAAGATTATTCACCCAGCAATATAGGAGAAAGAAATTCTAGAAGACAGAACACAGTGGGAGCAGACTGGAAGTACTCATGCCTTGCTTCATTGTTCTCTGCACATTCAGCTAGGGGGTAGAGTTCTATACTTCCTTTCTTTTCTTTTTTTAAATTATTTTTTAAAAATTTATTTTACATACAAACCACAATTTCCCCTCCCTCCTATCCTCATGTTTTCTTTGATCACTTCCTTTATAACCCCCATACATTCCTCAGAAAGGGTAAGGCCTTCTAAGGAAATCAACAAAGCATGGCACATCATATTGAGGCAAGACCAGTATCTTCTTCCCAGCATCAAGGCTGAGCAAGGCATCCCACTATATGGGATTAAAGGTGTGTGTTACCTCTGCCTGGCTTATAAACTTCTTATTCCCTCATAGGCATGTCCTTCTTTAAATTGGGAACATTCTATGATTTTTTGGATATATTTTCTGTGCCTTTGAACTGGAGTTTTTCTCCTTTTTATAATCCCTGTTATTCTTATGTTAGTTCCTTTCATGGTGTCCCAGATTTCCTGGATGTTTTGTGTTAAGATTTTTTGGATTTAATGTTTTCATCAATTGATGAATCTATTTCCTCTATTGTGTCTTCAATAACTGAGATTCTCTCTTCTGTCTCTTGTATTCTTTTGGTTATGATTGCATCCGTAGTCCCTGTTTGTTTACCAAGATTTTCAGTTCCAGAATTCCCTCTGTACTTTCTTTGTTGCCTCTGTTTCAATTTTCAAGTCTTGAACTGTTTCCTTCACATGGTTGATTGTTTTCCTTGGCTTTCTTCTTGATTTCTTCCAAATTTTGTTTGTCTTTTTCTCGATTTCTTTAAGCAAATTTTTTATTTCTTCTCTAAGGGCCTCTATCATCTTCATAAAATTATTTTTAAGGTCATGTTCTTCTGCTTCATCTGTGTGGGGATGTCCAAATCTTGCTATTGTAGAACCACTCATTTCTAGTGGTACCATATTGTTCTCTTTGTTGTTGTATGTATTCTTACCCTGTCATTTATCCATCTGTGTTTGGGATAGTTATAGGAACAGGTGTTGATTCTTGTTATGTCTTTGTTGGATAGGTCTTTGGTTACTTTATTGTCTTTGGCCTAAATGGCCAAGGGTTCTGATAATTGGCTGGTTGTCATGTCGAATAGGATTGTCTCAGCTGAGGTATGTGGAGGTTTGCATGTCTATATTATTGTACCATCCAGTTCTTTTGGCTAGTGTGGTCTTTACTTGTGTTTATGAGGTTGGTTCTCCAACTGGTATGGCTTTTGCCTGGGTCAGTTCTTCCAACTGTTGCAGGTGGTGGTTGTGCCTCTGGGATCTGCTGTTGTTTCTGGAGAGTGCTGCTCATGGGGAGGCTGCTCTTTTTCCAATTGGTGCAGGTGGTGATTGTACTTCTAGGAGTTTACAATGGCGGAGATGGTGCCTGTGCCTCTAGGGGCTGGTCTTCTTCTAGTTGGCACAGGTGGTGCTTGTGCCTCTAGAGGTTGCTGATTTTGCAGAGGATGGCTATCCCCGGGAGGATGATGGGTTCGGTGCATTTGGGTGCATTTGTAATTTACAGGATCCAATGGGTGGCAGCAGTGGTTGAACCACATACTTTTGTTCTGAACATTATGCTCTGTTACACAAAGGGTGCTGTGTTTCTTATTTATATGGGTTTCTAAAAGGATAGCAATAGTTGGAAACTTTAGGACTTGATGGAAATCCCACAGCTTTCAGAATGAGCGTTATCAAAGGAACAGAGGCTGAGAACTGTTATGTCTTTTGCAGATCTCGCCTTCATTTTTGTCTTCGACTACAAATTCTATAAACCAACCAAACAGTTCTAAATTCTAGCCTCTATTTTTGAATTTGACTCTCATCTGGAAAGCATTTGTTATAAATTCAATAAAGAAACCCATTTCAAACATAATTTAGTTGAAATGCGTGACTTCAGGTCTAGCTTACAAATGTTTGTTGAAACATGAACAACAGGATGTTGAATTCTGTTTTCTGTAAGGAAATAGGTGTAGGGCTAATATTTTGGTGTGTCAGATTGATGCCAAATGCATCATCTTGTAGATATCACACAAAGGAGTGAGTTATTTGTATTTTGATGACTTTTTCATATGATTCTTTTGCAATACTGCTTGTGTGCCAGGGAATGCTGGACTTGCACTATTAGGTTGCAATGTTCAGTTTTTTGCTTCCTCTGGAACAGAGTGGGCAAGAGTCCATGTCAGGAGACAAAGGCTGTAGGACAGTGAGCTGATGTCCTAACCAAGGAGTCAGAAGGTTTGCCTTTCTTAAAAAGGTTAACTGATGCTGTTCTTCAGCTTCCTTTCTCAGAAACGCCACTTTAGCCTGTATGTAAACAGAAGCATGCGTGCACACACAGTGACATAAACCTGATGAGGAGATTTATTCTCAGGTCAGAATAATTTAGATGAGCAAACAGCTACCTTCAGAGCCTGTGTCTGGTGGAAAAACCTGCAGAGCCAAAGGATAATTACTGATGTGTCTCCACAGAATCACTGTGATTGCTTAATTATGTCAGAAACTTTTTTTTTAACTTAGCAATTTTTTTATATGCAAAGAGAAGATTTTTTTATGTGTGTGTGTGTTTAAAAGTCCACATGTTAAATCACTTACACAGGTCTAAAATTCAATAGGGAATGTTGTAATATACTTCTTGAGAAAATAACAGTTGGAAATTATTTCTGTATTTCCATTTCTTTGGTGTGCGTACATTAAAATATCCATGAAAAGTCTGTAGTTTGCTTACTATTGAGTCTGACTGATTTCTGTCCCTCTGTCTGACAGTGAGAGTACTGTTAGTCAGTTTCCCACAAGACATGCCTCTCCTCTTAATAAGCGTGAAGGAAGATGTTGGCTGCATTTCTTTCAGGCTGGTAACAAAGGAACACAAAGCAACTTAACATATCCCCTCTGAACACTGGACATATGGCTTGAGAGAAATCAATATAAATGGACTTGAAAGGTCAGAATGTAGCATTATTGCCTGAATACGAGAAAGAGAGATGCTTCTCCTTGGTAAATGATGCAACCAACTTTTTTCTGAAATGACAGATAGAAATTGTTATAAGACAAAGAAACTGGCAAAACTCCACTTTTTTTTTTAAAAAAAAACCTTTGGTCTTGGTGACAGTGTAATTTTTCCTTCCTTCCTTCCTTCCTTCCTTCCTTCCTTCCTTCCTTTCTCCCTCCCTCCTTCCTTTCTTCCTTCCCGCTTCCTTTCCCTCCCTCCCTCCCTCCCTCCCTCCCTCCCTTTCTTCCTTCCTCCCTCCCTCCCTCTCTCTCTCTCTCTTTTGATGAAGGGAGCATATTCTCATGTTCTAGAACTTGTGATATAGCTGAAGATAACCTTGAATTTCCTATCTCCTGTCTTTCTTGTTCTATCTCCCAAGTGCTATAATTACTTCTATGAGTTAATATATAGCATAGTGAAAATTTAAGACTTATTTGTAGTATTTTTATGTATATGAGTGTTTTGCCTGCATGTGTGTATGGGTACATGCTCAGTGTCTATGGAGGCCAGAAGAACCGTAGTCAGCATTATGGATGGTTTTAAGTCACCATGTAAGTACTGATTTGAAATAGCTTCAGTGTGACAAGTAAAGATCTGGATGAATGACAATAAATATATATATTGAATTTTGATGTTGAGTTGGACTTTAATGGCAAGGAAGACATACATACACATACATAAGCAATGGGGAGAGGAGAGAGAGAGAGAGAGAGAGAGAGAGAGAGAGAGAGGAGAAGAGAAGAGAGGAGAGGAGAGGAGAGGAGGAGAAATTACTCAAAGAATTACTTACGTTTTGGTCTTTTTGTTTTTTCTATTTTTCCATATCTTGAATCAGTTAAAAGTTAATATTCTTTTCACTAACTCTGTTGTCATGGCCTGAAAGGCTCATGGAGTTCGCCTGCCTGAAACTTTTGATGCATAATACATTATATGGAATAATCTTTGTCCTGTCCTTTGAGCCTTGAGTTTCCTTATCACTGCAGTCCTTTGATAGTTACGTTTCTGGGTAGCTGAGGGAAGCTGCTCACACTGCGCTTTTTGTACGCATCTATACTTACAAAGGTAACAAAGCTCCCAGTGCCTAGCAACAAAGGCAGGTTGCTATAAATCTAAGCTATAATTACTTGTTTAAAAGTATCTCTAGTGAAAATCTCAAGTTAAAATCTTTTTTCAATTAACTAAAGTACAATATATATTTATATGGCATAAATTAAAAAATTTGAGTTATGCCCTCTAAATCATGAGTGTTTGAGGGTTTTATTGTTGATTTTTGTTTTTGAGACAGAGTCTGTTTGGCTTTGACCTGATTATATACTGAAGGATGACATTATAGCATTGATCATCCTGATTCCACTTCCTGAGTGCAGGGAATTCAGTTTCACAGCACCACATCTGGCTTTTATAATGTTGGGGATTGACTCTAGAGATTCAGGTATGCTGAGCGTGCTGGCTATTCTTGGTTGTCAACTTGACTATATTTGGAAATAACTGAAATTCAAGAGGTTGAGTAACCTGTGAGGTATTATTATTGATAGACTCACTTGAAGTGGAAAAAATCCATCTTAAATCTAGGCTACACTTTTAGTGGCATCCCACATAAAGAGCATGGAAGAAGGAAACACTTGATGTTTGCCTGTTTTCCCCAACTCTCTGGCTAGTTTTATACTTCACTGGTTTAGAGGCTACAACTTATGGATTCCAATGTATACTGGGGACCAACTGAGATACTCACCTTCATGGACTGAGCAACTACTGGCTTCTTAGACTTCTGGTAGGGAGACAGTCATCCTTGGACAAGCAGGACCACAAGCTGTAAACCACTGTAATAAATCCCTTCTATAGATTTAGTATCATTCTATCAGTTTTGTTTCTCTAGAGAGCCCTGACTCTCAGCAAGCTCTCTACCAACTACAGCCAGGCCTTGTGTTTTTCAAGAGCTTCTATATTAACCAGCTCTAGTGTATGGGTAAAATTAGCATACTAAATTTCAGGCCTGTTTCTGTCCATAAAAAATTGATTAGCTAAGATATGCTCGTCAATAATAAAATACTGATTTTGGAAAAGAGATTATTAAAATGGATGAAATCTGTAAAACTGTTATATGAAATTCAGACTTGTCACAAATCAGAATAATTCAAGACTAGAAATGAAAAATTAGTAAATTCAGGATAAAATAATTTAAATGAGCAAAAATTGGTTCATCAGCATTGTGTGGTTTTTCTATGATGGATGAGCACACGCTTTTGATGCCACACACCATGAATTCATTAGACACAGGTTCTAGGTTGATTGCACTTACAGTCTTATAATCGTTTTATGATTTGCTGCATGCACTTTCTAGCTTATTTGCTTGTCTGTGTCTCAAGATAAAGAAGAAAGTAAAAGAAATGTTCCCCAGAGTACAACATTTCTGTCTTTGATCCATGGTAAGTTCATTGCTTGTACTTTTACCAACTGCTGAAAACACAAATTTTGGAGAAATCAAGTCCCAATTTGCAGTGCCTAGAATTCACCGTATAGGGAGTAAATGGGCAAGTAAAATCAACTATATAAAATTTTAAAATCACTAATGAATAAATATTTTTATTAATTTTTTGTTTTATATCATGTGTTTTCACAATTTACAGATGACTTTTTTTTTTGTTTGTTTGTTTTTCAAGACAGGGTTTCTCTGTAGCTTTGGTACCTGTCCTGGAACTAGCTCTTATAGACCAGGCTGGCCTCAAACTCCCAGAGATCCACCTGCCTCTGCCTCCCGAGTGCTGGGATTAAAGGCCTGTGCCACCACTGCCCGGCTACAGATGCCTTTATTGAAGGTTCCTAGGATGTTTGAAAAGGGAGTCAGGAAATTAAAAAAGAATTGCTTCTGGGTTCAGTAATCAATCAAAATACCTAAGTATTCGGGCTAGTTTCATGTAAGCTTGATGCAGACTAGTAGCATCAAGGAGTCATTTGAGAAATTGACTCCATAAGGTGGGGGTGTAGGCAAGCATATGTGGCGTTTTCATGGGAAGGACCTAGCCCATTTCAGGTGGTACCACCCCTAGACTGGTGGTTCTGGGTTCTATAAGAAAACTGATTGAGCAAGTCTTGTAGAGCAAGCCAGAAAGAAGTACCCTTCTATGGCCTCTGCACCAGTTCTTACCTCAAGATTTCTGCTTTTTTTTTTGAGTTCCTGTTCTTATTTGCTTCAATGATGAAGGGTGATATATGGAAAAGTAAATCAAGAAAATCCTTTCCTCCCATTTTTTTTATTTTTTAATTTTTTTAAATTTTTTTTTCGGTCATCGTGTTTAATCACAGCAATAGCAATGAACTAAGGCAGAAGCTGGTGCTAGGAATAGTAGGGCATTGCTGTGACAGACCTGACCCTTTGGAGGATTGCTATAAGAATGTTAAGTGCAGACAATGGAGCCTGGCTTATAAAGTCTCAGAAAGAAGGAAAGACACTCCCAGGCCTTTTGTATGAGGAATCTGGGATGTCTAGTCAGCTGGAGCTGAAAAATAGGCTGCGACAAACAAGAGGCCAGAACTACTGAAGTAAAATCATTGCTTTGCTTGGACAATGGATGCTGGTCAGCTGCGCCTGAAAATCATCAGCATCATTGTAGTGAAGTCTTCTGGGCAATGTTTCCTCTGGGGCAGCATACAGAAGTTGTGGTCCAGAGGAGGCCAAGGTTGTACCTCCTGCTGGGAGCCAACAACTTGGAAATGTTAAGAGTCACCTAGGTGGTACTGATTTTGAAGGCCAGAAGGGATCATGGGGAGAAGTTGAGGCTTGGTACCTTATAGCAGGGTTAGCATGCCTGAAGGGGGCCTAGGAGAGGGTATTGGTGAAAGGATAGCCGAGTTGCAACAAGGGACCCAATCTTAAAAGTACTATAACATGTTGATAGCAGCATTATTTGTAATAGCCAGAACCTGGAAACAACCTAGATGCCCTTCAATGGAAGAATGGATGAAGAAAGTGTGGAAAACACACTCAGCAGTAAAAAACAATGACATCTTGAGTTTTGCATGCAAATGGATGGAAATAGAAAACACTATCCTGAGGTAAGCCAGACCCAAAAAGATAAACATGGGATGTACTCACTCATAATTGGTTTCTAACCATAAAGGACATTGAGCCTATAATTTGTGATCTGAGAGAAGCTAAATAAGAAGGTGAACCCAAACAAAAACATATAATTATTCTCCTGGATATTGGTAGTAGACAAGATTTCCGGGCAAAAATTGGGAACTTGGGGGTGGGGTGGAATGGGGGTAAGGGGAAATGGGCTGAGAAAAGTGAGAAGGGGAGAATGGGGAGAACTTGGGGGAATGGGATGGTTGGGATAAAGGAAGGGTGGATATGGGAGCAGGGAAGTATATATCTTAATTAAGGGAGCACTATTAAGGTTGGCAAGAGACTTGACTCTAGAGGGGCTCCCAGGTGTCCAAGGAGATGTTCCCAGCTAGTTCCTTGGGCAGCTGAGGAGAGGGAACCTGAAATGGCCCTATCCTACAGCCATACTGATGAATATATTACATATCACCGTAGAACCTTTATCTGGCATTGGATAGAGATAGAGACAGAGACCCTCATTGGAGCACCAGATTGAGTTCCCAAGGTCCAAATGAGGAGCAGAAGGAGGGAGAACATGAGCAAGGAAGTCAGGACTGCGAGGGGTGCACCCACCCACTGAGACAGTGGAACTGATCTATTGGGAGCTCACCAAGGCCAGCTGGACTGGGACTGAAAAAGCATGGGATAAAACCAGACTCTCTGAACATGGAGGACAATGAGGGCTGATGAGAAGCCAAGGACAATGGCACTGGGTTTTGATTCTACTGCACGTGCTGGCTTTGTGGGAGCCTAGCCTGTTTGGATGCTCACCTTCCTAGACCTGGATGGAGTGGGGAGGACCTTGGACTTCCCACAGGGCAGGGAACCCTGACTGCTTTTTGGACTGGAGAGGGAGGGGGAGAGGAGTGGGGGGAGGGGTAGAGGAGTGGAGAGAGGGGAGAAGAGTGGGGGGAGGGGAGAGGAGTAGGGGGAGGGTGAGAGGAGTGGAGGAGGGGGAGAGGAGTGGAGGAAGGGGAGAGGAGTAGGGGGAGGGGAGAGGAGTAGGGGGAGGGTGAGAGGAGTGGAGGAGGGGGAGAGGAGTGGAGGAAGGGGAGAGGAGTAGTGGGAGGGGAGGAGAGGAGTGGAGGGAGGGGAGAGGAGTAGGGGGAGGGGGAGAGGAGTGGAGGGAGGGGAGAGGAGTAGGGGGAGGGAGAGGAGTGGGGGAGGGGGAGGGAAATGGGAGGTGGAGAGAAGGTGGAAATTTTTTCAATTAAAAAAAAAGTACTATAACATGATCACCAAGAACTTGGCTACAATGGACTGGAGCCAGCTGAAGTCTGGAAGATGAGCAGTGTGTGCTACAGAGGGCAGAGCTGTAGAAGTGACCCAAGCCCCTTCTGGAGGAGCCAGAAGATTGTGAGTGTGTTCCATTGGACACTGAGTTATTTAAACTGTTGAAGTTTACTTTGGTTCTGTTTAGATTGTGACTGTGACCTTGTTCTTTACTCTTGAAATAAGAAAGTATTTAACTTTTTTATTTTAAAGGAACCAATAGTTAAGAGACTAGATTTTTTAAAAGATACTGGTTTTAAAATGTTTGAATTTGTAAGAATGTGTGACACTTTGAGCTTCTAAAATGTTTTATATTGTAATTTCTTATATCAATGTGTGATCTTGGAGATGAACTGAAGGTGTAAGTCACAAACAATGCCACACCAGTTTGGAATTATGACTAATAGGGTGGTATTTATTTAAAGGGGAAAAAACTTACAGATAACCGTCCCAGACAAAACCCTTTGCGCAATCAGGAAGATTCTAGTCGCCATAACTGGAGCAGGAAGCCAAGAGAACGAGAAGGCAAGTAGCCGCTTTTTTAAAGGGAGAGAGACCACACCCCAATGGTCTGGTATTTCAGTGGCTATAGGCTGGAGGAGCGGAAGGACCTCCCGCAACAATGAACTAAAAAGGAATATTGGGGCTTAATAGTGAGGTGTTTTTGTGTCAAGCTGAAAAGGGGTTTGCAGTCTTGGCTAATTTTATGTTAACTCGACACAAACTAGTGTCATCAAAAGGACGGAGCCTCAGTTGACAAAATGCCTATGTAATAAGATCGGGATGTAGGCAAACATGTGGGGCATCTTCTTGGTTAGTGATTGATGTGGGAGGGCAAAGCCCATTGTGTCTGTGACCACCCCTGGGGTGGTGGTCCTTGTTCTGTAAGAAAGCAGGCTGAGCAAGCCATGAAGAGCAGACCAGTAAGCAGCAGCTCTCCATGTCTTCTATATCAGCTCCTGCCTCCAGGTTCCTGCCATGTTTGAGTTCCTATCCTGACTTCCTTCAGTGGTGAGCAGTGACATGGAAGTGTAAGCCAATTAAAACCTTATTTCCCAAGTTGTTTGATTATGGTGTTTTATCATCGCAAAGTAGCCCTAACAGTAAAATGCAATAAATAAATAAGTCAGTATAAATGGTCAGCATTGCTTGCTCTCTAATTTCATAGAGAATGGCTAATACTTTAATGCCCTTTGGAAAGAAGAATCTTGCATTTTATATTATCGTAAGCATTTGGACATAGAAACTACCAACTAGCTTGATACTTGGTTATATTTTCTGTTAAAAAAGTATCTGCTCTCACCTACCCACAGATCAACCATGGAGTTGAGGAATTTGTCTTGTTATAGCCAACTGAGAGATTCTAAATATAAGACTTTTAAATAGAAACCAACATCCATAGAACTAATTTGTTTCTGAAGACAATTCTAAAGTTATAATGCCTATGCATATTCCATACTCCAAATACTTCATATCACTGGCTTGGAGCATATGCACAGCATCCAGCGTTTGAGGGTTCCTCGGTTGTAATTCCCAATGGGAAGTAAAATGATGCCTCTCTTGGGACCACAGTTACTGGTGCTTTACTGAAACGGAGATTTGGATGAAGTGGTCTGGGATGTGATCTGTGATTCTGCATTTCTAACAGGCTCCCAGGCACTGCAGGTCTGAGGATCATATTTTGTACAGCAAAGGAATAAAGACATTTAATTTATGTATCTTAATGGACTTGAACAGGTGATTCATCCAGAATTTATCCATATCTTCCTTTAAAACACTCTTTGATTTTTTTGATTAGGAGTTCATATTGAATTCTGAAAATGTCAAATATTTCAATTAAAATATTCACAATGTTTAGGGAAGTCTAGATTGTGGAAACTGTTCCTCAATGTTCTATTATTCTTCAGTACAATTTTGAAGAAGAGATTTGTTTGTTTGTCTTGTTTTTCATTTCCGTTGTATGGGCACTGGGTCTGCATGTGAGTCCAAACCACACATGGTACCTGGTACTTGCAGAGGCTAGAAGAGGGTATTATACCTTTGGGAAATAGAATTACAGTTTTGAGCTGCCATCTGCAAGAGCAGATACTGCTCTTAAGTCCTGAGCCATCTCTTTAATCCCACAATGCAGTTTTTAAGGGAAAATATAATTGTTTTATATGCTGATTCTTTACAATATTGTTACTTTTCATTTTCCTTAGAGTATAATTGATTTTATATTAAGAAATATAATTTTTTAAGTTCTTATCTGTAGGAAGAATTGGTTGGATTCTTTGTAATTTGCAAAGATTTTGATGTGATGTAAGAGATGATGAGTAGATTCCTCGGAGAAAGAGTGAATAGTATTTTTCTCATATGAATTTAGACTCTGTGAATTAGATACTAGTCTGAGAGATACATGAAATTTGTAAAAGTAAAAGAAGAAAGAGAAGGAAGAAGAGAATGAAGAAGAGAAGAAGAGGAGGAGAAGGATGCAGGGGAAGAGGAGGAAAAGGAAGGAGGACAGAAGTTGCTACAAAATGAGAAACTCTGATGGATGCAGGTAGAGTTTTCCCTCGAGATTCTGAATAGCTCTGTCCTGCTAGCTCCTCCCCAAATATCTACACAGAGACTTCATACTAATAATAAATGCTTGGCCGAAAGCTTAGGATTGTTTTTATCTAGTTCTTATAACTTAAATTAACCAATTCTGTTAATCTATGTGCTGCCCCGAGGCTCTTTCACTTCACGTGCATATGTCCCATCCTGTTCACTCTATCTCACGGCATCTCCTCAGACTCCGGTGACTCCACCCTTCTTCCTCCCCCAAATCCTGCCTAGTTATCGCTCAGTTGACTTTGTATTAACAATGAGAGCAACACATCTTTAGAGTCACCTCTGCCTTGAGTAATAAGACATCAAATATTCATCCCTATTTTCATTTTACAGATTTCCCGTCAGCCTCAATGGCTATATATTCAAGTTACCCAATCTCTTGTGGAAATGGGTCACACATGCCTTGTAGGATGTACATCTCTTGGGGACACCATTTACAATTTACATCATTCTTCATAATAACCTGGAGGTACTTGTTTGAATGTAGATTATTCTTGGAAATTCGATGAAGGTACCAAGTTAGAATTTGTAGTGTCTGGTGAGGTGGGGGCAACAATTTTACATTTCTAAAATAATGTAAAAATTAATATCATATATACTGTACTCTGAGGACCATCACCTTGTATTTTGACTTAACTACTGTAAAGAATAAGCCCATTATCCCCACAAATTAAAATTTTAATTCCCTGGGATACCATGGGAAATATTAGCCAAATGGTAAATATACTCAAAGGTACTGGCTTTTAAAAGGGCATTGCTGTTAACAAAATGCAACTCTGTTTGGCAGAATCTGGGGCATTATGAAGAAGGAAGGGCTTTCAGAAATAAGTATATTTAGGAAGAAAAGAATTGTGTTGGGGGCAGGTAGACCCACAGAGGCAAGATATTTATAACCTAGATGTTCCTCAGGAGTGAAACCTTCAAAGATATTTCAAAGAAGAGAAACAACTTCTTCTTTCCTTATGAACTCAAATTCTCTAAATAGATACAAGCCCTTCATCAGCCCACACATGGTTGTGTAGAGTGGCCTTTGCTCTGATAAGCAGGCTCTATAGGAGATAGAGATTTGAGGACATAAACAGCACATTTTGTGTACGCCAATGATTTGTAGGTTGTGCAAGATGTTATTTGGCTTTGTATTTTCCAACTGCCTAAAGCAGCCTTGCAGGAGAATGCAGTAGTCTTTTTGCTGTACAAATACAGGTTGTAAAATGCTTTTGATGAGCTAAAACAATGAAAGTATTTATTAGAATTTGAAAACTAAATGGCTAATAGTAATTACATGTTTTTGTTTGGCTTTCTTTGAAAGGGGGAAGACATTTTCTGAGACATTAGATTTATCATACAGAGTAAACTCAGAGCTGATTGAGAAGTGCAACTGTGCATACAATGAAGATAGATCTGAAGCTGATCTGGAAAGTCATACTCTTAAAATTATGACTCTTATTCCAGCTGGGTTCTTTGCAGACATTTTCTCATAGCCTTTGTTTCTTCTTTCCACACTTGCTCTGAGAAATGAGATGTAATAGCCTGTACTTTTTGAGAGCAATCAATGTTCTTCCCCAGTATGAAAAATAATTTGTACATGGAATGAAGAGTATTATCACTTTAATTATAACCACATGCTGATCATTAAAAAAGACATTAGCAACTGCTTTAAACTTAGATGTGGACAATGATAGAATATGGTGAAAAGACCCTATTATATAGACACAGGGAAATGAGATTGATATCTGCTAAGCCAATGCTCTTTGGGCTTGGGGATGACTCAGTAGGTATGACTGTAGTAAGGAGCGGCGGGGCTGCTTCCCGCCACCCTGCTAGCTTTACCCGAAATAATTACACGGAAACTGTATTTTTTTAAATATTGTTTGGCCCATTAGTTTTAACCTCTTATTGGCTAGCTCTTACATGTTGATCTAACCCATTTTTAACATTCTGTGTAGCACCACGAGCAGGCTTACCAGGAAAGATCTTAACCTGTGGCTGTCTGGAGTGGAAGAATCATGGCGACTGCCTGACCCAGCTTCTTTCTCCCAGCATTTTGTTCTGTTTTTTTCTGCCTACCTAATTTTCTGTCCTATCAAAGGGCCAAGGCAGTCTCTTTATTTAACGAATGAAATTAACACAAAACAAAAGACTCTCCCCCATCATTTCCCCTTTTTCTGTTTAAACAAAAAAGAAAGGCTTTCATTTTAACCTAATAAGATTATATATAACAAAACAGTTATCAAGGAAGAATTATAGTTACAATATTTATATCTTTATCATAACTAAGGAAAACTCTAACTATCTATCAATTCTTTAATTCCATCAAAGACTCCAGAAGGATATAATATTACCTAAGTAAACAAGAAATAAGAAACTTTAAACTCTAGAAATGACAGAGACATCTTGCTGCCTGGACAGTCATCCAAAGTTTTTTTGTACCGTTGAGGCATCCATCTTTAGCCTTCAGGCCCATAGTATCCAGCAGACATTTTTACGAAGCAGGAAATTTAAAAGACAGTTTAGTCATTTTTTGTTGTGTCCTGTAGAATGTCTCACAGACTCTTTTTATGAGTCAGGAACCCCAAAAGATCATATCACCTTTAGGCAAGTTTAGCAGTCTTCTCTCTGAGGGTTTTCTGTGTCCAGTTTATGCCTCAGTCTAGGCAAGAGCAGTTTCTTGCCCAAATGGCTAACCAACTCCATAAGGATCCTCTTTGATGCCCATCTTTCTCTCGAAGTAGATTGGTGCTGCCAGGAGCAGATGTGTCTCTTGTCCTGAAAAACCCTAAGTTATTAAAACATTTAAAATGTCATATTCTGTAGTCTTTGAAAGATATGAATAATGTCTATCTAAATGAAATATTTCTTTATATATCTAGAAAATCTAACTGACATGACTATAGGCTTGACTATTGATGATTATCTATTAACAATCTATATTTTTAATTATACATTACATTTTTAAATTAACTATACAATCATAATACCTTAATCAAGATCAGAAATACATATACATATAATAAAATTTACCTTTAAATCCATACTAATAAATTATTCATATCTGTATCATATCCCGCTTTAATTGTAAAAAAACATTTATAAACAATATTTGAGAACATGGGCGCAGTTTTTTTTTAAACTGTTTTTGTTGATGGGGGCATTGTAATCAGATCTTTTATGGTGTAACCCGTGTGTCAGGGTTATCTCAGTTGGCAGTTGAGTGAAGTAATTTTTTGAGGGTGTTTCTAGCAACCTTTTAGGAGGGCGTGGTTTATCATACCATATTGGGATAGACACAATATATAGGGTCTCATCCTCTGTGAAAACAAAAGAAGACCCTTTTTTAAGCATCATATCCTTAGACCCAAATTTTGAAGTCATACTCTTATGATATCCATTTTGGTTTAGCTTGGCAGCCCATATAATGAAATGTCTCTCTGTATTTAGATTTTTTTATAGTTAAAAGTTTTAAAGAAAACATAATGTACATAATCCATATTTTTTGTGAATTTTTTATTTTTATGTGGCTTATTTTTTAATCTATAATTATCTGTATTTTGTCTCTTTAAAGATTTTAATTTTTAAAGGCATTAACTTTATTTTTTATATATTTTTAAGCCTACGTACATTCATCCAACATTGTGATGTATTTAGTGGTCTTTTATGTCTGAATCTGTCGTATTGTGAATCTGTAATTTTTTTTATTATCCTGGAGTATTTTTTAAAATGTTAAGCAATTTTTAAAAACTTAAGTTGTACCATGTAGATGTAATACGGTAATAGGTAGAGCCTGTTTTCTGTCTAGTTTAAACCTTAACTATGCTGTTATTATGGTAATTATAGCAGTTCCTGTCTGAGACCAGCATAGTTCAGCATGGCAGAGCTGAGCCGCTCCTGCCTCAGAGCCATTTGGTGCTCCTGAGCCACACACAGTTTCAGGCACACAGCAGTCCACATTGCCATCAATCAAGATGTAGGATTTTATTCCAAATGCTCCATTCAAAAGCTCTGTCTCCCGCAGGACCCAGACAGAGATCATAGAAAGTCGGCATTTTAAAACAGCCAGTTTTTTCCTATTGTTGAGTCAGGAAAATTTCTTTGTGGCAAGTCACCCATAAACAGCCAAAAGCTGTGTTAAACTCTCTCTCCCTTTTTTTTAAAGTCCTCTTAGGTTTTTAAGTGGATTTAGCCCCATGTTGGGCACCACTCTGTAGTAAGGAGTGGCGGGGCTGCTTCCTGCCACCTTGCTAGCTTTACCTGAAATAATTACACGGAAACTGTATTCTTTTAAACATTGTTTGGCCCATTAGTTTTAACCTCTTATTGGCTAGCTCTTACATATTGATATAACCCATTTCTAATATTCTGTGTAGCACCACGAGCAGGCTTACCAGGAAAGATCTTAACCTGCATCTGTCTGGAGTAGGAGAATCATGGCGACTGCCTGACCCTGCTTCTTTCTCCCAGCATTTTGTTCTGTTTTTCCGCCTACCTAATTTTCTGTCCTATCAAAGGGCCAAGGCAGTCTCTATATATAACCAATAAAATTAACACAAAACAGAAGACTCTCCCCCATCATATGACTGTCTGCTTTGCAAGCATCATCACTGCATTTAAAAATCAAGCATCCACATGCAAAGCTGGAAGTGAATGCACACATCTGGAACCCCAGCCTTGTAGGGAAGAGCAGGCAGATCCCAAAAGTTCACGGCCGAGTCAACTTAGCCAAAAGCCAAATTTCATGTTTCAATGTGAAACCTCCAGAAAATATTTGGATGGTGATCAAGGAAGACTCTGGAAGTCCTTCCCAGCTCTGGTTTCTGCATATGTGCATTGGCAGGTACTCAGTACAACATGCACATGTAACACACACACACACGCACGCACACACACACACACACACACAGAGAGAGAGAGAGAGAGAGAGAGAGAGAGAGAGAGAGAGAGAAAGAAACACACAGAGACAGAGAGACACACAGCAAGAGGAGGGGAAGCTTACTTATAGGTTTGAAAAACAGTCTGAATTCAGAGTGGGATTTTTTTTGTGAACTGTTTTACATTGTCTTGGAAAAATCATTGAGATTGTTAAATCATTCACAATCAATGGAATCTAAGGACTATTAAGCGAGAAGAAAAGTCAAATCAAGGGTCAAGGTGTCCAAGTCTTTCCAAAACTGACGAACCTTGTCCACTTTCAAGTGTGGCATAATCTTCTAGCTGATTCACTTATCTACAGTGGTGGCTTGATAGAGACCATATATAGAAATCTTAGTGGGATATGATGAACTTTACATGCCTGTAATTCTGTCACTTGGAAGACTGAATAAAAAGGAAAGAGTTTAAGGCCAGCCTGGGCTATACAGTGAATTGCTACACAGTAAGACATTTCAAAAACAAAACAAAACAAAAACCTCAGAGGAAAAAGACCTCTCAAACCCCCTTAAATAAAAAAAAAAGTACTTAAAATTTAAAGTGACACATTATTAGAAAAATAAATTAAAAGAAATATTTTGTTCAAGACCTCCCAGTGGCTCTTGGTGATAACTCAGGAAATTTAGGTAAGAGAAGTTGACAAAAGTTCATTTGACTTGGACATTGTTGCCTAATCCATTTATCTATTTAAATTAAAGCTAAGATTAACTAGTATTCAGTTCACTTCTTTATAGTGTATTCCAAGTAGACATTAGCTAGCTACCTACTGTCCATGAACACTATCGCTTATATAAATATGAAGCCTTGCTTCCGTTACTGGAGTGATTGGCTATGACTCTACTGGGCAATCCACATCCAGTGAAAGATTATTTCTACACCATCCATGCAGTAGCTTCAAGCACAACCAATGGCCCTCACTTTCTTCTCTTTACCCTTCAAGATACAAGAAGCTCTACAGATTATTTACTTGTCACTTTTTCCCCACCCCTTGAACAGGATAAAAAGAAATGCTTCCTAGTTAAGGGTAAGATAAAAAGCTAAAATTATTACAGGGATAGGGATACCACTAGAGTTTGAATGCGCCCCACCACAGTTTATATGTTAGAAATTTAATCATCAGTTAAGCACTGTTGATAGGTGCTGTTTTAGAAGTGATTAGGTCATAAGGCTTAGCCCCCATGCCCTCACAGAGGGATTAAAATCAATCCTATGGAACTAGGCTGTTACTGAGATTACAGCTGATTATAAAAAAGGGGGTTCAATCTCCCTCTTTGTTTTATCCGTGTGATGACTTAACTATGCTATGATGAAGCAGAAAGATGTCAACCAGATGTGGCATATCTATCCTGGACTTCTCAGCTTTTGGAATTGTTCACTAAGCAAATTTATTGTCCCTAATATAAATTACATTGTATTCTGTTCTCTTCTAAAAGCATAAATGAATCAACCCAGATGCATGTCTTAACTCTTATGGATGTTCTGAGCTGTAATCACCTATGTTTCAAGCTTCAGGGATCCTAATGGTCAGTGGTAAGGAAGTCTGTTGGAAATGACAGCCTCAATAACAGTCTTCTTGAAGTCAGTCCATCTGAATGTGCAGGCTGGTAAGCAGGCCAAAACTGAACATCTTGTTTTTTCTTGCTAGTTGTAAACAGAAAGAAAGTAGAAGACAATTGTCACAGAGGAAATTTCCTCTTGAAGTCCTCTGTGACAACCTTGGGATATTGGGTCTGATAGAGTTCATAATATTTCAAATTTATAGAATTTTTAAAAGAAAAATTAAAGCATTTATTCTTCCTCTATTATTCTCTCTGTTCCTCAGACTTTGTGATATCTGAAAATACAGTCCATCAACTAATCTTTCAGATTCTGCTGAGATAGGAGAAAATTTGTGGAATTCAGCCAGAGATCAAGTTTTCAAAATAATTGACTTGGTGCATTTTTTATGGGCATGGTGTTTGCAGAACAGATGCCTGTGTGGGATTTTTATACTGCTGTAAAACATAAAGGAAAATGACAGTGTGAGACATATACTTGGGCAGAGAAAGACACAAG
The DNA here is from genome assembly GCF_018167655.1 of Microtus oregoni. Classification (NCBI taxonomy): domain Eukaryota; kingdom Metazoa; phylum Chordata; class Mammalia; order Rodentia; family Cricetidae; genus Microtus; species Microtus oregoni. The sequence goes on along the minus strand of NW_024543070.1, from coordinate 35,804,476 downwards.
TAAGCAAGCATAGGCGTTGAAATGCATATTGTTCCTTTTAGATTTAGTCAGCATAATAGTTTAGACCCTATGAAATGATAAACTATGATGCACTTTGCAGTATAACCTATGAAGTTTCCTGAGGGTTTCCTAGGGCGTTTTCACTCCATGAGGTTTGTCTTTGGTCTTTGACCCACATTGCATTGATTTCAGTGCAGGATGAGGCGAGATACAGATCCCCCCCTCCCCAACAGGATCATTTGTTAAAGAATCTGTCTTTGTTTTTTTTTTTTTTTTTTTTGGATGGTGTTTTTGCTGTCATTGTGTAAAATCACCTGGCTATAATTCTTCTACTGTACTGATCCACGTGCCTGTTTCCGGGGTGTTACCAGGCTATGTTTCTTACTATATCTCTGTTCTACACTTTGAAATCAGATACTGTGATTCCTCAAACATTGGTTTTTTTCTGCTTAGCATTACTTTGAGTGTTTGTAGTCTTTTCTGCTTCCTCTTTATGAAAGCATCAGATCTATTCTGGGTTACCTACATTTCCATTTGGTGAATCTTTAAAATGCTTGATAAAAGTACTGAGTACTGGGTTTGGAGAGATGGTTCAGCAGTTAAGAGCACTTACGCCTCTTGCAGAGGATGTAGGTTTGTTTCCCAGCACCCACATGGTGGCTCACAACCATGTGTAACTCAAATTCAAGAGAATATGGCACCATTTTCTGGCTTCTGTAAGTATCGCATGCAGTTGATGCCAGCCGAGCATCCTGGAAACTATGGGTCTGATCACTAAGACCACATAGTCTGGTGTTGCAACACTCAGCTATCACCCTAGCACTCAGGTAGTGTATGCAAGAAGATCAGAAGTCCATGGTCATGCTAGACTACAAAGTGAGTTTGAGGACAGTCTGGACTTCATGACACTCTTTCCAACACCAAACAAATGAACAAAAACAGCAAAAGAAGTATTATTATTTTATTTGTATTTATTTAGTAGAGTCTCTCTTAGCAAATGAATTCTTTTCAATTTATTCTTTCTTAGTTCTGATTTTCAAAAGGTAGTAGAGCAATTTTAATAAGAAAGTAAAAACCCATCCCTCACATTTATCTGTGCTTTCAAAATTCAAATGCTAACACCATAATGTGTAACGATAATGACAGGAACAATGGGAATTCCCAGTCTGTTGACGGTGGTCTCCTCTTATTCTGCACTCAGAACACTGTAGCATGTTTTTGTCCTTTCTCTCAGAAGGCTGTTTTCAAGAGCTCTGTTCTTAGAGGTGTTTCCCAAGCCAAGGATCTCAGACAGCTGCCTAGGCCATAGTGGCATAACATTAATGGAGTGAGTTTGACTGAGCACAGACATTGGAGCTTGGGGAAAGTAAGTTCTACTAGTTTCCTTCCTATTCTGGAATACAAGCTTTTTAATTCGGACCAGACAGACAAACTTAACAGGCAAAACGCATTGTTCTGTGTGATTAATATATAGCACATTTCAAGGCATAAGCAACATTATAAGATGTTGTTTGTTATTAGGATTGACTATCTTTTTTATCACCATCATTATCATGTCTTTTTTTTTTTCTCATAAAGAGTCAATGTTCTTAAAGTGATTCATTTTCAGGACTTAACAGAGACAAGCATTCAACAAGAAGAAAAAAATTCCATTTATTTTGCCCTTTAAAGTGGTCTTTTCCAGTACAGATTTCATCTGCTTAACTTTGAGAAAGAAGTTTTGGTATTGTTTGTATATGAAGCACATATAGAAAGTAGGGTTGGGTGATAGAGAACATTAATTTTGGAGGGAGGTAGGCAGTTCAGCACAAAGTTTTGTCAGGCTCCAGGCTGCAATGTCTACTTCTAGGCTTCTCTTTCTCCCCCTCTTCCACTTTCATTTTAAATTTATTTTAATTTTTTCAGACAAAGTCTCACAAAATATACTGTTCTGGAACATCTTATATTGTCCAGGCTGGCTTGAACTTGACAACTTCCTGTCCAAGCCTCTGGAGTGCCAGGAATGCAGCTGTGTGACATCAATCCTGGCTACTTCTTATCTTGTGAACCAACTTAACCATTTTGAATTCCTCTCTATCATTTATTCTCTCCACTGGTCTGAGGAGTGAATCTTCTTGATTGGAATTATCCACATTTTCAAAAATACATTGTTCTCCCTGGTCTCTGCTGTTTAGTTACTGTCTTTTCTATTCTAATTCCTTTCTTTTCTACTGATAGCATTATCATTTATTTTAAACATTCTGCATCTGGTGATTACTCGTAATTGATCAGCTCTTTATTGATTTTCCAACTGTTTTTCACTTCATTTTTCCTTCCTACCTGGTGAAGCTGACAATATGAATTTCTGTTTATAAACAAAACCAACTGTAGGGCATATGCACCTGTATACAGCCGTGGACATATTTGCACATCATACACAGAGGATGTAGCTGCATGGTCGGTTTTGCACACAGCATGGGTCAGACTGCACTTCCTCCCTAGGAGTCTGGAGCTAATTTGGGAAATGACATAAGAAAGAAGCAAAGCTGTGAAATTCTAGTGTTGTGGATGAGAACGAGTGTTTTCTCCCCTTGGTAGGAAGATGCTCACTTTTCTTTTAATACAAGTAATAGTGATAGAATTGCCTACAGCGACTTCCCTTTCTCTCACACCTTCAGCATTCAGACATCCTGTGCTAACATAATGGATGACAGCCCTGTTTGCCAGCACCAGCACAGTGAAGACAGACCTTCACAAGGCTACAATGTACATGTGGGCATTTTCCTCTACAAATGTTTCCCAGTGCCTTAAAGATATTAAAGATGCTCACTCTTTATGCTGCTCTTAGCTGGCTTTCATCCTGAGAATGTAAATCCTCTGTTTGACTTGTCATAAATCGACAGAAGACCCAAAAATGCCTGACATCGCTTTCCTATGTAGCAGGGGCTAGCATGCTGTCTGAGTTTGGGCTGCAATATGGTGAAATCTGCTTGCTTTCAATTATTCAAACCCACTTATATTTCTCATGCCAAGTTGGGTAGGTTTATATTTCCATCTTTTTTCCAATTCTAAAATGAGGTGCTTTGCATAAATTATACCATCCCCGTGCTACTGTGAGGAAGAATACCTTCTAAAGCCCTTTAAGAAATTCCTACACTCCAAATCCAGAGATTTCTTCCTGTAACTGACTAGGTAAAGCTCCTGCCTTTTGCCTCTTGATATTCAGTGGCTTGTGTCTAGTGTTCTTACCTGGAAGTGCCATATGTAGTAAATTTTCTTGTAGCAAGAACAATATTACTTAGAACAGGTCTTTTGATAAAGCAGTAATTTTATGGGTCACATCTGTTAAGTGATAAAACATAAAGAAAACAATCAGGAATTGATTAGCCAATTTCAAGGCCAGCAGGCTGATTCTGCCTCTGCTGCTGTTCTTTCCGTCCACAGAGCTAGCTAGCTGCCTTGTGAGCTAGTCTATGTGCTCATTCATTTATTTTTACCCTGAAGCACTAGCTCTGATTGCCATGATTGAAGGACTTGATTGAAGGCTAAACTGAGGAATAGCAAAGTCCACATCTGGCCGATCTTGTGGCAAATACCCAATATTCCCCACCAGCCCATGCCTGTGGCCATGTCAGTCTTGCTATCCAGGAACATTTGTTCCCCCTCATTGGCTTAAAAAAAATTTCTGTGAATCTGGGATTGAGACCTAGGAGGTTTGGAAACATGCCAGCATCCTGTTGCATGAGAAGAAAAGACTGAGAATAGGAAGTATATTGACCCAATTCATCGTACAACGTGCAATAGAGATGCCAGAACAAGTGGTGGAGGCCTTGCTCTGTGAAAGCTTTTTAGAACAAGAGATGTAGGACAATGAGGTACAAATGGAGTTGGGGGTCAGGATCTGAAGAGGCCTCCTTCAGCTCCTGTGGGAGAATACACTGTGACTGTGGTAGGAGCCCTTCCCCCCACTTTTTTCCTGCTGTGCTGATTAAATAGCAACATTCTGTGATATTTTTTTCTTTTCTTTTCTTTTTTTTTTTGGTTTCCTTTAATTGCTAATGCCTATTTGAAAGAGTTGAACTTCCAGCTGCTGGCTTGGAATGAAACAACTTTAGGAAACAAAATTAATTGATTCATTCTTCGCTTGTGTACATAAAAATTAAATGAAAAGTCTTGGAATATGTTCTTACTCATAAAAATATGCCCAAATTCCTTGAAACAATCCAATATAGAAGACTTAAGATACTTTCAACTCTCCTTTGCAGATATGATGAACTTCATAGAAAACATATTTGTATTAGTTACTTTTTGTTACTGTGATAAAATATCCTGACCAAAGGCAGTTTATGCTGAAAGAGTTTATTTTGGCACAGAGAGAGAGAGAGAGAGAGAGAGAGAGCGGCCGGGTCACATTCAGTGGGAGGAGTGCTTCAGGATGATATTCCTGACTCCAGATATTCTTCTTGGACAAATGGCTGGGGCTTCACCACAGTGGGAAAGAGAACCCTATCACTCCCAATACTATCAGGAAGAACCCTCACAAGTACTATCCCCCCAGGGACTAGCCTGCTTGGCACCCAACAGGTTCAACCTAGCTAGCTGTCCAACCAAATTGAGGACAACCTTAGTCTAGTCTTGTAGGGTATAGTTACGCTGTGGAACCAAATAGACCCTCCTGGCAGCCACGCCATTACAAAGAACATGGAGTGCTAGACTTATTCAGGCCTGAAAAGGGTGATATATGTGTCTTCTTCGGAGAATAATGTTGTTTCTATGCAAATCCAACAAGAAACTTGAGAGAAAAATGCTAGACACTTGTTAGAACAAAAACATGCTAGGGACAAGCCCAACTGGGTTGAGACATGGACCTTCTCAAGCCCATGACTGCTCCTCTCTCCCTGTAGGACCTGTGGCTATAATTCTCCTGACTCTATTGTTTGGTCAATGCCTTATAAAACCCCTGACTTATACCATTAGAAATAAGACAGAAGCAGTTACTTCAGGTCCTCTGCCAGTATCAGATTTTTTTTAAAGGTCATAAGGGATCATGACAATGAAGAGGAGGGTATGTGGCAGAAGTCCCCCAAACTGTCACATGTTGAATCAATGGAAACTTGATGGAGGAAGGTCATTGGTTAAAAAATAAAGAAACTGCTTGGCCCTCATATTAGAACATAGGTGGGTGGAATAAACAGAACAGAATGCTGGGAGGAAGAGGAAGTGAGCTCAGAGGCCATGCTCCCCTCTCTCGGGCAGATGCGATGCAGCCAGCCGCCAGGTCAGACATGCTGAATCTTTCCCGTTAAGTGCACCTTGGGGTGCTACACACATTATTAGAAATGGGCTAGTCCAGGTGCGAGAATTAGCAGAAAAGAGGCTAGATATAATGGGCCAAGCAGTGTTTAAAAGAATAAAATTTGTGTGTTGTTATTTTGGGTAAAGCTAGCCGGTGGCGGGAGCTGGTTGGCCGAATGCAACCCACAGCTCCTACTACAGAAACTCCCTAGTGCTGACCTGCCCTCCCTCTGGAAAACCCTGCCCAGCTATTGCCATTACTGCCATATATATGCTTTTATACTTCCTATTTGTTAATGGTTGCTCTTTTGTATATAAAAAACTGATGAACCCAAGATTTAATAAAGTTTTTCACCCCAACTGAAAATGGCTCAGTGACTCAGAAACTCCCACAACAGTTGCACAACCATTACATTATATTTCTAATTTATCTGTGTTTTCAATGGCATATTTGAGGTAGGAATCTTGAAAGATGGTTCTTAACTAATTAAAAATACTCAGTCCAATTCTTGACTTCCCTGTGATTTGATTCTTTAGTACTGTTTTTTTGAGCACAAGCAAGTGAATAAAATAGTGCCAGACTGTTCCCTTAAAAACTGAGTGGGAGGACTAGAAAAGACTTCATAGTTAAGAGGACTTATGTTGTGGGAGGTCCTTCTGCTCCTTCAGCCAATAGCCGCTGAGATACCAGCCCATTGGGGCGTGGTCTCTCTCCCTTTAAAAAAGCGGCTACTTCCCTTCTCACCCTCTTTGCTTCCTGTTCCTGTTCCGATGACTAGACTTCTTCCTGATTGCGCAGAGGGCTGTTGTCTGGGATGGTTATCTGTAAGTTTTTTTCCCCTTTAAATAAATACCACCCTATTAATCATAATTCCAAACTGGTGTGGCATTGTTTAAGACTTACACCTTCAGACTTATTGCTCTTTGAACAGATTTGGCTTCGAATTAGGAGGTTCCCAACTCCCTGTAACTCTTTTGCCTTGCTGTGAACTGTGTACGCAAGGCATACATGCACACATGTGTACATACGTATGCAAACAAAAACAAATCTTCAAAAAAAAAAGGATGTAAACATTCATAGCTAGTCTTCAGTGTTGCCATGTCAATTCTACAAGATGAAGTTTGGAGCAATCTTTGTAGTCTGTACAATCCTGTAGACGTTTATGTGGTTTAATCATCCAGCAGAAAGCCCTTCAGCACCTTGTATAAACTCAGTTGACTGAAGAGTGTTGGAAATCCTTAGGAGATGCCTACGCAGCTTCCTGGTTATTCTCCCCAAACTGCCTTAGGTAGCATTATCCAGATTTGATTTCCCACTTTTCCATTGTCAGTCTATTTGTAGAGAATCCTTTTCTTCAATAAAAGCCTCACATTATCAAAGTTCCATAGACAAATTTACAAAGTCAGGATGTCAATTCACTACTTTACAGCAAGAAGAAACAACCGCTGTGTCACTTTGAGTAGACACGGAGCCATGCTTTTCTGTTTTCTCCTTCTGCTCATAGACAGAACTACACAGAGACCCATGCTACTGCTAGCAGGTACTTCATCTTCACAAAGGAGTGGGCACTGCAACACATGGGAAGGATCTGCTCTGGCTACTTCTTCCTGGATGTGTTCTTGAGGGTACTTACAAAGTTTGCTTCAACAATTCCACTTTTTCTGATATGAACAATAAACCCTTGCCTCTGAAGGATGTTGAACAAGCAAGCCAATAGAAAGAAAAGATAACTCTCTCTTCTCCATTTGTGCCTTACAAGAGAGGGGACCATACTGAAGGTCCAGAGGCATACTGTTCTTGATCTAATCCCCCTTCAGGGAAAAGTCACTTAGAGGTGACATCAGTAGGGGACACAGAGATGCTATAAAGGGAAGACAGGTAGTGCTTGGTGTGCAAGAATTCTGCCAGTAGCCTGCGTGCCATCAGGGAGCTGTGCATGAATATTTAGTATCTAAAATGGGGTATTTTCTAGCTTCCCAGAGGACAACGTCTTCATTCGGACTCTGATATGTTGTGTTGGTGAAACACTGAATATCAAGGGCTGCAGTCTTGAGACCATCTGTAAAAAACACTCTGATTCAGGCTTAGCATAGAAAGAGGCAGGTAGATGCTCTTTAGATTTTAGACAGTAAGAACAGTGCTCTAAACTGCCTAGAGAGCACGGTTTATCCTAATGCTAAAGTCTGCATACAGTCAAAGGGACTTTCAGTGAACATGTAAGATGGATAGGGTCTTTCCCCACAGAAAATTAGGGAGCTAATGTGCAGCTCACCAGATAGGGGCAGAGAGGGCCAGAGTTGATTGATTGTAGTTTGCAAACAAAAATTCATACTCATGTCTCTTTTATGATGCTTTTCAATCTTTGTCTAAGACGGCAACATTCATCTCATTTCTTAATTCGTAGGAAGAATTTTCCCATTGAATATGCACTCCTGTCTAGGAAAGATGCTCAAGCAGGTCTCCCACCAAGCATTCTGATGCCACTGTTAAGAGTCTAATGTGAATAAGGGTGGGGAAGTCCAGGGAGTGGGGAAGCCCAGGAAGCATTAACCTTGTACAAAAACCTATAGACAACTAAGAAATGCTGAGAGTGAAGCAGTTTTCCCAGGGAAGTGCAAATCAATAGCAAATGGTCAGCCCTGAAAACAATCATCTAAGTAACACACAAATTAAGAAAGTAATACCTTTGTATTTGGGGATATATTTTATAGGCTTGTACTATATGTGTCTGTGTGTGCGAACACATGCGCATGCATGTGCATGTGTGTGTATTTATATGTAACAATAATTAATTCAAAGATGTGATGAATTTAAAAAGACCAAGAAGGGTTTAGAGGGAGGGAATGAAGGGGGAAAGAAATGATGTATGCATGTGTGTGTGTACATTACAATCTCAAAAAATAAAAGAAATAATTAGTAATCATTTAAAATTTCATTTTAAAAAATAAAATAAGGCAGGTAGTAAATGAGAACGATATCCCACATGACCTATGGCCTCCACAATCATAAAAATGACATGTAGACATGAAATATTACACAAGTTAGTGTAGATCAAGTAGTCTACTTAGAGACAGTCAGGGAAGGATGTGATCTGAAAATTTGTGAAGAGAAGACAGGGGTACCATGTTTTGGGAGACTTTGGGCTCCTCCATGTACTCTTAGATGATCAGGTATTTTTAAATTTTATGTTTAAAAGCTAGCAGGAACATCAGCAGGAGAAAGATAAAGGCATGACATATATCTGTGGTTTATTCAAACTTTAGAAAGTACAGGCACAGCTAAGAAATGCCTTAGCAAAATTCTAAAATAAAATTTTAAAGGAGCAAAGGTGTATTTAAGGTTTATTTTAAACATGAAAAGGGTCCAAGGCTGGGATCATCTTGTAGCAAGCTATTTTGATGTTGGTAATTACATAAGTGAGAACTCACTGCTGAATTTGTAGTCTATCAGGTAAGTCAAGAAGGTCAAGAAGACTGAGCTTACTGATCTTCCATTGATGTGACAAAAAGATTCTGACAGGAAAAACTGAAGGGAGAAAGGTTTGTTTGACTCAGAGTATCAGAGGAATTTCAGCACATCATGGTGAGGAAGATATGGTGAAGTTCATGGTGGCAGTGGCATCTTTCCTCTTGGCCGACCAGGAGACAGAGATGGTCAGAACCAAGGGCGAGGCTTCCATGTTCACCAGGTAAATTCCAGTGACCGAGGTTGTTAGGTAGGCCCCAGCTTCTAAAGACTCCACACAATTCAGAATGGATCTGTATTGGAGACTGGGCATTTAAAACATGAGGGCATTTTATATTCAAACCACAGCAAGAATCATTGATTTGACATCTCTGCATGCAAGTCAGCTCCTGCAGTAAATACATAACTCAAACTCACTTTTCCTGTGACTTACTTCTCTTCTAATTCTACTGACATCATTGATGTTATGAAAACCATACCTCAGACTTCATGTAGCACGGAAGATACTAAAGCAGAGGATACTGAAGATACAAAGGACAGAAGACCCTGAAGGAGAGGATTCCTTTCAAGTAGATTTGACAGATAGGTTACATCTAAGTATCTGACATGGCATGATGGTTGTAATGAAGAGAATCAAGGAAAATCACCACCCTCAACCCTTCAAAACTATCTCCAACTGATCGTGAAAAAGGAAATATTCATTTAGTCATATGCAAATATGTGCCGGTCAGTAATTTCTTTTCATTGTATAATTCATTTTCATAAGAATATTCTTGGTTATTTAAATCTAATTCAACTGAAATAATATTTGTATCATGGTAGTGTGTGTTCCATCAAGGTTCTATCAGGTCTATTCACAGGGCTACATTTCCTTCAGAATTGTCAATAGTTATACGAATTTGAGAGTGTCAAACCTAAAATGTGTTTATAAGTCTATTTGTTTCAGTATTTGAGTACCTTCTTAAAAGTATTTTCCAAATGGATTTCAAAAATCGTTGGCTAAAATATTTCCTATGACTTATGTGTAATGTAACTCACTTGGGAAATAAAAGTAAGAGCACAAAATAAAAGGTTATTAAATTGCTATCTTAATATTGTATAAACAATAAAAGAATTAAAAATACATGAAATTTAATTACTTAGCAGACACAATATACCGTTTTAAAAAGAAAACAAAATATAAAATGCTTTCTATTCGAAGAAAACATGGCTTCAGCTCTACTCAGGAGAGAATGAGATTCGTTTACTGAGGTAAGGAGAGTATTTGTACGAAATTGTTGCTATAAAAGAGAATCTGAATCACACACAGAAATAGGTGCTTTTATTTGTTTGGAATTTCACATTTTAATCTTGTCACAGCATCTGGGCAGTTGAAGTCTGTGACAGATGAAGCGCCAAGTGCCTTATCGGTCTGGAGAATTCTGAGAAAAACAATCTGTAACACTATCTGTAATGTGATAGTTTCCCTAAACCTCTCTATAGAATTAGACATCATGAAAACTGGCAAATAAAACGGTGCACACACCAACATATTCCTGTTTGCACACTTACAGCTTTAAATTGGCTGAATAAATTATGTCCTATGTAGAATGGGGACATGAGTTGCCGTCTTACTTCTCCTGATTTGTCTTTATAACAACTTAGCTAAGGAGCTCTCTTGGACAGAATTTGGGATTTATTTAGCTGAATCAAACTGATTTTTTTTTTTTTTTTGGTCAGCATTTCAGTCGTCAGAATAAGGAGTCACCAGAAGCCGTTGTTTCTGCAGTGGGTTCTCTTCCACTTTGGCTGTGCAAAATGCAAAGGCAGCCTGAATGAAATATTCTTGACATGTCTACACAGTACTGACAACAAAGATATATGAAATAACTTAATGCATTTTCCATCTCTTTCTCCCATTGGTATTATTGTTTTGGAATCTGAAAGAAGTCTTGGTCTGATTTTTAAGATAATCCTTCGTTATTTGTTGGCCATTTATCATCTTTCCTGTCTCTCTAAACAGAAATTTCAGTTCTGCCTTGGTTTACAGAGTGTGTTTTTGCAAGAAGCACATATGATAATGCCAGATACAGTGTTATTTATAGTTGTGGGGGAAGTGTTTGTGTTTCAATGAATTTTGGTCTTTTTCGTATATAACTGATAATAATAACAGATCTCAGGTATTTTGTCAAAGATGTGATATTTTAAAATAAAAATTTTGACACTTGACTCTATCTTTTGAGAACAGATATTTGAGGTAGTTTCATTAAGGCAGTTTTAGATTTGTTCAACATCCATTTCTAAAGTAATTAGTAATGTCCTTTCAAAATGACAAAGAATATATATACTCTTTAATCTGACGCTTTGCCTTCTAAAGAGGTGACAGAAATACATCACTGTTTTTTTTTGTGGTATCTCAACTGTAATTTATATGTACAAATCCCACAGGCATATGCCAGGAACAGGTGGCATTTATTAAAAGTCCACACGCTGTCTTGGGTTGTGTCTTTCTGCTTGAAGACAGGAAAGAAGATCTATTACCTGTCAAGATCATTCTACTTGGAGTCTTCAGGATTAGAACCTGAAATGTTCCCATTGCTTAATGTTTGTTTATTTTAAGACGGTGATTTTTTCCTCATCCAAGTTACTTTTGTTTTTGCAATTTTTAAGTTACAAAAGTATAAATTATTATGACATTTCCTCCCTCTTTCTTCTTCCTCCAGCCCCTCCCACAGCCCATAGCCCTTTTCTTCCCTTCTCAAATTCACGGTCTCATTTCCTTTAATAATAACTGCTGCACACACATATGTGCATATATATATATATATATATATATATATATATATATATATGCAATTTTACTGAGTTCATTTAGTATTGCTTGTGTTATATGATTTCAGGGCTGACCACTTGGTATTGGGTAACTAATTATGGGTCATCTTCTAGGCAAAGACTAAAGTTCCATCTCTCAGCAGCTTTTAGATGTGTGTAGTTCTTTAAGGTAGTGTCCTATGGGAGTTCCCCATTTGAAGTTAGTAAGTCCACTGGTATTGTCATTGTTCAGATATCATATCAGTAACCCCACTGTTGATATAATAAACCACATTCGTTTATTGTTTATTTTGAGTCAGAGTAATAACAACACATGGGTTCCCTTATGAAAGAGTGTAAGTCAATGTTGACTCTAGATAGTTGTAAAGTCCTCTGTTCTCTGTCCTCTATGGGTAGATTAATTCTCTTCCCCACAGCACTATTCTGAAGGGCGTTCCCAGCCCAGAGCTCCCAGGAGAAAGGCTGAGGTATTATCATTACTGGACTGCATTATATTCAGTGCAACTGTTGATGTACATTGGCTGCTACACTATTCAGTTCCTGTCTTTAAGTCCTATTTTCGCCATGGGCATCTGGCCAACAAATATGTGTATCTGGAGTGGTATCAGAATTTAGATCTAACATAGGATTCAGAAATTAACCATCACTGCTACAGTGTTACATTGAGGTGCTTGGAAGATCCTGTTGATATGGTAGCCCATAAGAAGTTCATGATACACTGTGTGGAACATTAAAACACATACACACACAAACACATACACACATCATTATAAACTGGAATGAAAATCCTATCAAAGAAAATATATCAGCAGTGGCATGTCATAGGTTCTTTAAATTTTCAGGAATAATCTCAAATAAGGTAGAATTTGTACATCATGGCCTGGAACAATGGATGCATGGGATAAAGAAAACAAGTAGCTCTTGTAACAAAAGGGCTTAATTGAAAAATACCTGAATTAACCCAACACCATGTAGCCAGTGAGTAGAAAATAACAAGAACTTGGCTTTGTACTTCATTTGAAGAACAACACATTTCTCAAGAAAGCTGAACACTCATCTATGACAAGTCTGTGATGCCGTAGTCAGCATGGCTTTGGACAGGGACATGTGGATCAACATCTTTAAAAGTACTACATTCTTAGAAATCATGAATAATATGTGAATTCACATATGTGAATCATAAGAAATGCTTACAAGAGGCTGGCATAGAGGAACAGAAACTTTATTAACTTGGAGATGCATGAAGCAGTGGAGCTTTCTAAAGAAGCAACTTTTGGGACCAGTGTAAAAGCTATTCTATCTCAACGTTTTGTTCTCTACATGACTCCTCAGATTAATATATTAATTACTATTGTTATTTACTAACATCTTGTTAATTTCTCTTAAATTCTGAAGTTTGATTTCTATGGAATTTTTGAGACTAATGAACTTAAAATAATAATTAGTTCTGAAATCCTTTCATTGACTCTGACAGAGCTGTACTCCAGTAATCTCTAGGACCCACTTAATCTAAAAGAGTTGACAATCAAAATATTAAAACCAAAAATAGTGAAGCAGAAAATGAGGGAATAAATATCTTAAGTCACATGGAAACAAAGAGGTCAGTGAAACAAATAATTCCTTCTCAATAATTGCTATAAGTGTGAGTGGAATAATCTTTCCAGCCAAAAGACAGAGGCTGGCAAAACTGATAAAGGACCTTACAGTTCTTTTGTACAGACTTGAAGATGATTTTATAACCCAATGCAGAAACAGATTGAAAGTGGTAGAACTGAAAAGGTGTTACCTACCTGCAAATAGTAACCAAAGATAGGCAGCTTTCCTAACATAATCAACAAGGAGGGCACTTTCACAATAACCGTTGGAGAATTCCATACCCAACTTACAATAATGGACACAACAGATGGGCAGATGAAATTACAGAATAACACATTTGGTTAGCACAAGAGAAGAGCACACATTAAGTATAGAGATGAAACACTTTCATTAGCGTCTACACACCCAGGCACATAGGACATTTCTCCAGATTAAGTTTCTGACTGAGTCTCAGTAAACTTTAAGAATGTAGGGGAATCTTCTAGGGATCTTCCTAGTCACAGTGTGATGAACTTAACACAAATATAATTGAAAGGTAGAAAACAAGCAAATAAAACTTACGGAAATTAAGTAATTGCACTGTCAAAAGATCCAATAAAAAGTCACAAGAGAAATTGGAGAGAGAAAAGGATAAGTGAACCTCGATGAAATATACCATACAACATATGAGGTATCATGAAGTAGGTATAAGGGGAAAATGTTAAGGTATAAATACTTTTTCCCTTTATTCCTATGAGGTCAGCCTGGTGTATAAGAGCTAGTTCCAGGACAGGCTCCAAAGCTACAGAGAAACCCTGTTTCAAAACAAAACAAAACAAAACAAAAATATGTGTATTAAAAAGCAATGAGCCACTCTGCCCCCTGAATGGTGTGGGTATTGTATTAGATTGCTTATTCCTTTCAACCGCCCAGAACCAAAATAATCACACAGAAACTGTATTAATTAAATCAATGCTTTAAATCATTAGTTCTAGCTTCTTATTGGCTAACTCTTACATTTTATTGCTTCTTATTAAGCTCTGAATTTTTCTCTGGTCTCCTTCCTAACTCTTACATTTTAATTTAACCCATTTATATTAATCTGTGTATCACGATGTGGCTGTGGCTTACCTGCTAAAGTTCCATCTTGCTCTGGCGGTGCTAAATAGCTTCTCTCTGACTCTGCCCTTCTTTCTCCCAGCATTCAGTTTAGTTTTCCTTGCCTAGCTGTGTTCCCCTGTAGCTTGCTATAGGCCCAAAGCAGTTCCTTTTTTAACAATGATATTTGCAGCATACAGAGGAGAATCCCACATCAGGTGCGGGCAGAGGCAAGGTCTTTGTTGGCTGGGGGTCTGTTGTGACTCTGCTGTGGGCATGGCTGAGGATGAAGGAAATCAGGGGTTCACTTTCAGGATGGAGAGCCTGTCAGATTTAACATCAATTTCACCAGACACTCTTGAGCTGAGTGAGAACCCACCATCACCTGAAACAAATAGTTGAGAAAAACAACCTGAGTGGGATACTTAGAGAAAGATTAAGGAGACAAGATCTCTAGCTCATTCTTTTTGCAGTGACTTAAAGTAGAGAATGAAGAAAATGATCCAACCTTTTCAGAAGCAGGAACGTCTTCAAAAGGAGGAAGCCCTTAAAGAGTTCCAAGAATGTTTGAAACAGACGATGAATCTGAAAAAGACAGCTTGAAAAATATGAATATATGTGAATCTAAGTCACCTGATACTGAGTCAGCCAGTGTTTTCTAAAATGATTTTGTGAATTAGGATACTAAATAAAGATTAAAGGGGAAAAAAAGGGCAAAATTGGCAAAGCAGGTTCAAGAAAAGGAAGACCTTCTTCAGAGGTTAAAACTTGGCAGAATGTTTAGACTAAAGTATAAGCTGTCTGAGTGAGCATTGTTAATAAAGAAGCGGAGGAGGTGGAGCCAGCGGCTGCCACCTGAGCAGTTATGTCTGAGGATGTGATATGGTAACTTGGGGCACTACAGTAGGAGGGAAGACAACTTTACAGGGTTTGATAAGTTTTTGTTATTTTTTCCTCAGGCTTTTTTCTCTCTTTTTGGGGTGGTTGGATCATACACAGGGCTTCAAATGTGCTCTGCTTCTAGCTATACTCCTGGCCCCTCTATAGAATATCTTTCAGAATTACAATGTGAAAAGATAAATGTTTTAAAGGGAAGAAAGATGTAAGCTGTTGTGGCTCAAACAGTTTAGGATATTTTGACACATAATTATAAAATGAAGCTTAGTGTTTTAAATATGTTTGCTAAAGAAAAGATTTAAATATTAAAAAAATTAAACTGTGTTTAAAAGGAAGTTTAGATAATTCTACAAACCAGTTTTAATATGTTCATTTTTGTGGCAAAATGTTTTAAACCTAATGTTAAAAAATAGTCTATTTAATGTCCAAATCTCACCTGGCCTAAATGTAACCTACCCCTCCTAAGTGTATGAATCTTGTCTTCATCTGCTTAACATATTTTTCTGTCTGTTAATCTAACAAGTAATAAAATGTATATGTCCACAGTTTTTCTCAACAACAATCAGTGAACCTGGCAGTAGCTATGCATTACCTTCATCTCAGTGTTTGACTCTGTGAGTTCTAGCCCAACCTGGTCGACAGAGCAAGTTACAGGAAAGTTAAGGCCACTCAAAGAAACCCTGTCTCAAAAACAAAAACAATAAAACCAAAACAACAAAAACAAAGGCAATGGAAAGTTTGTTGAGATGTACCTGAAAAAGAACATTAGTTACTGAATCATGAGAACTCCAAGTTCAAGGGCAGTTTGGATTATACAGTGAACTCTTATGCAAGTGAATACCCGAAAGATCTTGAATTGACAATAAATTCTTAAAATTTAAGGAGTGAGAAAAATGAGAACCCAAGCCCAAGGCCAGAAGGAAGGAAATGATAAGTCTTATAGCCCTGATAAATTAGATAAAAATATATAATGATGGAAAGAAACAATGATAGACAAAATTGGTTTTTCTGAAAGATTAATAAAAGGTAGATAAAACATAAGAAAAGATAATCCGATGAAAGTACATTATGTACATGTATGGCAATAATAAAAAGAAATTGTGAACAGACTTCGGCAGCCTAAATCAGCTAGGCTCAGTCACATGTCCTCAGTTGGCCGATTAGAAGAGCTGCATTAATAGCAAAAGCAAGGAAAGGTGAGATTTACTTAGTGTATCTACCCTTGGGAAAGATCATAGAGATCTAAAGGCCATTTCAGATCATTTCTGAGATCTTAATGGGAGTAAGATTTAAGCAGAAGGCAAGAGAGGGGTGACATAAGCCATTCTGGTGCAGTCTTGATCATGTTCTTAGGTAGTAGTCAGACACATTAAAAATCTCTTTCTGGAAGAATAGTTTCCCTTCTGGCTGGCCCAAGCTCTAGTGGCTTTTCACTTCCTAAGGCAAGATTCCTGGAAGAAGTTTCTAATTTCTTGGGGCCTATTATCTTAAAAGTTTGATAGTTAAAGGGAGGGAGACAGGAATTTCTCTAGCATTTCGTTATACTTGCCAAGCAAGCCAGTTATAATCCCTCTTACTTTACATAATTAAAATATCCACAGGAATCCCTGTCATTTGCTCAAGATAAACAAAAACAAATGCTAATGATAAACACACAGTAAAAATGAGAAACCCTCTTGCTGGAAGTCTTTGTGGAGATAAGCCAGACCACTTCCTTCATTCTCTTGAGAAGAAAATTGAAGCCTGAGTAAAATAAATCATTTACCACAGCTCTCAACTTCTGCTGCTGCCCAAACCAAGAACAATATTCAAGATTTCTGCACCCAGAATACTGCTTAGTCACCTCATCCATATTTTAATGAGATCAATATATTCCTTTTCCCACCAACTCTAGATGTAGATTTTCTGAAACACAATTTTAGAAATGTTTTCTTTCAATAAGCTGTTCATGATCCTTTAATGAACAAAGAATTATTTTTCTTCCCCAAATAAGTGTTTCAAGCAATAAAAAATAAGAAAAAATTTAAGTAAACTCAAGTTAATAAAATCAGAAATGGTGTTGGGGAATGTAAATAATGATTCTGCAGAAATGAAAAGAGCCTGTTTCCCATGAACTTTAAATGCCTAGAGTCAGTGCAGTGCATTGCAACTGTGGTGTGGAGTCTGGGGATACTCAAACTCTAAGGAAACTGCAGACTGTGAGCCTTACAGCACTGCTTGAGTCCAGCAGCATACTAAAAGAATTTTGCAGTGTGACCCAACAGTGTTTATTCCTAGATTTCGAGGATGTTCAACAGAATTCCAGGTCTATCCCCAAGGCCTCTGCTTTATTTGTCTGCCCTAAGCAAAAAACACCTAGTTTCTTGACTCTTTTGTGACTCAGTCAATCACACACTTTCATCTTCAGGTTTGAAGATAAGTTGGGACTTTGATCATGCCAGAAATGCTGATGAAGTTGTTTAGTTTAATGATGGAAAACATAGGTTAACTATGTTGGTAATTAGAGAGAAAATAGTCTTGCTTGGCCCATATCCAAGTCTACTAAACCTCATATTAATTTCATAGCTATATCCTTTCTTTATGAATACACCTGGGTAGAATATTCCTTTCCTTGGCTTAGTCTGGTCTGATTGGAATTCTTTGCCCCCGCGGAGAGGCTCTGTTAAAAAATATTCTTAACAGTTGGTGGTCCCACTGAGATGGGTCTGTTTTTTTCCCAAGGGTACAGCACTGCCATGCTGGAAAATGCCTCTTTATCCAAAGAGAGCTAAAATGTTGGTCACAAACATCACCTCAGTTCCTTGATACACCCCTATATCCAAGTAGTATGGAATGTTGGTCAGAACTCCAACTCCCAGCCTGACAAGTGATTGGATTCTAACTCCCAGTTTGCCAAGCGGTGACCCCTCCTACATGGTATTTAGGCAGCGGCCCAGAGAAATTTTGGGTTTGCCTGTGGACTCCCTCTGTCTTCCCCTGCCATGTTCCTGGCTACCCAGGAGTCCAGTGTCTATTAAACTTGGGCATTTAATTTGGCTTAATCTGGTCTGATTGGAATTCTTTGCACCGGCAGAGAGGCTCTGTTAGAAAATATTCTTAATAATGTTCTTTTCATGCAGAAAAAAGAAGCACTTTCTATGTATGCATTGGACTGAACATCCTGGCATTGTTTTCTTTGGAATTTTAATCCTCTCAGGTCTATTTGGGACTATACACTGTATAGTCTCTTCTACCATCATTTATAGCATGCATATAACCATTGATCACATTCATAGAATTATTTGGAAAATATCTTCACATGCTCATCTCAACAGATAACATAAATTCATCATTTGGCAATGTTCCAACATTCTTAGCTCATACAAATACTTAGAAAATTAGAAATAGTTGAAAGCTACCTCAGGGTAGTACATGCCATGTATGAAGGAAAACCCTCTGCATAAAATGAAAACTATCCCACTCACTGGTGAAGAAATGAGAGCTTTCCCTCTCACATCAATAATACTTTTAATATTTCTGTTTACAAAAATCCTAGAAATTATATCAAGAAAAAATTAGAGAAGATAAAGACCTAAAATCCATCAAAGCTGGAAAAGGAAATGCCAAATTATCACTATGCATGTGTGATGTGATCTTAGATCTAGAAAACTGCTCCAGATGCCACATGCAATCTGTCAGTACTAACTAAATTCAGGGAAGACAGAATGATGAACTTAACAAAAAATTCATTTCATTTCTGCACTCTAGCCATAAAAAATGCTTAAAAGAAATTATCAGAGAAATGCTATTTTCAATTATGAAACACAATTGATGATCATTAAAAATAAGATATACATGAACACATTCCATATTTCTCAATTGGAAGAATTAATTATGTTAAGTTATTAATATTACCAAAAGAGGAAAACAGATTTAGTGAAAAAAAATCTCAGATTTTATTTTGTAGAAATCAAAAAAACTCAACCGAAAGTTTTTGTGGAATTCACACCAATTTGTCTGGACAACTTTGAGGAAGAAGATAAAATGGGGTGGTCTCGCAG
The DNA here is from genome assembly GCF_018167655.1 of Microtus oregoni. Lineage (NCBI taxonomy): Eukaryota > Metazoa > Chordata > Mammalia > Rodentia > Cricetidae > Microtus > Microtus oregoni. The sequence goes on along the minus strand of NW_024543070.1, from coordinate 35,785,315 downwards.
TAACTGATTTCAAAATACTGCAAATTTATAAAAATAAAAACAATGTAGTTCTGACCTAAAGACTGTCATGGAAGCCAGAATCGAATAAAAGCCTAACGTAAACAATGGGACCGTCAATTTCTGAAATGCACCAAGCCCATTCAGGAGCAATCACAGCATTTACAACATTTGGTGCTTGGAAAACTGGATATATACAGGTGGTAGTTTGAATTTTGGCCCTCAATCTGCAAAGCATAAAAGCCAAGTAAAAACAGACTGATGATGTAAAAATAAGACCTGCAACCATGACTGCTGTAGAAATAAGCAAAGCCAAACATTCATGCATTCAAGGATCACAAGGTTATCCTTAAATGATGTCCAAGGCAGAGAGAACTGTAGGAAGAAAAACAAAATCAAAACAACAACAAAAAAGGAACAAAAAAACAAAACAAAACAAAACATCAAACATAGAAACCAGAAAAAAAACAGCTTTTGTGTCAAGATGGCTTTGGAAGCAAATAAGGAAGTTCCTGCCCCACCTCTCCAAGCTGAAGACAGAGCAAAAGCCCTGAGAGTCAAGAACACAGAGCTGAAAGTTTTCACAACCACAAAAAGATCTGCACCTACTTTCCTGAGGCCCAACACCCTGAGGCTCTGGAGGTAGCCCAAATATCCTTGCAAGAGTGGGTCCAGAAGAAGCAAAATTTATCATTATGCCATCATCAAACTCCCCCTGACTGTATTACGATTAATAAAAACCTAGAGACAGATGCTGGAATTCAATCTGAAGGTCAGAAAAGCAATACATCCAACCACTGACTCTTACCTCAATCTGAAATGGCCAGCCTGCCTCCAGGGACTGGAGAGATGGCTCAGCAATTAAGAGCACTGACTGCTCTTCCAGAAGACCAGAGTTCATTTCCTTGAACGCACATGGCAGTTAACAACTGTCTGTAACTCCAAGATCAACACACTTACACAAACATACATGCAGGCAAAACACAAATGAAAATAAAATAAAAATAAATAATTAAAAAAATTGTGATGAGGAAAGGCAGAGAGTAGTCACCACCCAGAAACAGAGGAAGCAAGATGAGAAAGCTTCTGTGAGGAAAGGTATCAACTCATGTGGCTAAACTTAGATAAGAATTATGGCTTGATTTGCATTGTAAGATCTAGTTAATAGTAAGCCTGAGCTAATAGGCTATACAGTTTATAATTAATATAAGCCTCTGTGTGTTTCTTTGGGACTGAAGGGTTGCTGAACCAGGTGAGACAGAGACTCCGTGCTACAAGTGGCACACAAATGTTTGGCAACAATTTTCACATGAAGTCTGAGAAAAAATTCAAAAAAAAGAAAAGTAGACAGACAAGAATAGAGTCAAGTACTGCTCCTTGGTAATTGTCTTAACTCCAGTAGGCTATGTTTGCTAGAGGCAAGCAGAGGCATGGCTCCTTTAAGAAAGCCTTCCTGATTCAGCATTAATGGCAAAAACCTTGCAACTGAGACCCTGCCACAAAACACTTAAATGGTGTTTATGAGCAGCCAGTGGCAGGTTTATTGATGGTGGCATGGACCTTGAATCTCCACAGAGATATGACAATAAACATAACTCTTGCTGGTATCTCTGCCATGAAGTTAGACTCCCAGAAAGCTAAGGAATGGTGTGGAGCCAGTTTGCAATGCTGCAGCTTTAATTCTTGCCAAGCACTCAAAAAATATATGTAGAGAGAGCTATATAGTAAAGTCAGATTTAGAGAAAAAAAAACTCTAAACAGTTTGCAGTGTTTTAAAAAAAATATATGTAGGCTTCGGAGAGAAAAGTAATAGATAGACAAAGTCCTTAAAAAAAAAAAAGGAAATAGAGTAGTCAGGTATGGTGGCACATGCCTTTAATCCTTGCACTTGGAAGACAGAAGCAGGCAGATCTCTTTGAGTTTGAGGCCAATCTGGTCTATAGAGTGAGTTCCAGGACAGCCAAAGATACACAGAAAAACCCTTTCTCAACAAACCAAAAATTAAAAAAAGAAAAGCCAAAAGGAATAGAGTAAGAAAAAACCTGTAAAGATGGAAAATAGAGTCTGGATACTGCATGTTATTGTGTTATCTTTGAATAACTGCTAAAAGTTTATAAATGCTATTGGATTAATCCAACCTATATATTTTGAAAATGCCTCGAGTTCAAAATTTAAGCCAAAAGATACATTACCTTGGAGAAGTTTTGCTTTTGTTCCCACAAGATATGAGAAGCTATGGATTAATTCTTGGTTGAAAAAAAAAAGCTTTGATTGAGGAAGACACCCTGAAAAATCTAGAATGGTAATGGATGGCTCAGATGATCCAATGTTTTAAGCACCTCTGTTGCAGTTTCTTCTTATTTCTGCATTCAGAACAGCTTCAAGGCTGCTGGCTGAGATGATCCAGCCTGACAAAATACTCCAGTCTGGACTTGACCATAATCCTAAATTTTTAATGGTTCATATAAGATTATCAGTGCCTCCAATCAACAGAAAGCAGCCTAGAAAACTATGCCCACATTCCCCCAGAATGGATTATGGATCTTTGTTTAGCATATTATTTATAAGTTGTTATGGATAATGGTTAGAAAAAAAAAGCTAAACACAGGAGATTAGAGTCAGAGTTTTTGTTTTTGAAAGGAATAATGGGGTAAATGCTGTGAGATAATACACTTGAACACTGTAAAAATTTGTCACTTGTATTAATTTAATAAAGTGCTGATTGATCAGTTGCTAGGAAGGAAGGATAGCCAGAGTGGACAGACTAAGAGAATTATGGGAAGAGGAATGGCAGAGAGCAGTTGCCATCTAAACACACTGAAGCAAGATGAGAATGCCTCTCTGCGAAAAGGTACCAAGCCACGTGGCTAAACATAGGTAAAATTATGGGTTAATTTAAGTTGTAAGAGCTAATAAATAAGAAGCCTGAGTTAATAGGCCAAACATTTTATAAGTAATATAAGCCGCTGTGTGTTTATTTGGGACTGAATGGCTATGGGGCCAGGTGGTAGAGAAATTTCCATCAATACCTGACTACTAAGTCAGCCATGAAGGTGACAACACACTGTGTTTTGTGGATGTGAAAGACCAACAAGCACCAGATCAAACAGGCCATGAAAAACTTTTATGACGTTGATGTGGCCAAGTCAATACCCTGATAAGGCCTGGTGGAGAGAAGAATTGTATGTTCAGCTGACTTCCAAATAATTTCGAACTTCTAAACTGAGTCCTGCAGGCTAATTCTAATCCACATCTGCTTTAACTGAAAATAAAAATAAAAATAAAGAAAAATAACAGAATGTTTAAAGGATCAAAAGAAGTATTTGCTGTTGACAAGGTTTTCCCTTTCGTCATTGTTCCATCATATGACAAGTCTAAACCACCTACATTCTTTTTTGTGAGTATAAATAGTAATTATTTCCCTTGTGATTCAGTCTTCCTTAAAATAGAACTCACTGAGATAATTATTTCCATCAAGACTCGTATTGTCCAAAAGAGCCTAGGAAACAAGTAACTGATTGTAGAGACAGTCAACAAAATGGGAGCAAATCTTTGCTTATGTCTCACTTGATAGAAACTTAGTACTTAGAATGCACAATGCACTAACCTCCCCAACCCAAAATAGCAGGGAATAAAACAGTCTAATCTGTAAATGTGATAAAGAGATGAATAAACATTTCTCAAATATGAAGTACACTTTTCCAACAAGAATGAAAAATGATCAACTTCAGCAGTTATCATAAAAATACAAATAAAACAGCTTTGAGAGTAATTTTACTCCAAGCAGAATGACAGTCTTTAAGAAAATCTGTCATCAATGGAGTACTACACAGCAAAAAAAAAATAATGACATCTTGAAATTTTCAGGCAAATGGATGGATTTAGAAAACATCATATTGAGTGAGGTAAACCAGATCCAGAGAGACAAATATCATATTTACTCACTTATAAGTGGCTTCTGACATGAAGCAATGAAAACCAGCCTACAATTCACAATCCTAGTGAATCTAGACAACAATGAGGACCCTAAGAGAGACATACATAGATCTAATCTATATAGGAAGTAGAAAAAGACGAGCTCTCCTGAGTAAATTGGGAGCATGGGGACCATGAAAGAGGGTTGGAGGGGAGGGGAGAGGCAGGACGGGGAGGAGAGAAAAATGTATAGTTCAATAAAAATCAATAAAAAAAACCCTTAAAGCCTCATCTGAATTTTGGATATGTAAATCAATTCTGCCCATCATGCCATGGATTCTGAGTTCACATTGTATTGATTCTCATTTACACATGTCATGGTATTGAGTAGATTTTGCTATAGTCCTTGTCTTATAAAAATTTTACCTTAAGACTTACAGAATAAAACATTTCATAGGACATCCCTATAAAGAACAAGTTAATAGTATCTAGGCAACCAGAAGCAATAAGAAAAAAATAGAGTAAGCCAGGTAGGTGTTATCAGCACAATATTGGCAGTATGAGATTAGAAAGTTTTATTAAGTGTTTGTTAGGAAACCTTGCTTTTTGTATTTAAAGCCTCTATATTCCTCTTCATAAAAGATTTTAGTATATGTCTCATCAGGACCTTGATTTTATGGGGTTCATTTGACAATATACTTGGTTGCTTGGCTTTGGATACTTTCATTAGAATTATAAATTAATACATTTTAAACACTGCCAGTGTAAAAGGAGAAGAGAGGATTTTTTTTAAATATTTATTTATTTATTATGTATACAATATTCTGTCTGTGTGTATGTCTGCAGGCCAGAAGAGGGCACTAGACCTCATCACAGATGGTTGTGAGCCACCATGTGGTTGCTGGGAATTGAACTCAGAACCTTTGGAAGAGCGGGCAATGCTCTTAACCACTGAGCCATCTCTCCAGCCCCGAGAAGAGAGGATTTGATGAGACCACTCAGCATGCCCATCATTTCTTGGAGTCAGAATAATAATGTTCCATATGATGACACTTGTCCAAAGGTCAGTAGTATATTCTGAGCTCTGTCCTCAGCTATATTTCCCCAGCTAAGGGGGAAAAGTAATCTGAGAGGTGTTCAAAGGTGTTGTCTTGCTGTGTGTTTTGACTCATGTTTGCCTTTCATAATAAACCCCCTCTTCCACTTATTTAGTCAATGGCTCCAGAATCTGACAGCTTCTATCTCCCATCGAATAATCCTGTCATCTAAGGAGACACTAAAAGTTCTTCTGAACTAGTCTCAAAAGTTTCCACTAAATACTTTTACATAGGATCATCATGGGTCAAGTGCATACCTGCAGATTATTGAAGTGTGAGCAAAGCTTGCAGTCATTCCCTGTGCAAACTCTGCAAAGCATATGTGCATGTATTGTGGGAATGCTGAAAACCAAATTCCCAGAGGTCCCAGGAAGAAAAAGAAAGCAATTGTTATCTTCTCAGTTCGCTGTATCTTTTAGATAAGGATGAGTCACCTCATTTTTTACATTTAAGAAAAGTAATAGTGGCTCCAGCCAGGGATATGGCATCTAAAGAGCATAATAGTCTCCCATAGGAATTAATTTTCATTTCCTTCTCCATGTTTAAAATCATTTTTTTTGTTCAAAGGAAGATAGTCTAATTTTCCTAAATAAAGTGACTTACAATGAAGATCAAGTGCAGTTAAAAAAAAACAAACTATAGTTAAATCACCAAGAAGAAGAAGAAGATACATTCATTTCCTTACTTACAAATGCTATCACTCTTGAAGCTGGCAGTGCACAGGTTTCTGTTTGGAGTAAGATGGACCCCAGGGGAGAAGAAGATATTTATAGGCACAGAGGAGTGTCCAGGTGGCTTAAGACTTAACCGCATGTCAGTACAGATACTACTCAATGACAAGGGAACTCCAAGTTATAAAATCTTCTAGTCTGGTACCTCACATTGTACCTTGTACAGGCAGGCATAGCTAATGTCTAAAGTTCTTGATGGAGCACAGGTTAAACTTTTCCTGAGAGTTTATTTCACACTATGCCTAACATCACAATTTTAATATCTCATGTTAAGTGTCAAGAATGTTAATACCTAAACTGATGCAATCAGGTGAACTATGAAGTTTAACATTCTCTGCATTTATACAAATCTAGAATGAATATTGCTATTCAGATCTGTGCTTGATTTACACAAGCTTTAAACAAGATTTCGATAAGTTTCTTGCTTATTATGGAGAGTTATGAAAGCAAGCTTGAACATGGAGAATGATTTCAGTGGTGTTAGACAGAATGCTTGTTTTCCAGGGCAAAGGGTAATAACCTCACTTTCTCTTGCAAGAAGACTTTGGGGCAGATACGTATATGAGAATGGTTTTCCTTCCATCTGCACTGTGACTTTGCTAGACCTGGGTACTACAGAAAAATTACTTTATTATATATTAAAGTTATGGTTACAAACTGACTATATTTAAGTTATGTATCTTATGAATGTGGTCATTTTGCAAAGTAGACATGAACATCCAAGCACACATTCCACAAATACAATATTATAACATCAATGTTTAACTATTTGTCTTGAATTGAGTATAGGACTTACATTTGAGTGAAAGCCAATTGTTTTGCATGTAAGTCTAGTCCACATGCATAGCTTCTATTAATAAATATTCAAATATTGGCATCCAGTAAATGTTCTTGGGATCTTCTTAAAACCCATTCTGTTTGTTTACTTAGCAGTTACTGTGGACAAAGCCATTTATAAGTATGCTGAGTTCTAAACAACATGGGATACTTAGATAACAAAAGGAGATTGGCATTATCATCGCAGAGAGGCCGCAATATTAGACGATTTGTTCATAACCCAACAAAAGGCAAATATAGAGTAACAAAATTAATCACATGACTTTGAAGAGGATACTTGTGTCCAAATTTAGTACCTTATGCATTTTAAGCACATGAAATAGCACTAACCTATGCCCCTAACTTCTTAATCACTTTAATCTTCAGTCTTGTTTGTCCATCATCCAATATGTATGCCAGTTCACCCAGAGCCATAGGCTTTTTCTTTATTGTCAGAGCAAATCCTGAGTAAATGATTGTTCTGTATTTTGGCCTTCCTAACTCTGGGTCAAATTCAAAAGAATTATGGTAAAAAATGTTACTTTGTTAAAGAAATGAATTCATTTCCATATCCAACTATTTTCTCTTTCTGTGTTCGAAGGAAAATTCTCCTTAAAGGACCCTGGAATCCAGTTGTGGGTCCATTTTGACAGCTAGTCACATAGTTTTTCATCACTTTTCATTAGTTTTTGTCAACTTGATACAAGCTAGAGTTATCTGAAAAGAGGCAACCTCAGAGGAATTTCCTCTAGCAGATTAACCTGTTGCCCAAGTATCTGAGAGTAGTTTCTTGATTTTTTTCATTGATGTGGGAGGGCCCAGACCACTATGAGTAGTGTCATCACTTGGCAGATAGTCTTACATGAGAAAGACATGGAGAAGCGAGCCAACAAATAGTGTCACCTCATGTGATATGGTTATATTTCCTTCGCAAGATTCTTGCTTAAGTGCCTGTTCTGTCTTCCCTTCATGATAGACTATAAAGTATAAGGTGTCATAAATCCTTTCCTCCACAAGTTGATTTTAGCCAGTTTTTAATCACCTCAACAGAAAGCAAACTGGATTCTTGTTCTTTGCTTCTCATGCTTGAAAAACTCCAGAAAGCCCCTCCTTCCTTCCCACCTCTGTTTGATAAGTGACATCACTGCTTAACTTGTACTGTTGACTGCTCTGCCAAAATAACACAGCAACTGTAATTCTCAGATATATTTCATTGGTAGTTTTACAAAGACAATCAATCCATGCTTCTATAAAAATTTCCTTGCTAAGGTACCTGCTTTCAACTTGGGAATTTTCCTTTTCTTCTTCAAGGAGTATTCTGTAGCTATTTAATATATGTATGTAGTAATGTGCTTTGCATTTTATTGCTCATCAAGGTTTAACACATCAACCTTTACACAAGCTAAATTATGGAGTCAAAGTAGCTTAAAAAAGAGGAATAGATAATGAAAATGGGATACCTAAACATCACAGAACTTTTTTCATCCATAAAGAACAAAGTTATATTTGCAGAGAAATAATGTGTAAAGTAGAGGAAATTATATTAAGTTAAGCCAGCATCAGAGAGAGAAAAACACCATTTTTTTTCATTTTGTTCCTTAAAATTTATATGAATATGTAAATTCATGAGAATATATGTGTATGTATGCTGCATGTGTGTATGTGGTATGTATGTGTGTGTGTGTGATAGAGAGAAAGAGAGAGAGAAAGAGAGAGAGAGAAACTGTCTATGTGTGCAACTACTTCAACTTAAGTAATTTGGATCCAAGGATATGATTATCATAAAGATATAGAGAGTCTGTAGAGATGCTACGTACTTCCTAGAACAACGCCACTATTGGAAAGTCTCTGGTTACTTTGCAAACTGAGGCACTAAATGTTTAGATCAACATGTTCTTCCAGTCTTTTTCATCTAAAGAGGAATGTCCTTTCTTTTAGGGTTGGCACGTTGAAAGGATTCTAAACTAGAAGTGGATACATAGATTACAGTGGATACATAAATTATAGTTTATGGGAAAATATGTTTGCCATGAACTTTTTGACTTAAATCAATGTTACATTTAATAGAAATTTAATGTGAGATAAGTAGCCTAAACGATTATGACAACAGTTGAATATTGCCAAACATATGGTAAAAAAGAGATAATCTCTCAAATATTTATGATTTTCAGTTCTTGCCTATCGGGAGCAGAATGATGTATACTTTTAGAAACTAGCTGTTGCTAAGAGTTACACTGTGGTTGGGGCCACTGCTCAGAGTTTAATCAGGATGGGACTGGCACAGATCTTGGAACATCTCATAGGGTTTCAGGGCTATTTCATTAATGTGAAAGATACCTGGAGGGGAAATATTAATTCTAGAAATATGCAGAACAGCATAATTCTTTAAAATTCTTTTAAATATTTGAATTTACTTTTAGACTCCACAGATATTTCTGTCTTAGTCCTAAGTAGATAAAAATTCCCATCTGGGAAGAGTTTTCCACAAATGTTACGTCTGTGGACAAGAACTATCTCATGGTGAGCTAAGTATAGACAAGTTGCTCTTAAAAATCTTTTAACATTAGTGAATCCACATTAAATAAATGAAACCTCATTTCCATGGTTGTCCTGATGTTATTAGAACATTTAGATCTTACTGGGGAATTTGGGAACCTATGCAATTGATGGCATTTTATTTCTGTAAAAAAATATATTACATTCTTATCTCTCAGCATCATAAAAGAGTTACATTGGTCTTTGTCTCTATATATTTAAACTGAAATAGACGTCTGGGAGGCAGCTGTTCTCAGAAAAGGACTCCAGAACCAGATAGGACACTATCTAGCTTGGTACCTGTTAATTAATTGAGGCCCCAAGGTTGTCAATATCAAACACATCCAATGCATCCTTCAGCCTGCAGCCTGAAACCAAAGCCAGAACTTTAACTTTACACAAAGCTTTAACTGACAGCACATGGAACATTTCAAAGTGTGCAGAGGATTTAAAAAAACTGGCTTCCATTAATCTTGCTGGAAGTCTCACATCTAAATTCCTGTGCATTGCTTTCAAAATTTGTTCAAAAATGAGACAGCATACAAACTATAGACAAGTTATTCATTATGGCTTTTATTTTACAACATTCTGAAACTGTTTCCAAGTAATTTAGCACCAAGTTTCCTCTTCTATAAAAGATGAGAAAATACTTTCTACCTAAATGAAAGATTTGCTTTATGATAACATGAGCCTTTACAAAGAGGGAAAACTAGATTTCACTCAGAGCTTGACTGGAAAGGAAAATAGTAATAATGTTCAATAAATAATAGCTGGGCTATTGATCTTCCTTTCTTTATTACTTAAAAATGGATCCAAGCTTAGAAATTTTATTGCTTAGAACTGATCATATATGTGTGTGTGTGTGTGTGTGTGTGTGTGTGTGTGTGTGTGTGTGTGTATTCATATATTTTTTCATAGGCATTGTTTTCCATGGTAGAAATACAGAGAGGCATCAAGGTCTAGATGATAAACTACAAGCATAAAGTCAGTAGACAAATCCAGAAAGTACAGTTTGAGAAAGAGAAGGTCTGAGGTTCACATTAACCTGACTATATAGTAGGGATTGTCAAATAGATTAGGTTTCTATAAAGCATTATAAAACTTTAGCTTTATATTGGGGCTTTGCATATAATTTTTAAAGATCATCTGATCAAATTGAGTTTTGAGAGTGATAATTTTATAATTGTCCATGGGTCAGTTTGTGTGAATGGAGAAGGAAGGCAGGTAAGCTAATCAGGGGGATATTAAGAGAACAATGATTGTTGTTTGTTTTACTCTTTTGGCTTTTGGTGGAGCTGCCACCCAGCTCCCAAATTATCACACATGGAAGCTTATTCTTTCTTATAAATGCCTGGCATTAGCTTGGCTTGTATCTAGCTTTCTTTACCTTAAATCATCCCATCTACCTTTTGACTCTGGTTTTCTTTTTCTTCTCTTACTTCCATATATCTCACTCTCACTCTTTTTTTTTAATATTTAAGGTTTTTTTATCTTATATATAAACCACAGTTACCCCTCCTTTCCCTCTTCCTGCCTCCCCACATTCACCCCATTCAAACACAATCCCCCACCCACTCATCCTAAACAGCAAGGCTTCCTATAGGGAGTCAACAAAGTTTGGCAAGTTAAGGCAGGGCCAAGACTCTCCACCCATATTGAAGCTGGGCAAGGTATTTATCTATCATAGGAAATGGGCTCCAAAAAGCCAGTTCATTCACTAGGGATAAATTCTGGTCCCACTGTTAGTGGCCCCACAGACTGCCCAAGACACAGTTATTTTCTCTCTTCCTCCATGGCTTACTATCTGGCTGGCGGGCCCCTAGTGTCCATCTCTCCTTGTTCTCTTGTTCATCCTTCCCCTACTCTGCTCAGATTTCTCCTTTTATTTATTCTCTCTGACTATCAGTCCTATTTATCCTTTCTTCTGTCTTGCTATTGGATTTTTAGCTCTTTATTAGGCCATCAGGTGTTTTACACAGCTTCACAGAGTTAAACAGATACAACATAAAAGAATGCAGCACATCTTTGCATCATTAAAACAAATGATCCAGAGCATAATCAAATGTGACACACCTTAAAATAACATTCTATAACAAGCAACTTAGTAGATGATACAAAGTAAGGAAATGAATTTGTAATTGCAATGCAGAAAAAAACATATTGAGGGCTCTGCCTGAGTGTGGTGATGATAGATCTCTGCCTGAGTGTGGTGTTGAGAGATCTCTGCCTGAGTGTGGTGTTGAGAGATCTCTGCCTGTGTGTGGTGTTGAGAGATCTCTGTCTGTGTGTGGTGTTGAAAGATCTCTATCTGAGTGTGCTGTTGAGGGAACTCTGCCTTGTTGTAGATGCTAAGAAAGAAGGGATAATGTTCAGCATGTTGATGGGACAGAAGCATAAGAAGAAAGAGCACAAACTAGAGAAGGAAGATAATGATATCCTATTTACTAATGAGAACTTATAGCTCTCTGAGATCTGGTATTAGTTACTGAAAGAGTTTGGAGACTTCAGGTTGAGAGTTTGGAGGCTGAAGGTTTAAGGTTTAAGAAACTGTGAGACTAGCAAACTCATCTGAGAAAAGAAAAAAAACCTTCAATTGATTGTAGAGTCTTGATGATTTTTAATGTTAGAAGTTCAGTCAAGAAAGGGCATGAAAAATGGTCTTTGAGATAAGCAGAGACCAAGAAAAGAACAGCAAAATTAAAGCTAAAGAGAAATGCCATTAAGAGTCCGATTGGGGCACCATGTTTAAATAAGAAGTATAACATGTAGTAACGATGAAGCTACTGATGTTCCTGCTTACAACAATGTGTGTGTGTGTACATATATGTGCTTCTTTGTGTGCAGATGCATAAGTGTATACATGTGTCTCTGTGTGTGGATGCTAGAAATCAGCTTCAAGTTTCTTTATATTTTTGAGACAGTTTCTCTGCGTAACAGTCCTGACTGTCCCAGAACTCACTTTGTAGGCTAGGCTGGCCTCAAACTCACTGAAATCTGCCTGCCTCTGCCTCCCAAGTGTGGGATTAAAGGTGTGTGCTACCACTGACAGGCACATCTGTTTCTTTATATGTGTGTTGAAGATCAAACTTAGATCAAAGGTTCTAATACTTGTACCGCAAGCACTTTGACCACTAAGAAAATTCTTTGCCTTACACAAAGCACTGTTAAAAAGTTCTGTGGCTAAGAATACCTAGGGATTTAGGAGTTCCGAAGAATACATATGAAAAAAATAATGGTATTTAGTGAGTTATGGGTATTTGCAGGTGGCATGAAACAAAAACTTGGGAGTAGTGGCATAGAAAGGTAAAGATTAGGCCACAAAGACATTCTGCAAAGGGAGAGTGATTTGGGCATACTTAGGATATATCAAAGACTCAAGAGAAATTAGAACGCTTGAGCAAAGAACATCAGTATTGCAATTGGTACAAGCTTCAAGAAATTGATTCATATTCCCCACTGATATCAAGTCAAGCACAAATGGATGCTCAGGGCACTCTTGTATCAGTCATGGCTCTGATTTACTTCAAAAATAACTTCATTTCCTCAAAAGAACACTATACTGAAGAGTGCTTCTTGTCTACATTATGTTTGGTATGAGGACAGCTGGAGGCACTCATCAGAGTCATTTGGGGACCTGGAGTAAATGAACACTATCTTAGAAGCATTTCTCAGGCATCACCGTGGAAGAAAGATGATATTGATAATGCCATATTACTTCTTTGAGTTTTCCAACCAAAGTGACAAATGTCACCATTTCTCACTGTTCATTGGCAATAGTCATTTCACTCTAAGAGATCCTGGAAGGACAACACTACCAGGTAACTTGGAAAGAGCATTAGAAATTTTGAAACCATTTGTAAAATACCAACATTACCTTAAAAACTTAAATTAAATAGTAGAATCCAGAGGATGGATGAGGTAGTAGGATGTGCTGAATTAATTCCATTATCTAGTGCTATCATGCTTCTTGAAATTTATACTGAATTCTCCCAGGAACACCTGTGAATGGAAGTCCATAATTGTCTCTGAAGGCATCTAATAAAATGAGACAATGAGCCTCTTCTGTGTTAGTGATGTTCAGTTTCTTCTGCATATGAAAGGAATAAAGAGTGGCCAAAATAAGACACAATGTATTTTTCCTCTCAGAGTCCAGATATAAGGATCAAAACCTTTGCAATTACTATAGATCTGGTTTCTTCTATCTGCTTTTTCCATCGTCTTCAGTGTTTGAATTCCCTTTCGTGATTGCAGGTGTGTCTTCCCTCTGTAGTGCTCACTTGTATCCAAGTCAGCAAGAAACTTTCTTCAAGGCACGCTGCAATTTCTGGATATGTTACATTGGCTAGACCAAAAAGGGCTGGTTGGTATATGCTCTTTACTTAATTAAACTTTATAAGTTTAAATGGCATTCACAAATTCCATTTCAAACTAAGACATAGAGAATTGGTACCACATGGACTCTCATTGTACATTTTCACCAGTCCTGTGTAGAAGCGCTTTCTTTTTTGAGCTAAAGTTCCCTCTTTTTTTCAATTCTTAATTTAGATATAAATCAGGGAGTCCATACTTAATAAGAATAATACGTTGATTTGCTTGGGATATCTTCATTTTGGGTACTGAAATTAGAGGCTAATTATTTGGTGTGTGAGAGAATGAACCTCAGCATTGTTTTGGTGCAAAGATAAAGGATGTTTTCATCTTTCGTTTTATGGCGACTTGCTAGCTTTTCTTCTTTCACAGTTGTGGTAGGGATGATAGTGAGCTTGAAAATGTTTCATCCATGTTTTCAGTTGGTTATCAGTTTAGCCAAATCTTCTGTCAAGAATTGGGCTCCATTCGTGTGGAATTCCTGCTATGATCTCAAAAGATGGAGTGAGATTTGGAAAACAATGACGATACCTCATTTTTGTTTTACTTCCATTGTGGGAGCTGTGAGATGCTATGGCATTTACTGCCAAGAGAGAGAAGAGACAAAATGCTCTGAGCTTCAGAAGCATGAGCAGTTGGCAGCTGTGTTTGACCGAGCGTTAGAGCTGGCAGACTCTTCAGGAAACAGTAGCTGTCTTTTACTTTATATTGTTGATTTTCATTTGGTCTTTGATGGAGTCTTTCAGCTGCACAACCAGATGTTAGACTTATCATTGTGTTGGTAGTAGTAACACAATTTTGAGTCTTAAGAGAATATATTATTCAACTTGCAGATGAAGGTATACCTTGCCAAAGACACATGAATTAAACATCTAGCAGTTCAGGACTTGACAAAACTTAGCTTTGTGGACAGCAAGAAGGTTGCTAGGAAACTGATGGTAGAGACTTCTGAGAAAACAGGTTCCCCTTTTATTGTTCTTCCTAGAATATGAGGACGAGGCAGATGGTTGAGTGGAAAATACATCTATATGAGTGCAAGGACTAGTGCTCCATTCTCCAGAACCCATGCAAACTGAGATGTGATAGTGGACATCTGTAACCCCAGTATGCCCAAGGCAAATGAAGTTTAGAAACCTCAGAATCTCCAGGACCAGCTAGCATGTTGTATGCTATGGTGAATAGCAAGAAACTGCCTTAAACACTGAAGGCAAGGGCTGGAACTCAAGGTTTATATCCTCCCTCCACATATGTGCTATGGCGCATGTCCTCATACATGCTCACATATGAAACTGACACACGGGTACACCCACACACACTGTGCTGGTTTAAATGAGATGGACCTCTTATTCTTGGACATTTGAATACTTGGTTCCTTATTGGTGATGCTATTTAGGGGGCCTTAGGAGATAGGGCTTTATTGGAGTAAGGACAATACTGGAGCAGGATTTGATTGAGTTTTAAAAGCCTCTTGCCAACTCTTGTTTTCTCTGTTTCCTGTTTGTGGTTAAATATGTAAGCCCTCAGCTCTCAATTTCCAGCTCCAGCATCCATGACTGTCTGTTATCCCTTTTCCCAACATAATGGTGATGAACTTTTATGGCTCTGGGATTGTAAGTCCCAAATATACCCTTCTTATATTGACTTAAGTTGACTTGGTTATTGTGTTTCATCAGAACAATAGGAGAGTATCTAGTATATGTTCATGCTCATACACACACACACACACACACACACACACACACACACACACACACACCAATATGATAATGGAGCTGAGGAAACTGCACAAAGTTGGTAACGTACTTTACATCTGTAAAATACTTGTAGCATAATAATGAGTAGCTGAAAGGGGGTGGTGGTGTCAAGATCATGACAGGGAAACCCACAACGACAGCTGACCCAATATCATGGAAGCTTGCAGGCTCTAGACCCTCTAGATGGACAGCTAGGTTTCCTGCATCTGACCAACGTAGGGTCTGACAGTTGTGCAGGTTGGTTTGTGTGTGGGACCCTAGCAGCGCGGCCAGGATCTGTTCCTGGCACATGAGCTGACTTTTTGGAACCCATTTCCTATGGTGGGATGCCTTGCTCAGCCTTGATGTGGGAGTGGTCCTGCCTCTACTTGATGTACCAGACTTTGTTGACTCTTTATGGGAGGCCTTACTTTTTCTGAGGAGTGGATGGAGAGGGGGTAGAAAGGAGGTGGGGGAGTGAAATCACTTTTAAATTTAGGAAACAAACTCAAAACATTTATACTTTTAAAATTGTTATTGTGTTCATTTCTGGCTATTAACTTTGAATATCATGTCCTAACTATGACTCTTATCTTCTAGGGAAAGTTTACTTTCCTTTAATGTCTTCAATGATAAAATTCAAAATTGATTATATTCTTTGTAATTTGACCAACTCAAATTCTTACAATTGCATAGCTTTCCCATACAAAGAAATTTATCTAGATGTTAGACTTTCTTTCTGACAAACAAACATAAATCAAAAAAATTCTTAAGAGTTGACCCTGAACTTGACATAACCCCACATATTTCACTAATTTTTAAAATTTATAGAATGCTGCCCATGTTACAGTGATGCATTTGAAAATAAGATTTTATTATAGAATGTCAATCTATCTTTTAAACTATATAACCCTCACAGTTTATGTTCATTTTATTCTAAGTGGGTATGCATTAATAAAAGATAACTACTCTTTATACCATATCATATCTTTCTCCTTTCTATAAGAGAGATGATGCAATCTATTGTTCTGGATAACCATAACTAGAGAGAAAACAGATCAGTCAAATCATATCAATTTGTAAGCTGTCTCTTGACAAGCAATGCTACACTAAATTTGATAGCATGCTGTGACTAGTAGATTATAATCTCTATGAGGGGAAGAGTGGCAATATTGAACAATTCTCAGTTGATGCTGTATTGAAGAATCATAACAAGTTCCCTATGCTACATTCATGTTTCCAGAATGTCACACTGCACAACTGATTTGGTTCTAGTTCCCTGCCCATACCACATTAGTTTCCCTAAGGAATCTGGAACCAAATAATAATGAAAGCACATAGGAATGAGAAATTTTGTTAAAGTATGAGAACAAGATTTGATACTCCCTTGATATAATTGTGCTTATTCCAAATTTTTGGGTTTATGCCTTTGAATTTAAGTGTGATTGGCATTTCTTCATAGAGTTAAAAGACATAATATTTTATAAAGATACAAGACTATAAGGTAAAGTTATTTGGTGTCAGATTATCCATATGTTATAGTGAGCAGGAGACATTACTGGCTTTTACTCTCTTTTTCTCTTACTAGAATTTACCAGTTTTGGTTGGACAAAATCACAGTGCTGAGCATAAAGAATAGAAGAGCTTGACATGCATCATGCTTTTGCCGTTGCATTAACAGAAATATAAATGGGATTTTTCATCAATAACATAAAGTCACTGCCCAGAACACACAAAGAGAAACTTAGAGAGTTTCAGATATTTAGTGGTGTGAAGAATGGGCTGCATTTAAAGTCCCTTCCATAAGTCAATTCAAATAAAGTGCATTGCGATCCTTATTGATCTGTCATTTAAAAATCTCAGGCACACCAGAAATTAAATTTCAAGAACTTTGTTCACTTTTCTTCCTCTAAGCAGAGTTGTCAGTCTCAAGTACTACTCTTGGCATAGTACTATGTATTTTCAATATCCCTACTGATTAAACTTCAAGACCTTGACCTGCAATTTATTGATGGCCTCTCTTTATGATGTTGTCCAGCAATTTCCTTCTTCCTGTTACTCTAATGAACATACCCTAGATCTTGTCACTTCCTATAACCACAACTCTTCCACAATTTCAATGACTCTATTTACTCTTATGCTAACAGCTCCTATTTTCCCAGTTCACTTCTACCACTGTTTTTTTCTTTGATTACTTTCCTTTTTTATCATTGGGACTTGTCCTGCTTTATGATAATTAAAATATTATGTGTGTATGTGTGTACATATACACCATTGAACATGCAGAAGTCAAAGGACACCTTGCAGGACTCAGGTTCTCTTCTGACATTGTATGTGTATCAGGAATTGAACTCAATTCCTGAGTTCATGGTGATCGGTGCACTTACATTCTGATTTATCTTGTCTACTTTTTGTTGTTGGGACTTAAGAGATACACCTTCTCATTGCTACTTAAAACCCACTGATTTTCATTTTTTGGATGCTCACCATGTTATCAATCCTCTCTGCTTACTGCCACTCCCATACTAATCATCATCTCTCCTTCACACACAAGATTGTATCTTGTGACCTACGCTCACTCACTTGGTAATATCATGTCAATCTTGAGTAATCATACTCTCGGCTTATTCTGTGGCATCATTTGCCTATGTTCAATGTGTCTAAGAAGTGAACTTTGATGAACTAATCTTATGTGACGTTCTTGATTGTGACAAGTGAGGAATTGTAGAATGAAGAGTTCTGCTGTGCAAATAACGGGTAATACTAAGAGTATGAAGGTGTTGTTGTCCTTACACTTATAATGACATTTTGGATTTTGTTTTCACTGGTCACATCTCTTCTCAGTATCCTCCTGTTTTAATTAGGACTTCCATTGTTGTGAAGAGACACCATGACCACAACAATTTTATAAAGGAAATATTTAATCTGGGCAGCTTACAGTTTCAGAGGTTTAGTCCATTATCTTCATAGTGGGCAATGGTGAAATGCAGACAGAAATGGTGGGGTGAGTATAGCTGAAATTCCTTCATCTGGATCCACAAACAACAGAAGAAGGGAACGGTCTACCACAATGAGCATAGTTTTAGCAGAGGAGACCTCAAAGCCCCCCCCCCCCCCAGTAACACACTTCCTTCAACAAGGCCACACCTATTCCAACAAAACCACACCTCCTTGTAGTGCCATTTATTTTGAGGGGTCATTTTATTTCAAACCACCATACCTCCTTTGTATTTTTTTATTCCCTCTCTCCACATTTTTTTCTAAACTTGGATGGCTTCACGTTAGGCTCTTGGGCTCCATTTGTTCTCATTAAAATAGTTCCTTTGAAGGAATTTTCCTAACCTTTCCATATACTTAGTAAGTCAGTAAACACCTTTACTTGGTATATAAGGCCGAGTGATGTAAGGAAAGTGGGACACTTGGGAATCAGTCCCTGATATATTCAGATCATGACTTGTGTAGACAATTCAAAATAACAAGGTACACTAAAAATTACTCTGCCCTTTATTAAAAACCACTTGTTGAATACATTTAGCAATATCTGATAGCACAGTCTCCTCTGAAAAGAATTATGAATTAAATTCTAAGGAATTGCTATGGCTACTGTTGAGTTTTGATAGTATAAACATTTTTTATTGTTTCTCTGTATGTGCTTGTAAGTGTGTATGACAAAGATACCAGTGCAGAAGTATATTAGAGAGGTTAAATACTGACACTGGGTTGTCTCTGTCAATTGGTCTTCACATCATTTCCTTTAGACTGGGTAACTCCGTGAACCTGGAGCTCACTGTTTTAATTAAAATTTCTAGCCAATAAGGCACTGGAATTCATGCCTCTGCTTCTAGTGTTGGGGTTGCAAATATATGCTGCCACTTCTGGACTTTTATGTGGGAGATAGACATCTGAACTCAGGTGTTCATGGTTGTTTAACAAGCTCTTCATCCACTGAGCCATCACCTCATCTCCTAAATTAGTGTATTCTAATATAATATTTAGAATTCACACTCAGTGTGTGATTTGGGATACCCATTTACACTATGAATATGTTTTATTACCATTGGTTAATAAAGAAGCAGCTTTGGCCTATGGCTGGGCAGACTATTGATAGATGGGAAAACTAAACGGAAGGTAGGGAGAAAGAAGGTGGAGTAAGGCAGACACCATGTAGCTGCTAAAGGAGAAGGACATCAGAACCTTACAGGTAAGCCACAGCCTCATGGTGATACACAGATTAATAGAAATGGATTAATTTAAGATGTAAGAGTTAGCTAGGAATATGCCTGAGTCATTGGCCAAATGGTGTTGTGATTAGTATAGTTTTCTTTTTGTGATTATTCAGGTCTGGGTAGCCAGGAAACAAAAAAGCAGTCTCGGCTTACAGGTATAGAAACTGACTTGGGTACTATGGACGCTGAGAGAATCTAGAAACTTAAGACCTAGAGAAGCCAAAGGTTTGAGTGAGATAGGACATGATAGAAAATATGGAAGTTCCATCTTATACTGGAAGCAAAATTACTCAGTGGTTCAGCTTTGTTATCCATTTACTCATTCTACTCAGACCCTTCACAGACTGCATGATAAAAAAAAGATCTTCGTTTTGCTCATTTCAGTGCTAATCTTTTCTAGACCTCTCCCTTTCCATGCTCAGAATTATCATTTATGAACACTACTTATTAGCTTAAGGCAGGGGGTTCTCAACCCAAGGGTCAGAAACTCTTTGGGGGTCACATATCAGATATTCTGCATATATGATATCGACATTACAATTTATAATAGTAGCAAAATTACAGTTATGAAGTAGCAACAAAATAATTTTAAAGTTGGGGGCTACCACAACATGAGAAATTGTATTAAAGGGTTAACCTGTATAAAACTGTATCATAGAACTAGGAATGTTGAGAACCACTGACCTAATGTTTACTACAGAATTGCTAGGATTTCACATAAACTATATTCTGTGTAACCAGGGAATCCCTTATCACATAGTTAGTCCTGGATTCACCTATATGTGTTGGCCTTAAGGAGAATTTCATAAAATTTAAAAATTGTTTGAGAATGAGTCACAAAAAACTATGTAAATCTAATGGCACTTTTATTTTGCTGTGAAATTTTTTTGTCAGACTATTGGAAACTAAAGTGGATTCGAATTCAGTACATGCAGTAGAGACAAATCCCACTGTCATTATCATTGGCTTCTCAGTCTGCCCCAATTGTCAATCACATTCAGAAGGTCCAGTTTAATCACATGCTCGTTCAGTCCCAGCCCAGCTGGCTTTGGTGAGCTCCCATTAGATAAAGCACACCGTCTCAGTGGGTGGACCAACCCCGCGCGATCCTGACTTCCTTGTTCATATTCTCCCTCCTTTCTCGCGATCCTGACTTCCTTGTTCATATTCTCCCTCCTTCTGATCTTCAACTGGACCTTGGGAGCTTAGTCTAGTGCTCTGATGTGGGTCTCTGTCCTATCTCCATCTGTTGCTGGACGAAGGTTCTATGGTGATATATCAAGATAGTCATCAGTCTGACTACAGGACAAGGCCATTTCAGGCACCCTCTCCTCCACTGCCCAGGGTCCCAGCTGGGAACTCCTCTAGAGCCAAGCCTCTTGCCAACCCCCAAATTGCTCCCTTAATTAAGATATCTTCTTCCCTGCTCCCATATCTATCCTTCCTCCATACATTAACTAGTCAAGTGTAGTTACACTGGAGGAGGCTTATATTTTCCCTCATTGTTGTTATTATTTAGCTTTAATTCATGCTCCATGAAAAGATATATTTGAACAAGACACAACCTCTCTCCCGGCTTCCGTCCTCTAAGTCTCTCAGGTTACATCAGATGGAATATGAAATAAGGGTTATAGAGAAGTTTGTTGTGTAATGAGTAAATGGAACAAAATAGCCCCCCACGCAAACATGTAAAGGGAGACTACATGATTGTTTCCTGGCTGCCCAGATCTGAATAATCACACAGAAACTATATTAATTACAAAACAGTTTGGGAAATAACATATATATTCCTAGTTAGCTCTTACATCTTAAATTAATCCATTTCTGTTAATCTCTGTATCACCACAAGGCTCGGGCCTACCAGTAAGGTTCTGGCAGCATCTTTCTTCTTCGACAAATACATGGTGTATCTTTTACTCTGACTTCTTTCTCACTACATTCAGTTTAGTTTTCCCACCTAGAACTATTCTGCCCTGTCATAGACCAAAGTAACTTCTTTATTAACCAATGGTAATAAAATATATTCAGTGCATATGGAGAGGAATCTCACATCACAAACAAATGACAAAAGTCAGAAAATTAAAAGTAGAAATGAAGAAAGTATTTGAAATTCTGTCTAAGTAGAGGCTCCTTCCTTCGATTCAACTTCCTTGAATGATGTTTCTTAGGTTCACTTTTTGCTTTGTCAATGTAGTTTCATAGTTTCCTTAGTTGCTATAATTACATGTTTGTGAGAGGCTCCACTCATTTTCAGTGTTGTTATAACCTCATTCATCTCTGTATCCCCTTATATTTTAACTGGATTCCAAGTGAACAATTGACATAAATGCTTTACTTCAGTCTGACATCTCGCCCTGTGATAATTCTATTTTGTTGCTAGGTACATCTCTTACCAACACTAAAAACCTGTATAAAATGTCCACCTTGAGACCATCTAACAAGAATACTTTTTTCTCAAACTGTGAAGATAGACTCACTAATTAAGTTATTATTAATTAACTGTTGAGACAAAAATGTCACCTGATGTTACATGGTTTTTATTACAACATTTATGAGCTAGGAGTTCCTGAAGATTCATTTAGTTTCTATGTTTCTAATATATGGCTTCCTGACCAAATTAGCCCATGCACTATTGCTTGTTCTCCCTTGAGAATTTCCTCTGTAAAAAATTGCATGAATTAGTATTTATGTGCTGGAATCCTGGCACTTCCTATTTATCTTTATAGATTATTTAAAATTGGCTAACAGATTGAATTAAATATTAAGCATCATTATTGCTATGTGGATTAATTTTACTTAATGGAATTCTATGAAGAGTAAATATGACATAGGCACACAAGACCATCCATGCACATGCATTTGTCTGAATTTAATTGTATGTAATATGTTTATTGTAAGAATACAGCACTAGGTTTACTATTGTGAACTTAATGTGGTCTCAATTTAGTACATTGCAAATTACTCATCTTTGTTCATCTTTATGCCATTAATAATCTGACTATTCAGTTAAAATATATCCATCTCTTGCATATGAAAGAAAAATACTGAGTCCAGATCTCCCTTATCTCTTATAAGGGCCTCATTTTCTAATTGGAAATAAAGGACAGCTATCCTTTTGTTTTTGTTATTAATACACAAAATTTTACTATTGGAATAAAGCAGTATTTGTTAAAAATGAAGGCACAGAATCATTTAGGCTTCATGATTTGTAATTTTTTTATTTTGAAATAACAAATTCTTGGAATTATAATATCCACTTGGAGAGTTTTGCTTTAATAAATATGTATCGTACATCCTTCTCTTCTGATTAGCTTTTGCTTGAACTCTATTTTATCAAATATTGTAGTGCTAGATTTTCTTGCTTCTTGGGTTCATTTGCTTGGAATCTTTTTTCCATTCTTTTACCTCAGAGTGATGTTTATTTTCATGGTGAGGTGTATTTCTTGGATGCACCAGAGAGATGGAGTCTGTTTGCAAATTCAGTCTATTAGTCTATGTATTTTTATTAGCAAACTGAGACCATTAATATTGGGAATTATTAATAATAAGCAGAGTTTATTATTTCTTCTTATTTTGATATTGTGCTGTTGGCTTTTCCCTTCCTCTTTTGATTTACTGTTCTGGGATTATTTATTTCTTATGTTCTCTTTATGTAGCTCACATTCTCTTCAGGCTGGCTTCCCTAATAGTACCAGCTGGATTGGTGGACCGAAATTGCTTAAATTAGCTTTAATCATGAAATATTTTTATACATAGACTGCAGTTGATAATTTTACTATGTATAGTCATCTGGACTGGCATCTTTGATCTTTCCTTTCTTGTAGAGCATCAACGCTGGCCCTTCTGACTTTCATAGTCTACATTAAATGTCAGGTGTTGTTTCAAAGATCCTGCTTATATATGTGACTTGGTCTTTTTTTTTTACAAATGGAAACACAACATACTCAAACCCATGGGTCACATTGAAGACAGTAAGAGGTGAGTTCACAGCACTAAGTATCTACTTTAAAAACTCTTTCTCATATTAATAACTCAACTTTAAAACTCTATCCAAACAAGAAGAAACAATACCCTCCAAAAAGAGTAGATGACAAGAAATAATTAAACTCAAGGCTAAAATACACAAAATAGTAACAAAAGCATACATGTAATCAATGAAATGAAGATTTGGTTGTGATATTTCATTTGTAATTTAATAAATAAAGCTTGCCTTAAGTTCAGAGAGTAAAACAGCCACGCTGTTCAGCCTTACAGACCAGGCAGTGGTGACATACACCTTTTATCCCAGTACCCACATGAGTTTGCCATAGAAATTGGGCTGTAGTGGTGCACACCTTTAATCGCAGCCCTAGAGAAGAATGTAAGACTGGAGGAGACAGCTCTCACATACAGTCTCATTTTGAGATCCCTGGAGATAGGATTACCATTTTGAACTAAAGTAGAGGTAAGAGCCAGTGGCTGGCTATTTTGCTTTTCTGACCTTCAGGTTGACCCTCAATGTCTGTCCCTGGGTTTTTATTAATTGTACTACAATTGATTTTTTTGAAAAAATAAAAAAAAATTGACAAACATCTTGTTATTGAAAAGGCAGACATAAAGGCTCCAAATTAATAAAATTAGCAATAATAAATGAGACATTGCAACAGATACTGAAGAAATTCAGAGAAACACACAGACAAACTTTAAAAATTTTTATTTTATCAGACTGGAAAACATAAAATAGTGTTTTATCAATAAAAATAATAATTTATTAATAAAATATAATAAGAAGTTAAAAATTTAAATAAAAGTGGTAGGATATATGTATATGTATATATGTATATAACATACTTACTTTAAATCAAGGAGAAGTAAACAATTTAAACAGATAACTAACCCTTAGTGAAATAGAAGCAGTAACTAAAAAAAATCTCCCAATCCTTCCCCACAAACACAAAAAGCCCAGGACTAGATGAATTCAACACAGAATTACCCTAAACCTATACAGAAGAACTTGTACTCATCAAATTATTCCAGAAAACAGAAAATTAAGGAACGGTGTCTAATCCTTTCCATGAAGCCACTATTACCTGATACCAAAACCCACACAAGACCTAACAACAAAAGAAAATTATAAACTAATATTCTTATGAACTTAGATGTAAATGTTCTCAATAAAATATTTGCAAACCAAATTCAAGAACTAATGGACAAGATCATTCACTATGGTCAAGTCAGCTTTATTCCAGAGATATATAAATGTATATGTAAATATATGTATAAATATATATGTAAATCACTAAAGTTAATCCACCACATAGTTTAAAAGACTAAAAACATCATTTTATTAGATACAGGAAAAGCCTTCGACAAAATCCACCACCCCTTTTCATGTTAGAAGTCCCAGAGAGAATAGGAATACACAGGCTTACATCAACGTAATCAGGCAGTTTACAGTAACCTCACAGCCAATGTCTTTCTACATGCAGAGAAATTCAAGGCATTTCCACTAAAAGTAGGAACAAGACAAAAATATACTCTCCCTCCATACCTATTCAATATAGTACTTCAAGTTTTAGCTACAGCAATATGACAACTGAATGATTCAATACAAAAGGAAGAAATCAAAGTATTCCCATCCAGAATATTTGATTGTATACGTAAAAGATCCCTGAGGACTACTCTAGGAAATTCCTACAGCTGATAAATACCTTTAGCAAAATAGTAGTTACAATATTAATTTACAAAAATCAGTATCTTCCCTAAATATAAGTAAAATACAAACTTCAAAAGAAATCTGGAAGCTGTAAATTTCACAAATAGCCTCAAAAATATCTTGAGATAACCCTAAACAAGATAGTAATGTGTAATTGGTAAAGATGAGGTCTCAGAAAGCTAAAACAAGAAACCTAAAAGAACTTTTGTAAAGGACACCATTAGTTGAGCAAACCAGCAGCCTACAGAATGGGGAAAATATCTTTACCAATTGTATATCTGATAAAGAGTCTCTAGAATACATTAATTGAAAAAATAAAAAAGAAAATCTTGAACATTAAGAAAACAAATAATTCAATTAAATACTACGTTATAGAACCAAACAGAGTTCTCAAAATATGAAGCAGAAATAGATGACCATCATTTTAAAAATGGCTCACAACCTTAGCTATCAGGGAAATTAAAATCAAAATTACTTTGAGATTTCATTCAGTCAGAATGACCAAATGACAGTACATACTTGAAAGGACACAGGGAACATGGGATATTTATTAATTGTCAGTTGGTGTGAAAACTGATACAGTCACTATTAAAATCACTGTGGAGTTTCCTCAAAAATCTGAAAATTAATCTACTACAAGGTTCAGCTACACTATTTGTAGTCATATACCCAAAGAACTCTATACTGTTGAGGGTCACCAGAAAAGTCTAGTACAACATGATTGAAGCTAATAAAAATTTTATTGGCCAGTCATCGATGACAGTGTGTATTCAGTATCCCAGTGTAGCCCAAGTCTTTCTCGGGATGAGATTTTAAGCACAAACTTAAACTTAAACTGGGTTGCCATACTTCAGTTAACAAGAACAGTTAGCCAGAAGCAAAACCGCAGAAGCCAAAACCAAAGTCAGTACATTTAAAGACTTTCTCAAAACTATGGACTATGACAGAGTAGGTGTTTGTTTTCATTTTGGTAGGTGTGTGTGTGTGTGTGTGTTTGTGTGTGTGTGTGTGTGTGTGTGCGCGCGCGCGCGCGCGCGCGTGTGTGTGTGTGTGTGTGTGTGTGCGTGCGTGTGCTGTTTTACAGCCTGAGTGGTCCTTCCATCATTACTTCAGTTGTGCTATGATCTGAGGGCCTGTTACATGATTGCAAAGATCCTTGCTCATCTACTTTTATTTTGCTCCTTTTGTAATAGTCAGAAATTGGAAACAGCCTAGATGTTCATCAGATGCCGAATGGATAGTGAGAATGTGATATATTTGCACAATAAAATATTATTCAGCTATTATGAAAACTGAAATTGTGAAATTCTCAGGTAAATGGATTGAGTTAGAAATATCCATACTGAGTGAGGTAACACAAACACCGAAAGACAAATATTGCATATTTTGTCTTAGACATAAATGTTATCTCTTGTGTTTTCTGTATGTGTATTTCACTCTGAATAACCTCCAAAGTTAGCTAACTAGTAAATTACCAAGTGAAAATAGCGGATCTTGCAAGGAAGAGCAAGAGTATTGTGCTGTAAAATAATAAAGGAGAAATTAGAATTGGACTGAATGGGTGTGTGTTGTGTGTGTGTGTGTGGGGGGGAGAGTAATGAGGGAGTTAAGAGGAGCAGCAACTAACACTAAATGGCGTTGAAGAAGCCATATGGGAAGCTGATTATCATAGCAGCTTCCTAATATATATATGAAAGTAATATAAATGAAGTCATCATATAATAGCAGAGCCAATGCCCTATCTAGACATCTTATGCCATCAAGAAATAATTCCAGAACCTATAATAGGTTATAGCTGGTTGAAACTTTTATTAAACACCTCCCTTTCCTAATGGTTCAAAGGATTCATAGGGAAGGAGAGGAGCAGGAACTGTAAGAACCAGGAGTCATGTTGATTCCAGGGACGTAAGAGGACTGATAAACATATGACCTCACAGAGACTGTCACAGCACACAAGACATATCGTTTCAGATCTGACAAATTCCCATCACTGAGAAGAGGTAGTAGGTACAAATTCCCACTGAACAAGTTGCCACTTGCACTTGATACCTGGTGGGATAAGGAAAACCAATTTTCTCCAGTTGACATTGGTGTATCAGTCAGTGGTTTATCAGTCTCATTCCAGGGAATGTCCCATATCTTGGAGTAGTTTACCAATAAAAACTTTGTGTGTGTGTGTGTGTGTGTTAGTTTCAGTTTTTGAAATATCATTGTTCATTTTAATTTTAAGTTTGTTTGTTTTAACTTATTTTGATAGAGAATGGACATGAAGTTGGGTAGTGAAGGAGGTGGAGAATGTTCTGGGAGGAGGAGTTGGGGGAAATAATAACACAAAATATTGTATTATTTTAAAATAAAAACAACTTGAAAATAGTGAGTTTCACATATTTTGAAGATTGTTGATTCCTACACACATAGTATAGGGTTGCTATGTTTTCTTTTTGTTCTGGCATTTAAAAATATTTTATAATACCCCCTTCTTGATATATTTATTTTTCCCTCTGGTATTGACTGTACTTTATACAGCTATCTTTGACTTTCCTAATGTTTTTTTTTTTTTTGACTCACAATTTTAAGCTATAGTTTAATACTTTTTCTCATCTGAACTAGCTTTGTAAATATATTTGAAATGAATTTATAGTAGATAGACTATATATAGATCATTTAAAAAACATACTACTCTAATAACTTTCCTGAGTGTTTTATTTAAACTAATTAGTTGCAGATGTTTGTGTTGATAAATTAAAGCTTACGTTTCTCATTTTATTAGTTACTTTCCATTTTTCTTCCCCAAAGATTCTTTTTCTTACTTTCCTGAGGGGAGTTTGAAAAATATTTGACATTTTACTTTGATACTTTTGTGTATTATTGGACACTTTGTGTCTTTTTGCATCCTCTGTAGGTATTATTATATATGCAGAACTTATCACAGTCTATTGGATTATCACTTGTTCAAGTGAAGTTTAGAAACCTTATCTCATTATAAATTGTTTATATTTCTTATATAGCACACATTTTTCTACCACTTTTCAGACAGGGAGTGGGGAAGTCAACTGAATAACTTCCTCATTCAGACTGGCCTGTGGGCTTGCTTGTCTCTGGACCATTTTCTTACTTGCTAATTGCAGAGGCAATGACCACTGATGGTTATACCACACCTAGACGTGCTCCTGGGCTATATAAGAAAGGTCGCTGGTCAAGTCAGGGAAGCAAGCCAGTAAGTAGCATTTCTTTATGGTCTCCCCTTCAATTCCTTCCTCCAGTTTGCTACCTGAATCATACTGCCTGGAGTTCCTGCCTTGGCCTCACTCAGTGATGTGTTACAAGCTCAATCTAAAATAAAATAACCCTTTCTCTCCTTCAAGATGTTTTTGGTCATGGTGTTTATCACAGCAATAGAAATCAATGTCAGATATTTTATGGTGTTCCAAGTCTTTTTTAGTATTATTTGTTAGTTATTAGAGGATTTCTTAAGCTATTCTTCTAGGGAAGGTCTACTAGTGAAGAATTCTTTTTTACTTCTCTTAAAAGAATGCTTATTTTGATTCCATTTTAAACATTGTTTCACAGGCAATAAAATCCTGACTTGATGGATTATTGACTGATTCAATTTTTGAAAATATTTTTTTCATTCTCTTCTGTTCTTTTTGTTTTATGCCTAGAAATGTGTAGGATTTTTGATTTTTGTTTTGTTTTTCTGTGGATTTTTTCTTCCCAATTTTTCTAGATACTCTAATTGTACTTCTTTTGCCTTCTGCACTTGAGTACAGAGTACTGTAATATATATTTTTTGGTTTATCTTGTTGGAGATAAACTCAGATGCTCAATTTTGCAATTTTACTTTATTAGTGTTTTTTTTTTGCCAAATTCAGGAAATTTTAGACACTACTTAATTCAATTTTTAAAAACATGCCTTCCTCCTTTCCTGAGAGTCAAATAGTACAAATATCAGATTATTTGATAGATTGCAAAATGTAACTTTTAAATTTTCCCCGAATAAGTTTTGTTTGCTGCTGGGTTTTCTTCTTCCTTCCAGTTCACAAATTCTTTTCTGCCCTTTCTCACTTTATTATTGAATCTATCAATTAAGTGCTCTAATGCTTTTCTTTTGACTAACGTTTTCACTTACTTCTTCCTAATGTTTTATATGCTTTTAAAGACATTCCATTTGTTCATTTGTGAGAATTACAGTTTAAAATGATTATCGAATCATTTTTATTATAGCTGCCAAAATAGCAAGAAGCATATTCTTAGTGGGTAATTCGTAAACTAATTGATATTGCTGTTGTTATCTGCTGATTGAGTGCCTCATTCAGACTGTGATAGTCTGCTGGGGTTTGTTTTGTTTTTAGAATGAAACTCCACTGGTTTTTTTTTTTTTTTGTTATTTTTGCAGATGATGTTGTGATTGGCTTTTATCTGGCCAACTGTTCTAGGCATTCACAATAGGGAAAGACAGTTCTATGTGTCTAAAACAGGGAAAAACTATTATTTGGGGACTTTTGCTGCATGAGGATAGATGACCAGGTTTCCCATCTGGTTTACAGTAACAGTAAGGGGGAAAACTGTTGCCATTGCTGGTAACAAAAGGAATGCTCCGGTTTTCTGTAGCTCTCTCCTGATTTCACAGTGATTGCAAGAAGCCTGATTATTTGGATTTTTTTTTTTAAATTTTTACTGACTATGAAGTTTCCTGTGGAACTGATGAGATAAATAGCTTCATGACTCCTAAACAGTGATAAAAGTAAGAACCCCGCCATCTTTTTTTCCATCCCAGCATGAAAGGAGGAGCATTTCTGTTGAAAGAGGTTTCTGATTCCCCTGGTCCTACAGCCATTCAGTCCCAAAGAAACACACAGAGGTCTACATTAGTCGTAAACTGGTTAGCCTATTAGCTCAGGCTTCTTATTAACTCTTACATCCTACATTAACCTATAATTCTTGTCTTTGTCAACCACACGGCTTGGTACTTTTTATCTGTGAGGCATTATCATCTTGTTTCTTCTGCATCTGGGTTAGGACTGCAAACTGAGCCTTTCCTCTTCTGAGAATTCTCCTCTTCTGGTTGCAATGCATATACTTCCTACCTGGCTACTGGCCAATCAGTGTTTTACTAAAACCAATATAAGACCATTTTCCCACAGCAAATTTCCTTATACTTGTCAGTCAATGGTTGACAACAAGGTTGACCCTTAGTTCTTGCTCCACCTTTTCTGTTGTATTGATTGTTGACAGTGAAATGATTTCAGTCGTGGCCTGATTTGTCCACTTTGTCTCTGTAGATCATAGTTTGCAAAGATGACTTTTTCTCTATGGTATTCAGTTGGAATAAAATCATCTTAATCCTAGTTCCCCTTACACGTCATTGTCTTTTCATGGTTCCTTTAAATGAAGTTTCCTTTATCTAATGTCATTTTCTGAGTTCTCTGTTTTTCCAACCCCTGTCTTCTCCTAAATGAGGTAGAAAGGAAACCAAGAATTCGTGCTCTTACATGGCTCCTTCAGTCTGTAGGCCCTTAGCTGAGCGCATTCTTTCTGTTTTTCATTCTTCATATGTTTGTTTACTCACACTATTTTAGAATTTATAATAGACATCTCCCCAGATTAGTAACAATACTCAGGAAAATGTGATCTCATTCTTACTAATAAAAATATTTTGGATATTTGTCTTTGTTTCTAATATTGCTCATAGTTAGGCAGGAGAGGGAAAAATTCAATAAGAAGCCAAAATGTGATATCCAACAAGAGTTTTTTGAATAAAAGTAATAATGGCTTGTGATAGGCCAATAAAAATCTCAACTCTCTCTCATGAGTTAGCAATATAGATGTTCACTTTTGAGGTTTTCTTGGAATTCAGAGTAATGATATGACATAGTTATGGCTAATAAGGCATGCATGAACACTGATGTCAACTTCTGAGAAGAATTTTGCTTTTCTGAAATATAAAGGACAGATATAGCTGCTTCAACCCATTTTCCCCACTTTATTTCTCTCTTGATGGCATGCAATAAGCTTATCTGCCATCTTACAAATTCTGGGGAAAGATGAAGATATCTCAGAGACCTTGTAATGCTTAATTTTAGTTCTTGGCCTGATATAAGCTAGAAGAATCTGCAAAGAGAGTCACAATGAAGTAAAGTGTAGATTGGCTGGCCTGTGGACATGTCTTGAGGAACATTGTCTACATTTGGCTGGATGAGGTTGGAAGTCTGACTGACTGTGGGCAGCGCCATTCCCGGCATAGGGAATCTGAAGTGCAAGAGTAGAGAGTGAGCTCCGAGTAGAAGCATGGAAGCACTCATTCTCTAAGCTCTTTCCTGGCGGATTTGTTGTGGCTGGCTCTCAAACTTATGCCACCAGGACTTCCTCTTGTGATGTACCTTGATTTGGACTTGTGAACTAAAATAAACCCTTCTTCCCCTAACTTGTTTTTGTTAAGGCCATTTATCAGAGCAATGGGAACAGAAACTAGGACAGACTTCATACAATACATTTGTATCTTGTTTTTATTTCGTATTGAACTGGATAATAAGTATGTGAGGTTTTGTGGGATCTGCCATTTCTGTCATAAGTACTCCATCGAGGCCTGCTGGGGTAAAAAAGCACACACACACATGCACACACACACACATTATTGAATGAATGGGTATGGCTAGTTTCTAATAAAACTTGACAAAATGCATGACACAATAGATTGGGTTAATGCAATGTAGTTCATAAACCCCTGCTTTGAATGATTCAGTCAATATCTGCACTAGTTTCAGCATCTGTGTAGATCTAGAATTCTTGTTACAAGAGAAATATTACTTATTTTTAGTTAAGCTATGGAAGTTTCATACATGTAATTGAATATGTTGATGATCAAAAGCTTTTATGCAATATCTTAAATTTCCCTGTGGAGAATCTGAGAAAATAAGAAAATGTTGACATTCACAGCACAGAAAATAGAAATAACTCTTTCAAAGATTGTTATAAACAAATTATTGCCCAGTCATGCATTTCCCACCTCATAAATTAGCACCCTCACCTCCCAGGAAGATGTAATGATATTTAGACTATTTCTCATGTCTCAAATAATTCAAGTAATTTATAAAATTAGACAACTATACTTATAGCAAGGAATTTTTGGTTAAAATTTGTTTTATGTCTATGCTTTCTCCAGTCTGAAAATATATAGCCACATGACTTCTTTATTTAGTTCAAAAAATCATAACAGAGACAAGTGAAATGATGATCAAGGTTTGTTGAGGAAGGCACACTGCTTCTTCCACTCTGTGGATGGAATCTATGAGTCATCTAGACCCTCTGATAAAAATAACATTACCAAAACTTTGAAGAAGACTGTTTATACATCATATTATCACAGTTTCTAGTGATTTGCATTGTTTAATTAAAATTCCTTTAGAAGCAAGGGTGATAGGTTTATTTACTTGACCTAGGGCAAGTTACAATGGCTATACAATTAAGAACTATGATTTCGCCTTCTCAACAACCATTAACTGCCATAAACCCTTCATTGGGCAGAGGAGATAGGGTTTCACGAGTCCTTCACTCATCCATGATGAATATTGAAAAGCCACACACTGAGCAAGGTTAGAGCATGGAACCACCACAGCTGTGAATGTGTGGATACACTGCTCTGCATATCTAAAAGATGATGTTTCATGATACTTTGCCCCAGTTTTATGCTCTTATATTCTTTCTTCCCTTCTCTTTTGCAATTTCCCCTGAACTTTAAAAGGCTTAGAGAGATGTCCCATTTAGGGCTGAATACAATAGCTGGGCGATGGTGGCGCACGCCTTTAATCCCAGCACTCAGGAGGCAGAGGCAGGCGGATCTCTGTGAGTTCGAGACCAGCCTGGTCTACAGAGCTAGTTCCAGGACAGGCTCCAAAGCCACAGAGAAACCCTGTCTCGAAAAACCAAAAAAAAAAAAAAAAAAAAAAAAAAAAAGTCAATAGCCACTTATTGTCAACATTTTTGTCTATAATATATTTTTCCCTTAACCATCACTCAGTGCAAAAAGAAGCTTCTCTGACCAAATCTATGAGCAACACTAGTCCATTTGTTTAACTAAGGAGGCAGAGTGGTTATGTATCTATTTACAGGAAAACATTAGTGGAAGGTTTCTACTCCAACCTATGACTGTGCCAGAATGGACTCTTTACTGGTTTTATAACATTTAGCATAATTTGTCTTCAGTGAAGTGTCAACAGAATGTAGTTGTTGCCCTTATTAATGGATTTTTATTGTAAAATTGGATATTTGAAGAATTATACTAAATAGAAAAGCACAATATAGTTTTATGATAGAAAAATAGTTTAATTTTTTATTAATTTTTTTATGTTTTCATTTTTGGACTGGAGTAATCACACTTAATCAAATTTATCTTTTTTGAGCATATTTTCTATATACGTATATATTTATACCTATCAACGTATCTATTTTTATAGGTAAAAGACAACCAAGGACTCATATTGTGTATTGCAATATTCATTATTGGAGCACAGGGTTATATATGATTATCAAAAATAATTATTTGTTGTTTATTTTATTGAGTAGTCATCAAAAATTAACTTTATTTCCAGTGAGAGTCATGATTTCAAATGTATTCCTGTACAACAGTAGAGGTCATTAGCCATTTACACATCTCTAGTTTCCTTAGTATCCGGAAGAAATAATCCTTTTTATTCACAGAAGATTTGACTTTGTGCTTTGCTTCTTTAGAACTCTCCTCTTTGTAACATCTCTATCTGCCCAGTGTAAGCTCAGGGGGGAGGAAGTGAGAAAAGCTTCTCCTTGAACATTCCTTCCATCAAGCCCTAAAAATATTGCAACAAAGTTCATAATAAAAGTGCCTTTGAAAATTATACACAGACATGCTGCTTTCTCAGTTTGGCTATTGATTTAACCCAAGCAAGTCTATAGTAAAACTTTTTGTGTTTCAAAGAAGATAACATAAAAATTTTAAGTCACTACTCTTTGGAAAAAAATACATTTACACGTTCATTTTCTCTATCATTTTAAAATTGTTTTGGCTATATGTTTTGTTATATATCATAAAGAAAGACAGAGATAGAACGAACACGTTGTTCTTACATAGCTTTAGTTTAGAAGCAGAATAAAAAATATTTAAGAGTGCTCAGGATACAATTAGGCATTGAAATACAAAGCAGAAAATTAGAAGATTAAGAAAATAAAATCACAAGCTGTGATACTCAGTTTTATGTCCTGGTACAAAACAGCAAAAATGTAACTTCAAGAAGGATTTACATTGTCCCACTCTTTCAGAGTGTTCAGTCCATGATTGGTTTGCTCTGTAGTTTCTGAGCATGTGATGAAACCAAAACATCATGACTGAAGGCCATGGAGGAGAGGAGCACTCTGTCTCATGGGATCCAGGAAACACAGAGAAAGACAAAATATAGACCCCAAGGTGTTAAGTTCACAGTGATCTGCTTCTTTCCGTTTGAAAGTCTCCATCACCTTCCATAATACTGTGTGATCTTAAATCCACCATGGGATTAGTTTGTTTATAAGCTCAGTGATCAGATTCGTGAGCAGTTAGTCAGACTTTTAAAACACGAGACTTCTTCACACAAGATTTAGACAAATCTTCAAATCCAGTTCAATGAAAATATAATACTCATAAAAAATTTACTCATTTTACATAGCTGTCTCTGTTCCTACTCCCCCTTCTTCCTGCCCCACCCTTTCCCTCTTTCCACTCCTCCTAAATAGCCATTTTTTCAACGAAACATAACAAATTATAATATCATATCAAAGGCTAACAAAATACTAATTCTCAGAGAAATGTTTTAGTAATCAAGGGTTTCTGCTCACCTTTTCCACATGCAATAGTATCTAATACCACTCACTCCTTTATGATGAAAAAGTAAACTACTGCCCAAGGTATAGAGGACAGAACAATATTTTTTAAAAAAATAACTTACTTGTTTACATGAAATGCACATAAAGGTAAACAGAAACAGAATAGGACTGACAGGACAGTGGAAAAGCAAGGGGCTAATCTGAAGTTACTGATGTTGGATTGTTTTAGCCCATACATTTGCAGTCCCAGTCCCACATGGGGTTTTTAATGATTTATGTTTTTAAATTTATTTATTATATGGGTGGGTGAGTATATGTTCAGATAAAGGCATTTTCATGTAGGAACCTGTGGAGGCCAAAGGAGTTGGATGCCCTGGAACAGGAGTTATAGGTGGTTGTGTGTCATCTCACAAAGGCACTGGGAATTGAATTGAGGTCCTCTGTAAAAACAACTGGTCATATCCCCTCATCTATCTTCCTAGCCGTATTAATGGATCATTTTAAAAATGAAAGGGGCAGCTATCATTTGTTCAAATATTATGAGTGCTATCTTTTAAATCTTTAAACAAGTTGAAATGCACAATTTCCATTTTAAAGACAAAAATACTAAGATTTATTTAGATAACATAAAGTACTCAAGTTTATCCAGCAGGTCATCTGTGCATTGAAAACTTGAACTCAGCTCTTTCAGAGGAGCTCTGCTAATATTGTGCTACAGTGTGCTTCAGATGGGATTCATGAACTTTCCCTGGATGATGGTATTCACTTCTCTGGGAACCACTTGATAGAGATTTTGGGGGAAAGTGTACATGTGGATTTTTGTGTGTTTGTTTTGTTTTTTTGAAATAGGGTTTCTCTGTGTAACAGTTCCTGGCTGTCCTGGAACTCACTCTGCAGACCATGTTGGCCTTGAAATCACAGAAATTCACCTGCCTCTACTTCCCATGTGCTGGGATTAAAGATATGCACCACTACTAATGTCTGTATATTTGTGTTTTAATAATTTTTTTTGCTTTTTTGTGTAAGAATTTTTTATTACAATCTTTTCTCATTTTACATAGCTATCCCCACTCCCACTTCCCCCTTCTTCCTGCCCCACCCTTTCCTCTGATCCATTCCTCCAAAAGGGTAAGACTTCCCATGGAGAGTCAACAAAGTCTGATATCTCACTTTAAGGCAGGACCAAAGCTTTCCCCTTTATCTAGGCTGAGCAAGGTATCCCTCCAATGAGAATATGCTCTAAGATGTCTGTTCAAGCACCAGAGATAAATCATTGTCCCACTTCCAGTAACTCCAAAGACTGCCCAAGCCCCACAGTGGTTCCCCACATTCAGTGGGCCTAGTTTGTTACTATGTAGGGTCCCCCCACATCAGTCCAGTGTCAGTGAGTTCTCACTAGCTCGGGTCAGGTATTTCTGTGGTATCACCATCATGGCCTTGATCCCTTTGCTCATAATATTGCTCCTCCATCTCTTGGACTAGTCTCCTGTAGCTCAGTCCAGTGTTTTGCTGTGGTTCTCTGTATCTGTTTTCATATGCCGCAGGATGAAGATTCTAAGATGACCATTAAGATAGTCATCAATCTGATTACAGGGGAAGGTTAGTTTTGGCATCCTCTCCGCTGTTGTTTAGAGTCTTAGCTGGGGTCATCCTTGTCAATTCCTGGGAATTTCCCTAGTGCCATGTTTCTTGCTAGCCCCTTAATGGTTCCCTCAATCAACATATCTCTTTCCTTTCTCTCTCTCCCTGTCCTTCCCCCACCTTGAGCATCCTGTTCCCTCATGTTCTCTTCCTCCCTCTTTGTCTCTAATCTCCCTCACCTTTTAACCCCTTCCCCCTACACTCCCAATTTTCAGGAGATATTGTCTGTTTCTCCTTCCTGTGAGAAATCCATGTATGCCTCTCTTAGGGTTCTCCTTGTTGCCTAGCTTCTCTGGACTTGTGGACTGTAGGCTGGTTATCCTTTTCTTTATGTGTAATATCCACTTATGAGTGAGTACATACCATGTCTGTCCATCTGGGTCTGGGATGCCTCACTCAGCATGGTTTTTATCTAGTACCATCCATTTGAATGCAAATTTCGTGACGTCACTGTTTACTGTTACCACTGAGTAGTACCCAGTTGGGTAAATGCATCACATTGTCTTTGTCCAACCTTTAGGGAAACCTAGGTTGTTCCCAGGTTCTAGCTATTATGAATAATGCTGCTATGAGCAGTTGAGCAAATGTCTTTGTGGTATGAGTGTTCATCCTTTGGGTATATGCTCAGGAATGGTATTGCTGTATTTTGATGTAGATTGATTCCAAATTTTCTGAACAACCATCACACTGATTTCCAAAGTGGAAAGTTTGCACTCACACCAGCAATGGAAGGGTGTTATGCCAGACAAAAACTTAACAGAGAAACAAAAGAATTAATAGATGTCATGATTCAAATGCTCTTAGTAGACATCTACAGAACATTTCACCCAAACACAAAAGAATATACCTTCTTCTTGGCAACTCATGGAACCGTCTCTAAAACTGACCACATTTTGATCACAAAGCAAAGCTCAGTAGGTACAAAAGAATTAGAATAACCTCCTGTGTTCTATCAAATCACTATGCCTTAAAGTTAGAATTCAACAGTGAAGCTAATTGCAGAAAGCCTACAAACTCTTGGAAATTGAACAATACTCCACTGAGTCACCCTGGGTCAAGAAAGAAATAGAGAAAGAAATTAAAGACTTTCTAGAATTCACTGGAAATGAATGCACAACTTACACAACTTATGGGACACTTTGAAAGCAGTGCTAAGAGGATCATAGCAGTAAGTGCAGTAAAGAACTGGAGAAGCCCAGCAGTAGTGGTGCATGCCTTTAATCCTAGCACTCAGGAGGCAGAGGCAGGCAGATCTCTATGAGTTCAAGGCAAGTCTGGTCTACAGAGCAAGTTCCAGGACAAGCTCCATAGCTACAGAGAAATACTGTCTTGAAAAGCAAAAACAAAACAAAACAACGAAACAAAATAAAAGAGCCTGGGGAAATTTCACACAAGTGACTTAAAAGCACATCTTAAAGCTCTAGAACAAAAAATAGCAAACTCACTCAGGAAGACTAGATGACAGGAATTTAATAGATTTTTTTTGATGAGTAAAATAAGAAAAAAAATTAAAGGTACAAATAAATTTCCTCCAGCAGCTGATGGAAACAGATACAGAGACTCACAACCAGGAGACCTCCATTGGTCCCTTCCTTTTTGAAGTGGGGAACCTCTCAGAAGACAGGGAGAAAAAAATGCAAAAACCAGAGTGGTTGAGGACACCAGAAGAACATGGCCTACAGTATCAACTGAGGAGGGATCATAGGATCTCACAGAGTCTGAAATGTCAATCATGGAGCCTACATGCGTTCTGTGCTAGGTTTTCTTCATGTATGCTATGGTTATCTCGGTGTTGTGTAGGATTTCTAATGGTGGGAGTGGTGGTGTCTGCATTTTTTGCCTGTTCTTAGGACCCCTTTCTTTATATTGGGTTCTTTAGCCAGCCCTGATATGGGGGATTATGCCTAATTTTATTGTGTCTTGTTATGCTGTGTTTGATTGATATCCCTGGGAATTCTGTTCTTTTCTAAAGGAAAATGGAGGAAGAGTGGATCTAGGGAAGAGGGGAGATGCATGGGAACATGAGCTTGGGGGGAGGATGCTGGGAGGAGTGGAAGGATTGGAAACTGTGGTCAAGATACTGTGTGAGAGTGGGCAGGAGCTCCTTTGTTTCAATAGCCTGCCTGCAGCAGGCAAGGTAGGCGCTTTGTTTACTAGCTACCCAACCAGCACGAAGATCTGATCTTGGCACCAGGAGAACCATCATTGGGGTGAGTTTCAGGCCTGTGGCAGCAGCCCAGAACACAGAACTCAGACATTCCTCATCCTCCCTATACTTCCTAGGCTTCCTGCTGGGCCTATACTCCCAGCATACTGCCTCTCTCTTCCTATCCCACCCAGCTTACATCCAGAACCCTCCCATCTTCTGCCTCCCTTCCCTCTTTGGGCACATAATATCACCCAGCTCAGCCTGTCTGGGAGCTGGGGCCGAATCCTGAGGGCAACTGAGTGGGCGAGAGCTGCTTTGTTTCAAAAGCCTGCCTGCAGCAAGCAAGGTAGGACCTTTGTATACTAGCTACCCAACCAGAACGGAGATCTGATCTTGGCACCAGGAGAGACATCACTGGAGCACCAGGAGAGCCATCAATGGGAAGTGCCATCACTGGGAAGGTACATCAGTAGGCAAGGAGACCTGACACTGTAAAAGAAGATCCATAGGGGAGCATTTGGAGGAAGAAATGGGCAGACGCCAAGGCAAGAATTCACCCAACAATCTGAAAAACAACATGAAACCACGAGAACCCAGCAACCTCACAACAGGAGGACATGAACACCTTAATCAAGAAGAAGTAGAAAAAATTGACTTTATGAAAGTGATTGACGCCCTTAAACAGCATGTAAAAAATGCCCTTATAGAAATGGATGAGAAGTATAACAAAAAGTTTGAAGAATTGAATAAATCAGTGAATGATACCCTAGGAAACCAAGGAAAAAACAATCAAACAGATAATGGAAACATTTCAAGACTTGAAAACTGAAATGGAGCCAAAGAAGAAAACACAAACAGAGGGCCGGCTGGACATGGAAAATCTAGATAAATGTATAGAGACTACAGAAACAAGCATAACCAACAGAATACAAGAGATAGAAGAAAGAATCTCAGATTCTGAAGACACCATAGAGAAAATAATCACACTGATCAAAGAAAACAGCAAGTCCAACAAACTCTCATCACAAAACATTCAGGAAATATGGGACACAATAATAAAACCAAACCTAAGAATAATAGGAGTAGAAGAAGGAGAAGAAGTGCAGCTCAATGGTCCAGAAAACATATTTAATAAAATTATAGAAGAAAACTTTCCCAGCCTAAAGAAAGATATACCTATGAAGGTTCAAGGCGCATGCAGAACACCGAATAGGCTGGATCAAAAAAAAAAAACATCCCCTCTTCATATAATAATCAAAACACAAAGCATACAGAATAAAGAAAGAATATTAAGAGCTGCAAAGGAAAAAGGCCAAGTTACTTATAAAGGTAAACCTGTCAGACTTACACCTGACTTCTCTATGGAAACCATGAAAGCCTGAAGGTCCTGGATAGATGTACTGCAGAAACTGAGAGACCATGGATGCAAGCCCAGACTACCATTCCCAGCCAAGCTTTCGTTCACTATAAATGGAGAAAACAAAATTTTCCAGGATAAAAACAAATTTAAACAATATGTAGCCACAAATCCAGCCTTACAGAAAGTAATAGAAGGGAAATCACTAACCAAGGAGTCTAACAATGACCACAATAACTCAGATATCTAGAGACCCTTCACCAGCACACATCAAAGAAGGGAAACACACAAACTCTACTACTAAAAAAGTGACCGGAGTTAACAACCACAGGTCATTAATATCATTTAATGTCAATGGATTCAACTCACCTGTAAAATGGCACAGGCTAAGAGATTGGATACGAAAACAGGATCCAACATTCTGCTGTTTGCAAGAAACACATCTCAACCACAAAGACAGGCACCTACTCAGAGTAAAGGGCTGGGAAAAGGCCTATCAAGCAAATGGACCTAAGAAACAAGCAGGTTTGGCCATACTAATTTCTAACAAAGTTGACTTCAAACTTAAATCAATCAGAAGAGATGGAGAGGGACATTTTATACTCATAACAGGAACAATTCATCAGGATGAAGTCTCAATCCTGAATATCTATGCCCCTAATATAAAAGCACCCACGTAAGTAAAAGAAACATTACTAAAACTCAAGGCAGCCATCAAACCACACACACTAATAGTAGGAGACTTCAACACTCCTCTCTCACCAATGGACAGGTCAATTAGACAGAAAGCTACAGAGATATTAGAGAATTAATGGAGGTAATGAATCAAATGGACTTAACAGATATCTATAGAATATTACACCCAAATAGAAAAGAATATACCTTCTTCTCTGCAGCTCATGGAACCTTCTCGAAATTGACCACACACTCGGTAACAAAGCAAACTTCCACAGTTACAAAAAAATATTAGTAGCCACCTGTGTCTTATCAGATCACCATGGATTAAAGTTAGAATTCAACATCAATGCTACCCCTACAAAGCCTACAAACACATGGAAACTTAACAGTCAACTACTGAACCATACCTGGATTAAGGAAGAAATAAAGAAAGAAATTAAAGTCTTCCTGGAATTCAATGAAAATAAAGAAACAACATACTCAAACTTATGGGACACTATGAAAGCAGACCTAAGAGGAAAGTTCATAGCACTAAGTGCCCACTTAAAGAAAACAGAGAAAGCTCACATTGGAGACTTAACAGCCCACCTGAAAGCTCTAGAAAAAAAAAGAAGCAG
This sequence comes from Microtus oregoni, assembly GCF_018167655.1. Lineage (NCBI taxonomy): Eukaryota > Metazoa > Chordata > Mammalia > Rodentia > Cricetidae > Microtus > Microtus oregoni. The sequence continues at coordinate 35,743,929 of NW_024543070.1, read as the reverse complement.
ACTCACCTAGGAGGAGTAGAAGACTGGAAATAATCAAACTGAGGGCTGAAATCAACAAAATAGAAACACAGAAAATAATCCAAAGAATCAGTGAAACAAAAAGCTGGTTCCTGGAGAAAATCAACAAGATTGATAAACCCCTATCCAAACTAATCAAACGGCAGAGAGAGAATACGCAAATTAATAAGATCAGAAATGAAAAGGGGGACATAACCACAGACACAGAGGAAATTCAGAGAATCATTAGATCTTACTACAAAAGTCTGTGTGCCACAAAACTGGAAAATGTAAAAAAATTGGACACTTTTTTAAGATAAATACCATATACCAAAGTTAAACCAGGACTAGGTGAACAATCTATATAGACCTGTTAGTCGCGAAGAATTAGAAGCTGTTTTCAAAAACCTCCCTACCAAAAAAAGTTCAGGACCAGATGGTTTCAATGCGGAATTCTACCAGAACTTCCAAGAAGAACTATTACCTATACTCCTTAATGTATTTCACAATATAGAAACAGAAGAGTCATTGCCAAATTCCTTTTATGAAGCTACAGTTACTCTGATATCAAAATGACACAAAGACTCAACCAAGAAAGAGAATTATAGGCCAATTTCACTCATGAACATCGACGCAAAAATCCTCAACAAAATACTGGAAAACCGAATCCACGAACACATTAGAAAAATTATCCATTATGATCAACTATGCTTCATCCCAGAGATGCAGGGCTGGTTCAACATACGCAAATCTATCAATGTAATCCATCATATAAATAAACTGAAAGAAAAAAACCATATGATCGTTTCATTAGATGCTGAAAAAGCATTGACAAAATTCAACATCCCTTTATGATAAAAGTCTTGGAGAGATTAGGGATACAAGGGTCCTACCTAAATATAATAAAAGCTATTTACAGCAAGCCGACAGCTAACATCAAATTAAATGGAGAGAAACTCAAAGCCTTCCCACTAAAATCAGGAACACGACAAGGCTGTCCACTCTCGCCATACTTCTTCAATATAGTGCTTGAAGTTCTAGCAATAGCAATAAGACAACATAAGGGCATCAAGGGGATTCGAATTGGAAAGGAAGAAGTTAAACTTTCATTATTTACAGATGATATGATAGTGTACTTAAGCGACCCCAAGAACTCCACCAAAGAACTTTTACAGCTGATAAACACCTTTAGTAATGTGGCAGGATACAAGATCAACTCCAAAATATCAGTCACCCTCTTATACACAAAGGATATGGAAGCAGAGAGGGAAATCAGAGAAGCATCACCTTTCACGATAGCCACAAACAGCAAAAAAATATCTTGTGATAACTCTAACCAATGAAGTGAAAGATCTATTTGACAAGAACTTTAAGGCATTGAAGAAAGAAATTGAAGAGGATACCAGAAAATGGAAGGATCTCCCTTGCTCTTGGATTGGGAGGATCAGCATAGTAAAAATGTCAATTCTACCAAAGGCAATTTATAGATTCAATGCAATCCCCATCAAGGTCCCATCAAAATTCTTCACAGATCTTGAGAGGACAATAATCAACTTTATATGGAAAGAAAAACTACAGGATAGCCAAAACAATCTTATTCAATAAAGGATCTTCTGGAGGCATTACCATCCCTGACTTCAAACTCTATTACAGAGCTACAGTAATGAAAACAGTGTGGTACTGGCATAAAAACAGAGAGGTCGACCAATGGAATCGTATAGAAGACCCGGATTTTATCCCACAAACCTATGAACACCTCATTTTCGATAAAGGAGCTAAAAGTATACAATGGAAGAAAGAAAGCATCTTCAACAAATGGTGCTGGCACAACTGGATGTCAACCTGTAGAAGAATGAAAATAGACCCATGTCTATCACCATGCATAAAACTCAAGTCCAAATGGATCAAAGACCTCAACATCAATCTGAACACATTGAACGTGATAGAAGAGAAAGTGGGAAGTACCCTACAACAGATGGGCACATCAGATTGCTTCCTATGTATAACGCCAGTAGCACAGACATTAAGGGCAACATTGAATAAATGGGACCTACTGAAACTGAGAAGCTTCTGTAAAGCAAAGGACAATGTCACTAAAACAAAAAGGCAACCTATTGACTGGGAGATGATCTTCACCAATCCCGCAACAGACAAAGGTCTGATCTCCAAAATATATAGAGAACTCAAGAAACTAGACTTTAAAATGATAATTAACACAATTAAAAATGGGGCACTGAACTGAACAGAGAATTCTCAACACAAGAAGTTCAAATGGCCAAAAGACATTTAAGGTCGTGCTCAACCTCCTTAGCAATCAGGGAATTGCAAATCAAAACAACTTTGAGATATCATCTTAACACCTGTCAGAATGGCTAAAATCAATAACACCAATGATAGCCTTTGCTGGAGAGGTTGTGGAGGAACGGGTACCCTCATCCATTGCTGGTGGGAATGCAATCTTGTGCAACCACTTTTGAAATCAGTGTGGCACTTTTTCAGGAAATTCGGGACCAACCTACCCCTGGACCCAGCAATACCACTCTTGGGAATATATCCAAGAGATGCCCTATCATATGACAAAAGCATTTGTTCAACTATGTTCATAGCAGCATTATTTGTAATAGCCAGAACCTGGAAACAACCTAGATGTCCTTCAATGGAAGAATGGCTGAAGACAGTGTGGAATATATACACATTAGAGTACTACGCTGCGGTAAAAAACAATGACTTCTCGAATTTTGCATGCAAAAGGATGGAAATAGGAAACACTATCGTGAGTGAGGTAACCCAGACCCAAAAAGAAGAACATGGGATGTACTCACGCATAATTGGTTTCTAGCCACAAATAAAGGTCACAGAGTCTATACTTTGTGATCCTAAAGAAGCTAAGTAAGAAGGTGAACCCAAAGAAAAACATATAGTTAGCTTCCTGGTTATGGGAAGTAGACAAAATTGCTGGGCAAAAAATTGGGATCTTGGGGTGGGCTGGGATGGGGGTAAGGGGAGATGGGGAGAGAAAAGTAAGAATGGGAGGATGGGGGGAACTTGGGGAAACAGGATGATTGGAATAAAGGAAGGTTAGATAGGGGAGAGGGAAGCACATATCTTAGTTAAGGGAGCCACCTTAGGCTTGGCAAGAGACTTGAACCTAGAGTGGCTCCCAGGTGCCCAAGGCGATGTCCCCAGTTCGTTCCTTGGGCAGCAGAGGATAGGGAACCTGAAATGACCCTATCCTATAGCAATACTGACGAATATCTTGCATATCATCATAGAACCTTCATCTGGTGATGGATGGAGATAGAGACAGAGACCCACACTGGAGAACTGGACTGAGCTCCCAATGTCCCAATGAGGAGCAGAAGGAAAGAGAACATGAGCAAGGAAGTCAGGACTACGAGAGGTGCACCCACCCACTGAGACAGTGGAGCTGATTTATTGGGAGCTCACCAAGGCCAGCTGGACTGTGACTGACAAAGCATGGGATAAAACCGGACTCTCTGAACATGGCGAACAATGAGGGCTGATGAGAAGCCAAGGACAATGGCACAGGGTTTTGATCCTACTTCATGTTCTGGCTTTGTGGGAGCCTAGCCAGTTTGGATGTTCACCTTCCTAGACATGGACGGAGGGGGGAGGACCTTGGACTTTCCACAGGGCAGGGAACCCTGACTGCTCTTTGGACTGGAGAGGGAGGGGGAGAGGAATTGTGGGAGAGGGAGAAGGGCTGGAGGAGGGGGAGGGAAATGGGAGGCTGGGAGGAGGCGGAATTTTTCTTTCTCAATAAAAAATTAAAAAAAAAGATATGGTGTGAAAGAAGAATTAAAAAAGCACTTAGTTATGTGATATGTTCAACAGAAAGTGCTTTCAATGAAGAGAATATGTTTTTAAGTTCTACCTCTCTGTAGCAGTTTCCACAGTCATGATAAGGAGCAATACTTTCTCTTTGTTTTAAAGAGAGGGAGCAGGCACCATTTACTTTTATTTAAACATTTATGCTAACTCTTAAATTCCACAAGCCAATAATAAATGTTCAAATGTCCTTAATCAGTAATCAGTAAAGCTATCTTGGTACTTCAATGAACACAGACATTTTATTATGCCACAGAGAATTTATCACATGGATTTAAAATTCTGTTGATTACATCATTTTCTTCTTAGTGTATGAGTCTTTATGCATTAAATTTAATCTTTCATATCAGAAAGTGATGTCTTCATTTTTATTTAAGGGATGCCTTTGTCTTCCCATTTTTAAAAACTGTATGTAATTAGTCTTAGTAAATTTGAATGACTGTACAGAATACATTTTTCACAGCGTGTAGACGTCCAAATGGCAAGTCAGGGAGAATAGAAAAAATGGCTGCAGTGCTGAGTCACTTGAATAACCTTGCTATGAAATGCTGATGGTGTAGGCTTCCCAGGTTGCAGGCCAGGGCTTCTGACTTTCAGCACTGCTGTCATTTTGGGCTAGTTTGTCTTTATTTGCAGTTGCTTTCCTCTGCATTAAGAATGCTTAACAGTGTGAGTGACTTCCATTCCAGAAGCAACCAATGCCTAACATGACTACAGAACAAACTGATAAGTGTGACTATTTTAAAACCTTACCTTGTAGGCAGCTCAGAGAAACACAGTGCAAATATAAATGCCTTGTAATACTAAGTTAATTGTCCTTGACTGTGACAGCCAGTGAAAAGACAATGTCCTATAGGTCTGTCCATGTTCGTCATCACTATTCCAAAATACTGGACGGCAGCCACTTAGAGGGGAGGGGAGTTTGTTTGTTTGTTTTGTATTTATTTATTTATTTATTTATTTATTTATTTATTTATTATCAGACAGAGTGGCATTATGTTTTCCTCATTTTAATTAGTGCTTTAGAAATTCCAGCCATATATTTTGGTGTGTTCATCCCTCCCTGCACTCTCTCCTTTCCCTACCCACCTAAATTTATTTCTTCTTCATTTTCTTAAAGCTCTTCAAGTGAATTTTACTGCCCATATATTTATGGATTTGTAGGCTTCACTGGAGAATGGTTAACCTATAAAAAACTGGCTCTATCTCTCCTAGCAGCTATCAACGATCAATAGCTGCTTAGCTAGGGGTAAGACTTCGTGCCCAGGACTTCTCTTCTTCATGCTGGAATTTCATCTATCCTGAGTCTTTGGAGGTCTTCTGTATGTTGTAT